>NW_028145048.1:2428333-3642500 GCF_050947745.1 Amphichorda felina
GCTACAATTGGAGGCTCATCCGAGTCCATAATACGGCGTCTTGCCGTTGTCTATTGGTTTCATAGGTTGGACCGCCCTGACGTCAACTTGAAACGAGCTCCACCTCTAATGGGAATGTATATGGGTCTTGTCCGCAGGCAGGCAAGCAAGCCAAGTATCGGTAAAATAAAGGGGAAAAGACGAAAAAGTCAAATTATCCAGGCTAGAATACGCGTGTGTAAATGCCAATGATGATGCCCAATGCGCCGTAGTACTGCTGAGGGCGTACGATACATAAACGTGGTCGTCGGGTCCCCAGTTTGCGCCACCTCCAAACCCAGACCTGTATTCGGGGAACCAACCAACAAAGCCAGCCTAAGCAACACCCTTCCGTTTCGCTTTCAAAGGAGGAAAAAAAAAGTATAAAAAAATCAATCTTTCGTGGTAGGAAGAGTAGTATTCGTGATAGTTGTGTGGCTGCACATTGGAGTCGTATTATGCATTGTATGCGTCATGCCAGCCCGGAAGTGCGATGCTCGCTCGTCGAAACGTATAGAAGGCGGGTTAGGGTGTGGGTTAGGTAACAGGGCCTACACGCCGCGGATGACCTGGGTGCGTTCCGAATTGAGCTGCGCGGCGTTGCGCTCGTAGGACTGCTTCTTGCACTACAACCCATTGTTGTGCGTGTTAGCGGCCTGTTGTTGTTACGATACGAAAAAGGGGGGGGGGGGGGACAAAGGGTGGGTGGTGCCACTCACATCCTCGAGCCCGCTGCACTTGTGGTCCTCGAGAAGACGGTGCTTGCCGCAGAAATGACCCTGGCAGAAGGAGCAGTCACCGACGATGCGCTGGGCGGGTTCGCGGCACTCCTTTGCTGAACACCGGAGACGCTTGCCGGCCATGATGCGGTGGTTCGGAGGAGCCGGAGTCGGAGCGTCGGTAGATGGCGGTGGTGGCGGTCACAGGCGTTGGAGTTGTGGCGAGGAGCCGAGGGCCGATGGTTGTAGTTGGGGGATGGAGATAGAGGCGGACGGAAGGGGAAGAGAGAGTAGGAGGAGGAAAATAGGATCAAGTTCGACGGGAGAGAGCCAGAGGAACAGGGAGAGTCAAGGCTCCAAGCTAAATGCGTCAGCTGGATGGGATGACGAGCAGTGACGGGGGTGGACCGGGTCTTATACGGGCGAAGGAGTCTCGGTCTCTTGGACGCTTGAATCAGGACCCCGGCGGCCCACCCCCAAGCCTAAGGCAACTTGCAATGCATGCATGCACTTGGGACTTGCAGTCACTTGCACCCTTGGCCCGGTGGAGCACTCTGGAGCACTCTGGAGCATCCTTGGAGCACCGCTAGAGCATAACTGGAGCTCGCTTTGTTCGCCTCCTGGGAATGGCTCAAGATGGGCCGCCCATCGATCCATGCTGTGTGCCAAGTTCCAATGCGTCCACGCTGCTTCAGTGCTTGCTGCTTGCTTGCGTGCATGCATGCCTGAATGCTTCGGTACTTTACAGTCAGGTTGGCAGCAGTACCACCAGTAGTACTAGACCTACTAGCAGATGCTATTGCTAGCAGGAAGTAAGTACCTCTAGAGTAAGCAGGTGGTCTGCTGGCCACCCGGCGGCGACGGAATCGCGTGGAACCGCCTAGAGACAAACCGCCCAGCAGCGCAGCGCCTCGCCTCCCGCGCCAGGCATCACATCCCGTCTTGCCAAAAGCCCTTGCCCATCTTGCCGTCGCCCCCGGCCGATGATGATGATTAAGAGCAAAATTATGGGCTACGCGGTTTGTAAGATATACGGTGAAGCTTTTAGCTCGTTTGTGCCATTTCTGACGCCGGCCGACACCAACGGACCGGGCGCTCCGTTGCATGTGTCAGGCTCAAGCCCCAGGCTGAAGGTGGCGGTGACGTCCTCCACTGGGGGCCCGGCTTCCTAAGCAGAGTAGACGAGGCTATCGTCACCGTCTCGATGGCGTGCCATTGGTACCTAGGACCCTGGGAACCTAGTACCTACTTACCTACCTGGTACTGTCCGTATTGTCGCCCCTAATAAATCGGCCCCCCCGGCAAACTGCAAAGCAAGGGGCGCCCTAGGACCGTCTCACGTTCTACCCATAACGCTATATCTAACACAGGCCCGCCGCAGCCGCCCTGGGCGCGTCGTGCCACAAAGCCCGTGACCTGGTGATATATGATGCGTCTTGCCTCTCTCTCCCTTGTTATTCCGGCTGCCTGGTTGTCAATGTCCCCTTTGTTTATTGAATGCTACCAAATAGTAGGCGCATGCCACCGTAACTACACCGCCGATAATAAGGAGGGAAACACCCGTCCTGTAAGCATCGACTAGCGGCGTGGTATTGGCGCTAATATGTCGACCGTTTATACCCCCCGACGTTTGCGAAGAAGGGTGCATTGATACGCTATACCTGGAGGGGGACCGACCTGGATGATAGTACGTATCGTATTATCCAAAGGCTAAAGTAGGTGATGAGATCTATGGATGGGTAGATGCGTCCCGGGGGGGGGGGGGGGGGTCTGTTGGGATTCTGCTAACCAACCCGTCCCCCCCCTGGGCGAACTCCCCGGCGGCTATGGGTGAGAGCCTGACTAAATGGTGCGGCGCCATATGGACGGAGCAACAACAATGGCTTTTTGGGGGATCGCTGTCGTTGGTGATGATCTGTGCTGTCTTGCCTGCCGCCTCGTGATGGCTGCTATTTCCTACTGCGACGATTAGTATACGAAGTAGCATGCTCGCGTGCCTGGCTCTATGCTCGTATGCCTGGGGGTCGGGCGATAGAATGGCAGGGCACTTCTGGCTCTGACGCCTATGTGTGAGAATGCGGATGGCCGTCTCTTCACGTGGCATAACGCCGGGAGAAACGTGAATGCTGCGGAGATGGTTGACTAAGCGGGATGAAAACGAAGGAAGATGGCGTGGATGGCGTGGCATGGTGGATAACTTGGTGTGCCGCCGACTCGGCCGCCTCCGGAAGTGACCCGCGTCGACAGGGCCGGAGTCCGGTTCCGGCCCGGTGTAGTAGACCGGGCCGCCAGAGGAACCCCTCGGGATAGGATCGGGACACGGTGCCGCGAGGGCACCACATGGAGGCGATACTGTTGTCAATGAAACAGCGTGCTATCGTCGTGGCCTGGTCACTTGGAGTAGTCACCAGACGCCACCGCCCGTCGATCCATGACGGAAAAGCCCAGCTTCCAGCTCTCTACTACATGGTACCTTGAGGGAAAGTCAATGGTTGCACCGCTTGCAACCGATGGATAAGGTTGAGCCCACCGTTGAGAAACAGTGTGCCACTGGGGGATGGCCAATGACCTGCTGCAGCCTCTCTCTGGTGGTGGGCAAGAGGCGGCAGCAGCAGCAGCAGCAGCAGCAACAAAAAGAGACGAGCGAGGACGGCGAAACGGCTCACCGAACAAGTAAAAAGACCGCCAGAATCAAGACACAAAGTAAAGACATCCGGGGCGAAAAAGAAAGAAGACGGACGAAGTCACGAGGAGAATTCAAGCGACCTGTACGGAGTAGTAATTTAATATCGGGCAAGAGGAGGCCAAGACTACGGCGGACGATAGGCGAGACTGCGTCAAAATTCAAATAAACCTAAACCACCCTCATAGGGTGACGCCCCCGTGGGGTGGTTCATCCCATATTCAATTACCCGATCATAATTATTATAAGCAATATAATAATGTTTATTTAGTATATTATACTTTCCATCATTACGGTGTATTTCGACTCGTTTCAGAACATTCATCATAGGTTGTATAGCAGAAATGGATAATTCACCTTCGACCCTTCCTCCAATCGCACCGACAGATCCTCAGCCAACCGAGATAACACATCTCACCGCGTGGGCACTCGCGAATGCTAGATTTCTCCGACCTGTGAAAGCTGGTATCCTAGAAAGAGCGGGCCAGAGCGCACGGTTACTAAAGTTCAATCGCGAAGCAAGGCGTGGAAGATCACCAAAAAATCCACTTGACCTAACTCGTACGCCAAATGTTGATGCAGTCCTAATCTACCTTTTTGGAAAAGAGGCAGATACCCCGTGTACACGTTGTACTAAAGGGTATGGTATTTTTGATGGTTGTATCGTCGAAAAGTCAATGGTTTCAGGAGCATGCGCAAACTGTGCATATTCCTCCCAGGCGCGATGCTGTAACCTTCGAGGTAAGGAGTAAGCTTTATAAGAAAGTATTAGTTTTACTAATATTCTCTTAGAAAAACCCCAACCTCCTATAAGATATAACGCCAATAATCATACATTATCAAAACACCAATGGCGCGAAGTGGGTTATGCATTAAATCAGTTTATACAGGAGCAGGTGGAGAAGTGTGAAAAGTCAACTAGTACAGATAGGGATAAGATTCAGGGGTAGAGATATAGCAAGGAAGTATCTTATTTCGCACATCCTCATACGAACTTTCCTTTCCTTCTTATTTCTTTTTATTTCGTATCTTTTCGAAGGAGTACTATCCTGTTATATTACGATGTCTCGGCCTTGTGACCCATATGTCCATGACCTTATCTTACGCTATGAAGCGGACTCGAAATTCTGCAAAATTTGTGGTTTCTCCTTTGCCCAATTCATCTCGAAGACGACCACCGCCTCTCGATCTAGTCTTACCGGTTACGATGATTCTCTTCTCGAAGGCAATGGAGAAACCTGGCTCCATGCAAAAGCGAATCAACCTCTTCGATCGATCGATACTATACCGCAGTTAAGATCATCGTCACACGGAGCCATTGTGAACACTGGTTTACAGCCTCGACGTATGACTCCTCAAACCTTTCAACATGCTCTCCAACAAGGTCAGGCTGCACGAGATATTAGTGCAACGCAAACCAGGAATCCGCCTGATCCTTCGCGGATAGCCCGTCTTACGCTGCATTTCTACAAAGCAAAGTATAGGTTAGATGATGTCGGGGAAGATGAACCTCAAAGAACATACCTTCCACGTTCACCGTCATTAGTCGATACCGTGCAATGCTTTGCGGATGCTCAATGGCGCGAGACGTTCCCATCACAAGCCGAACTGATTAAAAGTATCATCCGCCGAGCCGTGCCACAGAAGATTACATCGATTCATCAAAAAGAGTGGGTGATCGCGCCTGAGTTGAAGCCGGGTAATATCAAGACGATTACTTCCTTGGCTGCCGATATCTATAAGACGCGATCGGTCATTGACATGATCAAGGAGATGGGGCTCCAAGCGAGCTCTCCTTATAAGTATAATTTATACTTTATTCGATTCGAGAAGGTAGATGAGGAACCCGATAGTATTGGTACTACCGTTCCTGAGCTGGGGCAAGTGGGAAATGGGCATGGTGTTAAGACAGAGGATAGGGCGAGTGAGGGTAAGACAAAGCGTGCTCGGGCGGCTACGAGTAGCTCGGAGTCACGTCAGGTACGGCCAAAGCAGGAGAAATGTTTTGACCCGTCGGCAAATGGACCCGACCTGACACGAAATGGTACGAAATAACTATTGCCTTGTGGTTACGGACTTCACTGATTATAATAGATCTGGATTTCATTGATATAACGCTGCCGAAGATTGAACAGGTAATCCGGACAGTTGACCGACAAGGACCGATGCCTTCGATGCCTTCGGACGAATTACCAAGTGATCCATTGAGGCCTATTAGGGACGTTGACCAAGGTATGTACCAAGATAGGAAAGTGAGTGAGATAATCCCTCACGATATATTCTAATACTAATCATAATAATAGAGTAAAGCAATCCCTCTTTCTTCTATGAGCGTACTAAAGCGAGCAAGGAAAAAGACGATGAAGTGATCTTTTATTCTTTTTTTGTATTATTAGTATTATATCTCTCCTCTCAATTCTACTCTAAGCTATCAATATCAATCTGAGCTACCTCTAAACGTGCGCGAATTTCTTCTGTCCGTCCTGTCGGTTTTTGTAATTGAAAAAGTCTTATACCCTGAGCCTGAGCCGTTGAAAGATGGTCCCGTAGAAGCAGATATTGCTCAATAAATGGCGCACTCTGGCTTGCGGGTTCATCTGGTATAATAATACCAAATGAGGCGCAGAGTTCCATCATCTCGGGAGGTAAAAATCGATCAATTTCCTCATCATCCTGATCAAAGATACCCTTAATCTCTTCCCATCGGTCCTCTGGTATTGGCTCCGAACAACTGATATTAGGAGCATCCTCTGAGCGGTCAAGTTGAAAGTAGAGGCTATGCGGTTGCCCGTGTTTTATAGGAGCGGTCTGGAGTCGAATCCGATGTGCTTGCCATGTATGAACGAAGCGTGTAAATGCAGCTCGGACTAGTGGCATATAGATGTATAGTAATGCGATGCGGTCAGCGAGTGATGTGTCTGACCAGATCCCCATCTTATCCATATCCTCGAATAGTTTCTAGGCTATCTGTGAGCGGACGGGCCCGAAATAAGCCGAAATAGACATACCTTCCAAGGTCGAACCTGAGCGTCGTAGAGACGGCGCCACCATGACTCGATCCGAATATTACTAACACTTCTCCCATAGAGAAAAGTATCACGAAATCCAACGGGGACTTCATTACCCATTAAATCAATCTTTGTACGTAATCCAGCGAGATAGAAATGGATCCCAGCGAGAAGGCTCGTCTCCCCCCCATGATCTGTACGTAGACGCCGAGGCATAGTCTTCCGACCCGAAAGAATACGTACGTATTGGCACGCAACACTCCAAGCCGTCGAGTTCGAAAATCCACAGTAAAACCATGGCATATAACGCGAATATGCGTCGATTCCGCCATAAATCTCAATTCCAAAACGTTTCAACTTATCATATCCATCGATCGACCATGTATGATCCGGTCCCTCAGTAGTAAACGTCTTCCGGGTCCGTGTAACACGATTCCAACGTAAACGAAGGTCTTCTGTTGAGAACTCTCGGAAGATTTCGTATAACGGGTCTCTAGCGATAGTAAAGTATTGTTGTCGGAAATGTGTATAAAGGTAGCCACGGCCATATGTTTCCATGATCATCGAATTCTTTTCATGATTATTAAAAAAGGTTCGAACTCGATCGATAGCAGTTTGAGCCCGTACACCATCATGTCGTCGCCAAAGACCATATCTACGGCGTAACTGCGTGAGGCCGAAAGGACTGATCTGGAATCCTTCTCTCTGAAGTATACGGATAATGGCATTATCCGATAATGCCTGCTCAAAAAACAAATCATGGATTCGGTCGAGTAATTGTGGACTTCGCTCGGTACGGGTTTGTCGACTAATATTCCATCGTCGTAATTGACGCGTCAGCGTTGATCGGGAGATTGTGATTTGAAATTCGTGCGCTAAAAGCGATATAATTGCATTATCGTCTTCACCTTGGCCGACCCAGTCAGTAATGGCTGTTCTCTGGTCAGCTAGGTCGATTCGTCTTCGGCCAGGTGGCATCGTAATAGCTTAATAACGGAGGTAAAATATCTACCTCGACCTACGGGGTACCGCTAGGTTATATCTATTTCGAGTTATTTCGAGGTATTTCGCCTAGATTTAGGTTACATCTTATAATAATATAAAAATAAATTATTTAATATTATATTTATTCTATTTACTTAATTATATAATCTAATAAAAATTTTAAAGCTTTATATATAATTAAATAAATAAATATAATATTAAATAATTTATTTTTATATTATTATAAGGTTATATATTTATTAAATATATAATAAATAAGTTAAAAAGATAATTATTATATAAAAACATAAATAAAAGATTTATAATAATAAAATTATTACTAAAGCTTTTATAAATAAAATTTAAAAAAGCTTATTAAAATAAAAAATTAAATTATTAATATTAAAATAATTATAATAATAATATAAGAGTTATTATATTATAAGATTAAAGTTTATTAAGTAAGCTATATAAAGGCTATTTATTTACTTTATAGATAAAGCGTATAGGTATAAGTTATATAGTTAGGTCTAGGGTATTTATTAGTAAGTAAGATTTTTATGATCTTAAAGCCTTTTATTTATTATATTTACTTAATTAATTATTATATATAAAATTATAAATAAAAAGATTATAATAATAATATTATTAAATAGGTTTATAAATAAAACTTAAAAAATATATTAAAATAAAGAAATAAAAGATATAAAAATATAATTAAAATAGTAATTAATTATATATTTTTAATTTTTAAATAATTATATATTTTATTAATATTAATAATTTAAATATTTAAAATTCCTTCTCTCTAGATTATTTCGGGATACTTAGGATTATTATAGTATTTAGCTAGTAATCTCGGTATAAGCCACAAACGATCTTATTATTATTGGCACCATAGCACCATTTCGTGCCATTACGGACCAGAACTATCCTATGCCTATTCACATCTCCTCGTCCTCGTCCTCATCGTCCTCCCTAAGCTCGCGCTGAATCTTGCGGAAGAGGCGCTGCTGGTCACGACCAGGCAGAGCGAGGAAGCTCTGGAAGAGCTCATCGGCCGTCAGCCTCCTAGCCCTCTGCGTAGGGCTAGGACGGGCAGGTCGGCCAGAGAACAAACCAGTGCCAGAATGTGCTATCCGTACATTTAGTATCCGAAATAATGTGAAATGGATCGTAATAACTCACGCTTGTAGTGACTACAGCCCGAGCCGTTGTTCTGCATCATGCAGTTACCACAGCCGCTGCCCATGGCAGGGTCGACGACACATTCTTTGAAACGGCCGTTACCGTCGCGGCACTTGCGGCATGCCCTATCACCAGGCATTTCGCTCCCGAAAAGTTGTATCATAGCCGCGGTGGCCTTGGTCGGAGTCATTTGCCCGAAAGTCATCTTAACGCGCGCATTCTTTTCCATCACCTAGTTGAAATTAAGATTGCGCTTGACCTAGTATGACGACTAGTTATTACGGACTCGAAACCAACCGAAATGAATAGAGTACTCACGGCTTGGGTGAATTCCTCGTTGGCGAGGGCGTGCAGCTTGAGCTTGTCGGTGGCGGCGTTGCTCAGTTCCAAGAAGATGTTTTTGGACTTGCTCGTGAGGGTGACGGGGTACTCGGGGCTGCAATAGTCGGCCAGCTGCTTACCCCAGCTGTTGGATTCGAGGATCTCGGGGTCGGACATATTCTACGAAGTTAGAATCGATACGAACCCGAAATGAGGCGAAATGGAACCTACGAAAGCGTCTGCGATGCGAGCGATTGGAATAGATAATGAGGGCTTTGAATAGATCAGAAATAGACCGAAATGTTAAACACGAGCGAAAAATAACTTACCTTGGCGCGCGGCGGAGTGGGATGTTGTGAGGGTAACGGGAAGGAATCAAAACACGGGTGCTACAGCATATTATGGTTATAACGGGTTACTGATGCGGGGTTATAAGGTACTAGACCTAATTAGGATATTCGTTTTTTTTTCGCGCATAAACCGGGGCATTACTACCCAATAGGAAATTCGCCCCTAGGGTAGACGTAACAAATTTTGAATTTTGACGCAGTCTCGCCTATCGTCCGCCGTACAAGACGTTGAAGCGGTGTAATGAAGAATAAAAAAGAATTGCCCAAGACAACAGACGAAGCGAAGAACACTCACAGCGACGAACAAAAACAGAAATACACGGATTGACAAAAAGACAAAAAAGAATTGCCCAAGCTGAGACTCGAACTCAGGTTTCCGCGGTTGAAGTATGTGAACCACAACGCGGTGCCCTAACCACCTAGACTACTTGAGCGAATTTTGTTGCCAACTTGCTGGCTTGACATGGGGAAGTTTAGTTCGGCTCATGTACCAAGTAGCGAACGGCGTGAACTGTGGACCGTTGCACCCCAACAGAACACAAGCCCACAGCACGCCAGTCCCTCCCAAGGTTTCTGCAAGGACCGAGATGGAAGCTCCAGATGCACCGACGAGGTTGACATGGTGCCCATGTGTTTTTTTACGAGGCTGGTTCCTTTGCACAAATACTGACTTTCTGGAATCGCTCTTGTGACTTTGCCCCGCCATGACTGCGGACGCTCATACCTGACCCCATGGGCACATGGGCAGAGGCCCATCGGGTCCCGCCGACATCGCAAATCCGGCCCAAGGTTTGGCGGGGCAGATTCGCGTGGCCGTGACATCAAGAGCCGTCGGAGATGGATTGATAAGCCGTATTCACTCGGCAATTTGGAAACTACCGATCGCTGAAGCTACGGGTTATATCCCGTGTCGCCCTGGGATCGGTTCTAGGACTCATCATCTTCTTCCCAGTGCATCTGGGCCCATTTTGCAGGATAGCATCATCGCGGGGTAGCTCCTTCCCCGGATTTTGTCGAGTTGTGCCCAACCACCACCCACCCACCCCAGTGACGTGACGCCACCACCAAAGGCACCATGGCAGACTCAGCCGTCAAGGGGCGTGGCATCCGCATCGCCATCGACAGGGGTGGCACGTTCACCGACTGCGTTGGCGAGCTCAACGGCAAGGAGACCATCATCAAGCTCCTCTCCGAGGACCCGGGCAACTACAATGACGCCCCGCTCGAGGGCATCCGCCGCATCATGAGCCACTTCCTCGGCCGCGACATCCCCCGTGGCGAGCCCCTCGACACGTCCCAGATCGACTCGATCCGCATGGGCACCACCGTCGCCACCAATGCCCTGCTCGAGCGCAAGGGCGAGAAGATTGCCCTCGTCGTCACCGAGGGCTTCAAGGACTGCCTGACCATTGGCAACCAGAGCCGCCCCAAGATCTTCGACCTGGCCATCCGCAAGCCCGATGTTCTCTACGAGGAGGTCGTCGAGATCCAGGAGCGCGTCACCCTGGAGGACTACGCCGAGGACCCCGCCAGGAAAACCACCGAGGCAGAGGCCCCGGTGGGCACCAGGGAGGCCGAGGGCAAGGAACTCGTCAGGGGACTGTCTGGAGAGACTGTTCGCATCCTCAAGAGGGCCACCGAGGACGACGTGCGCTCCAAGCTCCAGGGCATCTACGACCGGGGCATTCGCAGCATTGCCGTCTGCCTGCTGCACGGCTACACCTTTCCCAACCACGAGGCCCTCATCGGCCGCGTCGCTAAGGATATTGGGTTCCAGCACATTTCCCTCAGCCACGAGCTCATGCCCATGATCAAGCTTGTGCCCAGGGCCACGTCTGTCTGCGCGGATGCCTACCTCACACCAGCCATCCGAAAGTACATTGATGGCTTCCAGGCAGGCTTCGAGGGCGGCCTGGGGACACGCAGCGTCATGGAGGAGAAGGGAGCCAGGGGTGCGAGGTGCGAGTTTATGCAGAGCGATGGCGGCTTGGTGGACGTGGACAAGTTCACTGGACTCAAGGCCATCCTGTCTGGCCCGGCAGGAGGCGTTGTTGGCTACGCCATGACTTCGTACGACGACAATACCAAGACACCCGTAATTGGATTTGACATGGTGAGCAGATTGCATGAATTTCTCGCCTTAATATTGCTGACACCTTTTGCAGGGCGGTACTAGCACGGATGTCTCTCGGTATGGAGAGGGCCGATACGAGCACGTCTTTGAGACCACAACCGCCAGTGTGACTATCCAGTCCCCCCAGCTTGATATCAACACCGTTGCGGCCGGTGGTGGATCTCGTCTGTTCTTCCGCAACGGGCTCTTTGTAGTTGGGCCCGAGTCGGCTGGCGCTCACCCCGGTCCGGCCTGCTACCGCAAGGGCGGACCCGCCACCGTGACCGACGCAAACCTGTATCTCGGCCGTCTGCTTCCCGAGTTCTTCCCCAAGATCTTTGGCAAGAACGAGGATGAGGGGCTGGATCCGGAGGCAAGCCGAAAGGTTCTGCAGGAGCTGGCCGACCAGGTTAATCGGGAGACGGGCAAGAACTTGACGGCGGATGAGGTGGCCTACGGCTTCCTCACTGTGGCTAATGAGACAATGACAAGACCGATTCGGTCTATCACGGAAGCCAAGGGGCACGACACGTCCAAACATAGACTGGCCACCTTTGGCGGCGCAGGCGGTCAGCACGCTGTTGCCATAGCCGAGTCTCTGGGCATCCGCCAGATCCTGGTCCATCGATACTCCTCCGTACTCTCCGCCTATGGCATGGCGCTGGCAGACGTGGTGGATGAGAGGCAAGAGCCCGAGTCCAAGGTCTGGCAAGACGGGGGCGACGTTGTCAAGGACCTCCAGTCCAGGATGGACAAGCTCAAGGAAAAGTCGCGAGCCACACTGAAAGAGCAAGGGTTCGAGGACAGCGAGATTGCGTTTGAAGAGTACCTTAACATGCGGTACCGCGGGACGGAATCTGCCCTCATGATTATCAAGCCGTCGGAGGAGGAGGCCAAGGAGAGCTTTGGAGGAAACGACTGGGAGTTTGGCAAAGCCTTTGTCAAGCACCACCGCTACGAATTCGGCTTTACTCTCGATGACCGAGACATCATTGTCGACGATGTCCGGGTACGAGGAATCGGCAAGAGTTTCCGCCACAATGAGCGCACAGTGGACCAGCAGCTGCAGAGCATCAAGCGACAGGATGTTGATGAGACCAAGAAGCACGGGAGCCAAAAGGTATACTTTGAAGGCGGGAGGCTCGACACCCCGATCTACAAACTTGAGAATCTCAGCGTCGGCGATGTCATTAGCGGACCGGCCATGCTTGCGGATGGAACGCAGACCATTGTGGTCACGCCCAAGTCCAAGGCTCTCGTGTCGGAAACCCATGTCATCATCGACATGGAAGGGGAGACGGCCAAGGAGGGGACGACTGGGAACCAGGCGGACCGTGAAGTGGACCCCATCATGCTCAGCATCTTTGGGCACCGATTCATGGCCATTGCCGAGCAGATGGGCCGTGCCCTTCAAAAGACGAGCGTCAGCACCAACGTCAAGGAGCGTCTCGACTTCTCGTGCGCCATCTTTGACGCCTCGGGCGGCCTTGTGGCCAACGCTCCGCACTTGCCCGTACATCTGGGTTCCATGTCGACGTGTGTTCGCCGGCAGGCCGAGATCTGGAAGGGAAAGCTCGAGAAGGGAGATGTCATTATATCTAACCACCCTTCCTACGGAGGAACTCACCTTCCCGATATAACCCTCCTGATGCCGGCGTTCGATGCCAAGGGCGAGAAGATCCTCTTTTACGCAGCATCCCGGGCGCACCACGCTGATATTGGTGGTATCAGCGCCGGCAGCATGCCACCGCACTCCCGTGAATTGTTCCAGGAGGGAGCAGCCATCAGGAGCGAGAAGCTTGTCAGCCGCGGCAAGTTTGATGAAGAGAGGGTCACCGACCTCTTGTATAACCAGCCGGCACAATACCCCGGGTGCAGTGGCACGAGATGCCTGGCAGACAACATCAACGATCTGCGCGCTCAGGTGTCGGCAAACCAGAAGGGAATCTCCCTCATCGAAACCTTGATCGAGGAGTACGGCGAGGAGACGGTGCAGTTCTACATGGTCAACATTCAGAAGAATGCCGAGTTCTGCGTGCGCAGACTCCTCAAGGACGTGTACAAGCGCTTCGAAGGGAAGGATCTGTCGGCGGTGGACTACATGGACGACGGCAGCCCCATCCAGCTCAAGGTCAAGATCGATCCGGAAAAGGGAGAGGCCGAGTTTGACTTTGAGGGCACCGGCCCCGAGGTCTACGGCAATGTCAATGCCCCGCAGGCCATCACCTTCAGCGCCATCATCTACTGCCTTCGCTGCCTCATCTCGGAGGACATCCCGCTGAACCAGGGCTGCCTGAAGCCCATCCACGTCAAGATCCCGCCCAAGTCGATCCTGTCGCCGTCACCCGGGGCAGCCGTGGTGGGCGGCAACGTGCTCACGAGCCAGCGCATCACCGACGTCATCTTCAAGGCATTCGAGGCGGCCGCGGCCAGCCAGGGCTGCTGCAACAACCTGACATTTGGGTTCGGCGGCAACCAGACGGGCCAGGACGCCGTCAAGGGCTTCGGGTACTACGAGACCATCGCGGGCGGCAGCGGTGCGGGCCCCGACTGGGAGGGCACGAGCGGCGTGCACGTCCACATGACCAACACGCGCATCACCGACTCGGAGATCTTTGAGCGGCGGTACCCCGTGATCCTGCGCGAGTTCTCGCTGCGCAAGGACTCCGGGGGCCGGGGCCAGCACCGGGGCGGCGACGGCGTGGTGCGCGACATTGAGTTCCGCATCCCGCTGCAGGTGTCCATCCTCAGCGAGCGCCGCGTGTACCACCCCTACGGCCTCAACGGCGGCGAGGATGGCGCGTGCGGGCTGAACCTGTGGGTGAGGAAGGTCGAGAAGACCAACTGGGAGCAGTCGCTGCGGGAGCTGCACGAGGGGAAGGCCGTGGGCGCCGGAGAGAAGGAGTACGAGGAGCGGCACATCAACATGGGGGCCAAGAACAGCGCTGCCATGGCGGCTGGGGACCGGATCATTGTGTGCACGCCCGGCGGAGGAGGCTGGGGCCCGTGCGGCGAGGAGAGCACGGCGAAGAAGCACGTGGATCACACCGAGGGCTGGAGGAAGGGCAGCGGCGCTCTCAGGGACGACACGGCGCTGCAGGCGTGAGTTGCGGGAACTCGGTCGGTATAGATGTAGGCATGCATTTGGTGTTGGGGACCGGTGCTATATGAATGTCTACGTACCGGTAGATTTCTTGATGCTGGTGGTGATGCTGGTGGTGATGCTGTTTCCCGCTGTGGCGACCGGACCAGGAACGATTATCTCGTAGGGGAAAAGGGGTCCCGGATGAACCCTTCACTTTCAATTCTTGGCCCACCAGCGTCTTTACAAAGTAACAACGTCGAGACGTACTGGGTAGTTTCGTGTATTCGGGTTGTGCACAGTGTGGTTATCCTGGTGGGGAAGTCCATCTTCAGTTCCTCCTCCACTGTGAAGTGTGGGGTGCGGGGTCCTTTTGCGCAGGTACAGTGTTATTGCACGGTGCAGAACGCTATACCGTACGCGTCGTGCTCGTTCGTTCGCAGCGACGACAAAAGGTCAATTGGTGTAGTAGCAATCTTGGGGAACGGAACAGCTGAGAAAGCAGGTGAAACCATTCTGAGACTGGGACACCTCAATCATGACGTGGATTCACTACCAGGCATCAGCAACACCACCGTCGTCACCGTAAACCTACCTTATCCATCAGAAAAAGGTGAACATCCACAGCATTTGGGCACCCGTTTTGGCACCCGTTTTGGCAGGCGAGCTCAGCGGGGTCTTTGTCTTTGCCAAATTCCCATGACGATCGGTGCCGGTAGACAAGAACCGCCCTCCGCCGTGTACTCCTCACGCGATACGGATACGTGAGGGACGAAGCGGCGTGACTCACCTCTGGGGATTCGGAGGCGCCCGACAGCGAAGGCCACCTCCGCCCGACGTCTTTTCTATATAGGGGTTGCGGGTCGCCATCGTACTGACTGAGACTGCTGACCTTGGATCCTGGGATCGGGTCCTCGGCTCTCACCATCAATCATCAATCACCCCACCATCCATCTCCTCACCACCTGGCCAGCCTCACCATGTCCCTCTCCAACGAGGAGTGGGCGGAAATCGCCCAGGACATCCCCTCGACGTCCGACCCCTTCCTGCAGCAGTACCTCTCGGGCCGCACCAACCTCATCGCCCAGGAGAAGTCGTCGCGCTCCGACGCCTCGTTCCGGGCCTCGCTCTCGCCCATCGCCAGCCGCGCCTCGGCCATTGTCGACCGCATCCGCGCCCACGAGGCCGAGACGATATGGACCCCCAAGCTCGAGGAGGCCCTCGCCCAGCAGAGCGACCACACCCTCTTCCCCGGCATGATGTTCATGCGCGCCAAGGACCGCCTCGAGGGCACCCGGCTGTGGCACATTGTCCGCCGCATGCCCAAGGGTGCCCTGCTGCACGCCCACCTCGACGCCCTCGTCGACTTTGACCACCTCCTCGACGAGCTCATGGGCCTGCCCGGCATGCACATGTCCAGCGACCGCGCCCTCACCGGCGCCCAGGCCAGGGAGGATGCGGACATTGCGTTCCGCTTCCGCGCCACGGACGTGGCCGACGGGGATGTCTGGGGGGACGGGTACGAGCCCGGCAAGTTCCTCCTGCTCACAAAGGTGGCCGATGGCTTCCCCGAGGGCGGCCGGCCCGGGTTCATCGCGTGGCTGAAGAGCCGCTGCACCCTGTCCCTGAACGACTGCCACGAGCACCACCATGGCATCGACGCCATCTGGCGTAAGTTCTCCAGGTGCTTCGTCGTCACCAGCACCATCATCCACTACGAGCCCATGTGGCGCAGCTACCTCCGCCGTCTGATGAGGCTTCTCAAGGCCGACGGCGTCAGCTGGGCAGAGCTACGGTAAGTCTTCCTCATCATCCAGCCAAAGCGCCCACCCCCCACCCTCTACTACTATCACGGATTGACCAACGGGCACAGCTTCACGTGGCCGCTCAACTACTGCCGTGACCGGACAGAGGAGCCCGAGAAGAATTACGTCCACATGTTCAAGGTCCTGGAGGAGGAGATTGCCCGCTTCAAGGCCTCGCCAGAGGGCGAGGGGTTCTGGGGCCTGACGACCATCTGGACGAGCCTGCGCAGCGAGGACACGCGGTCCATCGTCGAGGACATGGACAACTGCATCTCCACCAAGCTGGCCTTCCCGCACCTCATCGCGGGCTACGACCTCGTGGGGCCCGAGGACTGGGGCCGCCCGCTCAGGGACCTGCTCCCGGAGCTGTTCTGGTTCCGCAAGCAGTGCGCGCAGGAGGGGGCCAACCTGCCCTTCTTCTTCCACGCGGGCGAGACGCTGGGCGACGGGTCCAGCACGGACCAGAACCTGTTCGACGCGGTCCTGCTGGGCACGCGGCGCATCGGGCACGCGTACAGCCTGTTCAAGCACCCGCTGCTGATCGACATGGTCAAGGAGAGGCGCATCCTGGTCGAGTCGTGCCCCATCTCCAACGAGGTGCTGCGCCTGTGCAGCTCCGTGCTGGCGCACCCGCTGCCGGCGCTGCTGGCCCGCGGCGTCGCCTGCAGCCTGTGCAACGACGACCCGGCCATGCTGGGCCAGGACACGGCGGGCATGTCGCACGACTTCTGGCAGGCGCTGCAGGGCTGGGACAACCTGGGGCTCGCGGGGCTGGGCAGCCTGGCGGAGAACAGCGTGCGGTGGGCGGCGTTCGAGGAGCAGACGCAGGCGGACTGGGTCAAGGGCGTCAAGGAGGCCAGCGTGGGCACGGGGGTCAAGGCCGAGAGGATGAGGCAGTGGCAGGTCGAGTGGGAGAAGTTCTGCCTGTGGATCGTGACCGAGTTCGGGGACGACTTTGACCCGGAGGACGACGGCGAGCCTGCTGCTCCCGTCGCGGAGGCCTCTGGGGCTTCTGGGGCCGCCGATGCGTGAAGGAGTTAGGGGGCCAGAAGATCAGGAGTCTTCTCCAGGGGGGAGGGGGAAGGGAGGAAAATCTACCTTGCCATCGGACGTATGGCGGAGGGCCAGAACTCTTCCCAGAGATGGAGTAAGGCAAAAAACAGCCTTACTGTCGGACACTGCATGGATGGAGGAGGGTTTGGGGTTATTATTGGGGATGAGTGAGGCACCAATCTCACCAGTCAGAGGCACGGGTGCATCTTCAACATGTGGCGAAGCACCTTGGATGCAGCACAGCGGAATTCTTTACAGAGGCGTCGCATGTTTCAACAAGAGATCAAAAAAGTGGTTAGGGTACCAAAATTACAGATTTACTAATGCGTCGGGAGGAAACCCATGTTCTGTGTGCATGTAGGCAAGGTACGTTGCTATACATGGCAGTAAGTAATAGTACCTAGTTAGTAGTAGCACTGGCGACAGTTGCAAGTTGACACTTACCAGCATTTAGGCAACCATCCTGGGGAGACAACAACTATGCGGGCCGATTGGTCAATTCATCGCATATTGGCCTATGGACCTGGGACTTACAACCCAGGATGAAATCCCGCCCCCAAATGTTGGGGGCCTCTGGGCGACTCAGTTAGGCCGAGTTTTGAGTTGACCCCCCGAAGTACGAGTAGTAGTAGTAGCAGTTTCGTGCTGCAGAACGTCTACGGATACAACGATCCAATGATGCTCCAAAGCCGCACGTACTCGCCACTCCAGCACCACATCCCTGCGCTGTTGATCTCGCCAGTTCCGAGCGGGTTGTTCCCCCAATTGGGTATGAGTAGTATTTCGATGGTAGCAGCAATAGTAATACGTCTGCCCAGATGTCAAATGCCAGCCATTTTTATCTCCTCTCCTGGAGAAGGAACCTATCCATTGATCCCTCGTTTGCTGGCGGGGAAACTGGTCAACGCCGGAAAACTCCAGTAGTGAGCATTCAGCCAGCGGCGATCAATCCAGTACGGGCCATTGCCTTATCAGGCCATTGCTAATTGCTAAGGACGCAAGATATAGATAGGATGTTAGAACGACCCGGGCCAATGAAACAAAGCCGTAGTTAGCAGTGTGACAACTTCCACAGCCTATTTTTGATGCTTTCCGAGGAGAATATCGCAGGGCGCGTCTACTAGATTATCAACATGAACACGAGCAAACGACGGGGTGATATATCTAGATATATCGGATGCCAGAATGTGGAATACTGGGCAGGACAGATGAACCGTGGATAGTGATAGAAAAACATTTATTGTGGCAAAGGTGCATTCTATACATTGCGAAGCCATGTACTAGTCCAGAGTTCGTGAACGATATGTTGTCTTGTTGCTTCTTTCTTTCCCTCTAACGTAGCCTGTTCTGTAGCGACAAGCTATAGGAAACTTAGGCGTCTCTGAGCACCCTAGGGAGACGGCTGGCATACACTTGCCAGCCACTGCGCAAACGTCAGAGGCTGGACGTTCACTGTGGTGCTGCTAGAGACGGCCTCATTGAGCGTTGCCTCCGCAAAGTCGTACCGCCCGTCTGCCGTGGCAAGCATGCGCTGGTAGTATGCCGCGCGGGTGTAGTCTCCGATGCGTGTATAATGGTCGTGGCATGTGGCGAGATCGTTGTACTGCAGTGTCTGATGACTGAACGCGACTAGTAACCCCCGAGTCAGCCCGCATGAACCCCTCTGTTGGTAATGAGTTGCCTCGAACTTACCAGTCCGACCCATGCTGCACGAGTTTACCACATCCCTCAAGGTCATGCGGTCGCCGCGCAAAGTAAACTCGCGAGGCCAGGTGCCCGGTCCCAGATCGATGGCAGCCACAATAAATCGCACAAGGTCATATACCGATGTAAGGCAGATGCGGGTCGGCTGTCTGACAGCGTTGTGCTCAGGGTATTCGGCCGTGCCGGTGCTCATATTGACGAGATACTCGCCAGTGTTGGCGACCCCAGTGCCGTAGCCAATGCCCAAGGTCCCCAAGCCGCAAGGAAGAAAAGTCTCCATGAGCACGCCGCACGAGAATACAGTGAATCGCATCCGCTTCCTCTGATATAGGTGATTCAGGAGGTCCAACCCCTGCGCCGAGCTACGATCCAGGGGATCATGAGACGCCCGGTGGCCAAGACTTCCCTCAAACTCGGCCGGGACGAAGTGCCGTACGTGGCCATCGCCTGCAGCAAGGATAAGGTTGAGCTGTTCTGGGCCGGAGATTGTCGAGATGACCAAGTCGACTCCCTGCAGAGCATATCCAAGGCTCTCGTGGCTGTAGTAATTAACAGGATGAACCTGTATGTTATGTGCCGCATACTCGGGCCGCGACTTGGGCGTGTGTGTCAGTGTAAGGAGCCACTGACTTGCGTGGGGACGCACGCTGGGTCGACTCACTGTTCTCGAGAGTACAACCACGTTGTAGGCATTGTCTGCTTGGGAGAGACTGGTGGCCAACATGTAACCAAGGCCACCACCCCCAGCAACAGCTATTCGCATCATGATGTCTAAGTGTGTGAGGTTGGGTTCGGAGGAAAGTAAGGTAGGTATGATGGCGCCGAGGAGTGATGCTGGTCTTTAAGCAGAATCCGTAGGCCCAGCACCTGATAACTTATACCAAACCTCAAAGCTTCGAGGTATTGTCCAGGATGATATATGCTTGATGTTGTCGAGATACGCAACGATATAAAGCTATGGCCCAGGTAGACTTGCACAGCATATCAGGTTCAAGACACACAAGAGTCCTGATGATCCATGAGAGGAAACGAGGAGTTAATATATTCATGAGGCAGGGGCCAAAGCAAAAGGCCTAAAATAAACAGCAGCAAGCAAATAATAGAACCTCTTACACGAAGCATGCGGGGAGTTTGATATTGGACTGTTGGCTGTCACCACCCGGGACTTACACAGACAGCTTGGGATCTTGGGTCCTTGACAATCCGGGCGGATCACAGTCATCGCACCGAAGGAATGGGGTGGCCCTAGTCTCCTAGACCCTTAACCCCCCTTGCCTAGGCGGGCCGAGTGCGTTAGCTCCCGTTGCAACAGTCAATCGTGGGAACGCTAAGATACGTATCTGGCTTGGTGGCCTCGTCAAGACCTGTCACCTGACACCTGGTGCCTCACGCTGTTCTAGTCTCCCAGGCAGCGAGGAGAGCCAACATGCATAACGGTCATCTTGGCCGCTTACACCGTCGGTGACTTCTCAGTATAGCTCTTGTGCCGCTGGCATGGCCGGGCGCCGGTGCCGGTGCCGCAGTGCCGCATGGCTCATGTGCTCGGATACTATAGCCAAGTCCATGGCGGTTCAGCGACAAGGTCGAGCAACCCGGTTAACTGTGTCATAATTCAATCTATCAGGTGCAGCCTTGCTCTGCAAGGCGATGATATCTAACTCGGGGTGTGTTTCGACTCCAGGGTGGTAACAAATAAAGCTGTAGATATTTGCTACTAGGTTGAAGTGAGGACGGGAGGCGGCAGGCCTCAGCCAGCTTGACCCCTGTATCCGTACTTCTATACTCCGTACTTGGTATTAATTATCGGGCTGGGGCTCAGCGCGGAAGAGGAATAGACCCCAAGCTTCGCAGAAAGGATTTGACACATGAAAAGGTGTAGGCGATGTCGTTGATTGGTTCCAATCTGGATCCAAGTGGCATCAACTACTCCATCGTACATAGTATTATATGGACTGAGAGCCAAGGAACTCACTGTAGCCATGCCCGGTGTAAAATGTTGCTGGGCGACACGGTATGGATAAGCTGTGCTAGTACTCCGTATGTAGCCTAGCAAAAGAGCAAGAGGCCTATTGGAAATGATCAACGAGATCCCGGACCTGTGGTTGCAGACGTTGTGGTTTGGCTCATCTGGATTCCAGTGGGTCTTTGTGGAATGATGGTTGCAATAGTAGTACCATTTGTAGCGTCCTACACCAAGGTACTCCGTACGAAATACCATAATTGCAGCCGGTTGTCTTGGAGGCGCCGGTGCCATGCTCATGGGACGGTGCCTGCGTCCATCTTTCGGCGGATCCGCCAACGAACAAAGCCAAAGCCACTCCCAGTTGGTGGCTGCTGGTTCGATGAACCTGATGAGCCCGAGGATCCCCGACGCCTCGTCCGCACTGCTATAAATATCGTCTTGGCCAAGTTTTGGGATCTCGAAAGAAGTCACGCGGGGCATCACGATTACTCGCGTCTTGTATGTTGGTCGTCAAACTCGCTATCGCTTTGGAGGCTTGGAGCTGAGAGCTCGAGCGGCGTCTGAGAGGTCTCGTTGATTGTCCAGGTGGGGGTGGGGGCTGCGTAAGTACTCGTAGGCGTGAGCGGCACAGAAGCCCTGGTCAATGGCGGCGACAATTGATGGACACTGGCGATAGGTTGAGGAGCGGGTCCCTTCTTGATACTAATTACAAGTATTAATACGGATACATTGGTTGATCCAGCGTCTTCGAAATTTGACCTGCTTCCGTGGTCGATATCCAGCGATGGCGTCGCTGGTGAAGATGCTGTCGATACCAAGCACCCAAGCGCATCAGATGCAAGAGATGATCTGTGAACCAATTTTGGCGTGGCCGGTGTTATGGCACTGCCCCTGCCATCGTAGTCTGTCCCTGCCTACCTTAGTACTTGGTAGTGGGCGGCGGAGTTGCCTCGTGCTTGGGGGCGCTTTCCTGGTTACCTCCAAGCAAGCTGCCACTCGCTTTTCACACATCCTACCTACCAGTAGTATGCGGTGGGAAGTTGCGATCTCTGGTTCCTGTACGGTCCGTATAGAAAACACAGTGTGGCAACCTTGAGAACGCTCAAGGCAGAGTGCCTTATCCTTCCATATTCGGCTCCCTGGTGCTCCGGTTGAAGCCGCAGCAAAGTCATAGCAACGACAGCACATGGAGATGATAGCGACAAGCACTACCAGATGCTGTCCGGTATCGGCGCGTGGGCGAAGGGCCCGCGCGTCTGGGGATTTGGGGAGGCGCGAGAATGCTCCCTGGGGTTCTGGGCACCTTCTTGGTGTGTGGCCGTTGACGTGAGTGGAGGCAGGCGCCGCCGAGGCGATGTAGCAGGGTTGAGGCAGGGGAGCTGCAGTCTGCAGCTGCGAGAGACTTGCAGCATTTTCCCATTTCCTTCGTTGAGTTGACGTCCGTTGAAGATTGCGGAGACTTATTGTGCCGCAACCAACCAAGACAACCTCGAATTTAGAGCTAAAGATTCACCAGTATGCCTCATCAAGCCTCCCCCTTTCTGACAATCAGCCTCATAAACATCCCCCAGGATCCAACCCCCAAACCTCTTGGCCATCACGGTGATCAAGAGGAGGCACCAACGCAAAGCAACGTAGCGAAGTGCCGTCCTGGCTTTTTATTTATTTATATATCTACCATGGTCGAAGAAGAGGCGCCAAAACTATCCGTACCAGTGGCCAGTTGCTTCTAACAAGTCCAATTGATAACTTGGCGTGCGGCACATGCGGACTCGACGGGCCCGTGCATCAAGATTCAGCGGCGATCCTCCATCAAGGTTGCAAGCCCCATTCGAAAAAAACCCATTGCAGCTGAATGTCTTTCTGGTCGTGCTGCGCCCACCGAAAAGTTTCCTTCTTGGGCCCGTTCTTGGGCCCTGCTGGGGAGGATGACGAAAATTAAGATAGGTTCCAGCCCCAGGCCCCGAACTTGGGCTCCCTGAATCCCCGAGCCATGATCTTCGTGGCGACCACCACCATGCTCCCCACAAAGGATACGTTCGTGTACGGAGTACGAGTACTAACATTGGGGTAATTCGATTCGAGGAACCAAAGCTCCTGCTCCCCGCCTCCTATTGATACTCTGAACAGGTACTTTTACGATGATGGATTCTACCTAATCTGCAGCTGGGTTTTCAATTTCCAGCGCAAACCACCTACACTTTAAGTGCCCCGGGCGGTCATGACGTCCCCTGCGTCTCCGGGAACTCTCATGGGCCTCTACTGTCCCTCGGCCATCCGAACACCCCGTATTGCGGCTCCTCTGGATCCATCTTCCGTCGTCTCATCGGGCATCGAGACTGTCAAAGTCTGCGAGGATGTCTCTCCGCTGTCGCCCTTCCACCATTCAGAAGACGCCAGGTTGGGATTTGTTCCGTAGGTAGGAGCTTGTAAAAAGGGAAAGCGTGCCGAGCAAGATTCTCGGCCCTGAGTCCCTGACGGCATCCTGAGATGGCAGTCGATGTCGCAGTTTCCAGCGATTCAGATGGAAACATACAAACATTTTTCTGAGACACAGATCAGGTTTTGGTGAAGTCGGTGTGGGTGGAACACGAATGGGAGGCCAGTGCCCGACCACACGACGTGGCTCGCATGACCTCATTTGTCCATCCATGCCCTGGTTGACACGATCAAATCGGGTGCTTCCACATGACCATGTCGGCAGTGAATCTATTCGCGGCCAACAGGGCAGCTCTGCCCAACCTCAAAACCGGCTCGGGATGGTATGGTGACGCGTGGTTGGGGTGACAAGCGGTGTCAAGCAGCGTCATGCGGTGCGACGTGCAATGTGAGAAGTCGCAAGTCCTAGGCCATTTGATGACGACGGTACGGTGCACACCATATATTCCAGCAGTCTGCCCAAATGTCACAAAGTGGAGGACGAAAACGCAGCTGGTTGAATTTACACCTGTCTCATCAGATTCACCCACCCAAGCTCGAATTTACTTACACAAACCAACCTGGGAAAAGCTTGAGCGGTTGAACGCCATGGCCCTAGATCGCCTCCTCAGTCTCCTTCTCCGCGCCGCGGAGCTTGGTTTCGGTGCCATCGTCGCCGGTGTCAACGGCGAGTTCCTCGACACGTCCAGCGCCGACTCGTGGACCCTCGGCCGCTACATCTACGCCGAGGTGGTCGCCGGAATCGCCATATTCTTCTCCCTCATATGGCTGATTCCCTTCTCGTCGACCTTTACCCACTGGCCGCTTGACATTATCATCAGTCTCTGCTGGTGGGCTGTCTTTGGCCTCCTCGTCGATGTGAGTACACTGTCCCCTCGCAGCACTTCTTGGAAGCTACACAATAGCACACATGCTAATATCCTGGGCAATAGGACCTGGACGGCAGCGCCTGCGGCGGGGTCTTCTACTGGGGCAATGTTTCTCTCCGAGGTGACCCCTGTGGAAAGTTCAAGACGGTGATTGCCTTTTCTTTTCTGTCGGCCGTGCTGTGGCTCGTGTCCGCCCTGATCGGGTACTTCTGGACCAGTCGGCGCGAGCACAGGGCTGCCAGGGCTGAGGTGGCTCACTCACGCCGTCGCCGCTGGCACCGCCGGAGCTACGTCTAAGGAGTGCTTGGGCGTGTTTACTATTGAGGGTGATTTCTCTAGAATCGCCACTGAGGGGGGAGGTTAATACTGCTTGGGATAATTAATGAGGAGGGGATAGGGGAGAGAGTATGCGGCAAAGGACAGGTGGTTCTCGATGATACCCAGTTGATCCCGGCTGGTGGAAGCAATATATCCGTATGTTGCCGGGCATACTTTTCTAATACCATCTACCTACTATTTGCATTGGCCGTCTTCTCTAGAGTCGGTGTCTTATTCTGTCGCCTAGGTTCATTAGAAGAGATCAGAATGGGAGCTCTGACGCCTAGGCAACCCTGCCCTCGCAATCATGGAAAGAAAACAGTAATGGAACGCAAGGTTGCGTTTCATCAATGCATAGCTTGGCTATGTTATTCCGAGCAGGAAAGTTGGCAGATCGAGATCTGAAGCGCGGGACGCGCAATGCGGCAGCGCTACGGCGTCGGTCTCAAAAGAGGCAAAATGGGCAAGACCCAGCAAACAAGGCACGGCCAAAAAACTTGCAACTTGCTAACAACTGTCATTGGCAATTCGCCCATGGTGCCGTCATCCCATGACATGCCTGTCTTGCCCGTCTTAGAAACATCTTCTCCACTTGTCGGATCGTACGTACCTTGGCCCTTGAGCGGCGGGGCCACCCGAGAAATCGGGAAATCGGGATGATCTGCCAAGTTACCCGATGTGTTGGCAGCGTTGGTAGTATGCAGTCCACAGGTCACCTTTTGGTGTGTCGTCAGCCACAGACTACTATGATGCCATGATGAGCTTCTTCTGTGGCACGGCCTCTGATTGTCGGAGCGATCGAAAGGTACCCTTCCAATCGTCTCCCCCTGAGCCCCATTGCCACATGGTCGTACTGCCCCAATTGCCCAACTGTCAAACTAATCTAATACTACGGGTATGACTCGGGCGAACCAACATGTCTCGGAGTTTCCAAGTAATTGGTGCTATTGGTCTTAAACATCGTCATCCATGCGGTTCTCCGGCACGAATGGAAGAAAGGGCCCACTACCTAGTAGTTGCCAAGCCAAGACCCGTATCGTATGAGGGCCAACGGGAGAACGTCACGGTTCCACAACCTACTGTGCACATAGATGCTTCTGGGGGGGTTTCGAGATCGGGATGATGCGAGGTGATGGTTTCTATGACGATGTCCTTGGTTCCAGCATCTGAGATTCACTCGGCTGGGCTTTGGCAAACAAGGCTTTGGCCCCTGCTTGGGGACACAATGATGACGGGTCGATCGCGGGTTGGAAGGGTTTGGCCGTCACTGTATACTGTCACTGTCGGTCAAAATCAAGTGACATACGCAGTATATAAGACCTGGCTCAACCTCCCGGTCCAACATCATCATCAACACCATCATCAACATCCAATCTCCCAACAACAACTCGAACTTGCCTCACGCATATCAACCCAACTACTCCCTCCTCGTATCTACACGCACAGCATCATCCGCCATGTCTGGAATCGCGAACAAGGTCAAGGACACGCTCCAGGGCGACAAGACTTCGCACACGGGGGACGCCTACAACACGCAGACCTCCGGGACGACCACCACCAACCCTCGCTTCGCTGCTGAGCCCAGTGTTCCCCGAACCACTGCTGCCGGTTCCGCCCCCGCGTATAACAGCACCACGGGGACTGGTGCTGTTCCTCCCACAGGAGACCATTACTCCCACGGTGCCGCCACCAACACCACAGCCTTCGACTCGACGGGGCCCGCCCTCAGGACCGATGGCCCTCACAAGTCCGATATGATGAACAAGGCCGACCCGCGTGTCGATTCTGATCGCGACTACAGCAAGAACATGGGCCTCAACCCCCATGGCAACGCCGACACTGCCCGCAACACCTCCTCCGGCGCCTACCACGGTGCCCCCGTTGGAACCACAACTGGCACCACCGGCCAGCCGCTCCAGGGCACAACCCACACCACGGCCCCGACCTCGAGCACAACCTACGGGCAGTCCACCACCATCCCGTCGTCCACTACTACCGCGCCCCACGGTACGAACACCACCGGCGGCCTGACCGGCTCTCACAACACGACGGGCACATCGGGTGTCTCCGAGGGCGCCTTTGGCCCGCACAGCACGCGCGCTGCCAACGCTGCCGATCCCCGTATTGACTCTGACCTCGACAACAGCCGCAACATGGGCGCCGCCCGGACTGGCGACCACACCACTGGAACGTCTGGCTACGGCAGCACTACTGCCCCGTCTGGCTACGGCAGCACTACTGCCCCGTCTGGTTACGGCAGCACCACCACTGGCACGACGACCGGCCACCCTACCAGCACGACTGGCCACACCACCGGTCACACCACTGGCACAACTGGCCACACTGCCGGACACACCACTGGCACAACTGGCCACACCACAGGCCACAGCACCGGGCCCGACAGCGTGACGACCGGGCCGGCACCCCACACGGCCGGCCCTCACAAGTCGGACATGGCCAACAAGCTCGACCCCCGTGTCGACAGCAACCTGGACGGCAGCAAGACGGTCGGCGGGAACAAGACGTTTGCGGGGAGCAACAAGACCAACTACTAGAGAGCTCTGGTTGAATTGGAAGCAAGCGCTGAAAAGGAAAAGAAAAAAGTGTATGATGGATGACGACGAAACGGCCGGCCTGTACTAGAATTATGTTGAATATTACAATTGCTGGACTTTACCTATGATCTGATGAAATGGTGATGTGCGTTTTTTTTTCTGGTCTGCGACGTGTCTGTCTGAGTGGCTCCAGAAATGTGCGACTGAGCACCTGGGAACCATAAATGTTTGTCTACACGTATCGTGACGTATCGTGATCCAATCCTGTGAAAAGGGGCGTGTGTGAAGGTTGAGAAACGAAGCCGTTGGAGAAGGTTGAGAGTGGAGGTTGATTGATGCACGAGGCAAGTTGGTCACGTCACCACGGATAGTGAATGGTGCGCTCACCGTCACCTGTGCTGTTGGCATCCCACTTGCCTACCCTGTAGGCTGTGTCAGACCTCAACACATCTCCAACCGACGACAGCCTCGACAACACCGACAAACACCATCACCTTCTCCTTGCAGTCTGACGCCCTCTCATTCGTCTCCCAGGATGCGTTGGCTATAATGTCTCTGATCATCCCCCAGACCCTCTGGAAATCCCGGATCCCCCTCTCCATCACCCATCCATCATCCCCCACCAATCCCTTCATCGTCAGCGTCCCACGCTTCAGCTACCTGGCCCTCCTGCTGCCTCGCCTGTCCGCCTTCTTTGGCACGCCCTGCTCCAGTTTCCACTTTGAGGATGTCCAGCTCCGGAACCTCGCCGTCGGTCTGCTGGTCGACCTCTACCAGCCCTCCCTGCCCTGGAGGCTCACTGTCAATGAGGGCATCGGCTGGGACATTGGCGACACCTTTCTCAACTCAGTCAAGGAGGTCTGTCCCCCCCTTTTTCTTTCTCTTGTTTCTCAACATGGGGAAAAGCATCACTGACCACTTGTACAGGCCGACTTCATCCGCAACGGCAACGCCAACCAGATCATGAAAATGTCCAAGGAACATACCACCCAGCTCTGGCACGCCGTCATCGACAACGACTTTGCCGCCTTCAACCGCATCAACACCCGCCTGCTGAACCCCCCAACCCCCCTCAAGCACGTGCCCCTGCGTATCTACATCCCCGAACCCTCTTCCTCCCCCTCCGCCCCAACATCATCATCATCACCATCCCCCTCCCCCTCACCACCCTCCGCCGCGGGCTCCTTCCGCATAGTCCAGTCCCTCGTCCCCGCCATGGCCAGGGACGACCGCAGGCCCCAGCTGCTGGGCCAGGCGCTCAAGGCCCTGATGCCGGGCCTCTTCCCCAGCAGCCGCGATCCCGTCCTGGCAAACGCCATCCTGCACGGGGCGCCCGTGCCGTTCGACGCGCCGCTGGGGGAGCTGATGAAGGAGGCCGCCTACCCGGACGGGTGGATCTGCCTCGTCGTGACGGTCTGATGAGTCTTTTTTTGCCTAGATGTTTCTAGATATGGAGGTCCTTACGGAGGATGGTACGGGTTGATCTGGTCTGATTTGTTGTTTTTTTTTAAACCTGTTTCTAGCGGTCATGGTCGGGTCGGAGTCACTGAATTTTGCACAATACCTCTAATGAATCAATTTTCTACATCTAAAGCTGTGTTCTTATCTTGGCCTAAGTAAAAGTGACTTGCCGTCCCATGAGACTCCTGTACGCGTCGTCGACAGCCTTCCTCTTCCTCCTCTTCGACTCGGCATCCTCGCCAGTCTCCTCGTCATCCTCGTCGACATCGTCCGGGCCCGGGATCTGCGGCATCCACGCCCGGATGTGCCCGTCCAGGTGGGCGCTGTACAGGGCGCCGACCGAGTTGCCGCCGCCCATGACGGGCCCCACGGAGGACGCCCCGCCGCCCGCGCTGCGCCAGGCGAAGCTGGAGATGCGGTTCCTGCCCATCTCGCTGCCCCGCGGGCCGACGGGATTCGTCGCCCCGGGGCTGCGCAGCCGCGTCACGAGAGTCCCCTCGTAGAGGTCAAGGGCGAGGATCTCCTGGTCGTTGGCCCAGAAGAGGATGTCCTGGCTCGTAGACAGACAGGGAGGCGTCGTGATGATGGTGGCCGTCTTGGCATGCCGGTTCTGGACCAGCGAGCCAAAGCTCGTCAGGGTGTTGGCCCTCGTGACGGCGTCCCAGACCCTGATCCTGCCGTCCAGCCCCGCGGATATGATGTACCTGCCGTCGCTCGTCCAGTGCAGCCCATTGACAGCCTCATCGTGGGCCTGTGCCGAGGAGCGGAAGGCTGGGACCTGACCGGCATCCACGCCCGCCGCCACGGCATGCCCGACGCGGTGCTGCACGCCCAGTGAGTCCTCCTGGTCTAGCAGGCCGACCACCCCGCCCGCCCGCCGGATGTCCCAGATGCGGGCCTTGCCGTCGGCGTGGCCGCTGACGAGCTCGTGCTCGTGGCGGGGGCTCCACACGGTGGACAGGACGGGGCCGCCGTGGGCGACGAGGGCCTGCACGGCGGAGCCCGACTTGAGGTCCACGAGCCGCACGTGCGGGTGCTGGGTCGCGCATGCGACGACGAGGTGGTCGGCGATGGGGCTCGTCGAGTGCGAGTATATGGTCGCGTTGAGGTCGAAGCTGGCCGACAGGGACGCCGCGGCCGTGGACCACAGTTTCAGGGTCTTGTCGTAGGCGCTCGAGAGGAAGGCGTCTGGGTCGAACGGGTAGAAGGCTAGGTGGGTGATGCCATGGCTGTGGCCCTGGCCGCGGCGAGTGCCCCCCGTGGAGGCCGAGCGGGCAATGGTGCTGACCGGGCGGAAAGTGTGAATCCTGTGCGGGTCGCCGCAGCTCTCGAGGTCCCAGATCTTGATGGCCCCCTCGGCGCCGCCGGACAGAAGGATGCGGCCGTCGAAGCGGTCGAGGGCGAGACTGCTGACGCCAGCGCCGTGGGCACGGATGTTATGTGGGCGCTCGTCTACCGCGGGCGAGACCGCATCGGGTCGAGCTGGTGCTGCGTCGCCATTGAAGCGGTGCTGGGGAGCGGGCGCGAACGAGCGGAGGAGTTGGCTGGTGAAGCTCTGGGTGAGGGTGTGGGGTGCGAGATCACCCGTTTCGCGGTCGAGGAGCGAAGCTTGCATTCATCTGGGCCTTTGTGCGCGGCCAGGCCGCGACAGATGCTTGTGATGCGGAGGAGATGGTGATGGGAGGAGGGATGAGTTGGGCTGAGGTGGCAGAGTGTCCTACTTGTTGTCCTGTACCGGGCGCCTGCCTGCATCCCACCAAAAAAGCCCCACTACAGACACCGCTTGAGTTTACTCGTAGATGCATTCGTGCATTCCGTCTTCTTCATCCCACATCATCCGCTCTCCTCCCCGTTGATCAGGCCTTGGGACAGTGTCACAACCGATATCTCTCCTTCTGGATGTTCAATTGTGTGGCCATCCGGGTCTGACGTGGAACACGCATTGAAATGGGCCATCGCATCGCCGCTAGGCTATCTGTTTGTCCAAGGTGATCTCATCGGATCTGGCCATCGGGGTTTGGTCATCAAGTCCAACATGGAATTCAAAAAGGAGAAGGCGCGTGAATACCCGCATCCAGCCCTCGAAACGGATACAGAGGCATCAGAGGGTTCGGGGGCCGACGATGCCCTTCCCAGCAGACGACATGCCACCCTCTACGATGCCGTAGCAGGTGAGCCATGCCATGCCCACCTTACCGGGACTCACATCAGTTAATAATGACCCAGGAACCGTCTTGAACACGGAGGAGGAGAGGAATGAGAGGAGGCGTGGACCCCCTGTCACCAAACACTCCACCAGGGACCTGCCCATGTGCCCCGACGAGGTGCTCTTCCGCCGCAGGGGCGCCCCCGAGCGCTACGCTGAGCACGACATCTACTACGCCCACGAGCGCGACCTCCCCCGAGGCGGCCGGGGGATCCTCCCGGATAACGACCTGCTCAAGGCCATCCACTCGTACTCCAGCCAGTTCTACGGCGCGCACCGGGACGCTCCCCGCCGCCGTGACGAGGCCAATGTGGACGAGCGCAGCATGGACGAGACGGCGCTGCTTGCGTTTGGGATCCTCCTCGAGGAGGCAGGGCGCGAGGTGCTGGGCCACCGCGGGGATCTGGTCTTCACCGAGGCCGCGGCCGATGCTCACGAGCCCTCGAGCGGCGATGACGATGCGCGGGAATCATCTCCGCGGGTCGCCGCTGGGCACCAGGTCGTTGGCTCTCGAGTGACGCCTCGCAAGCGAAGGAGGGTAGCAGCGGGCCCCGGAGCCCCTGCCCACGCGGCCATGGTCGATGATAAGGATGAATGAATGAATGGATGGATGAATGAAGAGGTAGCTGGCAGTCGCACCTCATTCTTGTTGGTAACCACTCATGTTCTGCGAGCCAGCATCATGCCCCGGATGACGGCCCACGACCGCTTTCTCTCGGGCTTCGCGTCTGGACGCGCCACCACTGTGAGTGATAGCCAACATTCTTGGTGGTTGTCACCTGTCACAGACCACACGGTCCATTCAACGGCATTTGCGCCGCACCATCTGCACGTCGGTAAACATAGTCACAGCTCCACTGCGCGCTTAGCAAGCATGGACGAATACTGCCCGGTGCATCCAGGTCAGCATTTACGAAGTGCCTATGCGCGGATTTGCCCGCCACCACGCCGAGTGTGGGACCGAAACCCGCGACAGATCGAGCCCCCCAGGAACCTGAAGCTATCGCGATCTCTGGCAAATGGTCTGGATCTGCGCTTTCTTTCGACCCTGTGCCGATCAGTTACACGAAGTGGAGACACGTGGTTGTTCGCAGCCTTACTGTTGCAGACTCCGTCGTCTTTGCTAGTATAGCTACTCGACCGGGTCAACGACATATGCTATTCAAAAGTGGTAGACGAATACGGACATCCGGACGTCTGGTTCATTCAACCATTCCTGTCCCAACGAACGTCCGAAATAGGCATCAAGATGAAACAGCATGTGCTCACCGATCAGCCGGTCATTTGGCCATTGTAAGGCCGTGACACGACTGTGATTCCGCACCGACAACTCGGAACCCACGACCAACAACAGGACAATGGGCCATTCACTCATCGATCGGCATGCCCGATTCTATGCGGATATTAGATTTCGGGTTTGCCATTCTGGAAGAGGAAAAAAAAACGGACGAGATCTCAGATCTGTCCCATGTGTGCAGTTGGGGGCTGTGTTTGCGTTTATCGACCAGGCGCTGTGATGTTGCGATACAGCAGCAAACAATCTCGGGCTTTTCGGTGAACCATATCCCGATCGGGGAATTCTTCCACGGTACGAAGCAATACGGATAGCTGGGGTTGAGAGACAGACGGCTGTATTGGTTGTTGCGTTTGTCAGCGAAGAAGCCACTGTCGGGGTGTGATAGATGTGATATTAGATACTTTGGAGCCTAGTACTTCATAGTAGTACTACTGTTGTCAACGGAGGAATGGAGGCTTGGTAGAAACCTCATGGGCTTTTTGGCAATGACGATGTTGCCCTGTTTGCCAAGTCCGATGCTTATGGTAGTTGGGAGCGGCTTGAGAATGGTCTCGGCCGCGTGCTAATAATCCTTTGACTTGACAAATGCTGCTCGTCACTTCCACACCTTCACCCCAGAGACAACGGCCGCCTCCGGGCGTCTGCCTGCGATGGCGCAACGCCCCGAACCAATGCCCTGGGACATTCACGCCCTTCCAAACAGGACAACTTGGCACCTTGGCTCGTCGTTTCCCGTAGGCTCGTACCAGTTTTGTTCCCGAAAGAGGGGTTACTGCACCAGGTGTTTTTCTGGGTGTTGATGTGTCAATATTGGAGGGGCCTGGATCCCTGCCTGGTCAGCCCACGTTGATACATCACACCAGGTACTCCGTATTAACCCAGGAAAACCCGGAGCGATCCTGTTCATGATGAGTGTCAGACGAGGGGGGGAGCCGTGGTTTACCAGCGACACATGTGACCCCTCCTCAAGCAGGGTCTGCCTTGGATCCCGATGGGACAGTGCTGGCGACGGAAGCGCCAGTCGCTGGATTGGATTGGCCGCTATGAAGCTCCGGATTCAATGGCGGCGTTGCAAAGTTAACCCGGATGCGCGGATGGATGGGGGTGCGTTGCAGTGCTCGATCAACAAGGCGCTTGTTTCGTCGTCGTCGTCCTGGTAGCCAATACTACGCCCGTACTGTGTATATCTCGTACATAGCAGTATGGAGTATTAGTGCCACTGGTATTATTATTACGAGTAATACACGGACTACCCGTTTGGGACAGCTGCCATGACAGGAGCTATTGCGGGTTCCTTGGGACGGCTTCCCCCTCCTTTCCGTGACGAAAAGACGACATCAAGCCGTGGTGTTTCAAGTAGCGCCTGGAGTGGAAGCTCGGTGAGTGGCAGTAGGGGAATCCTTGCTGCATCTGCGCCCTTTCACCGAGGCTGGCGACCTGGCAGGCATAACCACACCTTTGGGCATCAATGTTGCGGGGAACCCAAGCGATGATCTCCGAATTCTTGAGCTTCCCCAAGGAACTGGTCGACTGGTTGACTGGTCTGTCACTCTGCCTGGTCTCGGTGGATCTTGACCGACGCTGTTCTGGGTCTTGTCCATGGTGGACTCGGGAATGTAACCCGTACAAATCCATAGTATATATACCACCATGTACATCAGAGCCGGGGTCCGGGTTCCTGTCAGTCGGAAGTCGTTCAGATTCCTGTTTTTATAACGTCGTCACAGGCCACTGGCTATTACGGATCTCCGGTAAGAAACTGTCGAGGTACGGATACTTGTCAGGACAGTGCTCACTTTCGGGTTGGTACAGTCCTCTCGCATGTTTCAAATCGGGACAATGGTGGTGAAGCAATGTGGTGCCCTGAATTTGGAAATCGTGACCTGATTACTAGTTTAGAGCTGGGCCTGCCGCCAGCGCTTCCAAGTTCAGGACAGGACAATAATATTAGTATTATCAGTACGGATACAGAGCACAGAGGTGAATAATAATAATACTAATGGGAGTCTTCGGGAGCTGAGACATCTGACGTCGCGCTGGGGCCAACATGTCTTGTCAGGCCCAGGTTTTGCACGTGCCGTGAGACTCTAAATCCAATGGTGGGCTTGGAAATGGCCAAACGTGTCTAATCTGTGCTGCGCTTTGCCGTGCTTTGCCGCTCCTCCTTTGGGCCGCTGTCCAATGCCTGTCCAGATGACAGCCGGGAGAACTGCACCCGAGCCAAATGTCTCAAGCTTTGCTACTTTGTAATGCTGACCAGGTTGGCGGACCGCTTGTTTCCTCGCAAGCTGTTGCCCACCCGGTGGGCCGCTTGTCCTCGTCTTGTTGAAGCGCGTCCAGCGCGCGCCGCGTCTTCGTAGCTAATAGAGCGTATCGGAGCTGAAGAGAAGGATGTGGTGGTGGCTTGAAGCTAGTCAAGATGGTCGCGTCGACTCGCATGTTCAGCCGCCAGTCACCGCGTTGACGAAACGACAAAGTCTGTTCATCAGTGATCTCAATGTCCCCTACAGGATAGGTATTGGCTGGAGTACTGGAGTGCTGGATAGTGCTGGCCTGGTACTCCGTACAAAGTTCGAAGCTGAGCACCGGTGCTATCGTATTACCTAGTCTGTGTCGGGCAGGTTTTGGCGAGGGAGGACTGTGTCATAACGGCCGTTGCAGACGCAGGATTGCGCTTCCCGGTCTCTTTCCCCAGGCGAGGAAAACGTTCGAGGCTTGGAGACGGAGATTGCCCTGTGGAAGTGGTTCCATGACGAATCGCTGTGCAGTGGCGCCGGCAGCGCGTTTGTCGACGCCCGAGGCCGATGATGGCAGCCTGGCAGCCTGGCAGATGCTCACTTGCAGTTGCGCTGCAGACATGGGTGACAGGGAATAGGACAGGCGCCTCTACGAGTATTAGGCTGTGAGAGGCTCGTCTGACCCAGACCCGTGTCCTCGGTCCTCCTCCCCTGCTGGCCGGAGAACCAGGACTTCAGGCGTGGCATGGGCCAATCCATCAGCAGGGGTTGCACAGAGGCACTGCCCATGCAAGTTGCGCCCGTTGTCGAGCCAGGCGCCAAGTCGATGCCGATTGCCGGCACTTCATCCGCACGTCTCTCCCAGCAGACGCGCTGTCGCCTATTAGTACGTACTCGTAATCGCACTACGAGTAAAGGACGTGTCGCGGGACTGCAATGGCTTCGCGCCCCTATTCCCAAGTCATAGGGATTGTTGAAGTTGATCCAAGTCCCCAAAGTCGGCGGGTAGGCCAAACAATGCCGGGCTTCACAGATTGCAACGACCTTCTGCTCTGCCCTCAGTGGACCCATAATATTCGTCAAAGAACTTAAGAAGTGAGCTTTGAGCAGACCCGAGCCTGGTCCAAGCCCGTGGGGTTGGCTATGCTTGTTGATCCATCATCCAGATACCTTGGTTAAAGTATTAATGCATTCGCAGTATCCGTACTAGCAATAGTATATTATCATGCCACCTACATTCATGTCGTACGAGGCTGGGGTACATATCGCAATCAGCAGCGCATTCTTGCGGCACTTACGGTACCTTATCCCTGACACTGCATGCATTGTGTTGGACATCCCACGAACCAGTGTGAGGCGCTGAATGGCTAACCAGACTGGTTACCGATGCGGGGAAGGATATAATATTGTGTACTTCGTACTCGCACAGTAGTTATAGTACTACGGAGTACTATGTTACTATGTCGCAGGGTGCGTGCGTATGGATTATCTTGAATGCCAATTGCGAACTCATCAAAGATGCATGATTGTCGGATGGCAAAGGATGGAAAAGAGATGGCACCCTTGGCACCCCCAAAATCGGGTGCTTCCCATTTCTGCCTGCCTGCCCAGTATTAGTAATTACACTCGACTCGTCGGCGCCTTGCTCAGCTTCGTTCTTCGAATCTGTCTTAGACTTCGTGCCGTCCCGCGGGACGGCACGACGATAGTCATAAATGTGGGGGCGAAGTGAGTTATGTCTTCACTCTTCAGAAATACATACATTACGAGCTATAATAGTCGTACTCGTATGTACCTAAATACGAGGAACCTTGCTCCGCATCTTGGTAGGCACATCATTGTACATGTACTCGTGCTGGGTGTTATTGCTAGGTTAGCAATTTCGGTGTGTGGATCCGACGGAGCCTCCTTGCGCAGGCCTCCAGGAAACCTATCAAGCTTGTGGTCTGTGAATCATCGATTGATCGCGCTGCCGAATCCACGAGGGTTCATGTTCATCGCTGACGCCTAACAGAGCCGGAAAAGTATTAGCGCGTGGTTTTGTGGCTCTTGTGAACGGGAACTGCACCATCGCATTTGGCAAGGCTGCATAAATGCGGCCGCATCGTGATGAGACGGAACGCGGCCAGACGATGAGCACATGTACTTGTACGAGTAGTTGGACAAGGTATACGTATGTATAGCAATCGGGGGGGGGGGGGTTCTGGTGTCAGGGCTAGTCATCCATAGAGGCCAACAAGGGTCGAGACGATCAATTGTGATTCGTACCTCGTGAGAAAGAGCCAGATGATACATCAGATGAAGATTTTCGCTGTCCTCGTCATGTGAAGCGATCTTGTCGTTCGGGTTGCCCCAGAGTCCAAGCTCATCTCAACATAGATCCACCACAATCTCCTCGTAGCGCACTGTCGTCGACGTTAATTTTCTTCCATTCCTTCCATCAGGGTCCTCATTTACTTGATGGGCCAGGGGCCAGGGCCATGCATCGAGCGAGCGTCGCTTCAAGTCGCGCTTGTGACGCGCAAACCATGAAACGCGTCCAGGGCTGAAATGAACACGCGTTGAAGTGACAGGGAAAGTGAGGCGTGCAAGCTGCTAGGCCACGGAATAATATTAATACTAGCTAAGTAAGTACGTACGAGTATAATATGTATGAATAATACGGGTAAGGCGGTACGGAGAAGTATTGGTAGATACCTGTAAAGAGTGCATCTTAGCTGCTGATACCAAATTCAGCTTATAGATGGCCTAGTCGACGCATGCACCATATCCACGTGTGGCAAGTGTGATTTTGGGGTAATACTACTAATGTGTCTGCAACGGCGGCGACGCACGGCGACGCAGGATGCTTCGAGCTTTGGGCAATAAAAATCGACGACTTGCAAATGAAAGAGGGGAAGGCGGCGAGTCGGCGACTGGTCGCTGGGTGGTGGAAACTCGGTATAATAGGTGGGGTGTAATTACCGATTGGATGAGGAGGGAGGGACGCGTGGGCGCGGTGGACGACCGGTGATAATACTCATACCATGGCAAAAGGGTGTGCCTTGGGCTGATGTCGAATTGCTGGCTTGCTGATGCCTCTGAGTGCTGAATTGACAACGATTTCGGCCTTTAATTCGACTATTATTATGGCATTTTGAGCCGTGCTCTCGAGGGGTCGGGGGTCGTTGTCGATATCCGGTGTTCGTACCTGCTGCCGTTGAGGACCTCGACGGTACCGCTGTTGGCTCGATACCACTCATGGCAAAGAGCCCAAGTAGAGAACTCTAATGGCAAATAGTATTTCTTGATCGAGTAATACCCGTACAACGGTTGAAACGAGCGGCCAGTGTCCACTGTCCACACGAGGGTCAGAGGGATGATTTGCAACGGGCCCAGACACCATGGCTGGGACCACTGGGTATTGTTGGTATTGACGTCAACGGAGGATCGCTAGGAATTTGCATTAGGTAGGTATAGTTGTTTGGTTAATCTGAACTGACTGGCCGAACAAAGGGCCAGCTGACCCGCAGGAACTTCAGCTCAGGTTCTCTTGAGTGGAAAAGTGAAGGCGCGAATCCTGCTACGGAGTACGGAGTACGAGTGTCAAATTTCATGGATAGCGATGGCTGCTATTGTCAGGGTTGGCTAACTTGGCTTTTGGTTGCGGTTGACGGGCATTATGCCCACACCACATGCGCACGGACGCCTCTCCACCATCTCTTGCGGGCGGCGCTCCTTCCCAAGTCCGAGCACGTACCTCGTACCCATCCACCCATCTTAGGACCCAGGGCAGGTGACTCCGCGCAACTCCGCAGCCCAGCTGCCCAGGCACAGCACAGTCCACACCGTTCATGTCTGTGAGGTAAGTTTGCGCGACTGCGGCGCGCTTGCCGTCTGCTCTTGGTTGCCCGCCTTTTGGGAAATTGCGGTGTTGAGAACATGATCTGTTCCTGCTTCACCAGGCGAGTGATGCACCTGGCTAGCTGGAGCACCCGCCTGCCTGGCAGTAAGAAAAAAAAATACCAGCCGCACCATTGTTAGCGCTGCCGCACCTCTCACCCAGTCTTGAGATGGTCTCGTCTCGTCAGCAATCAGCGATACGACCAGGCCCTGGCGTCCCAATTCCCCGTTTGTCCGATGTGCGCCTTCGTATGGAACGCGGTAGCAAAACGGAGGAGTACTCAGCACCAGTGTGTCAAAACAACGTTCAACGGCGCCGCACGTGTCCTGGCCCCTGGGCGGACCGCCGATGGCAGCTTGTCGCGGGCCAGCGTCCAGTCACTCCGTCCAGTCATGCTGCCCATGGCTACCCCTCACCAGCTCGTTGCCCTTTTGGGAGACTGACCAGGTGGTATCTGGTCCTGTGGCACAACCGGCACCTCAAGGCGAACCCAACCCGGAAGGGACCCGCACCAGCGGGCGAGAACCTGGAAGTCGAGCAGGGATCGCCTGTATTCTGACAAAGTTACAACGAACGGCGATGGTCATCATGGCCTTGGGCCCCAAGCTGTGGTGCACTGGTGCTCACTGGCCCGGCCTCGAATCCACGTCGCTACATAGTACATCCCTGTCCTGCCCACCTTGAGCCGACCCCGTGTCCCTGTCAAGCAAGGCTTGAGAGTGACACCAAAATTCCTCGCCCGCGTCGCCGTGCTTCTCAATCTGAAGGTTCTGAGTCCTGACCGCCCGTCTTTTTCGCGAGCTCCCCCAGCGCTCACCCGTACCAGCCGACCTCGACTCCCCAAGTTCCTCGAATCATTACACCAGATACGGTGGGCAATCAAAATAATACTCGACGGTGTGCCAGGCTCCGAGGAGTCCCAGCTCTACCTTTTACCCCAGGCGTTATTCACGCCTGGCTCATTACCCCCGCCTGGTCGGATCCCAGCGTTCGCCTTGTCGGTGCCGACTGTTGAGAGCCCTAGCTCTATTAGCTGCCTGCACCCACGTCCCACCCCCTCCCGCTCTGCACCAGACTGAAGCATCGACAACTCAAGCACAGCTCTCGGTTTTGCTGATCGCATCGCTCCAACGCGCCCCCCCCCCCCCCTTCGGCCCCACCCTTGTTCGCAGGTTCTCCGAAAAGCTGGGTGGTCGGCCTGTTGGCTGCCCAGTCGTCGTGGGTTGTATCCGCAGAGCGAGCGCTGGAGCTCCATCCATCTCTGCCCAACTGGGGATCCTCCTCTTCGTTTTTTTTTTTGCGCCCTACTCAGCACGCCCCTTCACCTCTGGAGCTGCGGCTGGAGGTACCTACAGGCTAGCTACGCTCTACCGCTTAACTGGTGGCTTGAGCTCGGAAAGCTCTGACACTCTCGGCCCTCCGTCGCTCCATGCCTGGGTCGCCGCCCTCCACCCTCCCGTCCCCAGCAGATGGCAGATGTCATCATAGCTTATTGACCACCAGTCGCGTGAGCGACGCTTGACCCTTGCCCTCGAGGGTCCAATTATCATCCGTCACACTCTTTCTGCCCCAGACAACCGTTCCCCTACTGTACAGTCTTGTACTCGTACCTGCCCTCGAGCCTCACTCGCCTGCGCCGTCCATGGCCACCGCCTCTCAGTGGGCCCTTCTGATTCACCTCCTCCTTTCTTCTTCTCCGACTGTATTATGAGTCTGTGTCCTGTCCCTGGACATATATAGTACCCAGTACAGTGCCGAGCCGCTATCCATCATGGAGTCTGGGCCTCCTGACTCCAAGCGCCAACATCTCGGCTCGTGGTCATCAGCCTCACCCCACGGCGTATCACTACCGCCCCCTCGCAGCAACACGAGTCCTCTGCCGCCACCTCGCATGCCTAGCCATCACCACCCGGCTTCATATCATCAACCGTTCCCTCCCCGAACTGCCGAACCGCATTCCTCTGCGCCGCTCACGCCCATACACCCTACTGCTCCCACGCAACCACCTCCCGACGCTGAACGGCGCCATCATGATCAAGAGCCGTATGCCTCAATGCAGGACCACTATCCACACCAGCCACAATCTCACCATCACCCTCCTGCCTCACCGGCGCATGGGCCGTACCACCCATACCAGCCTCGCGAACCACCGACTTTGAAGCGCGAACTTCTCGAAGACCTTCACCGGCCAAACTCAACCGGCCATGCTCCCGAAGCTCCGCACCCGCCGCCATCCCATCATACTCTCCCGCCCCCGCCCAACTATCAAGACAACCAGCCACGACATATGAGCTACGATAATGGACACTCGTTGCCCCCCACTCCTGGGGGCTATCGACCTAGCTATCCTGCGCCGCCACCCACGCCGATACCACAGCAGCCGCCCTACGAACCACAGGGGAGCTACCCTCCCGAGACCATCTACAGCGTCTCCTATGCGAGCCAGCCTTCTTCCAAGAAGAAGAATACGAGGGCCTCTCAGGTATGAACCGACGCGTGAGACCGCTTGCCGCCTGTGACACGACTACTGACGACAAGTTTCTTAGGCATGCGATCAATGCCGTCAGCTCAAGGCAAAGTGCGATGAGACGAAGCCTTGCAAAACTTGTCGGGACAAGGGGTTGGAATGCAAGTACCGCGACCCGGTACCGAAGGCGTAAGTTTCCGACTCGACCAGCAGACCAGAAAGCGTAAAGATGCTAAGACAACTCAGCACGGATAAGGCTCAGGCAGACATTCTTGAGGGGATACACAGCATGCAAAACACCCTGAGCGATTTAGCGACACACTTTTTGCGTATGGAAGAGAGGCTGACAAAAATGGAGACGGTATTCGCTCGAGGTGGGGGTCCCGTCATGGTCAAGCAAGACCCAATCGTGGAAGAGACGAAAGCGCGGCTTGGTTCGCCCATTGACACGAATGGAGGCGCATCCGATCCTTACTACCCTCCGGACCCGCCTCAGGACATTATGCCGGCCTCTTCAGAAGTAGCACCTCTGCGCATGATGGCCGAAGACACAATGGAGGCAGAACCGGGCCCGCCTGTACCGCCCGGTGAGCCGGCAATCCCAATTAACCACACGACATTGGCTGGATTGTTGCTGGAGTGGCCATCTATTCGAGAATTGACACGGCATCATCTTGAGCGACATGGGATCCGGTTCGTGGGCGAGTATCCTATCGGGCAGGAGCAAAATCGTGGGCCGCTGATTGTCTATGGGCGAGGCGAGGATTCGCACTACTCTCGAGTAAGCAGAGAAGGCACGGATGCGTACGGCAACGTCGACATAGCTGATGACTCCTCTGATGTGGCTTCCCCGTCCCCAGGTGCCGACTTCGGGCATTTGGGTGGGCTCAGCCCTCCGGACATGGTGGAATACAAGGGAGGAGTTCTGGGCCCTGATGGCAATCCAGATTTCACAGAGACCAAAGTCTGGTCCTACGTCAAGAGCTTCGAGACTCATATCCTAAACATGCACCCCATAGTTCAACCGAACGTGCTGAAGGAGTGGGTGCGACAGTTTCTGGACGAGTTGCCCACGACGCAACCGCGGTCCGCCAAACCGCAATTCACCAAGGGATTTGCCACCACTTCGAACTCGCAGACGCAAACAGAACCGACCGGATCGAAGCGGAAGCGATCAGTCGAGCCTGACGGGTCAGAGGGGCCCCCGACCCCGGCTCCTGGTAAGGCTGGGAGGCCGAAACGGTCCATCCACAACGGCCTAGTCCTCACTATACTGGCGCTGGGCAAAATTTGCCAACATCGGGATAACATTCCTGATGTGGTCCATACAACACCCCATGCTGCCTCTTCTGGGAGTCCCATAATTCGGAATGGAGTGCCCCAATCACCCGGTCAATCATCGCCCCCTGGATATGCTTCCCACTCCAACCATTCCGCCCAGCCATCCCCCAAAGACCAAGCGGAGAGGGGCAGCCAGAGTCGGCGGGCGTCGTTCCATGCCGCCCAGGGAGTCCGCTCTGGCTACAACTTGAAGAAGAACTATGAAGTAATCCCAGGCCTCGAATATTTTTCCTCCGCATCTGACATCCTGGGTAACTTTGCGGGTGCATACAATAATATGAAGGACGTCTACGCCAATATTTTTGCTAGTCTGTACTATGGGCAGCTGAACCGACCACTGGAAAGCTTTGCCTTCATCCACAAGGCCAGCCACAAGCTGCAAGTCATCATGAGGCCGTGGGTATCCCCTAGGTTGTGTGATTACGCATTCGTTAACATCTACTCTAGGAGCCTCGACAAGCTACGAAATTTCAAGAGGAATAGCGAGTTCATCAAAGAGCGCAAGTATAACCAGATGGCCTTGGCTTTTTGGACATGCCTACAGCTGGAGAGGTACGTGCCACTTGCTTTGTTTTCGCTTGTCTGTGTGAGTGTTTTCTTCTTCTCGCTGACTCTATCAAGCGATCTGATTGCAGAGCTCCCGTTGCCACCTTCTGGCCTACTCTCGTATGAGGATGATATGCCGCATCCCAACATGAGCCTCTTGGAGGGTTTTGACCAAAGAGTCCTGGACAGTTATCCCGGTCAGCTCTATCTCCGGACGCACTTGAACAGCATTCATCGAATGTTTTATGCTCCCGAGGATCCAAATAAACCTGGGCAAGACAAGTTTCAAAACGTGGAGCTCGTCGCAGACGCTGTTCTATCGATGGACTGGGTGGCTCCCAGCTTAAAATTCAAGGAGATTGATAATCCAGCTAGAGATATCCTAGCCGCTCGGTTGCGTGCAAAATACTGGGGTGCTCAGGTCATTACTTACCGCCCCTTTATCCGCCAAATTTTACAGTTCTCGCACTCGATCAGCCATCATCACTCTTCAAGCCCAAACCCACAACCTTGGAATGAGTTTCGCGAAGGGATCATTGCCCCAGTCATTCAACCTGGGACGAAGTCATTGAGCGATATTGATGGAGCGGTCGTCCAACTCGCCAAGAAGGGGATCAAGGCATTGATTGAGAGCACAAGGGCGTTCCATAATCTGGACGATGGTCGGCCAATTATCACCAACGTCTTTGGGACCGCCCATGCGTAAGTTCTTGTTCATAAACAGGCGGAAAGTCCTGATGCTAACTCGGATAGTCAATGGGGTAATCTCTTGGTGCTCTCGGCAGCATTCAAGGACGCTGTTCTGCATGAATCCATCGACGAGGACGTTCTACGAGGCTTGTTCCAACGAACTATTCAGTTCCTGCGGCAGTCTGCCACGGCGACCAGCTCTTTGCGGACAGACATGCACATTCTGGAGGGTCTGCAGCGCGATCTGTTCATCATGGCCGATGCGCGGACGGGCTCCAGCTTCTCCAGCCACACAAGTATGCAAACACCCAGGATTGCTGCGACATCTGTGCCAATGCACAGGGTCCAGTCGGGTTCGGAGTTGGGACCGCCGCAACCACCGACAACGATAACAGCACAGGGGAAATAAGCCTGCGTTCTTTGGTGGCCGAGATGATTGCTACAGCATTGGAAGCGCAAGATTTCCCCGTATTTTTTATCTGATTTCATTCGATTTCCCCCCTTCGTTCTTTTCACTCATCAATCATTGCCACGGCGTTACCGGACTAGATGTTACATGGGGAAGCCTGACCTCCGAAGGCCTGCTTCCATCTTTGCCTGAATTGGGCATCCCGCGACGATTTGAGGTGGATGTTGACATTGCCATCGACTGTAATTTCTACATTGCAACATACGTATTGAGAGCGAGAGCGAGCATTGAGCACGATGCCCCATTATTTCCGCGTTGACCAAATTCTGTACGATGGACGGAGTACGACGGAGCATGTTGAGGGAGCCTGTGGGGAGAGACGTGACCGATATCGATGAGCCCTAACTCGAAAAAGGGGAAGGAGATTTCTGCCTGCGGCTGTCGTTTGTGGAGGGCACCACCTAGGGTGGGAAAAGTAAGGTTTGCTTTGGGCAGAAATTACATGTTGGGTATCCGTGGGAGTGGCCAGTGTAGTTCTGGGAGGTTCAGGAATGGAGGTTGTCAATAATGACCTTGTCGCCTAGGATGCGGGACACAAGAGGAGGATATACCATCCGGGGAGAAACCCCAACAGCAACAAATGGGAGGTAACTGTGTTTTTGTTTATTTCCTTGTTCTGTTTCTGCATGTACCAAGAGGCGGGAGAGGCTCGAGAGGCGCGAGGCCCCAAAGCATGGCTTGTGTATATAACAGAGTTGGATAATGTAGCCACCACAATGGAGACGAGACTTTCAGACAAGAGGAAGAGAAGGCCACTCATGGCTCCGTGGATGTCATGACGAGGCTGGAAAAGGTAATTCTTGTGTGATGATGGCACCACCAGTCCACCACCCAGGCGACTCGACAGGGCCCTTTTGCTCATGGTTGACTGGCAGGCAGGCAAGGTCATGTGCACAGAGTTGCAAGCAGGTGAACTGCAGGAAGCACTTCCGCGGACGCCGGCGGCAGGGGGGTTGCGCCCGAGCGAGCGGGAAGACGGGGGGAGGGAGGGGATCTGGGCGCGTGTTGGAAATGTTTTGACGCGCGTATTGAATGGCCAAGTCCAAGGGGGGGTGAACCAAGAGTCAAACATCCACGTCGAGTCAATCACACGCGAGGCGGCGGCCCCGTGTGTGCTTGGTACAATTTTCCGACCGGGGAGGGGGTGGTTTGGTCGTGTCTCTCCGAGGGCTGTGAGGGTCGATGCAACTGTGATTGAGCAGGGGGGGGGGGGGGACGTGGTGATGGCGCCAGGTTGTTGGAACCTGTGACGATGGCTTTTCCTCGCTTGGGGGCTTGGCTGATTGGCAAACTATTTGTGCAAGTACGAGTACGAAGCACAGAGGGCCCAATGCCACCTTGTTTTCCGGTTGGGATTGATGAGAATGATGATGATGATGGTGATGATCACTGATGTATTGCTGAGGGGAAATGGGGAGAGAAGCGCACCTAGTGACAATCCTCATGCGAAGAAGCTCATGCGAAGAAACGCTGCGAAGAGTCAAAAAACAAAACCGACAAGTCATTGATTGGTCTATCCATCTATCTGACAGAATTCTATCCGTAGCCCAAGCGGTCTACGAGTCTGCCAAACCCGCTGAAACATCGAAAACCCAATCCCATGCGCCGACAATCTTCTTCTTTTCGCCAACTATGCCCAGACCTTCCTGAACTTGGTATCAAAGTCATCTCTCAACTTCACAAACGCATCCAACACCTTGACCAAACCGCCACCCTCTTGCTGCCACGCCGGCCGCTCCGAATCCTTAATCCTAAAGCCACCCTGGCCGTCGTCGCTCTCTCCTTCATCGCTATCTTCGTCGTCATCCTCCTGGTCCCAAGAGTCGTTGAGCTTCGCCTTGGACTTCTTGACCTTGTTGTTGTTCGCCCTGGACTTTTCCAGAGCAATATCCCGCTGCAGCTGCGCTGTCTCGGCCGGATTCTCACCCACCTCCTGTAGGTCGATCATGTCTTCATCGCCCTCGCTGGACGCACCCCGCACTAGGGTCTCGAGGCTAGCAACGATGGAAGCTAGCGTGAGCGAAAAGTCCTTGAGATGGAACCACACATCGCCGCTCTTAATGCGGTTGTCGCGGATCAGGACTTCCAAGCTGCCGTGCTTGAAGAAGTCGTACAGGTAGGCGTTGAACTCGACGGACGTGTCATGGGGCCAAATGGGAAGGCAGGGAATGGCCGACTCCTCTAGGAAGACACCACCGCGGACTGTGGAGCAGAGCTCGTGCGTCGACTGGAAGTCATCGGTGAAGCCCGAAAGAGCCGCAAAGGGCGAGCGGATAAGTGTCGGGCTCCCGCCGAGCAGTTCTCCGGCTGAAGACTCCTTCGCACCCACAGACATCTTGGTGAATGGCAAGGTCTGGTCGTGTTCGTCGCTTAAGTTGTGGTCGATGTACGAGTGCACGTAATCCTTGAATATGGAGAGCGTCTCCGCATTATGCTCAAGCAGCATCTCTTCAGCCTGCGCGGGCAGGCGGGGGAGGAATACCATCGACAGAGATCGCTGTGTGCTCTCTACAAACTCGCGCGTTTTCTTGGCCGGTAGGCGATGGAAGATGTGGCTCAAAACCAGCATCATGTCTAGGAGAACCCTGTCCGGGTTCTTCTCAATGTCCGCACACAGCTTATGGAAGTAGCCGCCTTTGAGCAGCGAGTGGAATGCAAACACTGAGTTCTCGGTGAAGTAAAGATGTCCAACCAAGCCAGAGAAGTTGAGCGGAACACCCGTAGGCGAGAGAAGATACTGGCGTCGCAGGTATTCAATCGAGAAGCGAAGGTGGTGCTTGATCGACTCCTCGGACTCGGGTCCACCAAGGTACAGCCGCGTTTGCGAGACCAGAGAGTTCATGGAATCGATAGCAAACTTGGAGTTGTTGGTGCCGTGGAGCAGGCCAAACAGGCGCAGGATCAGCGTCATCGAGATGGGGAATTGGCCTCGGAGATCAGGGAGGCGTGACGACATGATCTCGTACACGCGCTGCCGCGGCAATCCGTTAAAAACGATATTACCAAGCAGGTCGAAACCACGGCGGCCGGCACGACCGGAGCATTGGCGATAGTTCTGGGCCGTAAGGGAGACCGAGTCACCGCTGAAGATGACAGTCTTGCAAGGCATGTTGATACCCATCGCCAACGTACCTGTTGCGATGACCAACCTTAAAAATCCTCTCCGGAACAGAATCTCAACACTGCTAATGGTTAGCTCACATCGCCTTTTCTATATCCTCGGATGTGGATGACTTACACTTGGCGATAGCGGCGATTCATACCGGAGTGGTGAACGCCAATACCGCGGTGGAGAGCCTCGACCAACCAAGGGTTCAACTTCTCCCACGAGAGCTTAGTCGTCATCTCCTCGAACTCTGACGGCAGCAGTTTCGAGTGATCCGCGAAGCTGTACTGCTCCAGCGGAGCCTCGGGGTCGAAACTCTCCCACTGGCTAGCTTCCACACTAGTCGCCGCCTTGGTGATCTCGATCTGAGAGACCTTGACACCGTCGCCCTTGTCGTCCTTGGTCCGTTTGGGGACCTTGACCTCGAGCTCCTTCTTTGGCTTCTCCTTCTGCCACTGCTCAAACTCCCGAATCGTGTTCTTCCATCCTGGATCTGTCCTCTTCCATTCGGCCTCACGTGAGGACAGCTGGTGGAGGACACCCTGGGCCGCTTCTTCGCACTCCGTGCGGTCGTAGTTGAATGCAAGCGCCGGAAGTGCGCCCTGAGCATGCAGGTCGCATGCGAGAGAAAAGAGGGTCTGTGAGTGGCCGCGAACCACCTCCGTCGGTTTGCTCGAGTCGAACCGCTTCCGGAGTTTTTGGATGTCAAGGATACCTGTATCCATGCCCTTTCGGAGGGCCTCCTTTAACTTTTGCTCCCACTTGATCACATCTGATTTCGCGATAATCTCAGGCAAGGCCTTGGACGGATCGTAAACACCCAGCTTTTTCAGGTCGCCTTCCGACAAGATTGCTTTCAGTTCATTCCACAGAGTGAAGCAATCTCGAGCTTCCAGGCTAATATCGTCGAGAGCGCCCCGGTTGCTGTGGAAGTTAGTTGCACGTTTCGACTTTACTTTCAGGGCATGACTCTTACCGGTCTGTAAGGGCGACAACTGGGTGTAGGAACGCTAGGTTCTCACACTTGGTGTTGCCTTCATCCAATCCGGGAACAGGAAGGCGCTGGAGCTTCTGGAGCCCCTGGAACGGCGTCTCCTTTTGAGGAGCCTCGTAAAAGAACTTGCGAAGCTCAGAGTATCGCACTCCGTGAACGACCATATCCATCTTGTGGCCCTTCTTCGATTGAGACTTGGCAAGCCAGTCGTGGAAGTCCTCCGGGTTACCGACGGTGGCTGACAATGCGATGATGGGGCATGGTGCCTGAAGCAGCAGCTGCTCCCAAATGACACCATCCTCAGATTGACCGATCGAATGGACTTCATCAAAAATGATCCTCTTAATCTTATGAGACCAGGCGTTGGGGCCGTTCGCGTTGTTCGGAGAAAGGAGCATGATTTGTAAAATGGAAGGGACTGTGACGAGAATCTGACATCCCGTGGGGTTGTGAATACGGTAATCCCTGGTGTGAATTGCCCACACCGACCTGGCGCCCTGATTCTCATATCTCTTGGAGAAGTTGGCGTTGATTTCGGCGGCGATCTGGTTGACCAGCGCTTTTGTCGGGGCGACGTAAACGAGCACACCGTCATCGCTCTGTTCAAGAACTCTCTTCATAGCGTAGAAGGAGATAAATGTCTTTCCGGCAGATGTCGGGGCAATAACAAGCAAAGACTTGTTCTCATCGATGGAGTCTAGTACGCGGCGCTGCCAGGCATCGGGCTCGAAGCGCACACGCTCGTCCGGCTGGGAGTCGAAGCGACGGTCCATGTAGGGGCCTCCGTACTCAAGTTGCAGCGCACGGTAGTCTGTTACGAGGTCCTTGACGGGGCGGAATGCTTTGTAGTCAAAAGAGAAGGATAGGCTCTGGGGCTGTTCCCCGGCGACGAGAGGAAGGTGAGGCATTTGAAGGTAAGCCACAAGCTTCTCGATGGTAGTGACCACTGCTGGCGTAGCAGGCCGCTTCGTGCACTGCTGCAGCCAGTTCCATACCATAGCCATGAGGTAGTAGCCCTTGGGGCCGTCCTTGGCTGCTCGGTTGCGAAATTCCTGCCAAATCTTGCCGAGGATGCTGCACATGTACAGCTCAATCTCGCAGCCCAGAGCAGCGGCGTCATCCTTAGATGACCTGTCGTAGGCGAACTTGTCCGCCTTGAGGTACCTGCTTACCAGGTTTGAGTCCTTCTCGAACTCCGAACACATGTCCGCCCAGTGGTTGATGATGGTGTTGCTGCGGGCCTGCGCCTTGCGCTCCTGGACGGCCTTCACGGCATCAAGGGCAGCCTGTCGGCCGCCCTTCTGGGGTGGGCCGCCCTTTTTACCCTTCTTCTTGCCTCCACCACTGCTTGCGTTGGGGCCTTGGTTCTGTACTGGCTTTGCTTTCCCTTGCTTGGCCTGGACCTTCTTGGATGCGACGACAATCGTTTCCGGGTCAATGGCCTTGCCCCGTGAGTTGGTGAGCGAGGCTGAATATGCAACCATGTCCCTCTCCATGCGTTGATTGCGCTTCATGGCATACGGGCTCAGCTTTTCAGGTCTCTTGTCCTTAACAACATTCTTGTTGGAATTATGCAAATGTGTGAGATCCTCAAAGACAACATCAGCTGTCGGGTCTCGCTTCTCGGGAGCATGGTTGAGCTTAATGCCTTTGAGAAGATCTTCCAGCACAGGGTGACTGAACGCCATCACGGATGGAGATGGTGCCGGCTCAGCGGTCTTTGTGTCCTGCGAAGGGGGGAGTATGTTGATTTCACCACTGGCATCCCCCAGCACTGCCGTGATCAAAGGGTTGGCCACCTCCACAACCTTTTCAGGGAAGTCGTCCCCTTTTCTGAGCCTCTCAACAAAGAGGAAGAAAATACGCCCATCAACAAGGTCGTAGATGTCGCCAGACAGCTCTTCGTCATCGTCGTCAGAAAGAAGGGAATGCTCGTCCTCGATCATTAGATGGGCGACTTCACTGAACTCTCGAAGGAAGCCACGGTCCTCCTTCTCCTTGTTAGTCTCCGGGGTCTTAGGCTTGACGCACTGGCGCTCTGCGAGGCTGCAAGTCTGGAGCATCGCTGTGTGCAAGAGGAACGCCCTGATCCGCTCGTTGACCTCCTCTTGGTCTTCATCGGCGGTTGACTCGCGGATAGCCTGGCAAATGGCGACGCTAAGATTCGCTCTGACCGATTTCTCGGCATCGGGGAGAGATGAAGTGTTGATGCTGTCATCGATATCTTCGAAAGAAACCTGTGCGGCCTCAGATACCTTAAAGGCATTGACCGGGGCGGTTTCCAGCTCTAGATCCTCCAATACATCATCGGTGCGACCTATTAGAGGTGTAAAAATCTACTGATGTTAGTCCACTGGATGCCACATCTATAGTCTGGGCAGCGTACCTTGGAACTCCTCCACTCCACGGAGTTGATGAGAGCTACATTCTTGCCCCACGAGATGAGCTGGTAAATCAGATGCCGCAGGGCAACGTTGTCTTCATTGATGGAATCTTCACCCTCGTGGCAGAAGAAGAACTGGACGGGATGAGTCCGGAGGTACTCGGTGAAGTCCTCGTCCTCGGGAGACTCGTACTCCAGGACCTCTGGTCGGACACTATCCGACGAGCCGGAAGCCTGGTTGGAAAGATGGCGAATAAGGATGCTTCGCGCGAGCTGATACTTGTACGCATTGGAAGCAGAGCAGCCCTCAGGGGCGCAGAGATGCTTGAGGTCGCTGAAGAAAATGATGTCAAAGTGGCATCCTCGCTTGGACAGGTTGCTCAGAAACTGCTCCACTGCATAGACAGCGTGCAGGAGCTGGAAGCCATCTGGGGGGAGAAAGTCAGTAAGGAATCACTAGGGATGTGCATGGAGTGCGAGAACCTACCGTCAAAGTCGACCTTGGCCTCCTCCAGGCAGTGCCTGATGAGGGACTCGCCATGAATGGCAAAGAGCTCGCGCCCCGCAAATTCGCCGACGATATCGACGGTCAGCGGGCGAAGGGCAGCATACCAGGCAAGGAGCCTGGTGCGCTCCTCTTCTTGGTTGGGCGCCATTGTGACTCCGCTCGTGGATGCTGCGAATCTCGCTGCAGCATGAAGTGAGAGTTGCGGAGCGGGAAGTCGGCTTTAAAAAGGGGAGGGGGTGACGAGAACAAGTCGGTGGTCTGGAATCTGGATTTCCTCGACTACCGGAGACGCGGGGGTGTGTTTTGTGTCCGCAAGGCAAGCGTGAGTGGTGAGCCTGCAGATTTCAACCGCACAACTGTGGATTTTTTTTTTGGTCCTTCAGGTTGCCACTGCTGTCAGTGATGGTAGTTGCACCTCGGGTCCAGGCAGTTGAGCGCCAAAAATGCAGGCACTACCGACGTCAGGTTGCAAGTTACAGGTGACAGATAAGACACTACTACCTACGGTAGTCCTACTAGTATGCGCTGCCTGACGTGTACATAAAAGTAGTACGACGAAGCAAAGCCTCTTCAAAGTTCAAGGGGTGAGGCGCACGGTTACCGGAGTTATTGCTACCCTTGAACTACCTACTTCTTACAGCCCCTGGTAACAGCGGGAGCGAGATGGGGATGATGTGGGACGCATCACCGGATCCTATCTGAGCCTCTGAGCCCTTCTAGACGGCCGCGCCACCGCAGGTGCAGAGATTTCCAATTCGTGTGCTGTCGTTGAGGGCTTATAGATTGTGTCTGTGGAGCTGCGGCAGCCAACAAAGACGGTGCCCATTGGTAGCGGGGCGTGGCTGATAGGACAAGCGCGCGCAGACATGCAAACATGAGTGAGACCTTGCGCTACCTGGCATTAGCTCAGCAGTGGCAAACTTGCAGTGGGCCGCGCATCAGGAAAAGTCGTGGTGGGGGTTTCACGCCTCATCACCATCGTCATCCAAGTCTCGGGGAGAAGAGGAACGGGGTGCTCAGCTTGGTCGTGTCTAGCAACTTTTGTTTCGTCTAGATACCACTAGTAGCAGTCAACAAAGCCCCATTTTTGTACATCCGTGACCTTGGCCAGATCAACTCCCGTAGTAGGCATATATACTTAGTCTCTCATCCAATCCTGAACGCCAACGCAATGCAGCAGACCCAAGCCCCGTGAACCATCACAAGCGAGCAAGTTCCTCCTCACAGTGTCCCAACTGTCAGGCTCTCCAGCATGCCGCTGGTCTGACAGGCAATCTGTGCCACCTCCGACTCTACCTTGACTCTCCGCAGCAGCGTCCGGAATGACTCGCGGAGCTCCGCCGAGTCACCCACATACTCAGCGTAGAGGTCGATCAGGTGCAGGCCCACCTCGACGCAGACGCTCACATACCGGGGGTCGCTGATATGTCCGCACACCCACTTGAGCACAGGCTGGACGGAGTGCTCATCTCGCGACTCGAGGGCGTCGCGCAGAGCGCTGCGATGACGGAGCGCAATAAGGAGTGTCAGGACGTTGAGGGGCGTATAGTCGGCGGCCTGCCTGTCCAGGACCTGATCCAGGGCGCGGCCATACTTCGCGTGGCGAAGGTCCTTCTGCCAGGGGCGTTCCTTCTTCTTCTGCGACCGAGGCTCGCTCGCAATCACAACGTCTGCTCCCTCCCCGACCAAATCCAGCTTCTGAGAGGCGGTGACGCGTCTCTTGCGCTTAGCCTTTTTCGAGTCGTGCGCATCGATCGTACCAGCCACGAGAGCGGCCATTTCCTTCTCGCGCTCACGCTCACGAGCGGCCTCGGCGCCCGTCTGCCGGGTACGCACACTGAGCACGCCTGACTGCATGCCCACCGCCAGGTGCCGGTCGTCGGCGCCAAGGGCATCCGTACCCGGAATGACACTCACGGCCAGGACCGGGGACTGGTATTTTGTGCTGAAGACGACGTTCCACCCTGTCGTCTCAAAAACCTTGACGTGACCCTCCAAACCACCGGTAACCAGCCGCCTGCCGCCAGAAGCCAGACTGAGCGACGTGACTGTCTTCTGGTGGTTAGTGATCTGGTGCAGCGGTCGCGCAGCGACGAGATCGAGGACAGTGACGGTATTGTCGGCCGCAGCCAGCATGGTCGTCCCCGAGGGCAGAGAGAGGACATCCTCGACGGGAGCCGCGTGCTTGAAGGTCATGACGGGTGAGTTCCTGCCTGTCCTGGGATCCCAAAGTCTGACGGTCGAGTCGTAACTTCCAGACACGATCATGTTGGACATGGTCCCTGGCATGAAGTTGGCACAACGCACGTAGTCGTCGTGGCCGACAAAGGTGGTGATGGGTTCGTTGCTCGGCAGATCCCACAGGCGCACCGTCTTGTCGTCGCTCGCGCTGAGCAGCGTGGTCAGGTCGGTCGGCGAGAACTTGGTGGTCCACACGGGCTGCTTGTGGGTAGTCCAGGTCTTGAGGATGGAGCGCGACTTGACGTCAAAGACCTGCATCTTGCCCGTGTCATCGCCAGCGACGAGGACGCGGCCATCCTTCCTGATATCTCCACTATGGGCGACATCGCCAAAACGGGTGATTGTCTTGAGGAGCTTGCGGGTGCGGTTCGAGTAGATCTGGATGCGAGTGCCAGTGGTGACAGCGAAGGAGTCGGAGTTGTAGGAGATGTGGGTGACGGGATAGCTGGTGGGCGACGGGATGAGGAGCTGGTTCTTGAAGGTGTTCCAGTAGCGCTGTTCGGCAGTGATCTGGGAGGGGCCAGAAGGCAGCTTGACCTGCGGCAAAGGTCCCACCGTGGCTGCCATTGTCGATACTCTCGATGACGAGCTGTGTTGAGTGGTGGTTGTGTTGTAGTGCAATTGCGAGGCGGCTGGAAACTTTTTTTTTTCTCCGTTGCGATAAGATCTTCCAGGTTGGGCGGACTGTGGGGTTCGCCAGCCATCTTTCCTAATTAGGACTAGTGCACAGTGGCAGCTAGCCTCTAGGCCTCCTGGCTGTCAACAGCGAAGGCAACCCTCCTTCCTTCGTACTCGTACGATATATCCTACCTGAACTACCTACTATTACTAGTAGTAGTACTACAAATATGTAGTAGCCACTGTCAATAACCTAGGCAATTCTTTGTCTTTTAGTCTTACTATGTACGACCCAGACTGCTTCCGCCCCCAATGACTCGAAGCCATCACGAGGCCCTTGCAAGGTCATCATCCCCGATCACACTGTCCCCCCCTTCGGATCACAAGCCCCGCAGCGTTGCAATCCGCCAGCCAAGAACCAACATGCCACCTTCAGCGCACCCACGAATTTTGGATTTGCGATGGCACTCTGCGTTATTATTAATGCAGGTGGCTGGTCATATGTGCCTCCGGGTGCATGCCGGTCACAGTCGGTGCACGTGGTCCCGTATGGGCTTGATGGCTGGCTGCCAGAGGGCGCCGCCCAAATGTCTCGGTGCGGAGATTACCTTTGTTTAGAGGAGGTGTTGATCATTCATCACAGCCGAGTTGTTTACGCGATTGAAGCCTGTGATCGACGCCGCAATAGACTAAAGGGCCCCTTTCCCAGTCGATCGTCTCCCAGAATCCTTTATTGTTGCTGTGTCGTTATTGTCTATGCACTCGGCAGGTTGTATCCCTATCCCGCATTGAATCGTCTCTTCGTCAAACCTTTGTTGTGAAGCGCCATGAGACTCCTCAACGGCCAGCAGTCCGTCGTGTTCGGCCTAGCCGCCCCAGGAGTTGTCCATCCCGCACCTGGAGCTGCCATTGAATCTCGCAGCGGACAGCCGTCTCCTGATTTTTTCAGGGCGTGGGCTGTCAGAGATGCCTTCAGAACATCATGGGAAGGATACTACAACCACGCGTTTCCCCACGACAGTCTTCGCCCCGTCTCTAGCTCCTATGAGGACGACAGGTTGGTGTCTTCCCCGCATTATTACCCTTTACAAGGCTCATGTGCGAGCGCCCTTGCTGACGATTGAATGCCCAGAAATGGATGGGGAGTGACAGCCATTGACTCCCTGTCAACTGCTATCATCATGGGCGATACTAACGCCGTGAATGAGATACTTGAGTTCGTGCCCACAGTAGACTTCACGACAACCAAGAAGGTCAATGAGTCGGTGTCCCTCTTTGAGAGCAATATTCGCTATTTGGGCGGCTTGCTTTCCGGTATGTTTTAAACATGGACTTTTCCATAGAATAACCCCCGCTTACCCTCACCCAGGGTATGATCTGTTGAAAGGCCCCATGAGGGACCTGGCATCTGATTCCCGCCAGGTGGATGCCCTCCTGGAACAGGCCAAATCTCTCGCAGATAGCCTCAGCATTGCCTTCAACACACAGACAGGCATCCCAGAGGGCGATTTGGTCTTCAATCCGGAACCTCGCCCGCTCACCAAGGGAAAGAACAGCATCGCAGGCTTCGGCACCCTCGTACTCGAGTGGACGCGCCTTAGCGACCTGACCGGGGATGACAAGTACGCCAAGCTCGTTCAGAACGCCGAGGAGTTCATCCTCCGGCCCACGGGGAAGCCCGAGCCATTCCCAGGCCTGGTGGGCTACCAAGTCAGCACCGAGACTGGAGAGTTCCTAGACAGCCGTGGGGCGTGGGGTGGCGGAACCGACAGCTTCTACGAGTACCTGATCAAAATGTATCTGTACGACCCGGAACAGTTTGCTGAGTACAAGGAGCGGTGGGTGCTGGCTGCGGACTCGTCCATTAAGCACCTCGAGTCGCACCCAACATCGCGCAAGGACTTGACCTTCCTATTAGACTATGATGGACCCAAGACAATTCCCAGGTCCGGACACTGTAGGTTTTCCCAATCATACTTTATTAATAACTCAGGGAGCACTAACAGTTATTGTTATTTAGTGAACAGTTTTGCTGGCGGCAACTTCATCCTTGGTGGCATTTTGCTCAAGGAGAAGAAGTACATTGACTTTGGTCTCAGGCTCGCCGAGTCATACTACGAGACCTACCGGGGCACCACCAGTGGCATCGGGCCCGAGGGCTTCCGCTGGGTTGACAGTGCCAACCCAAGCGACTCCCCCCCTGCCGATCAGGCTGAGTTCTACGAGAAGGCAGGCTTCTGGGCCACGTCAAAGGGGTACATCCTGCGTCCCGAGACTGTGGAGAGCCTGTACTACGCATACCGCGTCACGGGCGACCGCAAGTGGCAGGACATGGCGTGGGAGGCTTTCCAGCACATGCGGCAGCAGTGCCGCGCGGGCGTGGGCTTCTCGGGGCTCAAAGACGTGACAAAGGCGGATGGCGGTGGCCACAACAACTTCCAGCAGAGCTTCTGGACGGCTGAGACCCTCAAGTATCTGTACCTCATCTTTGCGGGGGATTCCCCGGTCCAGGTTCAGGCGGACAGGCCCAACCAGTTTGTATATAACACGGAGGCGCACCCCGTCAGGGTCCGTGGGTAGTGTGAGTGAGATTTCGGCCGTATATATTTTCGATAATTGAGTACGTCTGTCCTTGCCAAATAGGTTCAACGAGGACTGCTGCTGGACCAGGCGTCCAGACGAGCAAAACCGCCCAATTCATAAAGTTAGAGTTCTCCGGTATCGAGAGGCACGTCTATTAGTATGCAATGTTCTCTCCGTTATACACACATTTCAAACTGCAGTACGATACTTACCCTGTAATGCACAGACATGCGTGCTTAACCCCCTTTAGAGAACCTTTATCAAGCACGAAAACAAGCCTCGTAATCCAGAGCGCGTAGAGTGGAAATAAACAGAATATGTAGGACGCCCAGTGATACGATCATTCTTAGAAGCAAATGAGATTGTTCAGGAACAGGGACGCTAGGTGTAATAATTTTCCAATCAATGGAGAAACGTGAGTAGTGAACGACATGAGAGCTCATCTTCGATCACAACTATAACTAGAAGGACCTGAGATGGGGGACCTTGGCAATGTGTCCAGTCATCACTTTACAAAAAGCTGATCAGGGAACAGATGGAAATGCGGCACCGAACTTTCGTCTAATGCAATTAGTAAAACCAGTGAGTGGTAAGTGGTGGGCAACATAAATGAGTAAAAAACTCCGCTCAGCAATATTTTCCTTATTATTTCCAGCCTGTCCGAAACTTCAAACACAGAAATACAAGTCAGCCGATGCCAACATGTCGTCCTTTTTATGGGCACCTACCACCAGAACAAACTGGATATCAGATGAGGGAGACACCCAGATGGGGGGATTATGAAAGAACGCACATTACACCGTCCACATAACGATGGCCGGGTTGGGCCGCCCGGCCACCCAAAATATCCACACATACTCGTCGTAGGCAACTCCCGGGTACCTCCACATGACCGATCGTCGGCAGATGATCGACATTATGTCTCGTCCGTACACCCATAAATGGGCATGTCTAGTAGTTTCGACGAAAGAAGTCTATTCTCTGTATCGGAAACCATCTGGACCCTCCCAGTTGTGGCCATAAGGTGGCGGGTTTTCACGTGGAGGGAGTGGAGGAGGCATGCTGGCGCTGTACGGGAGGAAGGGTTGTGCGCTAGAGCCTGATGACGATGATGTTGGGGAGCCTGAATAAGCACGGTATTAGTGTCTTTTAGGGAGAAACTTTTTGGTATGTAGGTGGCAATGATAGTTAATGTTATACATGGGGCCGAGAATTATGTTGATAGATGAGGTTCGGAGCGAAGAAGACTTACTTGCTTGGAGCGGCCAGATATGTACAGGACTGTCGATGAATGTGGATATGATGTCCAAGATAAGAATAAAGTATGACAAAGTAGTGAAGAATATGTGGTATGTTCTGTGTATGTTCTGTTCAGAGTACTTGTGCGGCTGCGCGGCCCGGACACGTGGTGATGAGGCCAGAGGGAACAAAATCAAGAAGGAGAGAGGAGGAACAGAGCATCTAATATATAGGGAGGGGAGGGGAGAAGGCACAGAGATACTGATTTCATACTGAAATCTCAGTGACCAATGCCATCTACTGGCACTGGCAAACACTTGAGAGCAGTTGTAGTCCGGCCTATCAGAGATGCCCCTGACCAGTTCTCGCTAGGCAGCATGGGGTGCCAGCGACCATTTTCTTCCGCGTTTTCCCCCGAAAGGGCTATTGAACCCCTTTAGTACAACTAAATAAATTAGAATTTTCCCAATCCCTGTCAGCTTGGGGTTGGTCGTCGCTGGTTGGATGTCGAGGAGCGTGATCTGATGACTGGTGTTGAGACGGTCTCACCATCTGCGCCAGGCTTGGGACAACCACGCAATCCTGGAAAGTGAAGGAAACCCGAGAATCGCCCTTTTCAAGACAAAATCTCGCCCCGAGGAAGATTTGGAGCTGGTTTATGCAGCAGTTGTAAAGTCCTGGCGGCGGAGCAGCGTGCCAATGACACCACCTCTCTCAGCACCGCAGAGGCAGCACCAAAATGAACAACCTAAGGTAATTTTCACAAAGTCAAAAGATTTCTCTGAGAATACCCTTGTGATAATCTACCTCCGATGTAATTTTTATTAGGGTATATCGTTGCGTGCTCTCTGCTCCCCGCCAACCCCGAACGCAGTCACTGTAGGTCACCCTCTGGGTAAGGAAACTCCCTCACAAACTACACAACTAAGAACTTCACGATCTTAAATAGTTGAGGTGGGGACACAGTTCTGTGCTCAATTGTTCCAATCATCCCTTTGTTCTTTCATACCCCAGAACACGTCGAGTCGTCGAGTCCTGCACTAGCACTAGATCTGCTGGCCTCTTTTTCCTCTTTGGAGTTATTGAAGACTGCGGGCGACTCTCATCCTTACTACAATAATCAGTGACTGCCGAGGTATCTAGGCAACACCTCGCTACCTTCACGTCACGATCCAATACTCCGAACAAGCCTCCAGTGCGACATATCCGACCGACTGCTCTCACGTCTGCCTCGCTCCAGAATCCTACGCCGAGATACCACCACGTGTGCCATCATAAATAAGTCCCTCGAGTCTTTCGAGAAAAACGATTCGCCGTACGATCCTCAGCCGCTAATCTCTAGTACTCCCCCTCTATACCGTCACGCGTATCTCGAGCATCGCTTTCTTCCTCCTCTTGTTCTTCTCTTTCTCGGGGTGGTTCTGGTGGACTATTAGGACTAAATATTCTGTACAAGATCCATTCACACCAAGATTAGCAGTCATCTCCTACCGATGCTGATGTCTCGTGGCTCCCTTCACACTCTCCATGCCAAACCAAGACACACTACGGCGTCATTTGCACGAATTGTCGTCAGAACTGAGGATAACACTTATGTGTGAGAGAATAACTCGAAATAAAATATTATAGCTTCAACAGCCAAATCTCGTTTATGGAAGAAAAGAAGGCCACCGGGAACAGGGCTACTTAGATAGTAGTCTGGAGTCATATCCGTGGTGCCATAAACATACGCCATTGGGGTCCCCGAGCAACCTTAAGCGCTTCTAAACTTGGAGATAAGATGAAATGAACTCTGGATTTTGTTGAGATGCTAATCCGTCCTCAAAAGAGATAGGAGCATTCCTTTGGCCTAAGAAGACCGACTTGATAGTTCAGGATTCAATCGCATACGTCCGCGAGCTATTCTTACTACAACGATAATATCAGTCAAAGCTTAGGGGCTGGGGTCACCCACTGATTAGCACGAAATATTAGGCTATCGATTTTCGAGGTCTATAATCACGTTCAAACCTAAGAGGACAGCAGAAATGGATATTTATGGCAAAAACAAAGAAAAAAGCAAAATTGCCAAGCAGGCGGCAGGAGAGAGGCAGAGGTGCGAGAGTCTCCCAAAGGAAATAATATCCGAAGAAACACTAGTCTCAGCCGACCAAGAGCTCTCAGAGTGTTCCCAGACTAGCGGTGTTCTCGCAGGGCAGAAGATAAACTTGTCAGTTAATGAATTTTGCCACAACCACATTTTCGACCCTACAAACCAACAAGAACGTACACCAACAAAAAAGCACGAGTCTCTCATATATTTGGATTGACTAGGGCCGCAAAATTTACTTACTACTGTTGCAAAATATAACGAGAAGTCGATGTCGCGAGAATAACACAACGTCTCTAGATTCAACGTTAGTCCTGTGCTAGAGTTAGTAGGTTCAAGTCTGAAACCTTAGGGAAGCTATTAATAGCAACTATGGGTATGCTTCCACCTGCAGATAATTCCATAGCAGCCCGGATGTGCGCACCAAAACGGATCCTAACTTGCGAGTTTAGCATGGGGATAAGAAGACCACATAGGATTGTGCGGTCTTAGATTTACAATATTTGAGACACATCGTCCTTTTGCGTTCCAAATTTGTTACAGTCGAGGTAGGAAAGGATTGGGGCTCGTTAGGGTTAGCGGGTTGCTCATGATGACAGTGGGGAAATGCTGTGACATAGATTAGTAGGCAAAGAGGAACAAAGTAGAGCCAACTGCCCACTAGACTTGAGATAGGTCATTTACGAGATAACACTTGATATATCAAATTAACGGCTCGGCACTAGCAAGCAAATGGTGATAGTACACGTAGTTGTCTGCGCGTATGAAAGGCTTGGCTGGTTTGATACAGTGGGAGGTCTCGGTCATGGTCGCTCCTCCCTGGCTCCCGGTCCCCTCCTGAGCTCCTGCCTGGGGCAACTCTGTTCCCTTCTGTTCCCCGCCTCAGCCCATCTCAGTCCCTTCCACCCTTCGTTTTTTTCCAAAGTTCTCATCGCGATGCCGCCAACTCAACTGCAGAATGATTCAGAGTCTATCCTATTACCTACTGCGGGGTCTAATTTGTGCCGTCTATGAATACATGTTCCACTGAACGGCACCCGACGACCATGTCCCGACTTGGGACGCGACCCCCTCCGTGGCGCGCCCCTTTGCCTTGACAGTCAGTGTGCCGTCGTCTAACCTCACACGACGTTCCTACAGGCGAAACTTCTCACAGCAAACATCCGCCGAGACCAGGGAGCTCGAACCACAGACTGTCCCAAATCCGTTGCATCACGATTTGGGTTACTCGGTCCTCACGATGGTGTCGCCCTCGCCCTAGTCCCGGTCCCGGACGAGAGGCTCGCATGAAGTATCCGAGACGACTCCCATTGTCAGCCTCACCCTATTACCCACAAAACCCCTGTAAGCTGCTCCCCTGCCTTCCTCACCATGTGCCCTGGCGGAGTTTGTCCCAAATGGTGGATAGCGCAGCTTCTATCCGAACCTCATTGCACCATGAACTCGTTTCCAACCTCGGATGTGCAGATGGACTGACAGCATTGGCAGTCCAACCGCTATCCTTGATTCCGCTCATTGGACAAACTATCACCGTCAGTGGTACGACTCTGTGCGACCGCTACAGATTGATTCAGCAGTGGTTCGCACAGCGAGACCTTGGCTGTATGCTCGCAATATCCAATTCGGAAGAAGTGTGCATGCAATCTTCTTGTCATACGACTTGGCTCATCAGCCAGCCTTGGGCGCCTCCTACCGCCTCACACGCCGCCATCCGATACACGCACTGCTGCAGAGCTGCCTAATCTCCATGCAGGATGCAGGGTTCGAGACCCCCCTGCTTGGTCCATCGAGGTTTGATGCTATTCTTGGTATCAGTAGGCCTTTCGTGGCAAGTCAACTTCTCCAAGACAAAAAAGGATCCCCAGATCGAACTCTAGATGCCCTAGCTAGGGCTTGCCTGCGGGGACCAGCACTGAAGAAAGACGTGTCGTGGCCGGACCGGGAAGTATAGTGGTCATACGACTGCCCCACAGGCTTGTCGTACTTATGCTTGAAGCCCTCGTGGCGCCAATCAATCACTCAGTCGTGGAGGTCTGACGTTGACTGACATCTTTGGACATAGTCTCTGCGATTGATCGTTCCAGCCACGCGGCAATCTTTAAGATGACGGTTTATAGAGCTTTGGCGACATCCTGCAACATGCAGGACAACGAATCCATCGCCCATGCCGGTTGGAGCTGCGTGTGGCGGACAACATATGCATCTAGCATATTCATCCGGCCGCTAACGCATTCACACCCGTTCACTGCCGTAGCTTTCCACGTCGCACCGCACATCGGCACGAAGCGACTCCTTGTGCTCTTCCAGACAACTTTCACGTGGGCCCCGTACTTCAGACGATCAGAGTCACATACTACAATTCTCCACTGACTTGTCCGTCTGGGATTGCATGGCACAGTGGTATTCCAAAGCATCCCTAGTCGAACGTCGCCTGATCCCCAAACTGTTGGACAGCTGTCATCCACATTCATCGCGGAAATCAATAAAGGTGGTCTCGGCATTCCCTCCACTGCGCCGGCCAGTCGGAAGTTTCATCAGCCAGTGACTGGTGAAGAGGGGCGACACGACATCAAACTCGAGTTGTTTGGACACACCAGGCGCGGTATACCACCAAAACAACGGCCAGAGAAGCGAGCACAATCACGGTTCACCCCAGGCCCGGTGCCAAGTAATAATATAGGTTGCCGATTGTTAACCAATCCCAGGTTCCCCTCCTTAGAAGCCGTTGTCCCTCACTAGCCAAGCTGTTGTCATCCTCTGCCTCCCCACAACTCCCACCGGGTGTATGCATCAACCGCTGCGTTTGTACGTCTTTGATCTGAGGATTGGGTGTGGGGGGTCTGAGGGCCGGGAACCAGATCCTGTTTCATGAGTTCGCAGAAGAAGCATGCCATCCCTTGTTACGATTCCCCTTCCTGCCCTCTTGTGCTCGTGATCCACCGAGCTTCTACGTCCACTCTTTGTTTTCGACTCTGGCGAGCTTGACCACCCTGCTCGACGTCGATTATTCACTCACGCATATACGTAGCGGATGCTAGGGAAACTTGGTGCCTAACCTCAACTAGTGCCAATCGTCGCATCAAAGCTTTCCATATGGCATCAAACCTGTGGAATTCGCTGGCTCCTGATACACCATTCCATTCTCTTCCAGCAAAAGACGTCATATTCTCCATCTATACAATCCTTACTTCCCTCTCACCTTTCCTGCTTCGACGGACTGGACCTGACAAAGCCATCGACCGGCTGTCACCCTTTCACGGCGGAAAGGAGACTATAAGCATCTCGCCGCATGAACCTACACCCGACTCCTTCCCCAACTAAGGTCTGCGCATATCTATTCCACAAACGACCTTTACAGCTTGATATAAGGCCGGTTCGATTGCAATCCATATCGCGGAATCTTTTCCCATTGCGCTAAATGACTTCCATGACTTTTGAGATCTCAGTAATATAGTGGCAACCGAGACTATATTCAGGCGCGTGCTGCCCCCTGAAATAGTAGTCGAGCCATTGAGCAGTTGTTCGGTTGGCTGAGGCTGATTTTACGCAAAGACGATTTTATATCCCCAGCGTACATGATGACTGGATACTCAGCCTTCGACTCTGGGTAAGGTAGTCATCAAAGGAATCCCCTCTTTCATCAACGATACCTTTCCGCTTCGTCTAAAATCAACAACGAACGAATTGATTGGGGTACACTGGAAACAGTCACCAATCTAGACGCCGACTATTCTCAAGCCTACACGGAGCGCCTAGGCTTACCGACCAAATATGGACGTTTCGTCTCTACTTAACGCGCCGGGCCTCGAGGACGAGTGCGAGTACAACTCCATCGTGACTACCCGACGACCTCGGAATCAACATTCACTCCCAAATTTCCCCACTCCCTCTAAATCCAAGGAGGAGAGGTCAAGAATAGCAGGGTACAATATAGCTCCTCTTCGAAAGACTTCAACTGACGGGGAGGGGTTGCCTCTGATGGAGTTGAGAGGGCTAGACCTTGATTCCAAGCTAGGCATTCATGGGGACATGAACTCATATCCAATGGCGACAAGTCACGCCCATCGCAGGTTTTCCGAAAGTCAAAGCAGCTTTTCCTCATACGCACCATCTCTCTCCGATATACATTCCAGGAACTCTTCTGTGACGACAATAGGTGGCGACAACTCGGGTCAGTCATCATTCCCCGAGGATGTGGCTGAAGAATCAAGGTTGGGCGCTGTACAGGAAGACACGTTCATGCGCTCTCTTGGAAGTGATCCCTCACTCAGTTATTTTGGGATACACGGGGCTTTCCTCCACGGGTGTACGGGTGCTCGGATCAGTAACACTAAAGAGCCTCTTCCTCGAAGCCAACTTTCCGATGCGACGCTGACTAGTAGATGTTGGGAGACTGAAGGCCCCTGGAAAATCCCTATCACAAAGTATGTTTTTTCTACGATTTTGTCATCCTTTGGCAGTATCCCCCGCTATTAGCGTGCTTCCTTTCTGTTTTCCTTGGTGATTTGTTTCCTCTTCTGGAGAGTCGCACGTGAGCATGGGGATCACGCGAGGCGACGATACAGCCAAACGCAAGGCGCTATAACCAACCCCGTTAATGAGGCTTGTCCGCGTACCTGCTTTATTATCCCTCTAACTCCCCCGAACACCTGCAAGCGGTGTACAGTCTTTGGCCCAGGAGCCTCCAGCTCTGATTCACCATATGGGTCACCTGCCATGAGAACAGTGTTCGTGAATAAGACTATGCAAGCGCAGTCTTCATTGGACCGGTCAAATGATTAATCAAGCCCATTATCAATGGCTATCGCCTTTGACCGCGTGTATTGTGTTAAGATTGTTGACCGCCCGTCGCCGATATTCGGGCTCGTCTGATCTCCAACAACCTTGCGCTACTCAACTGTTCTTTGCTGCCTGTTCGGTCGGCCCGCCTTGCGCTCTCCTCGAGAACCACTGGCTTATGATTCATACTCTGCGAACTTGGGCCTTTGGATATATCGTGCATTATTGCTCTCCTACGATAATCCTGTCAATGGCTCACGCAGATCTCATCTACTTCTTTCGAAGCAGTTCTGCACCTCGCTAACATTAAAACAGCTTGCCGCTCTCATCATCTTCCATGCGCCACCAGTCACACAGAAGAGCACTCTCAGCCCCGGGACCCGTATCCATGGCCAACACTAGGCCGATCAACCCAAGTAACGAACACAATACATTGCATCGCCGTCTTTCGACCATGACGGATGTCGGAGAACAACCCACAAGGCCCAGCCCACGCGGCCCAAAGGCAGTTGAGCCCAGTCCCCGCGCCGAAACTCTTCAGAATACAAAAGATGCCCATTCCCCTAAGGTGCTTTCTAGCTCAACCCCCCAAGCGTCAGTCTCGCCGTCAGACCCCGTCTTCTCCACGCCGCTTCAATCCGCGAGCAGTTCCTCTCAGCCTTCGCTTTCTCCTGCGGGGAACTGCCCGGATGAAGCCGACACCACTTTCCAACGGGAATCAGTAGGACGTATGCGATGCATGTTTACGGAGAATTGCGATACAGGGGCGCAGTTGAGGAAGGCCATATCTCACTTCTTTGGCCGCAATAAGTCTTGCACTTTGAAGATCCCTCCGCAGGTTTGGGTTTATTACTGCCGGAAGCATTACCAGCGAATCCGGTACCGCAACTCCAAGGACTACGGACTCATCCAAATTGATCTTGTGAAAACCCAGGTGGAGATGCTTCAGAGCTGGAGCCAGAAGAACCAGGAGAGCGGGCACGGCCGCCATATCAGAGACTGGGCATTGGCCTTGCGAAAGCGTGAACAGGAGCGTGTGGAGGAGCTTGGACCTCATGGCACTTCCGGTGCCTCATCAACTCCCCAGTGGGTGTTTGATAGCCTCGGCAGTGGCTACACCTCTGAACAAGTGCTTGGCATAGTCGACCGCTTCAAGTCTGAGCTACTCGACAAGACCATTGAGGAAATCCCGGAGATCGAGTTTCTTCCCGACATTGTTGGAGGAGACGACGAGGGAAAGAACAAGAATAGCAAGCCCCGGAAGCAAAACAAGCGCAAGGCTTCTCAGATCAGCTCATTCCAAGAGATTGTTTGTCCCGAGGGTAGTGACGCTGCCGTCTCTCTCTCATGGGAGAACTCAGCCATGGAGTCGCATCAAAGAAAAAGAGCTCGATTGGACCAGCCCAGCCCAAGATTTCTGCATGGCCGCAGTCTAAACCCCCCAGACTCCATTCGTTCCTCGCCAAGACCATATACTGATCCGGGACATGAAACCAGTTTCGGGGAGCATTCCGGGTTCAAGGACCAGACACTGCCTTCACGAAACTTGCATCAGGCCCCACAGACCCAAGACTACGCGGGGCCTATATTCCAGAGGATTGACCCTGCGTTGTTGAACTCGACTGCACACACTCTGCCTGGCCGAGCCATGGATCGGAGCTCAACCCGAGTTCTCGATAACTCTTCCATGGGAGCGAGAAATCTTCAACAACGCCATGCTGGCCCTCAATCAAACGAAACCCGGCATGATCCATTCGACAAACTGCCACCTCTCACTAGTTACAGGGCGAATGGAACTGCAAATCTCGACAGACAGTTACCCCCTATTTCAGGGCGGTACGACGGGTTCACGTTCAACGCTCAGGCTGTCCCAAACAAGAAACCACAATTCTCAGACGGCAATATTTCTCATGAGTACCATACATCCATTTACGACCGCCGCCCTACAGCTGGAACTTCTGGAACAACTATCCATGGATGGCCCAATTCCAACGGCTTAGGCTCCCAAAGCCTTGTTGGCTCTAGTCCTGGGAGTAGCCAGAGCTTTCTCCAGCCGCCACGAGCTTCGTACCAGGCACACCTGCCGAGCAGCCAAGCTCCCCAAGTGCGCCGTTACGGATTCTGTGATCAGAACTTTGGGAACGACGCCTTCCAGGCTGGTCGTCCGTATCATCTGTCCACCCAGCCACGCTATGCCAGGAACCATGATCAGGACTACGAGCAATCTAGCCAGAGTTATTCTTCCGAAAGCGGGCAAAATAATGGAGACGATCAAGGGGGCAGAATGGGCCAATAATGAGGCTTGCTATGGGTGAGCGATGGGGATCAAGGAGTTCGCCCAATATCACATGCACACATCCCAACCTCCTTCACAACCACCAACCTCCTCGTGGCTCCGATGGGACCCAGATCATCGGAAAACCGGAGCTCCGTGCCTCAAGCAGATGACTGCGTCTAGGAGAAAGTCTACATGTCCCCCGCTCAATCCCCTCTCCCCGTCGGGGAATCATCCTTTTTTGTATGTTGCTTGGGGGTCAATCTGTTCTTTGATCATGTCTTATGCCGGTGAGCTAGACATGCTGGTAATGGCGGGTACTGGAGCAGCTAGTCAGTTTCATGATTTTTTTTTCTTGCTGTGACGTGATGGACCTCGCGGAAAGATCGGCAAATGGGGTGGGAACAGTGGAGGGTTAGTTTTGCGTGTCCTTGTGGCGAGCTGGAATGGCGAGAGGCCAGAGGTAACAAGAAGTCGGCGTGTTGGGTTTGCTTGCAGCGGTCATGAAGGGTGAGGCCGGCCTGGCTGGGGGTTCTGGGCATTTGTACGAATAGGATCCGCGAGCCGGTTCTTTGGAGGAACCAAATCGATGAGAGATTGGGCCAACTCTGGCAGAATGAAAAAAGCACCAGTATTTGGCACGAGTTACTATTCGGATGAGAGAATTGGCGGTCATTGTTACCACCCCTGTCTTGTCTTTTAGGTCGATCTGGTTCAAATGGTCGTACCATTATTCGTTCCTAAACATAATGGACCCGCCCTCCCACTCCTGCAGCTCACCAACGTTGACCCTCGCGATCTCGGCGAAACCGAAGCGCTGATAGTAGGGATCGATGCCCTTGAGACCGATGAGCCATGTCGCAGCACCGCGGGCATCGGCCCTCTGCAGACCGTCGCGGACCAGCATGGTGCCGAGCCCCTTACCATGGAGGGCCGGGTCGACGGCGAGGATGGAGAGGTACCAGGCGTCCTTGCGGCGGGGCGTGCTGAGGAGCTTGGGCCCAACGTCGTCGAATACGCGGGCAAAGGTGTGGGCCGCGTGGGCGTCGAGGTTGGGGATGGGGAACAGCCAGTTGCGCAGGGAGAAGAAGGTCCGGACTACGGAGGCGATCCACGCGTCTGGGAGGAGGGGAAGGCAATGGCCCGGGTTAATATTGTTTGTTTGCTAGCTCACGCCACTCACAGCATGCAGCATTCTCCCTTTTGGGGTGGGACTTACACGGGGAGACCCAGCGCTCGTAGAAGGACAGCTGGGAGTCGGGGCGCTTCCACCAGGTGAGGCCGGCCGGCTGGTTGTCGTCGACGCCAGCCAGGATGTAGAAGTCAAAGTTGGGAGTCCACCATCGCGACTGGAAGAGGCGGGTGGCATGGGCGCAGAGGGCTTCGGGGTGCTCGTGGCGGTTGGGGAAGAGGAAGTCGAACAGGCGGTCGTGGTCGAAGGCGGCCTGGTAGACTTGGACGGCACGGGGGATGTCGGACAGGGTCCCGGGCCGGATGCGGTAGGGCTGGGTGGTGGCCATCTTGGGGGGAATGGAGTCAGGAGATGGCCAAGGTAGCCGGGTTGGTGGGCGGCTGGGTTTGAGCCTTCGAGGGCGAAAGGCACACATGAGAGTGTGGATTGTGGAAGTAGCCTCCGGACCCCGAGTAAGCAAGCTTATATTAGCGGGTGTGACTTTTGAGGTCCAAGTCCGGGGTCGGAAGGGGCTCCACTCCGGCGAGGTGAGTAACACCCCGAAAGCCCTGGGCGGCATGACCAACATGGAAAATTAGCCCGAAGCAAAGCAACCTACAGCCTGCGAGATGCGGCGCTCCCATCAACGCCTAGGTATCGGGAGACGGGACACTCCGCTTCTTTATATACTCGTAATGGTTCTGAGATGGGCTGGGGCCTGGGGAGTTGTCCTGAGAGGCTTCGGGGCGCCCATGGCCTAAGACACATGGCAATTACCGTATATCGGCATCCTGCGGAGCACCAAGTGCGAAGATTAGACGACTTTCCACACGTACATTACATAGTAGTAGTACGTGCACCTTATCGCTCTCCCCCTTGCTTCTAATATAAAAGACCCTCTTCGCCGAAATGCATCGTGCTCAAGGCTCAGCTTCGACAGCAAATATCATCATCAGGGTACGGATACAGTTCGAGTACCGACGTGACAGACGACAAATAATATTCGTACCCATTCGCGTGGATGAGGTATGCCCCACTTTGCAGCAACCTGGGGATGTATCCGTGTTACAGGCCTGTTACTGCGTGCCTTCCCACCCCGCCAAACCTAGCAAGTCGTGAGCACTGAGCAGTCGCGCCTGCTTCTACGTACGTACAGGATCCTAGCTTTGTCATGATTACGGTACTCGTACTCGTCGACAGGGCAGGCATAAATGATCAGCCACCTGCGGAGCAATCAATCCTCGGAAGGCGCACAGACCGCCATGTCACTGACGGGACTGGCCGCACCTGGCGCTGGTGCAGTGGTGGCGGGTGGTGACATGGCGCCATCCGCATCAATTCGTCAAGTCTTCATGGATCCCATCGCTCCTCACGAGTCATCATCTCTCTTCACTGTTCGCAAAAGCTGCTGGCAAATGCCAGATGGCATTCGGCATTCCCATCCGGCCCCCGTCCCTTGCCCGTTTCTGGGTACTTTCTACAGCGCCTGCAAGCCGCCCTGCACAAAAGCCTGCACCACGCTGCACCACACACTGCCCAGGCCTCCCCAGACCTGGGCAGACCCTGCACGACCCTGCACGAGCCCGCACTACCACTAATAATGCTCGTATATTCTCGCATGTGCCTGAAATCTGGACTCGACCCTCCACGAGTCCAGGACTCCAGAGAACGCGCCCTCCTAGCGCCCTGTCAATGCCCCTCCATCAACCCTCTCGGCCTTACCTGCCCAAGTGCCACCCCGCCCATCGATACTCGGTACACCTGGTGCCTCATTCATCTGGGCCCTGAGCTATAGCCTCTCTGCCAGGACCGTCCGTGGCTCTTCAGCCCGTCGACCAGAGCCCGAGCCCGAGCCCGAGCCCCAAAAGCCTTGCGCCGCCCCGTCTTGGCCCCTATCCTCCGCTGGTCCATTGCCGACGCGCTACCATCACGCGCCGCCAGTCTGCTTCGAGCACGGAGCACGTTATCAATATAATAGTCTGCCACCGTCGAGTTCGGGACCTCCGGCCTCCACTCTCTGTGGCGCCCCTCTACGGAGACTGCCAGGCGACTGGGTCCGAGTCGCACGGCACTGCTGCCAGTCTGCTACTGCCACTGCAGTCTCTGGACGGCCCTTCAGTAGCAAAGGGGCTTGCCGGGTTGCGGGGCTGCCAGAGGCTATTCGCCGCGTAGTTGGGCATCCTGTTCACGTCCGGATAACAAGGCGCTAGCCATGCCCGTGCCATTTGCGACAACCATATCGCGTGCCCACTGACTGACCTCCTCCCACATGCTCTCGCTGGTGTTGCGCGAAGTTGCGTCCTGTCTCTTACCCAAGGTAACGTTTCCCATCCATCCATCCATCGACATCACCACCAGGCCTTACATCATATACCCCAACGGTAAGCAAGGAAGAAGTATTCTGTTGCCTGCCAAACGCCACGAGCCCGCCCCGTCTCCATCCCCAGCCCTGCCGGTGCTCACATTCTACCTTTGCTAACAGCTCGCCCCCTTGGGCAGTAGCCCCCTATTTCACCCCGACTCCCTCAGAGACAAACTGTAGCCGATGATCCCCCGGTGTGTGCGCGCTGAGCCAACCGTCTGAAACAAGGGCTTGATCAGGTCAGTAACCAGCCCGCCCAGATCAAGTACTGCTTGCCCTCTGTTCGCCCATGCTGGGCGTCTTGAGAGCTCCCGATATTATCCATACATCAGATGCGCTATGCGACGCTGTGCGCGCTGGGTCGTGCCCAGACCAGGCCTAGGAAGAAAGACAATATTGGGAGGGGAATGGGGCCCCTTGCTTCGCCTTGCTTCCCCAAGACCCAACACCATTCTCATCTGTCACTCAGTTACTACTAGTTGGACACCGGGATGCGCACTAACTCGTGTCCCATTCAGGGTCCAGTCTTTTACTCTTCGCCCCCGCTCCCCCATAAGGCAAAGGTTTCCTGCCCCCGGCAGATTTATTACTAGTCTCCGGCATCCCACGCATATTACGTGCGTCCCCAGCACTACTCGTACGACCTTGATTCGTTACCTGCTGCTGCTCCTCATTATTAAAGCGCGCCGACAGCAACGGCCACATTTCGGCCCTTGCCAACCACGCTGGCCTGTTAATTCCAAAACCGGGCACCGTGACATCACCGACGGGCATCTCCCGCCATTGGCAGGTCGTTAACCGAGCATTGCTTCTTCATAAATGGGGGCCAATGCCCGGCGGGCAACTCACTCAGGGCGGATATGCCCCCGGTAGAAATGGTGACAGCGGTCCCTTCTGCTTCGCCTCATGGCTCCAACTCGCCCATGGAGGAGCCAGTTGAGCGTGCCCATCGAGCATGTGAAAAATGCACCAGGACGAAGAAGAAATGTGACAAGGCCCTCCCGGCCTGCTCGCGGTGTGTCAGGTAGCTTTCCCTTCCCTGGAACAGCAGCCCCCCAATCGCCCTCGAAGCTCTCCTCGCTAAACTACTCCCAGGCTAGCCGCAACATGCTGCTATGAGTATGTCTTCACTGCGCCAACCACGGCAGTTGTGGACCCGTCGACGTACGGCTCCTCGGGAAGTCCCAACGAGCACCCTGCAGCTGTCACTCGCCATAGCATCTTCGACCCTGACCTGGAGATCCCTGCCTCGACGCTCATGGGCCTTCTCACCTCCAAGGGCATCTCCTGGCGGGACTCGGTCGAGCTCTACTTCCAGACTACCAACCTCTGGCTGTCGGCTGTCCACCAGGAACGATTTCTTCAGAAGCTTGAGCGCCTAGGGCCCAACGATAGCCCCTCCGAACCAGGGCTGGCCTTGCTCATCGTCTGCATGCATCTCGTCACACAGTATGCCGACTCAGGCCGGCCCGTCATGCCCGATGGCAGTGAGATGCTAGTGCTTCCGACTTATTTAGTCGCCAAACGCGCGCTCAGCCTGCTACGCGCCCTATCCCCCCCAAGCATAGAGCTGGTGCAGTGCTCTGCCCTGCTCTGTCTGTTTGAATTCGGCCATGGCGACTATATGAGGGCCTACGTGACCGTTGGCGATGCTTATACATCGGCCAGGGTGGCCAATGTCTACCCAGGAAAATACGTCGAGGCCGAAAAGGATCGACCCGTTCCACCAGATGAGGACGAGCGGAGGGATTTATACTGGGCACTTCTCATAGTAGATAGGTGAGATGACCCTTTTCCGGCTGACGCATGAGGTTCCATCACTGACCATTCACCCCTCTATCTAGGCTCATTCGCGTGGAGCGACGTCTCATGTGGAAGGCATTCAACGTGCCGTCCCCGAGCGAGGATGATCTTCTTCCTACGACAAACATTGTATGGGATAACCGGACCCAGGGCCCAGTCCGCACAGTCTTGCGCCATCCCGCCGGTGTCTCACCGTCTGTGACTCTCGGCGCCTTCCAGCGCAACTGCCAGTGTGCCATTCTCTTCACAAGGGCCCTGACATGGGAGATGGATACCTACTATGCAGGAAGGCCACCCAGCGTGGACTCGTTTGCCGAGCTTGACATCGCGACGCGAGCGCTTGTCGAGGCCATGGTTATGCAAGCCTCGACCTGGGGCGAGTACTACGAATGCTTTGCAACGTGTACTTGGTAAGCCCCTCCTTGTCCTCTCTTCTCACCTCTCCGCCTACTATGCATGCTCACTCTAGACCCCAGTCTACTCCTTGTCCTTTACTGCAGCTATCTCTGCACTATCGATGCATCTAGCATCCATACATCTACTTCCAACGTCGAAGTTCTCAAGGCTATTGCTGGTATCAACTTCACCATCCGCATCATCGCTGACACCACCGCCGACCTGAACGAGCACCTTGCCCGCCGCCCAGGCCTCCTCGCCAACTGCTCCCCCGTCACCCCCTTCTCCGCCTACCACTCCCTCGCCGCCCTGAGCAACTTCGAGCATGTCATACCGGAGGCAGATACGAGGTTCCACGACATGTACAGCTCCCTGCACTTTTTTGCAAAGAGATGGGGCGTTGCGGGTAGGTCTCCCTAGTCATTTTCACCCTAATTTTGTTGCCCATCATCTTGTTCTATCGAGCACGGTACCTAGCTCCACTGGCTTCAAAATCTGACGTACATGACACAGGGCAACTGGTCAAGAGGATCGAGAACTTCCTAGCCACAAAGGACGAGGAGGGCAGCATGCTCGACTTTTCATTCCGGTCCAGGGGATGACCACCGCCAGCCAGGTTTAGGTGAACCCCAGGGTTTTGCATACACGCACGCACCTGCTCTTACAAATTCGGAGAGACCCGGCCAACATTACAAGACGAGCAGGATTTCACCCCTGGCGACGACATACGGGAGAAGTACAATGTTCATGGCATCGGAAATCATCGCCGCTCTGTTATCAGCCATGCTGGCCATGATACAACTGCCTATATAAAAGCCGTGGGGTACCTATATCCTCCTTCCTAACCTATATGACGAGCCTACTAAGGCTATCCCTAACAGGGCCCAAATACAACACCAGAACCCCGCCATATAATAGCAAATGCACCACACCGCAACCGAATCCGCCCAATCAACGCTCAGTACAACTAGGAGATGCAACTTGATGCCACGAGGGAAGAAAGTGGCGGGATATCATAGATGGTAAAATAGACCAACCCCTAATAACAAAAAGGAAATAATAATGTATATCCGGTCATCATGGCGCGTTGTCCACCACGAGGACGAGTAGCATCCCGTTGAGTAGGCATGCCGCAACAAAAGTAGCCCAGATCAGGACCCGGTAGAATATTGTCAGGGGGTCCCGGCGATAGAGTGACATGCCCAGCGCGGCGCAGGCGCACAGAAGGCTGAATGCCACGCCAACGGTGACGGCGGCGTCGACCTCGACGCGCAGTTTGTGCCTGCCTACCGAGATGAGTACGCTCGAGATGGCGAGGAGGGCAAAGGAGGCTGCGTAACAGCCGATGGTTGCCCAGAAGAGGACATTCTCGCGGTAGCGAAGGACCTTTTGGTCGGCTATGCTGGGGAAGGCGTAGAGCGCCGTGTACCCGTGGGCCGGGAAGTCAGAGGAGCTTGCGTAGTCGTCCTCGTCAGAGTCAACGACAGTGGTGGAGAGGTAGCTCTGTGTTGGGGGTTGGGCCGCGGGGAGAAGAGGCTCGCGCTCGCGATCGAGCTTGCGGCGGGAACGGAACCACTGCTTTGCCTTCTCAAAGGGCAGGCTCAGGACGGCCTCTACGTAGCCCAGGCCCGGGAAGGTGGAGCTCTCTTCGGGGTCCACGTAGATGGCGTAGTCATCCTCGGGCCCGCCGGCTTCACTGCCATCGTCATACTCGTTCCAATATTTGACCTGCGAACTGTATGACGGGTCATAGTAGCGGTTGGGCCGGGACACCGGGGGCGGCAACGGGTCGAATTCGCGTCGGTAGGTGCTGCTGCTCGGGCGACTGGGCTGCTCATCGGAAGATGGGGAGCTGAGCGGGCTCAGCTGGGGGTTGGCGTTGCGGAGATGGGTGAGAATTTCGTTGTGGCGGCTCTGGAGATAGCTGAAGTCGCGCCGGGTAAAGCTCTTGGGGTTGCTAAGGACGTCGTCGGTAAATCGAGAGCCTAATGTCGTCGAGCCGGTCCATTTCTATCGGAATCAGCGGGTTAGATGCTGTGGACCCCTCGGGATGTTGCGGCTGGGTGATGTCACAAACCTTGTACTTCTTGACGATCTTGCGGAAGGCGATGACCTGGGCATGGGCGAAGCGGAAAAGCGCCTGAATCTCGTCGCCCACCTGGAGCAGCTCGCGGTCGTACTTGGCAACCCGCCTCTGCCGCTTCAGTATCTGTTTCGCTGTGGGGTCGTCGGAGCACTTGGCGATCCATCGGTCGACGGTACGTGACAGGGCGTCTTTGGAATTGTCAGCCAGCGCTCTTCAGGCTAGAGAAATGGATTGGGGTGGGCATACCGAGACGCCGCGAAATCTCGTCGGCCTTGCTCGTGATAAACAGGTCCACACGGTCGTGCTGCCGGCAGAGCTCGAGGTAGAGGCCGTCCTCAAACTTGTGCAGAGCTGTGTCCTCGCGGCCAGGAATGGCGATGGCGGTAGCCTGGTCGCGAGTCGTGTGGGCCTTGATCTCATTCTTGAGGGAGTTGTAGTCGAGGTTGTCTTGGAGGGGCATTAGAAGGCGCTGCCAATTGAACCTAGAGGGGAATTGGAGAAGGGTACATACGGAGGCTCCATTGTGGAACAGACTCGTGCTCGAGCTGATCGCCGTATTTCATCCTGGTGGCAAACCAGAGTTTTCTAGGCAGCGAATTGAGGAACAAGTCCCCTCGCGTGCTCTGCTTGCCTCAATGTCCCGTAAAGTGTTGGCTCGAGGTTCAATTGCGTCCGGCGCAGATTGGAGAAGGAAGAGGTCCGGTCCGGGGGAAGGAGAGGGAAGAAGGAATCGGAGGGTTGACGTAGGATTGTCTCAGAACAGGACGGCTAGGTATTACGAGAACAGTGGGCCAGCGGGACGACGGCGGCGTGAGGCGGGCTCAGACGGGCTCAGAGAGACGGTCCCAATCGCAATTGGGGCCGGGATGGATCGGGGGCCCGCCCAGTGACGTTGCTAGATCCGGTGATGCGCTGAGGCGTGGCGGTCGTTGCTACCATGTATGTAATACCATGCAGTGGGCCGTTGCAGGGCGTGTTGCAGTGCGTGTTGCTTGCGATTGCGTACCCGTGCCGCTGCGCCGTCGCCGAGGCTGCAGTTAGTCTCGCCGAGTCGCAGATGCAATGCACCAATGGCGGATGAAACACGATAAGCTCCAGCTTACTACCGAAAACGGAACGTCCGGGACTCCAGGTTCCAGCGCCGGTAATCCGTGAAGGGGTGAGAGAATGCACCGAGAAAGATGGAAAGATAATACACGGGAGACTGGCGGGTGAATTGAGTAAAAGAGCAGGAGAGAGAAAGTGCACTGGCGGCGAGCCAGGCGGATGGTGGTGGGTGGGAGTGTATATATTGGGACAATGCGACTATAGGTGAGGGGACAGATGAGGTGACAGATGAGGTGACAGTCGAGATGACAGATGAGGCGTGCTCTTGAATCGCGACGGCAAGGCAATGAAGGAGGTTGTCGCCGGCAACTCTGGGCCGAACAACAAGCTTCGCCTGGGTCGAGTCCGGTCGCCCCGCGTCGCCCATGGCGAACAGACGTTGACCAAATTAAGAATGATGCCCATACGAGCGTTCCATGCCGTCACGGTGTAGGACAGAGGGGAGAGCTGCCAAAGTCAGATACGGCCAGCCATCCGTCCTTCCATGCCCATGTCCATGGTACCTACCCAGTAGGCGACGGCGGCATGAAACAAGCTCCTTCCCGGCCCGACCTGACACCAGTTCACTCCTTCTAGTCCTGTTGCCCTGTTGCCCTGTTGGCCTTTGCCCTTCTGTCCTCTTGCCCTCTTGAGCTATGTGTACATCGAGGACACCGAGTCCATGACTCCTGCCTTGCGCCTCACCTTGAAGCACAAACCAAGCCCCACCCACGCCCGGTGGCAACGGGCCAACGGGGGCCAACGACACAGCCACCAGCTCTGCACCAAGCTCGAAACTCTGTGCAAGCCCCCGATTGGCGACTGCCCTTCCATTAGCTCCCGCCCCCGAATCGTGTGCTACTACCACCATGTACCATAGCTCCAGCCTACACCAAACTCCAGTACTCCGTGCTCGTACAGCCACCAGCCTCTCCCACTCGATGAATCGGCGAGGCGACGGATCCCGCCGCGCACCCTCCGCCAGTCTGCACCATCCGCGTGGCGTCCGCTGCCGTCCGCCCTGCCTTATCAACGGTGCAACGGCGATCCAATGAATGCTCTCAAACGGCTATCGACTAGCATCACGCGACCGGCTGCTAGACCCCCGGATCGCTAGACATACATATAATACCTTCCCGGTAAGATCTGCCAGCACCGGGAATACCATGGCGAATATTCCTAGGGCCAATGTGACCTTGTTGGTTCCAATCAAGCCTAGATTCACTTTGTATTGCAACCCCACGAGCTCGTTCACACGAGGACCGGAATCATCGTGCCGAGACCATGCGTATCGCTCACTGCGACGCACCCTATGTTGCATTTCTTGACCGTTTAGATTCTCTGGTGCCCAAGTTTCTCCTCGGAGTGTTACAACCCGGTTTATTCGCTAGGAGCCCGATGAAGATAGGATCAGGTCGGCCAGATTTCACCCTATAAGCAGACATGGTACTCCGTAGATTGAACATGTGCGTCATACAAATTACCACTTGTGGCTTTCTTCGTTGATAACAGCAATCTCCATGGTTCGCCCTAGGTATCCCTTTCTATCGCTTACACGAGTGACAAACGCCCCGATTGAGTCCGACAAGAGCCCTCGCATCTGCCCATGGTAGGAACGCTTAACTCGCCAGTATCAAACAACACAGAACATGTCCATTGAGACATCGGACACGCCGATGATAGGACTAGGACCAAACTAGTAACGTAATTCATATCATTTGTTCGTATAATCTCCACGCCAACTTCGCTTTCTCTTTAGTCAATTTCTAGGTCCCCGCCACCGCCTTGGCACTCTCCTCACCAGCCGCTTGAGGGGCAGCTACTTGAGGGGCAGCTACTTGAGTGGCAGCCACTTGAGGAGCAGCCGCTTGAGGAGCAGCCGCCTGAGGAGCAGCTACTTGAGGGGCAGCCGCTTGAGGGGCAGACAGTTGAGGAGTAGTCCCTTGAAGGGCAGGCGGTTGAGGAGCAGCCACTGGAGGGGCAGACAGTTGAGGAGTGGCCACTTGAGGGGCAGACAGTTGAGGAGTAGCCGGAGAGGGACGAGGCCCAGCGCTCGATCCCCGTTCCGACGAGCCCCGTCCAGCTCCCGACATCTGATTAATAACTTTTCCGACATTGACCATGATAGCCCGCTCTAGGTTGTCAAAGCTCTCTGACCGTCCTGCCAGCCTGCTTTCACTGTCCAGACCGAGTGTACGGATGATGGCAGAGTGTACGAGGGCAATGGCATCGCCTTCAGGTAGCTTGGCTTTGATGGCGGCGACGCACTGATTCCGCAAGCCTTCGATATGCTTCATCATATCAGGATGGAGCAAGGTTGAGTACGAAGGTTTGCTGGTCCCATCAGGTGCTGGCGTACTCCTAAGGTGGACAATGCTCCGCTGGATAAGATTGTTCATGCCATTATAGCACGTTGCTTCTAGAGTCTTGTTGGGCCCGGAAGGTTCCTTTTTAAGCCCGACAATCCTGTCGAGAGCAGACCAAACAATCTCGTAAGCATGGGGTGTCTGTGCATGCTTCAGGCCGTTGGCGAGAGACACCCGCAGGTTATTCAACCGAGACACGAGAAGTGGCTCAATGACCGGTTGCGAAGGCTTGGCGTCGGTGGCTGGTGAGGCAGCGCTGGCGAGGGCTTGTAGCGGTTGTTGTGGCTGCTGTGGCTGCTGTGGCAGACCCGCGACCGCTCTCGTTGCCGCCGCTTGCGCCGCTGCTGCAGAAGGAGTAGCCGCCCGATGAGCAGGTAGCGTGCCCTCTAGCCCAGGTTGCCGCGTTGGAGCAGCTCCTTCCTCTGCCTTGACGGGAGGGTTCGCCCGGGGATGCGGTGGATAGGAGTAAGGGGAGTTGTATGAGGACGGCGCTGCGGATTGGGCTGGGGGCGGAGGCGGCTGTTGTTGGGTATATGCGTGCTGCTGAGTAGTAGGGGCTGCTGCTGTGGCCGATGGCGCGTTCGTCACGGAGTCGGGAGTCCTGAACTGGTGCACCTGGTGCACCGCAGGCCGTGGGGGCTGGCCCTGAGCTTGTCCATGACCAGGCTGTTGAGCGTTGTAGCTTGGCATCTGGTACCCCTGCGGCGCCCCTGGCTGACCTGGAGCGTATCCAGGAGGTGGTCCATGAGCAGCCATATGCTGCTGGTGGGCCTGGTTATACGTGTAGGGGTGACCGCCGTAAGCCTGGGCTGCCAAGTTCCGATCGGGCGATGTGGCCTTGCGTCTCTTGCCAGCATCCAACTCAACGCCTGGCACGCGCTTCCACAGATTCGTTGCCTCTTCCTTCTTGAATGCCTCGTTGCCAATGAGATTGTGACGGACGCTACTCTCCCAGCCCTTAGTCTCAGTGTGGAAGAAGAACCAGGGGTACTTGGTGGCAATGCGCTTGTAGATCTGCTTGAGGGTGAGGCCATCTGGCGCGGCACTAAGCGTCTCATCAATGAGCATTCCGTAGTTCTTGTTGGGCTTCTGGAGCTCCTGTTCCGTATAATCCTCCCTGCGCAACTCCAATGGCGGTGATTTGGGGCGCACAGGCTTGCCCTTCTTTTCCTTGGCTCGCCTCTCGGCATCAGAGCCCTCAGCGCCATCTTCCTTGGGTTTCCGGGGCTTATATTTGCGTTTCTCGGCACTGAGATCACCTTCAGGCAAGGGATGCTTCCTCGGGCGCCCAACTTTGCGCTTGGCTGGTGGTTCCACGGGAGGTGCCTGGGCAGCTTGCTGCCTTGCCAGCTCTTGCTGGGCCTTTTTGAGTTCGCGCTGTTGGCGCTTGGACATTATTCCGTTTTTGGGAGGGCGCCCAGGGCCTCTCTTCTTAGGTATCTCTGGCATCATCAGGCTTGCATCGAGCGACGGCTGGTTGAGCGGTACTGGAACCCTCTCCCTCTCCGCAACCTCAGCCTTTTCAGGTTCCGGGGCGTCTTCCATAGGCTGATCCTCGGGCTCCTCGTCTGGTTTCGCCAGAGATTGCCCGCTCAACTGGGTCATGTCAACATCCTCAACCTCGGCATCGTCAACATCGGACAGTTCGTCGCTAGTATCCTGTGTCTGGCCGTTGCGGTTGGCCTCGAAATCAAAACTCATCTCCTTGCCACCACCAGTCTTCTTGTCTATCGAGAAGTCCTCGGCGCCAGTGCAGCCTATCTTGACGCCGTTTATCAGGAAACGAAAGTCGACATCCTTGATCTGGAGCCTATCACCACTCCTAAGTACAACCTTTTCTCCCGGCCCATGATGAACCTCTTGATGGAAATATCCATTGCCGTGCATCGGGATGGCTTCAAATTGGCCTGTGTCTTTGTTGTACTGGATCTTGAGGTGCTTGCGGGAGATGCCCCTGGATTTCTTGGCCATATTGGGGCCAGGGGAGTGGATACCAACAAAGGCAACATAGTCTGGGGAAGGCCGCAGCATTCTCAGATCAACAGAAGCGGATCCAGGAGTATGGGTGACATAGTACCGGTCACATGTAGCTACTCGCTGGTCTCCACTCTCCTGGTCCACGGATGCTTCAGCCGAGCTCGTCTTCTGCTTCTTGGAAGGCGGCTGGCCGTCGTCCTCGTCGCCACTAGACTCTGGACCCAGCATACCACCCTCCTCGCTGACGTAGGACTTGCTAAATCTGCTGCGGTCCTTCCGAGGGGGTGTAGGAGGGGGCAGACCCTGACGGGCGTTCTCTTCGACTTGAAGCTGGTACTTCTCGGCCCGCTTCTCGTCAATGATAGCCTGCTTCAGGGCAGCGCGGTCGCGACCAATGATAACGGTGTGTGTGTTGACCTGAAAGGTGCTGTCGGCAAATTCGATGCGTGCAAAGGACTCGACGTACTGCCGGTCGGCAGTTCTGGTATCCATTGGTAAAATACCATCTTCGGGTTCTGGCGGGAACATGAGGTTTGCATGGTTTATGTGGACTTGTGAAGGCGTGATAGTAGACGGACGGACAGTGGTGGTCGAGGGCGTTGAGTGACCCAACATGGAGTGGAAGGGGGCAAAAGGCCGGCCCCATTGCATCGGCCCCACTGGGGGCATGAAGCTCTCATTGAAGCCATCGTCATAGTCTTCCTCGAAAGACTGGGACAGTGTCATGGGGTCCATGATAGATTTGTCCTGGGAGATTTTGCGCTCCCCACCTTTGCCTTGGTTAACCTTGGTAGAAGGGAACTGATCAAGCAGGCCGGAAGGAGGCGGAGTAGTAGGGTTATTAGAGGTGGGCGGTTGTATTGTTGTTGTTGTTTCTCCCTTGTCTGTTGTTGTCGTCGGTGGCGCAGCCTTGGCTGATATTGCCGCTGATGAGTCCTCTACTTGAGTGGAAACGAGATTCTCCCGGTTTCCAGAGCTATTAACAACCGTCTGGTGGTCGTCTTGTGACTGGCTGATAACCACATCGCTTGACGAAGCATTTGTAGCGAGAGGTTCGGCCGCGTTTTCAAGTTTGGGCTCCGATGCTGATTTTGCTTCTGTCGTGGTGCCCTGTTGAAAGACGTTTGAGTCAACCCTAGAAGCCAATTTTAGGGCTTCATTGTCGTCACCAACAAAGTTGGGGGGCGCATCCGGGTTCGCGGTTGCTGGGGACGCCACCGAGGCCGAAGCATCGAACTCTGCACGGCCATGCCCAACAGGATCGGCAGTCGCAGGTGCCTCTGGTCTCGTGTCGTCGGGACGCCGCTCGGCGGCAGGATCAGTGCCATAGGCTCCAGTAGGAGCAGCGGCCGGGGCTGCAGCGGTGGCGGGGGCTCTTGTCGAAGTCATCGCTGCACTGTTCGGCGACAAGCAGCTCCTTCGTTCGGGTGGCGCCTGGCTCGGTTCTGTCGCGACGTCGGCGCTGCAGCCAACCGTCGTCTTGCTGGTCTTGGTCGTAATCGTCGTAATCGTCGTGGTCCTCGTCGTCGGCGTCGTCCACGTTGACTGCCGTGGCAACGGGGGATGGCCTGACAGTGACGAGTGGACGGTGACGACCTCACTTCACCCTCTTCTTTTGCGCCTGGAGATTCGGGCGCGATGCCGAGCTCAAGTCGGGGGCCTGGCGCGCGCTGATTGGTTGGTTGTGGGGATCAAGCCCCACCCAACGACTGTCAGCGAGTCGCAGCGACTCTGACACTCGACCGGTGCCTTCCCTCACCGTCGCTCACCGAATTCGGCCCCTAGTAACTACAGCGACGCTAGTAACATGTGCACCTTCCCTCACCGACGCTCACCGAGATCAACCCGGTCCGGTTGGAAGGCATTCTCATTCGATCTCGCCTGACTCCTACTTAGTACAGTTACTACTTATATCTTACCTACTGTCCTACTGTTTCAAGGATCTAATATTGAGAAGGTTATGTGTTCTCCGTTCTTTCCCATATTCTGTACGAACACGAGTACACCCTTCGTCGTGAAATCATCCTGCTGGTGTAAACAAGGATAATGTTGTCATTGTCCACGGTATGCCGCCCAGAACTAAGCATATGCACAACTAGAACCAGCCACCCCTCACATTGTTAGGCTCCGGCTCAAAACACCATACTGGAGATACAATTCCGATCCAAACCATCTCTATCCGTATATGTACTCCATCTACTTGGTAAATATTGTTGTGAGCTCACATATCAGTACACCATTGCAACGTCCTACCCTACACCAGTATCAAGCAACTCGACCAATCTTCTTCAACAAAACGAAAATAATAAAATTCAATAGGTTACATCAAAACTGCATAGAGATGAATAATGTCATCTACGTAGTATCAATCCAAGAGTCCTATTGACTCAAGTTTGGAATTCAAAAGCGATGCATACGCCACCATCTAGTAAGGGGACGTGACCATTTACGCGATCTTAAGTTAAGAGTATTGGTATTCGTAGAAACTTCATCGTACTTCGTTGTAAAACTAGAGATGTAAAACCAGAGAACCAACTTTGGTGTATCCTTCGACCCCGCTCCCGCCGAAGTACACTGTTGGGGTGTATTGTGACGCTTGGCACTGGTGCCTAACACGCGCTCGCTGCATTGTCATCTATCGTATCTCATTCATCGTAACAGGGGGGTTTGCTCAGTCGAAACACCCAAGTGCTTCTTCCGCGACTGCTCCAGCCTTGCTGATAGCTTGAACGCTCCGTGGCAGAGCATGCCAGCCAAGAAGCCCATGGCATCGTTCCGGAACGCTAGGATGCCACCTGTCGTGGTAAGCATGACCGTCCATCTTTCCATCCGCTCCTCGTCCGACAAGTTACGATGCCTGCGGCGGTGGATGCCGCTGGCGGCGTGGTCGTCGTCTGCCTGACCTGCGGCTACCTGCCAGAGGTCAGGGGCACCATTGTTCAGGCTGTTGCCAACTTTTGCCAACTCCAAACCGGAGGCGAAGACCATAATGCCAAGGAGACTCTTGGGGTAATGACGAAGGAGATCGACCAACGTCTCTCCAAAGACTAACCCCAAGAGAATCTTGAAGGCGCCGAGGATTATGACGCTGGCTCCGCTGCGGGCACCGAAGCGGTACTGTGCCGCCAGCCCACCGGCGCCGTGGCACACGGGCATAGCTCCGAACCATGTGCCCGTTAGGTTCATGATGGCGACGCTGAGGCCCATGGAGGTGACAGATGGGGCGGGTAGATCGGGTAGGAGATCACTCGAGAGCTGGCTTACGGCAATGATGGAATTGAGCGTCGTTAGGGGCAACTGGCCGATGGCCATCCACAACGCCGGGGAGTCGTCCGGCCAGATACCTATCCACTTGGGCAAGACGAACTGCGGATGCCAGACGTGGAACCTCGGCAGGCCATGATCAGAGGTCAGGACGGTAATGAAGGCGAACACGAGGGCAAGGACGAAGAAAAGCAGCGCGTAGGGGAAGCGAGGCAGGCGCTGGGTGCAGATGAGCACAAGGAAAGCCACAATGGCCCAGAAGCGGTTGTCCAGGACGGGGCTGAGCCAGCTCAGGGGCTTCAAGAGGGAGGAGCCGGCACCGAGGATAAGCGAGAGGCCGGCGCCCATCTGGATTCCCTTGACGACGGGAATGGGGACGACCCGGACGATCCACCGGAGGAGCCCCGTGATGCTGAGGACAAGCACAGCAGCGCCGACCCATTGACCGGAGGCGACTACGACGCCCATGGAGGGATCCCCACGGCCGGAGATGGCGGCTGAGGCGATGGCCTTGTCCCGAGTCAGCATCTATTACCCCCCGTCCCGTCCGGACCTCCCGTCCGGAACTCTCCCAGAAAAGCCGGCGCGCTCGCTCACCTTCATTGGCTGCACGGGGAGGGGGATCCCGAAGAGCAAGCCGGTCACGACATTGAAGATGCCCGAGAACACGAGGGTCGAGCCGAGCTTGATAGAGCCCTGGGCGGCGAGAGCGATCATGAGGGGTAGAAGAGTCCCTAGGTCACCGAGGGAACCTGATATCTCGCCCAGAGGCGCGCTGCGCAGCGTTGCAGCATTGTGCTTGTTGAGTTGGCCAAGATGGGCCAGCCACCGAGCCATGGTAGTTGAGCAGAGTCGCTGAGCGGCCGTTGGTGGTTGATGCTATCCACGGAGCACCGAGGTAGGTACGGAGCACGAAGTACCTTCTGACGTTGTGTGGTGTTGTGGGTGCGCTTGCCTGCCCAGATTCCCACAGTGTAAGAATTTACGAGACGGCCCATTTCGGGCCACAACAGACACTGTCCTGCACTGTATTCTCCTGCCCCACGGAGCTGGCCGACTTTGCCGAAGCTCATCTACGATTCTCCGAAAATTCAAGATTGCAATCATTGCCTTGCTCCAAAGATGGGATCCTGAGGCCCACGAGCACCCCTGTCAACATGGAGTAACCTTGACAAGTCGATTCGCGATAGAGGACCTTGCGCGATGCTCTCAGATAGTAATACGAGTGAATACCTAGGTGTCGACGCTGGCCTCGCCTCGGATCATGACAGATAAGTACCTAGTTCTTTGGAGAGAGCGCCCGTGTCAGATGAAGGCGAGAATCTCTTACACGACCCTCCCGTGTGCTGCCTCCTTAAAAAGGGGTTGCAGAGGTTTTTGACGCTTTGTGAAACAACCTGCCCGGCGTGATTTTGGCGAGTCAAGTCCTTTGGTTTGACGCTTCTGGCCGTTGAAAGTCCAAACAGGGTCTTCCGGCGCTGATAGGCAAGTCGGCGAGGTACGTACAAGGGCGAATCTTTTTCTCGCGCACGCCACTGCCGGCCGTCGAACCCGTAGCACTTATCGATGGGCCATGGAAGCGCTACGGATCCCCCGTAGAAGGAACTGCTGGAAGGTACGTACCTGAGGGTTTTATGCCCCCGGTCACGATCATGGCCTGGCAACGAACGGCGTCGCGGCTTCGGCAGCTCCGGCTGGGGTTCCGGGTTTGACAATGGAAATAATGAGGACAAAATTTCTATCCACTAGGACGGGGTTCGGAGTTGAGTCCGCGAGTACGTACTTACACGGAGTGCTTACCTCTTGCGATCAATTTGGAGATTGTCGCGTGGACGTCGTTGGGGATGTGCACATCGAGGTATCCGTAGGGGTAGTCAGTCATACTATAATACTCTGTACGAGGGCAATTAGCTATCAAGGCGTGCTCACACTCTCTGGGAACTGATTTCTAATTATATTCGCCCATTGGTTGGATTCGTGAAGCCGGCAGTGAGTACAGATCCCCAGGCTGCAAGGCATGGAGCCGCCGTGGTCAGAGAGGCGCGTGCATATTATCAGAAGCCATCGGGGACTGCGGGGCGGGACGCTTTGGATGGCGGCCAGGGTCATCGCGTGACTCTGGGGGATTTCAGGAAACCGAGGTCGATAGTGTCGATAGTGCGGCCAGCTTGGCGTTGATCGTTGCTGAAGGAAGATGGCCATGATGTCGCAGAGACCGCCTGTTGTCGGTGGTAGTATTACTAGTCCTATACTAGTAGAGCGATCAATGATTGAAGGATGATGATGAGGGCCGATTCCACGCGCAATTTCCCATAAGCAGCGACCAACAGCGCCCGGCCGTAAAATGCCGTAGCGCGTGGCTCCCGGTGAGCGCGTTCAATGGCGCGCCCTGGTCCAGGTGGATGCAGAATTTGGATTTTGGAATGGGATCTCTCGGGGGAGTCCCAAAATTCGCGCAGGCGCACGCTTTGTTTGGCCCAGGCTATCAAGCTTCTGGACCCCCATTGTACTAGTACGTATTGAATACTGTGGTTAGCGGTATGGTTATCCAGTCCAAAGTACGTATCCATACTCCATACTGTACGAGCCTTGCGAGGAAGCTCCTGGGTCCTCCCACTCCTCTCGCTCCTCCTGCTGGTGGTTTCCCCAGTGTTTCCCAGTCCCCCTTTGTTGCGATGGTCTGGGCTGGCCACCTGGAAGCGCTGATTTGGACGAATGCCGTGTTCCCGAATTGAGGCGACCGAGGCGGCGCCGGGGCGGCGCACGAATCAGGCACCGCGCCGCCACATGGTACATGTGTCGCCCGTTGCCCGTTGCCCGCCATCTATCGCCCTGTCCCGGTGCGCCAATTGGAAATAATTTTTCCTCGACTCATTCATCATTGTGCTTGCTCGTTAATGAGACGAACAACTTGCGTGCTTTGTCGGCGTCTGCCTGCCTATTTGCGAGTTTCATGAGCTCTGGCGGTAGATGGCTGTAGTTGGGCTGTAGGTAATAATAATAATAGGCTGTAGCTTGTTTGATGGAGGCGTAAAATGGCACCTGGCAGGAGCTCTGTCACCCGTGACCTCTATTACCTTTGGTGCTATGTAGGGTCTGCGTGGGATGGCCGCTCCTACCGGTGGTGCCAGTGGATGTCAATTTCCCAGGCCCCCAAGTTTCCTCGGGTGTCTCTGCCCACGCCAGACCTGGACTCCTGGAGCACTTGCAGTTTCCCACATCTCGTACGGAGTACGGAGTACAGACTCCAAATCTGCAAGTTGATGCCTGGCTCCGCTGGATGATGGATCATGGATGCAGCCGGGATGCAGGGCTCCCGACTCGAGAAGCTCACCAACGGGAACCGGCCGGTGGCCTCTAAAGTTAGCGATAGTAGTACCATTATGTATGAGTAAGGCCATGCTGCCATGCAGCCAGTACGATGTAGCGCAGGCTGCCCAGCCCGCACGAGCCGTGCGCGCCGCGATGCTGGGCGTGACGTAGTGGATGCCATGGGACGCGGTGGCCCGGTTGCCCCCACTTTTGCCTTCTGGAGAGTGGAGACTGGGGCCCGGGCAAGGGCGGCCTGGGACTTGCTGGGACTTGCTGGGACTTGCTGGGACTTGGCTGGGACTTGCTGGGCGTCTGCCACTCTGGGAGAGGCCTTTTTCTGCACTGATCAACAAAACCACGCCCGGGTCCTTCCTGCTGTTTGCTTTTCCTCTCCGCCTTTGCCTCTGTTCTGCCATCCGCCTTTCTCACCTTCTCATCAACCCTCTCAGAAGTCAAGGTAAGCTACGCCGTGCTCTTCCTATTCTCCCTCCACTCGGCCATCCGGTCTACGCTGCGCGACCAACACTCGACATGTGTCCTTTTTCTTGCCCTCTTTCGCATTTCCGCTGCGGTGCATGATCGTGCAGCTGCGGCTTCGTCGGCCTAGGATTCGATGGTTGCCGAGCGTCCTCACACATGTCTGTCTCGCACTCAGCATTCCAACTCGGACACGCTCAACAATCCAATTCAATCCGACAAACTGCATCTTCGGCTTGCAAACCCTCATCATCGCAGCAAATCCCCCCACGCCCGCTCAATCGCTCAATTGAGTCCATTTTCCATCGCACCTCTCGTCCAATTTGTCGCGCAGCCGGCACCGATCCCGACTTTTGGCCGCACACACAACTACAAACTACATACATCCTCTATACGCCACACAACCTTGCTAACTTTTTTACGTTTTTCTCGCCCACAGCTCCTCGAGTTTCCTCTCCGCTCCTCTCCGCTCTAGACAATATTTCACAATGGCCGCCATCAACGCTCTCGTCACCCGTGACTTTGTCACTGGCCAGCTGGTCAAGCGGAAGAACTGGGCTGCCCGGGAGCCCGGTGTTATGGTTGTCTTCTGCATCGTTGGTGTCGGTATGTTGCATCCTGCCATCTCAATGGCTAAAACAAAAATTATCAAGGGGCCTGCAATGCTAACCGCTTCACTTATAGTTGCTATCGGTCTGATCATTCTGTGGATCTACAAGATCCTCCAGAAGCGCAAGGCCGCCAAGTCCGAGTTCTAAAGGGCCGCCGATGCGACGCGAGATGACTTGGATAAGGGTTTCGAGAATAGAAAGGCGAGGATGAGGGGAAGGCAAGGTGTAGTGGTGGTGTAGTGAGCCGGTGAGCTGGTGAGTGCACGCGTCGCGGCACTCACGTACAGGGACGTGGAACGCCGCGGACTGACGGGCCCAAGACTGGCAAACGGCGAAGTGGTGTTATCTATTACGACGTGGAGCTGCTTCTCTGGGCGCGGGTCTTGCTGACCGACCAGGACCCGCTCGACGCCCGCATACGGTCTGCTCTTTTGTTTCTTTTGTCTGATGTGGTTTCATGGGATCTACTAGCTACCTTCGGGCCCGTTAATTCAAACCAACATCTTCTACACTGCACTGCCCGCCTCGTCGCGTCCCATCTGGACCATTGGCGCCACTATTTGCTGTCGGTCGTTGGACCCCTATCTGGGGGGGATACTCTTGCTGGGATAAGGCATCTTATTGAGTCCCGTTTGCCATAGTGGCCTGTGGTTTCGAAGTGATTAATTTGTACTACCCGAGTTTGTTCGACGCTTCGTTGATCTGGTACGAAATCTCTATTAATGGTATAGATCTTCCTCAAACTCATCTCTTCTGAGACTTTCGATGAAACGTGCAACCACGCCACTGCTGTCTTATTCAATAAGCATTATGCGGCAAGAAGCGAGCATCAAACCTACTCGTAGAGTCTGAGCCTACGGCCCGCTTCATTAGACACGTGGCTGGATAGTAGATACCGAAATACCATCATCTGCCATGGGGTTATCAGCGCCTCCATGCTCGCCAACAAAACCTGCCTACAAGTCCTCTCTGGCCAGCATGTCCGCAATATCGAGGTAAAAGGCAACGGCGTTGAACGTCCGCTTCATCCCCATCCACTCCCTCACCGTCCACCGCACCCGGTTCGACCAGTTTATCAAGTCCAGGTGGCTCACCCCCACCAGCGTCCCGCGGTACTCCCCCCACCGGCCACTCGCCACGCTCACCAGCCCGTCGTTGGGGCCCTCGGCCTCGCAGATCAGCCGCCACGGCTGCCGGAATGGGCTCAGCAGGGGGGGCTCGTCGCACGCCGCCCCGAATGAGAAGTACCGCACGGCCTCTCGGTCCGGCGTCGCTGGGTTGAACGTCCCCGTCATGTACGCCCGCGTCAGCTGCGCGAACGCCGCCGTCCCCAGCCCCGCCCGCTCCATCAGGCCGTACAGCTGCGGCAGGTGGATCGGCGCGTCGCCCTGCGCGTCCAGCAGCACGTCCGCCAGCTGGCTGCCGCGGTGCGGCGACGACACCGTCACGAGCGAGGCCACGTCGGCGGTGCGGGGGGCCAGGTGCCGGATCATGCACCGCGCGTCGAGGCCGCCCATCGAGTGCGCGATGATGTTGACACGCTCCGGCCGCGCGCCCTTGTAAGCGGGGCTGGAGGCGGCGGCGTCAATGTCCTCGCGCAGCTTGGCGGCGCGGTCCTCGATGGAGCTCGACGGCGGGACGGAGGCGCAGATGACGGAGGCGCCCTGTGCGACCAGGGCTTCCCTGATGCCGTACCAGTATTGCACGGCGGGGAGGTAGCTCGCGAGCTGGAGCTCGGAGAAGCCCAGAAGGCCGTGGGCAAGGACGATGGGGTACCGAGGTGTTGCTAGCGAGATGGGGTCAGTACCTGAGATGTTGAGAGAGAAGGGCGGGCTAGAAGAATGGAGTCTACCGTAGCTATCACGAAGTGTGGCGTAGTCGTCTGAGATCTCCCTGCCCAGCTCCCGTATGCGAGGGTCACCGTCCTGCTGGCGGCTGCGCGTCGAGCTCAGGGACCGCCATGGCTGGGTGAATGGTCGCGCGGGGCTGCGAGGATCGATTCGGGAAGATGCGAGGTAAATGGATGCGTTCTGGCGGACGAGCCATGAACTCATTCTTTCCGCATAGCTCGCTCTGTTGGTAGAGTTGAGGTTGAAGAACCACGTGTTTGCTGGTTGCTGAGGAAGAGGCTAGACTCGATGATTCGAAGTTAGTCTGAGTTCGACATAACAGGATTTGTGGGGCTCTTTTATTGACGTCACAGCTCAGATACAACTTCGTTCACAATCAGGGTCCAAGCATATCACAGATTAGACGACAGCATGTATTGCATTTTGCAATTGCATATATTACTAGTAGTTTGTGATACATGTGCTATTCTTCTATGCCCAAGCATCAAAGCCTATCCCACAACACACAGGTATTTAAACCTTCATCCATCGCATTAGGTTGGGAACACTCAAGAGCCATATCCCACCAAGCTTTCAACCGAACCACGCTTGGGCCTTCGACGTTCCCTCTACCCTGAGACTGGCTCATCGTCCCAAAATTGGAGTGAATTGGCTCAAAAATATGTGGGTGCGATGAATGCCACTTGAGAGCTACTGCTATGTAGCAATGAGTGGCGCCAGCCTAAGGCCACACATACTTTGCGCAGCGTGGCCTTGGTTGTATGTTGACCACTGAGCTAAAGCACCTATATGGCATAGTGCTGCACCTGGACTTTGGCGCGGATGCAACCCTCGAATGCAGCTTGGAAGGAGCTATTTCGTAGGTGCCTGAAACTGTGCATACCCCACGCCATGCTCCCAACGTCATGCTACAAGTGGGGTATCGAGTCGGATCTTCTGGTCTTCAGTTCTTCTCACGCGGCATCTCACTTGGTGCGTCTTCGTTGGTGACTCCGCTATAAGCCGGCCTCTCCTGAAGACCATCAAACGGACCGGCCAGATTCTCCGCCATTGCCTCGTCGTAACTGGGGGGAGCATCGTCATATGCTGGTGCATTCTGCCCGGGAGCTAGTTGTGGAGGGTAAAGCGGATCAGCGGCAGCTGGCTGCACGGCTCCCTGATTCTGCGGCCGAGGAGGCTGCACTGGCATACTGGGCCCTGACTGGGAATTGTTCCTGGGCGGCAACTGAGGAGCTAGATTGAATGTTGCTCTCCCGGGCTTGGTAGTCCGGGCCGACTCGAGGAGCTCGGGCGGCGGGGTTATGCCCGAGAAGATCTCGACGTTCTGGAAGTGAAGAGGAAGATGAATTTGCGGTGTGTGCGATGAGTCCTTAGAGAAGAGCCCGCCCGACTTACCGCTCGGTCTACCCCACGCAACGCCGAGCTTGATTTCAAGCTCGTATCGACGGATTATGTTGCAGCTGATAAAAGAGGGGGCGATGGTGTTTGGGAGTGCCACATTATTCCAGATTGTATCTGGTAGAATAACCTCCTTGTTAACCTCGTCGTGAGGGGACGTGGTCAGTGGGATGCTGAGGTTCGTGTTGGATACCACCACCCAGCGGTTGGCCCTGCGGTTGTATATGTTGTGGCATCGTACTTCGGTGTACCCAATGAGCTCCATCTGTAATGACACGAGAAAGACTTCGTCGGGGCAGTCAACAAGTTTCTTGGAGACGAGGCGTAGGGGGATTGGTTTGTTGCATGTTAGGATTGGAGGATGGGGGAGGCGAGCCGATATCTCCACCGAGGGTGCTGGACCAGTATCAGTGACCTGTGGACCATTTGCGTTTGAAGCCGACGTGTCGCCTTTCTTGCTGAAGAATGAGCTGCGCTTCTTCTCTGGTGGGCCCTGCGAGCGTGGCCGGAAAGTGAACGGCCGGCGAGCAAATGCTTCCTGACCCGTCTTCTTTGGACGTGGGGGCTCGATGGGCATGAATTTGAATCCGCTTTGGAACCGCCAATTCTCCTTGAGAAAGCCTGGCCGCTGAACCGTCACCTTTATGTAATACCGAATCTCGGCCTCCATAGGGAAGCCTGTTAATGAAGGCGGCAGAGTCCGGGTAACATGCCTCAGGAACAGCTGTTTACTCCCGTCCATGACCCGAACACCGCCCATGCCAAACAACCCGGTGCCTGAGCCAAATCCACCCACGACGCCCCCTATCTTGGACATGGCCCTGGGGTCGCTGCAGGCGTTGTTGATGGGCAGCTTGAACTTGAAGGGGAATTCATGCTCGCCCGGGTGTAGCGGATGAGCACCGTAGGGGTTGCTGGAGCTCGCGTAGTAATCATCAGGGAACACCTGCTGGACCTTGTAGAGGACCTTGTGACTCTCGCTTACCACGCTCCCGGGAGGTCCAGGCGGCGGACCGTGTCTGACGGCACCGTCCTCGTGGGGGTGGGGAACCTGGAGTGCCGTGGTGGATTCGCCCTCGAGCTTGACGACAATGTTCCCGATCTGCTCGTGGCGGTTGAGGGCGAGGATGATCTTGCCCGAGACATAGTCCAGGTTGGTGTAGAATTCCGGGCGATTGTCCAGAACTATCCGGATAGACATGGCTGCAGTAGGCGGGACCAAGAACCGGGGATGCAGCCGGTTGGCGCTGGGTTGTGATAATACGATACCACGCAGCCGCCTCTTGTCTCACTGATGAGAACCCGTCAAGGGTTGAGGTTGGTGATTAGGTCGCAAACGTGGCAACGCGGCAAAGCGGAAAGGGATTTGTGGGATTGGCGTTACTGGCGCATGGCATGAGCCTTGTGATGTACGATATATGAGTGGCGGCAAGATCGGACGGAGATATTGTGCAGAGGTTTGGGGCTTGGGCTTGATGCGGCGTCGTCAGCTCATCTGGCTGTGTTTTGGAGCGAGGTTGGATTGAGCTCAAGTGCTCAGCCCCATCCGATCTAGCCTCATGAGGCGTCGAGATCATTGTTGTATCCGCTGTGGCGCATGCTACGGGTTCGGCGATAGTTTATCCCGATACTTCGCTCGGTGTGGAAGGAAGGGCCTGAAGGGTCCTGGCAAACTCAGAAGTTACCTACTGGGTAGGCACGGTAGGCAAGGTAGGCAAGGTAGGTAGGCAGGTAGGTAGGTAGGTACGGGGTACGGTACGTATTTCGTCGTATCCGTCACGGGCCGCCCACATGACCTCCTCTATCCGTACGATGTATCCGCACGAGTGTACGGATACTGGCTTCTCACATGGAAGTTCAACTCGCAACGGTTGACTTCTCTGCTCACCATCACACTGCTCGGCCGACGGCATCCTTCGCCTCTCCACACAACAGTTTGGCCCGTTGCCGAACGCCGTAACCCCGGCGGCGCGACGGGGGACCCCCGATGGAGGCAGCCGTCGCAACTTCTCGTGTCCCGCCTCTATCACCTCTGTCACGAGCAGACAGCCACTCTCAGTGACTCCCTGGGCGACCCCCGAGCTCGCGAGACTGTGACTACGCACGAATATGCATGTTGGTTGGTTGTCGACACCCAACACCTGCAGCGGGGAACCGGGGTAGAACGGCTCGGCATTAAGGCGACACTAGCCCGAGATCTCCTCGGTCCCCCTGGTCAATCGACTCAATCCTGAGCAATCCTGGGTCCGTGGTCCGTATCCGTCCATTCCGTGATCGTCATTGCCGCTCCTCATCGACGAACCAACTGCATATTTTGCGAGGGTGCCTGTACCGGATGGTGTCCCGGTGAGACAGGATTGCTGAGCAACGAGTCAACGACTCGATGGGCACATGTCCATGACTCCATTGTCCAGCGGGCACGGCTGATATCGTCCGAGCGCGCTCCCCCATTTTCTAACTTCTCCCACTGTCGCACAAGTCATCTTCCCCTTCTCCCGCCGGACATGCAAAGAATCTTCAGCAAACCCTCGCGCCCATCTTCTCAGCCATGTTATGTTACGCACGCCACCATATGTGCATATCTATAGCAGATGGTGTTGCCGTTACTCCCGTTACTTGGGGGCTGTGGCGTTGACTAGGATCGGCGAGATTGTTGCCTTTTGCACGCCTGCTGTCCACGCTCTTGCTCTAGTGCTCCAGCGTCCCACAACGGCCCGTGAACCGGCTGGCAAGACTGCCAACGACACTTTGCTATTAATGCCCTATGGGTCGCGCTCTTTCGCTGCTACGGAGTAGGGACCAAGGGCAAGACATGTCAAAGACAGGATGCCCACCTTGCTGCATGGCACTGATTACAGCACCATTCCCATCCTCCCTCTTCCCTGTCGATTAACCCTCCTTCTCTCCCGTGCCCACCTCGGGCACCTTGGCGTCCTGTATGTCCTTCCATTTTGGCCTGGACTGGACAGAGGCGTTTGCCGCCTGAAGTCGATCAGCTTCCCGTGACTGGCTAGGATGAGAGACAGCCTCTCTTGTTCGAGTCAAAAGGCCTCACATCAACCATATTGTCGGGTCCGTAGGATCATACCCCCTCACCGCGAGTCCTGCCCTCGACAAGTCGACATTCTCTGGGAGTCCTGGGAGTCCTGGGAGTCCTGGTCTTCTGGTTCTCGCGACCCTCTCGCAACACGCATCCCTTCCCCGCGTCACAGTATGTATCGAGGCACCGTCCTCTGTTACCACGAGTCCACCGCCAATTGCGAGTCTCAGAGGGGGATGCCTGGTTCGCCACGGTATGCTGAGTAACCATACGGAGGTGCTGTTTGCCCGGCTGTGGACACGAGTGTGGGAGCCTTGTTGGTGTGCCGGACATGTCGTTAGACCTGCGTTGGACGTGTTGGTTTCCAGTTCTCCAGTCAGCCCTACGCCCCATTGGCCATCTTGGAAGTTGAGGCCAGGATAACCAGATCCCTCTGCCGCGTCATAATATGTACATGCATGGCGGCACACTGTCGAGTGGCACACTGGCAGTCTGGCACTGGGTCAGGTTGGCGATTTGCCGCGGCCACATCCCGTCTAGTGGCGTCTCCTGGTGCTCCTGCTGCAGGATGGCTGTGCATTTGCCGCGTTGTCTGGTTATATATGCAGGCTGGCGGAAGCCCGCTTTCGTCCCTTTTCCCTTTGACCTAGCCGGCCCAGCCTTGTCATGAGTGACACTCTGTCGTTCGTCCCTCAACCCACCCTTGACCATGGCTGGTGATTGTGGCTCGACTTGCCCGGTAGATGGCGGCTTCTACTCCTATGAACCTAACATAGGTGCCAATGCGGTGCTCTTGGCCGCCTTCGCCGTCCTCGTCCCGGTTGTTCTCTTCGTGGGCGTCCGCTTCCGGACGCCTCTCTTTTCGGCAACGCTATCGGCCGGGCTACTTCTTGGCGTCGCCGGCTTCCTAGGGCGGGTCCTGTTAAAGACATCCCCCCAGAGCCAAGGACTGTTTCTTCTTTCATTGCTGGGCACCGTCCTTGGCCCCGTCTGTATCAGCGCCGCCAACTTCCTGACCCTGCCGCACATCCTCAGCATCTACGGCGACCACATCAGCCCCATTCAGCCTATGGTGGCTGGCGCTGTGCTGTACGGCTTGGCCGCTGTGGCCGCCGTTCTGGAGGTTGTGGGCGTTGCACATCTGGCCTACGACTTGGGTGGTATGGGTGTAAGTTTCTCTCGGCTGTTTGTTTCTGTGGGCGCGTGGATAGGCACTGATATGACAGCGGACAGCGACCAGGTGGCGCACGTCTTGTCGCAGCGGGACTTGGAGTGCAGCTGATTGCCCTCTTGTGCTTTAGCGTATTGCACTTCTGGTTTACGCTTGGTGTGAGGACCAGTGTATCGGTACTAGACAAGAAATACTCGGCCGTGTATCAGTCGCTCCGGTTCAAGCGGTTCTTGCTCGGTAGGGTTTTGGTATTCGTCCCCTACCCTATATCCGTTGGCTAACCTTGGACTAGCAACACAACTGGCATCCGTCCTGCTGGTTGCCTACTGCGCTTACCGTGTTGTCGAGATGGCTACCGGGGTGAATGGGAAGCTCTTCCAGACCCAAGTCGTCTTCATGATCATGGACGGCGTAGTGCCTCTTGGCGCGGCCACCCTGATCACCGTCCAACATCCCGGAGCAGCCTTTGGCCCAGCGTGGGCCCCGACGAATCCCCTGCATGTCCAGAAACGACGGTCCGCGCCGGCCCCGTTGATTGTGCACCCCATGCAGCAAAGCTCGGAAGGTTACCAGGCGCACCATCGATACAACCCCAGCATCCGAGGGGAGATCTCCCCGACTTCGAAGCGCCACACGGGATACTCCAATCCCCCGGAGTTGCCCGAGGGCTCGCCGGGCCTTCCGTCGAACCCGAAGCCCGTATACAAGAACGGGAGCCCGATACCCTCCCCGACTGGGACGGCGGAAACAAGGCACAGTCTCAGACCGGAGCGGAGGAGGAGCGGGGCCATGCCCAAGCAGCTGGTACAGAAGGACAGTCTTTGGTGAGGCAGGCTTGTCTGCCGATTATAGGATGACGTTTGGAGTCTTTGAACGGGTTCTTAAGGCGCTTGGGAGGGGGGGTTATGCTTTGGTCAATTTGCTGCATATTGCGGGCGATGTCGACGGAGAGATGAAACATACTTATGGTAGTACTGAGGGATACTAGTCCTGAATATCCACACTTCATTATACACGCTCATGTGGGAACATACTTGCTGAATAACCCTAGGTCTTGCCCAGGCGATATTAGGCCGTATCTGATGCTTTATGATTGACACAGCTACTAGGGCTGTATCTCTACCCTCCACCTTGACCACACCATTTACCAATATATCACGGGTCGATGGACAGTACAGCGGAGGATGCTATACGAAAGAGAATGTAATACTTATAAGACTGCGATAATGTTACTAATAGTAGTAAGAAAGATTTTGATCTTATACAAGGAACATGTGGTGTGAGGGAACTAGTCTATTTTATAGGAGTTATACTCCAAAAAGTCCCGCTCTTGAAGAGGTGAAAACGTAGGGGCAGGACGAAACACAAGGCAAACCTTGAGCAATGCGGCAAATCAACCGGTATGAACTATCTAAGGTATCTTCTTATGTGAATGCAGTGAAGGGCCAACTCACTGGCAACCTGGGGGTTGAGCCTTGAGCCTTTTCTATTGTCATCAACGATGGCATTCATGAACATTCTCAGTTCCGGCGCGATCCGCTTCTGACCGCTATCCAACCGCTTATCTAGACAACCAGAACGACTTCATTCCATCAGTACTGTCAAAGAGGAAAGCATAGCTTGGTATTGCAAGGGAGGCTATCATCCTGTACGGATCGGAGACGCATTCAACCGTGGAAAATACCAAGTCATCAAGAAGCTCGGGTACTGTATGGCTCGACTTTGATGTAGGGTAAGTTTTTGAACAGCCGGTAGAAGAAAATAGCATTTAAGCCAAACATCAGGTCGAAGCAACACGTTGCGCCCAAGATCCTCCGACTCTTTCGGACAAGGACATGATATTTTTGAGCTGGATATTCTCAGGCACATGAGGGAACAGAACACCTCTAAGCGTGGCGTGGACCATGTTATCCATCTACTTGATGAGTTTGAACACGGTGACCCCAACGGAAATCATGTCTGCCTCGTCTTCAAAGCTATGGACCCAGACATGTTCTGGATACAAGCGTCTTTTCCCAAAGCTAAAGATTCCCCTGCCTCTCTTGAAACGCATTTCAGCCGGATCACTCACCGCTGGATCCGGCGAATGACTTTTATATGGAATCGGCACAAATCTGCTCGGCAGAAGAAGAGATAGCCTGTCCATGCGATCTCTCTGTCCGATTGGTAGATTTCGGGACTGGCAAGTAACCCCCCACCAGTAGGAATCGGGATAGATACTTTTGACGCCGATGGTACGGATATCCTGTTCAGGCCTTCTTGGCACCGAAACTACCCCATGTTTGGCAACTGCTGACTGGTACAGGCCATCTTCTTAAGCCCTTCATCTTTTTACCCTGCTCCCTGGAACAAATTACCGAGAATACCGAGCTTTTAGGTTCGGAGAGGGAACAAGTCTTGAGGTTCATCGGAACTATGGTGAGACTGGATCCCGAGGACGGCCTTAATGCCAGTGAGCTTCTTGGATCGCCATGGTTAGCCCCATGGTATGAAAACACATCGGCAACACTCTTCATTTGGTGGCTGAGCCCTTTGGTAATTTCTGAGGGTCGTGCCCCCAAGTCTCAAGGTACCAAGCTGTGAGCTTGACCGGCCTAGAATCTAACACACATGGCCATGATCGTTGGATAATCAAGATACGAATCTCATTCCGCTCTTGTACCCTGAGATTGGACTCGATTCTAGACATTCCTTCAATTCTGGACTTTAAACCGCAGCCAAGTCAACTGTAGTGTATCACGAATACGAACTCGAAGGCGAATACGAATGCGGCACATTTGCGAAGACGAGTACGGTGGGGGCATTGAGACAATCGTGTAAGCACTTGGCGTCTCGACAAGGGCAACTACAATTATAAAAGAAAAAGGAGTTGTAAATATATGGTAGCTCTTCTCTATGAAAGAGGAGAAAAGGTGCATTTCCTCCACTTCCACCGTGGTGTTGTTGAACCCGTTCTACCTGTCGTTTCTTCTATCCTCCTCCCCCCACCCCTTTTGACAATTCGACGACACAGGTGTATCATTCTTGGCATCAAAATCGGCCGAAAATGTCTCTCTTAGACTCTGGAGGTTATCTAGGTGTCCCTGATGGCTCCAGCGTTGTTTTGCGGGTGGTCGGTTATGCCATGAGTGCCCTGTTCCTCTCGGTTGTTGCCAATATCGTTTGGCAGATGCTCCCAAGGGGAAAATCAGAACCTCCTATGGTGTTCCACTGGATCCCCTTTATCGGCAATGCGGTTTCCTATGGAATAGATCCATTCCGGTTCTACACCGACTGTCGCAAAAAGGTAAGGGGGCTAGTGAGTTGGGAGAAGGGTGGGACTCTGCTGACGGCCACATCTTTGCACAGCACGGCGACGTCTTCACCTTTATGCTATTCGGGCAGCGGATGACAGTCTTTCTGGGAATCAAAGGCAACGAATTTATACTCAACGGAAAGCTGCAGGACGTCAACGCAGAGGAGATCTACGGCCCGCTGACGACGCCCGTTTTCGGCCGCAATATCATATACGACTGCCCGAACTCCAAGCTGATGGAGCAGAAGAAGTTTATCAAGTTTGGCCTGACGCAGAGCGCCCTCCACACCTACGTCCAGCTGATCGAGAAGGAGGTGCTCGACTACATCAAGACGGCACCAGCGTTCAAGGGCCAGTCGGGGACCGTCAACATCCCCGCTGCCATGGCCGAGATCACCATCTTCACGGCTGGACGAGCGCTGCAGGGCGAGGAGGTGCGGAGGAAGCTGACGGCCGAGTTTGCCGACCTCTACCACGACCTGGACCTGGGGTTCCGCCCCATCAACTTCCTCGTGCCGTGGGCTCCGCTCCCGCAGAACCGACGTCGCGACATTGCCCATGCCAAGATGGCGTCCATCTACGTCGACATCATCAACCGGCGGCGCCAGTCGGGGAAGCGTCCCTCGGAAGAGGACCCGGACATGGACATGATCTGGCACCTGATGGGCTGCGTGTACAAGGACGGCAGGCCCGTCCCGGACTTGGAGATTGCCCACATGATGATCACGCTGCTCATGGCCGGGCAGCACTCGTCGTCGTCGTCGAGCTCGTGGATCATGCTGCGCCTGGCCTCGCGGCCCGACCTGGTCGAGGAGCTGTACGAGGAGCAGATCAACAACCTCGGGGCCGGCAGCCGCAGCAAGGCCGTCCTCGAGCCGCTCCGGTACGAGGACGTCGACAGGCTGCCGCTGCTGCAGAGCGTCGTCAGGGAGACCCTGAGGGTGCACTCGTCGATCCACTCGCTGATGCGCAAGGTCAAGAACCCCATGCCGGTTCCCGGCAGCGACTACGTGATCACCCCTGACAAGGTGCTGGTGGCATCGCCCATCGTCACGCACCTCGACGAGGCGTACTTTGCCAACGCCCTGGTGTGGAACCCCCATCGCTGGATCGACAACGTGGAGGTGGAGAGCGAGGGGGACATGGACATGGTGGACTACGGGTATGGAGTCGTGTCCAAGGGCACGCGCAGCCCCTATCTGCCCTTTGGGGCGGGAAGGCATCGCTGCATTGGGGAGAAGTTTGCCCATGTCAACCTGGTCACCATCATCTCCACCATGGTCCGGCACTTCAAGTTCAACACCGTGGATGGCAGGTCGTGGGTCCCGCCGACCGACTACACGTCTCTCTTCTCTCGACCTATGCAGCCTGCCGAGATTCGCTGGGAGAGGCGCTTTCCGGAGGAGTAGAGGCGCTGGTGGACAGTTACTACTACTACTACTACTACTAGTAGTAGTAGTTGGTCTGGCCAGATACATGAAAAAACGTCTAGTCGCTTATAGATAACTTGCACCTGGTTGAAAACAACCTGTATTCTAGTACTGGTATCCTCCTCTATTACTCATACATGGCTGTCTCATTACATCAACATGGCAAAACGTCTTGCTGAACCGAATATAAACAACAATATCATGAAGCCCACAGACATAGACAACAACATCAGATACAGCAAAACATACCAGTCTCCAACTCCGTTATTCGTACATGATTCCGAGTCTCCAAAATGAGCTCCATGCCGACCGCCGTTTTGCCCAGGAAAAGGACGCGAGCCACCCGACTGCAGAAAGCTAGGAGCAGTAGCATGTGATCTCGGGCCTTTCCCAGAAGCGGCGAGCCTTCATCCAGCGGTACAGCTCCCTCATCTGGATCATCCCCAGGCGGTATTCGACGGCGGTCCCTCCCCGGTGATCCATCTTCGCCCTGGATGCCCCACGGCGGAGGAGCCACTTGCTGATGTCGTCGTGGTGCCACCAGCAGGCCGCCATCAGAGGCGTGCGGCCCTTCTCGTCGGCTGCGTCGATCTCGGCGCCGTTCTCCACGAGGAGCTGGACGACGTTGAGCCACCCCATGGCAGCGGCCACGTGCAGGCATGTCTTTTGGCCCGCGAGGGTCTTGCTGGGATCCGCACCGCGCTCGAGAAGCTGCTCGATTCTCTCATAGGCGCCCTGGCTTTGCTTTTCGTCCCAACGTCTTCGCCTCTCTCTCTCTGCTCTTTCTACGTCATCTCGGTCATAGTAGTATGGGTAAATAGGCAAGCCGCCCCGGTCACCATCATCGCTGCTGTCGTTGTCGTCATCATCAGCATCATCGTCTGGGTTGAACGTTCTCTCCCGCCATTTCAACGCCATCGTCAAGGCCGTCGACCCGTCGTTGGCACAGGCGTTCATATCCGGCCCGTAGTCAAAGAAGGCCTGAGGTAGGGCTACGTGGCGATACCGGTAGTTCTGGTAAGCCCGGCAGTAGTCTTCCGACGTGATGAGCGGCGTGCGGCCTCGGGCGTCCCGAGCGTTGATGTCGGCGCCGTGCTCTAGCAGCAGCATCACCAACCTGCTGTCCACGGGTCTCCTGACGGCCAGGTGCAGCGCCGTGAGCCCGTCCAGGTTGGGGCTGTTGATGTGCTTTTCGAGGCCCAGGTGCAGGAGATATCGCACCTTGTCAACCTGGTCCTGTCCATTCTTTGCTTCCAACACGAAGCGATGCAGGACAGTGTCGTGGTTGGTGGAGATGTGGTCGACTGCCGCCCCGTGGTCGATGAGGAGCTGTATATGGTCCAGATCGCGCGCCTCATACAGCGGAGTCTCGTCATACTCGTTGAGGGCATTGACGTCGGCACCGTGCTCGAGAAGGAATCGGGCCGTCATCGCGTTCTTCGCCGCATGCAACGGCGTGTCCCCCCAGTGGGGGCAGTGAGCATTCAATTCGGCCCCAAACTGGAGCAGCAGCTGGATGTGACGGAGACTGTCTTCGTTGTTGCAATGCAGTGCCGCCAGTCGAAGCGGCATCAAATAATGACGGTTGGAGCTATCCAGATCCTCCATCAATACAACCCTTGAGGTGAAATCCTGAACGACGTTGACGTTGACGCCGCCGTTCTCCAGCAACATCTCGAGACAGTCGACGAAATCATACCTGATAGCCACGGCGATGCCTCTGTTGGGATCAGCGCCGTGGTTCAGGAGCAGCCTCAAGACTTCCCTGCGGCGCCACGCACGATCGTCTGATTCCGGCAAGGGAGTACTCCTCATGCCTTGTATGGCCCGCCTCACCGCCATGCTAGGATCGGCACCCTTGGCGAGCAGAAGCCTGCAGACGTCGACATGGCCTTGACAGGCGGCCTCAGCCAGCGGCGTCATACCTATCTCGTACTCCCTGGATCCTGCACTCTCGGCCAAAACTCCATCCACCGCAAGGAGGGCTTCGACGACTTCGGTGATGCCGTTCTCGGCCGCAAACGACAGGATCCTCTCGCCCTCGTGACGCGCGTCCCTTTTCAGATATGCCCATCTTAGTTTGTCTTGCGTCCATCGAAGTGCGATCAGCATCTTAGCAATGTCGTTGTGGCCATATTCAAGGACCTCCTTCAGCGTGCCGAGGGTGTAGATGCCATCGCCCCAGCGAATGTCCTTCTTTATAACCTCCGGCAGGCCTTTGTGCAGGGCCCAGAAGATCCGTTCCTGGTGCACGATCTGGGACCCCCCGGAGGCGTATAGATGGGGCTCGGTGATCCGGTTGAACTGCCGCGACATCTTGGACATGCGGCTGAGCCAGGGAGCAGCAACCTCTGTCTCCTCGGCGAGTTTCCCGATGATGTTGTCCAGGAGCTCCTCGGGGAGGTCGGTGAGATTTGGCCTGCGAGGAACTGCGTCTCCCAGGCCATTGGAGAGTGTTTGCTTAGGAGACGATGAGTCCCCGGGGGGGCCAGGGGGGTCTCGGCCACAAGAAGGTAGATCCCCCGGGAGCTCATCGGGGTTGGCGTTGAAAGGTTCGAGATGCATCTTGGCTTGCTTAGAATAGCAACGTGTTGACGACTTGGTGTCAGGAGTTTCAATGCTCACTATTTGCAGAGGTAGCTGGCCACGATATGATGCTAGAGAAAAGTTCAATAGACTGGACTCTGGGAATCTGTCCTGGTACTTATACCAGGATTTGTTTGTTTACATGAAGCTAAGGTTCGGTTGGGACTTTCAACTTGAAATCTACAAGCAGATTGAAACCTTAGGTGAGCGCCATGTGGGATCCCACGTATAACTCGCGTTGGCAAGTAATATCATCCCTATCCAGCCACAGGGACATAATACACAAAATTGACTTTAGCCCCCTATGTAAGTAAACAATGGGAATAGAAAGTAAACAAAGAATGAAATCACAAGATAGTTTAGGACAAGCAGAACTGGACCCATTCTGTTATTCTATATTGGATACAGATACTCTGTGCGAATTCATGTAATAAGGGGGGATCCATCCGATTTGGTGACCTCGGTTGTCCAGTCATGGGCCTGATTCGTGACCAAAACTTGGGTCGGTGTCTGCCAGGTTCTTCTTCTTTCCAAAACACACCCAGGTCCCGAGAATCGCAGAAATGGCCTAGGTTGCCTCTCCTTGGATTCCCCCCAACGGAATTAGACCTGGATCACTCGAAGCTTCTTGTCCATTGACTCACCAATATCCTCCACATGAATGCGCCGAGCAAACATACACCCAGATTGTTGACTTCTAGAACTTCATCTTGGCGTATGATGGGCACCTTGTGCTACCTATTCTCGCACTCGTCGCTGGTACAACGGAAAGATGGCGTTATTTCCGGCCGTAGTTCAAGCCCCTTACTTTGACGTTCGATGCCAGAGTCCTGCAGGCGTTCCGGGATGAGGAGCCAGGGTCGTAGGGGCTCCCCATGAGACTTACTGAGCTCCTGAGCCTTGCAGTTCATGAGATAGCCGTCAACCTGTACACTCTCGATGATCGTTTTTCAAGGGGTGACGCGGTGGACCAGGATGAGCTGGCTCGGTGGCCGTTGGAGGTTCTGAGGGGCGGGCAGGAAACGGTGCTGGGCAGTTCTTCTTCATGAGATGATAACCTGGCCAGTATCATCACCCACAGGACACCCTGGGGATGAAATGATAGTAATTATTTAGTAGGCCTTATCATCACATACTACCATGTTCTATGAGCATCTCAATGTTTCTATTTATAGTCATAGAGTAAGCCGCATACTGACAGGTGGGGCTTGTTCTGCTCGAGGAGTCCAGACTACAGCCTCCAGATTCAGGCATAACATTCTACTTCAGAGCTGAGGTCGCCCCGCAAATTCCACCCTTTGATTTCTTGGCGTACCCCATATGTATGTAGTAGCTGCTTCCAGGCATACAATATTAATACATAGTACGACAAAAGAACTCAGCCGCACCTGCATGATATATACTCCGCCCTTCTTCTGCTGACACTCAACTTGCGCCAACCTCCTCATCTGTGTATTTGCAGAATTGAAGTTGACCGATATTGATAACCTCGAGCCTACTAGTCCGCGATATGGGAATTCCACAAGATGGCAGTGCTGCTGCTAATTCAAGCCCCTCACTAACCCTAACCCTGCTCGACAGGATCCTGGGAGGGGTAGCTGTTGCAACCAAGGCTCCAGCCCACGACGTCGACAAGGCCAAGAAATTGTTCGACGAGGCTGCAAAGAATATCCAGCTCGATGAGAAGGCCACTTCAGAGTCCTGGCTCAGTGCCCTCTCCAAAGGGCCCCCGAGCCTCCCTGCTGAGGACGCCACGCCCTTCGGCCTGGCGAGACTGACAATTGCAGTTGCCTCTCTCCGAGAACATTCCCGTCGCGATATCCCCATTGATGAGGCAGGTCTCAGTGCTCTCTGGGGTATAGTCCACCAGGTTCTCAACCTCCAAGCCCTGCAGGACGCATGGATCCCCTCACGGAGCGCCCAGGGGTTCCTCGCCGTGCCACTCTGTAGCATCACCCGAGATGGGAACATCGACGAGCTCATCAGACTCCATGTCTGGCTCCCAGATGGCAGCAGAGGAAACCCCGACTTCTTCATGCACTCGCATCAGCCCTTTGCCCAGAGCTGGATCTTGGCCGGCCAAGGCACCGATCACCGATACGAGGTTCAGCAAATCGACCATGCCGCCAATGCTACCCATGCCATGTACGGTCCATCGTGGAACGCTGGAAAGGGTCCGAGCAAGACATATTCGACACATCAACAGTCATCCGTCGTTGCGCCCACAGGAAAATGGGGCATAGCCAAGAAGGCTGAGAGCAACGTCCACAGACAAAACGACACGTATACCATCCCCGCCGGTGTCTTCCACAGCTCCCAGATTTCACCCGACGTGCTTCACGCTACGCTGTTTTACTTTGACTCATCTCGCGGTTTTATAAAGGATGCGCCAGTCTTGGGACCAGTCGAAGGGGAGCCGTACACCCAGCTTCGGGATCCTGCTGGCCAGACAGCCAAGTCCCTAGCAGGCCATGTCCAGCTCATCCAGTCGTGGGAACACCACATGGAGGAGGGGCGGGGGTACTCTCGGAAAGCCGAGTGGGAACACGCGATGCGGTCTTTCAACAACGCACTGAGCCTCTGCGACAATGCACGGGCGCTCCTGAACGTTAAGCGGTACCGAGGCCTCGTGCTGGGGGAACTCGGAAACACAAATAGGCGATTTGGTCGATATGCGGCGGCAGAGGAATTTCTCAAACAAGCATGCCTAGAGCTCCAGGGATCTGCCGAGGATGCCTCGTTTCAGGGAGAGCTCGGCGTTGTGTATCGACACATGGATCGCCTGCACGAGGCGCAGCGTGCTTTCCAGTCACAGTACACAATCGCGAAGCAGCTACACCTCGACTCAGAGGCGTGCCGTGCAATTGGGAACGTTGGCATGGTAAACTATCAGCTCTCCGAGGCACTCAAGGATGACTCACTCCTTGCATTGGCGATAGATCAACTGCAGGAGCGTGTTGACCGATGCAATTCCATGAGAAGCTCCATTCTGGCCGGTGACTCCGAGTCTTCTTCCGCAAAGCAACGGCTCGGACAGTTGGATGTTTGGACAGGCGTGGGACTTGCTAGGTTATCCCTCTGTTGGACTGCGCGCAAGGACTTGGACAAGGCTGCCAAGGCAGCAGAGGACTCCCTGCAACTTTCCAAGAACTCGGGCGACCCAACTGTCATTGCCATCTCGCGATTCTTATATGGTCGGGTGCTGGCGATGAAGGGCCAGAAAGAAAAAGCTCTGCGCCAGTTCAACGCCAACGACGGATGTACTTCTTCCATTTCTTTCTGCAAGGAGCCGTCCGACGAACACAGGGGCTACCTGGAGTACCTTGTTGATGTCGGAGCTGACATGGACCTCGTGGATGACCAGGGGTACAAGGCACTGGATTATGCCGTCTTCAACGGTGACGGGATCTCCACTGGTCTTGTTTTAAAGGGACTCCGGCGCCAGCTGGGTCTTTTGGAGCCCAAAGTGGACGTGGATGACCAGCTGCGACGGAGGTCCAGAGAGGCCAAGCTGCGAAAGGGGTACCGCGAGCTGTTCCAGGAGAAACTCAGATCAGCCCTTCTCTCAGGGGGAGACGGATGCATCCAAAAGCTACGTGCCGCGTATGCCGACGCACTGGAAGCGGACAAGGACAAGAGCGACATGTTCGACTATTTCAAGGTAGTTCCCTACAAAGAGCTGCTGCGTCTCGGGAGAATCCCTCGCTCAAGCGACAATCTGTTCCGGCGGTTCGCCAGTAGTAAGGAGGTGGAGAAGGGCCAGCTTGTCATATTCTTCTCGTATCGGTGGTTGAGTCCCCTGGCGCGTCCCGGTGGTGGGAGCCCGGACGACGAGAAGGGTACGCAGTACGGGAGAATGTTGCAGGCCATTGATGAGGTCCTAAAATCTCACAAGGATGTCGATCCTGAACAGGTCCAAATCTGGCTGGTAAGTGAACCCAACTTTTCTGGAATGCTCTACTTACAACGTGTGCTTGTAGGACTATGCCTGTGTGGACCAAGACAACCCAGCGAGCGGTGTCGATGCGCTTCCTATGATCCTGGCCCAGTGCGACATTGTCATCAGTCTTGTTGACAGTGAATACTACGACAGGGCCTGGTGCTCAGTCGAAGTCATGATGATCAGTACGCTGATCAAGTCGTACGGCGTTCACGAGTGGTATGAGCAGCCCGTGGAGGGAAATGGGAAGGCTCGTAGTTATGGTGCTCTAAGACCCGGGCCGACGGGGATTGAGATTCGGATGGCGGAGAAGCAACTGAGCTACGAGGGGGATCGACCGACGGTCTTGTTCCTGGAGAGGCAGAGTAAGTTGCTTGGGTGAGCAGTGTTTGCGTTGCACGTAAGGGCGGTATGGGCTTTTAGGACGAAGAGAATACAATACCATCCTTGATGATTCTGCGAGGCAGGATGTGAATGGGTGTTGTAGGAGTGTTCAAAGGCGACTGTTCTGGTAGAAACTGAAGGAAGAGTGCTCCTGCCGTCCCAAGTCGGCTTATTGGTGCATTTAGTCGAAAACAACCAGTAGGGTGGCGGTTAGGTCAGCGCCATGTTACTACTAGTAGTAGGTATACTACCTTGGCTAACATTTCTTCTCACTTCCTAGGCAGCATTCAAAGGGCGCATCGATCCTATCAAATTGACTCCTGGAGATCAAGGCCGCATCTGCGTACTACTAGCACTAGTGCTGTCTATTAGTAGGTACCTTTCATCGAGACAGTAACATCAGGAAAGCACCAAAGACGCCGCAGAGAACACAGAGAATGCGATCACATCAGATAAAGAGGGTGGTGTGGGATCAAAAATGAAATTTTCGACATGTTTGCATCTGAATGGTGTCCTTTCTACTTACTTTATTCTTTCATTTTTTTCTGGACTGGAATGACTCCTTCGACCGGACGGCTTCGTTAGTACCTTCCTTACTAGGTAGGTACCTACCTTGCTATTGAAAGAGGTGTCATATTGTCACGTGTTACGAAAGAACGGAGAAGGAAGGAAGGAACAGCTTGTTGAGATTGCCATAGCCATAAGGCTGCTGCTGGCAGAGACATTGGGGGCCAAGGTGGGGGAAAGAGGGAGATGGAAGGAACACTCGCCGAGATTGCCATGAGGTTGCTGTTACTAGAAAAGACATCCAAGATGGCTAGGAACTTGGAAGAGGGCACAAAATGTGCGCATCACCAAGTTTCTTGTAAACAATACCTAGTCCCAGACTCGGCGTGATCTGCATCAAAACTCCACCCGCACCATGCGCACCATACGCGCCATACGCACACCAGGGCCGACTAAGACAGCATGATGCGGAACAACCACCTCCTTCACATCCGTGGATGCTGCAATGACATGACGATCAGCTTCCTGAAGAGCCCCTCATTTCCAACATACTCGAGACGATACGTAAGCAGGCATCCGCGACCTTCTCTGGCGGCCGCAGACGGCGGTATGGCTGCCGTAGCACCGAGTGGCAGAAGGTGCAGACTGAGACCTGATTCAATGCAACGTGGCACTGCCGCTTGAGCAACTGGACAGTCTGGACACTTGGACAGTCTGGACAACCCCATGGACCACTTAATCCCTATCGGGAGCTGATCAGGCCTCGAAACACGCAGCTGCGGTCTTTGGAAGCTTAGCTGGAACTTGGCAGCCATGATTGGCGTACTGGGAGTCAGCCACCCGTTCCCCACGGCTCGAACCGAAGTGCCATTCCCGGTCGTCCGTCACGGTCCGTCACGTCCGCCACGTCCGCCACGCTCCGCCCTGCTCCGTCACGCCCGTGTACGTTTTCTGCGAGATTGCCGAACGGCGACCAGGGTCAGGACCGGGGTTATCGAGGATCACTACCTAGTGGATCACTGGCTCACTGGCTCACTGGATCGCTGGATCGCTGGATCCAAGGCCCCAAGTCTCGAACCCTGCGGCTACATTACATCGTTCATAATTTATGACTGGGAAGTCACGTTTCCGCCAGCCCACCACACACTGCTCCTGGATCCCTTTCGATCCACGAGACCAAGACACCGGCCGAGATGATGCTTTCCAAATGGGCTGTTTGAGTCGTAGAATTGTAGAATTGAAGGAACACGATGGATAATCGCGGCAGCGATGCGGAATCCTGTCGTGGACCTCAGTCCTCGTCGCAGCTTAAGTGACTTCCAGCCATGTAGCCATGTCCCAAGTAGGTGCCGAGTCCCACGAGGCCCTGGTTGCCAGAGTATCACGACAGGGCGTCCCCATGGAGAAACATGCGGAGAAACTTGGCATAGGTAATCCCTGGATCCGACCAAGATCCGGAGTTGAAGAAGTACTATGGCCCCCATCCACGGGAAATGGCGGCACGTCACTGCCTCCAGCCCACATTGCGATCATCGAGGTGCCGAGGGATACCAAACTCGGCACCTTTGTTTCCGAACAGAGGTCAAAGACGTCAGCCGATTCACTGATCATCTGTCCTTCCTTGACTGCCATTGCTAGGTATTGAAAGGTGTTTGCAGGTGGAGTGGCTGGGCACTAGAGACCGCGAAGTGACAGAGCATCAACCCCATCCGCCACTGTTCTTCTCACTTTGCGACGTTGCCACGCGGCACTGCTACACTGTCACTATCTCAGCACGCCCCATTCCTCCCTAGAGCGTCCCATCTCCGTCTCTAGCCAAGCCCGTCACTGGCGCCATCTGAATCCACCAGGTGCTAGGTACCAGCTGCCAGCTGCCAGACACTTGGCCGGTCCGTTGTCACTGTGGGCCTCCGGCCGATTCACCCCAAGGCTTGAGATTTCCTCTACATATAATGACTCCTCTTCAAAATCGCACACCTTGATACTTACTTTCCTTTCTTTCTTCTTCAACCCTGATCCTGATCTTGGCTCCGAATCGCCCAGCACTCTTGCATCGACCACATCGGATGCTCACGATCCCAAAGGAGCACACGAGACAACAAGAGACAACACGAGAGGCGTTTAGAACTATATAACCCTCTCAAGATTTCCATCTCTCGCAACGAACGAAGCTTTACATCCTGCTGACAGCTTCAACACCGAGCATCGTTGGCCATGGCGGGCCACTTCTCGGCGGCCAAAGAGGCCATGTTCGCCGTCCGGGCGCGAATGAACCATGACGCCATGATCTATTTCATTGCTGCTATTGCCTCCATGGCTGTAGTCTTTGTTATCCATCATTTCCTGCGTTTGGGTGCCGGCAAGATGAAGAAAGTCCATGTGCCATCCCCACTGCTGGCTGTTACACGGTAAGACTGAAACTAACAAGCGTTCTCTTGAAAGTCTAAATGCTAATGTTTTGGAATAGAAAGATTAGATTCTTCTCCATTCGCAAGGTCCCGGCACTTCCCTCCATGGGCCATGCGGGTCTCGTATCCCTCTACGTGATTACAAATATCGTTCTGATGTTCGCGCATGTCGACTACAAGAACATGGCTCTTGTTCCCAACTTGGCTTCCAGAACAGGCTGGTAAGTTGCACGTCCTCGAGCCGACAAGTAACCTGTTTCTGATTATCCCCAGGCTTGCGATTGCCAACATGGTCCTCGTTGTCTTCTTGGCCCTCAAGAATACCCCTCTGGCCTTCCTGACTTCTTGGTCCTACGAGCGACTCAACGTACTCCACCAAGTGTCGGGATGCATGACCTTGATCCATGTCATTCTACACGCCTCTTGCTACTCCGCCTACTTTGTCCTGGACGGCAGGTCCAGCCGTCTTCTCCAAGTCGAGGAAATCTACGGCATGGTTGCTGGCATTAGCTTCCTCGCCCTGGTCTTTTCTGGCGTCGTGATTCGTCCTTTCTGGTACGAGCTCTTCTACTACACGCACATCTCATTCTGGATTGTTGGCATTGTAATGGTTGGGCTTCACCAGCCCGAAATCAGCAAGAAGATCATCTTTGCAACTTGCGTGGCTGGTGGGATCTGGGTTCTCGACCGTCTCGTGCGCATGGCCCGGGTTGCCATGTACAGCTTCTCCAACGAGGCTACTCTCCATCCGCTCCCGAATGGTGGCACAAGGATCACGCTCAAGAAGGCCCCGATGGGTGCCAAGTCCGGCAAGCACTGCTTCCTCTGGATCCCCAAGATTCGCTCTTGCGAGACGCACCCCTTCACGATTGCCTCCGCCGACCCTGTCGAGTTTGTCATTGCCTCTTACGATGGCTTCACCCGCGACCTCCACCAATATGCCCTAAAGAATCCAGGTGTCTCCCTCAAGGCCAGCGTGGACGGACCTTACGGCACATTTCCACCCCCCACCGACTGCGACGAGATGATTCTCGTGGCAGGCGGCAGCGGGGCCTCATTCGTCTTTGGTGCTGCTCTGAATGCTCTCAAAGTCATGGCTGCCGACGAGATGAAGCGCATCACCATCATCTGGACAGTCAAGCAACAATGTAAGTTTTTGACTGACATAAGAAAAACAAGAAAGTATACTAATCGCAATCTAGCCCAACTACAGTGGTTCTCTCGACACATTCGTGCCTTGCAGGCCGAGGAAAGAGTCTCCATTCATCTCTATGTTACCCAACCTCCTACTTTGGAGGGTGTCCCTGGCACCCCCAACGACGAGTCTCAGAAGGAAAAGAATGACTCTCCCAATGTGACGGTCATGACGAACCTAGAGAGAGAGCCCCTCCCTAGGTTGAACACGCATCTCTCCTTTGACTCGGAAAAGGGATCTCAGTCCGAGAGCGATGCGCCGTCGTCTATCCAGAACGCACCGATCGAGTACAAGCGGCCCGATGTGCCGGCCATGATCCGCGCCAAGATCGATGAGACGCCAGTCGATAAGCGCGTACTCATCATGGGATGTGGCCCCGATGGCTTGATCAGAGCTGTGCGCAACACTGGCTCGGAATGCATCCGCGCAGACGGCCCGGCTGTTGAGATCCATTGTGAGCAGTTTGGCTGGTGAACAGTGAACGGTGAACGGGGGGATTTTTGATTTGTTCTTGCATTCAGCTACGGGAGTTTGTGTGATTTTGAAGAAAAATGCCAGGAGTACGAATACATGGTTTTGTGAGTTTGGCGGCAGGGTGATGAAGTTGGCACAGATTGGACCGATGCTACAGCAATGATGATAATGATGATTTTGTGGATACGGAAAGGTCGGGTGCGAGGGCTGGGGAGGAATAGATGACTGAATTGAGTATGATGCTTGTCACGTTGTTACCCGCCTGAAAACGTGACAATGATTCCATTGATTCACTTCCACTAACGAACAGCTTTTCACATCTTTGCCCTCTGCACGGCCGCATTCTCCAACCCCTTCTTGACTTCGGGATCCAGCTCATCGCAGCACAGAATCGTCGTACCCCTCAGCGCCCCGATCCGATGCTCCTTGTTGACCCTCTGATAGTCGTCGCTCGCAGCCATGTCGGCAAAGTGCAGCACGCTGGGGTAGTGCGCCACGGCGATCTCATCCCACACCCTGTCCTCCCCCTGCTCATCGTCCGTCAGCACGGTGCCGACCACCTTGGCGACGCCGCCGCGCCGCCTGCCCACCTCGGTGGCGAAGGCCTTGCCGTAGGCCTTGTAGCTCTCGAGCTTGCCCTCGTGGAAGGCAAGGAGGTTGAGCATGGAGATGGGCGTGCGTGGCGTGGAGGGCTGAGTGAACCACGAGAGGAGGTCCGGTGTCAGGGCGAGGTCGTCGCTGGACGACGACAACGAAGAGGAGGAGGGGGAGGAGGAGGAGGAGGAGGATGATGGCGAGTTGGCCTTGTCGAGGGAGCCTGTCAGCGGCGGTGGCGCGCTGGTGGGGTGGAGGAGCTGGGCGTTTGTGCGGGCAAAGTTGGCGATGAGCTTGGAGGAGATGCCCACAGTGAGGGTGTAAGTGGCTTGGATGTGGGATGATGTGAGGGCGGCGGGGAGGGAGACGGCGGTAGGGAAGATGACAAGGAGGTCCCAGGCGGTGGAGGCGAGTGTCTCGAGGGACGACTTTTCAGGGGGGGAGGCGTCGGATATCCAGGGATAGATGATCCAGCGGAGTGGACGGGCGATGAGGATGGGTCGAGGCGCGGAAGAGGCGAGGAGCGGGATGAAGGTGGGGATTGGGGTGGACGGTTGGAGGGAGATGAGAAATAGCGATGATGCGGGCATTTTGGCAACGGGCTCTTGGTGATGGCAATTATGCTACTCTTCTTGTCTGATAAAATTGTGATGATGAGGGTCAGTGACGAGTGAAGAGATTGACACCAAGTATGAAGCAATCATGAGTGATTGGGAGGGACGTTGAGACAGCCGAGCCGAGGCAGAAGCGAATGCGGGGCTGCCACCGATGGTCTTTGCGTGAAACCGGGGAATCTGCTCAACGGAGTTGGTGTCCAGCACGGTGTCCAACCCCTGCCAAATCATTGTGATTCGGCTAAGAGCAGTCGGGAAATCCTTGCGAACGGCAGGGCCAACTGCGGCCCTCCGAGTCTGTAGGCGGCGGAGTCGGACTCGGCGCTGCGCCGAAGCAACGCCCCACCCCGGGCCCGTTATCACTGTATCGGGAGTCGGTACGTACCGAAATTCGAATCAGCCCAGTCGTGGGTTTGGAGAAGGAGCTCTTATCTCGTCGAGTCTCACCTGCCCCACCCCCCGCCTCCACCATCTCCCGCTGTTGTCGCCAAATTCTCCTGGTCGTTCCTTCCCAAGTTCTTGCGCTCATGGACTGAATAATCTCAATTCGTGACTGCCCTGCCCCGTGACCACTGCCCTGCCAAGATGCCTCCTCCATCCCTTAATATCCAACCTCCTCTCCTCAATTCTGCCTGTCCCTGGGCCACCACCGCTGAGCATCTGCGCGCCCTCCTCGAATCCCCATCAACCGGCGCCATAACGGTACGGACGAGTCTTATCGATGGCTTCGACCACCAGCCCTCACGCCACCGCTTCATCTTCTTTGATCCATCCACGACGGAACCGGGCAGGGGAGGCACTTACTCATTTCCGGATCCTGAAAGGTCGCCCATAGCACCTGGAGAGTATAGACAAGACGGGGCGCAGAGCAGAGCGACTCTCAACACTCTCGGCTACAGTCCCATCACTTTGCAGGAGTATCTCGTCATTCTTCGTGACCTGGCGACAGAGCTTCCCCATCTCCACCACAAGACGGTCATCATCTCCGTGACGGGGGGCAAGGACAATATCAAAGCGTGCTACGATCTAATCACCTCTCACGCGGGCGCCATCCCCTTTACTCTGGCCATGGAGGTCAACCTCAGCTGCCCCAACATCCCTGGTGCCCCTCCAGTCGCCTACGACGCTCAATCCCTGACGGAGTACCTGCAAGCTCTGCCCGAGCAGCCGTCCATCCGGGTAGGCATCAAGACGCCCCCCTATACGCACGCGGGGCAGTACCAGGCCCTTGTTTCAGCCCTGGAGAGCTCCAATGCAGGCGAGAGGCTCAGCTTCATCACATCTACCAACACCTTGGGATCCTGCCTGGTCCTGGACGACGCGTGCGAGGCGCCCGCCCTACCGGCCGGGGGCGTCGGAGGCATGGCTGGTCCCCCGCTGCACCCGCTGGCGCTGGGAAATGTCGCCACGATCCGGAGGCTCCTGGATGAGAGAAAGGGCTTGGCGGGAATTGCCATCATTGGTGTTGGGGGTGTCAGCAACGGTCGCGGATACCGGAGGATGCGCGCGGCCGGGGCCTCTGCCGTTGCCCTCGCCACAGCTCTTGGAAGAGAAGGGACAGCAGTGTTTTCGAAGATTGAAGGGGAAATTGGGGCCAAGTTGTGATATCCATGCGTCCAGCGATTGTTAGACCCGCAAAGTCGCCATTGAGCATTGGTGGGTACCTGCACTGGTTCCGGATCGACACTTCAGCACCCGACGAACATGTGGAGCAGAAGATAGTAGAGCCTTGCTTATTCAGGTCACAAGAATTAATACCCGGCATACGTATTCCCAATCGAGTCGAAGCCATTTGTTTTCCATTACACGCAGAAGTCCTATGGGGTCCGGACCGGAGGCTTCTCTCCGCAACCTAAGTTAGCGCCGGCATTACATCACGTTGTCCAACACCGACGACATCATCTTCTTTCGCCCATTTCCCATACCAAGCTTTCCAAGTACCGAAGAACTAGGGAAATGCGTGGGGAGACTTCATCATAAAACTAAATACCCATGCCCAGTGAACGTGTCAATGGCGTCCACATTCTCCCGGACCAATCGCTGCCAGTTCACTCGCCGACGTGTGCTTGACGTCAATGGCAGTGGGACACTACGACATTCAACCAGGAATGCAGTCGAACATTGAGGATTATGTCACGGTGTGTCAAGGTGGGCTCATATACCCATGGCTTGCGCAAGCATTGGATCCCTTTCGGTGGCTACCCATAAAAAGGGCCAGAGGTCCTCCGCGCGTGCGTTTCCCAACCTGGATAATAACCCTCCAAGAGCGCCGATTCGAAGCACAAATAGCCTCGATCATCAGCCTAGAGAATATTGAGAATCTATCTCATGTCTCATATCGTACCCGAATCAGTAAAGCAGGCCATAATGGGTTCCAAGGGGTCTCAAGCCAAGGCGGCCCAGCTTGCTGCCAACACGGTCGAGCCCACCAAGGACAGCAGGATCACGTCCGACTTTGGCACCAAGCAGACCAACACAGATGACTGGCTGCGTGTCAACAAGGAGGATCAGATAGGTCCCGGTCTCATTGAGGACCCTTTTGCCAGAGAAAAGGTAAGCGTCAATGTCACCCAGCCCCATAGATCTTCCATCTCTGACATGTATCAAGATCCACCGCTTTGACCATGAGCGTATCCCTGAGCGCGTTGTTCACGCCCGCGGCTCGGGCGCCTTTGGTACCTTCAAGCTTCATGAATCAGTAGAGGAACTCTCAAACGCTGGTGTTCTTACGGATACGTCGCGCGAGACGCCTGTGTTCTTGCGCTTCTCCACTGTGCTCGGCAGCCGCGGATCTGCAGACACGGTGAGAGATGTTCGGGGCTTTGCTCTCAAGATGTACACCGAAGAGGGCAACTGGGATATCGTGGGCAACAACATCCCCGTCTTTTTTATTCAGGGTGAGTACATGGCCATCTGGCCCGTCGCCTTTCAAACACCCCCTAACAGTACCGCCTAGACGCCATGAAGTTCCCCGATGTTATCCATGCCGGCAAGCCTGAGCCGCACAACGAAGTTCCCCAGGCACAAACTGCGCATAATAACTTCTGGGACTTCATGTACATGCACTCTGAGGCTACGCACATGTACATGTGGGCCATGTCGGACCGCGCTATCCCACGCTCTTTCCGCATGATGCAGGGCTTTGGCGTCAACACCTTTACCCTCACCAATGCCAAGGGTGAACGGCACTTTGTCAAGTTCATATTCACTCCGGAGCTGGGCGTCCACTCGCTTGTATGGGATGAGGCCCTGAAGCTGGCTGGACAGGACCCTGATTTCCACCGCAAGGACCTTTACGAGGCTATTGAGAATGGCGCCTACCCCAAGTGGCGATTCGGCATCCAGGTCATTCCCGAGTCAAAGGAGCACGAATTTGACTTTGACGTTCTCGATGCTACCAAGGTCTGGCCCGAGGATCTCGTGCCCGTACGTTACATCGGCGAGCTTGAGCTCAACCGCAACGTCGACGAGTTCTTCACTCAGACGGAGCAGGTCGCCTTCTGCACCAGCCATGTCGTTCCGGGCATCGGCTTCTCCGACGACCCCCTTCTTCAGGGCCGCAACTTCTCCTACTTTGATACCCAGCTTAGTCGCCTTGGCGTCAACTGGGAAGAGCTTCCCATCAACAAGCCCGTCTGCCCCGTCATGAACTTCAATCGCGACGGTGCTATGCGCCACACCATCTCCAAGGGCAAGGTCAACTACTGGCCCAACCGCTACGAGGCGCAACCACCGGCCACCAAGGCCGAGGGAGGCTACGTCGACTACCCGGAGAAGGTGGTCGGCATCAAGGAGCGCGCCAAGAGCTCCAAGTTCCGAGACCATCTCTCCCAGGCCCAACTCTTCTACAACTCGCTCTCCGAGGTTGAAAAGGCCCACGTTCTGTCGGCCCTGTCCTTTGAGCTGGACCACTGTGATGAGGCAGTTGTCTACGAGCGCCTGGCCGGTCGCCTCGCCGACATTGACCTAGGCCTTGCCCGCTCTGTCGCCGACATGATCGGCGGTCCCAAGCCCGAAAAGGCGGCCAGGGCGAACCCAGGCAAGAAGGCTCCCGGGCTGAGCCAGATGGAATACCTCCCTAAGACGCCCACCATTGCCTCGCGCCGCATCGCCATCCTCATCTCGGAGGGCTACGACCCCATCGCCTTCAGCGCCATCTACGGCGCCATCAAGGGCGCCAAGGCCCTCCCCTTCGTCATCGCCCGCCGCCGCTCGCCCATCCACGCCGAGGGGGAGGACCCGTCCTCGGGCAAGGGCATCATGCCTGATCACCACTTCGAGGGCCAGCGTAGCACCATGTTCGACGCCATCGTCATCCCCGGCGGCAAGGCGTCCGTCGCGTCGCTGTCCGCCAACGGCCGCGCGCTGCACTACGTCCGCGAGGCGTTTGGCCACCTCAAGCCCATCGCTGCCACCGGTGAGGCTGTCGACTTTGTCAACAAGGCCATCCAGTTGCCGCAGATCAACACGTCGTCGAGCCACAAGGCCACCGAGAGCTACGGCGTCGTCACCCTGCGGGACGCCAAGCCGGAGCATCTGGGTGAGATCATCACTGTGGCCAAGGAGGCCGAGGGCTTCCTCGAGAAGTTTGTGTACGCTGTGAGCCAGCACCGATGTTGGCAGCGTGAGCTGGATGGACTGAGCAAGATGGTGGCGTATTAAAAATGACCGAGGTCAAAACATGTAGGGATGAATGGATTGTGATGAATTAATTACGGAGTATTGAGATTTTGGGGATTTCCCGTCTGTCCTTGGCGCTGATAACCGGCAACTGTATTTGAGGGTATTGATCGAAAATGACAATGATATCCCACGAGTTCGCTTGCTAGATATAAACTTTTACGACGATCCGGTCGTACTATGTGATGCAACCATGTACTAAAGAAACCCAGTTTTCCCAAGCCATAGACGCCTTTTACTTGAAATTCATGTTGTGACTTGCCTCGTCGTTTCTTCGCTAGCTTGCCCCTGATTCGCAGCACTCTCCGTGTCCTGGTTCGAGGCATTCCCTCTGTCCGGGCTTGAATAATTCTCATTGTGCTGGCTCTCTGGCTGGGCTCCCAGCTTGGTGGCAATCTTGCCTAGAAAACCGCCGTTGGCAAATCGACTCCAGCCTCCAGGGGTTTTCTCGTCAGGCCTGGTCCGTCGACCAGATACAAGCTCATCTGCAAGGATATCCTCGTCGGTACCGATCGCAGATAAAGGCACAGCTATAGGGTCGACCATGGAACGCGCGTCCCGGACGGCCTCGAGGAAGATGGGGTAGGCCATGACGAAGACCTGCAGGACGACAATGATGATGTAGCTCGTCTGGGCGCTGCCGCCCGTTGAGACGATGCCGTATATGATAAAGGGCACGACGCCGCCTCCCGAGCCACCCATGGTGATGAACGCAGCAGCTCGTTTGGTGCGGCGGCCCTGGCCGCGGAGACCAATCGCAAAGATGAGGGGCCAGACGGGCCCCTCTGCGAAGAAGAAGAGGATGATGGGAATGAGGAGGAGGTTGGGGTTGGAAGGACGCAGGACAACAGACAGAAGTGCGAAGAGGAAGGAGAGAGCAATGGAGATGGTGAGGAGGGTGCGGGGCCTGGGGACGCGGCGGTGCGATATAGAGAGATACGTCAGCCAGCCGGCCAGGAACCGCGAAATGGCAAAGGCACTACGGCCAATTAGGAGGTAGTCGGGGATTGAGATGGCGATGCCGGGGGGGCTTCCGCCAGGCCTCGAGGAGCTCTGTACTGTATGCTTGCTACTGTTGCTCCCGTTGCGCAGAAAAGACATAAGCAGGACATTGAAGTAGATACTGTTGCTCTCCTGTGCAGCAACGTAGAAGTATTGGGCTGCCACGGCAAGAACAAGGCAGATTGTGCGGAGCTGTAGGGGGCCAAGAATCTTCTTCTGTGGATCCACGGGGAGACACTTGGCCGAATTCTCGAGTTCCTGATCACCAACTTCAGGCAGCGGCATGTAGTAGAAAAAGAGGGCGAGGGCGGCACAAAACAGCGTGATGGCTAGGTAGGTCCACTGCACGTTGACGAGGGTTGTGCTGGAGCCGGAGACGGAGTCCTTGTGCGCGATGTCGGAGAAAAAGACCTTGTTGGCAAGAAGCCCGGACAGTACGCTCCCTGTGGCTTGGACTGCTTGAGCAAGTAGCAGTCGTGTCTCGCCAAACTCCGGAGGACCACAGAGAATAATGAAGGCATTGGCGGCAACCTCGAGCACCGAAAGTCCGAAGCCAACGATGAAGTTGGACACCATGAAGCCGCCATACGATCCAGTGACAGCTGAGGGCCAAAAGATGATGGTGCCAATGCCGTAGATGCTGAGCCCCACGATGAAGGTCACCTTGAAACCTCCCACATTCTCCATCTCATTCTTCTTGTGCCGCAGGGAGCGATTGTGCTCGTCGCGACGCAGTATCCACTCGCCCACAAGGAGGGGGCCAAAGAAATAACCACCGCCAAAGTAGGCACTCGTCAGTCCCAACGTCTGAGCGGTCGAGAACTTGTTGATACTGGCAATCACGTTGTTCAGAGTGTTGAGCAGGCCGTAGGATATGCCCCATAGGAGGAACAGGATGGCGACAGTGCTGCAGTACTTGAAGGACTCGGAAGCTGACGTCTTGAGCATGCTCTTCGGCTTGGCCATGTTGACAAAACCAAAGTACACTGCGTTTTCCGTGGCTGAGGTCCGTTGTGTCACGCTGGGGCGTGGGCGCTCGCTGAGAGGGGGTTGGGCGTTCTCTCGGAGCATGTCGGGGACCGTCAGGAACTCGATTCCAGTCATGGTGTCGTCGTCATCGGTTGTCGGATAAGGCAGGGCCGCCATAGGTGGGACGGCCACGCTGGGAGATGCGGGTTGACTATGGTGAGATGGTGTCTCGGTCTCGCGGTTCTTTGATGCAGAGTTCCTGGTGGCATGGGGATTGTGAAGCACCGAGGGAAGCAGCTTGAGGATGAGAGGCTTGAGTGTTGGGATGCAGGCACAGGTGATGCCAATGTTGACTTCGATGGCACTCCACATAAAGGAGCGCGATGCGTTCCATGCGAAATTGGTCTGGCCGCCAAAGGTTGAGCCGGAAGTTCTGCTCGTGCCATTGCTTGCTTCGGTGAGCGCGGTCTGTAGGAAATATATCCTGACAACGTCGACAACGGTTACTGGATGCTGTTAGCCAAACCTCTTCTCCGTAAAGGAAAGACAAGGACATACCAAAGATACCCAGGCTGAATAGAAGGACAACCGCTACTTTTTGTCGCTTTGGAAGCCGCATACCAGTGAGGACGGGTATAGGGAGGCAAAGGAGGCACAAGTTGGTGATGATGTTGATTGGAGAAGAGCAGATGAACTCGGTGAGTAGGGGTATACATTTGAAGTCTCCAGAGTGGTAGGGGTCCCATGCGGCATAGATTGGTCTGCATTCTATGACATGGTCAGCATCTCGTTGTTGGCAACACAACCGTGGGTTGGAGGGCTTACGGAAGATGTTCATTAATGTCAGGATGGCACCGGCCAGGTTAACAACTGCAAGCAAAGCCCAACTCCAATATTTTAAAACAAACTGGGTATCTTTGAACAGACGGAGAAAGAAGATGAGCACCGAGGATTTTGTCGCCATGAGAGCCGGGTTCTAGGTAACATATCAGTTCGGTGGCCAGGCGTTACACAGTCTGTGGGAGACGCCACTCACGTATAAAATGCTAAAGACGTATTCACACCGGCGCAGAGTCCCGCGGTCTTCCTGAGGAATGTCTACATCGTGCTTCCCCAGGCCGTGGGCGGTGCCAAGGGCAATGGTGAAGGACAGGAAGAAGGCTATGAGCCAGGCGAGTATCATGACCCTGTCATCCCAACGGACGCGACGGACAATGAAAAAGCGAGATACCAGACGCGCGGCAACAAATGTTGTGGCAAGGACGAGAGTGGCAATGGAGACTGCGAAGATGGTGGGCCCATGATTGGGGACATGGGAGTCCGGGACGACTGAGGATTGGAACATGGCGGTCGTTTCGACATTGACGCCAGTTGAGGACGGGGAGAGGGCCGTAGGCTAGATCAGCGAGTTCAGTTCCCAAGCCATTGTCTCAAAAGGCGTCGAGCACTCCAGGTGAGAGATTCTGTGCCATCCGCGTGCAAGAAACTGCGTAGGAAGAGTGCGGGAAGTGGGGGACAGTGTCGTGTGGGAGCGCACCCGTGTCGTGGTGTGGTGCCGCGCCGTCGTCGTGCGAGGTTGCGCTTCACGTTGTCTAAGTCCGGGGATCGACAGTTGTTGGAGCGCTGGTCGCAAGCGCTGGTCGCAGCGCCAATAATGGCAGCCCGTATGATGATGATGTGCAGCCCGGGCTGTCACGCAGAGGGCGGGCGGCAGTGGGTTTCGTCGGCGAGGCAGGAAGCAAGAAGATGCGTGCGGTAGATGAAGTCGTGGATTTGAGGTCGGTGGTGGTCGATTTGCGAGGGCTTGCGACGTGGCGCGCGGGCGTGTGTGGGTGGGCGAGCTGGCGAGGGCCCAGCGCTTCGACCGCTTTACCCCAGGTTATTTGGCAGCAGACCCGGTCCCCGAGCTAGTATTATCAATTTTCCCCCCCTTCTCGTGGAACAACCGCAGCCTGGACTCGATCAAGTTGGGCGGAGCCGCGTTGCCCGTGTGCGGTATGGTGGTCTCAGTTAATCCTCGTAATAATTGGCAGTCGATTGCCAGCGGGCGATGGATCGTGGTCGGCGCAAGAAGCGCAAGTCGCCGGGTAGTCGGGGCCTAATAAGCGGCTGAAACGACGATGCAGACTCCTCTGGCAACCTGGTAAGGCTGGATAAGTCGGCAGAGTGGCCAATGGACATGGATGCAGGATCCAGGATGCGCCGATGCGGTGAGGAGAAGACCCGAGGGTCGATCACGTTGCGAAGGGAGCGAAGGGAGCGAAGAGCCAGAATACCATCAAAAAGTCAAATCCCACAAAAGAAGACCAGCGTAGGGAAGGACCATGTGTCGCCTGAAACCCAACTGGGCGATATCCGTAGTAGTAACCGTACTCGTACGAGTACTTGGGAGGGTTATTACGTATTCGGTACCTTATACGTATTTTGAGCACGAAAAAAAAAAACGACCCCAGGCTTGTTGTGGGAGGCAGTCGGGACTCGACCGAGGGCGCACTGGTTAAGCTGAGAGCTGGGGAGGCTGGGACTCGAGCCAATTCAATGGAAAAGGAAAAGTAATGCCGGAGCAAATGGCTAGCCGAACGCAACGTTCCCCAGGTCCAAGCGCAAGTTCAAGTTTTCAATAATACTCGTAACAGCCGTACGTACTCGTACCTAATACTACCTGAGTACGAGTATGTAATAATAAGTCGACGGGACGGGTGGGATGGCCCAAATCCGAGTGGGTGGCAGAACGGAATTGACGGGTCACGGTCAAAAATGGTGAGGTCATGTCTCTCGCCGTATCCCGTGACCTGCCAACTTCCCAACTTGCCCAACGCCCAGTAAGTTGCTCCTTCTATCTTGTGAAAGTTCTCGACATTAGCCAGTCCAACCACCTCAAAGCCAAGTGTCAACAGCACATGCCAGTCCACCAACCTGGAAATTGGGAAGGCACCAGTCGAGGGCTTCGAGGCATTTCACCAGACGCCACCGGACGGTACGAGTCTCATGTACCAACTGGTAGCTAGGGCGGTGCGGAGATGAGCGTGTGCACCATGGGGATGAGGCATTATTTCCTCAGCTCTTGCCCACGAGCACGAGTATCAGTACATCTTAGCAGTCAAGCTGAGTATTCGTACTCCGTAATATCATAGGCCGAAATTGAAGGGCGGATGTGACAGTGACGGCTGCGAAATGCCCGTATCAGATACAGTGTGCAGTCAGTGTGCAGTTCAGTGTGCACCAGCGCCAGTCTGTCGGGAACAAATGGGCCAAGCAGGGGAAGCACTCGAGCGGGCCACACCTAACAAACCTGAATCTATCCGTACGAGTACTACGTACTAACAAGTAACAACCTGCAACTTGACAGCCTGACTGTTGAAGTCTGACATCGGCGCATCAGTTATTATTATTGCGAGACGGTCGGCATCAATGGGCAAGATACAGCGAGCCTTGGCAAAAACGCACCCAATCATGGAATTCAACTTACTTGAGGTCCCCTCTTTCCCCCAGGTTTCATTCCGAGTACGGAGGAGACTCGGATGCAAAAGCGCAGCTGGCTCTCCCGTGGTGGTCCGTGCTGACTGAGCCATGTATGGAGGATGCCTAGGTGAGCCACCTCCGGAAAGTCACGCGACCCGCCCAACTGCATTTTATCACCATATTTCATTATCTACCGTGCCGCCCCCACAACTCTGCGCGGCCCTATCTCCGCGCAATTGAGGCCATCATAACAACGAACTTTATATAGGAATATCTCAACAAATGGTGTTTTAATTAAGAACCTACTACTATAGTCGTTCGGCTAGGTTATCAGCAGCCAACTTAGTAATCTCTACGGCATTATCGTTAAGATGAGGTCCGTGGTTATCTATATAGTTATTGGCCGCTACTTAAGCCTTATTCTAAGTATTAATTAAGTCTACTGAGTTGGGGATAGACTGCTATGCACAAGAACATGAACAAGGGACCCACATTACTGTTGTTGAGGGGCCTCGTAAGTGGGGCTCAAGGAGACTCGCTGGGACAACATGAAGATCTTGAAGGTTTGGTGGGTTGGTTTGGGTGTAATATTGCTCGTACAGATATGGTCGGTGCATAAGACAAGTTGTCGTAGGCCGTTGTTGCAGCCAGAGGCTAGATTGACCCGAAGGTCGTGGCCCACGGAGCAACAAAGTCAATATGCAAAATGGGCAACGAATGCGTCGATTGATAATAAAGATAGAAGATAATGGCATCAGTCATCTGTGCAATTGATGCCCGTCTTACATACATAGCGAAAAACAGTATTGAGACCTCTCGGGTCGGAATCCCTTGTTGTGGTTCTCAGGTTGCAACCTTCTGACCACAAACCAGCGAGCGTGGGTATCCCCCAACACAATAAGGCCGGCCCTAACGGCGGTCTACCCGTTCAAAGGAGCTCCAATCCTCTAAGCCTATCGATATCCATTTAACCTAATAATTCATCCGAGAATAAGGCATCAAAAAGTAGCATGGCCGCTATAGCCCCCTGGTGAAGGAGTCTATTATGAAACCCGAGTAGGCTAGCCCCCCCTCTTGAAAAGAGATACATAAGCCTAGCCAAAGAACAGTAGAGGCGGTTCCTCTCCACGTTTAATCTTAGGCCATTCACATATTAGATGGGTAAATTAACGAAGTACCGCTAAGATTAGCTAGTTACATGCTAGGTCGAAGGAAGGTTGCCCTTGAACTAGCTAAAATTCACCTTCATAGATCTCTACATAGCCTAGGGCTAAGCAGTGGCGAGGGTGTCACGGGGGACATGTCGACTAGCGACGGTGGCAAGACGTGGGTTATCACGACGATTAACATTCCCGAGTTCAGCTTCTCCTAGACAATTGGTCAGATAGTTATTCTACGCCATTCACGATTGTGGATGTACCTTACCTAGTACATAAGGATCTATATAGAAGAGAGCACAGCCATCTGTAGGGCAGTTGCATAGTGCTTCTACAGACAGACACATTATCCGTATCAGACGCAAAATCAATATCCTTAGAGAGCATATAGATGACGTTTTAGTAGTCGATGCCGTACGAGAGCCCAGCTCTCTGTCCTCGCTGCGTCTATGGGAGGACGGGCTGAAGTCGGAGAGAGACCTGGATGCCATCGTTGCATTTATCTTGGCCATGCTTCCAAACTTAAGGTCCCCTTTTCTCGGGTCCAGTTTCACCGTCGACAGTCAATTCATGGGAATGGTGCTTCGGTATGCCATCTGCGCACTCCCGGGCAAATACAACCTCCCTTCATTCCAACATCTCTTACGTATAAAGAGAAGAACTGGTACTGGAATGATGGGTTAATCGCCCGTGAAATTACATCGTGGTTCGATAATTGGACTGGGTTGCCGCTGACAGGAAGTAACCTGCGTAGAATTATCATTCCCTCCCTGTTTTATGACAGCAATATGGCTAAAGAGATGATTCCGGAATTCAACAAAATTGACGAATGTGCTGGAGTGAAATTGGACGGGCATGTGGAGTGGATATCTACGGACAATGTGGTCTTCTATTATTCTATAGTAATTGGATCATCATGAGCCCAGAGTCTATTGATGTACCTCTCGGTATTACCGGTAACTCGATCCTGAATATGGAGGGCAGAATTGATTAGAGTGGAACTCCCCGTAAATTCAAATATACAGATATTACATCTACTGTTATATGTGTAGGCGCCATCTAATACCACGAGTGACTGACTACCATTCAGCTCCTAAACCATGGATCGTCGAGAAGTTGTTTCGCCGTTTTTCTATCCTCCGGACGCCATTGCAGCATCCCTTGTACAAAGTTCAAAAACTTCTCTTTGCTGCTCCCATCGAGATTTTCTTCAGACGCCTCCAAGCTCAACCCTTCTGGGATCGGGATTCCCGCTTTCCACTGCCCTGTGAAGCGATGTGTTAGCATGGAGAATATTTTTTTTTTTGACTGACTGGGGAAAGTGCTGCTTGCCATCTTCTGTGAAAAACTCTGAGCTGCGATCTCCCCTCTGCAGCAAGTCCAGGGGCGGCGGTCCGAGCATCCCTATAACCTCGGCCAGATGTGCCCGAGTCAAGTAGCCCCTGCCACTGGGGTCATCGCCATAAAAAAGGTGCTTTCCCTCAAAAAGATCCCATATCTAAACAGCCGAGTTAGGAAAAACACAGGAAATACTTAAAAATGAAAGTAAAATATACCATAGCGCCAACGTTCCAGATATCCACGGGGTAACTCCAAGGCACCTGTAGCATGACTTCTGGCGATCTATAGACGTTCGGCTGAGCGTCGTGGTTTCTTTTCCTGTCGCCGCGGACCGCGGCACCAAAATCGCTGAGAATAACGCAGCCGGACCGACCTAGGCCAAACTTCCGAGATAGGTAGACCGGAAACCCGTCGATATATTTTCGCGGCGTGGGCGTGTCGAGCTCAGCCCGAGTGAAATCTTCAAAGAGCTTCTTATCTACTAGTTCTGCGTGAATATTATCAGCTTTGATATCTACCGATCAGATGTTAGCAGATTGTCGTCCATTTTAGGGTTTAGTTTATCAAGGTAGATATGGCGCTTACCGGTGTGGACAAGTCTACACTCTGTGTGCAGATAGTCTAGCCCGTGTAGAAGCTCCCAGAGTCCTGCCTTGAGGAGGTCTTCCGTAAATCGGTTGATTGGATTCCGACGTGGCAGGTCTCTCCAACTATCCCAGAGCGGGGTTTGGACAAGGCAGTAATGTTCATTTCCTGCTGGGCTCTGGAGTGCGAACCCGTCGAGGGCTGATCGCACATATTGGCGGCCTGGGTGCGAGGATTTCACATTCCTCATGATCTCGTAGATTTTGAACTCATCTTGGTGCGCATCATCTGAAGTATACATCTTGAGTGATACATGATTGTGACTCCTAACGATGCCAATTAGCTTTCTTGTCCCGCCGTTTGAGGAAGTAAATGATGGCAACTGGAAGATACTAACTCAAGGTCACGAGCGAGCCACACTGTCGAAGTCGATCCAAATCCCAGTTTGCCCAAGACCTGATATTTAGAGCGGTACACGTCCCCAATTTGGACTGGGAAGTATTTGCCCTGTTTAAACTCGTCTAACTGTTCCTCTTCCAGTATCGCTGACTGGGGGATGATGTCGAACCCCGAAGTCGGAAATCGCACCGGCTGGAGAGGCGTCCTACGCGTCAATTGTCGCGCCAACCTCATTAAAGATGCCATTTAGACTGCATTACTGTTTTGATGACACTCCCAAATCTCTTATTTTGGGGAAGATGGATGGAGGGAAGATCAGCTTTAAACGGGCACTCAGCTCAGCGTCCGTGACCCAACACAACGTCGATTACATAAGACACGTCATCCCTTCTGATCCCAATGCCAACTGCCAACATTCGAGCGACTCGGGCACGCCAGAGTTGGTGTAGATGTTGGACTGGGCCTGTGTATCAGTACTCTAATATTCTATGGAAAGAGGGGCGGGGAGTCTTACCTCGATAAGTGCAGTCGCGAATCCGGCCAGGCAGCCCTGGAGGCACCACCGTCGTCGCTATAGACTGGGGAAATTGCCCCCGTTCCATCTCTGTCGGGGTTTCTCGCCAACGGCCGCATGCCACGCGGGTGGTTGGTCGTCTTTGCAACCCCTCCGCTGGATACAAAGCAATGCTCACGCCGGCTGCCCAAGTTTCAAGAGGTTGGGCCAATGTCTTAAACCCATCCATGTTCTGGGCTTTTGACACAGAGAACTATGGATAATACTCGTACGAGTGCTCGTACTACGTAGCATCCGCACTTCGTACGTACTAACTAGTACTCGTATGTACTCGTACTTCGGATTGTATTCATGACTGGAAATGAACATGTCTCGGGTCTCGAGGCTCGTTGTCCGCGGCCCTCCCGTGCCACTGTTCCGCCCGTTATTATCCCGTTATTATCCCGTCTCATCCACACACACACACCATCATGCTACAATGGTACTCGCACTAGTATCCGTTTTATGTAGCGTTAGTAGCTGGGTCTAGGTCCCGGAGACGCTTGGGTCAATCCGGGGCAGCAATGTGGGGTCTCCGGTCCGTCAGAGCCAAGACCCCCCACACAATGTGGAGTGCCCAAGGTTGGATTGTTGATCATGGTGGTTCCGAGATGCGTTCCGAGATTCGGACTCGGTTCCGAGATGCCCGCCATGTTCTGCGTACAAGGCGAATAACAGGACCGTTTAGGACCCCCTTTTCTTGTCCCTCCAACAACTAACGGTCATAGATTCGTCCACACGCGCATTCTTCTGCACCGCCCCCCTTTTCGTCCAGCTGTGCCAGAAGCACAATGCTCACACCTGGCCCGCGTCTTCCCACGAGCCATATCGGCCACCACCAAGCGAACAGCTCCTGTTCGGCGCCCTGTCGTGCGTCCAGAACGCCCCGGACCTCGTCGAGCACATCCACTCTACTTTCCAGACCACCGAGACGGTGGCGCCGTGGTTCAACTCGTACTGTGAGTCCAGCAATCCCCCTGCATACTGGTCAGTGTTGGAGAGGTAAAAGTGCAGTGACATGGTTGGGTGAAGATATCTACCACTCTGCCATGGTGCTTGCCCTGGCAGAGTTCTGCCCCTCTGTCAGAGACAAGCTCGATGCGGCCAGCCTCAACCGCTCCTGGCTGCAGGGCCTCGGGTTCCTCGATCGCAAGACGGAGTACGATGCCGAATTCCACCGCTACTTGCAAACACTGCGCGAAATCTCCACCTACGTACGCAACGAGGGTTCCGGTAAGCAGACGGCGCACTTTAGAAATTCCGGCATATCCGAGGCAAGGCTGATGTGACCTCTCGTGGGGGGAACAGGAGCGAGGGCCACCTCAGGAGGGGATACGGGCATCCGCGAGGAATGCAGCACGCGCCAGGGGCTAATTGTAGACCACATCACTAACCCCTACTTGGATTCCTCGGCTGCCTCGTGCCTTCAGGAGGAACCCCAGATGGGCATGTATGTGCATTTTGGGGAGATTGAGTATGGAGTACCGCCATCCAGGGATACAGTCTGGGATCTGGGAGGCAGGCCTCGGGCGAGTCCATGGACCCTATGGGTAGCCGGGGCCCTGCTGCCTCATTATTTCGGTTATGATGTTTCCGGTAAGAAAAGGAGAAAGAAAAAAGAATAAATTGAACAGCAGCAAAACAGAAGACGAACAAAGGGGCACGTTCAGTATTCCCAACGATTACCCAGGTAGTGGCGTGGTCAAGTCGGTGGGGCATTGCTGCTCGAAGGCTGTGAGAATAGGAAGATGATAATTCCTAATAAGTAGGCGACGGTAAGCGGAAGAAATGGTGCTATACATGTAATTATATCCCCATCGCTTTTAGCAACATAGAGATGCCCCCTACCACATCGAACGTCCTGCGCTGGATATCGCGAATATGTCCGGAATCCCGAGATGTCTTCCCCATATCTCCTCCACATCTTTTCCACCAAAACTTCGGGATGCACTCCGGAATGATTCCGGCTTACCCACGGCTTTCCACTGAGAACATGTAACTGTCGTGGCGGACCTTCGTCCGATTGGCCAATGTAACATCCGCCCTCCTCCCCAGCCGGGGACACTCACTCCATTTAAGACGACTCATCCAGATTCCGTCTTCCAGTTGAATTATGAATGTTAGTCTAATTTCTTGCGGTACTATTTGGGTGATGTTGCAATAAATCAACAAAGACACCCTAAAACACAGTGTTTGACCTACGACAACGCTCACGGCATCACCAACACCAACTGGCAACACCAACATGCCCTTCAACATCATCATCTGCGGGGGAGGCCTCGGCGGGCTAGGAGCTGCCATTGCTCTTAAGAGAAAGGGCCACAGCGTCACCGTACTGGAGGGCGCCCCCAAGTTGGCAGAGGTTGGTGCCGGCATCCAGATTCCTCCCAACAGCTCACGGATCCTCGCTACGTACGGTGTCATTGACGAGATCCAAAAGCTCGTCGTCTGGCCAAAGAACATCCACTTCCGTCGGTACTGCACCGGTGATATTATTGGCAGGACACCGCTGGACCCTCGAATGAAGGAGCAATACGAATACCCGTACGTACCAGGCCTGGACACTGCATTTACAGAGAGCCAACATGCTCACTCCTTCTCAGATACTGGCTGATTCACCGTGCCGACTACCAGCAATGTCTTTGCGACTATGCCGAGAAGCTGGGAGTCAAGGTTCTGCTCGGCCACTACGTGGAGCGAGTCGACGAGGCTAGTGCGAGTCCCAGCGTAACCCTGGCAAACGGGGAGACCATGACGGCAGACGTCGTGGTCGGGGCAGACGGCATCCGCTCCCGAGTGAGAGAAGCGATACTGGGGGCCGACAATGTCCACGCCACAGACTCGCCCAACTGTGCCTTTCGCGCCACCGTCCCCAGGGAGCTGATGCTCGCGGACCCGGACGTTGCGCACCTGATGAGCGACATCAACTCTAACTGCTGGATCGGGCACGAGCGCCACGTCATGGCCTACCCCATCCGCAACGGGGAGATGTACAACCTCGTCATGTCGCACCCGGGCAAGGCCGCCGTGGGCAGGTGGAACGAGCCGGGCAACCTGGAGGAGATGAGGGAGCACTACAGCAACTTTGACCCGGTCATCCAGAAGGTCATCGCCAAGGTGGATTCGTGCCTCAAGTGGAAGATTGCCGACCTGCCTCCCCTAAAGAAGTGGGTTGGGTCCAGCGGGCACGTCGTCGTGATCGGCGACGCCGCGCATGCCATGGTGCCGTATCTGGCCCAGGGCGCAGCCACAGCCATCGAGGACGGCGCCGCGCTGGCTGAGTGCCTTAGCCGGACAAGGGACTCCAGCATGATCCCCGAGGCCCTGGCTGCGTTCCAGGAGATGCGCAAGTCGCGATGCGAGATCATCCAGTCGGCATCGCGCGGCAACGGAGACATCTGGCACATGCCCGACGGGCCGGGACAGCAGCAGCGCGACCGGGACATGATGGACGAGATCCAGGGCGTGGAGAAAGACAAGGCCAGTGTGCAGAACCCCAACCGCTGGTCGGACAAGAGCTTCCAGCCGTGGCTGTTTGGTCACGATACGATGAAAGAGGTAAGCTGGCTCATCGCGGAATCCAGACGAGAAAGCTGACAAAGATTCTAGGCCTCCACGTTTCTAGATAAGAAGTTTAAGTCGCCATAATGGGACGGAGGTTCAAGGTCGATAAGCTGTCTACTAGTAGTACTATAGAGCATTAGCCTTTTGTTTTCATGTAGAGAATCTTGACCCGTCAAGTGTTATTGCCGCTCACCCCTTGTGTTGGGAATTAGGGCCTGACCGAAGAAGACCTCTGGATTGAGAATGTGGGAGAGAAAGAAGCAAGAACGGGGCGCGCCTGCTTCGCGTGACACGACAGCGGCCAGATTGGGTAAGCGCGTCTGTCAATTCACCGACGTTCTCGAGGCATGGAAGTGAGGCAAGTGAGGCAGGTGAGGCAAGTGAGCCAAGTGGCAAGTGCTTGCCAGCTGGCAGCCAGTTTCACTTCCAACGTTGTGAACCTGTGACTCGCCCACGCCCAACCAACGTCTGCCAGCGGCCGCTTCCATGACAACAATAGCTGCAATAGTACCCAAGATATTGTTATGAGGCTGTGTCTCAGGTACCAGCACTACTCTACTGCATATATCATCATTCCTTCTTCACTCCCTCATCCCTACTATTTAAGGTACCGATCAGAACGGTTCAAAAGTATCTGTGGAGAAATCCCCTGCGGGCTTGCGGAATTGGTTTGATGATCTGATCTACACGCGCAATTCTCTTATCAGATTACCAATCAACGAATAGCACAGGGGCCGACCATCCGATCGTACCCCGGACTCTGATGTGCGTGTCATCACACCGAGTTCACCTCCCGATCATTTGATTTTCTTCCATCTCCCTGCTCTTCTTTTTCTTTTTTTTTCTTTTTTTTTCGTTTTTTTTACTCGACGCACGCCATCATGCCTCCTATCCAAAGCCCTCCGGACGCGGCGCCGAACACGCCGTCGGAGCTTGATCAAGAAGTTCCCAATGCTGCTACCGATATCGCATCAGACGAGTGTCAGCCTTTAGATCTCACCAGCGCCTCACCCACCGAGAGGACACCGCTATTTTCTCGCCGCAGCTCCGTCTCTAGAGCCACCACCCTCGACTCTGCATCCGAATTCAACTCTCGTTTGGGATCTCTACGGGTGTCCGGTATAGCCTTCAGCCTATGGATACTCATCTTCCTCCAGGGTATACCCCCCCGTATTATTGTGTGGTATCACCATGTACATTCGTTCAAATGGTGACCGTCCCCAGCATCCAACATGTCAGGCATGATCACAGTTCAGGGCAGCATTGCTAGTGACCTTGGAGCCTATGAGGGTACTATGTGGTTTACTTCTGCCTATCTCATTGCCATGTCCAGCTTGGCGCCCTTGACTGGCAAATTCGCTGCCATATTCTCTCCCCGCAGCCTCACCCTGCCAATCGCGCTTCTCATCGCCCTTGGCAGCGCTCTCTCCGCTCTCGCTACCTCCTTTGCTATCTTTGTCCTTGGTCGCGCCATCCAGGGCGCCGGCGCCGCCGGCATCTTGACCCTGGCCATCATCCTAGTGCTCGACCTGACGGATAAGAGACGCCGCGGCCTTGCTCTGAGTATGGTGAATGCCAGCTTCAGCATCGGCGTGTCTCTGGGAGGAATTATTTACGGAGCTCTCTTCCCCGTCTTTGGATGGGTAAGGCACAAGCCACTCACTCATGAGAACAATGGCTGACAAAGTTGCAGCGACCCATGTTCTGGATTCAGTGCCCCTTTTCCATCCTTGCCGGCATTGGTCTCTTCTTCAGCCTCTCGACACCAGACCGGCTGACTGACAAGGTTAATACCACCTCTGTTTGGAAAAAGCTGCGCCAAATTGATTACTTGGGCGCTTGTCTTTTGGTAAGATATTTAATAATAGTTCAGCTATTGAACCCCGGCCCAAAAACCGATGCTAACCTATCCAGGTCCTTACCATTTTTCTCTTTCTCTACGGCCTTGCCGGTCAGATTCAGCCGAGATATCTTTTCTTATCTCTTGCCAGTCTCGCCATATTCGTTGCTGTTGAAATTCTAGTCGCCGCCGACCCTGTCATCCCCCTCAAGGTTCTTAGCTCCCGTGCCGTCCTCCTCACCTGTGCCTCGCAACTCGCCCTCATGTCCGCCCGCTGGACCGCTCTGTTCTACATGCCCATCTTCATGCTCGCGGTGCGCGGCGAACCGCGCGCGAAGGCAGGCTCAATCCTGATCCCCACAAACGTAGGCTTTGCTCTCGGAGGCATGGTGATCGGCTGGCTTCACATTCGCCGCAACGGGTCCTTCTGGCTGCCATCCGTCGTCTCTATAATCATCTTCAGCTTTTCCATGTGGGCTCTCTCCATGGTGGCCCAGCCAGACGCCTCTCTCGTGACACTGGTCGTCACTGTCATGGCAAGCGGCGTGGCTACGGGAGCTGCGGTCAATTACACCCTAGCGCATATGCTGCATCATAGCCATGATGGCACCCAGTATATCACTACGAGTCTGCTGGCAACCTTCCGCGGCTTCGGTGGTGCGTTCGGTACATCTATAGGCGGTGGGATCTTTACACGCCTCCTCCAGACTAGCTTGGCGGATGGCTTCCGACTCCTTGACGGCGGTGACGCCCTCAGCCCCGAGCGGAAGCGTCTCGTTTCCCAGCTCTTAGGGGCACCAGAGTTGGTCTTCGGCAGTGGACTAAACCCCAAGGACAGACAGGTTGCCGTCGACGCCTATTCCAGTGCCTCGCGGGGTGTGTGGCAGGCGGCGGCGGGTCTTGGCCTTATTGTGCTGGTTCTGCAAGCTGGTACCGGCTGGAAAGGGCCGCAAAAAGAGGAAAAGATAGACGAGGCCGAGGCTGAGGCACGAGCAGGCACCTTCAGCCATGAAACATCCGGTGAGGCATGATTACTCTATTGTCATTATGAATAGATTTATGTGAAACGTCGATACATACATAGATAGGCTTAGGGGTTGAATAGAAGGGCCACATTCGGTATTTGCAACTTCGTCCGTTATCACACAGCTTATATCGTCTCAAAATTAATATACGGCGTAGTTGTATCTCAGCTAAGGCGAGCCTTTTTTAGGGTTCGATTCTCCGACAAGGTTGGGAGGACCTAGACGAGTTCTCAAGTGGAGAACTCCTAAAATGCCACCAGGGAACCAAATTTAGTTGGAGTATGAGCTACGCGCATTCAAGAATGGATAAATAAATTCATATCAACTTCTTGCGTTAACCTGCTTGGGACCGCTCTGTATGTGTGGTGTGTCGTCCAACCATATTTTCCCAGTATCTGAGCAAGATACGTGCTGAATCAACAAGGCGAGCACCAGATGTTTCCATAAACGGCTGAATCATGACATGCTACCTAAATATTATGTATCTTAGTCGAAAGTTGAATGACTGTCTCTCAAGTGAGGTGCTGGTTTCCTGCCAGAATATTGCATTCGAAAGGTGAAGTTTGACGTTCATCCATATCTTCCCAAACTCGTCGGTTGCGTCTTATTTTATCCAACTTAGGAAGTCGCTCCTCCGGTCAAGAAAAAGTCCAACTCAGTTGAGCCGCCGTTATTGATCCGTTGTTCGTTCTCGGCAAGCTGTTCGAGGAGGCTTAGAAACGGGTCCTTCTCATCTCCCTGAGTTGTACTACTCCCGTTATTGCTCCGGTCCCCAGGGCTAGGTGCGGCCCTGCCGTTATGTGTGGGAGGGGCAGGGTTGATTCTGTTCTGTCCGTCATCCCCATGCCATGCTGCCGGGCTGCTAAATGCGTTGGTGGGAAGCGTGCCAAACATGGGGTCATAGTTGCTCGAGTCGCCCATCATGTTTTGACTCTGGTTCCCGGCACCTGATGCTGGGGCGTAGTTATACCCGGGACTGAATGGGCCTCCTGACAGATGAGGCATGCCCTGGGTGCCCTGTGCATTTGGGCCAGCTCCAAAGCCCGCAGCAGCCGCAGCAGCCACGGCGGCATTGTTTGCAGCTGCGTCGCTCATGTCCGCGATTTGTGCCTGGTTCCCCTGACTCTGCGAATGGCGTTGTGACAGCGTGCCTATCGCACCCATAAGTGCAGGTGAAGGCCGAGTCACAAGGCCCTGGTTAGAAACAGATCCCCGTGGATAGCTCAGACCTGAGAGGGCGGAAGAAGGGATTGTTTGCACAGTTACCGCATTTTTGATATCAGGCCGTGTTCTGGTAGATGATGCAGTGTTCTTGCGCTTGAGGCCAGGTCGCTCCATCTCGTCACTCGGTCGAGGTGCGTACAAATCGTGACCAGAGAATGTATCGGCTGTAAAGTCCACAATCGCGTCGGAGAGACTTAGGTTTGCAGCGTCAAAATGGAACGTCTGTCCGTTGAGGCCGCCGATGTTTGCATATCGTTCAAAGAAATCTTCGAGATGAAAGGATGGTGTGTATCGCATCGGGTTCCCTATAAGGGTTTTTACAAGTTCGGCATGCGCATTGTAAATCCCTTGCAGCGTCTCCCGGTGATGCTGAACACTGGCCCATGCATATCGAAGCTCACTGAGGTGCTGCATTTCTCGAGAGAGAAAATGAGCCGAGGAACTAAAAACGTTCATCTCGCCCAGAGCCCCCTGCTTGCTATAGTGAGCGCCGTGAATATGAACCGTTCCCGCAGTGCAAATACAGTATCCGACAAAAGCGGGCCACTCGACGGTGGTCGTTTGTTTTCCCAGCTCAATCAACTCGGCGATGGCATTTGCATGGAGGAAGCACATATTAGTCGCTTCAATCTGCCATGATTCATGCTGCCCATTTCCGGCAAGTTCGGCAAGGTCGATGGGGAGGAAGGGTCGATAGATCAAGCAGTGGATCAGATGATAGATCAGTTTGCTGAGAACCAGAATAGTCGAGTCGGCTTGTCCGAATAGCGTCTCGAGGCTAGAGAACACGTTGTCTGTCCCTGATGCCCATGTGTCTAGGTCCTGTCGGATTTTGGACAGGTTCGAAAGAGAGTGCCAGGGGAAATGGGAGTCTCCCCTGACACCGCCAGCCGCCAGATACCTATTGGTGGTGCCAAGTACGCGGGTGATATCAATGAGCATGCCGGTGCTGCCCTGCGACTTCTTGCCAGTACCCTGCAAATGCTGAAGGTTAGAGCCCGCCTGAAAGAATTCTCCTTCAATGAAGCCAGACGAGGGGCTAGGCATCCATGAGGGAAGTCGCAGCATGATTGTCTGGTCACTGATAAGGGATGGTCGCTTTGATCCACAAGCCATAAAGCGATCAAGCAGATAGCAACTCCAGAATAGCCGCCTTCTCATTTCCCTCTCCATTGGCGCTAGTCTTGGCTGGTCCATTTCGCGGTGAATTTCGAGAGCGGTAGCCATCCCGACAGCGGATGCTGCGATGGTTTAGTCAAAATGGGTGCATCAGAACGGTATCAGGGGCATCATACTCAGAAGCATATACGCCTTCTTTCCCTTTCCGGATGCTACGAAAGCAATCACCAAGAGGAGTGCTGCTTGGAGGCCGTCAATCGAAGGCTCGTCGGTGTCGATTTCCTTCCTAGATCGAGTCGCATACTCCTCGCTAAGAGTGACAGCAGACTGGTAGCCTCCTGGATGTGGCGTATATCTGCATACAGTCAGGATATATGGCTATAACATGGGTCTGCTGGAGCTGTATGTTGGGGGACGCACCTGGAGGCAACCGCCGATATGGCATGCTTCAAAAAGCTAGGCAGTTGGCCTAATTGCATGCGTTGCCGAATGGAAGATTCGTCCAAGATGTGGTACGGCTTGGAATGAAATCGTGTAAAATAAGTGTCGAGGAGGGCTTCCGGAAGGACAGGAGGGGGAGAGGGATCCCTGAGGGCATGTCAGCGCCGTAGAACCAAGCGTCTAGATTGAATTGATCCCGAACCTAGGGGCTTGTACGCGCGGTGAAGCATTTGAATTCCCACCAGAGTTGGGTGACGCCTTTTCAGATGCCAATCGCTTCGGGGCGGGCTCTCCTAAATCGGCATCGACGGTCTCGGAGCCTTTCGCCTCACTAGCCTCGGTGGACGCGGTAGGAGAGGTCTGCTCCGCGTTCTTCTCCCTCAACTTAGCCTCTAAGCCATCGACCCGCTTCAGAAGAGCATCCAAAACGTCAGTTTTGGGCCCGCGTTTTTTCGGCACGGCGTCTGTCGAGCCAGGAACGGTCAGTGGCTTGACTGGGATCAGCTGTGCTTCATGGAGGTAACTCACCATAGATGCAAGGGCATTGGAAGACCTGACAAGCTTCGCATGCTGGTCGAAGTCGATTACACTTGATCTAGTAAAATTTCAGCAAAGCGCATGCATGAGAGTTGCCGTCTTGCAATATCTAGTAGGAGCTGGGAAGCCGGGAATCAGAATTAGCAGTAGTAACTAACCTTGCGCTTGCGGCATGACTTGCAATTCATAGACTCGCGAGGTTCGCTGCTCATCCGCCGTGTGGGTAGACGTTCAATGCCAACTTGCGGCCGGGCGATGGCCACGGGGTGAACACCAGACATTTGTGAGGCCGCGCTAGACGAGTCGTACACAGAGACGCTCATATCTTTGGAAATATGGTTCTGCCGGGATTCCTGAGCGTAGTTTTACAGTATCGTGGATGAAGAACCTAGGGTGAGACAGTCTAGGAAGCGGGTTCGATTCGGGATGAGCTGTGGGATTCGGCGTCGTCAAGTGAAGGCTGCGGAAGTGCGATTTGGGTGAACACCACGGCCAGGTGTCACTGTAGGGTATTCGCCACAAGAATGGGCATAAAGATAAAGCTCAAGCAGGATGTAGTTTGAAAGCGAACATAATATGCGGCGTGCCGGTCGTCGGAGAGGTTCTCTGTGGCGTTCTCACGAGTCTTGGTCGAGGCCGCAATGGATGGTAGTTGACAACGGGTCGTCGATGTGGGGAGCGCGTATTATTGTGAGTCTCTCAAGCCCGTTTCTGAGAGGCAAAGCAGGTGAGCTATGAGAGTAATGAGACTGCAAGCACCCGCCAGTCAAAAGCTGGCTGAGGACGCTCAGTATTGGCAGATCAAGGATGAAAAGAGGGCAAAGCACGCTGCATGTTGTTGTCAAAGAGGTCAGAGAGTGTACGAACGGTAAAGAGAGAGTGCCGGGCCTCGAAGTCGGACTTTGGACAAGACGAAGGCCAAGGAGCTAGGGTGCCTGGGGATGAACATGGGGAGATGGGAGGGGTCCAGGATCACGGAGGGCGTGGAGAGAGAGAAGGGGGGGGGGGGGCGAAAGTGAGGACGGGGAGGCCAGCCATACCAGGCATGGAGATAGGGGTGGACAAAAAAAAGAGGACCAAGGGCGCAGTTGCCGTGAGGGCCTCCTTTGTCGGTGACGGAGCATGTATTCTACCTTGCAGGTTAGTAGTGGGCTCAGTGACTAAAGGTGGCCCGGAGCCTAGCAGCGAACCTAGAAGTTGCCAACCAGGTTCAGGCCTCAGAGGCATTCTGGAAGGCACCAGGGGTTCCATTCCGTCCATGGATGAGGTGTCTACCGCGGCTGGCCATGGCAATGGAAAGTCCCATCGGCTGCTCCTGCTGGTACTGGCTGTTCGCTGGTGCAACGCTGCAACGATGGGAAGTGGACTGCACACACTTGCATCTGGTGTGCGGAGACGGAGGAGGAGTGGGGAACGAATAACGATCGTGTGTGTGAAATGTGAAGAAGGAGCGGAGGTGAACGGCAGGCAGAGGGTCCATCCATCACCACTTCACCACCCAAAACCTCCAGGACTCTGTTCTCTTTCACAACCGACGTCCAAGTCGATTCCGTCCTATTTTGGTGCCAGTGGCAGCGCCTACCCTCATTTCTCACTTATTAAGACGCCATACGGCATTTTGTAGGTCGGATAGGTATTATTTTCCCCCAGGAGGCGCAGTGCCCAATTTTACAACGGCCCCAGAACGTATGCCCAGTTTCAAACAGATATTACTACGGATATGTAAGAATACGAATACATAATCCCCGTTTACCGCCGCCCACGGGCCACGGTTGACGCTTCGCTAGAGACCAAGACAATTGAGCCGCTTGACGGGATGAAACACGTGCGACCGGAATCTCAAACAACCAAACCAACATAACCAAGGTACCATGGAACTGGGACCGTTGGAATTTCATTGTCCTTGTATGGAGCACCGAAGCACATTTGATATCCAGACCTACAACAGGCAGAACTACTCGTACATGGTAGTGATAGTATATTCTCCGGTGTTCAGAAAGAATCGACCACGCTGTTTGTGTTAGGATCGAGTTATGCCGCTGTCGTGGCCCGAACACCTCTTTCCATCATTGGTTCAAACTTCGGAGAAAGTGGCTCGGGTTCGATCGAGTTTATTTCCTAATTTGTCTAATCGTCCCGCGTCGGTTTCATCCGAGATTCTGTCCGACTGTCGTCTGCCAATCTGTTCTGATGGCCTCGAAAAATCGTAACATTGCTCTTCGATATTTTGTAGCCTGCTGTGCAAAGGTTTTGGATCCTCCTTGTACGGCAGGGCTTCGGGTCAGCTCACCTCTTTAGGCGCAAGATTCCGGACGACAGTCGACTGCCGAAGACCCTCGTCGAGACTACTCATAATTAGCCCAATCTCCGCTTGGCTTCCGTATTCAATACCTATGAGAGGATGGACCGTGCCGCTCCGGGGTCTTGTGAGGAAGAGCCAAATCTGCAAACCTGCCAGGCCTGCAGCAGCGCATGCACGCCCGCACGACAATGCGCGGGGGAGGAGTCGGCCTGCGATCAAGTGCGGAGAAGGCGATGCGACACGACAAAAAAAAAGTAGGCAAGTAGGGTTCCTCAAGGCGAATGGGGCCACCTCCAGGGCCCTAACTGGCCTCGGTGGTGTGTATTGCCGCTCGAATGGCAGGCGGCCACCAGCTTGGCCCACACTCCGCAGAAAAGGCGCTGTCACCATTGAGCCCCCAGCAGGGGCCGAGGGTCGTCTGGTCAAGACGCTGTTGCCCACTGAGGTTCTGGACTTCTGCACCAAGGGTTGTCGTCGCCTCATCAGGACCCTGTACCTTCAGTGTCCGTAGACGGAAGCGATCGTCCCTCGACAGTGCCTGTCCTTCATAGACGTACAGTGGGAGCCTTCCCTAGCCCCAGGCGGATATTGCTTATGGTAAGAAGCATTGTGTCTTCCAACGATGGTGAAAGACGTGATCAGGAAGCATGGCTAGACCTTGTTTCAACCCTCTGACGTGAACGGGATTGGCACCTTACTCCATCGGGTCTCTCGGCCGACATATCGGGGTCGTATCTCCCGAATCCACCGAGGAAGGCCAGCAGCCAGATCAAACAGGGGAAGGCGGACCATGGACGACCGCGTGCCTCGTCACCGCCACCATGTCGACAAAAGGCTCGCTTTTTCATCAGGGAACTATTCAGTGGCAACTGGGAACTGGAAACTCTGCGACAGAACACACTTTCAAAGCCAAACTGAAACCCCACAACCTTGATTCTTGAAAAGGGAAAGCGACCGCTGTGGATTCTGGAGTATCTACCCATGGAAACGGACGGTGGACCAGTGGGCCCGTAGTTTCGTGCGGCCAGATCTCGGCAGCCCAAATCACCCTAGACAGTTTGAACATCCAATCCTAACAAGACAGCCCGGTAAATATCCTGGAACGATCCCATTGAGGCCCTAGGCTGGCGGTTTCAAAAAAAAAAAGGTTCGACGAATACCACGTATAAAAAAAAAATTTGTGAGCACTATACGTGCAAGCATGATGCACCTGAGGGAATCTTAGACTACCCCCAAGAACAGTACAAGTGCCCATCAAACACGGAGCAACAAGCTTGACCGAGGCAGCCAAAAAGGTTGAGACGCAAAGACAAGTACATCCATAGCTAGTATCCTCTTGCCGCTAAATCAATACAGTTACTGGAAATTCGACAGACATCCATCCTCGCATCTCAAGGTCCCGAAACTCCCTTTGCCCCCTAACTCGTCTCAAAAGGTTGGTAGTGAAAAAGTTGAAACTAGCGCCGTTAGTGAGACGGCGTTGTTTATCAAAACACCTTGTATCCGTATACCAAGTCCCTCTCCTTTCCGAAGCCGCCCATGTATTTGTCTCACAGTCAACGATTCCTCTGCACATGTCGCGACAGCGTGGGTGAGTTAGCGCTGCCCCAGAGATGCGAGACACTGTGTCCAGATTAGAATCCGGCATCGAGTCGGTATTTTTGCCTCGCTCGGCAATGTCCCCGATGGGACCTTACGGCCTCATCCAATCACTTGAGCCAAAGACCACGGATGGACGGTCCGGATCTCAGGCTTGGCCCCGGCATTGATACTCCAACTCCGAGGGCTCCCCACGTGGCACCATGTCTCAGATACCCCCGCTACACCCCTCTTGTTCGGTAGTGAAGCTACGTAAACAACGGGAGATGTCGAGTGCCGTAGACAGAGAGTAGTCAGACAATGACCTTAAATTGCTGTCGTGCTACCATGGCATGAGAGTATTGTCGAACGATGAGATATGGCAGCTGAACTGTTCAAAAGCCCACTGGATATGCTCCGAGATGATAATGCACGCCAGACTAGCCAGATACGGCTCCTATTCCATGGCTCAGTACCCGTTTCTCCCGCTTGCAAGCCTTACAAAGCTATACGGAACGTTCTGTCCGATCAACAGCCTCAGAGTCTCAACAGTAGTGAATGCTGCCACGTCTGCCGCTCCGTAAGCTGCAAAGCCGCTCTTCTGCGCAATGACGCCCGGGTCGCTTCGCTTTCGGGCTGCACCGTCCGCGAGATCCAAGAAGACTTTCTTGGTGCTGGGAGTCCCGTTCGACCCGGTGGCACTGAACACCCTCACCAGCATGCCGACTAGGCGGCTCTTCTCTGGACCGAGCGCCGAGACGATGACGAATGGAGCGCTGTCATCGGCAACGGAGCGGGCTCGCTGAAGGCTCTCGAGGCTGATGAATTGTTCTATCGGGGGCGCATTTCGTGCAAGGGATAAGGGTGTCCGAAAACCAACGGTGTAGATCTTGGCGATTTTGAGTGCCTTCATGGCAAAAAAAACTGCGGCTGCATCGTCAGACGATGAGGCCAAGACGACGGCCGATCTCCCCGAGTACGCCGACGGCGCCAAATCCCGGGTCAGGGTGCTCATTATGCCCTTCCAGCTTGCATTATCTAGGACGAGGCATGTATTGGGGGGCAACGCTGTATGCCGGTGCGGAGGGCTGGAAGGAGCTGATGTAGGCCCGGAGTCCGACGCTGATGAAGACCCAGACCGGAGGACGATGGTGTCAAAGATCCCGATGACTCTGGCGGCTTCTGTGAGAACCGGCCCTGTACCGTTATTTAGGTTTGCGAAGAATTGGCTGTGTCTGAGGAGCGACTGGTGCGAAAAGCCCGGGTGCAGGTAAGCTCCCCCAAAGTGCTTCTGATTGCACCAGGCCTCGAGCGCTGATGGGTTGCCCGGCTGACGCTCCACGATGGCGAACTGGTGGGGCAAGCCAAGTTCGTTGAAGCATTTCTCGTAGAAGGGCGCCTGAGGTGTCGCACTTCGAGAGGCAGTGCTGGTGATGCCGTAGATATTCTTCTTAGGAAGTTGCCCCAGCAGGGCCAGCGCTGCGTTGATTTCTGCCGTGCTCATCTGGCCAGGAGCAGCGATGATGGGCAAGAGGGGGTGGGTGATCGGTGTGAAGACTTTGTTCAACGTCCTAGAGAACTGGCCGGTCTCACCCATGTTGACGGCCGATAGGGGTGGTGCATCCGGGTATTCAGAACGCATCTTTGAACGGAAGTATTCTAGCTCAAAGTTCTCGTTATGTTCGTTAATGATGGCTATCATTTTAATAATATCCGCATAAGGAATTGAGCGCTGGAACACTTCCTGTGCGTATGGGGAGGGCCATCGGAAGTGGCCTGAGAAGTCGTGAAAGGCTGACATGATCCGGGAACTGCCTCGATTCTCATACAGCTTCCGGCGAATATGCTCGGGTAACCAAAGCTCCACGTCAATGTACTCCACCCCCCACTGGATGGCCCTGTACAGATAGTCATGGTATAGGTCAGGGTTATCCATAGGAAACCTGCCATTCTCTTTTGTACACCTTGTTGTAAAGATCAGGGGCAGCTCCGTGCGTTGTCGCAAAAGCATCACCTGCTCGCCCACATAACTCAGGCTGGGGACAGCTGAGAAAGTTCCATCTCCCAAAGGCTCGCGTAAAAGATCGACACGAATTTCCACGGCATCTGATCCCACCGTGAGGATGTCCAAGTTCGGCAGCGCGGCCCGTACATCGGGGAAGGTTGTCGACATGAAATACGTCCTGGGCTTCTCCATGAGTTCCTTGTGATGGCTGATCTGACCCAGGGTAAACGAAGTGAAGCGTGCTAGGTCGCGGCGAAAGAAAGGGGATTCCGTGTAGAGAAATTCGTAGTCGCACTGGGCGGAAAGGTGCAAGTCCGGTGGCATCCCAAGGTTAACGCAGTGGGCGTTGATGGCCACGACGAGGTCCCGGTCTCTTGTCTCGATATCTGTCGCTGCTTTTGATGCCGGCACCCCAATCACCAGTCCACAGTCTTCAGAGCTCACGTCCTTGAACGTGCCCATTATTCTGCAGGGCTTCCCCAGTACTTCCGCAAACACCGACACGATCTGGTCCTGACCCTGTCCGAAGATGATAACAGCAATCCGACAGTCTCCGTTTCGTGGCGCGCCCCCAAAAGCACCCGGGTTTACCATGACAGGGCTCTGGCTGGTTCGATCCACATCCATCTTGATCGGTGTAGTTGGGCTGTGGTTAATGGCGACTCCTGACGAGGGCCCGGGGCTTGGGCTTGCGCTCGCCAAGAGCTGTTGAACTGCCGCCATGGTGCCTCTCGAGAGTGCGGGAGCAGCTCTGCGTCGAGTATCGTCTTAGCTATCAGTCTATATCTCAATGAGTCCAGCAACCTGCCCCAGTATGTAAACTCGTCTCTACCTATCGCATCCCGGCCCCCAGGTGAGAACAATGTGGAGGCAAGGCGACTTTGCCGGGATGATGGGTTTGCTCCGGTTGAAGTCTGAGAAACAGAAGCCTATCCGGACGTACCGCGAGCAGCTGCGGAACGCCTCAATATGAATCCGTGAGTCGGTAAGCCCAGAACAAGGATTTTAGCAAGCCAAGAAACCCTGGGAAACAGGACGGCCTGTAGTTTCAACCAGTCCGGGCTGAAGGGCAATTTCGGAGGTGAATCACAAGGTCGAGTCCGGGCCTAACAACTTGATCTGAAGAGGCTAGGGCGGAATTACAAGTACCGGACTTGCAATAAAGAGGCTGTCAGAAGACCAGAGCGAGTGAGTATTTGAGGCAAAGTTGTAACCAAGCGATCCCTATTCGCCAGTGTGAGAGGAGGTGCTCGATTGGCAGAGGCGGGAGACGAGATATACAGCCGCCTCCGGGGAAGATAGGGTTGCAGGCGGATGAACGGGGCGTGACCTCGTTTTAGCCGTCGGACTGAGGCTTGGTGAGAGTATATTGGATAGTATGGACAATATGCGACAGATTGCGGGACGGAGCAGAGCGAGAAACAATGTATGTAGGCAGACTTGGGAGAGGTGGGTAGCTGGCGAGAAGGAATCCCCCGACAGGATCAAGATTCAAGAGGCGCGCACAGGCCGTTGCCATGAGTTGATAGAGGATCCCCTGGCATCAGCACCGCAAATCGTAGGTGCCTTTGTGCAATGTGGATTTCAGAAGAGGAATCGACCGGGATCTGAGCCCGTTCTGAGACTGGCTCGTCGTTGGTGGAGGCAGAATGAGTCGGTCGTATCCAGGACGGCGGCGTCACGGCCTGGAATTGTTCCACCACAGGAACTCGGCACCAGCGAATCGACGACGCTGGTCGGCTCGCCGCGGGCTGGGTTGGGTGATGCTGTGCAATAATTCGACATCCCTAGGCTCCCTGGTCCCGGAAATAATAGCTGTTGGCGGCACCTTGTGTCTTCCTCGTGCCTTGTGTTCCTCCGTACATTTGTTTCTCCGCGTTCGACAAAAGGGCTCCGGCTCAAAGCTGCCCTGCTCTCAGGCCCTCAGTGGAGAAGAGGGGAGCCAATGTTGGAGCCGCTGGCGACAGAGGCAAACGGGGCGGTTTGATTTTGCCGTCGTGAGAATCCAGGGTTGCACGAGGCCATCCGCTTGGTTCGATGGTCAAAAAAGCACGAACGTCGTGGTCAAAGGGACATTCAGGGGTGTAGCACAGTCAAATTGGAATATCGCACTGTATTTTCTTGTAATGTCGGGATTCCTGCAGGGCCTTTGGACTAACGACATCAGCGCTGGCCTCATGCAAGCAGGTCAGGTAATTAGAGCGCCTGGGCGGCGTAGACTCGGGGACAGCGCTGGGAAGTTCAGGCACCAGATGTCCGTCGCACTGTGAGAGCCCGTCCGGGGAGCCAAAAGCGGCCTTGCCCATAACGGGTCTAGCGACTTCATCTCCACCTCGGCCCACCCCCAAAAGGCATAATTTCTCCACCAATCGCAGCGCTCACCCCGCAACGTCGAGGGCAGGAGTGCCTGGAGAGGGAACTTTCTTCGTCGACCACATCGTCACGCCCGACTCGCCCGAAACATTCTCATCTCACCTTGGATGGGGTTTTTTTAGACAAGCGCCCCAACGCGGCTGTGCGGGCCTAGAACGACGTCGAGACCGAGGAAATGTCCACCAGCCATGTCCGCAGGCTCGTCCCGAGGAATTCCCCAACTCATATGTAATTACTCATCTCTCTAGATACTTCGCTTCCCTATCTAGCCCCGGCGGTTAAAGTCTTAAAAGCCTAAAGCTCCAGGTAGGCTGGCCACTTACTTGGTACAGAAACTCTTGTAGGGTTGCTCCCCCGCATTGTTTCCGTAGTCGCCGAATTGCAATGCTCGCCGATTAGATATGTTGGGCAATGCTCGCCGACATCGACTACATGCAGATTAATCAGCTGTCCATGGAGTCGTGAACACTATCCACGAATCAAGGTAACGCCAAATGGAAGAAACCTCATCCTCATCAGAGTTGATTAATTTCCGACAGGCTCGAATTGTGGAATCGGCATCCTTGATATTTACCATATGAAGTATCCCGGCTCTGTTGAATATTCCACGAATCGCAGCCCTTCCGGCAACTTCACTTCTTAAACACCACAGCACAAAGTTGACGACGAGGTCACAATTAGATAACATGTATTGACTATATGGTATTTTGTATACTTTAGCTCAACGTGAGACAGATCCTACGCCCTACATTTCTAACTGTTTAGTGTAATTCAGGGATCCTAAACTGTCACCTGATCGACAGGTATCACATACCAGTCCCCTACTTCACAAAGTTCGCTACTCTTTGATGCGTATATGCCCGTCAAAGTAACTCCCGACCTCCAAATAATGCATATATCCACCACAATAGTCAATTCAACCATCTAATGAGCCCCTCCGATCAAGGTCATGAGCATAGATGTCAGAGGACGGGATATCATCTCGTCAGACAACGCTAGCTCGATCCTCGATCACAAACTGATTTTGGTATGCGCAGCAAACTCCAGGACACAAGTCGGTTGGTGGACAATTCTTGATACGCATCTGACGTGCGAGGGGCCAAGAAACTTGCAACGTCTCATGAATGGAACGGCGAGGAGCTTCACTAGCGCTACTGCGAGCCCATTCGTCCGCGGCCATCCAAGTCGTGTGATGATGAAGAATATCCGAGCAAGCAACGGGCGGGGAAGTAACGGTACTGCGGGTAAATGTAAAAGAATACGTGGCAAAGCATCATTGAGGGCGGCGATCTCCATTCATTCGGAAGTCCAAATTCCACTCACATCCCTCCAGTGTCGATAAGATGTGCGAGGGAACCCCCATGCTGCTGCTGATGCCGTTTTTGATTCCGTTAGGAGCAAATAAGCTTATCCCGACGTCAAAATGTTAACTCGAGGTAGGACTCGTGAGTGTGTTTTGACTCCTCTTATTTCTACCTTGGGCAGCGTGTCTGCCTAGTCCTCGGCGCGCATCGCTGAAAGCGGAGGCACGGTTTGTGGGCGGTTTGGGTCATAATTGGCCACCTGATAGTTGTCCTTGCCAAGAATATATGCTCCATTCAGCACGCCTCCCTTGTTGAAGAAGTGGAGGCTCTGAAAGAGAGATTCTGCAGCAGGACCAGGTGACAACGCGATAGGAAGCGACACGGGCCCCGTTGGGCTTGGGTTCACAGTTCCAGTCGAAAACGTTGATATAGAAAGTTTGTCCACCACAAGGCCCCCCAAAAGGAAATTTGCACCAGCAAGTTTTGACCAAGGTTTCCTACAGGGCTGGTTAGATGGGAAAACTTAGAGAGCCAGGTGTCTCACCTTGACATAATTCTTGTTCATGGTTAGATCTTGAAAGAGAGGAATTCGATGAATTTCCCGATTATTCCACGTAGTTAAACAACATCCGAGTGGTTTTAATAACCAGAGTTGGTATAAAAGCAGCTTGGAGAACTTGTCGCATTTATCATCGTCTCCAGTCCAGCGTTATCGTAAGCCGACCTCGAGCCTCAACTGATCCCATGAACTCGAGCCGAATCCTGGAATTAGTCGATGGTTGCCAAAAATAGGGTCGTCAATGACCAATCTGACCATTTCAAAAACATATGGTTCATTTGAACGACATGAGTGATGTTCATGGTGCATTGATGCGAATGAAGCTATTCCGTAGGTAGGGGATCCTAGGGATGTTCACACCAAAAGAGCACAGTACAACCCGGCCGGCACAGTGCACCCTTGGCGCAGAAGTTTCTGGCGGATACCGAGAAAGACAAAATATCTCTAGTCTTTAAAGTTGTTTGGAGTTGTTTTGAGCGCTAGCTGTCCGTCTGGTCGTTGTTCCATGAAACTTGGATGCGAGGTTCGTTGTGGATTGAGGTTGGGGTTTGGAGTGGTTTGGAGCTATACAGATCCGGATACACGAGCTCGCTTCACTGTCCAATCAACGCGCTCCTCTCACAAGGCGCGTTCTGGCGTCATTGGCCTTTCTCTCTACGGATAGGTAGGTTCAAGGTTGGCCCTCCCGCATTCCTTTCACACTACATCCTCAGTTTGATTTTGCTAAGCGCATCGAAATCAGCCACCCAATTGTCATTGCCCAACAATTCTTCATTTCTCATCACCGCGCAACCGCACACATACACACCCCATCCTGCCGTCACAATGGCAGAGCCCAGTGAGCAGACGCCCCCCGTCGACAGCGCCGCCCAGGCCGAAGACACCCCCAGAACCGAAGATGCCGTGTCCATCGACCCCAGCCAGGACGACGACATCAAGTCCAAGAAGGTCAGCCTCGCCGACCTGAGCGCCAAGGGGACTGCGCTCTACGCCCACAGAAACTACGAGGAGGCCGCCGAGGTCTTCTCGCGCGCCAGCATCCTCCAGGCCGAGATCAACGGCGAGATCGCGCCCGAGAACGCCGAGATTCTCTTCCACTACGGTCGCAGTCTCTTCAAGGTCGGCCAGAGCAAGAGCGACGTCCTTGGTGGGTCCGCGCCGACCACCGATAAGAAGGGTGCGAAGGCCAACGGCCAGTCGAAGGGCTCCAAGCCCGCCCAGGCAGATGAGGGAAAGGCGACCAAGGAGGACAAGGAGAGCGAAGAGAAGGCACAGGGCGAGGATAAGAAGGACGCCACGGCCAACAAGCCCTTGTTCCAGTTCACCGGTGACGAGAACTTCGACGATTCGGACGATGACGACGGCGAGGTGAATAGCAGCTCAGCGTACCCACCCGGGAATTGGATTATGCTGACGCTGCTTTCTTAGGACTACGACGAAGCAGAGCAGGAAGAGGAAGATGACGATCTTGCCACTGCTTTCGAGGTCCTCGATCTTGCCCGCGTCTGCTACGAGAAGCTCCTCGAGCAGCTCAACCAACAAGATCAGAATGAGAAGGGCAAGGAAGTAGCGGAAAGCGACTCGCCAACTGTTAGGCACGTCAAGGAGCGCCTGGCAGACACACACGATGCCCTGTCTGAAATATCCCTAGAGAACGAAAGGTTTGTGCTATTTCATCGACCTACCACTGCTGGTGCTTCAGCGAGCTAACCATCCTAGGTACCTCAATGCCATTGACGATGGCCGCACATCTCTCAAGTATAAGATGGAGCTCTATCCCGAGGAGTCGGAGATCATCGCCGAGGCGCACTACAAACTGTCCCTAGCGCTAGAATTCGCCTCGGTCACCACCTCCAGCGAGGATGGCTCCACAGCGAAGCGTGAGGAGATGGACCAAGGTCTCCGCGACGAGGCTGTCAAGGAAATGGAGCTGGCCATCAAGAGCTTCAGGCTCAAGCTACAAAACAAGGAGGTCGAGGTCGCCACCATGGCTTCGCCCGAAGAAAATGATCTTACTCGCAAATCGATCGAGGAGATGAAGGAACTAATTGCCGACATGGAGCAGCGGGTAAGTTCTATCATGGCAATTGATCCCTTGGCGATGACGCAGGCTAACCCAATATAGCTCGTCGACCTCCGTAGCGACCCCATTGATACAAAGGGTCTCATGGGGGCAGACGCCAATCCCCTCGGTGGCATCCTAGGCGCTGCCATGGGTGAGTCCTCGGCAGAGGCTCAGGCCCGTATCGAGGAGGCGAGCAAGAAAGCGACAGATCTGACAGGCCTTGTGCGCAAGAAGAAGCCCAAGAATGAGGCCGCGCCCGCTGAGTCCAACGGCAAGCGCAAGGCGGAGGATACCCCCGAGGACGAATCCTCCAAGAGAGCCAAGACCGAGGAGCGGACTGATGCTGCGGCATAGGGGATGATGGCTATTCGTGTAAGAACAATGGGCATACTTCTGACGCTTGATCTCGCCCAAGTGGGTTGGAGTTATGGAGTTGGTGGCCAGGATAGGATGGGACGTGGACTGGGGATATAACAAAAGGGCTATACTCGACAGACAGGAGGAATGACTGTTGCTGTTACATGATTTGCTTGTAAAAAATAACTCTCTCGCAATGCTACAATCGCGCCATCGTGATGATATTTTTCCACTTCGCCTATTTACAATTGGTCTTGTCCGTAACGTAGTAACAAAGGTCTCTACAACTTGTAATTTCCACTCGACGCCGTCTTGACAGCCTTGACCTTGTTGCCCTCGATATCCGTCACCTCGCCCTTGCGGTTGATGACCTTGACACCGCCCTTCTTCAGGTCCGCCATGGTTTCCTTCTGCATCTTGGCCCGAGCGCTGAGAGCCTTGCCAGCACCCACGCCACCAGCCTTGCGCACACGCTCCTTCTCGCGTCTCCGCCGGCGCTGCTTGTCCTCGCGCGACATCTCCTGTTTGGCGAGGGGCAGGCCGCTGCGCGACACCACCTCGCCCTTCTCGGCCGTCTTGCGGTCCGCCGAGTAGATCTCCTGGGGCGCCATCCGGCTGCTCTCGCCTGCGACGCCCTGCGCCGTGGCGGGCTGGGCATCCTCCATGGCGACGGTGGCCACGTCGGCGACGACGGACAGGGTCGGCTCGACGGGGCGCGGGCGGTAGTGCCAGCTGCTGAGGGCGTCGAGGCGGGCGCTGACGTCGCGCCACATGGCCTCGATCTCGCGCTCCTCGCGCTGCAGCTTCTCGTCTGACTGGCTGACGTACGTGTCGGGGTTGGCCTGCTTGTTGTGCTCCTCCTCGTACACCTCGGCCAGGGACTTGCCCTTGGTGTCTTCGACCTCCTCGAGCATACCGCGGCGGGTGCCGGTGGGGACGCTCTCGGTGCCGGGGCGCCGGCGGATAACCTCATCGAACTCTTGGGCGAGGATGCGTCGCTTGATAAGGTCCTCGATGCTCTCGCTGACCTCGGGAGTGATGACGGGCACGGGCTTGCCCAGGTGCTCAAAGTCGAGATCCTTCTCCAGCAGAGAGTTCACCGGGCGGTCCGCGGCAGCGGCTTCGCCGGAGAGTGTCCATTCGCGCTTAGCAACCGAGGCGGCTTCGAGCTTGCGGATCTCCTCCGCCAGCTTGGCCTGCCGGCGCTCGTGGGCTGAGCGCCGGGATCTGGGGTCGCCTGCCGACACGTCTGACAGGGCATCCTCAGAGTCCTCTGCCTCAGACTCATCGTCGAAGAGATCACGGCGCACATCCGCCATTGCCCTCTCGACATCGGCGTCCTCAGGTTTTTCAGGCTGGAAGCGAACACTCTTCTTGGGCCTATCCCCCTTATCCCCCTTGAACTTCCTCTTTGGCGGCGCGAAGAAGTCCTTGTAGTAGACGTCGTTGGCGTTGAAATCGTCCATGCCATCCTCCAGAGCGCCGTCCAGGCCATCTTGCATAGCCTCGTCCTCGCTGTCGCCCTCTGGGGCGTCGAGGGCCATGTCTCCAAATGTTGGGCCGTCGTCCTCATCATCCTCGTCATCTTCATCGGGTATCGGCTCGTCATTGCCATGTTTGCGTCTTGATGCTTTGCCGTCTCCTTTTGTGGGCGCGAGGGGATCCGCCCCCCAGTCAATATCATCCTCGTCGTCTGCGTGGTCGGTGTTGGGATCTCCCCTGGCGTCCTGCTCCTCAAAGTATTGTGATTGGCGATTGAATTCGTCGAGGGAGAAAAAGCCGTCGTTGAGCCCGTGTGGGTCCTCTTCGTATTCCTCCTGGGGCTCATCGTCGAAATCGTCCCCGTCGTCAGGGCCTTCTTCAGCATCATCCCATTCTTCTTCTCCTTCGCTGCCATCTTCAAGCGCCTCGTCATCGATGAGGTCGTCTCCGTCAAGCTCGATATCCTCCGAGTCTTCATCGCCTTCTTCATCCGAACCGCCAGCGAGTGACGATTCGTCGTCGAGGGCTTCCGCCTCAGACAAGGACTCCTCGTCTGACGGCCCGTTCAACACAATCTCATTGCTGTCCTGGAGTTCGTCCAGGGCCGCATCGGCGTGATTCAGGACACCGGCGATGATGCGCTTTGCCTGCTGCCAGACCTGGTTCGTCTCGAAGCCATCGACGTAGACTTTCCTGATCTTGAGCACCTCCCCCTTGTCGCCCCCTCGCTTGCGTTTCCTGCTCTCCTTGAGCTTCTCCTGCTGCTCGTCGGCGACCTGTCCAGCGAAATCCTCGAGCACATCCTTGACGAGGTTCAGCGACTCGGTCGGGAGGGCGGCGCTGGGTTGGAGGAAGATGTGGCGGTTGGTAGGCTGGAGGCTGTCGAGAAGAGCCGCAGCCTTGGCATTTCCATTCAGTGATGAAGAGGCCATCGTGGGAAGGGCGCTGAGTGTGTGCGACGTCGAAGTCAGGGTTGACGAAGTGTCGGCAGCCATTCTAGGGGCAGCTGCTAGATCAATCTCGAGATGGGAACTTCGCCTGTTGCTTTTTCTCAAGAAAAAAAAATCTGGTGGGGCGCGAACGATAAGTCGGCAGCCCCACTCACCGACTTCCATGCAAGTGGGTGACAGAATTAGTACAACCACGCTGTTCCTAAACGAAAACATATAACGATGGCATATTCAAGCCCCATCTCTTGTAAAGATCTTTTTTAAGTTACAAGATCAAACAGTTTTGCATAGCCGTTTATTTTTACCATCAGATCCCACCCGAGGCTTCTACTAAAGACACCCAGTACTACCACTACCACACATGACCGCCGCCAGTATTTTGTCAACCTCTGCTACCCTACAAGAACCACCTGGTCAGGACATTGTGTTGTCAGGAATAGATATAATTGTATTGAAATCTACTTTTCATTATGGAATTCGCTTTTCTATGGTCTATACCGTATGCTTTAGTTGTATATGGGCCGTCTTCTTGAGCATCGATTTGAACCTGCACCAGCCTCTAGCAACATACACCCAGATGCCCTTTGCGTTACTTCCTCGCCAACGTATTGTGCAGCTTGTTCTGTTTGTATAGAAGACTGCAGAGGAGCGAGACAAGCCCCATTGCTAGCATCGCAATGAAGACAACATGCAGCGACTCCATGTAGCCGCGTTCAATGACACGGCGTGTCTCGGGATCGAGATCCCAGATGGCATCAAAGTCCTGCGTGATCCGCTCGATGAGCTCGTCGGCTGTGTCCCCGAGCCCGTCGAGGAGCTTCGGGCGCAGTACGTTCTGGAAGATGACCGACGCCACGCTCACGCCCACAGTCGACCCGATGGCTCGAAACGCCAGCGCCCCTGAGGTAACCACGGCGTGCTCATGATGGTCCACGGAGCTGATGAGGGCCGTCAGGGTTGTCACGAGGATGCCCCCCATCGCGAGCCCCATCATGCCGAAGCAGGCAAAAGGGGCCCAGCTCGGGGTATCCCACGAGAATGTGGCGGCCAGTGCCGTCGCCCCCACCAAAAGGCTCTGCGCGGGGATAGATATGTAGACGTAGGTGCCCGTCGCCTTGATGAGTAGCCCCGAAGACAAGGCTGCCACCGCAGAACCCACGCTGTGGGGGATGAAGACCAGGCCTGCCCGAGTAGCGCCGCCTCCACGGAGCTGCACAAAGATAGGGGCATAGTACATCATCCCGAACATGGCCACGTGTGAAAAGAAGTAAACGAGACACGCTGACCAGATGGTCCGTCGCGAGGCCATCAAACGCAACGGAACGACAGGTTCGCTGGCAACTTTGAGTTCGACGAGGACAAACAGGGAAAATAAGACAGCGGAGGCTCCAACCGTTCCCAAGACCAGGGGATGTCCCCAAGACACCTGGTTACCCCCGGAATTGAGGCCAACAAGGAGAAGAACAATGGCAGCCACCAGAAGTGCAGACCCTTGATAGTCAATCTTTCCCTGGCCACGCCTGCGCGAATCTCGCGACGGAATATCGCGCCCCCTGGCGCAGAATATAAAGCCAACGACAACGAGCGGGAGCTGAATGAGAAATGCGGGTTTCCACCCCAGTGTGTCGTTCATAAGACCTCCAATAAGGCCTCCCAGACCGGTGCCGCAGCCCATGACGATGTGATTGATGCCCTGGACAACCCCACGCTTCCTCAGGGGGATCAGATCGGCTCCGACAAAGGTGCAGATGGCCATGGTGGCGCCACCTCCAGCACCGGCAATGGCTCGTCCGACGAGGAAGACCCATTCCCGGGGGGCGATTCCACACAGGAAGGTCCCCAGCCCGAAAGCTGCGCCGGAAACGAGAAGACCGGCGCGGCGGCCGTATACATCGGTCAGTCGGCCAGCAAGGGGTTGAGTTGCGGCCGAAGCCACGAGGTAGGATGTTCCGAGCCACGAGAGGTTGTTGAAAGAGGAGAATGAGGTGGAGATAGCTGCCGAGAGGGTCGCTACGATGGTTGAATCTGCAAATAATGGGCTTAGGGTTAGTGTCTGGCAGCACGCCTCGACAATCAACTGGCGAAGCTGATACGGGAGCAATCATCATCAACAACAGATTCAACGCACCTAGGGCGGTCATAACTGCTACAATCTGAGAGGTTTCATGCGTGAGCTCCCGAGGATGATCAAGATTAAGGAGTGGCTGACATACCCATACGCTTCCAAAGACTGCGGCTAGGCGGCGATTGGAGAGTTCCTTGGGCTCATAATCTTGGCTCTGGCCGTGTTCCTGCGCATCTCGAGCATTGGCATCATTTTCAATGGCCTCTCCGAGGAGCGGTGTCTCCTCGTTGGGCCTTGGCCCAGGGTCGGTGGCCGCCGAGCGATCTTGGCCATCCATGATGCAAGTCTACCTCCCTTGTGAAGAATGCGGGAACAAAATAATATCAAATCTCCCAAGGCGATTTCATGCTGCTGAGTGTCGTGGATGTTATTGGGCGGCGTTCACCAATGTGCGTCACTAGACGAAAGAGTTGAAGTTCGATGTGAGAAATCCGTCTGTCGGTGAACTCGGTGGGTACCGACATTGCGAGTTCCATTCTTTTCACTCTTCCTCGCGACTCATAACCACCCAGGGTTAAAAACATGGAGAACGCTCTTATAGATTATTTTGCCATCCCTTCCTTGGTATTGAAAGCCAGGCAACTTTATTGTGTGAAGCACAATAATCGAGTCAAAGCTTCTGTGTGATTTCGGCGTGAGCCCACTGCACTTCATGGATAGAATTGGCCACTTGGAGCATCAAGGTTTTAACCGTCTGATCTAGGCATGCTAGTGAGAGAAAATGCTGTGTCCATTGTAAATATGGCTGCATTGCCTCTAATATTTCATCTCGGAATGGATATGTAAGAGCTAGACCCACGAACCATCCAAGTGCCAACTAATAAATAGTCGATTCCTAACGATTCTCAAACCCCAAAACTCCGTACTTCTTGGTTAGTTAACGCCCCGAAACTGCAATAAGTGTCGATGCGGTTGCATACTGGAGCATTACAGTCCCCTTCTACCACCTGTGCTCATCAGCGTGATCTTCTGTTTCTTCTTCTTCTTTCCGCCGCCGCCACCGCTGCCACTAGAAGGGCCCCCGCCTGACTCTGCATTGCTTGCCTGCCCACTATTATTGGCTTCTTGGTGGCTGCCCGCATTGTCATAAGCTTGCAGAGCTTCCATCTGCATGGCTAGCTCAGAGGGTCCCAAGAAGTCTTCCTCCTTTAGCCAACCGTCGTAGGCGTTGTGTGGATCTGAGGGCGCCATTTCGGGAGACCCTGCCACTACTCGAGTGCCCCACACTGTCTTTTGGGCCGAAGGGCTAGTAGACATGGATGACAATGTGTCAAAACCAGGCCGTGAATCGGGAGGTGATGGATCAGGATGGCCGTTGAGCGGCTGGAATTCTGACATGTCCATTGCAGGCACCCTCTCTTCCTCGAAGGGCTCAGGTAATCGTCGCGAGCCCGTCGTCCGACGCAGTTCAGCCGCCTCGAGGCGCTCTGCTTGTACCCTCTCCCTTTCTTCCTGCACCGCCTTGTCTCTATTACGTTTGCGTCGCCTCTCAATGTCCACCTTGAAAGAGTCGAGCGTCTCAGCGGGAACAATATCCGTCCAGTCGCATTCGAGAAAGCTGACGACGCACCCGCGGGGAAGGTGTCCGAGATATTTCGCCCGCTTGCGCATAGCCTCGTCCACCACGTGGCCTGTCGAGATATGCTCCACACGCGGCAGAAGCGTGGAGGGGAACGAGGAGAAGGCGCCGTACTTGGTCTTCAAAATCCGAATATCTAGTGGCGAGAGGTACAGATGCGGCGGGGAACTATAGAAGTAGAAATCCGCACTAGACGACTGCCTTGGTGGGTGGTCTGCAGGTATGAGCATCGCTGACTCCATGTCAACGAAGCTGGCAATACGCTCTTTTGCGACGTTGATGGCCTTGATGGCCTTTTGTGTCCATTCGCCGTCTTGTCCAAATAGCGTCTCATCCTCCTTCTCTTGTTTCTCGAGCGCCGCAACCTCTTCGTCGTATTGCGCAGCCATGTAATCGCCAGTGCCTTTCATGACGCGGGCGTAGTCGAGGACGTTCGCTGCAAAGTGCCAAGGAATATCGTGCCCAGAATTGAGAACTTCAGCACCGCCTTCTCGCGGTATAGCCAAGGTAGAGTTCGCATTCCGGGCCATGAGCCGTAGGACTACATCATCGCCAACGCGAGGCAGCGGGCTCTCCTGTCCGGCGTAGAACCGAACCGGCCGAACCTCATGGAGGTAGATAGTGTCTTCGCAAATGGGGCAGCTCTTCCACTTTGGACCCTTTCCAGGTTTTGAGGCCTCGTCGCTCGAACTCGAATTCATGAAGCGGATGAGGCAGGGGAGGCAGAAGATGTGTCCGCACTTTGCCATTCGCGGCGCCACCGGCTCGGACAGGCAGATGGGACAGGATGTCACCTGTGACATGGACGAGGCGACAACCTGGAGCACATCATTCCAGTCTAGATGCAGGTCGGTATCGGATGCGTGCTTCGAGTATGATCCTTCGGGGGACACAACGAATCGGTAGTTTGCGTGCACGTATCGGGACTTATCAGACGCGTGGTACCCCGAGCCAGGGCCCCACGCGGGATTACGGCGATAAGACCTGGCATAGGCATTATGGTCCTGGTATGGTCGGGGCGAGGTGTAGCTGAGAAGGTGGGTGATGGAGGTTTGGCCCCTCCGGCTATTGGGGTTTCTGAAGGCGCGTAGCTCGGCCATGGCGTCGTACTCGTCCACACCACTGTTCGATCTCTCGCCCCCGCCAGGTCTCCGTTGGTTTCTATGCTGTTTCCGAGATCCTTGGCTCTTCCTTGGCATGGAATTAGAGTTGGGAGACCCAGACTGAGCCGGGCGGCGGGAAGATTCCAAGCTCGACGTAGATGGTCCCGCCTGGGTGGCTGGGGAATGATTCGATGATACGGCGAGCGGCTTGCCCAAGCTCGGATTCGATGGATTCATGATCGGACCACAGCGTTACGAGGGCGGTGGCGGCGGTCGACGTACGATGAGGGGTACAAGTCGTCCGGGGTAACTGTCTAATCGCGTTGTCTTTCGTCTCGAAGGGGCGCATGCGTTGATGGGTGTGCCATCTGCAGCTCGTATCTTGTCGTCCCCGAGCTCACAGTCTATTTCAAGCAGCAATAAATGCTGCAGAATGCCCCCGATCGATGGGGGAATAGTGTATGAAGTAACTATAAGGATTGTTCGATGTTGATCAAGTCTCAAAGGGGCCCGGTGAGGACGAACGGACCCCGTCGGAGGTGGAGTCTGAGTCGAGTCACCAGTCGGAGGGGCAGAATCTCATCATGACGAGCACCATGATGGAACGGAGATAAATTGACCCGACACCACTCATCGATTCCGGCCCGTCACGTGGCTCCCTCGCTACCTTACCTACCCAAGTCTCGACTGGAAGAAGAAACTACGTGGAAACTCTTGCCTCTGACATACAAATAATGAGCTGTATCCGTACTCATACTGAATTCACGAGAAATAGCCTACCAGTGAATAGTCGTGGGAGGTACAATGAATGCTCGTTCAATACTCTCCACTGCTTTCCACGGCCTCAACACGCACTTGTGTGGTCAGATACGAGTAAACGCCTCTTACAACATGAATTCGGGATACTAATAGCGCAGCATCTCCAGGTCCAAATTGAATACCGTCAAGCAGCTACTATTTGAATTAAATATTCGACGTTTGGCCCAGGCATGTCCCATACTCCCGAGTCTCTCTGAAGTCCTATGGTACATGCGTCGCGCACCGGGGGGAATCATTGACACGAGAAGTCACTTCCAACAACCTAAAACAGAAATCAACCCAAAAATCCGTCAACGTAGATAGCGTCTCCATATGACTCGTCTCGCCCTCGTACAACCGATTTTAGTTCTTATCCGAGAACTTGTGCTTAAGCTTACTCAGGATGGAGCTGAGGCGGTTCTTCTTCTTCTTCTCGGCAGCGGCGGCGGGAGACTCGGTAGGCTTGCTCTCAGAGCCGTTCGCGGGGGCCTCGGCGGGCTTGCTCCCGGTGCCATTCGCGGGAGTCTCGGCGGGCTTGCTCCCAGTGCCATTAGCGGGAGCCTGCTGCTCCTCCTGCGGCTTCACTGGCTCTGAAGCCTTGCCAGCGTCTGTCGCGGGCTGTTGGGGCGTCGGCTCGGGCTGAGCCTCCTTGCCCGCGGTCTCGCCATCGGCAGGCGTGGGCTTGACCTCCTTCTGGAGCTCGTTCTCGACCTCCTTCTTCTCCTCGACGGCGGTGGTGTTGGCGGCCGCCTCAGGGCTCTTATCAGCCTCGGCAATGGACTCTTTCACCTCCGCGGGCACCTCTGGTGAGACTTCCTCACGTTTCTCCTCCTTGGCCTGGGAGGCGAGGGCTTCTTGGGTGGAGACTGGGAGCTTCTCCTTGACGGAGTCGGGGAGGTTCTTGTTGGCGACACCGGTGGCGGTGGTAGCAGCCTGGCTGACGGCGGGATTGGCCTTTCCGAGGGCGGCGGCGGCGGCAGCGACGGCGGCACCAGCTGCAACGCCTCCAATAGCCGCGACTCCACCGGAAGGCTTGCCGGTATCAGCAGTGGTAGTGCCATCAGAGGTGACCGCAGCCTTGGGCACCTTCTGCTTGAGCTCCTCTTCGACTTCGGCCTTCTCCTTGACCTCCTCGGGGACGGCGCTGGCCTCAGGATCGGCGCCAGCCTGCTTCTGGCTCTCCTTGACGGTCTCGGGGACCTGGCTCTCCTGGCTCTCCTTGGGCTCCTTGGGCACCTGGCCGGCCAGGCCAACAGTAGTAGCCTCGGGGCCGACGGAGTTGATGGTGTTGTCGGTCACGGGGAGGCCAGACTCGGGGATGACGGGCCCGGTGGAGATGGCAGGCTGGGATGCAGCACCCGGAAGCGAATCGCTCTGCTCGTACGACTCCTTATCGAGCTTGACATTCTTGTTGATGTCTTCGGCGGTGGCTACGGGAACACTCTCGCCGGGCTCGAGCTTGACGGGGTTGACGGCGCCATCGGCGGCAGGGAGTGGGCTCACACTGACAGGCTTGTTAAGCTCCTCTGCCGGCGTGTCCGGGAAACCGCCGGGGATATCGGACGGGGTGGCCTCGCCAGCGGGGGCGGGGGCGGGGGCATCAGCGGCCTCACCAGCAGGAGTAGTGGCGGGGACATCAGTGGCCTCAGCAGCGGGAGCAGTAGCGGGGGCAGCGGCAGGAGCAGCGGCGGCAGCAGCAGCAGGGGCTTTGGCGGCACCGCCCTTTTTGCCCTTCTTGTGCTTCTTACCGGCCATGGTAGCAGTCGTGGACTCGGGGGTCACAGTATTGATGATGGCAGCGGCGGCAGTGGGGGGAGCGATCTGGTCGGGGGTCAGGTAGTTGTTGACGTTGCCGTCGTGGTCGGGCTCCTGGGGTGCAGAGTCGTTGGTTGTCCAACTGTTGTCGACAACGAACTGTGGAACCGTACGTTAGCCGTGACGGTCAATTGAGCAAAAAACGATGATGTGTCCCGTTGGGAAGGGATGGGATGGCTCGGTTCCAGGTTGGTAAAGGGAGGAAGGTGAGTGGGTGGGTGGCGGCAATTGCGGCGTTATTTGACTTTTAAGACAGCCTTGACGGAAATGAGCGACCCCGATCAAACAAGGTCCCAAGGCGTTGCGCGACAAAGTCCCACCACCCCCGACCGACAGACACACTTCCGGACCGTCACGCATGCTAAAGATGGCCGCCTGCTCTCGACATTATGGCATTGCGTCATAGGCAGCGGCCAGGAGCTTTGGTGGGCCGCTTGGTGACCAACAAAGGCGCGAAAACAGTCAATCGGTTGATGGTGGCATGGAGCGACGCAAACAACCTAGGCGCAACGGCCAGGAGCCCTCAGCGATCGCGATTGGCATGGTTCCTGCTCATGCCCAAAGTGAGCATAGCGGCCGTCATCCTTGGAAGGTAGCCGCATGATGCAATCGCGAGCGTGGAGCTGAGCGCAGATCCGCGCGCATGCTGCAGCGCTGCTTGTCTGATCCCACTGATCCCCCGCAGAAGGAGACGGTGCCTCTTGGAGGGGCCTGGCGCGCCACGCCAATTGAATTGGGAATGCCGCCAACGCTGGCGCTAGCATGGCGTTTGTGGTTGAGTCAATGAATTTATGAAATGTGGTGCTGGCTGCGAGCGGCGGTCCACGGTGGGGCAGCAGCAGTGGGAGCGTGGGAGCGTGGGCATGGGAGCGTGGAAGCGTGGGAGCAAAAAAGCAAGACTGCCAGCTAGCTCCCCGCTGAAAGGTTCCGTCGCCGTGAACAAAAGAGAAAAAAAGGACGATGCGACCCCGTGGCTCCGACGGTCAAAACGGGCGTCGCAGCACAAGGCAGCGCGAGGCAGCGCGAGGCAGCGCAAGTATCACAATGTTCAAAGCCCACCCACCTTGTAGTAGATCTTGTTGGATGTGTCGGCGAGGTCGACCGTCTTCTGGAAAACATCGCCTTCCTTGTCGAGCCTGACGCTCTTGGTCCAGTTGTCGAAGGTGCCGGTAACGTACACTTGCTCGGCGGGCTGCTCCCTACGGCGAACAATTGAGAGTCAGCGCCATGTCTCGGGGAAGTCTGAGGGCGCTCGTTTTGCCTGCCCGTCGCCCCCCGTCCTGCCGTGAACGATGCCATACCCGGCGTTGGCGTTGGCGGCTCCGCGGAGCTCCCAGAGCTCCCATCAGGCCGCCACAGCGCCCATCCCAACAGCTGCCCTACGGTCGCGCGTTGGGGGAAGCGAGCGCCAGAACAGCACTTACCACTTGAACGTGTAGCTTCCCATGGCTGCGATTATGGATTACTGTGACAATAGGAGGACGGCGCAGATTTCTCTTTTTTGGGGGGGGGGGATACGTAAGACGGGGGAAGCTCTGGAGTGTCGAGAACCTGAGCTCGTGGTCGGGTGGCGGATGGTAGATGGCAGATGGCAGAGAGGTTGTTGATGAGCAAGCAACAGCTGGCGGGGCAGGTGAAAATTAAAAACACAGCAGCCAGCTTGTTCTCGGCCTTGAATGGACCTGTACGATGAGGCGATGCGCGCCGATGACCAGGTCTGAAATATGCACGGATACGTATACGACGACGGCGATTTGCCTGTCTCTGATCGCCTGCATTTGATGCCTCTGCACTCTCTCTGCACCCTGCACTGCTGCAGGCGCTACAACATGGGATTCTTGATTATGCTGGAGCCCAGCGTACCTGCAAAAATCGTCCCCTGGGCAGTCTGGGCAGCAACGGGTGAGGGTCATGATTTGGTGGCGGGATTCTCTGATGCTCTGATTCTCTGAGGCAGCGCCCCTCATCAGTGCCGTGGCTCCCGTCTCTCGCAGCAACTCGGGGCTTCTATTCCACCAAAGCGGTCCAGGACTCTCTCCCATGCCAAGTTGGAGCAGTGTCTCCATGGATGGGCGTGTCTTTTGACAGCCAGCCACCTGCACGGCAATCACAGCTGGGCCCAGACCTGCAGCGCCCGCTCTGGGTCTGGCGCCCTCACACCGTCTCAACGCCACACCCGGAACAAGCAATCTTCAATCACCACCCCGTCTAGATCCGGACACACCTTTCCCGCATGCGACCATCTAACTGACAGGGGCACTCGCTCAGGCGGCTGAAGAATTCGAAAGCAATATTTGTTTGATTCATTCTCATCAACGCCAAACTCCATCCCTCCCTGTAGGTATATGGATAGCACCCCTCCCCCGCCTTATATACCATGTTGTGATCATTTACAGCTCGGACTTGGAACCATCATCGACGCCCTCGGATACGGACGGCGCAGCCTTCTCCCTCAGCGCCTGAACCGTCACCCTAAACTCCGTCATGTGGTCTTGGGGCCGCTTGTGGTCCGGCCACCCGATCACGTTGCCGCTCGCCGGCGTGGGCTTGTAGTTGCTCAGGTCGAGGAGCTGGTCTGGTCCCAGCGAGTTAGCATTAGAAGCATCCATCGAGGCGGAGAGTGTCAGAGGTTTGATATGAACTTGCCTTTGCAGTCGCTCGTCTCGGCAACCCACAGCGGCAGCACGTGGTAGATAGCCCCGGGCGCAAAGATGACCACCTTGTCCTCGTCCGCCTTGCGGTCCACCTCGGCCAGCGTCTCGACAATGTCGTCGATCTGGTCATCCTCATCAGCGGGCTTCTTGAAGACACCATACAGGCCCTTGCCCTCGCCGCCGGTGCGCTCCTGCTCCTCGATCCACTCGCGCAGTGGAACTGGCACGTCGGTGTAGTCCATCTTCATGATGGACCGGTCGTATCCGTGGCGGTCGTAGCCGGACCAGCCGCCTGGGTACTGGCGCTCGCTGAACAGTTTCTTGAGGCCCGGCGCCCAGGGCTTGAGGCCGTTGGGAGGCTCCTCCATGAGCTCGTGGAGCGTGTACTCGAGGCCGAAGAAGTGTTGGACCGCCTCGCAAGACGGCTCAAACGACGACTCCTTGGCCTCGGGGAATGGGTCCTTCCACGCCCAGCCGTCGACCAGATGGGGCGTGACGTTGTTTGGAGGCGGCTTGCTATCGATGGCCTCGACCGAGGAAGCCATGAGTGCCACGGCGACGGGGAGTATGTTGGCCTTCATGGTGGCGAGGCGTCCGGAGGCTGGTACACTAACACACGATGCTGCGAAACGTCGTAGAGACAATGCAACCGGTGCAATTGACGTCGGATACCAGGTCTAAAGAGCAGAGACAAATACCTGCGAGACAAGAGAGGTTCCCCCGCTCCCCGTAGCATAAATACTTCTTTGCGGAGCGCGAAGACCCCTCAAACTGCCTCGTTGTCCTCATCGGACGCTTGGAGCTCCGAATTTCCATATTCGATGTCGCCCGGAACGCCATGCGACAGCGGCTACGTGCGGGGCGGATGCCAAATTAATTTATTGGTGGTGTTCCTGGCCAAGTCGGGGTAAACCTGTTGGAGATGCGGAGAAGACCTGGGTGTGCTGCGTTTCGCCCCCTGGTCCACGGAGGACCTGCAAGGAGCCGGACGGGAGTCAGGCCCGGCTTGTCGGCTGGCATGTCGCTGCGCGAGATCTGTTCTGTGCGCGGATAGTTGCATACTGGAGATTCGGGGGCGTCTCTGTTTAAAGCAGGTCACCAACGCATCGGGACTCCGGGAGGTTTGTAGATGAATTCTGTCTGTTCTGAATGTGGTTGGATTACACGAGAATATGGCGACGAAAGGGTACTGTATACATAAGAGCCTCTGACTTTGTGAACCTCACATGGAACAAATTTCATCTCACTCCACCCTACTCCGTAGTATCTAACATGCTTACACCCTTTCAACACAAGCTTCCGTCAATCCATGTCCGCGCAGGTGCATTGCGTCCCTCCATCTCACAGTGAGACGGGTTCACTCAAGCTGAGAGTCACCGGGGAGCCGTCCATTGTGATCCAAATAATTGTCGGCTCGCTACCAACCTGATCCGATTGAGTCGACCCGCCAGACGCCGAAGCGGTGCCGCCTGGGATGGTGACCGGGACCGGGACCGCGCAGCTGTTCCCATTCGTCGTCACCGTCACTGAGTCAATGGCGTCGCCGTTGGCCGTATAGGTGTACGAAAGCTTGGGTTGGCAGCTGTCAAGCGTCATTCGATCGATAAAGTACTCGGCGAGAGCGTCGTGTTTCAGCGATGTGATGGGCCAGTTGGTGAGACGGTACATCTCCTGGGCAATCGTCTCCACCCAGGCCATGACGAGAGACATCTTTCCCGTCTTGGAGCCGACGGTGATGGTCGCCATATCAATCTGCCGCAAGTTGGCCTGGTGGAACATGTACGGATCGGCTTGCAACCCCAGGAGGTAGCGTGTGTTGGTGGCCTTTGCGTCACGCAGCAGGCTGTTGAAATCACCTGCGCCTGCGGACGTGTCAATCCACTCCTGGACCGTGCAGGCAGGCGTGTCGCAGTTGTAGTAGATTGTTGTCGCATATCGAGGGATGATATACAATCCCGCATGTCCGTTGTTCTCGACTGTGGAGACGAGAGGATGGAACTGGCTATTAGGGTTCCTGAGAGGAGGACGGGTGTTGTCGCCGACCACATGCAGGATTCCATTATCCAACCAGGCACGAATCACATCCGCGTTGTGAAGGCCGGTAATGGCGGGGGGGATCAGACCCTTGGGTGAGAAACGGGTGGCCTGGTCTATCCCCATCTGAGCCAACCAGTCCTGGTTGAAATGAATCTCCCTGGCGGCATCGTGGTAGGTTGCGTTGTTCAGTTCCAAGTGGGTGAATGTGTGAGAGACGTGAGCAAAGGCATTCAAATTGTCCTGGTCCAGCCACCAGGCCGCAAAGTCGTCCAGCTGGGCGCAATCTTTCGTCCAGCCATACTCCTCGAATTCTGATGGCCACATATCCTCCCCAGTTCCCGGAGGCTTGACCCACTCCAGAGGCGTATCCGGAGGGTATGGATAGTCAACGGCGTCTGGGGGAACGCACAAGTCTTCGCCCTGAGGCTCTTCAACGGCAGCAATGATATCACCGTTGCCATTATGGCCCATCTCGAGACGAAAGTCCGAGCCCGCAGGGAGACGGGAGTTGATGTCATTCTGCCAGGTGATGTGAGCCTCAATGTCGCCGGTGCGTGTCTTGAATTCCTTATTCGCTGGCAGATATAGTTCGGTGGAGAGTTGAACGTCGTCAATTTGGGGACTCAGGTGGATTTTGCGCTTGCCGAGGAAGAGACCTCGGGTCATCCAATGAATATGAGCATGCTGGAGGAAGTTGGATGTGGCGGACCAGTCAGTTGCCCAACCAATAAACCAGACAAGCTGCTCGCGCCCATTGAAGTTGTTTATGACGCCTGCAACGGTATCTCCGGTGTACGGGCCACCGGGGCCAAACTTGGCGATTGCCATCGTAGTGGTGGAATTTGTGATGGAAGCTGGGTAGTGCCAAAGCCCAGAGGTAGTGACTCCAGCTCCACTGTCTTTCATTAGTGAACGCTGCGTGCTCCAGGGGCCATGGCAAATACGCACGATTTGATGTTGGCCGTGGGGAAGCTAGCAGTGTTAGTGAAGCTGATGAGCTGCTCCACGTCATCTTCACAACAGCCACCATCCCCGCTAGCAATCTCAGCACCTGGGTCTGTGTTTAGTTCCTCTATCGTCTGGAGCCAAGAAGTCAGTGGAACTCACCAAAGCTGGGTCCGGGATATTCATCGGTTCGAACTAGGCGGACGTGGAAGTCTGTCTGGTACTCATAGATGGTATCCCACTGTTGCTGGGTCACAGCACTGCTCCATGTTCCCTCGTAGTCGTAAGACACATCGCTCAAGACAATGATGCCCCCATAGAGGCCTGTGGTATTCGAGCTGGTGAGAGCTGGAAGCAAAATTCCCTCCCTGGGGACTAAAATGGCCTCAAACGGGATGCCATAACCCTCTAGACCAGAACTAGCCGTGGAGGCAGAGTACTCATCCCGTGCAAGGATGAGGATCTTGCTGTCCACTGTGGCTCCGGGAATGGCATGTGAGTGACATGCAAAACCCAGAATGCTCCCCAACGGGAGCACAAAGTGCTGTAGGAACCGGCGAGTGAGCATTGTAGTGCAACTTGTTACGGTGACGCTAAGCCTGGTCGGCAAAAGAAGGGATAGAGCAAGTTAAGGGGATCCCAGAAGAGAGGGGATGGGGGTCTTTTGAACACAGGAGAAAAGCGTGAAGGAACACTGGGCGAGGCTCCTTAGAGAATCCTGAGTTCGAGAGCTCTATCTTCTGCAGAACTTATCAGCTTTGCAAAGAGGAGTTGGCTTCTGTGAACGATCTGACCACAACTGAAGGAATCGGGAACACCGCATGCAACTATTGAGCCGCCTTGAAAGCCCAGTCAAGCCTCGAAAGCGGGTGTTGATGATGTTCTGCTAAGGATATTGAGCACAGGCGCTTCTGGAAAGCTTGGCTAGGCACGCAAAAATGATTATGCTCGTGATCCGACGGCGAGGAACGGAAGCGCGGCAAGGTGTATCGGGGGATCAAAGATATTACTCCTACTGATGCATGGCCACTTGGCAAGCGGGACTCGGACCAGTATTTGGCAAAGTACCGAGATCTCGAATGATCGATGCAGCTTCATATTCCAGCCGCAGAGGCAAACGTGATCGAGCTGAGCCCTTGGCCGTGTTCTCGAAGTTTTGGCTGGCTCGCAGTGAAGCGACGGCGTTGGACCAACGGCGTCAATGCAGATTATGCAACACGCTGGGCGCCGGTACCCGAAGTTGAGCATATTTTCCAGGGGGTTACGTTACGCAAGCTGCAGGTGCTGCTGGCAAGCTCGTATAGAGATGGCCGGAGCCTGAGGGAAGGGGGAGCGACAGCGAGCAGAGATCCATCGAGGATGGTAGAGGTACAAGAGATCCAGGGCCGGGGAGGGTTTTCAGGTAGAGGTACAAGCGCCACCGTGAATTTCGTGATGGGCCCTGGCAGGGTTCCATTGCTTATTCTGCGGGGTACCCGTAGGACCGAAAAAGATCCCAAGAGGAGCCGGCCCCAAATGGGCTCTTCCATTATAATGCGTCTGCAGTGCACTGCTTCACCGGTCATGGCGCGGGATGCGAGATGGAAGAGACTTTCATTTCAAAGGTGGTGGATACTACGAGTACTTACCCAAGGTAAGAGCTAACAACCTAGATGGCATTGCTAGCACCTTCCTCGGTGCTGCTCGCGTCTCAATGCCCCATGTATTAATAAAACGGAAGGCGGTAGCTTAGTTCAAATCCAGTCTACTCGTACTATGTAGGTAATATTCGTAAGTTAAGCTAAAAGCAGGTCCATGATCATCGTCCCAAATTCTCCATCCAAGTGCCACCGCCATGTGGTTTATTCTCATTTTCTTTACGATTGGCCAAGATCTCCCAACGATCCTGATTCCTGAGGGCCCGGCCCGTACAAGAGCCCGAACATGCCGCTCCCAAGCGCTTTGGGGCCTAGGGCTGACCGCTGGTTAATTACGGGCCTCCCTCCATTGGTGTGTTGCGTCGTGAGGCCTCAGCCAAGGCCCCAGCCTCAATGCCCCTGCCGCGTAACCGTGGTCCAGAACTTGAGCTGCATTTTTACAGCGAATCCTGTGGCTGAGTCACGGGCTTGCGTGGTATTACAAGAGCAAGCGACCGCGGTCGTCAGTGGTCGTCGGTGATCGTCAGTGCATTGTGGTGCCACTTTCGTCTCTGGACGCCGGATCTTCAATCGACTTCTCACTTTAACATTCGGGGTGCGAGCTCGTGTTGGCTCGCTTTGGTGCCGCGATGCTAGGCTTCGAAAAGTCTCAGGCCACCGTGGACGCGGCTGGAAAGCCAAAGCAGCCATGGTCGCTGAAGCGGAAATTGCTGCTCGCGCTCGTCGCCATTGTCGTTATCATTGGCCTGGCGGTCGGCTTGGGTGTTGGGTTGACAAGGGGAGGCGGCGGAAGTGATGATGATGGGAGCGACGACGACAATACGGACGACTCTGGCGACTCTGGCGGCTCGGGACCCGACCGCGAGAGCAAATGGAAGCCCGGTGTCGGAGACTCGTGGCAGATCGTTCTCAAGCAAGCCATTAAGCTCGAATCCAGCGACGACATCGACCCCGACGTCGACGTCTACGACCTGGACCTTTTCGACAACGATATTGAAATCTTTCAAACGCTCCAGGATGCCGGCAAGAAGGTCATCTGCTATTTCAGTGCTGGATCATGGGAGGACTACAGGGACGACAAGGATGATTTTGACAAAGATGACCTTGGCAAGGAGCTCGATGGGTGGCCCGACGAGCGATGGCTGAAATTGTCGAGCACTGGAGTCCGCGATATCATGAAGAAGCGAATCAAGACTGCATGGGAGAAAGGCTGCGATGCCATTGACCCCGACAACGTGGACGGCTATGTGAGTATTGAACACTGCACCCAAAATTGTTGCCGCTGACATGCCTCTAGCAAAATGCGAATGGCCTCGGCCTCACTGAGGAGGACTCTATCGATTACATGCGCTTCCTGTCAGAAGAAGCCAAATCCTACAAGATGGCGATTGGCCTCAAGAATGCGGGATCCATCATCCCAGATGTTCTTGATTTCGTCGACTTCTCGGTCAATGAACAGTGCATACAGTACTCCGAGTGCGAGACTTTTGCAGCTTTCATCAAGGCGGACAAGCCAGTCTTCAACATTGAGTATCCAAGCGGTGCACCTAACCATATCGCGAGCAAGGTGACGGAGGAGATTTGCTCCCATAAGGGAAATGCTACGGGGTCCGAAGATTTCAGCACCGTCATCAAGAAAATGGAACTCGACGGCTGGGTCGAGTACTGCGACGGGGAGACATATACAACAGAACTGGAAGATTAAGCACTGAGCTGTATCATAATTAATCATCAGCGAATTATTTTATTGCCACATCTCCCATTACTATGTATTGTGCATCACCCGTGGCTGGACTCCCCATCAAGAACAGCAACAAATTTATCCCATACCTTTGGCCACCAAGTAAAGCCACCGCCATCCTGCTCGGTGACGTAAAGGCCTGCGAGCCCCGTACGCTGGGCATTGTCCATGACCTGCTCCAGGTGGTCCTCTGCACTGGTAAAGCTGTGGATGATGGCTAAGGTCTTGTGGCGCAGGTCGGGCGCAACTTGGAGCGCCGTTTGGTCGGTCGACTGGAGCAGTGCCCAGTGATTCCAGGCTTGCTCGAAAGTCACAACATAGTCCGCAGCATCGAAGAAGGCACCGTATATGACAACCCCGGGGTTGTATACGACAAGGCCGTGCCGCCCTAGTGCAGTCGACCACGACGAGTGGACGTGGTCGGCGAGGGAGGCCATGTACGGAACCAGCGCAGGATCCGAGGGCGCCTCGTCGATGAATATGCCATCCAATTTGAACTCGGGGTTCCATCCTCGGTATGTGTCGATCTCCCCCCGGATGTCTGCCGCGCTGCGCTTGCCATAGCTGCAGTGTACATAGCCCACGGGCCGGATGTTGGGGATCCTGCCCAACTCCCTCAGGACGGCTCTGTAGCTGGCGTCGGGCACGGCGTCCTGGCCAGGCCCGCTGTTCGGGTTGATGATGGCGAGGAACTGCACCTGTGGGTGTCGTAGAGAAGCCCGGAAGAGGGGCTCCCACGCGCCCTTTAGCGGGTATATGTACAGAGGCACAATGACGCAGGGCGGAGGCATGTTCGTGGCGGTTGGTACAGAGTTGTGACCGGGGGGCTTAGTCGTCCGTTCGTAGGGAAGGGTAAGGGTTGGATGTGCTTGATGTGCGTAGGGTCGCTGTCGGGTGATGCGGGAGGGGCTGTAGGGGGCTGTAAGCGCAAGGTGGCCAGGATGATGCATATGCGTATAGGCAATAGAATACGGCTGCATCTCTGCAATCCTACCGAATGTGGATCGAGCATGCATTATGATCTCAATACGGTCGAGTATCAATAAAGGCGTAGCGACAAGTGCCGAGCAAGACATTCCGTTTGGAGCCGGCTTGTGATCGCTAAAGTTGATTGACACTCTCGCCTTAGCCCCCTAATTGAGTGAGATGTGTGCCATGTGGTCAGATAAACACTCACACGCATTATAGGGGCTGAGATGCTGTTGTAGAACGTCTTACATGTCTAACTCTCTGATGATATCCCTATTATTGGTGAAGACGGGATTCGAAAGGTCGGTATGTGCACTGAGCTCCCCAGGCCCAGAAGTCTAGTGTTGGATAATCTACCGTTTAATGAAACTCTAGTATTGCGGTGTCGTCTTGGTCATCGTGCCCCTGCTACGAAGGCTGAGTAGCCAGGTTGTGCCCAAGATAAGTTTTCGTTGGACGGAACCCTCTGGTGGTTGTCGGTCGAGTGGTGTGCGTCCTCGCTAACAACGGCCACCTCCACCTGTTTATATATGGCGTTGTTGTTCCATGTATTGACTGCCTTTTCCGAATCCTTGTCTATTCAGCTCTTCATGTCCTGTATCCTGTAGCTGTCGACCATGTGCTCCTCGCTCTCGTTGTGCGCCAGGGTAGTAAGGGGGTTAGCTGTGGGAGGCCCGCGCCGTCTCCAGCTGGGGCCGCTGCTGGCGCCGCCCCCGCCGCCAAAATTGACGACGTCCTTGGGGGTTTCGTCATGGAACCTCTGTGAGGATCGCATGGTGGACGAGACGGTGCCCGGGACGGGCGTGAACTAGGCCTTGAGGAGAGGGAAGATCATGGGGAGGTTCGTCGTCACGGTGGCGACAAAAGTCTCGTGCACAGCTCTTGATCCCGCCAGCTGTGATCCATTGACGGGGTCCTGGGGATGGTTAGAAAAGGAACAAGGGGAGTGAAAGCTGGAGTAGGTAGGCCTACCGTGACAATGAGGACGCAGCGCAGCGTCGCGCAGGCAACTACAAAGATGCCACCTCCAAAGAGGAACACGAATCCCACCTTTGTCCATCTCTTCAGCTGGGAGCCCCAAAGTATGAGTAGGGGTATCAACACGAGGTATAAGTCGGTGGAGACGTTTCATGGTTAGGTAGACCCAAACGATCTGGTTGGAAACTGCAGACTGGCAGGCGTCTGGGTGTAGATCCGTGGTCAGGATGGTGCATGCACTGGAAGAACGTAAAGTGTTTGAACTTAGTGCCCGGGTCCGGCTGGATCTGCCATAGTCTATGGAAGGGTTGGCACGAAAAGTAGAGGTTCAACGTGACGGCTATCCAGCTGGCAGCTGGAAAGGCGAAGCCGAAGTATATGCGAACCAGGTACGATCTCCCGAGGCCATCCTACAGATCTCATCAGTTATCCATTGTGTGTCTGTCCCGTAGCCTGCCACGTATTATACGTACCGTCAGCCGCATGTAGAATACTAGCAGCGATGCCTTCAGCGTCCAGAGCAGACATGAGTAGACCGTCCGCCCGGCAATCTGAATCCTCGAGCCGAGGACCCTAGATAGACTAATAGAGGATTGGTATTTTCCCCGCCACGATGTGAGTATGTTTGTTTTCCTCACCTTAGAGCGTATTCGGGGCTATCAGGGACAAAGCAAGCCGTTCTTTAGGCGTCATGCCATTGTTGGCCAGGCCCTTGGCGGCGTTGCCAACCGAGTAAGCAAGGCCAGTCTCAGTGGCATAGAATAACTTTGACTCGACATAAAGTATTAGCCCCCAATGGGATGGGTAGATGGTGGTCGAAACATGAAATTGAAGGAACTGACCAACCCCAGCCAGGCCAAGTAATCATCTCCCTGGAGTCTCTTGAACCCAACGGCTCTGACCCGCGAGTATGTCCGCAGAATGGTGACCAGAACTCCCGTAGCGAGCAGAGTCCATGCCTCGGTGGTAAAGTCTCTCGTCGCCTTGGCTGCTGCTACAGCAGCGGCAGCGGCCGGGTCATAGGGTGGGGGCCCAGAAGACATGGCGAAAGCAAGCAATGGAGTTTGGCACTCACGAAACCAAATACATTATGGGGGCGAAGACCAACATGAGCCGTCTCCGCACGTTGAAGTACGGAAGATGGCGAAGCTACATGGTGCCATATGCAAGGCCGGACTGACGCAGGTGCCCAAGGCCGGCAAAAGGTGACAGGGAGCAGATGGTAATTTCCAGGTAATAGTTTGCTAGACTCGTGTATGATGGATCATGGCGCATGTTTAGTTTCAGACGTACGCAGATACGGGGTAGGAGATAGGCGGGAGCAGGGGTCTGGTATTCTTGTGGGCGTCTGGGCTCTTGGGGAGTTTCTTGGTGGTGCATCACCATCATCCATGACGCCAATATCGGCGTAGTGGGCAGGATATGTATGTACCGGCCAGGGGTAGGAGGGCGACTTCGCACATAGTACCACCTATTTGGTACGTGCCGTGATTCTGTAGGTACATGTGGCACAAATACGACCAGGTATGCATTGGCGCAGAAATAACATACGGGCATGAGTACTACATGCAGGAGGCAATCAAGATGCATGCAGTAAGAGTACTACTGCTCCACCTGTTGGTAGGGCTGTCTAGGTCCCTTGTTCGTGTAACTGTCAGGGCCTACGGAGTATACGGGTAGCAATTACGGTACTACTCCTACTCATATTACCACGTGACGTCTGCTCTGTACGAATTACGAAATACTACCAGATTAGGCAGCAGTGTCCGTTTCTCTACACAACAAGCATCTAGGCTACTTGCTGCAACTATAACCATGCAGTTGTACTCCGTACACAGAATGTGTACTCCCAAGTAGTTGGACGAGTAGTCGGAACTGTTAGATCAAACCATCGGGGGCGGAGATGTGGACCGAGGAAGGGTTCTGTAATTGTGCAGCACATGGCGACGCACAATTTCTTCATGTGGCTCAACACCCGAGGGATTTCCCCCAGGAGTTGAAGATACGAGTACGGAGGCAATCGGGTGCAGACAGCGAGCTTCAGGAGTTGAATGGTTATTATCTCAAACCGTTGGGCTGCCAGCCTGCTGGGTCCTGGCCCCGGCGTGGAAACACCGGGCCCCCTGATCCCTGATCCCCTGGCCCCTGGTCGACAGATATGGAACCGTCTCAACCATCATCTATCATCTCCTCATCATCTATTCCGCAACGGTTGGGCGGGTTGACACCCTTCTGGGTCGCCAATTGGCTGCGACTACGACGACTGCAGAACACAATGGGACAAATGACATGCCTGATCCGAGACTGGGGGTGATAGCTAATAGCCTATCACGACGGCCCAGAAATGTATGTAAGAATCTCGGTACCCGACCACCCGGCGTCGGTCGCCTACGTCGGAGCTTGCTGAGCTTGGATCCCCTTGGATCTCCTTGCGTCCCTTACCACCGTTCGAACTCAGCAAAAACTGCTGCTCTCCCAAGCGTCTCGTCAAGTCAACAGATCACCACCGAAACCATGGAGACGTTGGACTGCGTTGTCGTCGGCGCAGGTACGTTGACCTCTCCTCCAGTCCACAGCAGCCAAGACGCCCTCGGGACCTCGCCGGCTGACTTCGCGCTCATCCGATAGGATGGTACGGCCTGGGCGCGGCGAAGCAGTATCACTGCACATGCCCTGGCAACTCGCTCGCCGTCTTCGAGTCTGCCGCCTCGCTGGGAGGCACCTTTGCCGACCATCGCATCTACCCAGGCTTGAAGAGCAATAACCTTCTGGGGACCTTCGAATATCCCGACTTCCCCATGGACACCGAGACCTTCGGCGTCAAGACTCGCCAGCACATCCCCGGCAGAGTCCTCCACGCCTATCTCGAGGCCTATGCCGCCCACTTCGGACTCAATGACCTGATCCGCCTCAGCACCAAGGTCACCGCGGCAGAGCACCAGGAGACCGCTCAGGGTGGCTGGGTTCTGACTATCGTCGACTCCAACCAAGCTGAGACCAAGGTCTTTGCGCGCAAGATGATCATTGCCACCGGCCTTACTTCAGAGGCTTTCCTCCCGCATTTCGACGGCCAGGAGACCTTTGGCGGGAAGGTCTTCCATGGAAAACACTTCCTGCAGAACAAGGACACCATCCAGCCGGGAAACTCAGTCACCGTGTTTGGCGCAACAAAGTTTGCCTGGGATGCCGTCTACACATATGCCACGGCCGGTGTCAAGGTCGACTGGGTCATTCGCTGTAAGATTGTCCTTCTCCTTTCCCACTTCTTTCGTTCAATTGACCTGATTCGATCCCAACAGCATCCGGACATGGCCCTTGTTGGATGTCGCCGCCCTTTGTTACGCCGCTCAAGAAGTGGATCGAGCAGCTCGCGAGTTTGTGCTATCCCATCTCCCATTTTCAGGGCCAGCTCTGACCCCTAATTGTGCAGACATCCGGTTCCTGAGCTGGTTCAGCCCCTGTATCTGGGGTTCGATTGACGGGTACCCTCGTATTCGCAAATTTCTGCACGGCACCGCCTTTGGTCGAGCCTTGGTAGACGGCTTCTGGAGCGTGCTCGGAGGGGACGTCCTGACCCTCAACAAGTACGATTCGCATCCCAAGACAGCCTTGTTGAAGCCCTGGACCGAGGCCATGTTCACCGGCCCCAGCTTCAGCATTCTCAATTATGACACCGACTTCTTCGAGGTCGTCAAGGGCGACTTGGTCGACATCCACGTCGGCGAGATCGACCACCTCAGCCCGGGCAAAGTCCACCTGGCCGACGGTACCGAGCTCAAGTCCGACGCCCTTCTGGCCCACACGGGCTGGAAGCATGTGCCACCCATGAAGTTTTCCCCCGCCGGTATTGAGAAGGAGCTCGGCCTGCCCCATGAGCTGGCCGAGGATGATGCGCCAGAAGAGGACCTCGCCAACCAGAAGTCATTGCTCGAGAAGGCCGATCTGGAGATTTTTGATCGCTTCCCGCGCCTCAAATCCCAGCCGACCTGGAACAAGAACTACGTTCCCCTGACTGAGCAGAAGGGCATCAAGAGCGACGACCAGGTCACCCCGTGCAAGCCTCTCACGCCGTACATGCTGTACCACTTCCTCGTGCCCCCCTCTGAGAGGTTCCTACGCACCCGCGACATCGCCATTGTCGGCGTCGTCACCAACTTCAGCAACGTCATAACGGCCCATCTCCAGGGTCTGTGGGTCGCCGCCTACTTCTCGGGCCGGCTGGCGAACGACCCCTCTGCCGCCGTGGGCAACAAGGAAGCAGTGACCAGGGTGCAGTACGAGGCGGTGCTGCACAATCGCTTCGGAAAGTGGCGGTATCCCACCGACGGCACCAGGAGCCCGGCCTTCATCTTCGACGCCGTCCCGTACTTGGACCTGCTGCAGATCGACCTTGGGCTAAATCCTCATCGGAAGGGCAGCTCGTGGTCGGATATTTGGAGCCCGTATGGACCGCGGGACTATCAGGGTGTCAATGAGGATTGGGAGAAGAAGTACGGCGGTGGGAAACCCGCACCCCTCGATGTGGTTGACGTTTGATTTATTTTTTATAGCTTCGTATTAGCATTTCAAAGAGATATTTAAGCCCACAAGTAGTGTCTGGTTGAGACGTGAAGTCAAAGAAAAGCTGCCCAACCGGTTGCATTCTGATTGTTGTGGACAAAGATTGAATCTTGGCCCTAATTTGTTGAGTCCTTACGGTGACTTTGGTTAGACCGTGTTTAAAATCGAGACTACATACGACACGTATGGCTTCGCACCAATCTATCGCCATATGGCTGCATGGCTTGTCTCGAGGCAGAGGACTACTCTATAATTTAGCGGTATATTTCCCTAGTCCCCATTTACTTTTCTTATTCAACGAATAATTTGATAAACAAAAAGGAATAGCTCAATATCTACTTCAAATATAGCTAGGTTATCAATGGCCTTGTCAACCTGGAATCCGAGGCCTGGTTCGGGCAGATTAATATTCATCAGCGTGCAGTCGCCTAGTGACACGCAACATATCCTCAAAGATTTCAGAATGAATTATAATTATCTTTCTAATACGGATGAGGAAGAGTTCTTTTTAATAGGCGAGATGGGGGCAGGCCACTGATGATATATATCTTTATATCAACAGGAGCCCAGGGCTCCAAAACCACCTGCTCCCGCCCTTGCTCAAAAGCCTGCGAAAGTTTTCTTTCACCTGGCCACGATATTTCGCAGTACCTGCCCTCGCTCAAAATGGTCGCGAGGCCATATCATCTCTTCTAGTGCGCTACTATGGAAGTACGGTCACCTTTTGACCGAACTGTCCACCACACAACCTAGCGAGAGTTGTCACTTTCTCGTGACTTTACATTCTAGCCATTTACAAGAAGGCTGCTTACTGAGACGCGAGAAAATAGGCCTACACACTACAACCTTGCGACCAGGGGAAAGCCAAATCCACATCGATCAACTGCTAGTGGGAGCAGGTGACTGTGGAGGGTTTTAGTAAGTTAGATGGGGGAAAAAGACGGAATACAAACTGCTGCCTCTAACATACGAGGATTCCCTTCTGAAATAATACTACTAGCAGTATGTGAGGAATGACTTACTGAATAAACGAAGTGCATTTGTTTGTGATAAGAGACCAGACGAAATCTTGCGGGTAGAGAGTAATGGGTACATACCTACCTAACCTACTAGGTACGTATTGTAGGTATTTGGTCGCCTGGGACTCTGGGAATGCTCACTGCCACCTGCCAATCATTACCAAAACGCGTCACGTGCACAGCCCTCCTGCCAACGGTCGAGACAGACTTGGAAGTTGGAATGTCGATATCGATGAAAACTTTGGACCTCTTCGCGGCTCTCGGCACCAATTTTACATCAAATGAGAATACCCGCGTGGCCCATCTGCTATGAATCCTATATTACACCCGGATCCCATGCGGCTGCTCAATTACCTCCCGTCCTTTACCAACCATGGGATCCCTGCCCAAGAAACGACTGAATCACGTCCACACAATGGAAGCATGTCCCCATCAGTGCCATCACGCCATACCCATCATTGGTTTGCCATACGCACCCCAGATACATAGTTCCACAGGTCGCTGGCACACTGCGGGATGCTCTCCTTGGCAGTCCACCCGAGCTCGCTGAACGCGCGGCCATTCGAGGCGACACAAAAGCCGACATCCCCTGCACGGCGTCCAGCCCAGCGCACCGGTATCTGCCGGCGGGCCGCCTTTTCAAGACTCTGCACCGCCTCGATAACGGTGGTCCCCGTCCCGGAACCCAGGTTGAACGTCCGAAACGGCTTCTCGGCTGGGGAGGCGAGTGCTGCGATGTGACCCCGGGCGACATCAGATACGTGGATGAAGTCGCGTACTGCTGTTCCATCCCGGGTGTCCCAGTTGGTGCCAAAGACATCGAGTTCCTTCCGCTCGCCCGTCAAGACCTGGGTGATGACTGGGAAGAGATTGGTTGGCGTTCCTTTGGGATCTTCGCCGAGCAGTCCGGAGGCATCGCAGCCGATGGGGTTGAAGTATCTCAGGGCCACAATGCGCCAGGCAGGGTCCGAGTGCGCAATGTCCGCAAGTATGGCCTCGCAGAAGTATTTGGAGCGCGCATAGGGGCTCTGCAGGCCTGTAACGGCGGGCTCCGCGACGACTTCCTCGTCGTTGTCGTTGACATATTTCTCAGAGTGGTGGACCAGGTCTTCTTCACGAAGTGGTCGCCCGAGATCAGCTTTGGATCCGTATACCGTAGCTGACGAGGAAAAGACAAAGTTCCGAATTCCGTGTCTACCTAGCAACTCGACAAGATCCACGAGACCGCAAACATTATTGCGGTAGTAGGCAATGGGGTTCGAAATTGACTCTGACACAGATTTGAAAGCCGCGAAATGGATGACGCCTGTGATCCGAGATTCACGGACCAACGAGGGCGGCTGAGTGGACACCGGTACCAATTCAGAGTACGACTCGAGGAGGAAGCCCATCGAGTTACTGCGGTAGTCGAGCTTGTGGAAATGAAGTGCTGGCATTTCCCGACCTAGGCCCTGGCAATACTTGGTCGCCAGCTTGCGGATCTTTTCGAGAACAGTGTCGAAACTGTTGCTTAGGTCGTCCACAATGAGGACATTGTAACCGGCCTTGAGCAGCTCGAGAGATGTATGGGATCCGATGAAGCCAAGACCCCCAATCACGAGGATGAAACCCCCACGGATTCCAGCGATTGTCTGGAGTAATGGGACACCGCCATATTCCGATCCCGTCCCTGGAGTAGTTGGTGGGGAACTAGCCAACGACGAGCTGGGAGACGATGTTTGGGGAGTCCAATAGCTCTCCATGGTTTCTGGCTGACTGGACAAGTTGCAAGTACACAACAGAGATTTGGACCAGGGGATTTGAGTGTGTTTGTCAACAAGGAGACGAGCGGTTGAGGTGTTATTCCAACATCACTTCGGACTGCTCTGATCTTTATACTAAATGATTGCATAGTTTGGAGCGGAAACTCAGGCAGCCAAGCAACTGCTACACTGATTCAAAGTTCTAGGCTGTGTTCTAGATGACACAAATTGACGAGCAGCTGCGTCTCCGGCCGCCTGCAATGGTCCCGGCCGGCTCGCTTCAGCAAAATTTCAAGCAAGGCAGAACCAGAATAGCCTGCCACGGAGATTCGGGCTCAGCGAAATACCTCGCCTCTGGCTGCATTCGATAGCTTCGGGAGTCTCGCTTGGCAAGAGGACCGTGGGACGCTGCGGTGAGTGGGACGATGTCCTTGTCCCTGGCCCGTTGACGACGACGTCTTTTTTTTTGTTTTATTGTAACGTCTCTTTGTACATCAGACGGCTGCTAGGGGGGCACCACACCTAGGCATTTTTAACAACAACATACATTTAATCCCCCTTCCCCCTTACCTGCTGGACCTATTCTCGTATCGAAACTTCGTTCTGCACTGGAATTGAAGCCTGGAGATACACGCCTTCGAATGTTGGTAATACCTACTCAGCCCCTCTATTGCTGGCCGGCCATAACCTTGACCATAGTCTCGACCACCACGCTGCAACATGTTCCGACTTTACCGCATGTACCAGCTCCGGAACGGACAAGAAGACAAACTTGCAACCATCATGCATGGATGCATGGATGGGAAGTCTCAAGGACTCCCTGTTCTGGAAAGACGGCTTAGCAGACCCCAATATCAGCCAAAGTCCATTTAGCAAGGCCTGCCATTGGTTCCATTACCAACTCTGCTACGACGTTGAGAGAACTGACGGTTACCAACAAATTAGCCATGAGCGGCGCTTCGAGATCCAAACGCAGTCTTCCTCCTTGGGGAGACAACACCCATTAGGCAAGGCGTGTAAGCCCGAGATCACCTGGACCTGGCGGTTACGCGGATACGACGTGCTGAAGCAATGTGCTGGTTCCTGGCGCAAAAGGAAAGCTTCTCGGGTAGCAAATTCATCCAGCGCCACTTGCGTTAGGCACCCACGAGTCATGACTGATCAAGCAAGGGACAGGCCCTGGTATGGCTGGGTGAAGTGCCGAGACGGACAAGGCTGGTCCAAATGGCGCAGCGATGTATAATACATCCAGTTGCCAAGCAGCTGTACAGGTACGTACTCGTGTACCAGATCCGATCGTTCAGCTATTATTTCCGTGGCGACCACCGATGCTTTCCCCCGACTGGTCAGCATTACGGACAAAAGGGAAAAAAAGAAACAACCATAAGGGTCCCCCACACAGCCCTGCAGCAAAGTCGCGGGAGCATGCATTATTCGTTGTCCACCGACGCATCATGCATCCTCCACCAGCCATCTACCAACGAGAAATTTTGCACACCCACAGACAGAAGGCGGCCATTGGACAGTGGACACTCTCCAAGCTCAGCTGGTTGGGCGGAACGAGCGGCATCACTCACCCATCACTACGAGTACCATACCTTCCGACGGGTGCACGGATGTGAGAGGCAGGGCTGCGAATATCCAGTCTGGACTTCTGTGCACCTAAAAAAGATGGCTACGCGAGCCCAGATTGGCAACCGGGCGTTCCGTAAGCCCATTGCGGCATTGCCAGTCTGCGGCACGTTCACTTCTTCCCCGATTGGGTGCTGAGGGGCCCGTCGGATGTGATCATTTAATCATTTACTACCTCCCAGCCTTGGCTGTTACACTAGAACTGGATCGTGATACCTATTGGCGCCGTCAACTCTCGTGTGTTTGCCCCACCAGGTTCGTCCCCTGCAGACACGACGTGTTGAGAAGGACAGCACGGAGTACTCTGGCTGAATTCGTATCCTGATGGTGGACGCATGAATCTGCAAGTGTATCGTTGGGCAGGCAATACCCAAGCACGCAGTGCTGAATCGCGTGCTGTCCGGTCCAGGCAAGTCACTAACAGCCCGGTTACAGGAAATCGGAGACGCACCGAATGATTCGGACCCTGATCCGGCTTGTCGAATAAGTTCCAATGCCTCTCTACGTAATATAGTCTTTTGGTTCATTTGGCAGCATTGATTTAGGTCCTTACAGCGAACCTAAATGGCTTCAGAAGGCACGCTCGGTCGCTGAAACGATCTCGATGATTTCCAAGCCGGCTTTATAATACGTACAACCATATGACCAATGGTGCCATCACCAAGCAAAGGCACGCATGATCTTGGCGACTCCTCTCTATTCTTGGGTTGATCCCCATTCATTCATGCACGGTACGAGTCCTGGGCCTTTGGGTGCGGCCAGACCCGGTCTTGCAGGGTCCCAGCTGGTCCAGACGCCATTGCCACCTCGCAGCACCTGGAGGATCCGATTCACAGCCATCACGCTATGGCGCAAGCCAAGGCCTGGAGCAAGGGCCATTTCGGGTCCGGTCTGTGGATGGAGGACCTAACGTAGTAGATTTGGGTGGTGCGGTCAATCCGAAAGATGGCAGTGCTCCAAGTCTGAGCGTATGGCCCCTGGTTGCCACTAGAGCTTTGGAGCATACAAGTTCAATTCTAAACTCAGAGAAGCTTTTCCTGGGCCACTCGCTTTCACGATGCTGTGCTCCAGAAATATCTGACAGCGTCGGGTCCTTTTTGCTTTTTGGGGCACCATGTCCTGCTCGACATCTCCACATCGATCATCGTGATCGCCGTCATTCGTTCCCAGTAACTAATCGCATCCACGTCCTTATCGCATGGCGTCCTTTTTCCAGCCTGGATCGAATGATCCAGCAATCGCGGATTGTGAGCCTTCTAGGTTTCAGACTTATTGCAACAGCATTCTACCCTCTGACCCTTCAACCCAGCCGTGGCATCGGTTACTGAATCTAGCTGTTGGAGCCACCGCTCTGCTTGTCTCTGTCGCTTTTCTGCTCTTGAGCCTTGCTAAGCGATGGTGGCGCTCAAAACTATTGAAAACTAAACCGCAAGTCCGATCCGAGATCATTCTTGTAGATAGAGTGCTAACAGATGCACTTGTAGAACGCGAAAACGCCAAAGACGTATACCGTTTAAGGGGGCAGATGCGGCTCCCTCACTGGCAGGTTTCAAGTCTGCCAGATCATTCGGAATCCATGATGAACCTGAAAGGCTTTCTGGAGCCCATGTTCAGCCGGACAATGGGATCCCTCGGCCAGATGTCTTCAATAATGGAGATAGTGCTTCATGCTCCTCCCAATCTCCACCATCGAACCCCGAGGGTAGAATCAACTTTGCTGGTATCGACATAGATTTTCTCAACGACTCAACCTTGACCGCTGAAGCCATCACCGATGCCTCCACCAAATTAATCGATATATACGCCAAAGCCGGTCTATCAGGGATTGCCTTTCGCTGTACGGCACTCCAGTCATCTGATCTGCTGAACGATCTGCTTGAGCTGCTGTACCTGCAGAGTGTACCGGTCTTGCTTGTTGCCAACCAAGACTGGGGCATTTGGAGCTCCGCCAATATCAGCTTAGCGGCCGGTGTCATTGTCGAAAATGCCTGTATTCTACCGAGCGGTGAACGAAGAGACTACTTCCGTTCTAGGCAGCTTCGAGAGCTCATGGCCAGGTGCAGCAAGGAGAGGGAGGATCGGCCCGAGTTCCTGATAGGATTTCTGGAACTATGGGAGCAGCGTCCGCATCCCTCGGTAGTAAGACGGGGTGTCAAGCTGGCAGAGCATTTTGGAGCCATCATTGAGCATGGCCCTGCTTGTACTGCTGGAGAAGGGCTCCCGTCCGCTGTCAAGGATGCTTCGCAGACGTTGAGTGGGTTTGAATACCTTCGCAGAGCACCGGTGATCGAGGTGAACTTTTCACTCCAGCTTATATGAGAGGATACAGGACTAACGATACTCGCAGCTACAAAAGTATTGGACATCAGAGTCCAGGAAAGTATGGGTTGGCCCTGCGCCAGACGCTGCGGATGATATGTCGCCACTACCTCTTCGAAGTCTGGGCACCCTCATTCCCCGCCTGTCTGAACTCCTGCTTCACCAAAGCCTGACCCCTGACCTGGAAGACATCCGCACGGAGCACGAGACGTTCCTTGAGACACCAGATTACCTGAGGGAAGCGCCTCCAAGGCAAGACTTCTGGGATTATTCAAGCCAGGGTCACAAGCTTTCATCCAGAGGGTGCTTTCCGATCACCACAGAACCAACTGTATCTCATTTTGACGCGGTGGTCCAGACACAGAAGCACCTGAAGGAGCTACACATGCTCCAACCCCTCACGGGTGCCGAAGTACATCGACTAGCTGTGTCATACCGTCGACTAGTTGACGCCACCAACGGGCACGATCTCATACTTGCCCTTATCGAAGGACTTCAATCTCAACAGGTCGTCATCTACAAGGGCTTGGATACCGGATTCGGGGTTCCGGAGGGTGTCTCCCATTTCTGGGGAGTCTCACGCACCAGGGACGAGGCCGACGGTCCTTTGGTTGATATTTTCATCTCCCTCAAAAGCCCAAACGACGCAACGACAATTCTTCATACCTGGTTGGCGCACCATCAAGTGCCCAGAGCAGAAAGATTTGACCTAGAGCATCTATTTGAACGCGTCGACAAGCTCGGCGGTGGGGAATCAGACCTTCCCATCAGTCTCAAGACAGCCATTGAAAGGTCAAGCCATGCGGAAACTCTCAGTCTACTGCAGCAAATTCGTGTGTCGGGGACACCCCACCGCTTCGGGGATGCCATCATTAGCCTCTGTCGCAGGACCCTCTTAGAGGACACTTCACAATATTCTTGGCATCAAACAGTGGCGCACCGAGTCTTGGATCGCTCCATGGAAATCAGGGAGCTTCTAGGGTTGAGATTGGCGTATTTTGTGCGCCAAGGTGCAATGGCTTTGCCCACCGTGAATAATCTCGTGGCTCTATACGACTCGGTCTCCGTCATCGTGGAAGACGCTCTGTTCTTCGGTGACAGAGAGTCCCTCAACACGATGACGGATGCCCTCCTTGAGTCCTGGGACCCTGATGCCGACTCCAAATACTATGTCGATGTAAACGCAGATCTATTTGCTTTCGTCTTCCTGAACGTTCTGAGACGGGTCGCGTTTGAAGAAGTGTACATTGAGGCAACAGACAGATGTCCGTTCTTCTTGTCGCAGCCGGACCAAGCTGCCGTCTTTTCGGAGCTTTGGGTGCTTGGATCCCAGTGCGAGATCTATTTCGGAATCCTCCCTCGTGGACTAGGGCAGATTGTTTACAACCGCTACAAGGCCTTCCTCGAAAAGAATCCTCCCGGCCCTGGGGCAAGGAAAGGAAACGAGATCATGTCCATGTATGCAAACATCGAGACCGAACCCAGCCCAGCGGGGAGCAGCGAAGATCAGGATGACAAGTCACCTGAACGGACCGCCACCAGTCATGAGAAGCTGGAAATGTGGAAGAAGCGGTTCACAGAACTCAGTGCCATGTCTATCTTCTGCCTGCCGGCCATTGTGGACATCCTTCTGCTATCATTCCTTGGACGGGGCGTCTTCATGACGGCGTTCATGGATACCGAGCATCTTCAGGCTGCCGGCCTTGCCCTGTTGATCTCTCTGCTCCTGACAGCTGGCGTGACCGGTTGGGTGGGCAGCATTGGCAACTACTACCTGGTCAACTATGCCTACGACAATATGATACACTTCCACATCCAGAGACTCTCGGGTGGATTCATTCTCACTCTTATCGTTGCCGTCTGTGGACTCATTGGCTTCTCGGTGGAGTATTCGGTGCCCGTAGGCCTGGTGTTTGTGGCCTATATGATCCTCATGGCCACCTACTTCAACCTGCTTGGTGTCATGGCCACGATGCATCAGCTCAAGAGTCCCATCACTTCAGGGCGCACTGTCCTCTGGCGAACGATCCCTCTGCTTCTTGTGTCGCCTCTTCTTTCCTCGCTTGTCAATGGACACGATTTGGAGATATATCTACTGGTGGCATACGCCTTCTTGTTCCTGGCCTTGTACCACTATCGGAGACTCTGCCTTGAGTGGTCCGAATGGATGCACAAGATACCAAAGATGTCTGAAAAGGATGTTGTTGAATGGTACAAGGAGAAGATGGCCCCAGAGACAGACGACGACGAAGACGGCAAGCAACATCAAAGCAAGGATGCTCAAGAGGCTTTGCGACGAGCCGTATCGTCATACCAGCGAGGAGACAGGACAGGCGCCGCAAAGAGCACCTTTGTCGCCACCGTTGCGGAGGGAATGCCTTATGTGGAGTGGCTGTTCAAGAAGACGTGTCCCAGTGGGAAACCCCTCGAGGTTTTCAGCACCTCCTGGTTCACCCAGCTCGGAGAGTCGTGCAAACAGCAGAAGCAGCTATCTCGAGGGCTGAAGGAGCACAACATATTTATGCTGTTCCGATTTGCCAAGTACGACATGGGCCAGAACCTTGGTCTCTTCTTGGTGGCCCTTATGGATCGTTGGGTCAGTATCGTCATGGGAGCCAGGCTGCCCCGGCCCAGTATGTATGTCGACTCCCGATCCCGGTACGGCATCTGCTTCTGTATCCTCTACTTTTGCGCGTCTGTGATGCTGCTGGACGCCACGCTACAGAAGTACTGGGAAGTGAGTTTCAAGCTCTCGGAGGAGAAGCTGATCAATCACGAACATGCCCTCGAGGTGACCAGGCAGTGGGAAAGAAGGCGCATCAGAACGCTTGTGAGGGCCCTCCTAGAGCTCCTGGCCAAAATATCTGGTATTTTTGGCCTTTGCACTATCCTCATGTGGCTGCTGGTGGAAAATCCGGCGACCATAATCCTCTACTACTGTTACGCCTTGGGATACACCTGCGTCATCCTCTTCCAGTTCAACCGTTGCTTCACAACCAACGTACGCGCCCACATCACCATTATCCTCTCGTCCTCGGCGGTTGGTTTTGTGGTCGGCTGCACCCTGCGTGCTATTCCTGCAACAGCAGGCTGGCTGTACTCGGAGATACTTGCACAGAACCTTGCCGCTGTGTTGGCTGCGACTGGCACCTTTCTCTGGACTTTTAAAGACTGGTCATCTCCATCGCTGTCATCGACTCGTCAGAAGACGCCTTACAGTTCACAGGACCATACACAGCAAATTCATGTCCAACCGAGGCTAAGCACAGAGAGTAATAGCTCAGAGGCCAATATCACCCAGGCCCAAGTTCGCAATATCAGGGGGACCAGCGTCACCGACCAAGACGGCTCATTTGTGGCCCGCGAGGTTCAGAAGCTCTTGCGTGTTAGCCTCGATTCTCCTAATCTGTTCTCCAAGAACGCGCCCTGGTCTGAAGGGCTCCTGCGGACCGCGACAACAATGTGGACAGACCGCCGGGTTGTTGTCACTGTCGTCAGCCGGCATCATTTTGTCAAAACCGGCCTGGAAAACATCTCTTCCTTCAGCCAGTTTAAATCCGGAATCCTGGAGGTAGTGGTAGGCGTCCTCGGTGATAACGAGCTTCAGCGATCATCGTGGCAGCATCTCCTTTCAAATCTAGTGGCAGAGTCCATTCTATATCACGTCTCCTGTGCCGAGTTCGGCATGTCTCACGCCCGAGCTGTGAGGGCAGAGCACTTTCTTCATGAAACTCAAGCCATATCTAAAAGACTGGACTTTGAGCTTGCGTTCGAGGAAGAAACTTCCCTTAGTCTCATTGCCCGCAGAACCAATCTCGAGCTCATGAAACATATCTGTCTCGATTTTCCAGTCGATTCTCAATGGGATTTGATGCCGGAACCGGCCCGTCGGGCCATCGTCAGTCGTGTCAGTGGAGATCGTGTCGATGCTACCCGCGATCTCTTGCAGTGGGTTGACAGCAACGGCATCGATATTGAAACTGTGGACTTCCACGTTGGACTGTGCCTGCGCATCTACCAGAAGGTCCTAGAAAGGGGCCAGGGGGCTGTCTCATTCCCTACTGGCGCACCACAGAGGTTACCAACAGCCGCTCTGAGGTCTGTAAGAATCGCCCGCGCGCGGCGTCCTCAGACTCTGCTCCAAGACTGGCTTCGATGGCCTGTGAAGGTAGCCGTCACCTTTGCCAAGTGGGTAGCCATCATATCTGGTGCTGGTTCCGATATCGAACGTGAGCTTTGGTACTGCTTGAAAGATGTGTACCTCAACAAACTAATCATTTCCTTCCTTCTCTTCATCTGGAGGTGCTGTTGGCACGCGAAGAATTTGTGGCTCTACGGTATTCTCATTTACCACCGTCCGTCACTACTCAGCATTACGCGGCTTGCCCAAAAAGGAGCTCGGCGCAAGGTCAAGGGCAATCGGATTGTGGTCGAACTGCCTCGAAAGACTGTTACTGGGTTTTCTTCCTGCGACAACAGCGAATCCATGGTCTTGGCTGTGTTCGATGGGGCCCATACTGAGGCACCAGCGGACAAGCCGGCTCTCTTCAAGGCCATTTACGACGAGGAACTTCGCCTCCAAGCTCGAGTAGACAACGGCACCCTAGCCACTACCTACAACTACTCGGATCGGAGATCCAAGTGGCCGGTCTCAAAGGAGGTCAACGACAAAGACTTTCGCACCATTGGGTTCTACGACAAGTTCGGCCGCATACACCGTGGTACCATGACCATTGGTGACAAGGAGTTTGCATTCCAGTATCATTACAAGGCTACTCCTCGTGGGAACGCCGACGTCTTGTCGGCCGACTTCAAGCAGGTAGATCCTATCTCAGAAGACATGATATCGATCTTCTGGGGTGTTCCTCTGAACGATGAGGACTTTGCTGGCTACGACTGGGTGCCCTCTGAGAAACTTTGTCGCCTCGTCAAGGTTGTCGGGGACAAAACCTACGTGACCCAGGTGGAATACAAACACCGACGCGACCCTCTCATCACCGCCTTCCTCGAGGAGGAGGACGGGCGCAAGACGGCCATTGCCAGGGCTCCTACGGTCTTTGCTGAGGAGCCACTCTTCCTGACTCGACCGAACAATTTGTCATTTGACTCGGATAACCTCCTCGTCTACCACAGCAAGGCCCAGGTCCAACGGATGAGGAGGCACGCGCTCGGAAAGTCGTCATTCTTTGCTTTTATGAACCCTATGAACTATGTGGCCTCGTGGGGAAGACAAGTCTACCACCCGATTCCAACATGGCATCTGCGCACAGAGCTCTGGAACGAGTGGTTAACGTCTGAAAATATGGACGCTCCCACAGCTTGCTGGCTCGACGAGCTCATTCTACGGGAAGAGCCGCGGCTTCGTGAATACTGGCGAGCTCGCGATCGGGGAGACCTGCACAGCGCAAAGCGGGCCCTAGACAAGCACATTGACCAAATTGTGTCGGCTATTGAGATCCAGACCGATGTCTCGGAGATGTGCCTCCTACCCATCAAGCCCTCGGATCTTTACGCAATGGGTCTCGGCAAAGATGCCACCCAGGTCACGACGCGCCCCGAAGACTGCTTCAGGGACACCGAGGACCGAGTGTCGGTCATCTTCAACGACATTGGATGCTGGCCTGAAGCCCCTGGAGGCGTGTCGAACTGCAGGAGAGACCTCGTCAATGGCCACAGTACCATTCGCAACCATGTCCTGGCAGAATGTGCCAACGACTATGGGATCCCGAGATTCCAGGTCGAGAAGAATGTCCAGTCGCTCAAACTGCTGCCGCTCTGGGGCTTGGATAGGAAAACGGCTCATCATGGACTCATTGACAACTTGCTTCAGTCTCAGGTGGACGACAAAGTGCGCGACACTGACGTCCAGAGAGACATTGTCAGTGTCTTCATCCCTTTGCTCAAGGACTTCGTCAAGGGAGCCCGCACAAGGAGATACTCACGCGCAGACCTAATCAAGTTCAGCAACGTCGTCCTCTCCATGTCCACGTACTACGAGCACAAGGACTACAGCCGCACGTGGGAGTCGAGGGAAGTTGAGGAAGCCTGGGTCGACGCATGGCTGATCCCCTACAATGATCCCAACATTGTCGACCCCTCGACGTGCTTCGAGCTCGAGAGGCCCAGCATGTCTGACTTTCGAGAGGCTCTAGGCATCTACCTCGCATACTTCTTCATATTCTCGGTCAAGATTCCTGATCACTGCCCGCGCGTGTTCCAGAGCACGCACCATGGTATCAGCAGTCTCTTTGGCATGATCCTACGCTACCGTCGCGGTGTCACGTTTGGCATCTGGGACCACGCCATTCTATGGCGTGAGTGCTGCTTGAACATCAGCCCGGCGCAGTGTGAGCTGCCCATCTCGGTTCAGTCGATGCTTCTCTCCGGCATTGGGCTGGCCACGCGACTAGCCTACTTCCACGCCGACGTGATTATGCCATGCACGTCTCTATTCAACCCGTAAGTGAACCCCTTTCCTCGCAGACCGCAGCACCACCAAACGACTGCTTACACTACGATACCAGCATGTGGGAAGCAGAAATTGGCACAGATCGTGGACAGATGGGCAGCAAGCGCGTATTCAACCGCCGTATCGACCCCATTGTCAACGGAATCAGCAACATGGAGTCCTTTACTCCCGTTGACAAGGTGCGCACGGATAAGCCCACAGTCGTGATGCTCTCCAATGTGCAGTTCATCAAGGGCATCAAGACGGCCATCCTTGCCGCCGACATCATCGTCAACCGCTACGGCTTCCAGGACTACCAGCTCGTCGTCTACGGGGCCAAGGACAGGCAGCCCTCCTATGCCCTCGAGATGGCCAAGCTGATTGTGGAGAATAATCTGTCAGACAAGGTCATCCTGGCCGGGTTCGGAAAGCCAAAGGAGATCCTCAAGGACGCATGGTTGTTCATGAACTCGTCCATCTCCGAGGGGCTCCCCCTAGCCATTGGCGAAGCTGCCCTGGCTGGAGTGCCCATTGTGGCTACCGAGGTCGGCGCCACGGCGCTGGTCATGACGGACCCTCAGGATCAGGACAAGCGCTATGGCGAGGTTGTTCCTCCCAATGACCCCCTGGCTCTGGCACGCGCACAACTCAATATCCTGAGCATGGTGGGGCCGTGGGCCAAGTTCACCAAAGAGGCCGAAACCGATCCGGCTGCCGCATCAGCTGCCACACTTCCAGACGAAATCATGCCTTCCGACGTCCAGTGGCTCACACAGCGCATGTACGACAAGTCAGCGGATCGTCGCCGCCTAGGCCTCCTCTCGCGGGAAGTCGTTCTCCACAGCTTCCACGGCAACCGCTATCTGCGTGAGCATGAGCAAATGTACTGGATCCAGTGGCATCTTGCCCAGATGCGTAGAGATGAGGCATTGAGCTCGGTGGCCGCAGAAACATACAGATTTGGTGTCCCACAGCCCCTGCGCTATGCAGAGGAGGAGGAAGATGACTTTGAAAACACGCGTAAGGGGTATGAGGATATAGAAGAGGTGGGCACAGACGGCTCCATCCGAGGAGCCACTCCTGGCGTCTCTCCGCGATGGCAGGATTTTACGGATGGCACTGGAAACGAGAAGAAGCCTCTCAAAAGGCTCAGCAAGCAGAGGCGCCATGCGGTTGTAAGCCCTGTATAATTATTAATTGGTTTCTCTGTACTCTAGCGGCGTATGGTAATGAAATTGAAATTTATAAAGCCAAGTCTGAATCTAGCCACCTTGATCACATACGATCCATCCTAGAACAACGCCCATTTAGGTTGGGGTCACCACAGAAAACCCGCTTCAGAACACCAGTCGGTTGTCGCGTTCGAGTAACGCGGCGGGTTGCTTTGCCATATTTCCGAGAACCTCAAGGTCATTTGCCCCAAACAGGCCGAAGATTTATGCCAAGTCCTTGCGGTAATACACACGATCGTACCCGTCCTCAGTCCGCCGCCCCGTCTCGTGAAACCCCAGCTTGGGATACAGGACCAGGTTCTCATACATCATGAGGTTCGTAAACAGCGTCAGCGCAGGACGCCCCTCTGCGCGCGCCGTGTCCTCTGCAAACCCCATCAGGATCTTGCCGTAGCCCCGTCCCTGAGCCGCGGGGCTGACAACCAGGTTGTTGATCTTGATCGAGTTCGAGGCGGCATCGACGCCCAGCACCACGGCCCCAACGACCTGGCCACCTTCGCCCTCTGTGGTTCGCAGCACCCAGGCGCCCTGGCTGCGGATGAGCCCCTTCCAGTCCGCGCTCATCGGGGCCGGCGGCCTGCCGATCCGCTCAATGTATTTGGAGTATGCCGAGTCGACCATCGCTTTGATGGCGGGGATGTCTTCTTCGTTTGCCTTGGCAATGGTGAGGCCTTTGGGGACCCTCCGACCGTGGTCGTCCATTTTCCGTTTTGTTGATGAGTGTTTCTATGTGCGAATAGCCCCGAGGAAAGCCTCGAGTTGTTGTCAAGAACCCCCCTCGAAGGCTCCTGAGGAAATGTGTCACACGTGTGGGGTCCTCCTCCACCTCTCCGTCCTCGGGGCCTAAAATAGTGTTGGCTATATTAGCAACGGTACAGGCAGCCCAACTCACAGTATCGATCCAGTATGACCAGCTCCGCTTCGGGATCAGTCTGAACCTCAATGTATATTTAGTTCTGTACTAATATAAATTCCAAGTGTCCAAAGATCAAGTTACACGTATCCGGACGCTTCATCAACGCAACGCCAATTCCATCTTCCCAAACACAAGGGTATATACTTAAGTGAGTCATCTTCGTCAATTCTTTTCCATGCCAAATCCAAATCATGGGTTTTCCCCCCTTCTCCATGCCTGCATATGCCAACAGTAGGCTCATCATCCCTGGGTCATAAATTTCCCTCCCTCCTGTTTGAAAAGCCAGTCGCTGTTGGCATCAACCATGAAATTCGTAATGTTGAACTCGTTGGCAGGTCCTGGGGGTGGCTGTGCCGCTTGACCGTTGGCTGTATCCATGTCAGTTCCGGGCCCTGGCGTTTGGTTAACACCGACAGTATTTTCGCCTCCAAAGGGCAAGCGCGGAACGTTGAAGAAGTCAAACACATCCAGGTACTCCAGCTCGTTCGGCGCTGGTGTCCTTGCCGGTGTTACGCTCGGTAGCCGACTGGGGTTCCCTGTACCTTGCTTCGGTTGGCGCGAGATGAGGAAATCCAAATCAAACGCGGTCCTCCGCATGTCGGAAAGTATTTTTACAGAACTCGGTGTGGCACCGTCCCCTTGGCGCTCACTATCGCGATGTTCGTCAAGAACGCGCGACAGCAATTCGCAATACCGAGCAGCAACAGGCCAGTAACGCCCCATTTCCCGCAGTGTCTCAACGAAGAAAGATATCTGTGGCGACAACTTGCGTTCGACTGTCGAACCGTGGACCAGAAGCAGCCGCGCAGCCACCCACAGCGTAAAGGCGAAGGGCGGGCCCAGCTTTTTCAAGAGGCCATTATTGATCACAAACTCGCCCAGCGCCGCAATATTCTCTACCGCTCCATGGCATCGCTGTGAAGCGCTGTATGATGGTGTGAAAATGGGCGACCTTGTTGTCGGATATGCCGCCGACGAGTGCAGTCGGATGACAGCAAAGTGGTATGTGGCATGTAGCATGACCCAGCCACAGTTCAAATTCTTACTCCCAGGCTGGAACAGCTTGGCCATGTTCCCATATTCGTTAGGCAATGAGAACTTATACGAGGTAAGCATATTGTCGAGCTCCTTGTATCTGAGTTGCCACTGTTCCACATCAGTCAAGGCGCTGATGTCGACCGGCCGCTTCAGAAAGTCGTGGATCTGGCCGAGGATGTTCAAGATCTCGCAGTGAAAGCCAAATGCGCCGATATTCTCCGGTTTGTTGATTCCATACTCTGGAGAGTCTTCGTGGTAGTCTCTAGTCTTGAACCATTTCGTCTCAACCTTTTGGTTCTTCATCCAGAGGTCGTCACGACAGGGCAGGGTGCGGTCAATCTCCTTGTCATCCAGCGCAAACTCAAATGCAGTGGCAATGGTGGCATAACGATCGAGTATGTAGATCATCCAAAAGAGCCTTCGTCGGGCCTCATCCTCGATAAAATCCCTTGGTTCGGGAAGTACCATCGCACGGAGTGTGTAGATGGAAGTGTAATTCGGGGAGACACTAAAGGAAGTGCTCTCGACAGCCAACCCAAGCTGAACCACAGCCCGAGTGATCAAGGCCATGATATTCCAGCCCGGCGGACCATTGCTAGAGCCACAAAGGTCAAGGGCAAGAATCACCAACGCCTGGAGCGATTTGACGGATGAGTTCTCCATGCCATACAACAGAACCCTCTGCTTCGAAACCTGGTGGTAGTGCCGTCTCCGCTCCTCGGTAAGCCTCGAATCGGTTGAATAGCGCATTGCGGTGGCCACGATGGCATGCAACAGAATTCTATCCGTTTCCTGCAATGTAGATGGTCCAAACAGAGAGTCAAGTGTGGTCTTGCGGTGCAGAATAGGACACCAGGTATTTATGTGCTTAAAATAGAGGTCCACCAAGGCGTACAGCAGGTCGTACGGGGGCATGTCCTGATCCAGAGATGGCGGGCCAAAGCTTTGGGAGATGGGAATCGGTGGCGAGTGTTGAAGGTTCCCCTGGTTGTTCGCACCATAATATTCCTGCGCCGCCGCGGACGGTTGCATACCAGGCATCTGGGGAGGCGCAGATACATTGGACATATGCATATGAGACTGGAAGCCATCGCCGATGCCCGGTGTCGGGGGTACGCCGAATTCGACGTTTTGGGGGTTGGGAGTGAAGTTCGAGGAGGGTTTCTGAATAAAAAGAGCTGCCTCAGCCTGAGGAGGGCGAATGTGATCAGGAGGTCTGAAGATAGGGGCAGCATCTCGGGGCGTGCCCTGATCACTAGGGATGCTCGAATTGCTGTGGCGAACGCTACCCGCGACATGTTGGGTGTGGTTGTTAGACGAAGAGACGGACGCTTGTAAAATCTCAGAGTGTGACCTTAGGATCTCCTCGAGCTTGTCAAGACGCTGCTCGAGTTCTCTTCCGTAGCCCGCTCTGAGACCAGGCTTTCTCCGCTCCTTGTATTCGCAGGAGGCGCCATTGCGACTGCACCAGCCACATGATGGCTGACCTCGATCACATTTCACCTAGAAATGTGGAAGTGGTAGTCAGCGCATCGTACCAGCAGTCTTATGGACCTCAAAACATGGGAAGAGTTACCTTGCGCTGCTTGCACAGCTCACATCTAGGAATAGGGGTGTTAGTCTCATCCTTTGCAATAGCAGCGCGACTAGAAGCAGTAGTGAAAATAACAGGAAGCCCCCTGTTCGGCGGACTGGAGCAGTCACACTCTGAACAAGTCCGAGCTACTTCGGGGGAATGCGATGAGGTTGGCGACATGAGGTAAAGCACGCCGAAGGCAGCCAGCCTTGGGGGGTCAACTGGTTCCGAGTCGGCGACCAGGGTGGAGCATTAGAGGATCGGGGTCAAAAGTGGGAATTGGAAGCAAAATGGCCGAGACATGGCACGCCAATATGGTAAATGCAAATGCAAAGGAATAGCCACAAGCACGTACGAGACAGAGATGGGACGCTTGCGCTTGGTACCCGCACCATTGCGAGAGGTGTTGTCCTGGTCATCTTCGCTGTGGTAGTCGCTCTCGGGCTCGGCCAGGGGGTGATGTGCGTCCGCGACGGAGGCCGAGGGAGAGGAGCGCCGGTCGTCATATCGTTGTCGTCCGTTCTGCATGGCTTCGGTGCCTTACTTGCCCCGAGGATGAGGCTGAGGAGGAGTAGCCACACCCTCCACTGCGACCACGGCGACCAGGACGACCAAGGCGACCAAGGCGACCAAGGCAGAATGACACAGTCTCTGGCCGTCAGACGTCGTCAGATGGCTCGGGCGTTTGCTCGTCCGGAGAAACGACCTTGGAAGGGTGGGGAGGGACGTGTCGCGGTGCCTGGCAGTACAACTCACCGAGACGCGAAGTCGACTCGGGACAATGGGCAGCGGGGGGGAGAAGGGTTCAAGTGGTGCAGAGTGGAGGCGAGCAAGGAGATGAGGAACTCTTCTTCAGTTCCCTGCTTGCCTGCGGTGGTGGCCCGACTGTAGACAGGACAAGCCCTGCCACGGTCTTGGGGTTGCAGATGGGCAAAATCCACCCACCGGCAACGAAGCTCCCCAGAGGCTCCTGCATTGCCTGCTGAGTGCCCAGTGGTGTCTTCCAGGTTCCTCGGTGCTCACTGAGTGCTCAGAACTGCTCAGAACTGCTCAATGCGCGGACTGTGGAGAGTCTCAGAGGGCTCTTCTCGGATGCGGAGAGGTAGGAGGTGGGGCCCTTCTAGAGCATGTGATTGGGTAACCGAGGCACTAGCGACTCACAGTCCACAGCTCTATTAGAGTCTAGAGGCGGGGGAAGCTGCTAAATCCACAAATGACTTGCCAGAATTGGTGCGTTCCTGTCGCCCTTCCTGTCGCCCTCGGTCGCAGGCCCTCTCTGAGCCGGCAATTTGTGGCCTCACCACCCGGGGATCCGCGCATAATCGGGTAATCGGGCAATCAGGGTTCAGATTCCGGCTACTGATGATGTTGAGGAGAGTTGCAAGGTGAGTGGCCCGTGTGCTGTCAGCAGTCCCATTACAACAAACATCTGATACCCCTTTCACCGTCAAGTGTACTCGTAGCAACGGACAGCTGCCAGAAAAATCCCATCCACAAGCAACATCCAAGAGCATCGCATACTGTTGTTCGGCGATCGAAATTTTCCACATCGGTCACATGGAAATGGCGTTTGCCACGACATGTGGAATCTCGGGTTTTCGGTCCAGTCGGTCCAAGCCTTCCACCGAAGTCCGGCACCTCAACTTACATACGAGTAGGTATGTACTACATAATGGTATTACGCAGCGGATCCGACGACGGGACAGACACCAGTCCGAAACGACCGTATCCTGAACTCTTGATCAACGCGTGAGGCACACCCTATCCCTCCACAGTGTCCCCCATTGGATAATGCTGGATATATATCAGAGAATCCCCAATCTTTGTCGGCATTCCCGTTGGGCTATCGCACTGCCGTCTTCAATGGTGGAGATGCCGTGCATTGGAGATGGGCACTTGTCGGGTCAAATACCACCGACATAGTCCATCGTGCCGCCCATCACCGTGCCCCTCCATCCCCCACTGCCTCAGACCGGGAGCTCGCTGGCTCCACGATGCGATCATCCATGGGACTCTAAGCGGAATCCTAATCTTCCCTAGTTCCCAATCCACCTTCTTCAACTCGAGCATCCCATCTCGTAGACTGACCTCCCCGTTCCGTTTCCATCTTTCCGGCTTGTCCATCTCTCCCCTCCCCTTCCTTCCTTCAACCAAATTCCCACACCTCGCCACTTCCCCTCTCAACTGGTCCAGCAACAATGGCGCCTCAGTCAAAGTTCACCATCAAGGCCATCAGATCCTACGTCATCGGAGGAGTAGGCTCAGGTACAACCATCCTCTCGGGGTGCAGTGCTGGGGGCTTGTAACTGATAGCATTTGACAGGTGGCGATTATCACAATGTCAAGGGTGGTCATTGGTATGTCTTGCCACAAGATGGGAACACGATAGTACCAGGATAGAGAAACTGATCCCTTCCAGGCTCATCGACTCGGATATCTCGACGCCCTGCTCAAGGTGGGAGCAGTACCGCAAGTCGCGGACCAGCTGGGGAATCAATGTACTTGGATCCTTCCTCATCGAGATTGAGTCTGCAGATGGTACCGTCGGAATAGCAACCGGCTTTGGAGGTGAGAAATATTGACAGGGAACGAAATGTTTCGGGGTAGAGAGGAACATCAGTTCTCACTGACCGTGCTTTTGCAGGGCCTCCTGGCTGCTGGCTGGTCCACCAGCACTTCGAGCGTTTCCTCATCGGCGCCGATTCACGCAACACCAACCTCCTCTTTGAGCAGATGTACCGGGCTTCCATGTTCTATGGACGAAAGGGACTTCCCGTCGCCGTCATTTCGGTCATCGACCTCGCCCTCTGGGATCTCCTTGGCAAGCTGAGAGACGAACCTGTATACCGCCTCATCGGTGGCGCCACCAAGGAGCGTATCGACTTCTACTGCACGGGCCCCGAGCCCCCAGCCGCCCGTGATATGGGATTCTGGGGTGCAAAGGTTCCCCTGCCTTTCTGCCCCGACGAAGGACATGCTGGGCTGCGTAAGAACGTCGAGTTCCTCCGCAAACACCGCGAGTCCGTTGGGCCCGACTTTCCCATCATGGTCGACTGCTACATGAGCCTCAACGTATCTTACACCATCGAGCTGGTAAAGGCATGCGCCGACCTCAACATCAACTGGTGGGAGGAGTGCCTGTCACCCGACGACACGGACGGCTTCGAACAGATCAAACGCGCCCACCCCACCGTCAAGTTCACCACCGGCGAGCATGAATACTCACGCTACGGCTTCCGCAAGCTTGTTGAGGGCCGCAATCTCGACATTATCCAGCCTGATGTCATGTGGCTGGGCGGCATGACGGAGCTGCTCAAGGTCGCCGCCCTGGCCGCCGCCTACGACATCCCCGTCGTGCCCCATGCCAGTGGGCCGTACAGCTACCACTTTGTCTTTTCCCAGCCCAACACGCCCTTTCAGGAGTACCTTGCCAACTCCCCCGACGGCAAGAGCGTTCTCCCCGTCTTTGGAGACCTCTTCCTGGACGAGCCCATCCCTACAAAGGGGTACCTGACGACGGCCGACATTGACAAGCCCGGTTTCGGCCTCACCCTCAACCCCGCCGCTCGCGCCAAGATGATTCCCTCGACATATCTGCTCAACCCTCCTCCCGTGCAGGCCCTGACCCCACCGAGCGTGGAGGTCGAGGACAAGAAAATTGATGAGCCTACGAAGGACGTGGTGGAAAGCCTGGCTGACAAGGTTGAGGAGCTGACCACGGCGTCATCATAAGACTGGGAAAATGTAGAGCCTCTAGTATATAAGTTGCGGGTCCATGACGGCTGGTTGGGCATGTTTAACGATTTTGTGACCAGCTTCTCGTTTTCCATAGAATGAAGCTGGATGGGCTTTACCAGATCATTTGTACAAGCCCCATCGAATGCAGTGCTTATTATGACGATATTGGTATCTTTACTTCCCCTATATTGATGTATATTTTGTGGTGATATTTATATTCTCATTATGGCTATATGAATACTTGTGCTCAATATATAGTCGTGTTAACAAATAGCGTTGGTAGAGACAATCCCCCGAATAAAGTAGTCTACGGCCCTGGATTTGGGGGTGGTGCCCAACGTCATACCAGGAAGACATATTAGCTTGAAATACAACGCAAAACTCGCTACCCAGGTCCATTTGTAGCGGTCTCTATCATGGTCTTGCTTGATGTATATGACAGACAGGCGACTAGGTACTGTTGAGGATGCTACCCTGAAGCTGGCGAGCGTCACCAGCCAGGCATCGTCGTGTCTGCAAGTGCTGAACACGTGCACTATTGGAGTATTATATAGTTATTTGAGCTTTGAAGAATCAAAATCGGCCACCGAATGACTTATTCCACTATATTTTACAGTTCGCAAGGGCGTTCGAGGATCCTCCTCATGGATAAGGTGGGTTGAAGAAGGTCACGTGCCTAACGTCATCGCATGTCCAGCTCGGGTGAACGAGGCCTCGTCTGGCAATGACGCTGTGGACCATAGAGCCAAGCAATCGATTAAATAGTATCTCCTACAGAGTCCCTGTTTGCTATCTTATGCAAGTTCTGTTTTAGTTTTTTTTTGAAATGGATGTCAAATTCCAGAAGCCCCGTCGGGAAATGTTCTGTCGTGCTGTCTCCTCCAAAGTTGAACTCGAGTCGTTGAGGGAGTCGGGCCCCGAACAGGACGGGAAAAGACTTTCGCAGCTTTAGATCGGCTCTAATATTGAAACAACATGTGTTTACCATGGTACCCCAGATTGGGGCCCTGTGGGATCGTGGGCATCGAGCATCGTGGAGCGGGTTCCACCCTGTAGGTATTGTAAATATGTTCACGCGGTGTTGTGCGTCGTGGGTGCACTCCCCCGTGAGGCTCACGATGCCCCAGGCAAGACGGTAGCCCTGTGGACCGCTGGCGGCTGCACCAGGGCAGGTATCGTGAGCCCGGGGTTAACGGTAGCCAGCCCCGCCATCCACCCAGCGTTTCGCCGTTTTGGGTCGACCCGCCAAGACTCACGATACCGTCTTCCCAGCTTCCGTGGTGTCTCACCGACTGGGAGTCTGGGGACTGGGGTCATCGCATCGTCACCGTTGTCCATCATCACCCTTGCGTGGCCGGTCCATGCCGAGCCGCGGAGTGTTCTGCCACGTGGGGTTTGGAGACGACGGCGTGGTTATCACCTGCAGGGAAATTCACGATGCACCCGTTGGTGTTGTCTGGCTCTTTGCCAATCGAAGTCAAGCGGTGACGACCTGGGAGGCTTCTTGTCCTTCCACCAGCCCTCCCGCTCGCGACAAAACCCCCCGAGCCTCGGGTAGTGAGAGCCCGTTGGCGCCCATCAACTCCATTGAAATTCCCACAGTTCCCCTCTTCCCCTCTCGTTGCACCACGTCGTGAACCCCTCCGAGATGCAATTCTGTGATTGATGCGGGAATCGCTGCGCGGTTGATTTCGTTCATAAAATCCCAGCTCCCAACTACCTAAGCGTGCGCCGTTGTGTTTATTGATTATAGGTCATCTTTTACCACTGCACTTTGCACCATCCTCCCGTTTCGCGCCTTCAGCACCACTCTGCCGCCATTTCCAACATTTCTTGAGGCGTCCCCCCGTCATCACCTTTCGTCTCCTCCTGTCGCGTCGAAACTGGCTGCAAAGGTCAGCTCATCTCCTCGCCATCATCGATCCCTCGCGCAACTACGTAACGAATAAAACCCCCCCCCCTCTCTCCCGTGCTCCCTTTTAACAAGAAAAGCCATCATCCACGGCTGAGCAGGGTGGTGTTGAGACCCCGCCCGCCCCTCCATCCGCTATCCTGTTATCGGCCTACATATCCATACGAGCAGCAGCGCGTCACCACCTACCACATAGTCTCGTCCACCAGGAGGCGTTGACATCATCATGCCTCTGACGGGCGTTCTTGCCGGCAAGACGGCCATCATCACGGGCGGCACCACGGGCATTGGCCGTGCCATCTGCCTCGAGTACCTGCGTCAAGGTGCCACTGTTGTTGTGAACCACCTGGGTCTGGAAAAGGATCAGCTGCACTTGGACTCGCTCGTCACAGAGGCCGAAACCCTGAAAAAAGCCGACGCCAGCGCCGGTCGCCTGGTGCACCAGACGGGTGATGTGCGAGATCCTGAGACGGGCGCGAAGCTCGTGGCCCTGGCAGTCGAGAATTCACCCTCGGGGCGCCTGGATATTTGTGTCTCCAACGCTGGCATCTGCACCTTTGCCGACTTCTTATCGCTGTCGCCAGACTTGCTAAGCAACACAGTGCGCACTAACCTCGACGGCGCATTCTACGTCACGCAAGCGGCGGCGCGCCAGATGGCTCTAAACCAGAGCCCGCCAGGCGGGAGCATCATTGGTGTCTCGTCCATCTCGGCGCTCGTCGGCGGCGGCGGCCAGACGCACTACACGCCCACCAAGGCGGGCGTCCTGAGCCTGATGCAGAGCACCGCCGTCGCGCTGGGCAAGCACGGCATCCGGTGCAACGCGCTGCTGCCAGGCACCATCAAGACGCAGCTCAACGAGCACGACCTTGACGATGACGACAAGAGGGCCTACATGGAGGGCCGGATCCCGCTGGGTAGGACGGGCGTGCCCAAGGACCTGGCCGGCCCGGCCGTCTTCCTAGCCAGCGATGAGCTGAGCGGCTACGTGACGGGCGCGCAGCTGCTCGTGGACGGGGGGCTTTTTGTCAATTTGCAGTGATAGCAAGTAGAAATTCGAGCATACCTCCCGTGCGACGCGTCAATTTCATGTCTGGCCGGAAGCAAGGACCAGGAGCAGTGAGACAATCAATCGAGGACCCAGCGCAATGTATCATCATCGTGGTAAGAGACAACGGCATATGATCCACTTCGATCATGCAGTGTCGAGCGTGAGACTGAGTCGGCGGTATACCCCATACGGAAACGAGAGTAATGATCCCTTGGGTGGATGGTTGCTGGCGGCTTTTACATGTGAAGTGAGGGACATTTGTCCTTTGATAAGCCCAGCCCAGGCTTGCAAGTAGGGTGCTGATCCCGCATGGATGCACATTGGCATGCGCAAGTTGGCCCAGAATGGGAAAGCAAGGTATTATCGGTGACTGTCCCTCACGCACAACGTTGGCAGTGATGCTTGGCTGGTCGGGGTGCGCGTGAGGGATGGCGCTGGTGTGTCAGGATATGTACATCTGCGTGTGGTTGTTGGATGGGACGGGGTTGATAGGATGGAGGAACGGCTGGATTGGATCCATGTCTCTGCCATCTGCTGTACGGTGATGCGATGACGAGAGATGTAACCAACAGGCGACGCGAGAAACTTAGACGAGGAAAGAAAGAAAAAAAAAACTCATCCAATCCGTCGCATTGACGGGCCATAATCATCGACGGGTGTTATGGCGCCGCCGATGAGTCGCAACGTTGGGGAGGATGCCGAGACCAGGCGCCCCCATGTCTGCAGGGCTGTGTACCGTCAGGCTGTGAGGCCGTCGTCCGTGTCAAGGTGTGCCTAGAACGGACGAGACAGAACGAACGACAGTCTCACCGTCAGGACCACTAGAAACAGTGGCCGTTTACGCGCCATGATATCAACATACGGTAAGTCTCCCTATCATGCAGTATTACAGACAGCCCACAAAACAATGAATCGTGACGGTAGCTTGGCGAATGATGGGTGCACACTTAAGTGATCACTCCCTATAGCCACCGTCTACTACATAGTATTAGCAGAGATCTAGATCTTCAAGATCCTCCCATAAACCAAGATCCTCACGTAAACAGCTCAAATGGTTATCTTTGGCGAATCGAAATATTCTCTAGCCCCATCAATTTCGGGATCCCTTGCAGAGCACGTCCAGGATTCATGGATTAGGGATGACAAAAAATGTGAGCCGCGTTTGGCTATTACTGGGCGCTGCGGCCGCAAGGCCGTCACCGTCTCCGAGGCAAATCGAGCACCCAAAATCGACCGTCACGGACGTAGGCCGAGCGGCATATGTATTGGTGTGTACCCTGCGGGCAAAATACCGCAGAGCAGTACGCAACAGGGACAGGAGGCGGCCCGAGGATCACAATCGTCCAAAGCTGAAGCAACGGCCTGTCTCGGAAGGTCATAGCTTCGAAGTACCATTCCAGCAGCTGGGTGGTGGGTAGTGACATTTGGACATGGTCAACATGTTCGACATGCTCGAACATGCAGCGGACGGCGGCAGGTGCGCTGAGCACCGAAGCACCGAGCCCCGTTCAACCCGAGTGTTGCCGGATATGGACCCACAGCGGAGCCGTCTACAGCGGCTGATAGGGCTTCGGACCGGAGAGTGGGGCAATATGACGTCACTGTGGACTCCGGTCCGACACTGTGAGGCTTGGAGGGGAGGAAGGTGTTGGACGGGAGGCCACCGTCTGCAACTAAGAGAAGGAACCACCGTGATGAACAGTGACTGTTTGTCTGCCAAGCCCCATGTGCAGAGAACCCCTGCTTGGCGTGGCCCAATGACGGCGCCGTGCATTCCCTCCAAATCCCTCTCTAAGAGCCTCAGACCGTCCGACGTCAGACAACATCACCACCGAACGGGCAGCCCCCTATTCGTATCAGTTGGGCAGTTGGCCGTTTGGCGCGCGCTGGTGCGGACGCCCAGGGGTTCCCAGTAATGGTCTCCCTGGCGTCTGCCCCTCCAGATCGCCGCTGCCCCTCCTCGAGTTCCTTTGCCAAGGATTCGCTCGACCACCCAGCAGCTGCGTAGCATCATCAAGCCAGCCTCAGCAATCTCATCGCGCCAACCTCGCCAGGCTGGAGATGCCAAGGGGCTGGGGCCAAGAATCTCCGCTTGCCTTTAGTGTTTCGCGATTACGGGGTACATGTCGCTCATGCGAGACGAAAGTACCATTCGGCCGGCTCCTAGCGGCACTATACCAGCATCACCAAGTCGCCGCTCAACCGGGAGTACTTGTTGGTTGGCAGGGGACCTGGGCAGGGGAATGCTGAACACTACTTCGCAAGTACTCCGTACCTGCTACGAGTACGAATAGTGAGTGTAAGGTAGATTCACCGCCCCAGCCGCGCGTAGAGCCAACGTTGACGCCTTGTGCGCAAGAGGCTCAATAGACTTCGGATGTGCCTTGGAGCACTGCTACCGTCATAGGCTGCCGCCATGCTGCTGCCGTGACGCCGTCATACCTGCGCCGCCACAGGCCCACAACCCACGGGCCGTACTCGATTTTTCACTGCTAATACGCAACACCGCGTGCTTGAACGACTCATCTCCGATGGCAATCGAAGACATCAAGTCTATTATCCTCGGCCTTGTTCAGGGTTTTGGGCGGGTGGAACCACCAAGTGGATAATGCCTCGCCACAAACCATGAATGGAGCTGACTCGACGGTATGATGCCGGCCTGTTACTTGCCAACCTTGCCAACCACGCCGCACGCAACCTTCATCATGATTGTCTTTCCCACTTGGATCCATATGCCCCTGGCAACGGACCACAAAATCTGTCCAATTCAAGACCCAGGGGGAGTACATCCATCAACCAATGTCCCCAACACTGCCCAGCATCCAGATATATAAGTCCCCATATCTCCCACCGTTCTTGACGGTAGCTATTCTTCTTTATCCTATTTCCCATCAACAAATTAACGACAAGACCAAGACCCTAGAGTTCAAAAGAAAGCTTGTGCCCACTGCCCCATCCACCAGAAGCTCCTGAACACATCTACAACACCACATATCACGTACACGCACACGTACAAACCACCTACTCCGGCACATATCATCACTATGGCCGGCCACCGATACCTCGACGACGACAGCGGCAGTGCCCCTAGCTCCCCTGAGCTTCAGTCCAGCGGCTCCAGCGCCAGCCTCGCCAGCCTACAGTCACCCGCCTCCCCCATCTCTGCCCCCCTCGACCAGGCTGTCGCCGACTCCTTCGTTTTTGCCTTTGACATTGATGGCGTCCTCGTCCGTGGCGGCAAAGCCATTCCGGAGGCCCTCGAGGCAATGAAGGTTCTCAACGGTCAGAACGAGTATGGCGTGCAAATGTATGTTGATCCCCCATGATCCACCCCCGGATTTTCGTTTGGCCCCAAACATGGACCCAGTGACACTCACGATGCATCGTGGCCTTTTTTTGTGGGTTGCATCGTGAGTTTTTCTGGGTCCTGGGCCAACCACCTTCAAGACACTCCGTTGTACAAAGATACACTATGCTAACAAACTCGGCAGCCCTCACATCTTCCTCACAAACGGCGGTGGCAAGACGGAAGAAGAGCGATGCTGTGATCTCTCCCGCCAGCTCCAGGTTGACATCAAGCCCGGCCAGTTCATCTGCGGCCACACCCCTATGAGAGAGATGGCGGAGACTTATGGCACCGTCCTCGTCATCGGTGGTGAGGGCGAGAAGTGCCGTCAGGTCGCTGAGGGTTACGGCTTCAAGGACGTCGTCACCCCCGGGGACATCATCAAGCACAACTCAGCCACCACTCCCTTCCGCAAGTTGACGCCCGAGGAGCACGCCAACTCCCGCGAGCGCGACTTCACCGACGTTGTCATCGATGCCGTCTTCGTCTTTGCCGATTCCCGCGACTGGGCTGGCGACATCCAGATTATGCTCGACCTTGCCATGTCCCAGGGCGGACGTCTTGGTACCCGCTGCGAGACCTTTGACCAGGGACCTCCCTTCTACTTCTCCCACAACGATGTTGTCTGGTCTGCCGCCCACGAACACGTCCGTCTCGGTATGGGAGCTCTTCGCCGCATGTTCGAGGTCACCTTCCGCGACCTCACCGGCGGCAAAGGCAAGCTGCGCACCCACGCATTTGGCAAGCCCCAGGTGTCCACCTTTGAGTTCGCCTCGCGCCTCATGACCCAGTGGCGCAACACGGAGCACGGCCTCGTCGCTCCCCCTTCGACTGTTTATTTTGTCGGCGACACCCCTGAGAGTGACATCCGCGGCACCAACGCCGTCAACGAGCAGGCCGACAATGACTGGTACAGCATCCTCGTGAAGACGGGTGTCTACCAGGACGGCACTGAGCCCGCCTACAAGCCCCGTGTCACGGTCAACACCGTCCTCGATGCTGTCAATCACGGTTTGCACCGCGAGATGCGCAAGAAGGGTGATACTTCTCTCAAACAGGATGTTCTCAAGGGGACCGTCGAGATCACTGAGAACGCTGCCTCTATTGTTGACCATGAGGTTACTGGCACCATCACCGTATGAGCCTCTCGCGAGTCAACGCATTTCTCTTTTTTGTCAATATTTTTCGATAGCATGGCATTGGGTTTGGACACGGAGTTGTTTATTTTTCAATATCTCATTTAACGGGAAACGAACTACGAACGGTCACAGTATGCGTCGAGATCCAGTAGGATCTTTCTACGGATACAATCGGATGCGTGTGGCCAAGATCGCGCGCGATAGAACATAGACGAGACAGGCTATGGTTCTTAGACAATTGTCTTTCTTATGATGCCCCTTATACCCCTGATGAGCATCACATCACAACATTTTCAATAGAGTCTTTTCGACATGTCGAAACTATTTCCTCTCACTCCGCAATGTGACATACTTGAGACTGTCTTTATCTCCAAGCAGGAAACAGCTTGCTACGGGGACAACACCGTCCCCTGGGAGCTTGCTTGGACAGTTCTCAACCTCGATGTGTCGTGAATTATTTCTCATGCCAGTAGTATGCGTATCGTGTGGGATTTTCAACGTGATCAGTTTCGGATCCCCCAGCCCCAGGTGCAAAATTCATCCCTTTTTCGACCGCATACCGCGGCTCCGAGTTTAAGTTCTGTACCCTTCGTAATATTTCTCATCGTAATCCCTCGATGCACACCCCTAGGATCCGCGGTCTTCAATCCTCCCGGCGTCACCCATGTGCAGTTGCAGGGATCATTTCGGGCGTTGTCCGGGCTTTCTAACCCGAGGGGGGATACATAATGACATGAATGCCGCACCTGGGTGTTGGATTGTATCCAAGTCTGCTGAATATCGTTGGTTGGGAAGTGTCGTAACTAGCTAGCCTCCTCGCGGCCGAGTCCGAGCCAAGAGCTGAGAGGTCAGACTCGGGTCGCTCGGATTACCCGATCTGTTCCAACCTCGACCGTATCATACCTACCTACATGTGCATATGTATTGTAATACTACTCATATGTAATTCAGCATCATGCAGCCCCCGGACGTTTGAGGGCCTGGGTACCTCTCCACAAAAGGCCAAGCTAGCCCCCAGTTTTCCAAGTCCACCTAGGCGGAGTTGGAAGTGGCTTGGCGAGGATAAGCTCGGTTGCTGATTGCTCCCTCCGCGGGGAAGGGAAAGCAACGGCCTGGAAACATGGTTAGATGAAGGTAAGATCGGGATCCCACAAACGGAGGGAGAGCCATCCGAACGGTTGGCAAAAGAAGCGAGACACCAATCTGACCAGGTCACAATATAGCAGAGTATATATGAATACACTGAGATATATACCTTATACGGTATGCAAATTTTGGTGTCTCACCCTTTTTACAACCGCTTGCCATCGTAGCCAGAGACCACTGATTGTCAGGTCACAGGTTTGGCAGCCTCATGTTAGTCGCTTTCCTTGAACACGAAGCCTCCCCATGGTGATTCCGCGGTCCAACCAGCAGCATCGACAGCTTCCTGGCGCGCAGAGCGACGTTCAAGTGCCTCCTCGGCGCTCATCCCAGGAGCAAAAGCTTGCACAGGTTCTCGAGAAATACGCAGCCAGCCTTTCCATCCCGCAACGATGTCACCCACGCCAGGCCCACCAACTACAACGGTTCCCCACCACCGTCGAGAAGCACTCGGCGCTGCACCAGCACCGTAAAGCATGAAGTTGGCTGCCTCAGCGACTAGGTTACGCAGATGGTCGGCGCCGGTGCTACTGTCCCACGTTTTATCCCCACCACTGCCATCTTCTCTGGCACCGGTGCCATGGCCGCTTGCCCGAGAGGGACGGTGGATGTAGATATGACGGGCGTCAGCATCGCCGCAGGAGAGCCTGGTCGCATCGAAGCGGCCATCCAAGTCGATTACCAGGAGGGAGAACCGATGGGGAAGTGAGACAATTGTCGAGGCAAACTTGTACAGTAACGGCAGATGGCGGCCGCAGATGCCCAGAGTCGGCGCCTGTGTCTCTCGGAAATGGCGGGTTGCAACCTCGTCGAGGTCTGGCACATGGGTTACCTTGAGAGGCCGCTTGCTGATGCTGCCGTTCGCTGAAACCCGAAGGATATCGAGTACCTAGAAGTCAGTCAGCTCCTTCAGCCCATTGCTGCCGGATGCTGTATCCGGCTGCCCGTGAATGACACTACATGCGGGGAGTAGTTCTGCAACTTTGCTCCTCCATCATCAGGTATCCCTTTTGGCCAGTCCCTCTATAGTGCACAGATTGGAGGAGTAAAAACAACGGTTTTCGAGCACTCGCTCAGAAAAAGGCGCGTATCTGGATAGAAGGAAGGTATAGATAGCATCTCGACGTGCTTCTGGGGACAGCCTGAGAAGATAGATAATAATAAGAAAAAGATTCAAGAACACCTCGAAGTTTCCAGGCAATCATTATCTTTCATAATGCCTCTCCGTTTGACTGACTTGTTTTCTGTTGCTGAGGAGGGTGGTGAAGAATCTGGATGGAAGCTGAGGCAACAAGTGAAAGAAGAAAATGGCAGCCTGAGGCCATTACCAGTCAACTCACCTCCTCTAGACTCATCTCTTCAACCTCCCCCAGAATCCGACTCCCCACGGCCGCCTCCATCTCATTCTTTCAGGAAAAGAATATTTTCAGTAATGTCACCGCCGTGTTACGTGTTCCAAGCTTCCCAGCTGCCCGCCAAAGTCCAGGAGGATGTGCGAGGGAAAAAGAGAAAGTTGGAGCCGGGCACTCAACGGATCGACCTCTCGGCCTGCGAGCTCTTTGGAATGGTCCAATACCACTGCGATGTCCAGCGGCCAGCAACGCGTGAGAGCCTGGTCCAGTGCTTCGCGGTCGACCGTTTTTTCCGCAAGTGAGTGGTTGGTTGTCGGGTTGAGGTCCAAGCGATGACTGACCCGACGTCACGATTTCAGATGCAAGGATAAAAAAGGCACATTCACAGTTGAGACCACCGCATGGGAGGGCAAAGGGCACCAAGCGGAAAGCAGTGATAATTCAGATTCTTCGTCCGGCAATCATTCATCGAAGCCGTCGACACCGCATCAATGGCTGACGAGTTGGCATGATGTTGACTCGCCCTCATGATGCAACAGCTTGCCAAGACTAGACCTCGAAATCATCACGCCACTTCACAACCTCACGCGCGACGACATAATTTTGTCGAATTTGCATGTTCTTTTCTTGCCCGCACATTTCAGCCCTCCCTCCGAATTTCCCGTTTTTTTTTTTGAGATTATGACAGCCAGCCGTGATGTCCCGGGACGTCATGGCATTCCAGCATCACTCTCCAGTATACTATCATAATCTTGTATCTATAGTGGGGTTATGTCTATAGCAAGGAGCGCACATTAACTCAAAAGCCTGGTGACTCTATGTATTCAGGCGCGCCCTGGGATTCGTGTAAATTGCCAAATGAAGAGTTATAGGAAGACGGTGCCCCCCTCAACTTTCAAGGAGCAATTACCGCCGGGTTGAGGTGTTCGGAAATGGAGGACCACAAACATAGTCCCAATAAGACACATGTCATAGATAGCCATGTGCTATGTAACTGAGATGGGCCAAATACTGTAACCACAAATGAAAGTTGTGTTCGTGTTGAGAGCAATCGTAAGGACGCCCAATGTCTCCGAGGAGTCAATGAAGTACAGTTCCACATGGTGGCCCTTGTCTAGTATTGTACATCCGATCAAGCGTAGCACCGCAAGACACTCTCGCCTTCTCCCCTTAAGCCCAACTAGAATGCCCGCCCAATCTCGGATCCAAAATCATATCGGCACGTCTTGACCGCTTGGTTGCTCCTCTACTGTGCGCTCTCCGCAGCCCGCTTGTTCTCGAGCTTCGCGTAGAAGTTGTCACGGGCGTTGGTTCGGGGAACGTGGTATCCGTACCTATCAGATTTGTTAAAAACTTTGTCTTGTATGCTCGATAATTGGGTTCTTGGGAAGCTCGTACCAAAACCAGCTGGCCATGGCGAAACCAGTGCCTATGGATTCCGTCAGTCTCTCATACATATCGTACGATCCGAGTCGTCGATCACCAATCGTCGGACGCTCGCTGAATCATCGGGGGAAAAAGTCGATCGAAGTTTCTTGCGACATACCGAAGGCGATTCCAAGGTCGAGGACGAGGCCCCTCCGGAGCATCTAGATTAAATCAGCAAAATCCTTCGACGGCACCCGAGCCGGCACCAGGCTCCGGCAGAAAGTGCGCAGCCATTGGGACATAGCAAACGTACACCAGTAATGGGCTTGACGGCCATTTTGATTGAGATGCTGTTCTTTTTCTCGAAGCGTTTGGGGCTGAAGGTTGGAGCTGTCGGCGTTTTCGGCAATGGTCAAGAGTCGAGGTCCGGAATAGCTCATGATGATAATCGCGCTAAAGAGTAATCACGTGATAAGCGACCTTCATTCCCGGCAAAACCCCGGGCCGCCAATTCTACCAGAAATTCGTTCTGCGCCGTCAATCCTCAAAGCTCGTCTTAACGGTCGTCGCGTTGTTCTACGCAGTGTTGAGCGCGACCCAAAGCTGCCGCAATGACACTCCGCGTGGCCGCCCGCCGGCTAGGGCAGCCAGGTATGTTTAACCGCCGATGATGGCGTTAAGAACTATCAATTGCTTACCAGGAATCCTCAGCGATATCAAAACCTTCAACCATCCTCACCGCGAAACTAGGTCCGACGATCCAGTACCGCCAAAAATGGGCTTCCAACCCCATTCGGAACCTCAAGAAGATGTTCCAGGGCTCAGGAGGGAAGGGCCAGGAAAAGCAAGTAGCGCCTGAGCTGGATGATCCCAAATCACGACAAGAACATATGAGGAGAACCCTCATGGAACGGGACGCTGAGGGCGGCATCTTTGAAGAGGAGCTTCAAGCCCCAGCGGAGGAGGCCCCTGCCGCTCGGACGGGCCGCAATCAGAAGACAAGCGAAAACATGGCCATAGTCACAGACCCTGACCCGCGATCCCGGGTTCGCTGGCAACGGAGAAAGGTCATTCAAATGGTGCGCAAGAGGGGCGAGCTGACCCAGACGGAGCGGATCAAGATGACGGAGCGCGAGCACCTGTACACGAGCAGCTTCCTGCCCACCAGTACCAAGAAGCTCGTCATGCTGTCCCGTCAGATTGCAGGCAAATCCCTGGACGACGCCATCACGCAGATGCAATGGTCCAAGAAGAAGATGGCAGCTGAAGTCAAGTGCTACCTTGAAGAGGCACGTGACCTTGCCATTGCCCGCCGTGGAATGGGTCTTGGCCGGGCGAACGGCGAGCTCTTTGAGAAGCCCCAGAAGATTCAGACCAAGGACGGCAAGTGGATCGAAATTACCGACCCGACACGCATGTACATTGCCCAGTCTTGGGTCGGCCGCGGCAAATGGCGCGGCAAGTCGTTGGATTACAAGGCAAGGGCAAGCTTTGGCATTATGAAGCATCCTGCCACCAGTAAGTCGGCCGCTCTGCCATCCTCTCATCCACACAATTCTTGGCTCACAACCATATTCAGGTATCAGCGTCCTACTCAAGGAGGAGAAGACAAGGATACGAGAGTACGAGGAACGAGAAGCAAAAAAGAGGGCTGAGGGTCCCTGGATACACCTACCAAACCGCGGCATCCACGGCCAGCGACCTTACTACTCCTGGTAGACGCCACATTCTTGCATCGTTGGAAGGGTTGTCAATGTGTAGAATAGTCGTTTCACTTTCCGAAACGTGTAACATATGTACAAGAAGATCCTGGTAATCATGCTTCCTGTCTTGATTTTCCTGTGCCCACTGTGGTTGTCATGTCTCCCCGTCCGCCTGCCAGATACACCCTCTAGCAGATGTCCCGTGCAATGCCATATAAACCGACGCAGGAAGAAGAGCGGATAACCTTGGACATATGTTGCTTCTACAACAGTCCAACTAATCTATTGAGTTGTCTAACCGCCACATACATCACATGACCGAAATGATTCGGATTCCAATCCTTTATTCTCGCTGGCTGTTACTCCAGCCGATGTGTTGGCACAGCACCCCAATTATACCATTGTACGAGGCGTTGCCCGCGGCACCATGTCTTCGTAGCGATGCGACGTCAACTCGATGGACTCACCACCTCGTTTTTCAGGTAGGGGACCATGATCAACGGAGGCGTAGGATCGCCCAGAATCGGGCATGGGCCTTGGAAAGTTGTTGCGAGCCTGGTTAGCCTGGGATGCAAGCTGCTGCTTTCGCTTGCGGTTTCTAAGCAGAAGAACGACGGCAACGACGGCGACGGCGACGACGCAAACAGCAACGCCAACACCGATGCCAACAGCTGCGCCTTGGGAGAGACCACCACCAGCGGCAGCTGCTTCGTCGCCATCTTCATCATCCTCTTTCTGGTCCTCCTCACCTGGCGCAGTCTGGGTAGCGGCAGCCCCTGAAGTCTCGGATGCAGCAGTCGATTCGGATGTGACTGAGGTCTCCTAGAGCTGATTTTAGCCACATCCTTCTGGGTACGAATACCTGCTTACCATGTTGATAGGGGCTTCCGTGGACTCGGCCGTCGGTGCGGGAGCAGAGGTTTCCCCCTCCTCTATGGCAGTGGTAGTCGGAGCTGAATCAGCTACAGTTGTCGGAGCCGGTTCAGCTGCAGTCGTGGGAGCTGGTTCGACTGCAGTCGTCGGAGCCGGTTCAGCCGCACTTGTTGTAGCCCCTTCTGTTTCGTCTGGTGTCGAGTATCCTGTAGCAACAAATATAAGCTTCGATCTTCAACGCGCGAGGGACAGGTAGAACATACCGACACAAAAACCCCCCGACAGCCAATCCATCACTTGAGATTCAGTAGTACCGCAACCGCTCGTAGAGCAGTCTCTTACACTATACTTGTATTGGTCATTCACACACAAGCAGGGTCGATCTTCCGCGGATGTGCAGCCAAAGGTCGGGAACTGTTCCGTCGCTGCAATTCTACAGCCATCCTATATTGGAAGCAATTAGTGACAACGGTTTCGAGTTGATGGATATGTGCCAGCTATAGTGGCATAACCTTTGGAGACAAAGCTGCAGGACTACTTACAAGACATGCTGCGTCAAGACCCTCCTGCGCAGCAACGCCCAAGACGCTTAGAGCGCTCAGCGCACCGAGAACCGAAAGAAACTGATGCATTGTGGCTTACGAACAGAGGCCAGTGCGTAATAGATAAAAGATGTGCAGTCGGTAGTAGGATCAATGAAGTAGCTGTTGTGGGGGCGTTGGTTGGGTTGGTTGGTGGATAGTCTTGCTTGGATCGAGAATAGATATTCGATGATGGAGGATCGGTGCTGTATCCGTTCAAGATTCGATACCGCGTACGGGTGATGAACGGTTCACGTAAGAGGTCGCTTTCTCTTTATTCAGATTCCAATGGCTCAGCCGGTTGCGAAATACGACGGCGCACAGAGAGAGTATCGCTTTTTTAGATTCGTCAGGTCGCACGGGTGATGCTTGGTCGGGTAGACAACTGGAAAATGACAGAGATGTGCGAGTTCGGTACTACTAGTAGTGCGGTCTAAGACCTAGTGGGAGTTGGAAACGGTTGCCAATGTTGGCCTTGAAAGGAACGTATGATGTCGAGAGCACGAAGTTGGGTCGTCGCCGTGAAGATTCAATTTACAGGACAATGGCACGTTTCTGTGCACACAGACCGAAAATCGGGGTAAGAGGGGGCAAAAGAATGGACTAGGACCGAGATCCAATAAGGGTAAACGAAAAGGAAGGTGGTGCGCGTAGCGAAGAGGAGTAGGAGGCCGAGAGATGGAGAAAGGGATAAACAGGAGAGGTCCATGGAGTATCGCCTGGAGGGGGGTTAAGTCAGGATGGTGCAGGTCGGATTACCTACGAGTACAAGTGGAGTGCGGCCAAGCTCCAGGATGGATTCCAATGAGCATCAAGGGCCGCCAGAGTGCCAGCAATGTCGCAGTGGAGTAATACGGATAGGACGTAGTGGTAAACACGGCTGCCCCGAGGGGAGACCGAGGACAGCGGGAGCCAGGAGAGGTTCCAGCTTCCAGCAGGGGAACCGCTAGCGCCAAACAAGCGACGGCAAGTTGCAGCGGTCTGGTATTTGACGCGTCCGAGAACCCCTGTCGAGCCGTCTCTTATTGGTGCAGCCGATCTCTTCCATCTCACATCTCGGCACAAGCCTGCTGCTTGACACAAATGCTAACAACATGTCCGAAATCCAAGAGATGAATTGAACTAAGGGCAGCTGGCCCTGTACGAGTGGCCTCGCCTATGGTCTCCGAGATGTACGAGCCGCACATTAGATGCAAACAGTGCTGCGGTAAACGGATAGGCACCATCCAATTGGTCTTGGCCACCTTGTTGGTGACCCGAAATTGGCAGGACGGGACGCATGAAGTCAGCGAGCGCCAGCAGCACTGAGGCAAGGGGTCATACCATCGTTCCCATGTGCTCCAACGACACATCCAGTTTCCTTCCTTGTCCTTGGATGTCGAAATGGCCCCTCAGGTAAACTTCGCTTCCAGTTGATGAACGCGTTGTACGGAGTAAACATCTGATGGGGCACGGATAAAAGCAGGCGCAGAGTATCCGTGGCCCAGGGCCCAATCGCATCGGATCATTCGCATCGGGTCTACTCGTACTCGTATCTACCTACTGCGTGTATTACAGCCATATAGGGTGCAATTCGCTAGATCTACGTCAGGGAAACAACAACAACAACAACAACAACAACAACAACAACAACAACAACAGCAACAACAGCAACAACACAGAAGCCAAGGGGAACGAAGTCGCCCTTCGCATTAAACCGAGACACTGAGCCAGTATCGCTACTTCGTACGGAGAAACTACAGAGGAATTGTGCAATTTTGGAGAAACAAACGCCGGAGAAACAGACCCAGACCTATGAGGAAGCTGTTACTACTACTTACGAGTAGACAGACGTATTGGTCGAAGGCGCAAGGCCGAAGTTTGGAATTCGCAACTTCGATAGTACGAATAATATAGTTGGTATCCTTCCTAGACAGTGGAGGGCGCGTCAAGTTTCGGGCTGTTGGCGGTTACTATTGCCAAGATGGCCTGTACTGGTCTATGCTTACCATCACCTGTATTCGTACCCCTGATACAGTATGTGTGTAGGTAGATATGTACGCAGTAGTAGTATGTGCCTGTTGAAGTTATTGTGGTTGTAGGGTATGTTGACTGGAGCTTGCGTTAGAAACGTAGGAGGGCGAGGGCTGCGCTGGGGACTGCATCTAGGCCACAAGGAAGTTCGCATTGGCAGCTTTCGACCCGGTCTAGATCTCGCAGCCGGAGACCCCATGGGTCAATGATCATCGTGAGTGGGTGTGACGAGGAGAGAGCTGGCGACCTGCAGCCTGCAGTATTACCGTACCGGAAATAAGACCCCACGAATCTCGGCCTCAGGCCCGACCACTGGTCCACGACTCTAGGAGTCTACGAGTACCTACTACGAGTAGGTCGCTTCGAAGCTGCTGATGCGCTCCTTGTTGTTGGACCTCATGACATATTTGCTGGGCCTGGCTCGGAATGTAATGCCCTTGTGAGGGCCAGATTTCTGGCCGACCAAAGCCGTTGCTAACGGAGTTAACTACTTACCTCTATATACTACTAAGTCGTAAAGTACCTAAGGTATCCAGTAAGGTACTAGGTGTATACTGTGCTCGTAGTGTAGTACCTTACGTGTACAGATAGTACTACGACGACCTACTAGTACCTTAGGTAGTACTAGTAGCACGAAGTATATAACAAGTACTGGTAGTTATTGCTACTAGGAGCAGGTAGTTACTGCTATTAGGAGCAGCTACCTACTAAGTTAGTAGGTAGTAGTACTACTACTGCTAAGTACCTAGGATACTTCGCATAATGGGGCCATTACATCATTTCCACCCCACGACCCGTCTGCGCCGGGCACGGCTGCACGCACCTCTGCAGTACCAGCAGCACCTTGGGGGAAGAAAAAAAAAAGTTCTAGAGCGGCCTTTCAACTTACCTAGGGGACCCATCAGCGCCATCACCCACACCCATAGTCCACAGTGACCCAGCTATCATTTATCCTGGTTCTGGTGTCGTGGGTGGCTGGCCCATATTACATGCTAGGTCCCTCTGGGTTGGACTTCTCCTGGCAAGCACGAACCTACCAACGCAGTCAGTCGGGCACTCGGAGGAGCCCGAGGCAGCCTTGCGACCAAGGCCACAGCTGAACTATCCCGGATTAGTTGATTAGCTCCCCAATCCGCCCTCAAAAATCGTCCAAACTCCGACTTCCATCATAACAGCAGACTGCGCTGTCCAGCTGGTATCTACGTACTGCCCGCCGATCATATCCCCTCCGATACTCGTTTACCCTTCGACCCTGCCGAATTTGACAACTTTGCTGCCTCCATTCATGGCCCACGCTCTCACCCGCGTCTCATCATAATCAGAATGGCCACACCGGTTGGTGAGGACAGCTGGCTGGCCTACCTTGACGAGACCGTCCGCAACGCTTCCGACCTCGAGCAACGCGTCAATGCCGTCGAGATTCACAAGCGCGCAGTAAGCGCAGAGCCGGGCAGCCTCCGCATGTGGCTGGCCTACTGCAACTACTTCTGGTCTCTATGGGGTGACACCCAGTCCCCCGAGGCTGGTTGGTCCGAGGAGGAACGCATGATGGGCCGCGAGCTCTTTTCCTTCGGCGCCGCTCTTGACCTGTGGCAGCAGGGGTACGAGGCCATCAAGTACCGCATAAGTGACAGTCATCAGCTCTGGGATCGCTGGATCTCCCTTGAGATGGAGCTGCTCTCCAAGACTAGGACTCCAGAGGGTATCAAGCGCATCACTCACCTCTTTCGCAACCGCCTCGTCACCCCGCATCTCACTTGGGACGAGACCTCCCAAGCCTTCTCCAGCTTCCTCTCCGAATACAACCGATCCGAATGGGAAGAGTCCATGAAGGAAGTTACTGCCAGCGCCCAGGAAGCGAAACGCCTCATCGCACAGCGAGACCCATTCGAGCTTAAACTAAAGCAAGCCGCCCGTGCTGGAGACATTGAGTCCCAAAAGTCACTGATGATCGAGTACCTTGAGTGGGAGATGCGACAGAGCAAGAGGAACAACGACAACCCGGACATTGGGATGGATCTCTGCCGGGGTCTATACGCTAGAGCTTTGACCGGCCTCCTGGCCACCGACGAAAATATATGGCATGAATATATCGTCTATCTGTCATCCTCGCACGCGGACCCCCATGCTGCGGCAAGCCTTCTCGACGTTCTTTGCCGCGCCGTCCAACACTGCCCCTCTTCTGGCCAGCTCTGGAATCGGTATATTCTCTGCGCCGAGGAAGCCAAACTCGCCTTCTCCGAAATCGAATCCATCAAGCACGCTGCAACTAGCGAGGATCAGCTCTACAAGGATGGGATGGAGAGCATGATTGAAATGTACGTTGCGTGGTGCGGCTTTCTGAAGCGCACGGCTATGGGTGCTGGGGCTGGAGACGAGGCTGTTGATGTTGCTGATGTGGGATTGCCTGCCGCTCTGGAGGATGTTGCCGTTGTCGGGAAACGCCTATACGGAAAGGATTTCCAGGGAGACCCTAAGTTCCGGCTCGAGCGGATATATATCCAATATTTGACGGAAAGGAAAGGTGCCATTGACGACGCAAGAGCTCAGTGGAACAAGTTGGCTAGCACGCCAATCCATGCTGACAGTCACGACTTTTGGCTGCGTTATTACTTGTGGGAGATGCTCATCTTCTCGTCGAAAACAAGTACTATCAGAAGTCCTACGCCATCCTCTGGTGCTGCGGGACTGCAGATACCGTCGTTAGCGACATCGGTCTTGACCCGGGCTGTAGCCCGAACAAGTATCGACTGGCCAGAGAAGGTGTTGGAAGTATACTTGCAGCACTGTAATGATTATGAATCGCCAGCATCCGTGCGCAGGGCTACAGACAGGGTCCACAAAACGGCTAGGGAGATTAAACGCCTTCGGGAACTCCAACAAAGGGACAAGGAGAACGCTTATGCTGCTTACTATGCGCAGCATCCAGAGAAGCCTGCCCTCGAGGTGCAGTCGGCAGGTGAGTCGAAGCGCAAGAGGGACGAGTTTCAGCACGATGCGGAAATCGTACCAGAGGGCTCAAGCAAACGCCAAAAGAACGAAGCAGAGGTGACCCAGGTAGCACCGGGGCCCGAAGATGCGCAAGAACAACAAGCTGTGACGAAGAGGGATAGAGAAAATACGACCATCATTGTACAAAACCTTCCGGGCGACGTGACCCAACCCAAGCTTCGACAATACTTTAAAGACTACGGGCATATCAACAACATCACAGCACTTGTGCGGGATGATAAGACCCAGTCATCGACTGCCTTGATCGAGTTTAGAAGGCCCGACGAAGCACAGTCAGCCTTGCTGAGAGACGGGAAGTACTTCGGTCAGTCGCAGCTCAAGGTAGATTCGGGCCACAACTTGACCATCTACGTCACAAACTACCCGCCAGCTGCCGACGAAAAGTACATCCGGGGCATATTTAAAGACTGTGGGGAGATACTGAGTATCCGATGGCCTAGTCTCAAAGTAAATACCCACCGCCGGTTCTGTTACGTGTCTTTCCGCGACCACGACGCTGCGGCAGCAGCAACTAAGAAAGACGGTACAGTGCTGGAGGGACGATACAGGCTAGTCGCTAAGTACTCAGACCCAGGTCACAAGAAGAGTCGTGAAGGGGCCTTGGCTGAGGGGAGGGAAGTCCATGTTACAAACCTGGACAAGGGCACCTCCGAGTCAGAGCTGAGAGAAGTCTTTTCCAAATATGGAACCGTAACTCGTGTGAATATCCCTCAGACTATGGGAGGCAAGAACCGGGGGTTTGCGTTTCTCGACTTTGAGAGCAAAGGTCAGGCAGAGAACGCTGTTTTGGAGCTGAATAACGCCAAGTTTCGGAACCAAATTCTGCAGGTCGACCTCTCTAGAGAATCCAAGATCAAGCCCTCAGCCAAGACCATGTACGCCGACCACGAATCTGCCTCATCCGCACCGCCTTCCGTTAGGGACGCGGAGGGGGACGATGCTATGGTTGCAACTCACCAGCACAAGCCGACAGAGGCCGATATTTCGGCTCGAACAATTGCGCTAATGGGCCTGCCGGATACCATAAACGACGCGCGTGTTCACGCGCTGGTGGAGCCTCTAGGAACTATTGTCAAGTTGGTGCTGCGGCCAACTCATGGCGGCGCCAAGATCGAGTTTGCAGATGTTGCCACTGCCGGTAAAGCGGCTCTGAAGCTCGACGGTATGGAATTCGAGGGCTGCAAGCTGCGCATCGGATCGTTGGAGGAACTGCGCCATGCGAAGCCTGAACACAAGGATGATCGGGCCTCGCATCGCTTCAAGGGACATAATCCTAAGGAGGCCCCCGAGTCAGGCCTGAGACACATGATGCCCCCACCCATGGCTCGACGGCCCGGACAGCAGAGAGGGGGCCCAAGGCGTGGTGGTCTTGGGTTCGTTGCCGCGAGGAAAATCGCGGAAGGGGATGAGAGTGGCAAGGCTGGTGGGATCCCCAATGGGAAGCCCGGGCCCAAGAGCAATGCTGATTTTAAGGCTATGTTCCTGGCCAGTGAGGAGAAAAAGGAGGGCGAGAACGGGGTTTGAGGCTGTTACCCACATTGACGGTTGTTTATAATATCGGAGATTCCGCACTGGCTTGATTGAGATACCTACGTGCTGATTTGCAAGGCCCTATTGTACCCACTGGCCCGACATCTTCTCAAGTCACCACTATGTTCTGGCGCAAGAGAAATGCATTTGATCGGGACAATCGAAGCTGGGCCATAGTTTTTTCTCGTTCTTTCCATGTATTCTATAACTGTGATCTCAAGCCAGACTCGGGCCGTTCATTCTCTCGTCTTCTCTATGGATCTTTGATGGAGGTGTCCTTCATAGCTCCCAAGAGTCTCGCCTGGGGCCACAAACAGGTTTTCCGAAAATCATACCCGCTGGTTCTCTCATCATGGCTAAATACCAGCACTCAACGTCTAGACACCTTGCATTGGTCTACTAGCCCATGCTCACGGTGCCGATCGGTTTGTCCTGGTTGAAATCTTGAGAAAAGAGCCGCTGCCACACCTCGAGCCACTTCTCTTGCTGTGCTGTGGGGAGCTTTCCAGGCTGTTTGAATGACCTCGCGAGAAGCTCCCGGAGTCGTGTCCGTAGGACCTTGACCACAAGCATCGTCTTCCAGTCGGGGACTGCAAAGCGTCCTCGGTTCCCATCGAGTACAATGACGCCAGAAAACATCTAGCAATGTGTAAGTAGGCAGCTCTGACCAGGACAGTTAGAAGGTCTAGGGGACTTACATCACACCGAACATCTCCGCAAAGGAGTGCAATGGCAAACGGGTCGACAGCCGTCGTCTCATGCGCATGATAAACGCTAGATCATTGTTAGTTGTCATTGAGAGAGTTATAAAAGGGCGTGAATTATATAGAGGTGAGATCTTACGATTTGGCTTGCATAATGTGGTAATATGACAGCCATTTTAGGTCAAGTTGGTTGCGGTTTACTGAGGAAGGATGAATGCTGATGGACTGATTGTTGCCAACGTTGCGGAGTCCCCTCGTCCCCGGCGTATCTCTAACGAGAAGCTTGGGGTAAAAACTCCACGCAATCACCGAGGCAGAAACTATGTCGTTGTCACTGTTGATGTTGACCCTTCGAGGCACCTCGAAGAAATGCTGCTGTTTTCGGCCACGTCCGCCGGGGGCGAACCGTAGGCGGGACAGAGCCCGCCGCTCATCCTCTGTTAGCGATAGGAATCCCGAGTCCGCCAATGAAACCAAAAGCTGCCCCTTGAGATCTTCGATGTTGGCTAGTGTCTGCTGACTGAGAAAATTCTTGCGACAGAACTGAAACTCTTTCCCTGAGCCGCTGTTTGCCTGGCAGACACGCTTCCAGGCCGAGTATGCATCATAGATGGTGAGCAAGTCCGAATCTCCGCGGCGGAAAAACATCTTCGCATTCTGGGCCTGGGCCCTTTGCCCAAACGGGGCGGTAAAGGGAGATTTAGATGAGAGTATAGCCGCGACGGTGATGGCCATATCCAAACATTTGAAGACTGCCCCGAGCAAGATAAGCTTCCCCAAGAAGACGTCCAGTGGCAATCGTGCCAACTGGCGGCCAAGAGGGGTCAACTCCTCAGCAGCTGTGAGTGCTCGCACATCAACTAATGCGTCAACAGCTCGGCGGATATTCTTTGCAGACGGAGGGTCCAGTGCATCTCCCAGGGTTTCTTCAATACCTCCAATTTTGCAAATCTTGACTCTAATTGCAAGGTCCTGTAGTGAAAGACGGAGCATTTCAGGTGTCTGCTGATCATTCATCAAGTGATCATGCCTGTACTTCGTAAACAAGTGGAAGCAAAGTCCCCGTTGAACACGCCCAGCACGGCCCCTCCTCTGCTTCGCATTCGCTCTGGAAATGAAGGTGTCTAGGAGTCGCGATAGCTGCCTTCTCTCGTCGTAACGCATCTCCCGATGCTTTCCGGTGTCAATGACGCATGTTACGTCCGGAATTGTGATACCGGTCTCGGCGATATTAGTCGCGAGGACAATCTTTCGCATACCAGGCGGTGGTACCAGGAAAGCCGATTCTTGGTCCTCGGTGGCAATAGTAGAGTGGAGAGGATAGACAAGCCACTCCTGGGAGAAGCGGGGATCGCCGAGCAGCAAGTCATTCAAGGTGCGGATTTCCGCGATTCCAGGGAGGAAGATGAGGATAGCCTTGCTGTAAGGCTGCAAATCTTCCGACGAAGCAATATGCGCGATCAGCTGGACCACCAGATCGGGTTCTATGCGGTACTCGTCCAGTTGCGCTAGCGCATTCCGCGTTGAAGGTGAGTATTTGGTTAGGTTCTTGGACGTCTCACTTTGTTGCCCGTCGGCGTCACTTTCTATCACCTCATCGTCCAGATCGACGAGCTTATCACCCGGGGTGCCCGTCGGCTGATACCCGGTGAGCTCTAGAGCATCCTCGAGGTAACGCACCTCCACCGGGAATGTTCGTCCAGGAACGTTAAGGACAGGTGCGCCTCCTAAATACGCCGAAAACCGGTCCGCGTCGACCGTGGCGGACATGAGAATGACTTTGAGGTCTTTTCTCTTTTCCAGAAGGCGCTTGAGTACAATAAGGAGGAAGTCGCTGTCAATGGATCGCTCGTGGACTTCGTCTAACACAAGATGGGTGACCTCATGCAAGTCATTAGATCCTTCGAGCATACGCATGACTATTCCAGTCGTAGCATATACAAGCCTTGTTTCTTTGGAAATGTTTGCTTCGAGACGGATGGAATATCCAACGAGAGAGCGGTTTGTGCCTAGATCACCTCGGTTTTCGCCGAGCTCTTCACTTACACGGCGGGCAAGCGATATGGCAGATATACGTCGGGGCTCCGTACAGTAAACCTTACAGGGTTTGCCTTGAGATAGCTCATGCTCCAGCAAGAAAGCTGGAACCTGTGTGCTTTTTCCACTGTGATTTCATGAGCTCATGCTTATGTTGTAATTCTAGAATGTTTGTCCTTACCATCCTGTTTCGCCGCAAACGATTACCACCTGGTTTTGTTCAACAGCATCCAGAACTTGGTCTTTGAAGCTCCACATGGGAAGTTGCATGCGAGATTCCTGTTTAACGAGTGAGAAGAGCCGTCGCTGTTCAACCCTTCAATAGAGAGCTTACCAGCATCGTCCGATACTTCCGTGAGGAAGACTTATCAGCCCATATCTTTCGGTACTGATCTGAACCGGCATTGTTCGGCCGGGAACGATCCTGGTTCCCAGTCTCGCCGGAGTCTTGGGCCCCCTTCGGGGTTCCCCGGCCCTTAAAGGCGCCCTGAATAATGACTCCATCCTCAAGCTCCTGGTCTCGTCTTTGTCGCACAATGGTCCTTAGATCCCTCACTACAGTGCGATCCTGAGAATCAAGATGGTTCTTCTTGGCTTCGACCAGCTCGGAGAAAAGGTCCCGCCAAACGGGCGGAAGCCTGAGACCAACCTTTTCTTCTCGGGCGTTGCCGCTAAAGATGTAGAATATGGCGGCCGTAGCGACGTAGGCCTCTGATTGCCTTGTGTCTGGTGCCGCAATACTACTCATCGTGATTGAGACTCGGTATCTATCGGCAACGATCTCGAGGTCTGTGTATGGAATGGTGATGGGTACTTCCTGAGGCTTGGTCCATTGAATGTCGACTGAATGGCGGTTTGCAAACGAGGCCTCCGACGCTACTGTATAGCTGATCTTGACTGAAGTATCCCTGGTGAACTATTAGCCACAGCTCAAGTAGGCTAGCCTGGTCCCAACTAACCTGGACCGACAGGCTTCCTCCAAGACCCGTCGAGGGCTCACACCAGACCATTTCCCAAAGTCCCTGATTACGACTTTGTTTCCGTCCGAGGAAGTGACAACGGTTTGGGTCTTGCCTGTGGCTGCATCAACTTCATTCTGAGGCAAAGAGGCAAAGAGTCCTCCAATGTCGTCGAGGTCGTCATCATCGTTCTCGGCGAGGATCTCAGCGGCAATCCGCTGCGCCTCGTCATTGATATCACCATTAGAGGTCTTCCCGTCGGGTCCTCCGGCCGGGGCTATCTCCTTTGTTTCTCTTTCCTGGGTCTGCTTTTTTGCAACTGCAATTTCCTTTTCCACTGCAACTCTCTCCTGCTTCCACTGCTTCTCGGCGACAAATTTGTCAAACAAGACATCGCCCTCAATACGTTTCAGCCTTGCCTCCAATTTGGCAATAGCAAGGTCGTTGTCAGAGTCCTCTGACTTTGCAGGGATAAGGCTTCGCTCCAGCTGGAGCAGTCTTTTCTTTGCCGAAATGTATTCGGGTACTAAATTGTCGGGCTCAATGTCGCTGTCACAAGTCACGACAACCTTCTTTGACGGTGAATGTTTCGTAGCGGATTGACCACGAGGCCCACGCTTGCCACGGCCATTACCTGTGGCTTCAGAAGGCTTCGGAGTACTGGAGCGTGTCGATGCCGGACTGTCATTGGGGGTTTCTGTATCAAAAAGTCAGCGCCGCACAGCACAATACCATGTAGTCGTGAATCGATGCCCACCCTTTGCGACAGGCCTTGGCCTTTTGTCGTAGGCTGGCAGCTCCGAGGAGTCACATTCGCGGCCCATCCAGTCAAGAGCCTCTTCTAATCCCCAAATGAGATCTTTGCCAGTGGAGGTGATATTGGGTGATATCTCCAGAATATACTGCAAAACCCCCCGAACCCGCGTTTCGGGAAATCCTGCGGACGTGAGAGTCTGTTGCAAAGTCCACAAACGCGTGATCATGTCTTCTTCAGAAGGCATTCTTCCTGGGGTTTCAGACAAAATATTTGAAGCTGCAAAGCGGCCCTCAGCCTTGATAAGGTCAAGTATGTGACCCATCAAGTCCTCCGGTAGCCATTTGACGCTGTTTATGGAATCGGCATTTGCTCGCAACAGACGACGGTCAGTCTCAAGGCGAGTGACCTGGCGCTGGGCATCACGCTTCACTTTTTGCGAATGCTTCTCCACAAGGAGCTGGAGCTCGGACTCTTCGAGTTGTTTTTCAAATTCCTCGGGGCTCAGGGCCTTCTCTTGGGATGCGCCGGTTTTGGAGCCATCGTCAGCGGTTGGTGCCGACGCCGTGGTGGATGGTGGGGCTTTGTCGCCCGTTGATGGAGGGGCACTGTTGCCATGGATGTGCGACGACTTTGATTCCTCAGCTGTAGGCTCTGGCCTCGGCTTGGAAGCAATGGATGTGGTCGCAAAGCCTCGCGCAGGGTTAGCAGCGGGCTTCTTCTTTTTCTTGGCTCCGGCCATGGCTCTAACGAATGGAGGAGAACTTGTCGATGCGCGGCGATTACGGAGGAACAGGTGAGAGAGAGGTCCAGGTCGGAATGAGATGGGTCCCGAACCCTAGCCCAAGCGGGTATGTGACGCAACAACCACTGCCTGCAGTGGCTTGCTTCTCTGGGGAAAGCTCCTTGACCCTGGCCAAACGTAGGGTGCGAGCCTAGAACCTGGTAATGGAGAGAAGGAAATGGTGATTAAGAGACAGAGATGATGGAGAAGCCGTGAGGAGTTCCGTGCAGTGAAAGCCCGCCGTTGTGAGAGCCTTCACTGGAAGGAGGTACTTTGAACGCGGGTTCAAGGCCACATTGAAAAATGCCTGTGCGGACAGGGAAACATGAAGCTTGGACTCGGCGGATAAGAGTGAGAATTTAAGGAGGTCTGGCTCATATATAATATGCACCATCTCAAAAGAATCCAGTCATTATTAGAGTCGAGAGAGCTTGAGATCGGTCACGAAGTCCTACTACGTAGTAGTACCACCAGTCGTTGATAGTGACATGTTCAGGCCCAGTGCAAATTTTAGTGGGGTGCTTGAATTGTCTGACTGAAGCGGGGTGGGTGACAAAAAAGAAGTTTCGATACTGTTACGGCATCTAAACTTACCCACCTGACGACTCCTCTACAGACTTATTATTACTTAGACGCACGGCATGAGGAAGTTAAGAAGTCATATTCAGACTGCAATATTTGTATTAATAATTGCTAATATCAATTTGTTAGAATGTCACGGACACAAACACCCACCGTAGACTTGGCACATACGGATAGCCTTTCCTAAATTGTGACTGTCTCGCTTTTTCTGACTTGCTCTTGGCAGCGTGGGGTCACCATCCAGCCCTCCATCCATGTCTAGAGCTGCGGTCTGATTTCTGTGATTTCTGTCACAACTCGAACAGAGACCAACAACGCGCACTCGGGCGTTAAACTTCAACCGCCTGCACGAGAATCGACACCCAGGATCGTCCGCCCCGATTTGCGCCTGCTGAATGAGCGGCTTCAGAGGAATTTTCCAGCAACAGTGGCCCCTCATGAGCTCGTCACCTTGTCTCGATACTTCTGTGCCTCGTCATGTCTAAACCAGAGATCAATGGCGGTGCCTCGTCTGCCAGCTTCGACCTGGCGGCCACTTCTATAGCCTTGGCCTCGTCCTCTACAAGTTTACGGATCGCCCGTCTCCATTTGGTCAACGATGCATTGGCTCGCAAGGGTAAGCATTCTGCCCCAATCCTCAGAACCTGCGACTGGAGATCTAACAACATCCGCAACCAGCCCTCGAACCATCCGCCACCAACGATACTGTCCAGCTACTCTTCAGAACGCTACCGTTATATGACGATCGAGAATCGAGGCTAGCTGTTCAAGCATGCCTTGTTACCATTCTAAAGAACGCCATTGACCCGAAGCTCCTAGGGTCTCTCGTCAAGGGTCTCCGGCGGGAAGCGCAGAAACCCGTCATCGCTGTGTCTACATCTTTCGTCATTGTTGAATGGTGCAGTCTTCTCATGCAACAATTGGCAGGTACAAATTTTTGGGAGCAGTTTGGGAACGATATCCTGCTTTGCGAGGCGGACGCCTTTGAGCAATGTTTGCAGCCCACTTCCAAGAGGAGCGTTGCCAACTCCGCAACGGTTGTCACGAGAAGAGGTTTTCGCCAGCTCTTTGAATCCGCCGAATCGCGCGAAAACACCCTTGCTACCGCTGTCAAGACTCTGACTGCTAAGGGGAGTTACGCGAAGAATGCCCCCTTGCTAGGCGTCATTGCTGGTGTCGCTGCGCGCTTGGGCTATCTGAAACCCACATTGGAGTCGCTCAAAGCTCAATTTTATGAGTTCTACACACGCGAGATTGTCAACTCCAAAACACCGGTACCAAGACATGTAGCCATTGGCATGCGAGACTTCTTTTCTGATTTTGCGACCTTGGAAGAGGTGGAGAAAGATGTCGTTCCAGCACTTGAAAAGGGACTCCTCCGTGCCCCAGAGGTAATCCTCACTGGGGTTCTCCGACCATTAGTGTCGTCCCTGCCGCGAAGCTTTGACCTCTCGGCGATACTGAAGGAGAGGCTCCTGAAACCACTCCTGTCCAGCATCAAGTCTAGCAACCCTCAAGTCAGAACAGGTGTTGTTACCTCCTTCCGCGACATCGTCTCTCGATGCCACGATGACAAGACATTGGAAACCATTGTCGAGGAGGTTCTCACTCCATTGAAAGGAGGCAAACTGAGTTCTCCGGACCATAGAGTCCTCCATGCGGAAATGTTAGAAGGAATGAAGTTGCCCGGATCTTCTGCTGAGAAAGTATCCGTGGGTATCGCAACTGTAGCAGCAAAGGAGGGCAATGAGCCAGCTCTAGTTGCCGAAACATCTACGTTGGCCCGCACGGTCTCACAGTTGCTTGCCCAGGACGCTGAGGTTCCCAAATCTGTGCTGGACACGGTATCGAAAGGTCTTGCGGATAAAAAACCCAATTCTCGCAAGCTTTGGTTGCTTCTTGTGGCCCAGGTTTTGCGCGGGGTCGGCGATGGTGTCACTGCCCCAGGTCTCAAATCCTTCTTGGAGGTGGTGATACCAAAGATGGCTGTCAATTTTAACGAGGTCGTGGCAAATCCAGCCACATCGATACAGAGTGGCGTGATCGTCGGCGCGTATATAATCACGGCCTTAGCACCGAGCATCGAACAGCTTTTTCCTGGGAGCTCGTTGAGCCAGGCGCTTGCACAGGTCTCGGCGTCGCCAGACAGCATTGCAGCCGGGGGAAAGCAAGGGTTTCTGCTGAGTCCTCGAATTTATACCAAGCTGTCCACTAAGGATGATCTCCGCTGGTTCTCTCTTGCGCTTTCTAGCCTCACTTCTCTCTTCAACGACGAAACTGAAGAAGAGGTCCTTCTCGCCTGGTCCCAAGCAATGATTTATCTAATCACAGCTGCAGAGATCGCCACAGAAGTTCAACGCGAGACGGCAAGAAGCCTATCTGAACTGTACAGAAAAAATGCCAGTCTGGTAGCAACAGCAATTATGGACGGCTTGTGGGACTTACTGCTAAATTCGGCCACGAAGGAGAAGGAGTTGAGGATTGACAATGAAAACCTCATTCATGTTCTCAAGTCGATATGTCCTGAAGCGGGCGAAGACAATTATCTTGGCGTTTCCATTGAACAGCGAGAGCATCAGGCTTGCGCCTTGCTGGTTCTTGGGCGCCCAGAGCTAGTTCCTAGATCAAGTTGGATCACATTGTGCCTCAAGATGGGGATTGACCCTGGGGCTCTTTCTGGGAAATATCAGGATAGGCTCTTGAAAGAAATTGGCAGAAGAGCATCGGATGAAACAGTAAGCCGGGCTGTTCTGTTTCTCGTGTCCGCTCTAAGAAAACTAACAGCTCTGTCATCGCAGTCTAACCTCGCCAAAGAAGCTGCCTACAACGCCGCTGCCGAACTTGCTTTTGTTGCTCCGGACACCATCTTGCCTAGATTGATGGAACTCGTTAGCCGAGACCTTGACGCGGAACAGTTAGAGAACCTTGGCCCAGTCGAAGCAGCCATCTTCAGAACCCCTGAGGGAACATGCTTTATTGACGTACTGGCGAAAAAGTCTCAAAACACGGTCCCAGACAAGAACAACAAGGACTATGACATCCTAAAGTGGGAACAAGAGTTGAGGAGTCAGCTTGAGAAAAAGAAGGGCCACCAACGCAAGCTCACTGCCGAGGAAACCGCCAAAGTCAACGCCCAACTCAAGAAAGAATCGCAGATCAGAGGCACTATTAGAGGAATTGAGTCACGACTCACACGTGGTCTAGGCATCATCAAAGCGCTTGCGACAGGCCCCCCCACAGATGCAAAACTATGGGTGGGTACTGCTGTCCGCCTACTCTTAAGTATCCTAGATGCGGGCGCTGGCCTCATCGTAGGGGATGCCCCTGCGACTACTTATTTGGCTGTCTCTGAAAAGACGACGTCCAGATTAGGGCCATTGCGGCCGTTCGTCGGAGTCGCCACTCTGCGATTGCGCGAAGTCCCCGTTCCTGATAACTACAACCAAGAAGCGCTTGAGGACCTGGTAACCAGATTGTTGTATCGACTCCGATTTGCCGGCGAGCAACGCCCATTTGACGCCGTGTCTTTAACCTATGCACTGCCACTTCTGTTTGACCTCTTCCGCAAAGGAGGCACAGGGGCCGATGCGGATGATCGAGACGCGCAGCTAGTTTTGGCCTTTGAATTCCTGTCTTTACACACAGATGTTTGCGCCGACGAGGCCGTTCCACGGGACGCTCTGATATCAGCACTTGAGCAGTCGATGCAAAAATACACCCAGCACTACAAGCTCATCAGGGACTGCTTTGCAGACATGTGTCGCTGTGTCGCCCCCAATATCAACCGAGAAGAGATCGGGGTCCTTGTCAAAGGTGCCATTGTGCCTCAGACTAGTGTCCGCACCACCATTCTTCAGTCCATTAGTACCGAGGTTGACATGAGCGATTACGGGTATTCGGACGAGGTGTGGCTCGCTTGCCACGATGACGAAGACGAGAATCAAGAGCTTGGGAGAGAAATATGGGAAGAGTGTGGTGTCTCCGTTGGAGACGATGTGCCAGGTAGAATGCTGTCCTACCTGCAGGCTAAGGATCCTCAGCTTCGACGGGCAGCAGCGCGGTCACTGGCCGAAGCCATAACGTTCCACAGGGATACGCTGGATGAGATTTTAGCTCGACTAAAATCGACATACCAGGAGCTGGCGAAACCCAAAGTGCAGCTTCTCGATGAGTTTGGAATGCCCAAAAAGATGGACCTCTCGGATCCTTGGGAGGCAAGACACGGCATCGCCACTGCGTTCAAGGAGCTTGCTACTCTTCTTGATCGGGACCAGCTCAGCTCTCTCTTCGATTTCATGATCGCCAATGGACCCCTTCGTGACAAGAACAGCGCCGTGCGAGCTGAAATGTTGGATGCGGCCATTTGTGCTATTAACATTCATGGAAAGGGTGTGGTCGAGCAATTAATGAAGACCTTCGAACAAACGCTGGAGGCGACGGGCAAGGGTAGTGATGAAACTGATCGCGTCAACGAGGCTGTCATCATCATGTACGGTGCCTTGGCTCGGCATTTGGCGACCGGTGACTCGAAGATCCCAGTCGTTGTTGAGCGTTTGCTTGCGACCCTGAGCACGCCCTCTGAGACCGTTCAGTCGGCGATAGCCGACTGTCTTCCTCCTCTGATTCGAGCATGCTCTGACAAGTCCTCCAAGTACTTTGAGCAAGTCATGGAAGAGCTGCTCAACTCCAAGAACTATGCCACCCAGAGAGGTGCCGCATACGGCTTGGCGGGTCTTGTTCACGGCCGTGGCATATCAGCCTTGCGCGAGTATCGCATTCTTTCAAATCTCAAGGGCGCTCTAGAAAACAAGAAGGAAGCACATCAAAGAGAAGCCGCACTTTTGGCTTTTGAGCTCTTCGCTACCATTCTTGGGCGTCTGTTTGAACCATATGTCATTCAGATAGTTCCCCAGTTGTTGGCTGGCTTTGGTGACACCAATGGCGACGTCCGAGATGCATGCCTCGCTGCAGCCAAAGCCTGCTTTGGAAACTTGAGCTCTTATGGCGTGAAGCAGATCATGCCTACTTTGCTGGATGGCCTTGAGGATCAACAGTGGCGGAGCAAACGCGGTGCTTGCGAGCTTCTTGGAGCCATGGCATACCTGGATCCTCACCAATTGGCAAACAGTCTTCCCGATATTATACCACCACTTACCGGCGTCCTCAACGACAGCCACAAAGAAGTCAGGGCTGCGGCAAACCGAAGTCTGAAACGATTTGGCGAAGTCATCAATAACCCGGAGATCAAGAGCCTGGTTGATATCCTCCTCAAGGCTCTCAGCGACCCCACGAAGTATACGGACGAGGCTTTGGATTCCCTCATCAAAGTCCAGTTTGTCCATTATCTAGACGCGCCCTCGCTTGCCCTGGTTACGCGCATCCTGCAGCGTGGTTTGGGCGACCGCTCGAACACGAAGCGCAAGGCCGCCCAGGTCATTGGTAGTCTTGCCCATCTCACGGAAAAGAAGGATATTGTAGCACACCTACCTATTCTTGTTGCTGGGCTCAAGGTGGCTGCGGTAGACCCTGTGCCAACAACACGGGCGACGGCATCCAGAGCTCTGGGGTCTTTGGTGGAGAAACTCGGCGAGGACGCACTACCCGACCTCATCCCCGGGCTCATGGAGACTCTCAAGTCAGACACTGGCGCTGGAGACCGTCTTGGATCTGCGCAGGCCCTCAGCGAGGTTCTTGCCGGGCTTGGCACGACCAGACTGGAGGAGACGCTGCCAACAGTACTTCAAAACGTCGAGTCCTCCAAGCCAGCTGTCCGAGAGGGTTTCATGTCGCTGTTCATTTTCCTCCCTGTCTGCTTCGGAAACAGCTTCTCCAACTACCTCGGGCGTATTGTACCTCCAATCTTGGCTGGCCTGGCTGACGACGTCGAGTCGATCCGTGAAACGGCCCTTCGCGCCGGTCGACTACTCGTCAAGAACTTCGCCGCTCGTGCTGTTGACCTTCTCTTGCCAGAATTGGAGCGCGGTCTGGCAGATGATAGTTACAGAATCCGTTTGAGCTCTGTCGAGCTCGTCGGCGACCTACTCTTCAACCTCACCGGCGTCAAGGCCGACGATGAGCACGATGCAGAGGACGAAGAGGATATTAAGGAAGCTGGTACGTCGCTTAAGGAAGTTCTTGGCGAGGAGAAGCGCAACAAGATCCTGTCAGCCCTATACGTCTGCCGCTGTGATACTGCCGGTTCCGTTCGCTCAGCTGCGATTGCCGTGTGGAAGGTTCTCGTGCACAGCCCCAGGATCCTCAAGGAGCTTGTACCGACTCTCACTCAGCTTCTTATTCGACGTCTGGGAAGCTCCAACATGGAACATAGAGTCATTGCTAGTAATGCTCTTGGAGAACTTATTCGCAAGGCAGGCGACGGTGTGCTGGCCAGCTTACTGCCCACTTTGGAAGAGGGCCTTCAGACTTCGACAGACACAGATGCCAAACAAGGAATCTGCCTTGCCCTCAAGGAGCTCATCTCCTCCGCCACCCCTGAAGCCCTGGAAGAGCACGAAAAGACGCTCATCTCCGTCGTTCGTACAGCCCTCACCGACTCTGATGAGGATGTCAGGGAAGCAGCAGCCGAGGCGTTCGATTCTCTCCAGGATATTTTCCAGAAGAGAGCTGTCGATCAAGTTCTCCCTTACCTCCTGGCTTTGCTGAGGTCGGATGAAACAGCAGATAATGCGCTATCAGCACTTTTGACACTGCTCACCGAGACGACACGATCCAACATCATTATCCCAATCCTAATACCGGATCTCGTGAAGCCACCAATCTCCGCTTTCAACGCCAAAGCCCTTGCTTCGTTATCGAAGGTTGCCGGAGCTGCCATGAACCGACGACTTCCAAATATCATCAATTCCTTATTGGATAACGAGATCGAATGCAACGAGCCGGTACTACGTGAAGACCTCGAGAAGTCTTTGGATACAGTCATCCAACACATTGACGAATATGATGGCCTGAACATTATCATGAGCGTTCTTCTGCAATCACTCAAACACGAGGACCATCGCCGAAGAGCTGCCACTGCGCGTCACTTCAGGAGCTTTTTCGCGGCGGCAGGTGTCGACTATTCTCGGTACAACCAGGACATCATCAGGTCTCTCCTGAATTCCTTCGATGACGGTGACTCAGACGTTGTCAAGGCTTCCTGGGCCGCTCTAATGGAGTTCACCAAGAAGCTTAGAAAGGAGGAGATGGAGTCCTTGGTGGTCTCGACCCGACAAACTCTCCAACGTGTCGGCGTCCCTGGCTCTAATCTTCGAGGCTTTGAGCTTCCAAAGGGAATCAACGCTATTTTGCCGATATTCCTGCAAGGTTTGATGAATGGAACAGCAGACCAGAGAGTCCAGTCAGCTTTGGGTATCTCAGATATCGTGGACCGGACGAGCGAGGCGTCATTGAAGCCCTTCGTCACGCAAATAACCGGTCCCCTGATCCGTGTTGTGTCGGAACGTGCTACCGAAGTCAAGTCCGCCATTCTTTTGACTTTGACCAACCTGCTTGAAAAGATGCCCACGGCGCTCAAGCCATTCTTGCCTCAGCTCCAGCGAACATTCGCCAAATCCCTCGCAGACACGACGAGCGAGATATTGCGATCTCGAGCTGCAAGGGCTCTCGGGACACTGATCAAGTACACGCCACGAATTGACCCCCTGATCGCCGAGCTTGTCACAGGGTCAAAAACTTCAGACCCCGGTGTCAAGACTGCGATGCTCAAAGCCCTATACGAAGTCATTAGCAAAGCGGGCGGAAATATGGGGGAGACATCCAGAACAGCCGTTTTGTCATTGATCGACATGGAGGCAGATGAGCGGGACGATACCATGACAATCACTAACGCGAAGCTGCTGGGTGCGCTCATTAAGAACGTCCCAGAGGAGGCCGCCCTCAATCTCCTAAGGAACAGGGTTGTTACCTCACAGCCCACGAACGCATCAGTGCTTGGCCTTAATTCTGTCATGGTGGAATCTCCTGATGCCTTACTAAATGGTCCCTTGGCGGAAGAACTGCCGGAGCTTCTTTGTCAAGGCATGGCCAATAAAACCGTATGTGTCTTTAGCCACAGCAGGCTTAACGAATCAATGCTAACGTATTCTAGCCCTTCATTGCCGACAACTTCATCCTCGCGACAGGCAAACTTTTGCTCTCGTCTCCACCCAAGAGCTTTGATAGTGGTAAGAGTATCTTCAGCGCTCTAGCCAGTGTCATCGAACCAGGTAACGCGACAGACTCGCGACGACTGGCATTGGTGGTTGTGCGAACAATCAGCAGAACGGACATGGACTTAGTCAGGCCCCACGTCCCTATCCTCGCACAGCCAATTTTCTCCAGTGTCAGGGATCCCGTCATTCCAGTTAAGCTATCCGCCGAAGCCGCTTTTGTGGAGCTGTTCAGCGTAGCTGATGAGGAGAGCCGCGTGTTTGACAAATTTATGGCGGGCCCGGGGGCAGATCTGCCTCTAAATATCAAGAGGAGCATGAGCGACTACTTTAAACGCGTCGCAATGAGACTGGGTACTCAAGCGCGTGAAAGGAGAGAGGCAGAGGGTGGTCAGGGTGGGTTGGGCTTGTCGAATGATGAGCAGGAGGATGAAAAGGAGATATGGAGCGTGGGCAAGGTTGATATTGGCGACGATACTCCCGCTTAGAGTCCTAGGACCTCAGACGGAAATAGGAGAGGCTCTTCAGATGGTAAATGAAGAAGAATATTCATTGTTCATGTGAGGCTACTGCCGGAGTACTCGTCTTCTTGTGATGCTCGACTGTAAATTACTCCATTCTACTGCGAACAAACTTGGTCACATCCTCTAAAATCGAGCAGTCTTTTTCAAATTTGCAAATCAGACAGGTAGCTCATAACTCATCCAGGACGTGTACTCACGTTGCATGCAGCTGTTGTCCGTGTGCTTTGGATGCATTACCTCCCCCTTCCTTTTTTTTTGGGGGGGGGGGGGTTTTCGTCTGATAGAATGCCCTGGTCTGAACTTCTAAAGTTCAGAAGGTCACGTGATATGGATAGGCCGGCGGTGACTCACGGCCCATCATAGCCCTCGCTTAGCGCCAGAAATGGGGCCGTGTGCACGTGAACCCACAAACCCCATCTAAGTTTGTGTGCCCAAGAAATTCTTGGTGACTACGAAGTAAAAGCCCCCTCCTCGAGATCTTAACCTTCAAGCACCCAAGGACGGACCATCACCAATACCGACAATCAAGATGTAAGTATTATGCTGCATTGATTCCGACACTATCGAGAGATGTTTTCGCTCAAACCGTCGCCGCCATTTGATGGCTAGCTTCGGGCAATTGATGCTTCCGTCTCCATCGATCCCAATTCAACGAAAGACGCCATCTCGAGATATTGCACACGGGTGCAACCAACTTCCCAAGATACGCGAGCTGACATTCGTCTGCAGGGTCAACCTCCGAACTCAGAAGCGCCTGGCCTCGTCGGTCATCGGCTGCGGCAAGCGCAAGATCTGGCTCGACCCCAACGAGCAGAGCGAGATCTCCAACGCCAACTCCCGCCAGACGATCCGAAAGCTTGTCTCCGATGGCCTCATCATCCGCAAGCCCGTGACCCAGCACTCGCGCTCCCGCGCCCGCGAGCTCAACCTTGCCCGTCGTGAAGGCCGTCACCGCGGCTACGGTAAGCGCAAGGGTACCGCCGATGCCCGTATGCCCTCGCAGGTCCTCTGGATGCGCCGCCTCCGCGTCCTCCGCCGCCTTCTGGTCAAGTACCGCGCCAGCGGCAAGATCGACAAGCACCTCTACCACGAGCTGTACCACCTGAGCAAGGGTAACACCTTCAAGCACAAGCGCGCCCTGGTTGAGCACGTACGTTCTATCCCTTTGCCGTTTGCATGGCAGTATCAATGAGACGAAAGGTCTACAGTCGTTCCAGAACTACATTACTGACGAGAAATTCGTTTTTAGATCCACCGTGCCAAGGCCGAGAAGGCCCGTGAGGTGAGGCTCAAGGAGGAGATGGACGCCAAGCGTGCGAAGAACAAGGCTGCTCGCGAGCGCAAGCAGGAGAGAGTGGCGGCGAAGAGGGATGCTCTGTTGGCCGACGAGTAGACCATGTGAACAACGATATTTCGGTCTTGAGAGGAGGCTGCATTCGGAGTCTACGGGTCGGGTCTTTTTTTACGCCCTTCTGGTTTCTACACATACAGTCGGACTGGGGAAGGGTTTCCGGCATGTAGCATTGAAACAAAAATTCACGATGCTCGGAGCTGGAACATGTCATCTACTACATTCACTGTGTTTCAGTGGACTCGATGCAAAGGCGATAATGGTCCACCTTGATATCCAGCAGGAACATATAGTATATGTCTGCCGAATGACGGGAGCGATGATAGGGACAGCTTGCATTTGTATCTCGCGTGAGACTACGGAGTAAACCCTGTCACCTCCACACATGTGCTACTTGTATTATCATCCGACGATGCCACATCACCTGTATCAGAGGATCCAGAACTTAGCTGGGGGATTCCCTTCGAAGCATCGGTAGAGCTCCGATAGCAGAGACAGAGTGCCCACGAACAACCAACCGACAAACAATCAAGTGCCCTGTAAACATCACAGAGGGCAGCGACGGTATCTACTGCTACATAGGTAGGTAGTAAGTTAGTGTCTCCGGGCAAACAGGGCAGGCGACGAGGTACTTGGCATGAACTATCCGTGACTAACTAGTACGTAAACAAAACGAAGGTGGGAGAATAAGTAATAGATATTAGTGTCAGATCAACCAAAAACTTGGATCAGTTCCCATCAGTGCCTCTTTAAAGGTGGTGAGGTGCGCTAGAGGCACTTCAGCATGCTCCCGCCCGAAGGCGGAACTCCCATCTGTTCAAGCAAGCGGTCTCATCACGCCCAATTTTAGTTGATACAGAAGAGAAGAAACACGAAAGAGCGGTGCGACGTGTCCTCGGTGTTTAAAACTGTCCGCGAATCCCCAGCCGCCCCCAGCCACACAGTGTCGACACAATTTGAGACACTGTAGTTGTATCCCAAGGTACGGAGTACTAATAGTACTGTATATCACACGAACTGCTGTCGGCTATCACCCGATGCGTCAGCCGGCACCGTGTCGCACTGTAAACTCTTTTCTAAATGGGTAAAGTACCTACCCCTAGGAATTTGTTAGACGCAGTACATGAAGGCAGCTGTTCAACAATGACGCCCACTCCTCCACAACGGTCCGGCTCCAACTTGACCGGAGCTATCGACATCGCTTCGGCCTTGCTCCGAATCAGCTCAGGTTCTTGACTTGATCAGCCCACATTGCACTTCGGGCCACAAACCGTATAACGTCCCGGACTCTGTAACATATTTCTTTCCTCTCTTCCGCCCTTCGGTTCAATTTCCTTCCTCTATAACCCATCCAACCATTTTCTACCACATCCCTCAGTTCCCAACGCAATGGCGTTGCGAACCGGCCTCCGAGGCACCTCGCGTGCGCTTCGAGGGATTGCGAGGCCAATGCCCTCGGCCACTGTTAAGACGCCATGCGTGACCACTAGATCATCGTCATCCATGACTCTAGATGGCCAGCAGCAGGTTTGTGGCCCAGATCACTCTTGACAGCGAGACAACTTTACTAACCGTAGACTCCGTCACATAGCTCCTGTCTGCCCACCTCGACAAGGCCGATCCTGCCGTTTTCAATATTATCGAACAGGTTCGTCCCTAATTGTCTGATTGGGGGAATAAATTGTGCTGAGTCTAGTGCGTAGGAGAAAAAACGCCAGAAGCACTTCATCAACCTAATCCCGTCCGAGAACTTCACGTCTCAAGCCGTCCTCGATGCCCTCGGTAGTGTCATGCAGAGTCAGTACCGTCAGACAACGGGCCTCAATGCGAACACGAAAAGCTAACACTTAGCTCATAGACAAATACTCAGAGGGCTACCCAGGTGCTAGATACTATGGTGGCAACGAGTTCATTGATCAAGCTGAGAGACTATGCCAGCAACGCGCACTTGAAACCTTTGGTCTTGATCCAAAATCATGGGGCGTCAATGTTCAAGGTATGTTCCTCGGAGCCGTATTCCTCTGTATCAGCCTAGTTGACATGGATATGCAGCTCTCTCTGGCGCCCCAGCGAACCTCTACGTATACTCCGCCTTGATGGACACACATGATCGCCTCATGGGCTTAGATCTCCCACACGGTGGGCACTTGTCACACGGATACCAGACGCCAACCAAAAAGATTTCGGCAGTCTCCAAGTATTTCGAGACTGTTCCGTACCGCTTGGACGAGTCTACGGGCTACATCGACTACGATAAGCTGGAAGAGCTGGCTATTGCCTATAGACCGAAGGTCATCGTGGCTGGTGCGAGTGCCTACAGCCGTCTGATTGACTACAAGCGGATGCGCGAGATTTGCGACAAGGTCAATGCTTATATGGTTGCTGATATGGCACACATCTCTGGTCTCGTGGCGGCCAAGGTGCTACCAGGACCCTTTGGCTTTGCGGATGTCGTCACCACGACCACTCACAAGAGCCTGCGCGGTCCTCGCGGGGCTATGATCTTCTTCCGGAAGGGAGTCCGAAGGCAGAATCCAAAGACCAAGGAGGATGAGATGTACAACCTCGAAAATCCTATCAATGCTTCTGTTTTCCCCGGGCACCAAGGCGGACCTCATAACCACACCATTACATCTCTTGCCGTTGCATTGAAGCAGGCACAATCGCCTGATTTCCACTCCTATCAGGCCCAGGTGCTAGCCAACGCAAAGGCATTTGCCAAACGACTTGGGGACCCCAAGGACAAAGGTGGCCTAGGATACCACATTGTCAGCGGAGGCACCGACAATCATCTTGTCCTGATTGACTTGAAGCCGCATGGTATCGATGGCAGCCGAGTAGAGCGCGTGTTGGAATTGGTGGGCATCGCCTCAAACAAGAACACAGTGCCTGGTGATCGCTCTGCTCTTGTTCCCGGAGGCCTTCGGATGGGTACTCCCGCCATGACTACTCGTGGATTCAGCGAGAACGACTTTGAGCGCGTTGCAGACATCGTGGACCGGGCCGTCACCATTGCGATCCGCGTCAGCAAAGCAGCTCGAAGCGCTGCTGAGGAGAGGGGCGAAAAGAGTCCGGGAAGGGTGAAGGTCTTCTTGGAGCACTTGGGTAATGGGGAGACAGATCCTGAGATTGTCCAGCTGAGGAGCGAAGTCGAAGACTGGGTAGGAACATACCCTCTGCCTTGGGCTTCTGAGCAGTAACTTGGACTTGGCTTTACTTATGATATTTGTATGGGCACCTGTAGGAGTTTTGGATGGTAGCATCGCACTTAGCTTAACTCGGATGATAGTGCTTCTGCGACGGTTTGACGGTCTATTTCTCCCTTAGTTCAACAAAGGGTCGTTTCTGATAGCGGTGCATTTACCTACCGGAACCAAATGGTTCGCCCTCCTATAGTGTATGACCTTTAATACCTACTACTAGCGTAGTAGTACCGTACTGACTCGGCAAATTCGGGCAGCTTAGTGCGCCTAGGCGTGTGGAGCATCACCCCCGGGGGTAAGTGCGTATACTATTCGTATGTTATGATATAAGCTGCCAAAGCGGAGTGTTCGCTAACTCTAGTGGGTAAGGCTATGTAGGGGAGAAACGCGTCGGGCTGCCCAAATTTGCTGAGTCCCGACAGTAGTATTACTACTACTAATACCTAACTATTAGTACTACTAGTAGGTACTTCATACATGCGACGGTTAGGTACCCTGCTTGCCTTCGGTCACGTACTCAGCACCTAGGTAGATACCAAGACACGGTTATTACTCAACAATTCCGCTTGCACTATCTCTGAAATTCGGCCAATATGTACAGAAATGACTTGGCCATAAGATATATATCAACTTTTCTCCATCTATAACGGCGCCTTACTCAGGACTTTTCTTGAACTATCTCGATCACCATACGCCTCGTAGTACTTGCTGAGACTATCCGCGCCCTCAAACAAATCATTGCCATATTTCCCTACCACTGCATGCAAAGCTGGCCAGATCACAAAATCCGGGAGCAACGGCTTCGAACCCGCTAGGTACCCACCATCTACCTCTGCAGCGTACCTGTCCCAAACTGCTAGTTCTTGCCTGATTGTCTTGAGCTCAACTTCAACGTTCACGGTGTTCCTCTGTAGCCGTTTCAGAAGACCCGAGAAATCAAGCGCCTGCTGGAAACGAGAGTAGATTTTTGCCAGAGACGCCTGGTCTCTGTTAGCCTTGTCTCCCTCTTTGGCGCGACCATAGACAGCATCCAGATACATCATGATAGCAACATCTCCGTGAACCGTAGATTTAGAAGCATCGTTATCGACAAATTTGATAGGAACAGGCTCCACTGTATCCTCTGCGCTGTCTTTAGAGACGGCGGGTCCCATACTTCCCTTAGCATAGTTTATGCCGAGTTCAGCGAGCATGAGCGCTATGCGCATGTTGACCTGTGGATCTGGCGACGAAAAAAGCCGGGGCGAGTTGCTCATATGCAAAACGTCAAAGCCCTGGCCATACTGCGTATCCCAGTCAAAAATTGATGAGTGATTCTCCACGCCGAAGGCCTTGAGCATTTCAATTGCTTCTAATCCAGTGCCGTTGACGATGGGGTTGGCTTCCTTACGAGTCTTCCCCTTCGCACCTTGTCCCCAGATGATTGTTTCATTTCGATCCAAGAAAGTCCCGATATGTCGGAACGTCAGAGAGATGCGACCTCCGGAGAAAGCCAGCTCAGCGGTCGTCTTTTCTCGCTCCGCTCGTTTGTCCTGGCGGATGGAGTGGAGCCACTTCATGTTAGTTCGGAGCCCCATACGACAGAGAGAGTTATGGGGCAGTCTGGCACGCTGGACTCTGCGCTTCAAGTCTTCGGGCGAGGGAGTTCCTGGAAGAGACAGGTCCTTATCCAGTCGCTTAGTCCTGAGTACCATTGTTCGCTCCGCCCCGACGCTGACATTGGCGATGTAGGAATCTTTGACAATATCCAGTGTCTTATCACTATGCTCGGATATGTAGTCCTTGCCGCTGCGGTAGTACTGAATCAAAGCATGGTTGAGCGGGTGGCCCAGACATTTCTCTGCAGCCGCCTTGATAGCCAGTACAGTGTGTGAGAAGGGGAATAGCGGTGGTGACTCGTCGGCCGGGTGGCGATAGACTGGTATGCTTCCATCATCTGCCACTTCGCCCTGAACAGCAACGAGGCGTGGTACTTCGCCGCCTTGATGCGACATGCGCTTCCACTGGATTTCATCGCGGAGCTTTTCGAAAATATCATCAGCCAGCTCTCTTGGTAGAAGGTCTTCAATGACATCCGTGTCGCCTTCGCAGAGGCCTCTTTGAGGCCGGAACTCCCCGTCACCATCCGAATTTTGGTCAGAGGTAGCCATGTCTTTGGGAGGAACGTCAATTGGTGACGCAGTCGATTTCTGACGAGATTCCTCTTCAGCCTGAACTGGAGTACTCAGTTTGGCTTCTGTCTCGTCTTTCTTGTCCTTTTGTGTTAGATTCGACTCTGGTGCTGGAGCTGAATCCGAAGTGGTTCCTGTTGCTTCCCGTGGTTTCGGCTGTGACTCAGCCTCGCTAGACATCCCCGCACTAGATGCCAAATTCGCGTTCGTAGGACTCGGCGAATCAGATACCAATCGTAGCCCATTCATAGGCCGGAGAATGTCGGGGGAGCAGCTAGCTCTGCCGCCATCTTCTGCGGATGTTTTGGCAGATTGTGTGGAAGTGCGCTTCTCAGGAGCCTTAGCTTTGGGCTGGGACGGCTTGATGGTCCCCAAAACTTCCTTGAAAGAAGCTACCTCACAACCAGTGAACTCAATGAGGCTCTTGATGGCCTGTCTCTGTCTCACCTCGTGGCGATAGCCACAACAATCCTCTATAATTGTTATAGATAATCCGTGGCCGGCAGCGTCCATGGCTGTAGCGTATACGCCGACGTTGGCGAGGGAACCGCAAATAAAAACTTCCATGACCATCTTGGCACGGAGGATATGTAGGAGCTGCGTATCATTGAATGCCGAGTAGTGTGATTTGGTCAGAGTAACATCGCCCTTCTGCATTGAGGTCTTGATCTCCGGCGCCCAGTCGCACGCCGATGGTGACGAATTTTTCAGACACCAGGGCTCATCGTGGCTCAGGAAGGCTTCTGGGTCAAGAGGGCCAGCAGGTTCAATGAGACCCTCGGTAGCAGGGGTTCCTCTACGTCGAGTATACCTCACTCCTCCCGAAGCTCTCGATCCTAAATTCGGAGTCGGATCGGTGACAATGATCTGCTCCGCATCAGAGATGCGCTTCTTTTCAAAGCGAGACTTGACCCAGACAACATCCCCCTGCTCACGAAAGACAGAGGCAAGTTCTGCGGCGCGCTGAACATAGTTCGGCGGTTCCATAGCGCACATAGCGCCATCACTCGCCGTGAAGTCGTTCTGAAAGTCAACACCAATGAAGGCGCGGCGGGTAGTGAGCTGCGGCAGGGCAGCCTGATCGAAGGGAAACATGGCGTTCAACAGCCAGGGACAGCAGATGGCACTATTGTCGACCTAACTCTCCCGTCTCTCTCTCGTCTCCTTCTCGCTCAGAGCAGACAACGACGGGGCATTTTGCGCTCGTCACTATTGTTGCGAAGCACTTGGAGTGCGGGCGAAGGCTTCAGCGAAGGCGTCCTTGACCTCCTAAAACCTGGTACCCGAGTGTTACCGTTGGAATGGGGCGCCCGACCAGAAAGTTGGCGCAAGAAGGGGACGCCAACAAAACGCCGTAGTATATGGTTGGGTACCAGTGGGCTCCAGAGAGAGACGTGCTAAAGCAATCCGTGAGATAAATTGGAGCTATTAAGATCCAACTCGCGCGGGCTACTAGTATGCAATGTTGTCGGTGCGAGATAAGAGTACTTGAATGTGTCTACTGCGTAAGTACTCAAGCAGTGACCGTAACTGCCAGGTACGTAAGCGCAACTGCTACTAATAAAAAAAAAAGAGCTGCAATGTACAATGTGGGGTGTGCGTTTAACGGATACCTGCAAGGTCCCCATCAACGTCTAAAACAATATTAGTACCTATCCGTACTACGGATACGTACTTCCCTACTTACGAGGGCGACCCCCGTTTTTGGAGATAACGGAAGGTGCTAGATAGGCTCTCGACAGAGCATAGATTCCTTCCTGAGTAGCCGAAATCTTTTAGGCGGTTAGAAAAGATCTCAATACCCTTTAGAGACTATATGTATCCTTTTTAATCGTCTCCAAAAACGGGGTCGCCCGCGTAAGTACGTAGGTAATACTACTAGTAGGTACTTAAGCACGTAGTCAGCCACAAAACTCGGGCGACCCGCGACGTGTCTGGTTAGTTAGCAGCGCCGCTCTTGCTCAGACTCTAATTACCCTTGCTACGTAGTAGTACTCCGTACATCAGGCGGTAATAGACGAGGGCGATTAGCACTCCTGAGACCCCGTCTAACCGGCTTGTCTCGGTGAGTTCCCGTTGATGATTTGGCTGAAGAAGAGTGATTTATGGTTAGGTCGCCATGCAATACACTATCCAGGTCCACTAACGGGAGGAGAAGTTCAAAGCTTTGCAGGTCGCGGAGTTGATATGTATTGTAGCACACGAGTGCTCGATAGATAGGGAGTTATCAACAGACTATCCGTACATGGAGGGAGAATTTTTAGGTTCACGTACTCCGTAGACATGTGTAATTAGCCCCATTGTTATGAATCTGGCCCCATTCTTGACCTGAGGCGTCTGTTTTAGGGAATAAGTTGAAGAAAACTGGCAATTTATTAAAATTGTCATACTGTCATCCCGAAACTAGCCTAGCCCGACAAGATCTAATCTACGATCAACCACAATCGACCGAACCTCACTTCCCAAGATAGCCAACGCAACACCCGCGTCGACCGGCGCTTCGCCGTTCGACTCCTACCAGACTTCTCTCACCACCTGCTACTGGAGCCCGCCATGTCCCACCCATCTCTTCAGCCAGCGATCTCGTCACTCAACTGGGCGAAAACTATGGCTGAGTCTCGCTGAGAATGAGGAAAAGCTTGGGATTGACCCGGTTACTGACGAAGCTTTGGAGCAGATGAGGGCTCACCTTACGGTTACCGATGAGGATTTTGAGGCTTCCCATATCGAGGAGAAGAGCCGTCGACGTGTAAGATATAGACCCGGATCTTACCTCTGCATCCCCTCTACCAAGCCAGAAAGGTTTTTTTTCTAATTAAACTACTATAGGATGTCATGACGGTAAAAACGTCTCTTCTCACGACTAGTGACACTGACGAATGCCGAACACTTGATATCATGTCCACACCTTTGGAACCGTTGCCCCTGCTGCCGCGGGTACTATCCATCTGGGTTCGACCAGTCGTTTCGTAATCGGTACGCCAAACTTATTTTGGCACGGGAAGTCATAGGCTTGATTTGTAAAAAGCTTGTCAAGGTCATCGTCAAGCTCTCTGCCTTCGCCCTCCGTTGGAAGTGCGAGACCACGCTTGCTTACACGCACTTGCAAGCCGCCAGCTTATTACAGTTGGGACGAGAGCGGCATAAGACTTAGATCTCATACTCGACCTCCATGCCATCGGACAGGTTCGCCAGGGGCTTAAGTTCCATGGCGCTCAAGGGACGACAATGGGGATAAGACCGATCTGCCTGAGCATGTCTTTGATCTCGGTTCCAAAACTTGACTGGGATGCAACTCAGCTTCATCTCCGTCTCCAAGGGTGATCTTCAAAATGTGACCAATTGAACGAATTTTTGTGTCAGAAGTTTGGGCTCAAGCTGCTATTACATTTCTGCGCAGACTTATATCCGCAAAGGCAACCTAACCATGGCCAACGTTATGGCAAGACTTAGATCCACAGCTCAGAAGATCACTGGAGATATCCAACATCCCATGCACTGGAAGGAGATTGCAGAGCCGTTTGAGTCGTCTCATAGGTGAGCGCGATGCCTTACAAGGCGAATTCTGTAAGTAGCCCGTATTGTGTTTGCTCTCGCTAATTTGGCCAAGATGCGCTCGGAGCGAGTATACAGTTTGGCTCGCCAATTGATGAGCAAGTTAAGCAAGCACAGATATCAATCGATCTTCGAATGTAGGAATATTGATTTGGGAAGCCGGCCCCTTTCGCAGCGACTCGCAGTGATCAGTGGGCAGAGCGAACCCTCGACGACTCAGCTATCCGCCGTAAGCGCATCTTGAAGTACATCTCCATCTGACCCCGGGACTGATGCTATCGGAGGCATTGACATTCCAGAAATGTTCCTTCTGGTAGATGTGATCTGCCTTGGTTTTGTAAGCTCATCCTCATCCTCTAGGAGCAGACACGTCTAACGCATGTATAGGACAATATCAGCGATGGTCTCGTGGTTTATCCCGGTATGTAACCGCCCCCAAGAATGATTTTAACCCAAACTGGTCTGCGGGAGAGAAATCTTTGCTACATGCATGACCAGACTACTTGAGGACCAAGAAGTGATATGCTGACAACGCGGGCGCTTTCTAGCCGCCATTGCCAGTCGGTTAGCCGCCGAGGTGAGTCGTAACTCCGTCCTTAGCTGATCCAGGTTTTCAAGGCTATATTACTAACCCCCTTTTGTAAGCTACCCTTCATGATTATAGAAGATATCATCATGAGGTTGTATGCCAAGGGCGTCTCGAAACAACGCGCCCACGAGGAAATCAGAGCCTTAAGCCACCAGGCCGGAAACATCGTCAAGCAGGAATGGAAGCCGAACGACCTGGTGGAGGGAATCAAGGCCAACAAGTTCTTCAACCCGGTTTGGGGCGAGCTGGACGGGGTACTAAAGGCGAAGCTGTATACCGAACGCAGCAGCCAGATCGTGGAGAACTATTGCGGTTCTGGCGGACCTAGAGAAGGCTCTTGCACTGTACGCCGACTACATCAGGGGCGCCACCACGGTCAAACTCAACATCTAGATACCTGGATGAGGCCGTGATATATGTGACGGCCTAGCCCCAGCAGGGCTCAAGCGGTAGCTAGCACTACTGCCGCCAGCTGCCGTAGCCGCTACCCGTTCGGCCACGAACAAAAAGAGTATCCGTGCTTAATCGCAATACCGCTCGTCAGTACGGAGTATGTGATCTAGCTAGTACCCATAAGGCCCGGCACGTACTTATCCGCAAGGATCACAAATATTGGCGTATTACGGTACGTAACTTCGCCGCGTAACTTTTTCATCACCACTGTACAACAACGAAGCCTCTGATGGTATTAAGATTGCATCTCTAGTATATAGATAACCTAGAGTCTATGTATATTATATAAAAGTGTAGGGATTAAATAGTATAAAGATATTTAGGGTTGGTAGATAAAAAGGTAAAAATCCTTATGTAAATACTAATATTTGTGATCCTTTTGGATAGGTACCTACGAGTACGGCCCTACATTGCCCATATTATGGGCTGCAGCGTAGCATACTAGTACTACCTATCCGTATATACATAGCACAGATCTAACATAGATGAGCTTTTAATTAAGTACAGTTTTTTTTCCCTAAGTAGCCAAAATCTTTGAGGAACTTAAGAAAGATCTCAATTTTAAAGGCCTTATCTACGCTTTTTAATTATCTTTACAAAGGGGTTACCTGTGTAAGTACTTAATCGTATCTTAACCCCAGGCACGTGCTTAGTAATATTGTGCATATCGATCTGGAACCCTCGATGAATCGCAAAGCGAGCAGGGTGGTTAATAGTGCACTGACGTTTCCATCACCGTCAGACGGGCATCAACCTTGAAGCCTATAATTCAGGGCTAGGAATCCAATTTATGGAGGCTCTTTAGTTTCTCTAGATCCTTTCTGATCGAATAGATGCACCGTACCCGAACTGCGACCACTCCAACCACCCAACATGGTCTCGCCAAAGCGCAGCCTGTCCCCGGACAAGGGCGCAGAACCAGCCCCCAAACGCGCCCGAGTCGACACGAGCCACGGCACTTCAGAAGACGAGCTAAACATTTCCACAATGCCAGGGAAACTTGGCACTGACGAAGAGCATACCAGTGATGGGCATGTGGGAGCTTTGGTGTCAAATACCCCGTCGCTGCATTCACAATCGCGTCGGGGCATCCAACGGTCAATAGCCATGATTCTCAAGCACGATGGCTTCAACTCTGCAACACCAGAAGCAATGGAAGGTTTTACGCAGCTAGTCGAGACATGTATGTGACCCGCTCTATAGCATCTCATCGGCAGCTTTAACAACAGCCGTACAGATCTCGAGTCTATCATTGGAGAGGCAAAGCGGATGGCTCTATCCTCACGCCGTGAGCACCTAATTCCTGTCGATTTCGAGAGAACGCTCAGGCGACACAACGTATCGTTCTCATCACTCAAGCCGCACCTAAAACACCCAATACCCAGGAGCCAGCTTTTACCCGCTTATACAGAGGCGATCGCATTAGACGGAGATGCCTTCACAACACTCCCAATTCTCGGTCCTGAGCTCAGCGGCCAGCCTGACAAGGACAACAAGCCCTACATACCCAAGAACTTTCCTGATTTTCCGAGTAAGCACACCTACAAGTTCACCGAGCAGGAAGATGTGAACATCCGCGATTCGAAGAAAATTCGAGAGCAGGCTGCCAGGACCGCACAACAGGGAGAAGATGCACTCAGGCGGTTGGTTAGGGCCTCCAAGATGCGCAAACAGAAGGAAGTGAAATCCCTTGTAGAAAAAGATGGCCATGGCAAGGAGCGCTTCCGGCTTTGGGAGCTAACTATGAAGAGATTCATGGGAATGGATGGTGGTGGAGAACATTCGGACCAGGTCGAGATTGCCGATCATAGCATGATTGTCAACGGCGATGCGGTTTTCTCGCGAAAAGAAGTCTCCCGCCTGGGGAAGAGGGCAGCGCCTCTCATGAACGGCAATGTGGTATAGGGCCATCATCTTGAATACTGGTCAGTGGCGTTGGGAGTACTATACCACCTTGCTTGTGTCAATCAAAAGGTTGGGAGACTAGCAGGAGTATCGGAGTTTTTTTTTTGGTTTTTTTTGAGGGGGGAGGGGGGTTTAGAACTACTTATTTCTAAGAAATACTGTAGTGACTGTAAAAGCATGATCTTTCGAAACTGCCTGGTCTGCCGGCTCAAGACCCCCCCCCCCCCCCCCAATTCATAGGTACAGAAGAGAGACTCTGATAGCCACAATTGGGCTTCAGAATTCTGGACAGACTCTGGGGGATGATACAGCTTAAGTTCTACGATATCTACATAAGTCGGATAGGACGAAAGCAACCTAGCACCCTACCTGGGTAGGTACTTACGTGGGCGACCCCGTTTTTGGAGACGATTAAAAAGGATACATATGGTCTCTAAAGGGTATTGAGATCTTTTCTACCCACCTAAAAGATTTCGGCTACTCAGGAAGGAATCTATACTCTGTCGAGAGCCTATCTAGCACCTTCCGTTATCTCCAAAAACGGGGGTCGCCCTCGTAAGTAGGCACTGATTGCTAAGGTATTTGTAACGTCCCTGCTCGACCCTGGGTTTAGTCCTACAACAAAATTACGGGGTGGAAGGATGTTTTTCAACAGGGCTGCAACAGCTGTTCTTGCGCTGATAGCGTGTCAATACCGCAACTCTTGCCTAATATCTCTTTGGAAGCTTGGACAGATGTTCTTACCGGCTAATAGCTGTTTTTACTGGTCAACAAGCTTATGAATAGGCTAGCAATAGGTATTAGATGTGGCTAATAGGTGTTTTACGCGAGGAACAAGTGTTAAGCAAAGCTGCGGTGTTAACACGCTATATCGGACGCAAACATACCCCCGGCTGCGATAGTAGTACTAAAGCAGGGAGTACTTATATAAGTACTAAGAGGTAATAGATACTCGTATTAACTGGAAACCAATAACCAATAGGCAAGTGCCCGGTATTGAGTAACAGATAGGAGGTACTAGGTAAGGTACGTGCGTACAGAGCAATATACATCTAATAGAGGGTTAAAACTTTGGGACCTTGGAGGGGCACTGTGGCAGACCAGTCTATGTGGGGCTCAAGGTGGCCGATTCAGTGGCTCTGTGGCCCTAACATTGCGCCCACAGAAAAAAAATTCCCACCAAATCCCAATCGGTGCTCCATTGTCGGACCGCGACCCAAGGCTCCCGCTTCCGCAGACGCTCAAATTTCCTTCCTCCGTCACGAAGCACCTCAGCAATCCCCTTGTATCCGCATTGCCTTCTACCAACACCGTCGCAATGGCCGAACAATTGATTCTCAAGGGCACCCTCGAGGGCCACGTAAGTTGACAGCCTTTAGCCCCCGTCACCACGACACTTCCGCGTTTTCTTCTCTTTCTTATTCCTGGTGCTTGAGGCTAACGAGATGATGTTCAGAACGGCTGGGTCACCAGCTTGGCTACCTCTATGGAGAAGTACGTTCGAAAACAACCGGTCCGATAACTCTGTGTTGCGTACGAATCTAACCGCTTCGATTCTCCAGCCCCAACATGCTCCTCTCCGCTAGCCGAGACAAGACCCTCATCATCTGGAACCTCACCCGCGACGAGACGCAATATGGCTACCCCAAGCGATCGCTGAAGGGTCACTCCCACATCGTTTCGGACTGTGTATGTCACTGACGGCCCGGGAAACCGGGAGGAAGTAGAGCATAAACTAATGTTCTGGGTGACAGGTTATCTCGTCCGACGGTGCCTACGCTCTGTCTGCCTCTTGGGACAAGACTCTGCGTCTCTGGGAGCTTGCCACGGGTACCACTACCCGCCGCTTTGTGGGCCATACCAACGACGTCCTTTCCGTCTCCTTCTCTGCGGACAACCGCCAGATTGTCTCCGGCTCCCGCGACCGCACCATCAAGCTCTGGAACACCCTCGGTGACTGCAAGTACACCATCACCGATAAGGGCCATACCGAGTGGGTTTCGTGCGTGCGCTTCAGCCCCAACCCCCAGAACCCTGTCATCGTCTCCAGCGGTTGGGACAAGCTCGTCAAGGTATGTTCAAATCCCTTTACAAGACGGAGTACCACAGCTCGTGGTGTGACATGATGTTTTGCAACAATATCAAGTATTTGCTACTTCAGAGCCGCAAGGCCATGAGACAAACATTCACCAATGCCCTGATTTCACATTTTCCTCTTATTTCATAACGATTCCCATCATGATCTATTATTGGCCGTGGAATAGAATCTGACATGGTTTTTCAGGTTTGGGAGCTCTCCAGCTGCAAGCTCCAGACCGACCACATTGGCCACACTGGCTACATCAACACCGTCACCATCTCTCCTGATGGCTCTCTCTGCGCTTCTGGCGGCAAGGATGGTACCACCATGCTCTGGGACCTTAACGAGTCCAAGCATCTGTACTCTCTCAACGCCAACGACGAGATTCACGCTCTCGTCTTTTCTCCCAACCGCTACTGGCTCTGCGCCGCCACTGCCAGCAGCATCATCATCTTCGACCTGGAGAAGAAGAGCAAGGTTGATGAGCTCAAGCCCGAGTCCACCTCGGTCGGCAAGAAGAGTCGCGAGCCTGAGTGCATCAGCCTGGCCTGGTCCGCCGATGGCCAGACTCTTTTCGCCGGCTACACTGACAACCTCATCCGCGCCTGGGGCGTCATGTCCCGGGCGTAAATGCTTTACCCCGAGATCAAAAAATAATGGGGACACGACGGGCTTCGATTGGAGAAGTTGGGAGCAGAAAGTAGCAGTAGATCACGGCGGGGCGTCAAATGGATGGCTTCCCCGTTTGATCTTGATTAAGTCACGGACATTGCAGATGATGAACCACTCTGGTGAAGGCGTGATGCACTGGCTGGCTATAGGAAGCCTCGGAAGGCACTGGGAGTCATTGCTGCCTACAATTAAAAAAAAAACTTTCCAATCCCATCATTTCCTCCCGCCCAAAAGATCTGAAAGTTCTGACTGACATGCAAGAACTTTTTTTGCACACAGTACATCCGTGTCCAAAGACACTTGGTGTCTAACCAATCACACGTCGGATGTTTGTCCTAACCAGTAATACCTGATGATGTTCACCCATAGTAGTTCCTTGGAATCAGGATGCTGATAAGGTTGACGTACGTACCTATTCGGAGAGTGCCTAGCGTAATGTGTGCTTCAAAAACTGAAGGATGTTGAGTTGTATTTACGTAACAGGTCCAATGTGTAAAGTCATATATACAAAAACGCGGTATCTACAATCTGCCCTGCAGTCCTTTTGTTTCAACCACTCCTCGCTCTCGTTTCTTGGCGCGTCTAGATCGGGGGGTTGGAGTTCTCAATGAGCATCTCAAAGTACGCCTGGCTCCACTGGCCAGCCTCGGGGGAAGGCTGGAAGGCGTCGGCCTTGCCACAGAATTCATCAAACCGGTCAGCGCTCGTGTCACTGGTACCGTCCGACTCGCCGCCGGGCTTGACCCAGACAAAGGCGTCAGCATAGGGAGAATCGACATCACCAGTTGGGAGAGGGCCGAAGCCGGCGTCGACGACATTGCACCAGTCACCCCATTCCAGGCGACCGCCGGGATTTCCAGAGCGGCCAACGTCGACAATGGCATTGCCGGGCATGCCAGCCTTCTCAAGCTCAGGGCTGAAAAGCTCAAGAAACAGCTTCTCGTTCTGAGCTTTGTTGTATTGCGCGTCGGCGTCATCAGAAAACTCGCCAGGCTCCATATCCCTATAAGCAGCAGTGTTAGTCCAGACCCGTCCAACATCACATGCGCTAGGCGCCATACCATTGATTCCAGCCAGCGACGTTGGTGGCAATACCGCGGACCTGGGATGGGCTGCCTGCAGCAGTGTACACACTAGCAAGCTCCTTTGCGCCGGGGGCGAGGTTATCGTTCCAGCCGAGCCAACCACCGTGACCAGCATCAATGTACATGACTACATTGGGGAAGTTAAGAGTCTTAAGAGCGTAGGCAACGCCCTCGCGGTAGCCCTCGGCGGAGTCCTGGCAGCTCTGGAGGTCGATATTGGTGATGAGATTCGGGAGAGAGTCAGGCTCAATGACCAGAGCAAAGGCCTGGTTGGGGTAAGAGGAGATCAACTCGGCGAGCACTAGGCGAACGGCGCATCAGCAGCAGTTTTGTGGCCATGGAATTTCATGTAGGCCATCTTACCATCAATATATTCGGTCTTGTAGCGGTCGATCTCCCCAACAGCCAGCTCGCCGTTAGAAGCCTTGGCAGCGCAGTCACGACCAGGGAGGTCGTAGACCACCAGACCAAAGATTTCATCACACGGCACGCCCTGAAGAGCGGGCTCAATGCGCTCGATGTTGGCAATGGTGTCGCTGTTAAAACATGGCCCAGTCAGTTACCCAATCATGAAACCGTCATAAGTCCATGACTTATGACTTCCGGCGGAACTATGGTTCAGACTTACGCCCAAAGGAAGGTGCCGACATCAGCGACACGAAGTGCTGCCTCGGCAGCGTCGCCCGTCATGCCAGCAGCGGCGGCTTCAACCTCGGAGCGGTAGAAGCTATTCGCGTGGAGCTTGTAGTTCCCCCACACATTGGTGGTGGCATCAAGCTCGACGGTAGCGTTGCAACCACCAGGGGCCTGGCGACGGTTGAAGGCTCCCTGGGGGGCTCCAATGGCGCCAGCCGCGAAGGCGACAAGAGTTGCGGCTGTGATCCTGACCATGATGATAATTCCTGATGGATGCGTGTGTGAATGACTGTGTGGCTCTGGAATAGAATGCTCGTGGTCAGCTAGAAGTGTAGGAGATTCGATAGCCGTCGTCTGATTTATACCTATGTGCTCGCGGTAGGCTTGCAACTCATGAGTGGCCCAGGAAAGTCCAAAAGTAGTCCACCAGCTGCCCCATAATGATCAAACGACGGGCCCGAGGGGGGTCAATCAGGAACAAGGCCCGTGTCTCATGGGTTATTCTCGGGCGGTAGCCCTCCGAGCTACGGTCTCGATTCAAACGGGGCATTTCAGGGTCGAGGTACGAATATATCACGTATGCGGGATGAAGACGGAGCTTGGCTACTCCACCACAAGAGTCCCATTTGCAATTCTCCAATGCCGATCCCTTCGTCATTCTATGCTCCCCAAAGCCGATAGGTCCCGCATGAGGGGCGTCGAGGCCACTTGGCCAGGAACGTACAGTCCGGGATCAATCAAGCAGGCGCGGTAAATGTTTTAACGCGGTCTGTTTGCCCCGAGATCTCTTTTTGGACACAACCCCAGAGCCAAGTGTTTCAACTGCCAGACACCTAGATGGCCCATATAGGATGAGTGAGAGAGTCTCTTTAGCCGAGAAAGTGTGCATTACCCGGACCATGGCTTCCATCCGGCACACGATGCCGGATTCCCTGTATTTGGCACCACCCTTATGGCATGAGCCCGTGACACTGTCTTGGCGTTGCCCTTGATCCAAGGCGCGCCCATGATTCCCGATCCTAGTGCTCGTCAAATTATGCGAGAGGCAGCAATACATGTCGACCGGCGCCGCAGAGACCCATCCGGCTCGGCAATACCTACAGCGAATGCCAGCATCATGGGTACAAGGTGCCCCGTCGACTGGACACTGGCTCACCAGGCGAGCTCTTGAGGTGTTAATCCGGGAGGCTCCGCCAGTGCCGTCCCCGAATGGGCAGGCCCTTGTCGTCTCCCCCGCATTGCAAAGGTTAACTAGATACATACTAGCAGGTACCTAAGTACCTAAGTAGGTACTAGTAGTGTAGATTGGCGGGATTACTAGGTACCTACCAGCTCGTAGCTGGACGAGATCCAGTGGAGTCTCCGTTTTCCTATATGCGTTCCCATTATCCAAAGTACGTAGTATGTTTCACGGAATCATGGCCCTCGGGTTTCCCAGGCCTTATCCGCAGCATGCCACATCCCAGGTTCCATTGGGAAGCACTCGTCATTCCCACCCTTACATGAGTGCAGAATCAACCAATGACACAGGCAGACGAACAGCTCCAGAGCCCAAACACCCAGCAAATGTACAACGTATCGATCAAAGCGTCCCAGGAAAGCCAAGTCGCTACATTTCGCATCTACCGAGAGAGAAAAGAAAGACTTCCGTCAAAAGTTGTTTGTCGGTACGTGTCTCTGCCCGTCCGCAATTTGCCATCGCCATTCGCCGTTCGCCTTCGACAGACGGACATCTCTAGGCAGGCGTGTGGATGATTCTACTTCTGGCACGATCACTTGTATTCATGTCCTATGTCCTCCAATGGCGCCCTTTCCTGGCCAGTCTTCTATGGTTTCGACCAACGTGTTGTACAGCGGCACCTGAATTCCATCAATGCCTCAATGTATGGGCTCTCCAAAATCCGTTCTTCTCGGGTCAATTAAACCATGCCCTCCTCACCTCGGCTCCCGGCCAAGGTATCCTACCACAGCTAGCATCCGACCTTCGATGTGCAACAAGCACAAGCAAATGCCCAAGGGACCACACTCGTGCTCGCTTACATGAACGGGGGGAGAGAGAAGGGGTATCCTCCGTTCTTGATGCGAAAGATGCTCAGCAGGAAGCTATACATAACGAATAAGACTCCACCCCAAGCCAAAACCGCCACCTGCTGTGAGCGCGTATCGGAAATGCGCGGGACTTTGACAGCGAGCGAGATCGCACAAAATGCCAGCAGGCCATCTAAGAGAAATACGTTAATATCAGTACTAGTTCTAATCGAGGACCCAGAAAGGGTGTTTGCTAGCTTACACAGCGCTGCGACGACTTGCGTCTCGAGTCCGTACTGGCTTTGGAAGCTCCCGGCGAAGTAGCTGATTCCGCCCCGGCCATCTCCAGCAACGTAGGGCACCTTTCGAATATGGTTGAACATGTGCCCGCTAGTGAAGAGTAGAATCGATATCAGGCTTATAGACGCCCATATGTTCCGGTTTTGTAAGATAGGCAAGACGTAAGGGGAGGCCGTGGCCAGGAGCGTCCCCGCACCGAGGATGATTGTAACTCCAGATACCCAGCGCATCCAATTAATAGGGCGCTTGACTTCTGGATGTGGACGCTCGGGCAGATGCCGGGCGAGCCATCCGTGGACCTGTTCAGCGGTAGGGGGGCTGTGTGCGTCAAGTCAGACAATGCAAGGAATATTGAACCACTGGAGCTTGGTACTGACCCAGTCGTGAAATCGTATCGGAGGGGCTCCTTCGACGCCACAGCATGCGGTCCCTCGGTAGGCTGGAAGAGGAGTAGGACAGGGGCGGTTTGAAGCCCGAGCTAGTTCCAACCCATCGTGAGCATACACGTTGATGCCTAGGGGTGAAGGGCAACATACCGAAACAAAGACGTCCCGACCATCCACAAAGTCCAGGGTCCCAAATAACATACGCGACTCGGCAACCGCGTCACCTTTCGCCCAGCTCTTCGCGAGCAGTTCATACTCGGGCTGGAACTCCCGGCATAGTTGACAGCCAAAGCGTGTCTCCAAAGCCGTCAGAAGCACGGCCGCAGTATAGTCCCGAGGAGCCGACGTCAATGATTTGTACGACGTTTCGGTCAGTTTCAATGGCACAGCGCTCTGTGATTTCTGGTGAAATTCATCGAATCGTTCTGCAGGCGACTTCTTTGCTGTGACAGCGCCTGCAAAAAGCAGGGTCGCTGAAAGAGCTGATTTCAGGAATCGCATTCCTGCGGTCTGTTGTTATGTTCGCCTTGCAATTTCGTGTTCGGCGTGAGGATTAGCTAGACGTCGGTGGGTTAGCGAAGCTCTACTTAGGAGAGAACCAAAGAATGCCGCCGACAGCTCCAACGGACACTTCGCAATCCAGCCACGCAAGTGGTTAGCTGGCTTCTCCGGGAGGTACGAGTACTAGTCATTCACCCAAGTACGGAGTAGCTAAGTCAGCAGTTGGGGCCAATTGCACGTAAGCGGGTAAGGTGGGGCTCCGCAAATGGGCTAACCCTGAAAGGGAACCATGTTTACTCTGAGAGCGCGCAAAACACATCAAACTACTCCAACATCCCACTACAACCCCAACCCGAGACATACTAATATACTTTCACTCCAATTTCACCGCACGATTCTCAACGCGCGAGAGGCGCCATCTGGGATACCAAAGCTTTCTAAAAGTTTTAGAGGAAGGAAAGAAGTCTTCTAAATACCACTCTTGCCCAGCTGGGACCGCGCCACCATTAGACATCAACTCCATTAACACGTTCTCGACCCGTAGCCCTCAACTCGGCACCACTCGAGAACACACCTTGCCCACAATGGGTGTCAACTCATGCGAGGTTAGTAACATATCGCAGGCTCTACCTCATTATAACTGCCATTGGTCGCTGACTGGGGCACAAACACAGCGCATGACGCGAATCCATGACCTCGAACTAAAACTCCAGAGTGGCCTTCACAGAGTCGCCCTCACTCATAGGGACGAGGAGGCACGTCGCCTCAAACTCCATACACTTTACGCTAGAGACGAGAACGCCCTGCTCAAAAACAGGTGCGACCAGAAATCCGTCCAGTATCATCAACTATCGAAACAATCCGACAAAGTCCGTGTCCAGCTAGACGGCGCTAAGGAGACGATACACGGGCAAGACATACAACTGAAGAAGCAGGCTCTTGAAATAAAAGATCTAAAGGTACGAGGTGGCACTTTTGTATTCCAACTCCGGGGATGCTAATAATGGATAAAGGCAGAGGTAGTGTCTTTCGGCAATTCCTTGCAGGATTCTGGAAAGATTCTGCAAGAAAAGTTTGCCTTGGTCCGAGAGCTAGATCGCCTCAGACTAGAATTAGAACACCTCCAGTCTCAACTGTCCAACCACCAGGCAGTCGTGGCAGACAAACACAGACTCCGACGCCAACTTGACAGCCTAGAAGTCGAGCTTGAAAACGAGAAAAGATCGAGACAGAGAGCCCGAGATAAGGAAAACAGGGACGTTGCAGCCGAGTTGAAATCACGGGCCGAAGACGCTGAGAAGAGACTCACGTCAGAGAAGAGGGAACGAGACAGGACGAGCAAGGAATATGAGAGGTCCTTGTCGGATGCTACCAGCCGTAATGAGCGATTGGAAGGCCAAATCATCGCCATGAATGAGGCTCTTGAAGGGCTGCAAGCAGAGTTGACGAACACAAAGAGCGAACTTGAACGGCACGGTACTGGACTGAATCAGACGGGAATCACGAAGCACAGCCCGAAAAGGCCCGTGCTCGCCGGGAAACAGCTAGGAAAGAAGATACAAATCGGGGAGTCAAGTTTGGAGGGTATTACAATTCAGACCCCCGGGGACGAGCATCGAGTGGAGAAGCGTCCACCAAGAAAACGTGGTGGCGAGCATGCACCAGTGGGCGAGAAGTCGAACTTTTCCATCACACCTTTCCTCAACAGGAACAAGAGCGTAACAGAGGGATCGCGAGATTCGTCATATACTAACATCCTGCCCCCTGTAGCAGCCGAGTCTGCTTCTAAGGCAGATGCTGAGGAGCAATCCAATGCTCTAGGACCGACTGGGCATCTCGAAAAAGCCCGACCCCCCAGGGCATCCCCGGCCAAGCCGATCAATTTGAATAATTCAAACACTAGGAAGCCACGCGGACGACCGAAAGCAAAACGTCTGGCTGAATCGCAGTCATCGGGGAGAAATACATCCAACCAGCCAGAGCGGACACCAGTGGAGCCCAGTCTTGATCCGGAGGCTGAAGATTTGTCCAACGCAGTTGATCAGGAGAATATACAGGACCAACAGCCCGGAAAAGGCCTACAAGGTAAGGCCAAGTCCACTCTTCACCCCGCCGTGGATCTCGGTCTTCGCGTCGTTGGCGATGTCGATGGGAGGAAGAAGAAGCGGAAACTCTTAGGAGGTGCAAACACCACGATATTTGACGACAACGATGGGGAGGCTATGTCGGATGTTGCAGATATCCCCCCTGTGCAAGGAGCGAAGCGCAAAAGAGCTCCCCTCGGCGGAGCATCAAATGCATTCACCGGGGGAGGCTTTTCCCCCTTGAAGCGGGACCGGAGAGGGGTGGGGGCCAGTTTTCTCGCGTAATGGGGAGTCCCCTGAAGGCCATATGAAATTTGAGTGGAACTTGGACAAAGTACGGATATGTCAGCGTTGATGGTTTGGAGTTTGGGCGTCCTGAGCCAGCGCTGGTGGTTAGCTCAGCGGGCAATAGCGAAGTGTTACCGGGGCGTGTGCTATCATGGTTATTGGATTAAAGAATTGCTTGGTGATGGAGAGCCGGCTAGGTCCTTCTTCGTTAGGGTGGTATTATATAAGAAGGGATGGTCAACCCGGCACAAACCCGCTCCATCAAGCCCCCGACGCCAAAGGTGCAGCGATCATATATTTCGGAAAAGAGCATGTTATTAATTATATTAAATGAAAATAATAATATTGATCTAGTGTCTCCATTACGTAGTAACACCAGCTTCTTCCTATAATCATCATATCATTCTCTGGGAAGAACCTGCCTGCTATATAGTATCCAACTTCTATGCTGTTATCATACTTTCGGTGCCCTGTTGAAACCCCCCCTCGCCTCTGTAGGTACCACCGTACCCGTACTTCGTGGGAATAATGACTGATGTTCAGTAATATTTATCTCTGAGGGCTAGCCCCCTGCGAATAATCGACATAGATGGAAGCGTAGACCTCGCAGAGACTCGCGTCTACCACTCATTAGCCCCATGGTTTAATTCGGTAGAACCGCCCGGGGCAAGAGCTAATACTATCAAGCATACGGAGTAGCCCCAGCCCATATCCAGTGACCTACTTATTTACTACAACAGCTCCCCTACCATGCCAGATCGAGTAGCCGGGTCAATATAAGGTACGCAGGGTAGTTGAGATCTGCCTAACGCTTATGTCCATCGCCTCACAAGGAATGGCAAGCCCGGTAAGAAATGGTACTGGATGCACCTAGGCGCGGATAAAAACGCTAGCAACCTACAGAGCAGTAACAACTTGGAGTAATTACTTACCTAAGTAGGTACTTATGTTGTGCGGTTGTATTGGTGTATGTTGGTGTTGACATTGAAAAGGGGTGGTCAACGTGTCGGACCGATGTTTTCCCCGACCTCATGTCACTCTGTTCAAACACTGAATGAGAGTTTCTCAAATCGTCCATCATTCATCGAGACATGTCACCACACGGAATCTGGTCGCCCTCCGCATAAAGGCTCCCCTACCCCTTGCTAAGGACCTCATAGAATGCATCAGCCGCAAGGACCCAAACAGAGCACTTCAATCCAAGATAATGCTCCCCCACCGTTGCTGTTGTAACGGCTTCCGACATGGCCTTCAGCGACCGTCTCTTTCCCATAGCTTATTAGCAAACCACCCAGCAACATGGTTGGTGCGCTCATCTTCGTCTAAGTCGCGATGGAAGCAGCGCCAGGGCCGTGATGCTTACGCCCGGGACGCCAAGGTTCAAGGCCTGAAGAGCCGTGCTGCGTTCAAACTCCTCGAGGTGACAAAGCCCGAGCAAATCCATGGAGGGCATTGTCCGCTGATATTGCATGAAGATGGATGAAAAGCACAACATTTTCAGAAAGGGCCAGACGGTCATCGATCTGGCAGGTTGAGGCATCCTTAGCTCGTGAAGCCTTGCTCTAACACCGCGACAGGGTTACGCCCCGGGTAGCTGGTCACAGGTAGTACACCCCATGACGAGAAAACTTTCTTGTTCGTTTATCTAAGTTCCAATAGGTTGCTCTGGAGCGTACGCGACCACATGGCAGAGTCATAGGTATTGATCTGATTCCGGCGCAGCCACCCCCGGGAGTGATCACCTTCCAAGGTGATTTCCTTTCGCCAATGGTGCAGAAACTCGTCAAGGATTTAATAGTCAAGCACCACAAAAGGCGGCCCTCGACTTCCAAGGGGCCCGAAGAAGCTAGCGGCGCAGATGAGAACATCGAAGTGGACAGACCGAGCTACATTGACATGGAACGACAGGCCAGTCAAACCCACGGCAGCCCATCTGAGAACCAGTCGATATTGCGACTCGTGGATGTCCGTACATAAGTCCCTTTTTGGTCATTCTTCGCAGCTAAGCCTCCTTATAGGTTGTTCTCAGCGATATGTCAGCACCCTGGGACCAAACTTCTGGATTTAACATGAACACTTTGAGTAATCCATATCACAGGCTCATGAACACAAGTGGGATGCCTTTCCGAGACCACGCAGGCAGTATGGTAAGTAGCCATCTCAACAAACAACGGCCCCCATCGAAAGTTGATATCAACCCTTTCCACCATAGGACCTGTGCTATGCTGCCCTGGAGTTCGCCAGCGACACGTTAAGGACAGGAGGGCATTTTATCTGCAAGTTCTACCAGGGCTCCGAAGATAAACAACTGGAGCAAGCGGTCAGAAAGCTCTTCGGCAAAGTATACAGGGAAAAGCCGGAGTCATCCAGGAGTGTACGTCTTCCAACCTCCTCGCCTTCGGATACAGAGAATGCCGATGTTCACACGGACCCAGGAAAGCAAAGAGGCCTATTTAATCGGACTGCGACGTAGAGACGATGTAACACTATAAGAGGAAGGAGTGCCACCTAATGTAGTCTAGCACAACATGTACTACCATGTAGTCCGCACAGCACTAATGTCAATTGGGCTTCATCATGATGGAGAAAAGGTCTTTTTAATTCTAGACACCGCGTTACGCCAGTTCCATCCTTGGGGCGTTCATCAACGACGTAACCTGCCGGTATCATTGCCCTGGTGGGTAATATTGCTGCCCATCTACATTTCCCGCTGAAGCCGCCAAAATGCTTAAACCTTGAAGCCACGAGACCTTCTGCGGCCACGAGCACGCTCGAACTTCCGGCCCTTGGACTGGACAAAGGGTTTCTATATTACGAGTCAGTAAATGAATCTCCCCGTGAAGATACGCAATATCAACGAACCTTGTGCTTGTGGGGGCCAAAGCCAAAGTGCTTAACAGCCTCGCGAGCGTTCTTGGGGCCACGCAGAATAAGCGTGTTGCTACCCGTGGGGGCACGTAGAGCAAGCTGATCGAGGGTAATGGCTTCACCACCGGCGGCGATGATTCGGGCACGGGCGGTGGCGGTGAATCGGAGAGCAGCAACGGTGAGCTTGGGGAAGGTCAGAAGGCGGTTATCATCCGTCACAGTGCCGACAACGACGATGGTCCTCTTATCCCCCTCGCTGATGTTGGTAACGATGCGCGACAGCGAAACCGGGGGGCGGTTGATCTTGGACATGAAAAGGCGCCGAAGGACAACCTTGTTGAAGGCAGCATCGGTACGGCCTGGTAAGATGTTGTTCGTTAACCCCGTGTTCTAAGCGAATTCGTGATTGGGGGCGTTGCCCGGAACGTACGAGACAGGAAGCGGTAAAGCTTCACTAGAAGCTTAAGGTAAACATTGTCGCTCTTGGGGGCCTTGCGGTGAGTGCCCTTCACGTGGTGACGGTCGAGATCGATACCTATAGGGTGAAGCCATCGTCAGCCATTTGGTTCAAGGTATGCTCAATCAGGGCAGCCTGTCTGAAGACCTCCAGACGGCGCCTCATCCGCAAGGAGACAGGTATCAAAAGATACTCGCCTCCTCACTCGCACACTAAGGCTGAGAGGAATATGCTTCACGTACCCATGGCGGCGGTTGGTCGCTGGCGTTGGCGATGGGTTCTTGGTTGGTGATGGGTGCGATCGAGTCGGTCGACAATCTCGAGGGAAATTTCAGAACCACCACCAGAGAAGTGAGTGGGTCGTTCTGGTGCTTCGATTGTGCGGCAGAAATTTGGGCGGTCAGCCCTGGGTTTAGGGCATGGTGCGGTGACTCAGCAGAAACAGCACCCAAGTACTCCGTATCATTCATAGGTACTCCGTAGTACTCGTACGAAGTACATTACGGACATAGATGTTACTACAATGCTACTACTAGTACGAGTAGGTACTTATTTAGTGGTGAGAGGTAGCACTCGTAAGTACTATAGATACTAGTACGGATACTCGATACATCTTTTCGGGTGCGAAATCCCACTCACCGAATTCCGTTCCTTGAGGTCGAGATCTCACTCAAGGCAGCCATCCATAATATTTCGTACGAGTACGTAGAACTAGTAATAACAGTAAATACTACTAATCACATACTTGATATTATGAGCACTTAGGTACTTTGACTAGTAGTCATATACCTATATTTACTAGCACTTACTACCATCTAACTACTATATAAGAAATCCAGGGTACGCGAACTAAACGGCATGTTGTAGTAGTGGAGGACTGGAGGTGCCGTTTGCTGCGGGCTGCGCTGTCGTAGACTAAGTAGGCAATACCTAGTACCTAGTAGTTTGTAACCTCCAATACCCCGGCTTTCAGGCCCTGGAGTACGTAAGATGTCCGGTCTCAATGATCAGCTCACTTTGCAAATATCACCATGGTCCTTCAGCGTTCGTTTCAGTTAGCATATGGCATGCTAAGCCGTGTCTGTTTATTGAAAGAAAACTGAAACGGGCCAGTAGGTACGAGTAGACCTAGTCCCTCCAGAATCCGCGTTTATGATCCATTCTTTGGTATATGTCGCTTGGCCAATATGCATCTATATGTATACAAGGATGCCATCCGGAGGATATTATTACAATTAGCCTCGCTTCCCCCCTGCACCATGATGGGTGTCCATCTAAGCTCTAACGCGCGTGAACCCTCTCGCCATATCTCTTCATTCCCACCCCCATCCAATCATCACGGTGAAGCCGACTCCACCGGTGGTTTAAGACCTACTAGAAAGTCCCGGGTCATTTCAAAACTCAGCCAGCTCGATGCCATGCTTGGGGCAACTTTTAGCAGGTTTGGAACGATGCCCTTGTAGAGACCTCTTAGGCCTTCTTGGCCTACGATGACTCGGACAGCATCTAGGATGGACTTATACTGGTATCCCATTCCCGACATGGTGTTGATTTGGAAGCGACGGCGCAGCACGTCACTGATTCCCATCAGTAAGTTATTTTGCGAGACACCAAAGGAAAAGATCTTACAAGGGGTATGTACAGGTCTGGGCCACGGCGCCAGAAATTGCCCCAGCGAGGAGTTTCCTGACTGCGCTTGGATTTTGTTCGCCCTCCGGGGTTAATACTGTGCGGACCGACTCGTACACCATAAAATTAAGTCCGACCTACCGTAGATGTTAGCAACATAGCGTAATCTGGGTATGAAAGGGTTTAATAACGCACATAAGGGGCAACGCCGGCAATTGTAGGGATGATACCTCGATAAAGTGCACTCATACCTCCCTCAGTCTTGTACATGCGAGCGAGTGTCGCCCACATTCCCGGCAGCTCCTGTGGCTTGTTTCCCAGCTCTGCGAAGCTTGCAGACTGTATTGATAATCGTGTTCGCACGATATCGAGGGGGTATGTAAAAAAAACAGACGTGACTCCGGCGATGCCTCCACAAATGAGACGACTCAGGGGTGACAGGTCCGCTCCGGGGTGTGACTCGAAGATGTTCTGGAGATAAGCATCAGCATAGCTCATTGACGAGGACAATTTCCAGTAACCATACATACCCGCTTATAAAAGTTATAGCTACTGAATTGCACGGCCGAGTACGGGACGATCCGGATGCAGTTGGTGCCATTCCCACGCATAAAACCTCTCCACCCTTCCTCTTTCCACATCTTCCCCAGTGCCTGCCCCACGGACAGTTTGTACGCGTCTCTTCCAGCACTCTGTATCTGCATGAGAATCTTGAGTCGCTCGAGGGGTGACACGACGGTCCGAGACACTGCGCCAGCTACGCCGCCAGCGCAGAAGGCGGCAACGACAGGCTGGGAAACTTGTTCGCGAAATTGGGCCATTGACTCCGAAGAAAGCTCTGGGGCTTTGGCAACGCCTGGGTCCGACTATTATGAGGGCGGGGTTAGCAGCGATGGATTGAATATGACCGGCCTCGTGGCTTCTGGATACATACTGTCGACATGGCGAGATTTATCGTTACCGGGATAGCAGTGATAACTCAATTGGACCCGAAAACTCCTTCTTCGGTCCAACAAGAACGGATAGTGATCTCGCCAGATCTGCTTGCATTTAATACAATGATTGTCAGATTCTCGGCGGTTGTAGCGACAGTCGATGAGGGTTGATCGCTCCGCTCCCTCGGGCGTCGTTGAGTGAACCCTTGACGGGGGAAAGAGTGACTATGACTCCAGCGGTGGAGGTTGCATGCTCATCGAGGTCGGAACAAAATGGTTCGATTCCGTCGCTAGGCGTAGGTCAGCTTCCAGTTCATATCGTTGTCCGTCTCAGTAGGTTAATCAAACACACAGAGCTGTGGATAGATAGATGGACGTGGGGCGATGCCTTGTGGTGCAATCCGAGATAACGAGAGGAACTCCATACACCCGGTGTGTATAGGCTAGGGCGAGCGGGAGGGAACCACAATAGAATGTCAGTCTTTGTTGGGTATCGCGAGCCGGGTAACTGTAGGGGTACAAGCTGTGCAAAATGCAGAGCAGTTCCTGTCGGGTTTTCGTCGGCGAGGATAAGCCAACGAGTATGGAGTAAAACTTGCTAATCGTCGCGTAACAGCGCCAGCTGCTGTCACCCCCACCAATGTCACAATGCCACCGGTGGACACGGCAACGCTTAGCAATAGAGCTTATTGAGATTCGGTTGTGGAATTGATGGAAGAAAAGCAACTACTCGTAGATATAGAAAACTTGACAGACCCTGCGTCGCCGGGCATTTGTTCACCACTGTTAGTGGTCAGCTCCTGGTTTCTGGGTAGAAGAAGCTCCACCCTTTGTTCCCGATTCTAGTCACAATGCGCCGTTCAGTCCTTTCAATGTACCCTACCTAATAACCCAACGCACTTACTAGGGTGGTGTCGCCTCTTGCCCTGAAGCACTACTAATCACCTGATGCCTATTACTATCTTTAGTGCGATTTTATGATTCATTTATTACACCTTTATGACGACTTCAGGGCCGCAGGCCGTTGTAGTTTACGTGCTTCGTATGAAGTTGTAGTGATACAATGAGCAAGGTACTAGTAGTATCATATAGTATTACAGATAGCGACTAACTTGCCGTAGTACAGCCAGCAAAGGTCGGAGGAAAACGCACTAAATTCCGCATGGCACCAGGACTACATTAACAGGTCTAGGACAACAGACAAAAATTGCTGACTGCCAATAACTTTACCCTTAAATCCTCCATAGCCCCCGCCCCTCGGGCCTCCTTCCCCCCAAAGCCTTCGAATTCGCTTTTAGAAACCGATAGATGTAGCCAGGCGTGGCTCTACGTTGTGATTTGAGTGGGCCGAGTCCGATGAAGCGGCACATGCCGTGTTAGAAAACACGGAAAAGAGAAGATAAAAAAAAGGAACGAAAAGCTGGAGACCAAGAGAGATGACGCCACCCGGGGAATGAGGTCTGCTAGGGGGACGCGACTAATATCTGAATCATTCGGCAACGTCCAGATCATCGTGGGTCGGAGGAGGGCTGTCTAGAGCTGTGATACTGATTAGTTTCACTCAATCACGAACACGGACAGAAAACTCATACGCTTCCTCTCATCACCATTGGCACCATTCTCTCGCCTGTCACGATCATCGCGATCATCCTTGACATCCCGATCACGGTCTCTGCAAACATCTTAGTTGGCACGGCTAACCCATTGGAATGGGTGGTGAACTAACCGAGGGTCAGGGCTTCGAGAACGGTCACGATCACGGCGACTCTCACGATCATAGTCGCGCTCGCGGTCTCGGCGATCATCTTTACGAGGAGAATAATCGCGGGTACTGCGTCGGGGTGACGGGGACCGACCACGACGAGGCGAACGAGGACCCCGACGATCGCGATCACGCCCAGACTCGAAACGCCACGAAGCCGATGGAGGGGTGCGGGCCCACTGAGCAGCCTTGTTAGCAAGTGCGGGCAGAATCAACTCTTTCTCCGACCTACCTCGATCTTCAACACATCGTCACGACCGATGCGCTTGTTGTGCATCTCGTAGTAAGCATCATCGGCATCGCGACGATCCTCGTACTCAACAAAGGCAAAACTATATCGTATAAATCAGTATTATTCTCTGGCTATCAGATCGAACGGGACCTACAGCCGGCTAGACGCGGAGCGCGGAGCGGGAATATCACAACGGACTAGGCGTCCATAACTATACACACGAAATTGTCAGTATGAAGCACCGCAGGGACAAATATGCCCAGCACAAAGCTGGTAAACCCGGAGAAGTCACGATCCACAGTGGACACTTGTGTGTGCGCCATGCTTTGCCTAGTCCTTGTCTTTAAGAACGAGTGCCAAGAAACGACCTAGCAGACGTATCGTCGGTAGAAAGCATGGGAAGGGGGGAGATGATCTGGGGTTTGGCGATGGCGACAGCGACAACGAGGGCGAGGGCGACAGCGAGGGCGAGGGCGAGAACGGAGGGACGAGGGCGAGGGCGAGGGCGAGGACGGAGGGACGAGGGCGAGGACGGAGGGACGAGGGCGAGGACGGACGACGACGGAGAAAACGACGACGAAGCGAAACGACCCGGGGTCACGTTCTGTAACGGGAGTCTCGGGGGATCTCCACGCCATGAACGACGGCGGGGACGAGGGCGAGGACGAGGGCGAAAACGAGGGCGCGTGCGAGAGCGCGTGCGAGGGCGTTTGCGCTGTGGACGTGGTTGACATACCGTTCGAACTCGTAGGCTAGGTCGCGGGCGCGGGTGCCGTGGCTGAAGCCGGTCACGTACAGCGTAGTGCCGCCGCGAGACATTTTGATGTAACGTAGAATAGGATGACAGGTACGAAGTGTATATTCAAGGTGTGCCGTCGCAATGAACGGGTATGGGGGTTGAAAAGAGGTGGTTGTTGGTAAGAAGTGGTGGTGTGGTTTTGAGTGCCAAGGTCAGACAGAGGCTGGAGGAAAGTTTTGATATGCTGACGTAACCACTATCCAAAGAACTAGATACTATTAGCACTTACCTAGGTAGGTACCTAGGTATAGTATAGACCCGGGGAAGTATAGTACCCTACTAGTACGAATACTACTATTTTATAGGGGGACTTAGATCCGTTAGACCTCCTCTTTTTATAAGGGGGAGTTACTAATTAAATAGCTATTACTTTACTAAAAAAAATATAATAACTCTATAATTATATTATATAAGTAAATATTATTTTTATTTTATATTATTATAATATTAATCTTTTTATATTATTTTATTAATAGATTAATTTTATATCTTTATTATATATTTTATCTATCTAATTAATTTCTATATAATTAAGCCTATCTAATATTTATCTATCTAAAAGTATATAAAGCGTTAACCTATTAATAGGTAAGATTTTTATATTATTTAATAAAATAATTAATTAATAAATATTAATAAAATAACCCTTTTATAATATATATATAATATTTACTTAGATATATAAATAATAAACCTTATAATAATAATTATATTTTATATTATTAGATTAAGATTATTAATATTATACTTAAAAGAGTATAATATAACCTAAAAGCTATTATTTATTAAAACTAATATAAAAATAATATATATATTATTATTTTATAATAACCTTAGCTTTATTAAAAACTTTTCTAATTATATCTTTTATAATATTATAACTATTAGTTAAATTAATTAATTAGATAGTTTTACTTTAAAATAAAATAATTTCTTTATTATTAAAAGAAATATCTTTTTCTTTAATATTACCTTTAATATTACCTATATATATCTTAGCTTTTTCTCTTTAGATTATTATAATAATTATATAAAAGCATTTTTTTATAAATTCTCTAAATAATAAGATAAAGCTAAATAAAGGTAATAATATAATAAAGCCTATAATAAATATTAATAGGTATTATATAGTATTAAGATAAGCTAATATTAGAAATAAAAATAAAAGAATTAATATAAAAAACTAATAAAAATTAAAAGGGTAATAAAATTAATAAAAAAACTAATATTATTAATATTATAGATAAAAAGATAAATTAATATAAAAAGAAACCAAAAATAAAAAGCCTATAAATTATCTTAAGGTATAATATATAATAATAAAAGAAAAACTTAAATATAAAGCTATAAGCTAGAAACTTAATTAAATATATAACTTAAATAAAGCTTATTATATAATTATTATTTACTTAAGATAAATACTTAATAGAATAAAATAAATAATATAATATAAAAAGGTATTATATATTAGTTAATAGATATTAGAATAATAAAATAATTAAATAAGTAATTAAGATAATCTTATAATATTATAAAAAAATATAATACCTAAAGTAAATACCCTTAAAGAGGGAATAATTATAATAGATAAAAGCCTTAAGATTTAAAGAGTTTAATTTATTAATATTTTAGACTTAATTATATACTTTATATATATATATATTATATCTATAAGGTAAATATATAGCTTTAATATAAATTATTTAATAAACTTTAATCTTATAATATAATCGACTTATTATTATTATTATCTTACTTAGCTATTTAAGCTTATTTTATATTATTTATTATAAAAGCTAAATCTAACTATTAAATATAATAATAAAAGATTAATATATTAGCTATAACCTCCTTTATAAAACCTATAAAGATAAGATTATATTCTTAAAAAAATATTATAATAATATATATTAAGATAAATTAGCCGCCGATATTATATAACTTAAGATTAATAATATTTAGATAAAAGAATATATTAAGGCTAAATAAATAAATCGATAAAAAGATAATAATAGATAATAGAAATATAATAATAAATAAATAGAAACTAATAATAAGTAAAAATAAATAATTATTACGATAAAGGATAGCGTACGTAGCGTAGGTTACGTAGCGTAGGTCACGTAGCATAGGATTAGATAAGATTATAGCAGGCAAACGGGAGGCAGGAGATCTAATCAATCAATTAATAATATTAGATATAACTATCCGTTCATACGGTCGATTTAGACCGGCTTTATTCGCCGGATTAAGGATCCGCTCGGATCGCTTATATTAATAACTCTAAGATTAGATAATAGTATTATATACTAAGAATAAAATTAATAATATTATTAAAGATATTAATTATATATTATTATAAACTAATATACTTAGCCTTAATTAATAATCGCGGGTTATAAAATTAAAAGATTAAAAGGGAAAGATTATCTAAACTAAAGGGTAAAGGCTTATATCCTATAATAATTCTTACTTTTCTAAAGCATATAATTTATAATAAGAAATATAAGTAAATATAATCTTAGAATAAATAAATAAATAAATATTAATATATAAAACCTCTTAATTTCCCTTAGATTTTTATTACTTATTAGCTATTAATATTACTTAATAATATCTATTATAGCTTTTTTATATAACTCTTATCTATCATTATATTAATCCCCTTAATATAAACCTTATTATTAAAAATTAGGTAATAACCTTAATACTTAGGAGATACCTTATCTTACTTTATCAAATATATAACGATATAAACCTTTCCTTTTACCCTATAATAGGAATCTTAATAATATATATATATCTAGAAAGTAAAACTAATTATATTATTAAATAAGTTAAGATTATTTATATTATTAAATAATAGATATCTAAGATATATATTAATTATAAGGGGGGAGTTATAGTATATTAATTAAATATATTTAATAAGGTAAATATATCTTATTTAGATAGATAAGGATTAGTTAGATAGATAAAGCATATAATAATAGATAAGTAATAGATAAATAGATAAAGTTTAATTAAAATAAATAGTTAATAATAATATATTTAAATAACTAATTAGATTATAATAATAAAAGTAATAAAAACTAAGCATTTATAGATTATAATAGGTATATAAAATCTTTTTATAGATTAAGATCCTCTCCTTAAATAAAGCTATACTAGTTATATCTAGATATAAATTGCTAATATATACCTGCTTATCTAAATAGCACTTAATACTTAGGTGATCGGCTTAAAGACTCCGGAAACGCTACTTATAATTACTATATCTTATAATAGCTTCAGGCAGAGCTATCCGTAGATGTCACCAGAAGTCAGTCCTCGGGCTTTAATGCTATATATATAACGGATACCGAGCCCGTCTTTCAGAGACTCTAGATTAGAGATTAATAACATCTAAATAGGACGTAGTCCTGATGCATAATACTGACCCAAGGACATATTGTTACCGCTAAAGTACTCACTCTCGGCCGTCGCTATAAACAGCACTGAGATCAGCGCCCTAGCTTACAGGTCCAGTGCGTTGGCTCAGGTATGCAGAAACCTTACGGCCTCCTATGGACATCTATTAAGTCTCCAGCAACGAGGCGCGACGTTTGTTTAAGCTCACTGATCTGTCTGAGCAGTGTTATAAGCTGCTGTGATTATCGACTGTGTGGATTTTGGCCATATCGTCGGCGCCGGGCATCAGTCGCGGAGCCTTGTAGACTGGATCCAATCCGAGACTGCACTGTCTGCGTCTACCGCCTTTAAGCACCGGCTATCACCTAAGGCCATTAAAGAAGCTCTCCGTGCTACCCTAGGACCCATAGGGATACCCAAGCCGGACTCGGAGACTCCAGAGATGAGGACCACGACCAAAATGTTCGTCCGAACTTCACCGGAGCGGGCCTCCGCCGTCGTGTGAGACAGCCACCTCCCGCGGACCAACGGGCCAATATGGTGCGAAGGGATCTTGGAGCTCCCATAATCTCCCATGATGACAAGGTTGTTTGAAAATTTCTTCCGACGGGCTCCCAACGCGCTGGTGAGGTCCTGGCTAGTCTATCTCGGAGCCCTAAGAAGCTCCGTGAGTTCATTCTTACCCACCAATCTTCTACCTTAAATAGGAAAAATGTAGAGGCTAAAGATAGCCTATTCTGGGGTTTTTTTTTTCTTCTTACCTTTCTTTGGATGGCCGTTAACGCTTTTTATCTTGAAGGTATCGTATGAGAACTGGAGGGTGTACGGCAATCCCCCCCCCCCCCCTTCTTCTCCGGCGGCGGAGATCATAAAGACCATGTTTTACCTAGGTAGATGGTAGACCCCTACAACCGGAAACCAGTTGGGAGCCAGTTTCTAGTTTCTTTTACGTAGTGTTTTCTTTTCCAATGGAATAATGTGTGGCCTTATGGGAGTCACTTGGCTTATCCAAAAGTCTCACATTGCATGGGGTTGTTCGCTAAGACAATCTTGGTTGGATTATGCAGCATGTAAGGGCTCCTCACTAAGAAACAGTTGGAAGATCATAGCTGAAGATGAGAGTTAGATATGGCAGACTACCTTCGTCGCTGGGTTTGTTGGATGGACCTGGCCTTGGACATATACAGTCTTCTTTGTCCTCCATAGCATTGTGATGATTATGAAATAGCATTTATACACGTTCTATAATGGCTATCTCTCTAGTGTCCCCGAAAGGCCCCAGTTATTGTTTCGAATCTCCAACGCTTGGAGTTGGTCGACCTGAATAACGGCACCTCGTCTAAATATGCGACTGCTTCTATTCCCTCAATATCCCATTTGGAAAATATGTCGTCAACCAAAGGCCGGCAGTATATTATACCAAGAGCCCCTAGGGCTAGATGGTTCGAAGTTAATAAAATTGGTCGTACGATTGTCTCGAGAGCACTGCTAGACAATGAGAAGTCATAGGGTTTCGAGCCAATCATGAAATGGGGACTTGACGCCTCGATGGGCCCAACCGTCATGTATAATCTTGAATATCATAGATCCGACACCGTCAGTTGGTCCCACGTAGCAGAGAAGCTCATGGCCATGATTGGGGCCATATTTTTCATGATTCAAGTCTTCCAATACTCTATTTGTGAGCAACTCCGGGAAGGCTATTATTCTTTGGCTCCGATGCACGCCATCGGTACTGATGCCCTTCGTCAGATCCTGTTGTCACTAAGACAATCGGAATGAAAGATCGCAGAGATGTGCTTTCCGAGAGGGTTGAGGGATTTCCTTGGGTTTGGAGCGACAATGTTCTTCCCTTTATGATGGAATATCTTGTAGGGAAGCCATCCTTGTACACCGCGCACAATGCTAACAACTCAACCCTAACCAGCTTGTGCGGTATCTGATTTGGGAGATAATCTTGAATATTGTTGCTAAGATCAACCCCTTTGCCGACAGGAGGTTTTATGACGCCTAGTGGAATAGTGGTATGTATTCCCTCCGACGGACTTGGATCGTGTCACTGACAAATTAAGTTCCATGGGATCAATTTGCTAGGGATTGAAACATGTTCCCCTTTTACGGCATGTCTACCATAGCTCATACCTTCCATAAAAGCTAACAAACATACGGCAACTATCATTAATTTCTTCCTATCCGTTTGCGTTCACGAGTTTGTCATCTGTTGCTTATTCTGTGAATGTTTCAGCTCCCGGTACTTTTCTCTACTCTGCCCCTTAGGGATGGCTGCGGGGGGACAGAGATAACCCAACATCAAACCCAGGCAGTCAGTCAAACTGAGCCGAACAAAGTGGTTGAAAGGCCCCCGGACTTCGGGTAATCTAGTATTTTGACTGTGAATTTCCACAGGCTCAAGTCGTCTGTGTAGTCTCTACCTCATTCTTTGACTGCATCGCATGGGTTTAAAGACGAGCCCATCATAGTATGCTCTACATATAAAATTGGCACTTTTAGGGAGGCTTTCACCATACGGCATACATAGCAAGCGAGTTACGTGGAATTTTTGCTTTCCCAGAGCCATTAAATATGAGAACTGGTCCGATTTACTCCACTCTGGGTATAAGTGATGTACTTTGGGCTCGCCGACTTTAAAACTTGACGTTTAATTCAACCTCCCATCAAACCCGGTAGTAAATCCTACGTGTCACTCATACTAGAAGCGTGGAATGGACAGTACCATCCACTAAAGAAGTAAGACTACATCTTCTCGTGGGTAGCCATTAGAGAACCTGCAATTATCACTTGTTAGCAACACGTCAAGTGGACGGACATGGAGCAAAGTTTTGGAGTAAAACCACTCACCAATGAATGTTGTTACCAAGCGGCTGCGAACTTGGCAGATATCCTCAGGAACTAGCCAGATGGTAGCTCCTAGCTTTCGAGCAATGCTGATGCTGAGCTTTGCATTCATGTAGGCGTCTTCGTCCGTTTGACCAGGGGTCACAAGGTCATAGTCAACATAGCTGCTCTTCATCCCGTTCAGAACGTCCAGGAGAAAAATGCCCGAACCAATGGAAGCATCTTTGAAAGATCTGATGGCCGAGTTCCGACCACCTTTTCTCGACATGTCGTTGGCCCATCTGACCATTTCGGCGTCGGTGATCTCTCTCTTTCCAAGCTTTTGAGCCAACGATGATAGGGTGAGAGTGATGTCTTTTCGCATCAGCTGCCAGACGAGACCGAGAGTCAATGTCTTTTGACCATCCGTAATGTCGGCGCCCTGAATGCCGACAAGAGAGAAACCATTTTGCTTGCCTAGCTCAATGGCATAGTTTGTGTTCTCTACAGCCTTGAACCTCGACATCTCACCCCCGTGGATCGGGGGTTTATTGACATGGCGCCAATTGACAGATCCTTTGATCACTTTGTCATAAGCTTGCATTAGAACTGAACCGTCCCTAAGGTCGTCGAAGAATGACACGACAGCGGGTTGAACATCCAAACTATTGAGCCACAGGGTGAAAACCCGAGCTTCACGTTCACCTTCAGCATCGAAGTCCTCCACTTCCAGCTTCTGCTCTTCAGTGATGGGATCAAGAGCAGGGTGGTTATTGAACAAATTAGCCACGAAGGCAAGGTTGAGTTTAGGGTTTCCAGCAACCAATGATTTGGGGGTCAGGAACTTGCGACAGCCCAGTTTGTCTGCCTCTTGGAGTACCTCCTCGGCTCGTTGGTGCAGGTCCCGAGTTTGCAGAGGAGCTCGAGTAACACCATACTCGGGGCCAATTTGGGCAAGTAGTACGGAGTAATTCTCACCGTCTTTAACATCATTGGAAAAGTTGGAAACCCTAAGGTACATAGTTAATTTCGTGCCTCATTTACAAAGTTTTGGGAAGATTTCTATCGAACCTTCGGTGCCAGTTGGCAGCTTTGAGATGGTAGTTGAACCATCGTAGCAGAATCTGCTCAGGGGGTAGTCGAAGGAACTGCTCCAGGGTTTCGTCCTCTTCCAGCAACCGGTATAGCTCGGGGTGAAGCTTGATGTCAATTTTCCCCAAAAGACCACGACGGATGACCTGCCAAATGAGACCAAGAATGAGATGCTCTCGGACCTCAATAATATCTCCAGCGCCAATGTTGACCACAGAGCAACCGATACCTTTTGCGGACTCAATGACTATGTTGTTGTTTTCTGTCATCTGGAAGGCATTGAGGGTCTTGCTCTTCTTCCCAGGCAAATTAAGGACTCGTTCATCAATGGTGTCGGGAACGCTGTCATTGATGAGCTTCGCTAGCACGAGACCATCCTTGCAGTCATCGAACATCTCGAATGTGTCCGTGGGGAACGGGAGCCTAGAGCCAATATCGGCATCCCCGGCGAGAACGGCATTGATGTGGCGGGTGAATTCGGTGCGCTCGTCTTCGTTGATTGTGTGGGTGATATTGGCGCTCGAGCCTTGGACCTGGATTTTCCCGCTCACGCTGCCTTTGGAGCTATGGCCCCCGGTGCGCTGGGAGACCACTCCACTCCCCGAGGGTTTATGAGCTGACACCTTGTTCCTGGGGGACGAGGCATCGCGAAGCTTGGCAACGAGCTACTGTACTTAGCGACATATAACTACATAACCAGACTGTAAAGTGCTCACCCCAACATAATCCTCAAGTTCGACGCGTCGCGAGGAGTCAAGTTCGACCTCCTTTAGAGCTTGGCGGACAACATCGTACGGCTGGTTTTCACTTTGCTGTGTTGCCTTGATCGCGGTGGCTTCGTCGAGGTATCCTTTGTCGTCGACATCAAGGCGTTGGAAGGCATCAGACAATGAGAATATCTCATTTTGTTGAAACTGAGGAAATTTCCTGCGGTAACAGTCGGCAAGTCAGCACACTCTCTGCGAAGGTTGCCGCGGGGTGGTTCGGGAGCGGCGGACCTCTGTAGCTTCAAAACGTTCATTGTTAGACAACCACCTCAGCCACAAGGTAGCCGGGGGGTTCAAGAAAAGTAAAGAACTACTTGACCTTCCACGGAGATAGTAAATGGCAAATAACAATCCGTTTGGGGTTGTTCTATCCGAAGGTCGTTGGCGGGTGGGTTTTTACAAGAGGCAAGTTTAAGTCTGGTTTGATCGGCAAGATGCAATTACGTCGGGTTGTGTCGCACTGCCTGCCAAACCTCAGCGGGGGCGGGGAGCCCGGCGCGGTCGAAGATACGAGTTTGCCTGCGGGATTAAGTTCCTTCAAGCTAGAGGTATGTTCCCCCTGTGGCATGTACTGTGGGTAACTACCTGTGTTCCTAGAAATGTACCTTGCAGGATGTACCTAGTCAAGTGGGCGCGTACCTGATGACGCGCGCCTGAGGGGCAGTGCATCTAGTATATACTACGGATACTAGTACGGATACTACTAGTAGGTTATTAACCTGGAAATTACATATTATATCTTAGTACTAGTAGTATAGATAAGTACTACTAGTACTAAGTAGCATTATACTACTAGCGGCTAATAGGTATATAGGTACCTATATAATTATATAAGTACGATTAATTCTAGGTTCTTACTAATAATACCCTTATTATAGGTATATAAATAATATTATAACTAGATATATAAGGAAAGTAAAGAGGTATAATAAGGTAGGATAATTATAGTATAGCTATAATATTATAATTAGGGGGTAGATAATAACTAATATATTAATTAATTTTTAAAGTAATTTAAAATAAGGCTTAAATATAAAAATATTATAAACCTAATAAATTAGTTTTAATTAGGGTTATTAGCTATAAAAAAGAATACTTATATTAAAAGAAATTAATATAATAATTAATATAGCTATATATTATTAATAACTAAAGAGAAAAAGAAGTATATCTATTTAATAGAAAATTAAAGGATTTTATATAATAATAACTATTTACTTCTTTATTTAAAGATTATTAAAATATAATAATCCCGCGATCCCTTTTATAGCTTATTAGATAATAGTATATCTATAATTTAATCTTTTAGGTTAAATAATCCCTTTCTTTTATCCTTTAATTCTATAACCTATAGCTATCTAATAAGGCTAAGTATATCGGTTTATAATATATACCTTATTTTAAGATCTTTTATAAAATTCCTATTTTTATAAATATAAGTATTTTTTAATTATATTAAAACTATTATCGTTTATTAGTAAAGCTAAGATATATCTAATAATCCTTTAATATATTATTAAATAATAAGATAAGGTTTTATTTAAAAGTTAATTCTTTATCGATATTAATATAAAATAAAGTAAATTCTTTAATTATATCTTTTAAATCTATAACTTATAAAAAGACCTTTTAAATATTATAAGATTATATTTTATAATATTAAAAATCTAATAAGCCTAAGGTATAACCTTATTTTATTAAAGCTAAAGTTATTTTATTAATTATTTATTAATAATTTTAATTTTAATATAATTATTAAGGTTAATTATAATTTTATAAAGTTATTACCTTTAAATTAATCTATTAATATAAAACTATAATATTATCCTTAAGGTAAATATCTTAATTAATATTAAGGTATTTATTTTAATTATTTAAAGTTTCTTTTTTTATTAAAGGGTTTAGAATTTTATCTTTAAAGGTTTTTAGTAAATATTCTAAAGATAATTATAATTCTTATAATTAAAATAATAAAAGGTTTTATTATTTTTATTTTTTAGGTTTTTTACTTTAATATTTATTATAATATTAAAGTATATAAATTATATAAAAACTTTTATAATATAAAATTATCTCTCTTATATATTAAGGTTATATTAATTTTATTTTATTTAAGGTAATATTATAAGCTTAGCTAATTATTATCCCTTTAATAATACCTTTTCTTTTATAATAATTCTTAAAATTACTTTATAAATATAATAACTTTCCTTTTTATAAAAGAGATAACCTTTATATAAAGATTATTATACTCCTAAAAGGATAATTATAGCCTAATATAATAATATAATATTTATTATTTTTTTCTTAGAAATATTTCTTTTAAAAAATTAAGGTATAAATAAAAATCTTTTAGAGATTAATTATCCTTTTAATAAATATTTTTAATTACCTTATAAAGATTAATTCTTTTAAGGTTAAATCCTTAAAAAGAATTAATAATTACTTCTTAAGCTTAGCTTAATTATTATAAAGGTTTTATTATTTCTTTTTATAGGTTATTTATTAAGATAATAATCTTAATATAAATATATATTAATATTAATTTAGTTAAAGCTAAATAAGATCTTTTTTAAATCTTATTAATATTTATAAGTATTACCTTTAAATAATTAATATAAGTTATTAAGCTAATTATCTTTTTATTAGAAGGTTATTTTAAGTTTAAGGGTAATAAAATTATAGATCTTTATTTTCTTTTTTTATTAGATACCTTATAAAAATATTATTAATATTTTAAAAGTAATTTAATTTTATTAAAGGTAAATATTTATAAAAATACCTTTTCTTTATCTTAAAGCGTTTTTAGCTATTATAATTAAAAGATCTAGGTTTATATAGCTATTTATTTCTATAATAAGGTATAATTAAAGCCTAGGCTAGCCTTAATTAATAAATTAGGTAATATTAACTTCTTTATTAGGATTAAAAGTAACCCTTAATTATTATACCTAAGAGTTAATATTATCTTAGGTAAAGGATCTTTTTTTATACTAAGAAATAATAATTAGGTAAAGCGATAATAATAATAGGTTTATTATATTATAAGATTAAAGCTTACTAAGTAAGCTATATAATATAATAAACTCGCCTTATAGATAAGGTATATAGGTACCGGGTATATAACTAAGTCTAAGATATTATAAGTTAAGATCCTATACCTTTTAATATTTACCCGTTATATACTTCTTAGTTATTAATATTATTTAATAATATTAATTATAACTTTATTTATATAACTTTTATTTATTATTATATTAATCCCTTTTAATTTAAATCCTATTATTAAAGCTTAGGTAATAACCTTAATACTTAGGAATATCTTATCTTATTTTATTAAATATAAAACGATATAAACCTTCTTTTTACCTTATAATAAGAACCCTTAATATTATATTATATTACTTAGTAAGGCGCTTTATAAATATATAAGGTTATATAACTATAAGTCTTTATATTAATTATCTTAATTATCTTAATCTAATCTTAATATAACTTACTTATATATTATTTTATAATTATAAGTATTATTATTTAATTATAGCTAGGAAAGATTATATTAGCCTATAGTAGGTAAAATATCGTATTAAAGCCCGGTTTTCTTAATATAATTATTAATTATAATAATAGCTATACGCTAGGGTATAAGACGAGGCTAGGCTATAAGATAAAGCATAAGATAAGCTAGAAGCTAGAATATAATAAGAAAAGAGGCTACCTACTTATAGTTTATAGTATATATAAGACTATAAAAGAGGTACTTTTTTCTACCCTTTAAAATATAATATAAGAAGCCTATAAGGCAGAAATTTAATAAGTCGGGATATCGTATATTAGGTTTAGGGTTAGAATAACTAATACATAGACCCGTGGCTATATAGCCCCGTATACTTATAGGGCGCTACCTACTAGTAGATTACCTAAGTTAATCCGCTAACGTTACTAACCTACCAGGTAATAACAGGTTTTTTTGAAAACTAGATCTCCTCCTAAACGATTAAAACATTTCCACCGACTCGAAGCGAAGTAATAGTATCTAGTACGCTCATAACTTCATGCACACACAGGTAAATGGCAACTACCTTGCGCGACTACTGCCTACTACAGTAGATTGGACAAGTACCTTCGCTACCTACTAGGTACTTTACTCGTCAAACAAACCCGAATGAAGTCAAGGACGCTACTAAAAGCTTAGAGCCAACTTTTCTTCCGAATCCTGCTGCCAACAGATGTCTAATTGCGAGGCATGTGGGGAGGCCTTGGTCTTCCGCCCTGGCGACGGAGGCGATGGTTACGAGGATGGCGATGTTATCGAAGTTCCCGATGACCTCGAGCTCCCTTGCGGTTGTCATTTTCACTGGTAAGATGGATGAGTTTCCCTTCGCTACATATCTACATCACTAAGTCCTATTATAGGCAATGCTTGCTGGACGGCTCCTCTGCTATAGCATTGTCCCTTAAATGCCCTAATTGCAATATATACTTGCCCACGGACAATCCCCGCTCATCCGCCGCCAACTCTTTCCTGCCCCCCATGGGAGTGCCTATCTTGGTTCGCTATAGAAACGAAGGAGGCTTCCAGGCCGACCTCGACATTCTCCCTGCGATAGCTGAAGAGGCATATCTAATAGATCACCCGGAAACCAGAGTCGCCCGAGCTTTCCTGAGCATGTGCTCAGAGGGCGATGTCAACGGGATTGTCGAGTTGTTGGCGGCTGTAGATGGAGATGAAGAGGCTGGCCTCGACATTGCTTCGGTGGTACGGTACCAGGATCCTCTGTCTGGGATGAAAAGTGGTCTTCATCTAGCCGTCGAGCAGAGACAGGTCGAGGTCGCGTTGCTGCTTCTTTGGTTGTGTTCAGCAACGCCCACCGAATCTTTCCCCGCGGCTGCGCGGCAGGTGGCTGAAAGCGCAGATGTAGGCCGTTTATCAGTGGGTTCCAATGAGGAGGATATCCGGAGATTAAAAGATTGCAGCGGTCTTACACCAGAGCATCTCGCTCGCCGACTACAGGGAACTTGGGCAGAATATTTAGACATGGGACTCTTCTAAAGAGAAATACTTAGAATTACTTCTATATTATATAATATCTTCTTATTACACCATTGATGATTAATATTAAGATAGTATAATATAATAATATAATATAGCTTTTATAAGTCTTAAGTAATAGCTATCATATATCCGGCTATAGGGTAAAATGTCTTATAATATTAATATCCCTATTTATAGTATCTATCTATATATAGGAAGGAATACTATTAAAGTAGCTAGTAGAAGGCATAGAAATAAATATATTATATTATATTATATATTATTATGTATAGCAGTTTTTATCATCTAGCTTATATAGACTATTTAATATTTTAGCCAGCTATCTTTTATTTGATCGTTTTAATAATAACTGCGATAGAATAAAATGATTCACATCAACATCAGCCCAATAACCCATATGCGAGGCAATAGCATTGATAGGGTTAAAATCAAGCATACTCCTGATATTTAAATATTAGCAGTAAGTCGCCGTCGGTTATCGAAAAATAACATAAAGTGACCAAAGTATACTTACTCTTGAATACTGTAGTCGACCCTGCCATTGCGGTTCAAGGCTCTGATTTTGTTCTCCTCCATTTGCATCTTGCGTGCCTTCCGTAACTCATCTTGTGCCTCATCGGAATTGTCACCGTCACCGAGGCTTCGCGCAGCGCGTCTCTTCTGGAACTGGGAAAAAAGTGTCTCAAGTTCGTCATCAATAAGTGTCGGGTCATTGATACCTGGGCTGGCTTTCTCGCCAGACACAGCAAAATCCGCCAGCTGCTTCTGTCGCTCGTCTGTTTTGTCCCCAATCTTACCCTCGTCGGTGATAAATGTCACCGGCGAAGTGTTCGGCGCAGCACCCGCTTCTTGCTGGCCTTGACTAGATCGCATCTGGTCGGCCATCTGGCTGACCTCCTCGTTGGTGAGTCCAAGGCTGCGGTTGAGCATGTTATTCGCAATACCGGCGCTAATGCTAGACCATAGCCCACTGACGCTCTGACCAACCTTCGCACCAATGCCCGTTAGCCCCTGATTTGCCGCATCCAGAATGCCTTTCCTTGTGTAAGGAAGCCCCTGGGGCCTTAACGTCGTCATCGCGGGTGATATCAGGGGTTCAAGACGGTAACTGATGGGGTCTGACGGATGGAATATGTTAAACAACTGTCGAGTTTTGGGAGATGATACCCATGGCGGAAGACCGCGTATGGACGAAGTTCCCTGGTCATTGGTAGCGCCCGCCGACGTGGAAAAGAATTGTTCGCCCCCGGGGTTAGGACTTGACATGTCGAGTGATGCGCTTGCCGCCGAAGGCCGGGCAGCGATAGTCCTGTGACAAGAGAATCCTATTAGTGCTAACTATTATGCCATGTTATCTGGTCTCACCAGACTTACCGTCCTTCAAGCATCTGGAATAAGCCAATTGGAGAGCCAAGGCAAAAACAGTTTTCAACCTCAAAGCAGAATGCCATGTCATTCCCTTTGTCTTGAGCCATTGTCTCCGAGCGTCTTGGCCAGAAACAAAGAGGGTTATTTGTGTCGTCTAGCGGTTCGGAGTCCTTCTGGCGGCAGAGTATGTCAAACAAGATAGCGGATCCCAAAGAGTGACCCATCAAATGCACTTTCCCACTGAATTCCGGGTTTCTCTCCCTGTAGAGATTGAAAATACGATTGCATTCCCCCAGCACAATCCTGGAGATCTGTTCTCTGTAAGAACTTTGGTATAGCAGGACATCCAGAGCGAGGTCGGATATCAAGGACCTGGCAAATGCGACGCCCTCTACCGTAATATCGTCAAGAGAGGGGTCTGTGCGGCTCCATTAGTAACATTGAAACCACGCAGTTTAAAGTTTACACTAAGTCAATAGAACTTACAAGAAAATTCTCCTTCTGGCATGTCGCCCAAGTCATACTCGTCCCGTTTCCCTCGTTGGCGTGGGAAATCCAGGAGATGTCTCCAGCATACTGGGAGCACCTGGACCCGACAATTCCCATGTCCAGCGCCCAATTCCGAGTTGAGCGCCTTCAGATCGGGAGAATTAGCGTATACAGACTTCATAGTCTTGCGTAGGATATTAACGTCGTGGACAAAATTCACACTCTCCATCCTACACTAATTGATCAGAGGAGGGTTTCTTAATTTTTAGGTAAGGGGTTAGGTAAAGGGGCTGGGTAAGGGGCTCAACTAACCGCAAGCTGAGCTGTTGACCAATTCCATGAGTTACCAGTATTATGTGGTCGACCTCGCGCCCTTGAGCTTCGCCCGTCTGGGTATGGTAATCCTGGATTTCTTGCTCTTGTCGCTCCTGTACTTCCTCTTCAGTGCCTGCGGAATCCCTTCCACTTCTTTCGATGAGAGAAGATAGCTGTCTTCGAAGCGTTGCATCCTGGTCTTCAATGCGTCTTGACGACGATTGGCTGGAGTCCGGCCTTTCCCCATTCGACCTTGACGATGGTGGCGGAGCAGATCGTCTTTTGAGCAGCCTTTGCTGCTGCGCGTCCAAGCCAGGAACATCCCCAGCTGAAGACAGAGTTTCGCCTTTATCTTTATCCTTATCTTTTGTCTTGGTTGGCTCTGAATACCCTCGGGTCAGTTTAACTCCGCTCATGTAACCCCCGCCGGCAAATCTCTCATAGACCGAGGAGGTAACCCGTGACAATATCGTATCGGTGCAAAGCCAGGCGGTCGCAGAACCGTGGTATGTCGCTACATTGTTCATATATGTCCCAAACAGGCGGTAAGACTGAGGTTGACATTGAGTGCTTTGATTAGGCGCTTCGACGGCCGAGGCATTTGGCAAGAGGTGTGAGGTGGACGGCGATTTCTTAGTTGTAGTCGGGATATTCTCCTCGGATGGATTGAAATTGACGGTTTTTGCTCCTGACTGGCTTCGAGGTCGTGCTGCGTGAAATGTGAGCGTATAATCAGCGATTCGGACAGGGTGCAGCTAAAGCACCGTACATGAATTGACCCATGGCTTAAGCTTCAGATAGCCCTATTCAACGATTCAGTAAGAATCCAGCAAGTCCGGAATCAAACGCACCTCTTCGAGTTGGGCTGCGAGGTTCTCCTCGCAGGGTCGAAGTTGAGATCCTTCCTGGAAGAACCAAGTTCCCCGGCGCACTAGTAGGAAATTAGCCACCATATGCCCTTGAACTAAGTATGTAGCAAGTTTTATACCTTCATATACTGGCCCATGCCAGTAGACTGGGGCCAATTCGCGCTGTTCAATGTCAACATCGAATAAGAAGTCTTCGTTCACGGGCACTTTGACGGCGATTTCCCTTGGGATCGCTTCTTTGCGGGCCCCATCGTCTCCTTCAGCCCTAACCCCCTGGAGCTTTGGGGATGGGAATATGTCCACGGCAGGGGCCTGAACACTTTGCTCTTCTGCTACCTCAAGCAATTTCTGGTACCTTGCCTCAATGACATTCGAGTCCGGGACCGAAAACGCTGAGAATTTCTTTGGCTGGGTAGGGGGCTTTGAGGTTTGTGCCTTCTTTCCTGCTAGAATTTGCGACTTCCGTTTTGCAACCTATGATAGTCGTCAGGGGCGAAATACTACGTCAGCAAGGGAGAAATACATCGACGGCGTGGAACCACTGGACATTGAGCGGAGGGCAATCGGGAGGATAGGTATGCAGGCTTTGGCCGTACAAATGAGTGATGCTGTGATCACCGGGGCCAATAGGCGATACATTCGTGACGGCTCCGGAAACCTCGTCTGTCTTCGTCTTTTTAGTTAGGGTAGTCGACGAGGTTGGCTTCGCTGCCCATGGATTGATTGATTCAACGGCGGAGCTTAAGTAGGACTTCCCCCCTTTCTGCTCCGGGGCTTCCGCCGCCATGATAGTCGCACGAAGACTCGACCATCCACCGGAAGACTTCTTGCCTCCTGTGATGAAGGGCGGGCGTCCGAAGGTTTGGGGGATGGTCAATGGACCAGGCTTAACACGAACGAAGGCCAACTTGAATATGCGAAAGAGGATCGATCCTCCAAATTGGGTTTCAAATGCGTGACCTAGAATGCCCCATGAAAAGTGAGTAATATGCAGGGAGCATGGCGTATGGTATGCCCATCCGATTATCTTTCTCGGAAGAGTGCACCCTATGGTAAGGAGGCTCACAGCTTAATATCCCATAAAATCCTAATACTCAGAAACGTTTCCCACCTGCTGAAACTTCTGGGGCTTCTGATTGCTCCGATGGAGTGGCGGTCGGTGGGCAAAGCTAAGGGTAGTCAGACACATCCAGCATCCATAACAGCAAGTTTGCCAGTCATGACGTACGTTCGTTCCCTAGGTCTCCCAGGGCCAGAGTGCTCGATTCTGTGTCATAGGCAGCCCAGAATATAGTCTTTTCCTTCCCGCTGCTACTGGAGCCTTGGACAGGCAGCGACAAAATCGCTTTGAAGTGTGTCTAAGCTAAGCATGTAACAGATGTGAGGCGATGTGATAGATTGATTGGGGTGTAAGATCGCAACCATCTCTGGTTACCAGTCAGCAAAGGAGAAGGTAGGGCACCTACCGTAGCTAACCTAGGGATATACCCCTGAAGTAGTAATAAAGATATATACGTAGTACTGAAATATAATAAATATTTATTATTAATAAGCTTGCTTAACTAATTATTAGCTAAGGCTAAAGTAGATATTATAGGCTTAATATAGATAAAAAATATAAAGCACCTACGATATAAGCTAAGAAGAATTTAATATTAACTCTAATATAAAGAAAAAGCCTAATAAGTAATAAAAATAAATATAAGCTATTTTATATTAAGAGAGGCTATAATAAAGCCTAAGATAAAAGATATAATAAATATATATATATAAAGTAAAATAAAATTTAATAAATAATATTAAATATATAATTAGAAAGCTTAATTAATATTATAATAAAATATAATAAAATAATAATTTATTATTAATTAAAATAATATTAATTCTTTTAAATATAATATTAATACTTTTATTTTAATTAATAATTATAGATTTTATAAAAGATTATATTTATATTTAAATTAATAAGGTATTATATAATATATAATATAAAAGAGAGTTAAATAGCTAATTAAGATAATAATAAAAGGTTTCTTATATTATAAGACTAAAGCTTACTAAATAAGCTATATTAAGGCTATATATTTCTATTATAGATAAGATATATAAGTATTAATTATATAGATAAATCTAAGATATTAATAAGCTAACCTTTATAAATCTTATAATCTTTATTTATTATAATTATTTTTTTTCTTAGAAGTATTTATTATAAGCGCTAAGATTTTCTTATAATATTATTAAATCTATCTAATTATCTTATTATTTTATTAATAAAATAAAATATTAAGAGATATTTATATTTATTACGTTTATAATTAAAGGTTATAACCTAAGAATTATAATAAAGAATTATAATTAAAAAGAGTTTAATATTAGTTTTTATTATATATATAAGATAAATATTAATTATATAGATAATTTATATTATTATCTTTATTTTTAATTTATCTTATATATTAATTATATTACTTTATAATTTATAATCCTTAGGTTAATTTACTTTTTAAGTATAATTATAGCTTATAATAACTTATTATATATATAAATTATCTATATAAATAATATTATATCTAATCTAATTTATTAAAACTTTAGATTCTTTATATTATTATTATAATTATTATAATATTAATAGCTTTATTTTTTATTTTTATTATAATTAATCTCCTTAAGCCTTATATATAAGGCGCTTTAATAATAGCTTTATTATTATATATCCTTTATTTATATTATTATATATAATAATCTCTCCTTAACTTATTATCTTATATTAATTTATATAGCTAATACTTATATAATCTATTTATAAGTTAAGTATCTAACTTTATATATCTTATTTAATATATATTAATTCTATAATATAATAGATTAATTATTATTATTATACTACCTAATTATTTAAATTTATATTATATTATTTATTATATATCTTAATTATCTTTAATAAGTATTAACTTGCTTATATTAGCTATAACTTAAGTTAAGTATTCTTAAATAGTAACTTTTAATATTATTATATATATAAATTTAAGAATACGTTTAATACCTAATATATAAATATAATAAAATAAGCTAATAATATAAGACTAATTTATATTATTTATTCTTAAAGTATTTTTTAATATAAAATATATTATTTTATCTATTTAATTAAATAAATATATAGATATAAAATAAAATACTAGCTTATATAAAAGCTAATATATAATTTATAATATTATAATTTAACTTAGCTAAAGTATATAGCTAATAAGTAACTTTATAAATAAAATAATAAGATATAATCCCTAATCCTTTACCTAAGGTATTATCTACTAGTAAAAGATAGATTATTTATATAGCTAACTAAAGTCCTTTATTCTTTAATTAATATAAAAAAGACTAGAAAATATAATAAATCCTAGATAACCCTAACTATTATTTTTATACTTAATAAGTATTAAATAAGCTTTTTATTATTTATAATAATATTACTATTAATTATTATTATAATATCTATTAATAATATTAAGTATATAATAAGCTATATCTACCTATATATTTATTTTAATAAAAATATATAAAAAGTCCTTATTAGCTAAACGTAAGATATATAGATATAAGTAGGTTATCTATATTTAATAATATCATATAATACTTTCCTATATAAATTTAATATTAAGAATATCCCTTATTATTAATATTATTATAAATTATTATATATACCGTTTCTAGCTAGGTATATATAATTAATATAATTATAAAATTAATAATATTAGCTACTTTTACTTAAGCCCTTTAAGTATAATATTACTTAGTAGCGATAAAAGTAATAAAACCTTATTATCCTTTATCTTATTATTTCTTTAGTAGAAGATCTAGCTAAGGTATTTTATTATAATTTTAATCGAATTATTGCTTTTAGGTAATAGGAATATTATCGTAAATAATAGTTTAGATATTATTATCGCTTTTAAAATTATAGCCTATATCTTAATATTATATAATCTATATTTATCGATAAAAAGAAGTTAACCTCTTTACCTTTAAATTAATTATAATACTTAATAATAAAAGATTTAAGGGATTTAACTTCTATATTAATATTAACTTCTATATTAATATTATAATTTTTAGCTTATTTTTAGAAGGTAATATAGTTTTTAGCTATTTATCTATCTCTATATTATCTAATCTTATAATTTATAAGTAATTTAAATATAATTAATTAAATATTATAGATTTATTAATAATAAAGCTTTTTATCGTATTTATCTTATATATTATTATCTTATTATTATATTTTAGTAATATTAATAAAAGAAGTAAATAATATACTTAATAATTTAATAATAATATTTTACTTTTATTATTTTATTATACCTTTTACCTAAGTAAATATAATATCTTATTATTCTTTTATTTATTTAAATAAAATACTCCTTTTTATTATAATATATTATATTTATTATATATTAATATAATTAAAAGAACTTTAAAAAAGAGAATAGAGTTTATTAAGGCGCTTAATAATATTAGCTATAATTTTAAATCTCGATTCTTTAGGTAAAAGGTAAATATATCTTAGATAAATATCTTAATATACCCTAAGCTAAATCTATAATAAGAAAAGGTTAGATAGCTACTATAAGTATAGATTTTTAAGATAAACCTAAAATAGGTATTATAATATAAGCTCTTAGTTTAAAGGAAAAAGCCTATTTTAAGTAAATTACTTAAAGATATTTATCTTTATAAAGCTTACTTTAATAATTTTATCTAATAAATTAATAAATTAATATTAATTAAAAAAATTATTTTATTTTATAATTAACCTAAGAATCTATTAATATAATACTTTAAAAGGTTAGAAAATACTAAGGTTTAGTAGCTATAAGATATAGATTAAATAAGATAAGAAAAAGGCTATAATAATATTAAATATAATATAATACTATAAAAATAGCATAGAAATATACCTAGTAAATCTATTAATAATAAAAAGCTAATATATCTTTTAATCTTTAGGATATTATATAAAAGATATCTTTATTATCTTTATAATCTCTAATCTTATATATTAAACTTAGAAATATTTATTTTAATTAAATTATTAAATAAGGCTTTTCTTTTATTATTAAGCTATTAAGAAATATCTTTATAATTAATAATTAAATTAATTCGTTTAATCTAAAATAATCTTAATATTATTAAAGTTATTTTTATTTCTTATAAAAAAGATATTTTTATTAATATAATATATAGCTTATCGCTTAATTAAAAACTTAGGAAATACGATAATTAGAGGTATTATATTTCTAATAGTATTAATTATATTAAGAAAGGTATAAGATTATCGGTTTAAGGGATTAATACCCTAAGATTAATAATAATAAAAAGTATATATAATATTAACTTAGATTTTACTAAAAAGATTATTAATTTATATATTATATTTATTAGAATTTTATATATTTAAGATATTAATATAATAGGATTTAATTACTTTTTTAATTAAGTTAAAAAAAAAAGCCTCTAGGTTTATAGGGTTATTAGCTTCGAAGATCTTCTTAATCCGCTTAATTATTTAGAGGGTTAACTTCGAGATCTAAGGATATATCTCTTATTAGATATAATACTATATAGATAAATCTACTAGTTTATAAAGATATTATTTATAGAGAATTAATAACCCTTAGAACCTAATCCTTTATAATATAGGTATTAGTAATATCTATTAATTAGTAATATATAATTAAAGTATTATCTTCGTTTAGAATTAATATTAATAGCTACTTTTATAGCTAAGGAGTTTCTTTAAGCTATTTTATAATATATTTAACCTAATACTTCGTCATTCTATATTTCTTAGTAGCCTAAATAGATTAAGATATCTTATAAGAGGTTATCTTACTTAGCCTCATAGAAGGTATACTAGTAGTAGGTATAGAGTAGACGAGGTTTAGAATACGATGATATACTAAGCGGCTTTTAATACTATCGCAGAGGGAGATATAATATAGAAAAATATTAATGATACATAGATACTAATAAATAATCGTATTTCGATAGAAAATACTTAGAAAAATAATATCTAGATATCTCTAATAGTATTAAGCTATCTAGTCTTTTTTACGCTAACTAAGGGATAGAGGACCTTAGTTAGCTACGTATATGACCCATCTTTCGCCAATGGATATGCAAGATGCCCCGCCTCTCTTGGAAATTTTGCAACAGCCAACCATCCAAGCTAAGCTAAACCTCGCCTAGAAATATTCCAACAACGTCGCCCTGGACTGCCAACGGGTCAACCCGCCCTTCGTCCCGACATCCCATCATGTTCCCCATTCGACGAGATCAGCGAGTAAGACTCTTCAGCGTCTTATGATCTGCGAGTTTCCTCTCGTCCCGCCGCCGTCGTCAACGACTGGGTCATGCCATTCGCGGCAGCAACTTCTGTGACTGAATAAACGACAACGCCTCCCCCCCAAGTTGCTAGATTTTTATGACCATGGCCGTATCAGCGGATGCCCCCATCAAGCAGCAGCTTGTCGACAAGCTGCCAAAACATTTCAAAGGCCTCAAATTCGGCATCCAGTGCGACCAACCTCCAGCCACTCAATAACAATGCCAGGCACAACTAATGATGCACCAGGTCGAATCAAGATATTGCCAACCAAGCCGTTCTAGAAGTATCCGCCCGATTGCTGTACGATATAGAGAAAAACCGAGCACCATACCGCCATGGACCACTCGATCCTCGCCTAGTATGTTAGAGAGCGGGCAACTGCAAGCCTGATTCGGACTAACGACTGTTTCCGCCATTGTAGGGAATTTCGAATAAACAAGACTACTGCCCAACATGCCATGAAAAGTTGAAAAATTGCACAGGCCACTTTGGCCTTGTCCGGCTGCCTCTACCGGCTTTCCATGTCGGCTACCTTCGATTCACAATGTCTATTCTCCAGGAGATCTGCAAGGTGCGTTAAGCTTACCCTATGATACTTTGAGCATATAATCTGATGTTCTATCGTAATAGGACTGCGCCCGGGTGTTGCTTGAAGAGCCTGAGCGACGCTCCTTTCTGAAAGAATTGAGACGTCCGTATCTTGACAACCTTCGCCGAACGCAAATTTGCAAAAGGATCAACGAGCAATGCCGGAAGGTTAAAACTTGTCCTTACTGCGGCTCAATCAATGGCCAGATTCGCAAGATGGGGGTGCTCAAGCTTGCTCACGACAAATTCTCGGCTTATAACAAGTCGACTTCAGCCAAGAAGGAGCCCCCGCCGAGTAAAATCAAGTTCGACACCTCGTTTGCCGACGCTCGACGAGAAAACCCTGAGCTGGAGAAACATATCCGAAAGGCGATGGAGGATCTTAATCCCCTTCGAGTCCTTAACTTATTCAAGATGATCAGCCCAACAGACTGTGAGCTGCTGGGCTTGGATCCTGCCGAGGGGCGCCCCGAGATGTTCATATGGCAGTATCTCCCAGCACCGCCGGTTTGTATTCGGCCATCTGTGGCCCAGGACAACGCTAGTACAGAGGATGACCTTACAACCAAGCTGGCGGACATTGTTTGGGTTAGTGGCATGATTCGCTCCGCCTTGCAAAAAGGCTCTCCTGTTCAGACAATCATGGAACAGTGGGAATATCTCCAGACTCAAATAGCTTTATACGTCAATAGTGACGTTCCGGGCCTTCAACAGCCCGGCTTTGGCAAAACAACAAGAGGGTTTTGTCAACGGCTGAAAGGCAAGCAAGGTCGCTTCCGCGGCAATCTATCTGGAAAGCGGGTGGACTTTTCGGGGCGCACAGTTATCTCCCCAGACCCTAACCTGGGAGTTGATCAGGTGGCTATACCCCAGCTGGTTGCGAAAAACCTCACTTACCCGGAGCGTGTTCATCGGCACAATCTTGAAAAGCTCAGGCAGTGTGTGAGGAACGGTCCCGAAGTGTGGCCCGGGGCAATGCGAATAAACAAAGGGGGAGACGGTCGTCACCTCGTGGATCTACGATTTGGTGATCGAGAGTACTCCGCGCAGAACTTGTCTGCTGGTGACATTGTGGAACGTCACCTAGAAGATGGCGATATTGTCCTCTTCAACCGTCAGCCGTCTCTCCACAAACTCAGTATCATGAGCCACTTAGTCAAGGTGCGCCCGTGGAGGACTTTTCGGCTCAACGAATGCGTGTGCAACCCATACAACGCGGACTTCGACGGAGACGAAATGAACCTGCATGTGCCACAGACAGAAGAGGCTCGCGCCGAAGCGATCAACCTCATGGGAGTCAAACATAACCTCGCCACCCCCAAAAACGGAGAACCCATCATTGCAGCAACGCAGGACTTCATCACCGCTGCTTTCTTGCTCAGCAGTAAAGATCGGTTTTTCGATCGCAAGACGTTCACTTACATCTGCATGCATATGATGGATGGGAAGACTCGCCTTGATCTTCCCCCTCCGGCCATCATAGCGCCTCAATCACTTTGGACGGGAAAGCAAATCTTCAGTTTGCTGATGCGACCAAACAAGGACTCACCTGTTAAAGTTAATCTGGACGCCAAGTGTAGGGCCTATAAGGCGCGTGCCGGGCAATTCCCTGATATGGACCCCAACGATGGATGGCTCGTCGTCCGAAACTCCGAAGTCATGTGCGGTCGAATGGACAAGTCCACCGTTGGATCTGGCAAGAAGGATTCGATTTTTTATGTCATACTTCGCGACTTTGGCCCAGACGAGGCAGTGACTGCTATGAACCGGCTTGCAAAGCTATGCGCTCGGCAGCTAACTAATCGCGGGTTCTCTATCGGTGTCGGCGATGTGTTCCCCTCGGACAGCCTGAACAGAGAGAAAGAGAGTCTCGTTTCCGTGGCCTACAAGCAGTGCGACGACCTCATTGAGACATTCAAGCAAGGCAAGCTTGACAAGGCCCCTGGTTGCAATATGGAACAAACACTGGAGAATGCCATATCAGGCATTCTCAGTAAGGTTCGACAACAAGCCGGCGAGTATTGTATTGACACCTTAAGCCGGAACAATGCACCCTTGATCATGGCCCAGTCCGGGTCAAAGGGCTCAGACATTAATGTTGCCCAGATGGTTGCTGTCGTTGGTCAGCAGATTATCGGTGGCCAACGTGTACCCGACGGCTTTCAGGATCGCAGCTTACCCCACTTCCACAAGAATGCCCGCCAACCACCGTCGAAGGGTTTTGTCAAGAACAGTTTCTACTCGGGCCTCTTCCCCACGGAGTTTCTTTTCCATGCCATCTCAGGTAGAGAAGGCTTGGTTGACACCGCAGTCAAGACAGCAGAGACTGGCTACATGTCCCGTAGACTGATGAAGTCACTCGAGGATTTATCAACGCAGTATGACAATACCGTACGAACTTCCGGCGGCGGAATCGTCCAGTTTCAGTTTGGAGCCGATAAGCTAGACCCTGTTGATATGGAAGGCTCGGCAGAACCTGTTCACTTTCAGCGCACCTGGACACACGCTGAAAACCTTACATGGGACAATGCAGAGCCGTCAATGACTCCAGCTGAGATAAGAGCATTTTGTGACTCTATGCTCGAGGCTGAACGTAAGCGATTCCCAAGGCGTGGACTTCTGCACAATGAGTCGCTCGATTATGAAGATTCGACCGACTACGCAATCGATGAGCACGAAAGTGCAAGAAATTTTCTCAGAGCTATTGAGAGTCACGTGGAAGGTATGGCTGCGAAGCTTGCAAGGGTTCGAAAGCTCGCCGGCTTCGAAGGTGAGGATGTTGTCCAAGCAACGGCCCAGGACCACGCCGATCGCACCGCTAAAGTGTCGGCAACGACCTTGAAACTCTTTATCCGACTTTGTCTCGAGAAATATAAGAAGGCACATGTTGAACCCGGCCATGCTGTCGGCGCCGTCGGCGCGCAGTCTATCGGCGAGCCAGGAACCCAGATGACGCTCAAAACCTTCCACTTTGCGGGTGTTGCCGGAATGAGTATCACCCAAGGTGTCCCTCGAATCAAAGAAATCATCAACGCTTCCAAGGTCATTAGCACACCTGTGATTACCTGCCCCTTGTTGAACAATCACCAGATTGAAGCCGCAAGAGTGGTGAAGGGACGAATAGAGAAGACTTATGTCTCGGATGTTTTGCGATTTGTCGAGGATGAATGGCGGCCGGATGAAGGAAATGTGGTCCTTCAGATTGATTCCGCCGCCCTTTCAGACATGCACCTTGGTATTGGAGTTTATGACATTGCCGAAGCGATTTGCAAACAGCGCAAAATCAAGGTATCGGCAGCAGATCTTCTCGTCAACGGAGACAGAATCGTCATACGGGTCCGGGACGGGAGCACTACGGCAAAACGGACTACTAAGAGCAAAACGGGGGCAGAGGAAAGCGGCGACATGCTGTTGAGAGCCAACTTCCTCCGCCGCGTGCTCCCATCCGTACCTATATCTGGTTACCCAGATGCAACCCGAGCTATCATTCAGACTTCCGAGCAAAATACCCACACGGTACTGGTGGAAGGATACGGGCTACGTGCCTGCATGGCGACAGAAGGCGTAATAGGCACCAAGGTTCGCTCAAACAACGTCATGGAGTGTCGTGAGATACTTGGGATCGAAGCAGCCAGATCAACCATTGCGAGCGAAATCGCTGAGGTGATGGCTGGAATGGCAATCGACCCCAGACACATGCAGCTCCTTGCAGATGTCATGACTTACAAGGGAGAAGTCCTCGGCATTACTCGATTTGGTCTATCAAAAATGAGAGACAGTGTGTTACAACTAGCTTCTTTTGAGAAAACACCCGATCATCTTTTTGAAGCGGCGGCCGGCATGAAGACAGACCAGATTGAAGGAGTCAGCGAGTGTATCATCATGGGACAAACAATGAAAGTTGGTACTGGAGCCTTTCAGGTGGTCCGCCGGTTGGGGATCGACCCAGGCCAACTTTCGCAAAAGGCGACTGTATTTGAAGATTCTTGGGCTTCAGAGTTGGCAGTGAAGAAGGGTCGGAGGAAATTTTAGGAGGTGGTGTAACAAGACGCCTAGAGCTGCTCTGGTATTAGTCTCGTGTATATGGTATATGTAGGTAGAACCACTTACACTAGCGTGAATAGCATTGATGATATGCTACTAGCCACTACTAGGTTCACCTGGTTGACCATTTCTATGTGCCTTGGAAGTGCACTATTGCTGCTCATACGTACTTCGTACGCTAGCTGAACCCGCTTAATGTCGAATGAATCGGTGGTGCGACATATGGGAGAAGTCGATTGTCCTAGCCACGCCACCCAACCACCCACGTGATACCAAGTGTTGGTATCTCATGCTCTCAGCCGCACTGTTAACTCGGGACCTGAGCAGAGTATAGAATTGCCTCTATATAACTCTTTACCCGCACAGCGACAGGGTGGCACTGGCCCCATCATCTGACCCTCCAATATGTGTGGGCGGTATGCTCTAGCTTTGGTGAGTTTCAGGCCCAGCCCAGAGATCCAAAGCTCCGAATTCGGATATAATTAACTCTAGTATGCTCATCACAGGCCCCGTCCCAGGTTCGGCAGATGCTGACGGAGCAAAACATGCCCGTTGCTGATGCTCCAGCGGATGAAGGCAGTGGTGCTCCACGACAATCCTACAACTTCGCTCCAGGCTACAATGGCATTGTGTACAGAGCCGATACTTCCGAACACGGACCTGGACCTCTCCGGTATGCATTACCAAACAGTAGGGAACATGACCCAGCCAAAATCGCGGACCACGATGACTTGGTCATCTACAAGCTCCAGTCAATGAAATGGGGGCTTATTCCTTTCTGGAGGAGGCGTACCCCAAGATACAGCACTATCATGAGAAGCATCAACTGCCGCGATGACTCTCTGGGTAAGCCTGGCGGCATGTGGGCGACCATGAAGGCGCGCAAACGCTGTGTTGTCATTGCTCAAGGCTTTTTTGAGTGGCTCAAAACTGGCCCCAAGGACAAACTTCCTCACTATGTTAAGAGGAAAGATAATGGCCTCATGTGTTTTGCTGGGCTCTGGGATTGTGTTCAGCTGGAAGGTTCGCCTATACTACGTGTGGATTTATTGATGTGCCCTACTAATCGCTAGAGACAGGTGCAGATGAGGAGATCTACACGTATACGATCATCACCACAGACTCCAACAAAGAGATGAAGTTCCTCCATGATAGAATGCCTGCAATCCTCGACCAGGGTTCTCAGGCGATCCGCACCTGGCTCGACCCACAGCGGCAGGAGTGGTCTCGCGATCTACAGTCCCTTCTCAAACCGTTTAAGGGGGACCTAGACATTTATCCCGTCACAAAGGACGTGGGAAAAGTCGGAAATAATTCTCCCTCCTTCGTTATCCCTCGTGATAGCAAAGAGAATAAGTCAAATATCACTAACTTCTTTTCGATTGACTCTAAGTCGTCCGCTAGTATATAATCGGCAAGCAGGCCCACTTATTATATCCGTAGAGCCGGGAGCGATTACTTACCTATAAACGAAAAAGTATATAGATAAGCAATATAGATCCCGCGCTTAAAAAAGCTAATACTAGTACTAATATATCTAGGAATATTAGCGTTACGAAAAATAGGATAATAGATCCGAGTAATAATAAGTTAACTAAGGATCGAAAGATTATAGGTTTATTTTTTTAGTTAAATAACTAATATTTATATATAAAGTAAATATTTAAAAATACTTAATTTCTTATTTTAGCCTTTTCTAGTTTATATAATAATAATATAATTAATAAAATAACTCTAAGCTATAATCTTAATAGCTATATTAATATAAACCTTATAATTAAAGATAATTATTATAAGGTATTATACTTTATAATTAAAGATAAAAAAGATTATTATTATTAATATAATTATTTTATTATAAATAAAAATTATATAATTTTTATATATACTTATTAAAGATATAATTATATAATATATAATATAATAATAAATAAATTTAACTTATATATAAAAAATAAAAGCTATAAGACTTATAAAATTAATTTTATTTATATTTTAGGTTTTATTAAATAAGCTTTAATAAATAGATTTATTATTTTATTATTTTTTATTATTTTTATTAATATATTAAAATATTATAAAACTATAAGAAATTTAATATATATATTATTAATTAAATTAAATAATTAATATATTATCTTTTTTAAAATAATTATAATATTTTTAATAATAATATTTTTAAATAAAATTATAAATTATTATAAAATATAAAATATAAAATTATAAATTATTATAAAATATAAAATATAAAATATAAAATATAAAATATAAAATATAAAATATAAAATATAAAATATAAAATATAAAATATAAAATATAAAATATAAAATATAAAATATAAAATATAAAATATAAAATATAAAATATAAAATATAAAATATAAAATATAAAATATAAAATATAAAATATAAAATATAAAATATAAAATATAAAATATAAAATATAAAATATAAAATATAAAATATAAAATATAAAATATAAAATATAAATATTAATAAAAGCTTTATATTAAATTATAATAATTTAATATTTAAAAGTTAATATATTTAAAATAGAAAAGATATTATATTAAAAAGTTAATAAAAGGTTTTTTTTAAAAAATATTTAACTACCTATAAACTTTTATAATATAAATAAATTAAATATAATATAAAAGATTATATATAATAATATATTATATAACCTCTATTATAATATTTTATTTATAAATAAATAAATTAATAAGTATTTAAATATTATTAAATATATTTTTATATAAATAACCTTATAATATAAATATAATTACTTTTAATAATATATTATATATATATATATAATAATAATAATAATATATATCCTTTATTAAGTATTTATAAGTTATAATCTTTAAATTTACTTTAATAGTAAAAATAATAATATTTTTAAGCTAAAAGGTCTATTAATTTTATTTTTATATAGTTTATTTTATATTCTAATTTTTATTAAGAAAACCTTTTATTTAAAAAGATAAAAAGATAATTATTATTTAAAATATAAAGCTTTTTAAAAGAAATTTATAATAAAATTCTTTTTTAAGAATACTAATATAAAGGGTATTAAATAACTAATAAATATTATAAAAAAAGCCTTAATATATTTTTATATATATTCTTTTTCTTATATCTTAGATAAATAAGATATATTATAATTAGCCTTTTCTTAAAAGAATATTATTAAATAGATTATTATAATACTTTATTATATAGTAATATTACTTATATTTAAGTATCTTAAATTATAGCTTATATAGCTTATATAATCTTTAGGATAAATTCTAAGTATTTAAAAGATATTCTTTATACTAATATATATACTATCTATTAATAATATTTAAGATAAGGTTATAATACTAATATTAATTAATCTTAAAAAACTAGATATAATAAATTAAAGAATAAATATCTAAGCATTTAAATATATTATAACCCTATTTTTAATTATACCTATAAACTAAGCTACTCTTTAATAATAAAGCCTAATATTATTATATATACTAATTTAAATTAAATTTTATTACTATTAATAAGCTAGGTACCTATTTAAATAAGGCTATTAACTATATCCTTTATACTTAATATATATATAATATTATTTATAAATAAATATATTAAAGGTAATCATATTTTATATATAAATAATATTATAAATACATTTATTAATTTATCTAAAAATATATTTATGATATATTATTATAATATTTCTAAGGTATCTTTACTAGTATTAAATCTAATTCTAAATTATTTATTAGTAATAATAAAGATTATAATAGCTAATTTATCTAAAATCCTTAATATTATAAATAAACCTATAGCTTTATATAATAGGTATAATAAAGGTAAATAATAAATCTATATAATAAGTTATATTATATATATAACTATAACTAAATATATAAATGAAACTAATTATAGTATAAGATAACTTATAACCCATTATAAAATAATTATAAATATAATAATAATATTATAGCTAAATTTTTCTTTTATTATTAAAATGCTTATAATAAGATCTATAATTAGCTATTATATATAATATAAATCTTAGTATATAATAAAAAGGTATCTTCTAATACTATAGTATATTTAAATTTAAATATTTTTTAATTATTTAAATTAACCTCTAGAATATAATATAAAATAAAAGGGGGATCTTAATATTAAATTAAGTTATAATATATTAAAGCATTTTTATTAATATTAAATTTTTATAAATTAGGGGATTTATAGGTTATATATCACCTTAATGTAGGTTTATTAAAAAATAATAAATTATAATCCCTATAAAAATAGAATTAAAGATATATATATATATATTAATAAAAATATAAAAAGTATCGCTAAGAAAATAGAATTAATATTCTAATCTTAGATTATAAATCCGATTATTTAAGATATTTCTTTTATTTATATTATTATTTTTAATAGCTAAGATTATCTTTAAAAATATATAATAATTTTTACTTAATCATTAATTAACTTCGACTTAATTCTATAGCTAATTAAATATTTTAATTTTATTATATAAGGTGATAGTAAATATAAATATATCGCTTTCGTAGTAATAATAGTAATACTAAGGTTTAGAAATTATATGATTGAAAATAATAATATTTTTAATATAAATCCTAATATAAAAAAGGTATAATTAAAAACCTTTATAAAAAGTAAATATCTTAATAAAATAAGGTTAATAAAAGCAATATTATCTTATAGTATTTATTATATATAAATATATAAGTATATTAGATATATTACCCTTTTAGTGCCTTTATTTAACTTTATATAAGATATAACTTTACTAAAGAAATATATATTCTAAATTTTATTAATATCTTTAAGTATAATAGAAAACTTAAGATATAAGTTATTATATATTATTTATTATATATAGTTATAACCTTAAAATAAATAATTAAATTTAAATATTATCTTATTTTTTAATCTCTAATTATAATTTATTTTTAAGAACTTTTATTTAAATAATATAAAATATATTAAAAAATAGTATTATATATTAAGAGAATAAATATAATTTATTATTATTCTTTATAGCTTTAAAATAATTAATAATAAAACCTTTAATAATATTCTAATTATTACCTAAATTAAAGAAATAAATATATTCACTTAAGGGTTAAATAATCTATTTACTATTAAAGGGTATATTCTTTTTATATTATCTCTAATATTATTTATAAAATATTAAACTTCTTTTATTTTTTAGCTTATTAAGGTAATTATATAAAGTCTTTTCTTTCTTTAACCTTTAAAATAATAAACTAAAGGTAAAAAAATATAATACTATAATAAAAGGTATAATAAATATAATAATATTAAGATAACCTCATATTACTTATAAGAATAGATATTTTTATAATTAATATAAATAGGTTAATAAAGCTAATAACAAATTTCAATTTTCAATATAATAAATTAAAAGAATAACTAATATACAATTATTAAAGATAAAAAGATTATAACTTATTTTAAGGTAAAATAAATAAAAAGAACTTATTATAAATAAAATAATTAAATAAATATATAGCTTAAAATAAATTTATTTTATAATACTTATTATCTACTCTAAGTAAATAAAAGAATATAATATAAATCAAAATTAAAATAATAATACCTTTATTAAAAGATATAATTGCCTTAAAAGGGATATAATTAGTTTATAAAACTTAGTTTTTAAAATCTTTTAAATATTAAATATATTAAATATTAATAAAATATACTATAATCTTATCCTTAATAAAATAGATAAAATAAAGACTATTTAAAATATTAAATATATTTTAGAGATTAAGATATCTATTTAGATATATAAATAATAAATCTTATAATAATAATAATATTTTATATTTATAGATAAAGATTATTAGTACTTTATAAAAAAAGCTATAACCTAGAATAAAATCTATTAAATAAAAGAATTATATACTACTTATTATATATATCATATTAAATAATATATAATATTCATTTTTATTATATTTTTATTGATAGTATTTCTTTATAAAAGGTATTAAGTTATAATATAGAGTAGGAAAGAATAATATAATGTCATCGTAATATAAGGAATATAAGTATAGATAAAGCAAAAGAATAAATTAGATATCGGTTATTAAATACCTATTTCTTTATAATATAATTAATAACTATATAAATATTATAAGAAATTAATAAACCCTTTATAAGGAAGAATAAATATATATAAAAAGGTGATAATTATAATATATAAATATAAATTAAGATTATATACTTACTTTCGATTCTAGACTTGACTATATTATAAGTACCTATATATTTTAAATAACTATACTATACTCTAGCCTTATATAGATCACTTAGGTTATAGTATAATTATTAGTATTCTAATCTTACCCTATAATATATTACTTATTTGATTATATTAATCTTAAATCTAAACCTATTATAAAATAAAACAAGAAAATATAGGATTATATATACTATTAAATTTAAGACTACTGTATATATATATATATATATTATAATATAGGCGTTATATTAAATATATAGATGAATAAAGAATACTAATATAGGTATCATATTATTATTATTAAAAGTAGCTTATTAGACTTAGTCATTAAAATACATATACCGAGAATAAGGTAAGCTATTCTTAATATTAAATATTTTTATTAGTATATACTTAGATGATTTATATAATTATATGAAGATAATATATAATCTAAGGGCTAAAATTATATAAATTATCTATATATACTAATAAAAATAGTTCTTATTTATACTATTAGCTGTAAGTTTTAAAGATTATTATAAAATTATATTCCCGTATCTTATCCTTATTATAATAAATTAGGTTTATACCACAATATCCTAATAATATATTGGTTTAGAAAGATAGTCGTTTCTCAATAAATTATATATAATAATTAGTAAAATATATTTTAATAATTGAATACTTAGAATTTAGAATTTAGAATTTAAGATTGATATAATTAGAATTAAAAAGTTTAACTTAAAATATTAAATAGTGATATTAAAAATAAATAATATACTAATTTAGAATATCTAATTTATATAAATATTTATTTATGATATTAAATTAGAATATATAATATTATAATATAATTCTTAATTAAGATATATTATATATTAAAATTATAAAATAATAATAAATAAATTTATATACTAAATAACGTTATAATAATTAAATACCTTGATTAATTAATTAATATATAGGTTATATTAAGATTTGTCAAATAATAAAATAAATACTTCTTAACTTAGTAATAGATTCTAATATATATATACATCTTAGGTATGAATATTATAATATAATAAGTATTATTATATAGCTTATACTCTAAATTTAATATCTACCTTAGAACCTTAATATTAGATATTATTCTTTATATTAATATATATATACCTTTATACTTTATTAATTTACTACCTTTAATCCCCTTAGTAATTTTATTTCTATCTTTATTTTATTATATCTATTATACCTATTATTATAAGTAGCGCTTAATATTTTATATTATATAGTTACCGTCTTAATAAAGTATTGATATATTAGTTATATAATTAGGTCCAGTATGCTAGCTTTTATTAGTCTTATAGCCTTTATCCGTTATATTATATAAGGTTATATATTTATCTTATTAATAAGATATATAGGTTATAGCTATATAATACCTAAGCACAAGATATAATATAAATTAATATAATATAACTATACGTTTAATATTAATATTATAATATAGCTTATATCTTAGCCTATATAATCGGGTTTCTGTAAGGTATAGATAAAAGCCTTCTTTTATTTAATCCCTACCCTTCTACTAGCTATATATATAAGATATAGGTTATAAATAATAAGACCTATAATTTAATTTAAACTTCTATATTTTAAATAAAAGGTAAAATATATATAGAATATAATAAATATTAAGTAGGGTTATATATACATATAAATAGTATTTATTAAGATAAGCCTAATAAATTATATAATAATATTTATATTTTACCTTATAAAATAAAAATTAATAATATTAATTAAATTAATTATTTAGATATAATTACTATTATATTAATATAATATTTTAAATCTAAATAAAACATTTTTAATATAATAATAATACTTATATTATAATTAAACTTTATTTAAAAATTAATATTTAATAAATAATATTATTAAATAATATAGATTAAATATCTAACTAAAAAATAATATATCATTAATCTTATAATTTAATAATATATTAATTTAAGTATTTAAAAGAAAATTATAAAATATATATTATATTTATATACTTAGATTATTATTTAGATATATTAATTTTAATTAAAATATTATAATATTTAAATTTTTATATATATATTAATAAAACTAAAAAATAATTTATAATTTATAGCTTTATATCTTTTTAAGATATATATAAAAATATTATTATTAGAATTAAGCTTTGAAACCTTAGATATTATATTATATATATATATAATACTTTATATATTAACTTAAATTTATTTTATAAATATAATATTATTAAAATAAATATATTATATTAAAGTTATAAATTAAAAAATATAATTATAGATATAAAGGTTAAAATATAATTATTATAATATAAATAATAATATACATCATATATTATATATTATAAGGTAATTTGTTATATAACTTAGCGTTTATATTAATTTAATATATTATTAATTTTAAAACGTCTATTAAATAATATATAGAAATAATAAATACTTAATACCTTCTTTATATTATATCTTTAGAAGGTAAATTCTAATAACTAATATATTTTATATATAATAACATTATAAATATAAGAAATAGATTTATATTAATATTAAAAAAAATATTAAGTAATTCTATATCTTTATAATTATTAATTTAACCCTTATCTTAGATATAAAGATATATATTAAAGAGCGAGAATAATTATAAAAATAACTTAAAAGGACTTAATAAGTAAATAAAGTATTAAATTAAAAGGTATATAGATAATTAATAGAAACTAATCTATAGATAATTATAAAAAAAGGTATATTATTTAAATATTAATAAAATTACTTTAATAATTAAGATAATAGAATAAGCTATAGATTAATAATAATATCAATAATATTAATTTTTTACTTAAAATAAATAACTATAATCTTATAATATAGGGCTTAATATTACTTAAAGACCTTTTTATTTATTATAATAAATTCAAATATTAAAATATCTTCCCTTATAATATATAATATAATCGATTTTTAGCTAAGGTATACTTTAATAATTAATACTTAATATTTTAATATTATAAGTATAATCTTAGCAGTAAATCTTAAATAATATAATCTATATAATTCTATAATTATAACTTAATAATATATATATAATCTTAACAAATAATAAAAAAGAGGGATTAAGCTCTAGTTAATAGCTAATTACCGATTAATATATAATAAGTATTATATTATAGGATTTAGGAATAGAAAAGGAAGATTACTTAATTTAATGAAGAGATTATAGGTTTACTATAATCTAATAATATAAGCTTAAGAGGGATCGCGGGATTACTATAATCTAAAAATCTATAGATAAATAAGTAAATAGTTACTATTATATAAACCCTCTTAATTTCCTAATAGATAGATAGATCTACTTCTTCTACTTTATAGGTATTAATAATACTCCTTCGCTTAATAATTTTAGTTAGTTAGACTTTTATAAGAACTAGATTAAGTTAGCATTAAGTAATCTATTAGTTATAATATAGTTCTATATATAGTATTTAAACTTTATTAAGCTAATATATATAATAATATTAGGTTTTTATATTAAAGAAGGCTTAACTAAGGTTATAGGTATTTTAGGTATGGTATTAATATAAATCCGTAGATAATATAAAAAGCTAGCTACCTTTATATAGCGGCTTTCTCTAATAAGCCTAATAAGGCTAAACTAACTTATTATTATTAAATATTAATTTTAATATTATTATTAATAAAATCCCTTTAAATATAAGTTTTAAGATTTAAATATATAATTAATATATAAATATTAAATAAAAAAAGAAAATTAATATTAAAAAAAGAAAATTATTTAAAAAGATATTATAAGATTAATTATAATATTTATATATATTTAATTATATTTTTTTAATTTATTATTATATATAATAATAATAATTTTATAACTTAAAATATTTCTTTATATTAAGCTATCATTTTATTAGTATTAATTTAATAATAGATTATTAAACCTAATATTAAGAATATAGATAAATATATTTATAGATAGCTTTTTATATTACTTATAATTTATTAATATTATTTACTTTATTTAATTATTATATATATAAATATAATAATATTAGGTATATTTATTATATATAAACCTTAATATTTAATATAATAATTTAATAGAAAAGAAAAGGTAAATTATTTTTAAATAAAAGCTTCTTAGATATTTAAAATAAATATAATAAATAAAAGGTTAAATAAATAAGCCTTAAAATTTTTATTATAAAATATTATAATTTTCTTTTAAATATAATTATTCTTATAATATTAATTAACTATTAATAAATATTTATATATAATAAATCTTAATAAAAAATAATATATTTTAAGTTTATATTTTAAAGATTTTACTTTTTTTAAATAGTTCTTAATTATAGGTTTTATAATATAGATTATTTTATTCTTATTAGCTATAGTTTATATTTTATCTTAGAAGCTTTAATTTTAGAATTATTAATTAATATATTATTAGTTTTATCTTTTAATAGGATAACCTAGCTTAATTAATAATATACTAATAAATCTATTTATAATAACCTAAAAAATTAATACTTTTAATTATATTATTATATATAATATTTTATTATATTTTTTAATTTATTTTTATTCTTTTAATTAATTTAATTATCTTAATTAATATATATCTATGTTTTACCTTCCTATTAAATATATAACTATTAATATTAAGAAAAATACTTAAAGGTAAAATATACCCTAATAATACCTTATTTAATAAATATTTATAATTATATTAGTTATAATAAATTAGGTTATATAATTAGATTATTTAGGTTTTAAAAATAATACTATAATATTTAAGAGTTATTTAAGAGTTATTAATAATAATTATATTAGTATTATTATATATTCTTTAGTAAAACCTTAAAAATATATTTAATCATTTTTTATATAGTATATAAATTTATCTATATTTATTAACCTAATTTTAGCCTTATTATATTTCCTTTCTCTCTAATATTCTTCTTATAAGAAACTTTCTTATTAGCTTATATATAACTAATATATATTATAATATACTAGGATATAAATTATAAAAATATATTATATATATAATAATAAAATAAAGAAATAAAGAAATAATTTAATATTATATTTTTAAAAGAAATAAATATAAAGGCTATTATTTATATATCTTATACTTACTATCTATAAATATAATTATATATTTTAGTTTTTATATAATAATATAATATATATATATATATATATATATATATATATATCATAGGGTTATTTTTATTATTATATATATTATAATCTTTAATTTTAATTAATCCTAATTATATTATTAAATTTATACTTATATAATCTCCTATATAATTAAAAATCATTAGTATTAGCCTAGGGGTATATATTAAAGTCGAGAAATATATTAGAAAAAGATAAGCGACGTCCCGAATAGAAATTAGTCTTTTCAGCCTATATACCCGAGCGCGCCAGTAGCTCTACATCACCGACCGACATCGGACCTATTGGGTCGCGCCTAGATTTTATCGCCGTAGTCATATCCAGGCACAGTCACAGTGTAAGGGCTTCCTTTATCGAATGCCCAGCTGTGCTCCCAGGGTCGGTCAGCAAAAGTCTATGATTATCTGTCCACAATGACACAAGTCAATAGCATTGGCCCTCAGCGGCTATCAATACTCGGGGAGCCGAATATCATCATCGACCATGACCTTTGGCTCAACTTTGTTCCCCAGGACCTCGTTAACAACATTCCCTCCTCCACGTACGTCCTCATCACCGACACCAATCTGTATGATACATACGTTCCGTCCTTCAAGCAACGTTTTGAGTCCACGGTTACCGCAAAACCAGTTCGACTGTTGACCTATACAATCCCCCCGGGCGAAGCCTCAAAAACGCGCGAGACGAAAGGGGAGCTAGAAGATTGGATGCTCTCGCAGCAATGCACTCGCGATACGGTTATTATTGCTCTTGGGGGCGGCGTTATTGGAGATATGATTGGATACGTTGCAGCAACCTTCATGCGTGGGGTTCGCTTCGTCCAAGTGCCAACGACGCTCCTTGCCATGGTTGACTCATCCATCGGGGGAAAGACTGCCATTGATACCCCTATGGGCAAGAATCTGATCGGAGCCTTTTGGCAGCCTCGTCGAGTTTACATTGATCTGGAGTTTCTTGAGACGTTACCCGCGCGAGAGTTCATAAATGGCATGGCCGAAGTGGTCAAAACTGCCGCCATTTGGGACGAAACTGAATTCACGACCTTAGAGAATTCGGCACCGCAGATTCTCGCCTGCGTCCGCTCGCAGGGCAAAGATCGCCTGAGACCTATCAAAGACGTTCTCAGACGCATTGTTATTGGTTCCGCAAGAGTCAAAGCTGAAGTTGTCTCTACCGACGAGCGGGAGGGGGGGCTTCGGAACTTGCTCAACTTTGGCCACTCCATTGGTCATGCCATCGAGGCTATTTTGACTCCTCAGCTTCTCCATGGCGAAGCTGTAGCCATTGGAATGGTCAAGGAGGCGGAGCTGGCAAGGTTTTTAGGCGTCCTGCGACCTGGTGCAGTCTCAAGACTGTCCAAATGTATAGCCAGCTTTGATCTTCCGATTTCGCTAGAAGACAAGCGAGTGGTGAAGCTAACTGCCGGGAAAGAGTGTCCCGTAGATCTTCTTCTCGAGAAAATGGGAGTCGACAAAAAGAACGACGGGAAGCTCAAAAAGGTGGTCCTTTTGTCGGCCATTGGCAAGACGCACGAGCCCAAAGCCAGCGTTGTGGAAGATCGCTGCATCAGACTGATTCTCTCTGCATCTGCGCGAGTGACTCCGGGTGTCCCTCAGGGGCTTAATGTCACGGTCACTCCGCCTGGCTCAAAGAGTATATCCAACCGGGCCCTAATTCTTGCAGCCCTTGGTACGGGTCAGTGTCGTATCAAGAATCTCCTCCACTCCGACGATACGGAATATATGCTGTCAGCCATTTCTCGTCTACGCGGGGCCTCCTACTCGTGGGAGGATGCTGGTGAAATCCTTGTAGTCGAGGGGAAGGGAGGCAAGCTTCTGGCAAGCAAAGATGAACTGTACATTGGTAATGCTGGAACTGCCTCGCGGTTCCTTACCACTGTTGTGGCACTTTGCTCGCCCAGTGACACCGCTGGGTTCTCAGTACTCACCGGAAATGCTAGAATGAAGCTACGCCCTATCGGTGCCCTTGTCGATGCCCTTAGGAGCAACGGTGTCTCCATCGACTATCTGGGCCAGAAGAACAGCCTCCCGTTGCGAGTTGATGCAGCCGGTGGCCTAGAGGGAGGCAACATCGAGTTAGCAGCTACCATTTCGTCTCAGTACGTGTCATCCATTCTCATGGCAGCTCCCTACGCCAAAACCCCCGTCACACTGCGACTTGTTGGTGGGAAGCCAATATCGCAGTCGTACATCGACATGACAATCTCAATGATGCGATCTTTCGGTGTCGCAGTCATCAAGTCCACCGACGAACCTAATACATACCATATCCCGCAAGGCGCCTACAGCAACCCTTCAGAGTACATCATTGAGAGCGACGCGAGCTCTGCGACTTACCCACTTGCTATTGCCGCCATCACCGGTACGACCTGCACGGTGCCCAACATTGGTTCCAAATCTCTTCAAGGAGATGCTCGTTTCGCAGTCGATGTCTTACGGCCAATGGGATGCTCTGTGGAGCAGACTGGCCATTCCACTACTGTCACAGGACCCAAGCCGGGCGAACTGAAGGCCTTGGCTCACGTGGATATGGAACCTATGACCGATGCTTTCCTTACAGCCTCAGTGCTAGGCGCTGTAGCATCGGGCAAGACACGGATAACAGGTATCGCGAATCAGCGGGTCAAGGAGTGCAACCGGATCGCTGCCATGAAAGCCCAGCTTGCCAAGTTTGGGGTTCAATGCAATGAACTGGAGGATGGTATTGAGGTGATTGGCCGTCCACTCGACTCTCTTCAAGTGTCGAAGGGGGAAGTCCACTGTTACGATGACCATCGCGTAGCGATGAGTTTCAGCGTTCTGTCGGTAGCTGTCCCACATGTCACAGTCATCAGCGAGCGCGAGTGCGTTGGGAAAACCTGGCCAGGGTGGTGGGACACTCTGTCTCAGTCTTTCAATGTCCTTCTCGACGGCGCTGACTCAGACGTTTCCTCCTCCGAGGAAGCAGCATCGAATGTCGGGGCTGGGCGTTCGATATTCATCATTGGCATGAGGGGCGCGGGCAAAACCACTGCAGGGTGCCAGATGGCTAAGTTGCTGCACTGGACCTTTGTGGACCTAGATCAGGAGTTAGAGAGGCGAGCCGGGATAACAATCCCCGAGATGATCAAGGGTTCACGTGGGTGGGAAGGGTTCCGTGAGGACGAAGTTGCCCTTCTAAGCGACGTTATGGGAAAGAAACCTACCGGGCATGTGTTCTCATGTGGCGGCGGCATTGTTGAAATACCTGAGGCTAGGGAGCTCTTAAAAGACTACGGCAAGAAGGGCGGCCTAGTCGTCTTGATTCACCGGAATACTGATCAAGTTGTGGAATACTTGATGCGCGACAAGACTCGCCCAGCTTACACGAGCGAGATTCGCCAGGTGTACCTTCGCCGCAAACCGTGGTACGAGCAGTGCAGCAATTTTCTCTACTACAGCCCCCATCCGGACAGCACAGGATCTCAGAACGATATTCCCGGCGACTTCCGACAGTTTGTCGACTTGGTTAGCGGCAGCAGGCAGCATCTGAAGGCTATCGCACGCAAGGACAGCAGCTTCTTTGTGTCGCTAACGCTGCCAAGACTCATCGATGCCTTGGAGATAATTCCACGCGTCGTAGTTGGAGCTGACGCTGTAGAACTCCGTGTCGATCTCCTGGAAGATTGTGGGCCAGATGCCATCATTGAGACTGTATCTACGCTGAGATATGCAGCCCAGAAGCCCATCATTTTCACAATCCGGAGCGTCTCACAGGGTGGCAAGTTCCCCGATGATGCCCATGAGAAGCGGCTCCAGTTGTACCGCCTAGCCTTGCGGCTGGGAGTAGAATTCCTTGACGTGGAAGTGACACTTCCTGAGGAAACAATCCAAACTGTTACGGAGTTGCGTCGGCAGACCAGAATCATCGCTTCCCATCACGACCCCTCCGGTACTCTATCTTGGAGGAACGCCTCTTGGGTTCCCTTTTACAACCGTGCCCTTCAGTTTGGCGACGTCATCAAGCTTGTTGGCACAGCGCAGACCGTGGAGGATAACTTTGACTTGGCCAAATTCAAGGCTAAAATGCTAGCTACTCGAAAGACCCCGATAATTGGTCTCAACATGGGCGAGGCTGGCAAGCTGAGCCGTATTCTCAACGGATTCCTCACACCTGTTTCACACCCGGATCTCCCATTCAAAGCAGCCCCAGGGCAGCTATCTGCAGCGGACATCAACCGGGGTCGGGCATTACTGGGACAAAGCGAACAGAGGAATTTTTATCTTTTTGGGAAGCCTATTTCAGCCTCGCGATCTCCTGCTCTTCACAACACGCTCTTTGAGCGCGTTGGTCTACCTCATCGGTACCATCGACTCGAAACAGATAACATTGCCGATGTCGATACTGTTCTCCGGAGTCCAGATTTTGGCGGTGCCTCCGTGACGATTCCCCTTAAAAGGGACATTATGGGTCGCGTCGATCATCTCTCTGAGGCGGCGCGCACCATCGGGGCTGTCAACACTGTGGTCCCCGTGCGAGATGATCATAGCAATGGATGGCACCTTCTCGGAGACAACACTGACTGGAAAGGCATGGCTTACGTTCTCCAGAGAGGAGGGGTTGTGTCACGAGATGATGGCGGCCCGGCTATGGTAATTGGGTCAGGAGGCACAACCAGGGCAGCTGTGTTTACGCTACACTCCATGGGCTTCAATCCCATTCACGTTGTTGCTCGAGATCCCGTAAAGGCCAAGGCACTTACATCGGATTTCCCTGTCAACTACGGGCTTCAGATTCTGTCAAGTCCATCTGATTGCCAGAAATTAGCTGCAGGTCCGAGTGTGATAATCAGCACCATTCCTGCAGATAGGCCGATTGATCCGACTATGCGAGACATCCTAACCGTTGCTCTGAGCAAACAGCCTAGTGGAGACTGCTCTCGTGTTCTTCTAGAGATGGCATATAAACCCCGTCAGACTCCTGTGATGGATATGGCCGAAAATGCCGGCAAGTGGACCACAATTCCGGGTTTGGAGGTTTTAGCAGCTCAAGGATGGTATCAGGTTGGTTGCTTCTACCCCAATTATGCCGCCTCTGGTTTCGATACTGATGTGGATTGCTCCAGTTCACTGCATGGACAGGGATCACACCTGTTTACAGCGATGCTCGTAATGCTGTCCTTGGCCGAGAATCAGGCCTTGAAGAGCTGTGAGCAATCTTGGGGCATGTAAACGACCAAGGAGTGCCACGAATCATCGGCTCATCGAGACCCAACTCCGGAACTCAAACGGTAAGGTCAGACACGGTAAAGCATGGTGCATGTATGCGGTGCGGTGTAGGGAAAGCATGGGTTGGTTTAGATGGGTGGGGTGAATAGATATCAAAAGTCATATGATTTGGATCTATATATGCTCACACAAGTTATTCGTAGGCGAGCTACCATAGGGTAGGTATGTCAATGTTTAGCTATCAAAGGATTCTTGGTTCGGCTTACTGCCTTTGGTAGACCGAATTTGGGATTATCACGCTCGTCGTAGAGGGTGAGAGCGTGTACCGTGTTAATTCACATACCACAAATTTTACGTGAGATAAAATGGACTAGGGAATAGAGGGCATAGCTACTTAAGTCTCGATGATGGCAAGGGGATATGGTGATCTCGACCATTTGCTGGTGCAGCCAGCAGCAATTCTACGTATAGACTTTCCCCAGAGGTTGCGTACGCTATTTCCACCTCACTATCTACAATTGTATCGAAGTAGTGGCGGAGGTCCATAACATCAGATTCATATTCAGATATAACTTAGATATTGAAATCGTATCCGTTCCACACACTAACAGCTGGCCCGATGTACAAATCAGAATTGCTGCACACGCATTGTTCAAGTGTTGTTTACTTTATCGCCTCTCGCTAAATCACTAAATGAAAAAAAAAAATGAAAAAAAAATTCTTTCCGCTTAAACAGACAACTCGCTTCATTTTCTCTAACCCGGCAATATTTCCCAAACCCCGTTCGCTTGCATTAATTATCATTGCACCGCTTCGCCCAAGGGTTTAAACCAAAAATTGAAAACAGCCCACTTCATTCCCATAGAAAATAACCCATCCAATTCATATTCTCTATCCGATCATGGCAGTCATACCAAAGGAGGAGATAGATGTTGCGGGAAAAAACGAGGGTGGATGATTAAGGTAATACAAACACTGGACGGCGAGTCCTAGATTATTCATGTGAACACGAATCAGGTGATCTTGTGGCAGAATTGATATGACATCAAAAACATCGACCCCACAAGGACTGACAGACAGTCTCACCCCGCAAATCCCCTACCAAGAGGTTACGGGATAGAACGAAATAGTCTTCCCAAAGGCAACTCCATAAACGGCCCGTGTCAAATGTCTGCGCACCCCACTGACTCTGGGCCAGCATGTGCCGCAAATGGGAGTGGCTTGGCGCCTCCAATCGTCTGCTGCTGAAGACGGTTTCATCATGTCGCATCTGTGCGGCATGATGTGGTTTGAATTGCTGAGAAAATATTGGCCTTGGGAACAAGGGCCGCTAATTGTGCGGCCCCCGTCAGGGTCCAGCAGTTCCGGTTCAATTGTTTCTCGGCACAGTACCGTGATGTCAGTGGGTGGGTTGAAGGAAGCAGGTATGACGTCATGGAGCCAGTGGTGACATGTCCATTCCGGACCCTGCAGGACCCTTAGCCCCACATCATCCAATAGCAATAAATGGTTGGATAGATGGCACCTGGTCGGAGACAAGGACCCACGTCATGGAGCATCATTCCCCCTCCACCCCTTAAGGTCATCTTGTTCCTTCCAAACAGCCGACCCAAATCCACCCCCCCCACGTCAGGGCCAAGGCATCGGCAAGGGCCCCTTCCCTCGTGGTGGTGGTGGCGTCTCCATTCTGGAAGCCCGCTTCAGGGCCAGAGTGGCCGATGTAGGTAGGAAAATACCAAGGAAACCCCGCGTATTCTGCGCACTTGTGACCCCAATCATGCTCCTCCACGTCGTCGATGCTTGCCAGGTAGTTCCATATCGGGGTGGCACACGCGATAGTGGCGGGTTAAAGCATCTGCGCGGCTGAACGTTTTCTCCTCGGTGCATAGATCACATCGGACCTTCTGCTTGCGGGCGTTGTGAATGGTGTCCTCGTGCCTTGTAAGATCGTAGGGCCTCGAAAAGACCGTGTTACACGGCTTACCCGTGCTTGGGTTGATTCGGTCGCATCGGTGTGGGCCAGCTTGGCTGTTTAAGAGACTCGACGTCATACCCATATCACTGGGCCGGGTAGTAGCCGTCAGACCATGGCTCTGTCTGTGGCCCTCTCGCTTGTGCTTCTGCAAAAGGGTTGGCGTCTCGAATCGAAGAGTACATCCATGGTATGTACATGTATACGTTCCTCCATCAGCAGAAGTTCCCGCAGGGCGCACAAGATGTGCAGGCGTATTCGCCCCCGAATCTGAGCTGGAGCCAGAAGAGCTGAGGCGCGGCGGCGAGGTGTTGGAGCTGGGGTGCATCCTGGCAATGAAGGGGTATTGCTGTGGTACCTGAATTCCAGTATGTAGCTGCTGCGATGGTAAATAGCTGAACTGATCGCTGCGATCGCCCTGAATTCCGTTTGCCATGAATGATTGATTGCTGCCCTGAGGCAACACCTTGGCCAGCTGGTCCATATCCAAATTGGCTGGATGCTGGGGGAACAGAGGGAAATCGGCTGCCCCGTCCGGCTCGTTGAACTCGAGGATAGCGTCTTTGGGGGAGATCGTCTTTGGGGTCTCAGGTTCATTAACCGGAGCCATCTGCTGTCTAAGTATCTGCGCGTCCTGCTGGGCCTTGGACTGCTCCCTCATTCGCTGGGCAGTATTCAGCGTCCCTCCCTGAGCAGGGGCAGCAAAGTCCTGGTTGGCAGGGTTGGCAAAGGGAGACCCCGACCGGAATGGTGATGATTTCCCGCGAGAAGCAGACGAAACTGGCGAGTGCCCAATACCTAGGTGTTGGCTATTAGCAGCGTTGAGACGCTGGCTAAAAACGTCGTTTGGCGGCGAAATTATCGACAGCTGCTGAGGCTGGGATGGAGGTGTGGAGGTGATTGTAAAGTTGGGACTGTACAGCTCATCTCCGTAGACGTCGGTCATGGTGCGGCCGAGCTTGGGGACGTTGCCGTAACCTTCTAGGTGAGAGAGAGGTGAGCTCTTGCCATCTAGTGCCGCTTGAGGTTGAGAATGCCTACCTTTCCTGCGGTTATCAGATCCCTCTTTATCACCACTGATAGTTGGCGTTGCAGGGGAATCACCCGCAATCGAACTTGCCACCGACGTTGGATGGGATCTATTAGAGCTGCCAGCAAGTTCGGGGGCAGGCAGCAACCCACGGTCGGCGCGAGGTTTGCTGCTTGGTCCCGGGATTGCAGCAGGATACGCCATCTCTGGAATAGTCTGGTCCAGATTTTGAAATCCCGAGTATGGGTTCCCAACCGACTTGGCTAACTGATAGAACGAGCCGTTCTGGCTGCTGGCGTCCTGCGCGTGCATGTCCAGTTCGTCTCCGGTCGAGTCGGTAATAGCTATCTGAGGGTTCGAGATATTCTGCGTATACGGGGAAGTTGGGCCAGTCGAGCCCATAGAGGAGAGCGAAGACTCGCGCTGGTGAGAAAAGCGCCCCAGCCGGTCAGGTTGGTACTGGGCGAATCCACCCCAAGAATCTGCCTGCATTAGGCCTTTGGGAAGAGCGTCGGTTTCTAAGAAGTTGATATCCTCGAATCCAATAGACGAAGTTGTTGTCGGGTAGTTGAAGGGTTGACTCTGGTTCGCCGGACGTCGCTGTTTGGGAGGTCCGCTAGTAGTGTTGCTGGTCTGGTGTTGCTGATTCTGTTCGTCGCGAATATACTGATGATCGTATGGTGGATGATAAACGGAGATCATGATATCTCTGAATGGACAAGACTAAAAAAAGGTTGATCAAGTTTAGGGTTGGGATTGAGTGGCAAAAACGTTTGGGAGGGACTCCTTGGTAATATAGGCAACTTGAAGCCCATGAGTCCACCGGCCGCCCCGATGTCTCTTGTTCGAGGCATAGTGACGCAGAGAGACCCACCCACACCCAAGACCCCGTCTACATACCCAGGTATAGTCGTACCTATGGGCCCACCAGGGTGAGGTACGGAGTACATCTACGCTAATGGAGGTGTGGGTCCGCCAGCTCGTAAGAGGCTTCAGGTCATAACTCGTACATGTACACCGGCCATGCACGCAACCAGGGACCTGGTGCGATCCAGCTTTGGTGGGTGGTGTAGTGGACAGAGGTTGTAGTGGTCAACACTTGATCCTCCAATACAACTTGGACTGATTTGAATACGGAGAAACCTGTCGTCCACAATGATTAATTTAGAAGTCTGGCTTGTAGTGGACCAAGCAGCCCCTTCAAAATACTACCACCTACTGTCAATCAAAGTTAGGGCGCTTGTCGAATGCCAAACTACTAGTACTCGTACAAGCCAGAAAGCGCCCGAGCCTTCCATCGAGTTCCCGCCATTGCTGACGACAACAAACATGTCGAACACCGCAGCGCCAGCCGAGACAGCGCTCAAAGGCTGCCCCAGGCCCAGGGTACGACCTATATTCGAAACCAACCCCATTCAATCTTTTCGCGGAATGACCGAGCACATTTCGCTCCCAGCCTCCCATATGTCACGATGCACTAGAATCCGGAGAAGCGTTGTCCAGCAGCACTAATACTGTGGCCGAAGGGCTGGGCACCTCCACGGACATCGGACACTAAGGGCCCAAGGGTTCAAGGCTGAAGGTGGCATGGACCTGTTAGTCGATTGGGCCCAGGACTTAGCGGGATTGGGTGACGTATTACCGTCTTGTCGATCGTTGTGCCCAGCGGCCCCAGTCATCGAAACGGAACGGTGCAGGGTGCTGAGCCACCCAATGCCGGCTGGGCAGCTTTAGTAATGATGGCACCGCCACAATTCTGCCACATTCCACGCTGCTTGGAAATCGCAACCGTGCTCGGTACCGCGAAAAGCATTACTCATGAGGTACCTTCCTCTGCTCAAGTAGTGGTGAGAGTACGGCGTAAGGTTAATAGCCACTAACGTAAATATTACCGGTATACCTGGACCCTGGATGCTCAGAGCCCAACTTATCCGTAACTTATCGCAATAACAAGCAGTATTCGTACTAGTATGGCTAATCCGCAAGTCTTAAGTTTCGATACCTCTGCAGCTATGTGATAATGTAGGAGCAGTAAAGTACTTATCAACAGCACATGATCTCCGGTGTCGAGTCGCCATGTCTTACGGATGAGCCGAAACCAGCCAGACGAATGTCCCAAGCCCATTATCCCTGGCATTCGCATCTTCTGATCTCTCTCTCTCTCTCTCAAGAAAAAAAAAAGGCCTCAACAATTCTAGGCACGTGCCGCAGTGCGCGTGACTACCATGAGCAATCAATACGGTTATTACATAGTAGTGGTGCCGTATTGGAAAGCCTAGGCTTTCCATGGAACCATTGTTGGGACATCGGTGGCCTGACCGCATGACAAAAAGCTGTCGCAGTCGACTCGGCATCTTGGCAGCCTGATGAGTCAAAGGACTGCTCAGGGCCGGAGAATTTTTCAATTCCTTTTAGGCTTACCCCCTAAGACGTACATCTTTAGAACCCGGTGGAGGATACACTGTTTTGATAGTTACAGTCAACGACAGACTCAAGCTACTCGTAAGAATTTTTATCGGCTTTGCCGACCCTTTGGGTTTACATGATCCGAAGCTGGTGGGGGCAGGTGCTAGTGCATTGTGGAGACGGCCAATCAGAGCTGTGGCTGGAACTGCTCAGCCACGATCGAGCACGGCACTCAACCCAGCTCTCTGGTTCTACTCGTAGTATCCGTACTTCGTACGAATGCGTGCGTGCTCTGAACGAGTAGTCTAGTATTAAATTCAAAGTTCAACCTCCTACCTACCCTGATCCCGAGAGCTAAAACGAGACATGCAGTTCTCATTGGCGACAGACTGGTTTGTAGGCAGCTTAGCATACTTGGGTTCAACACTCTGTGTACTGGACATAGCCACTACGATATGTGCATATGTGAAATGGACCGTATATTCTTGAAATACTAGTAGTAGTAGGCATTGGAGTTTTCGGGCCGTCAATCCATCAGATGCCAGCCATCCCGACATCAAGTCCTTTGGGTCTTTTCCAGTCCAACAGTGTGCTAAACAACCACACTTGTCAGCCATTGATAACTTAGCACTTAGTGGCGCCCGAGCTGCATGTCTGAGCTCTTAGTGAGCTTGTCGAACAACCATCAATCCTGGACACATCGTGCCCTGTTTCGCGTAATCGACTCGTTCGATTACCCTCAATGGTCAATCGCCGATTTAGTCTCAAAAGTCCACTCGGTACCACAACGTGCATTGGCCTTTGACGCAGTCGACGAGCATACCACGTATCATCATGGCAGTGTTTGGTCGCGGCCCTTTCGGATTGTTCTCGGCATTTGACGGCACGCAGGATGCAGCGTAAAAAAAAAAAAAAATTTGTTACACCACTCGGTATCCGAGGACTGCAGCCTGCAAGTGCTGGTCTCGTGCATGCATTCCCGGGCACCTCCGCCACTTACATCTCGGGCGAGTACCTACTAGTAGTATTAGTAGTAGTCGGATTTCAGCTCAACGTTCCATCCACAGTATGGCATAATAGTACTATTAATGGGGGGCGCCGCTCTCTACGTACCTGCATGGGTGAATACACGTACCTGGAACAGCAGCCAGGGTCGGGCCTAAGACGACCACGCCGGGCAGAGAGAAGTTGGGCGAAGCATCACTCGCTCACTTGGCGTCTGCTTGCACTGTTGGCACCTTAGTACGGATACCTACATCGGACTTGGGCGATCTCTAGGTCCCTGCAGAGATCGTGGGTCATTCTGCCCCTCGAGCGCGGTTGAAGCTAGCGCTTCCCCACGCTGGCTGGCTTCGCTTTCGCTTCGGTCAGTCCGCCGCCCTCTTGGCTCATTCCTCTGATCCAGCAAGTGGTTAATACGAGTATGGTACCGCCAGCGTTGTTGACCCAAGCACACAGTTCGAGTTTCCGTTGTCCCACAATCGCATTAGGTTCGGTCTTTACCCCACCGCCACAGGCTTCCAGAGCGTCCACAGTGCGGGTCGACCACTTGCAGGGTCCAGATTTAGCTGTGCCCCACGTGGTCGGGGACTGCCTATACACCAACACCAGCAACTCCAAAAGTTCAGCTCTTGGCGCCTGGTTCTTGAGGTCTTGGGTCCATTGAGATTACGGGTTTCCAGGTGGATTTTGGCCCCTAAGGCGTCTTCCAGCTTCTATGTACGCACGGGAAACCATGGGTTAGTACCAATACCTCCGTCACTACCTAGGTACGGAGAAGATCAATGATGAGACGGGCCTCCTTGCCTACCTGGTACCTACCCTGCACCACTCTGCCCCGTGACGATCAGCCATAGTAACGGGCATCATACCGTGTGTCATTCTGCCTCACTGGTTCTCCATCTTGTGGTCTATGACTCACGTGTATCGAGCTTCAAGGGCGAGGGGAGGGGGGGATATGGACGGTTATATATGGCATGCATAATAGACGAAAAAATCTGCCCGTGGCCGGCATGCCGTGCTTCGACAACCAGCAAATATCTATATGTTGGAAAAGTCACCAATTGGGCTAGGTACTTAACCAGGTTCAAGAGAGTTATTCGCATACCAGGAGAATATTAGCCACCCAGTAAGCCCAGGCAGCCGGTACTTACACAAAATTATTAGGCAAAGCTACTTTCTAAAAGGCATATTGGGGCAGCTTGAAAAGTGCCGAATCATAGCTTCTAGCTTAGCGCCTCGAATGTATCAGGTCAGAAAAAGTTGCTCTCATCCAAATAGGCACTGATTAGCGATTAGCTAGTGTTGGGTCATATAGGAGCTTCAAATAGGAAAGATCGTGGCTTCGTAATACCTGAATAGGAGGTTTGATGCCATCGTGGTGAAAGATAAGCGCAGCGAGGATAGCCTCTCCGGCCAGGAGCCCCCGGAGGGTCCTCGTAGTCAGCGGAACCTCGTAGTCAACAGCCAGCCTCGCATTCAGGTACCACAGGCAGCCCTCGCAGCTAGAGGCATCGGAGATATAAGAAACCAACGACAGCCCTTATAGTTAAAGGAATCAGAGGTGGACCTAGCAATCAAAGGCACGTTCCGTAGTTAGGGGCAGGCCTCGTAGCCAGAGGCATTACAGGCCTCGTATAATATATAACTATTACAGCTATCTAAGCAACGTTTAGTCAATAATACGTGGCATATATTCGCGTAGCTTTGCCTATCCCTTTGGTGGCGCAACACGGTCTTGTATACACGAGCTATGGTGTGGCCGAGTGAAATAAGATGGACACGAAGTCAAATATCCACTACTCATAACTTAGGTCACAGTAAATAGCTATAGTGAATCACACGCGAGACTAACAAATGACGTGGCCTTTAGGTAAGCTAGACTATTGCCCCATCACTGGGACCTATCTGATATTAGCAGCAGCTGACCACGACGCACCTATCCATTAGTTAGCATTGGATATCATGTCACAACGTGGCAAGAACGGGGAGCGTTGATATATATAGCAAGGAATGGATTTAACCTATCGGACCCGTCAGTCATCGGAAGAGACAACATAAGCCTTATGTTCCGAGGGGACGTCAGGGTTGCCCCTATACCGACATCGGAGAAGGCCGAACATAATAGTACTCGTACGACACCTGTCGAAAAGGCCATGGGGGCCTAGTCGCCAGACCAGGAGACCAGAACCACACACACATATACACACCTCTGGCCGACGCGCCAAGTAATCAAAACAACGTGCCGGCACGTGGGAACGGTACGGTACGAACAGATAGTGAACTTGAAATCGACCTTGGCGAGGCCATCGTTGATTATCCCCAAATACGAACCACCCATTTCCCTTATGGTACAGAACACCCAAAAACAAGACCAGATCCCATAGTCATCATGAAGTAACACCCTACAATGGCCGTATTGTCACACGTGGCCAAGGCGCGCTCGCCGCACAAAACCCAGCCGCGTGCAATGCACGGGCGCGACGCGTGGCGCAACAAAGATCGTAACAGGCATGCCGCAGACACCGATAAAAAAAGAAGAAACGCTCGCTCAACCACCAAAACCATACAGGGTGCGGCCCTGGCGCTTCAGGGCGTAGACGACGTCAAGGGACGTCACCGTCTTGCGCTTGGCATGTTCGGTATAGGTGACAGCGTCACGGATGACGCCCTCCAGAAAAGTCTTAAGAACACCACGGGTCTCCTCGTAGATCACTACAAGTATTGACGTTAGTGTATGCAGTGCGGCACATGTGGGGGATTGGACGTACTGGCGGAGATACGCTTGACACCGCCACGGCGAGCGAGGCGTCGGATGGCCGGCTTCGTGATACCCTGGATGTTGTCCTTCAAGATCTTGCGATGGCGCTTGGCGCCGCCCTTGCCGAGGCCCTTGCCGCCCTTGCCGCCTGCTGTATGTTAGCAGTCTGCTGTGGCTACAGCGACGATCCCGGCACCGTGGGCCGATGGGAATATCGTTACTTACGTCCAGTCATGATGGATGTGGGGGTTTATAAAGATGTGGGGGGTGTTGATGGGTCGTGGCGAAGCACAGGTACAGAATAACGGTGATGTGGATGGAGTGGGATACAGGTTTCGGATGAGAGTAAAGTTGGGGTGCAGGCGAGCTTAAGTACAGGCGACCCAGATCAACAGATCAGTCGTAGTGCGGAGCAGCAATGGGAGCGGGAATGATGGTCAGAGTGGGCCCCGATTCCCTCAGACGCGATCACGGTCCGCCTGGAAAAAAACACCACTTGCTGCAGCGAATCAAAAATCGCGGTTCAACAACGCGCCAAGCAGGGGTTGTAAGAAAAGGCGCCAGCAATTCGGCCGCACTTCGATACCTAAGTAAGTAACCAAGTACGGAACAAGGAAATCTACATAGTATTTACCTAATGTTTCAGGGCATTCGGGTCACTCCTTATGGGTACGAGTACTAGTAGTACTAGATACTATCTACTTACTATCATGATACTAAGGTCGTACTAGTAGTAGCAATATACTACGCAATCGTTTATGTCTTCCCATGTCGTCACTCCGTTATATACTACCCATCTATACTTCCGAGGCTGGGTCCATCTGCCTCTCGCTGCCCTGCCATGGCTTATGCGATAATAGTAATAGCACTAGTAGTCGCAGTACTCTTGACTGGTCGGATGGATTAGAAACACGTGGTAACTCGTACTCCATAGGTTGATCCCGGAAAGCCATCGTGTAATAGCGCCTGTGCCTGTATCGTCAGCCGTTGAATATCCCACCCGTCTTCGCCTCGTGCTACCCTATGCGTAATGGCTTTCTTTTGAGTTTTGCTTGGTAATGTCAGAAAAACCATGGTCCCTATTTAAGCGGTACATTGCCATCCATGTATGTCTCCTGACCTGGTATCATATGGCATTGATAAGTAATTTATCCACATAGTAGTACCGCGTTTCGTTGTCTAGCATTTGTGTAATCACTACTGTTTGCCACATTCATAGTTCCGCTTATGACCCAGGGGAAACGTAACACTGGGGTCTAACACTACCTATACGATATTGACTACGATGAAGAAGGTCGCGACGAAACTATGTATCAAATAAAGACTAACAGCCCAGCCTCACTGCCGTTTGTTTACCATTATTGGCAATGCCCGTGAATAGCAGAGGAATACTTTGCAACCGCGGCAACTGAAACTGGCCAATCGAAATTCGGCAGATTTGCGTTTTACCTCATTGGGAACTCTGCGCTGCCAATCGCTTTTCTGCAGGGGTGGGGTTGCCACATGCCACCAAAAATCCGCACCAAAATTCCCAACGTGATCCGTGTTTTTCTGAGCGCCCAACGCCCCCTGTCTTTTTTTTTTTTTTAGTGCACACACGCACTCGCCCGTGCTTGGAATTTCTGACGCACGGATCAGGCTGCAACCCAAATCACCCACCCCAAATCACAGGCGCGTTTTACGGGTATTAAAGCGTCCCCCCCGCCTGCCCCCTCTTCCGACTTTCCCTCCTGCATCACACACCCACTCACACCCCCGCTCATCAACTACATCACAACATTTCATCGACTCCATCACCAACCACAGCAATGGCTCGCACCAAGCAGACTGCCCGTAAGTCCACTGGCGGCAAGGCTCCCCGCAAGCAGCTCGCCTCCAAGGCTGCCCGCAAGAGTGCCCCATCCACCGGCGGTGTCAAGAAGCCCCATCGCTATAAGCCCGGTACCGTCGCTCTCCGTGAGATTCGCCGGTACCAGAAGTCAACCGAGCTTCTGATTCGCAAGCTGCCCTTCCAGCGCCTGGTAAGCATCATCGGACCGTAACCAGCACATTGTGACATGCTAATGACGCACAACAGGTCCGCGAGATCGCCCAGGACTTCAAGAGCGATCTCCGCTTCCAGTCCTCCGCTATCGGTGCTCTCCAGGAGTCCGTCGAGTCCTACCTCGTATCCCTCTTCGAGGATACCAACCTCTGCGCTATCCATGCCAAGCGCGTCACTATCCAGTCCAAGGACATCCAGCTCGCCCGTCGCCTCCGCGGTGAGCGCAACTAAACTGGCCACCCAATGGTTCAGGGGTCTTGACAACTTTGGCGATTCACGACATTTGCTTTGATACGATGGATTCACGGTTTCGGGGGTAATCACAGGCGTTACGATGAGAGTTCTTTTCCTGGGTTGTATATTACATCGCACGCAGCACCGGGCGCTGCACGAATGCAACAGCAAGGCAAACATGCCTTTTCAATGACATAAACCGTACATGCGTGACAACTGTATCGTGATACCTTCACAGGATGTGATGCTCACTATGCTAGACCCACCATAGCCTAGACACCCGCACGGCACTAACACGAGAATCAGGCAACGGGCCACCGCACACGAGTCCTAGTAAGGAGGAGGAGGAGGAACAGCGATAGACTACCGGCATACCACATGCGCGGTATCGGGGTTGTGAAGAGTCCGAGACGCGGGTGTGGAGATGGAGATTACCAGGGTGGCAAACGCGTCTCTTCCTAGCATGAGTGTTACTATCGCACCCGCCGTAACAACTTCTGCTTGCTAATATGATTCGTGTGTTATGATACCTCATGCTTGAGAAAGCTGTCTTCCTGCATGCAAAACCAACTACAGCAAGGCCCTCCACCCCGTTGTCTCCAGTTTCTCCAAGCCCAGAAAGCTGGCAACCTGCCCAAGATGATCCACGCCCCAGAAAGACTCTGATTGCCCATCTGCCCTCGTGCAAGCCATCCACGGAAGCCCAAACGCTCCATCCTTGAATGCCACTTCCGTGCTCTGCATCAGTGTCTTCTTGCCACCACCTTCCGCGTCACTAGATGCCGCCTTGAGGACCCTATCAGCTTCGGCACTACTACCTAAAACACCCGTCAATATGCGCCGAAGCTCGTGCAGCTCATGGGTTGGCGTGTGTTTTACGAAGAATTCATGCCACAGGGTATCTAGCACCCCCGCCAGCCTATCCTGTCGGCCACTATCAAGCTCTCGTAGGGCTGCAAGGGCACGCATGATAGTAAGCGTCCGGGGTGGGAAGTTAGGTGGGCTTTGTTGCTTCATGGGAACGTTGAGCAGCGACGCCCAGCGCTGGCGCTCCTTGTCGATCCACTTGTCCTTGTCTCCTCGGGGTGAGCCATCGCTTGTGGTTGCAACTGGTGGATTTATGGCCGTAAGGGGGACGCACTTATAATATTGATGGGAGGTTGGTTCCCACACATCCTCATAAGCCCGCCCAGAAGGATGGGCACGTACGTGATTTCGCATTTTTGGAATGCCGCATCGTGCTTCCAGGTAACATGATTAGCATGGGCCCAAGATATCGATGTTAGCTAATGCTTTTAATGATAGTACTCACTCGAAGGACATGGTAGGCGATGTAAGCAAATGGACTCACAGTATCCACGTAGAGTGTGATTCTAGGTGGCGCCATCGAGTTGTCGTAATGAGTCACTATGCTGTAGGGTCACTAGGAAGTTGAGACAAATTCGAGTGGCCTGGACAGGCACCCTCTGACTCGATGGGAAGCGAAGGGGGTTAGCTTCTTGCGCCTGACACGGAATCCTCACCCTGATTCTATGAGCGTGATTTCGGGGGTGAATGAATCCATGGCCAGTCCCGTCGTGCGGGGAAACCTGGGCGTAATTATCATCAAGCCAGGGGGCCGAGGCTGACTCACGGCGCATCCAAGAGGTGTCTGGAGCCGAGCTGAGAGGCTGGTTCACCACGGTGGACAATGTCAAAACTAGGGTTTCGCGCGATTGATATGGAAAAGCCTAGAATGACAAGGCCGGAGCTATTCGCAGGGACGTACGGTCAACAACCATCAATATCTCTCTTCTAGGCTGTAATGTATTCGCTATATAAGTAAAAAAAAGAAACATAAAACTGTATAAATCTCCCCTACGCCATCAACTCATCGTAATGTGTAGGGAGCTGCGTCAAAACATCAAAGCCTCCTGTGCCAACCTTGCCCAACCTGCCCAGCACTAGCCGACTGCTCGGCGTGGTCAGGTCATCCCAGTCACCATCCAGGACCGCATCCTTGAGGAAAGCGAGCGTCGTCTCGAAGCTCATTTTGGTGAACGGACTGACGTTACCCCTTAGGCCCATGCGGTTAAAGGGGGTGAAGTCGCCGTTCCTCGTCATGTAATCAGCGATCAGGTTGAGATGGCGGTTGTCGACCTTGATGCCGTGCGATCCGAACACGCCCCCTAGCTCATTGGCAATGGTCTTGCGAGCGGCTTCCACGCCGTAAACTTCAAGAACCGCGGCAATATCGTTGGTCGAGATGCGATGCGGGTCGATGAAGTCACTGTACTTCTGCATCGCACGCAGATTGACGCCTTCTGTGTGGATCACAGGCCCGTCATTCTCATCCACAAGTGTGCAGGTCCCAACGCCCGGGAGCTGCTGAATTACAGTCTTCTTGACCGCGTCTTGGACAAGATTCAGCATCAGGAGCTTCGGGGTGGAGCCGGGATACTCGAGGTTCATGGTGCACCAGGCCCCACCCTTATCATCACAAGAGAAACCGGATGCCTCCCCGTGCTTCTGAAAGATGCGATCTCTCCGAGCCTGAGCTGATAGAGTAGCTTCGTCTTCGCCATCTTCGACGTCGTCATTACGATCGCCTTCATCCCTCCGGGCTTGAAGGTCACGTGGGGGGGGGCTGCCACCAATGCCCTCATCGTCGGTATCGTCGGCCATACGATCAGCCCTATCAAGGGTTTGCTGCACGGTATCATCCTCGTCGTCGTTGGGACCGTAAGATACAGCTTCGCCACGGTTTGCGCGCTGCTTGGCGCTGGTGGCGTCGCCATCTCCATTCTCATCGTCGTCATCCTCATCTTCTCCCCTCTCGGGCCTGACGATCGGTGTTGCTGTTTCGACAACTCCAGCCTTGACACCAATCTTGTCTGCTGCTGTCATAGCTTCGTTCTTCCGCTTCCTAAGCTCCCTCTTGATAAGGGTTACAAGGTTCGGCAGGAATTTCCTCTCAACGGTGCTCATGACATCGTCCACAGTGATGGCATATGTCTGAGAGTATTCTTCCGAGGGGAAGAAATTGAGCTTGACGGTGTACATCTTGGCGGTGGCATAGCCTTTCCCACGCCCGACACGCTCTTGGACCGAGGCACTATCCAGCACATAACCCAGTGGCAAGATGCTGATAGATTTGGAAAAGACTTCCGCATCTTCCTTGGAGAGCTCGGTAATCGGATACAGTGACATGGCGGGGGTCGATATCGATTTGCTGGCCGTCATGAGAATTTCTCGTAGTCGAGGGATACCGAGAGTCACGTTTTTAGCTGAGTGTCCTGCCAAGTGGAAAGTATTCAGCGTCATTTGCGTTGACGGTTCGCCAACGGACTGTCCAGCCACGATGCCAACGGCCTCTCCTGGTTCCACGAGAGACTGCAGGTATTTCATGGCAAAGAGCATCTCTGCGTTCTTCCGGTTGAGAGCAGCTCGAGACTTGTTCTTGGATTTGTCTGTCTTGTCAAGTACGAGGCCATCCTTGTTCTCCTTGACGTACGTTGTCATGGCCTCAAAGAACTTCTCAGACGTTGCGAAGGCGTTTGTTGCCGGGTTGAAGAGGTTCAAGATCGGATCTCGGGCTTGTGGATCTCTGGGATGCGAGTGCTTGATGGCCTTCTTCATGTACTTTGTAATGTCCTCTCGGTTGGTGCTGAGGCGCTCCCCAACTTTCGGGTCGTACCTCAGCTGAGCAGCTTCAGAGGTGACATTTTGTAATACAAAGCCGAAATCAGAAAGATACTTCTCCTTTGTAACATCAAGGCCGTCTTCACCGTAGAGGAATTGGATCATTGACCCATCGGCATCACGGACTGTGGTGTCATAGGCCACGGTCAAGCCCTCCATGCCCTTGATCACACACCTCTGCAAGTATCCTGAACGGGACGTCTTGACAGCTGTGTCAATCAAACCTTCTCGTCCGGCCATGTGATGGAAATAATATTCCTGCGGCCGAAGGCCAGTGAGGAAACGCTGCACAATGTAGCCACCAGCTCTCGCGTGGGTCTCGAACGGCTTGAAACAGGGGAGAGATTTGCCGCTGACCATCAAGGGAACACGACGACCTTCCAAAACTTGCTGTCCCAGGTTGCATGAAATCAGCGAGGCGTTGACCTTGGATCCCTTCGCACCGGATGTTGTCATGGCCTGCATCTGATTTTTGGGAAATGGCTTTTCTAGGCCGCTGGGCATACAGGCACTCTGAATCGCGTCTGTAATTTTGCTGGTCTTGGCATTCATGAGAAGATCGAGACCCTCTTGCTTGTTGTCGTCACGAAGTACCTCTTCAAGACGCTCGAGGAGCAATGGATCCTCGTCCAACTTGCAGTCTTCGACTGACACGTACCCTGAAGCGACACCGAGTCCGACATCGTTGGCGGCACAAAGCTCTTTCCGCCTCGCGATCTCGCCTTCCTTGGTAAGCTTTAGATCGTCCATACCACACGAGAATGCCCTGACGTTGAGATATCTGGTCAACAATCGACCGAGGCTGCTGAGGAGTTTACCAGCGACGGCCGGTCCGTATATTTCATGGACTGAGTGGATCAAGCCACCGGAGCTGGGTCCAATCTGGGCTTTGTCCAGAATACCGGTTATCAACTCTCCGTTCTGGATGAGAACTGTCCCTTCCTCGGAATTGGAACCCCACTGGATCCCCTTAACTTGACTCTCGCCTTGCATGAACAGGCCGCCACAATTCAACGGCTGCATATTTTTGAGGATGGTCGTGATGATCTGTTTGCCAGTCCAACGGGGTACAGGCTTGATGATGGCAGGTGGCACTAACTGTATCCGCTCACCGAGAATGTGGCCACTCTCGGGGCGAAGCGCGCTGTAGACTAGCTGGTGATAGTCGCCACGGTTGAAGAAGGTGTCGCGATTGCAAAGAGCCACAGAGACGGAAATGTGATCCTGAATGAGACCTCTTAGGGGTTTTCCCGCCGTGGCAGACAGGTATTGGTGATCAGTGTCAGCAATCTGCAAGGCCTCGGCTCTGGCCACTTCGTTTTGCGGAAAGTGCATGTTCATTTCGTCACCGTCGAAATCAGCATTGTAGGTATTGCAGTTGGCGTAGTGCATGCGGATCGTCTTTTCACCAGCGAGGACACGAACGCGATGGCCCATGATCGAGGGCTTGTGCAGAGTAGGCTGTCGGTTCATAAGGACCACATCTCCATTGGTGAGATGGCGATACACTTTTTTGTTCTTAGTCTTGGCGGCGTTGTTGCTTGACGGAGCGAGAAGCTGGTTTGCTAGCGATATGCGGTCGTCGACCGGTTTGTTGCGCAGGCTGACAATCTGTCCGTTTTCGTTCTCGATCGCAAAGGCACCTGGCCACTTGTCCACTCCGTTGATGACAGCTTGCTGCATGTCCCGGAAGTTGTGACTTGTGACAGGCTCGGGGTAAGTCAGCTTCTTGGCGAAGACGGGCGGCACACCAATCTCGTTTGTTTCGAGGTTGGGGTCTGGGGAGATGACACTGCGGGCTGCATAGTTGACACGCTTTCCCATCATGTTTTTTCGGAACAGGCCTTCCTTTTTCTCTAGCTTCTGCTTGATGCCGTCTTCGTTGCGAGCTGCGGCGGCGCCTTGGACAGGGTTCTTGTCTTTGTCGATTAAAGAGTTCACGGCGTCTTGAAGCTCTGCGCACGCCTGGTGAAGCTGACTTATGTCTCCTCTTTGCTCACTGAGGGCCTTGTGAATCAGGGCAATCCTTCCGCAAAACCTGAGGATGTTCTTGTAAAGCGAGTTCTGCTGAGCTTCGGCAATAGAAGAGTCACCCGTGCGTGCTTCGGGGCGGTACCGATTCGGAGGCACAAGAATGTGTGTCAGGAAGAACATCTCAGGAGTCACCTTGGAAGAGTTCCGGGTTGCAGGCCTGGTATTGTACAACAAGAAGATCAACTCCTGCTCCCTTTCAAAGAGCTCCGTAAGTCTGGCACGGACTTCCATAGGGCTGATGTATCTCTGGGGAGCCGATTCCATAGACTCCTCGACATCTGGCATCGTGATGTCTTGCTCCGCGTCGACGGTGTGAACCTCCGGCTTCTCAGCTGTTGGAGACTCGACATCAGCAACGCCTTCGTCGGATGAATATCCATCAGATTTCCGTTTTGCCTGAGTTTGATAGATTCGGGCCAAAGCATCGTTTCGCTTCATGTTCTTTTGCGCCATCTTGGCCTTTTCCTTGTCCGACAAAGCCTTCTCGAAGATCTTGACGAATCGGTCTTTGCGGTAAACCGGGCTGATCCCACCGCAGCTGGCGCATTTCCTTGTCTTGGTGAGCTCAGCGAGAAAACTCTTAATGACCTCCCGTCGCATCTCGGTTGCACCTTCGTGCTTCCCCCTCTTGACTTCGCTTCTTCTAGTTCTGTTACTGCGCAGGGAGTCTTCAACGTATTTGTCACGAGCTCTGGTAACATTATCGACGGAGCTGTTGCCCTCCTCTTCGGCCTCGCTCTCGTACGATTCGAGCCCCAGCTCGTTCAATGAGAGACCAACGTCATTTTCTCCAATGCAGTCGACAATATGAGCCTCATTTATCAGACCGTATTGTAGCAATCGCAACTTGCAGATGTATCTGTGTAATTCTTTCTGAGGTAGGCGAAAGCCTTTGCAGTAGACGCAGGCTGCTCGGAGAAGTCGATATGCTTGATCAAGGAAGACCGGGTGATAGACCGGAACGGGCAATTGGATGTGACCTGGATGGCCAGGGCAGTTGGCTTGGTTGAGGTTACATGTTGTGCATCTTTCAATGCTCTCGTTAGTCCACGATTGATTATATGGGAGGAGGCTGCTTGGGGAAAGCGATGAAGACTTACGGCGAGTCACCCCAAGATCCTAGGGCTGGATCATAAAGTCCACCGGGAACAGGATTGAGAAGATTGTCAAACGTGTTGTCGTTTTCGATACGCTTGACTGAAATTGCTCGGATTTCCTTGGGCGAGAGGAACGTGAACTCGACGCTCTCCACGTCGGAGGAGATGGGCTGTGCGATGTTCATGGCCGGGCTTCGGCGCTCTAATCGAGAGCGCAGCGACTATAGCCAACAGTGGGATTTTACAATTGACGCGCCAATCCCATTGTACTGGGATTCAAACGTTTCGCAGCCGCAAAGTCGAAGTGAAGATGTAGGCGAGGATGGTGGGGGAGCTTCGGCATGCCTCTGGATCAAATTTTTGGCGGTGCGGTGTGGCAGAATTTTTTTCGGGCACCTCCAACACTGCCTTGATTCACTGGTCCTGCCTGCCCGTCGCGCCTGTGGCGCAACGATGTGGGCCACCTAACTTCTACTCACACTGCGGATACCTCAACCTCATTTAGACGCCCAACCAACTGATGACAGCATCGCCAAAGCACATCGCATCTCCGGATCGTATCGAACGGTGGTTCGACTCATACGCATACATAGGGAACCTGCCGAAACGTGCTTCCGGAGTTCGCGAGCAACGATAGGGAGCTGTGTATCGCCAGCCCTAACTTCATCAACGCGGCAATGGACCGCTCGCAACAGAATGGCCTTGGGCCACGCCATGATGCCTCGTCGCGTGTCCAGAAGCCCGAATCCCCATCCGACAAGCTAGCAGCTCTGAAAGCTCGCGTAGCGGCCGCTATCGACACGAGTAAGGCAAAAGGAGGCCTCAATGTTGGACTGCACCCGGCTCTAGAGGATCTAGGTTCATGGAGGTCCTCAAGCACGAGCAGGGACTCGGGACTATCACAGGCTCGGGCGCGCAACGACACTCTGCGCGAAAAAAGCGGTACGCCGTCTGGAATTCCTGTTCCAGTCACCGGAGATGGACAGAGCAACCCATACTTTGACGAAAATTTGGCTGCGCAAGGGACAGGAGGCAAGCAACGACATTCGCGGCAGCTAATATTCAATCAGAAAGGCAAGTACATTCAACAAGCCAATGCTCTGAGACGGCAGGCGGCTCTGGAGGCCATGAAGAAGCGCATAGCCGAGCAGACGCGAAAGGCCGGAATTGACGACGATCTCGACGTGGAGAAGAATTTTGTGGTGGAGGCACCTCCACCACTTGAGTGGTGGGATGAGGGCCTCGTCAATGGAGACAGCTACGACAGGATCGAGGTCCCCTCCAATTTCAAGATTGACTCACCGGACAGCATTGTCACCGAATACATACAACACCCGGTAGCTCTGGAGCCACCGCAAGAGAGACAGGCACCGGCGCCGAAAGCCATGTTCTTGACATCCAAGGAGCAGGCCAAGATTCGGCGGCAGCGGAGAATGGCCGAGCTCAAGGAGATGCAGGCCAAGATTCGTCTTGGCCTAGTTCCTGCGCCACCACCGAAGGTGAAGAAGGGTAACCTGATGCGGGTTCTTGGTGATGGTGAGTTCAAGTTGACCCCGATCTTTTGGCCACTTCTTGCAGCTGTTGTCACCTATGTCAGCTACTGACGCTGACTTTTGCAGTTGCTGTCAAAGACCCAACGGCTGTCGAGGCGCGCGTCAACCGGGAGATTGCCGACCGCCACCAGAAACACGTCGATAGCAACGAGGAGCGAAAGCTCACCAAAGAACAGAGGCATGAGAAGCTTGTGGCGAATCAACAGCAGGATGCGGAGAAGGGTATCCACGTCTTGGTCTTTAAGATCAATAGTCTGGCCAACGGACAGCACAGGTACAAGATCGGGGTCAACGCAGAACAGCTGGGTCTCACAGGCACATGCATCCTGCACCCCAAGTTCAACCTGGTCATTGTGGAAGGGGGAGAGCACAGTACCAACAAGTTCAAAAAGTTGATGCTCAATCGTATAAAATGGACAGAGAATGCACCGTCGAGAGACAGGGACGGCCAGCGTGAAGCGGCACGAGACTGGTTGATCGCAGAGAATGAGCGGGGAGAACTGAAGGATATGTCGCCGAATGAGTGTAAGTTGGTGTTCGAGGGCGAGCAGAAGGCTCGCGGATTCCGCAAATGGGGCAGCAAGGTGTGCGAGACAGACGCCGAAGCACGGGAGGCACTGACGAGGGCGAAGATGGACAATTTTTGGCAGCTCGCTAAGGGTTTCTCATGAGGTGTTCTCATTGTTAATAAGCCCTTGCGTGGGGCTCAGATACGGCTTTTGTATATCATCATCAGGCGGCCGTGGTCCCCAACATGATTTGGGACGTAGCTCCTAGTGCAAAGTTTGATGGCTTGAACATACCCCGTGAATGTTCGATCGTGATATGATGTTATTGACGGAGTATCTCTGCACGGAGGCAATGCCACATGTACGCCCCAGCTCCAGTATTTCACTTGCATATGCAGCGGTGCCAACGACAACATCGACATGCTATATAATAACAGAAAGAGTCCCAAGAGAGCGAGCACTTACGAAACATGCTACCTGAGGCTCCCCGGACTTGGACTGATTAGAGGTGCGGATGGGTCGGTAGGGCGAGGCGAGGGAGAGCGTTGATGTGTTTAGGGAAGCAAGCGCCGTTATGCCGGTCGGTCAAGGATGTCTCCTATTTTAAGAAATAGAGTATGAGAGGGGGGTTCGGAAACTTGTGATTCGCTGAGCGTACGAGAACGGATACTAATAGTCCTCCGTAGTACTCGTACATATGCTAAAGGATCGTGATGCTGGCTAATTAATACCCACCCGAGGAGCCCTAGCTCTCCAGCCATGGTGAGGTATCTGTATGCATCTTAGCCTGAACTTGGGTCAAAGCGAAAAAAAAAAAACAGGAAAGAAAAGACAAAAGAAAGACATTTTTTTTTTTGGCGAGTTTAGTGAATATTGAAGCTGCGAGGCTCCGAGGACAGGACTGTTGTGCCAGGTTGGCCGGCTCCGTGACGATAAACGGGTACGGGAATATTCAAGGTTGGATGAAGGTTGGAGGTAGGTTTGGTGGGTATATGTAGGTACGTACTCGTAGTACTAATAGCGTTGAATAAATCTAGAATACGTCTTCTGGATGTTATCAACTGACTGCATAGTGCTTGTAACGTGAGTTTTTAACTAATGTTGATGATTGACTTGCCTGAACCACAAAGTTATCTGTACTATACGAATACCTGTGGTTCAAAAAAAGCCAAAGCAGTGCGAAGACGCGCTGTATTGGAGCTTCAAGTGTTGGCAACTGGAGTGCATTTGCTAGCCTGTGGGTTCGGTTCTCAGAGAACAGTGAGAGAAGAGACCTAGAGGCTAGGCGGACGCCGGGCGTTCAACCACATGGCCGTGCTGGGTCCATTCGATTGGAGTCTGGGCAGAGCAGGGCCCCGCCAGCAACTTCCAGGATGGACAGATTGTCGCGGGATTCACGGGGCTTGCGGGACTAAACGTTGACGGGGGTCGACCACAGCTCCTTGGGTGGGGGGGGGGGGGCCGTCTACCGTTGGCGAGGTAGAGGGCGGCTCTTTGGAATAGCTTCTGCGAATACTCATACTACTACTTTACTACTAGTAGCAATAGCAGTGCATACTCGTGGGGTTATTCGGAATACATGCACTACTAGTATGTACCACCTAAGCACCAGCACCTAAGCTTTAGGGCGAGCTGGACAAGTTGGACAAGCTGGCAACCCTCCCAGCCTCAACCCCACCGCTGCACGATGCTTTTTCATTCCCCCAGGCCCAAAAAGAACGGGTTGGGCTGTTTGGGCTCCGTGGTACCGGGTCATGACCCCAACCTCGGTCCTCAAGTACTACTCGTCTACGAGTACGGGGTACCTATGTACTATACTGTAGTATGAAAGAGTCCTCGACCTCAACCTTCGCTATTGGTCGCAAATAGTGGAATCTGGGCTTGTACTGCGGATCAATGGCCTGCCTACCTACCTAGGTAGGTACTACATGTAGTCTTGGTAGCATTTTTATGTCCTCGAATTGATCATAAGGTAAGGTAGTACCACCAATGTCAACCTAGTACATTCAAACGTAAATGGTACTATGTGGCACCGATCACTATACTTAAAACCCTGCTAGGCGGGAGGCCGTAGTAATTAGTTGGATCCCAGGTCGAATTTAACAGCTGCGACAGCGGAACCACGCGCGCATAGATGAGATTTGGCCAGCGACTGGGTGGCTGCTTTGGCCCCCAACTTCGCATGGACTAACGACCAACACCTCGGTCGATGATGATGTTTTCACAGGTCCATCCCCGCTTGCGGGCCTGGGCCCGTGGGCCTAGACTGTAATACTAGTATCCAGTCGTCCTAGTGTCCGATGCCAGGGGCACTACCCGCAGGTAGCCGGTGCAAGCTCGATGCTCCTAAGCCTGGATGAAGCAGTAGTATTACTTTTCGATACCATTTTAAGGCACTAGGTAGGTAACAGACTGATGTAAGTTTAATGAGGCTATTGCTCTTCTGCTAGTTACCTTTATAATTCCTAAGCACGGTCTATCGGCTAGCGCCTGGTGTAATTATAGATCGTAGTAGTATAGTATTTACAATAGTTTTTGGTCCCCAAGTTCCTTGGTTTTGAGGATGGGGTCCTTTGAAGGACATAAAAAGAATATACATACATACATACATACATATATATATATAAAAGACTTTCCTCGGTGGCTTGCCTTGTACCCCGAATTATGCAGGTTTCCTTTCCCAATGTGACAGTAGCGAGTGTCATCTCCCAGTGGATATCTTTCCCAAACTTGAACATCATAACGCCGTGGAAAATATCCAACATCATGTCCGGCCGTGATCGTGTACGTGTAGGTGGTATATAGTAGCTTGTAGAGTATAATGCGCAGCGCGCCAGAATGGCCGTCATCATCGCCATGCGTCGGTACGACCCGTGAGGGCACTGTTATCTAGGGCCATGCTTCTACCCACGGTCAAGGTGGTCGTGGGCGCGACATTCATGGCTGGGTGTAGAGGTGCCCCGACAGAAGGAGTGTCTGTCGGCTTCGCTCCCGGAACTTTGCGTAAGTTTATGCCATACCGGTCCGAGGGCCCTTCGAGCATGCCGACTTCAAATCTCTTGGAGCATCCATCCTCCATATGCCTGAAATCCATAATTAGCTTCACGTAACGCATCAGGAGCTGTGAGTTGTCATGGTACTAGGGAACGAACCTTCGAAGGGTATCTTTGCGAGCAAAGAGACGCCCGCAGTAGTCACACTTGTGGTTCCGCTCCTTAGCGTGAACGCTTTGGTGGTGCCTTTGGAGGTCTGTCTTGCGCACAAACTTCTTGGTGCAACTCGGGACCTGGCAGGGAAAGGGGTATTCGCGCTTCTCGTCGTGCGTCTCCATGTGGGACTTGAAGTTGTAGCTGCGGCTAAAGAACTTGCCACAGCCCTTAATCATACATTGGAAGTTGGCTTCCTCCTTTGTTGTGTGCCTTCTAGTCGGGCGGCGTTTGGCCCTCTTTATACTCGTCCAGTTATGAGTGCTTGCTTCCGGCAGTGATGGCGAGGGGCCAAGCTGGGAAGGCAAAAGCTGGAGATGCTCAGGCGTGCGAGGCTGGATGCTCGGCGGCATGGGTGACTGGGACTGGGATGGAGGCTGCATGTCATCTCCCCTCAGATACGCCTGTCCGTTGGCTCCGAAATGGGCCTTGTTTGGATGGCTGCTGGGCGCTAGCGGTCTAGGGGCATGCTGATACTGGGAGCTATCGGGGACGGTGCTGTATGACAGAGTTTCCCCCATTTTGGACTTGGAAGTTATCTGGTCCTGTGAAAAGCTGAGAGAACTCCTGGAGGAGAACGAAGGGGGCTCTCTACCAGGACCGTCATTGGACGAAGGCGGTGGCGTATGCATGAAAGCAGGAGAGTGGGAAGCAGTCCTTGAGTAAACTGCACTGGCTGGGTAAGACGGAGAAAGCTCATAATTGCTGAACGAGTCATAGTCGGATAGAACGTTGGGCATGGTCGAGGTGGTTGAATCTGGGGGGGAAGGTGCGGCTCCTAAGTTGGGGGTTGTCCAGGCGACACTGGTAGGAATAGAGTCGAGAGATGCGAAAGGGCTGCCAGCATCAGCTGGGTGAGCAAGGTTAGGGTCTACTATCGACCCGTAGGGAGATGGGAGGTTGCAGGCGTTATCGAGAGAGGCCAGTGACGCGTAGTTTGTGCTAGAGCCCTCTGGCATACAGCTGGACTGGATGAAGGGCGGCGGCGAGTCGAGGGACTGGCGTTGCGGAGAGTAAGGCGAGTTGGTGAGTGAGGGGGGTGTCAGATCCATGTCGAATACTTAAATTGGACGAGGGCCGTTGGCTGTTGGGGGCAGAGATGCTGACTTCGGTTCTTTCCCCTGTGTGGCCGAAGTGGAATACTGCTGGGGATCGCGGTAGCCAGGTCGCCGGTTCTTGGCTAGGACGCTGGCGACTGCACAAGAGCCTACTATTATGTAGGTTTTTCTCGCAGCTGCTAGAACCGGGCTGTGACGCGTGACACTTGCGGTAGGATGAAGGCGGAGATGAATATATAAGGTAGGACACCCTGTTCCTTGGGAGGCGAGCTGCGAAGAACTTAGGACAAGGGTGAGTGTGCTAGATGGATGGCGTATGGGTTGGCAAGATAAGTAAAACCAGAGTTTCTGAAGTAGGAACTCGAGATTGAGAGCGGGTGGGTTGGATTTCAAGTAATAGTACGTCTGCCGAGAGCCAGATTTGGAGCATTCTGATGGATCAAAAGCGGGCGCTGATCAGGTCTGGTATGGGTACCTACTCGCGGAGTCTCGGTCAGGGTACTCCATATCTGGACTCGCTGCAGATTTCTCGGACGCAGATGATCGGCAGCATGCTCTTGTCCTCACACGTATAGCGTGGTATTGGGGGCCGGAGGATGGGTCTGGCGTGAGAAGTAACCCCGTTGAGGGCCCTGACATTTGAGATGGGGGATATCCACCAAGATGACATGGTAGGGTCTACGAATAGATTTCAACAGGGGAGCTCGGTCGGGGGTTCGTCAAAGGGCTACATACCAGACACTAGTAATATTGTGTACGTACACAAATGCTCGTTGGACCACCATATCGAGAATGGGAATTTGGTTGTGGCTTGGCGGGAATCTCACTCGCATCCCGCGCGGGTGAGGAGAGATACAGAGCGATTGCCGGGCAGGGCTTATTCGGAAATACTACCCACATCGTACCCCGTACTATTCAAATGTACGAGAAGTACGTACTTAGTACTATTGTAGGTGTACGGATACGAGTACATAGATTACTACTCGTACGAGTAGTAAGTAGTAAGTAGTACTCGTGGCAGTATCGTGGGAGTAAACCTGTGGCAGGGTCCCGAGCTTTAGAGTCGACAAGGGTTTGGGTACACACACGCCCCCTCTACAGTGCGACATGGGAGTATGGAAAGTGAAGTGGTATCCGCACAAGCCCTCCAAATCGCAGAGGGATGAATTTTTGGGATGTTGCTGGTGGGGAAACAAGGAAAAGTGGGCGCATTCCAAATTCCTTGCTAGGGGGCTGGGGCCCCTCGCTGCTTGGGTCCTCGGGACTCGCTGAGTCGCTGGGGTAGGCAATCTGCAGGAGCCAGTCCTTGCGGACATTTGGTAGTATTTATTTTAAGCACCATCAATGTTTCACAGACCGGAAACGATCGCGCTTACGCTTTGAGTCCTGCAGAGCAGATGTTGATGCGGTACGTGGGTGACCCGCGCTGGTGGCCAGGTGAGCAGGACAATTAGCAAGGCAACTGAAGCTTCCGGAGATGATTGTATCCGAGGAGGCCTAAACCGGTGGCGAATGATTACATGAATGCCCCTCGGGCGGGTGTCGTTGATTGATACTGTCGCAGTGTGGGTTGGTTGAATGGTTGGTGGCGGGCGTCAAACGGTCGCCTGTCGGCACCCTGCTCTGCTAATACTTGACTTCCAGGAAAGGATATGGCCGACCAGCGTGTACAAGTAGGTTAGACTGCTCTGGATGTATGTACTCGTACTATGTACATAGTATGTAACTGACGAGATTCTGGTCGCCTTCTGCAAGATGGCCAACTCCGCCACTGTTGAGGTGAGGGAGGCCGGTCGCCAGAGGGATTGAGGCGGCCCCATTGGTCAGATGCAACACTCGTAGGCATCGCCTTGCGTGTAACCATGCAGGGCTGCGCCAACACCTACCAGTGAGGGGGCGTCCCATCACACCACTTCAACACGGGCCGTGGTCGGTTAATACAGTTGGATCAACCTTGACGTAGCGCACCGGTGGAGTGCCTCGCTTACGTGTTGGTCGTCTGCGCTTGTTGGCAGCCTTGGTTTCCAATATTGGGTGGTTGGTTACACTAGAGTGGACCAACTCCAAGGTGCTGAGGGTTTCCAACATCACAGCCACTGCCTCAGCCCGACAGCGTCATACATACGGTAGGTATCCGTACCTCCTGCATATACTGATCACTCTTGGTTCCCTGCCGCTGAAATAGCCGCCGCCGTCGACGTCGAGTTGAAGCAGGCCTGTGCAGCAGTAGCCGATCGCGCCTAGTGCGGTTGATGGTGACGATAATACCAGTGTACCACAGCCACGTGCGTGCCGTCCGAGACGGGGTGGCTGGCAGATTCTGGAATCTCATCATAGGTACACTACGTATACGAGTACCATTATGATATATGGTTGGCCAATTCGTATGGACCTCCTATATTTGCCTTTGCCTCTTGATCCGGCCTCGTATGGATATTCTGGGAAGATTTATGCATAGTTGTAAGCACATCGGCACTGAGTGCCTGGTCGATCTTTATGAGCGGTGCCAAGCGCTTATGTCCTGACTCCCCCGTTAGCGTCGTGACGAGCACAACAAACCGCATGGCCTTGGCAAAAGACACAATTCCTGATCTAGTCCTGGCATCGCGATTGCAACTTCATTCACCTAGGTACAGTGTTGCTGGGTTGACATGTCGTCTCACAGAGAAGGGGGGGGGAGGGGGAACCTTGCTATCATCTCTCGATATCCTCGGAGCTTCATCGAGCGATTTGCGTACGCCAGCGAGGCCAACTTTCCTACGCTTCACAAGTCCACACCATGCAGTAGGTACGTCATGCAAATGTCACGGCACCGTGGTAGCACGCGCTGCCTCAATCTGGCCAGGCCTAAACTGGGGGAAGAGCCCGCTAGCAAATAATCCTTAATACCTGTTGTATGAACCATCACTCCCAAATTCCTTCGCTGGGCTGCCTGCTCGCAATACGGCCCACAAGGGGCACACCAGCCTGGCAAACGTGACTCCAGGGAGGCCATTGCTTGAACATGGAGGCGCCAGCGGAGCGTTGCAAATGTCCCTACCGAGTATGGAGTAATAACACTGATGAGACCAGCATCTGGCTGCAACGCACAGGTTTCAATTCCAACCATGATTTTCAATCCTGATGCCCCACTGTAACCCACCAGCCTGTGCGGGCAACAAAATGAGGATATAGCCAGGGGTCAACCAATCATGAACCACCATGTACGCGTGGCCTGACCCCGTCTCCGCCTCTTGGAAGATGATGCGCGCAGGCTTGAAAGGTACTCGTAGTACTACTCGTACGAAGTAGGCTAGTACGTCGTACTAGCCAGTTGGGCAACCCCATATCAGCCATTTTCCCCGTCTCAGCCTTTCCCGCCTTGCCAAATCCCCGAAGGTGAGACAGAAGGCCTCCGCCAGCCGACGCACGATTGAACCGGATTCTGCCCGAGTTGGGGGGAGGGGGTGGGCGGACACCTGGCGAGAACTGACCTGCTCGTCCACATGGTTTCCAACGTCGAAGAAACATCCCTGCGTGCTGCCGCCCCCGATGGCGAGAACCGCTGAAAGTTTCGGGGCTCATTGAATGACGTGCCGGCATGGACGGCAACTTTCTCCAGGCGGATGATAACAAGGTTGTTCCGCTAGCGAGATGTGAGGACCACACACCGCACCCTCCCCCAGGCCCACTGGCTGTTCGGCCAATTCTGCTTTGAGTTGGCTACTGAGCGTGAAATGTCCTCCCCCGTACGTCAATTTCGACCGACGGTGTTTTGTTTAAGACGAAGATGATTCGAGCGCACAGTGGCGCATATGAGTGTATTTTGTCGCCAACCAAGGAGATTCTCACCTTGAATACCCAAGTCCAATGGCTTGACCAGCTCAACTGTGCTGGAACTGTCTGGGAGAACTAAAACCAAAATTCCGAATCTGAGGGATGCGGGAGCGTGTTGTGGCCTCATTCGTTAAGCCCAAGGCTGTATCCCTAGAGTGTCGCGAGACAAATCGTCGATGGCCCAGACACACTATGGATGTCTACGAGACTTTGTTTTACATGGAGCATTTTGTGCTAGTAATACATCTATCACCTGACGGACGTCATCGGTCATGGTGTTCGTGAGAAGTTGAGGCTCCTATTTCCAATGGCAGTTACTACACAGCACGAGCTACGTGCGGCACCTGCAAACGACATTCCCCGCTGACACACGCATAGATGCATCATCATACCTTGACTCACCATCAAACAGTACTATTAGTATCTGCCCATACGAGTACGAGCGAAGGCCTAGGAGCAACTTAACAAATGAAGTCATGGTCTGAATTCAGAGCCCCGGAAGCTACCTAGTAATTCGATTTAAGCGAGATGTGGATCGGGCAGGACTCTGTCAAGACATTACGAAGTATTACTTCTGTGAGCTGAGAAACAAGGCGGGCCAGGCGAGCACCTGTGTCCATGAAAGCACCGGATCGATCACCGTCCGAGACCCAACCGGCGGGCCACAGGGCTGGCAATCCGGCGAAGGATGCACAATGTGGCCGGGCAGTGGACACACACCCCTCCAGGGACACAGGGAGGTATCTACAAGGGTCCATGTCTGTCCCACGGTCCCTGCCATATCCTTAGTGACCAATGCCGACCATTGGCCTCTATCGCCGTACGGGTGCCAGACCACTCAACACTGTCGTCGAGGGCATATAGCGTCATACCTACTCCGTACATACGAGTAGTAGCTTCAATGTTCCCTTGGTGCCCATGGTCAGTAATTTGCTCTTCTCCAACAACATGAATTCTGATCGGGACGGCTCTGGCGATACTCCTATCCTCGTATCTGCTTCCGTAGCGAGTCGGGAAGTTGCTTTCGTGCAATACCCGGCGATAGGAGATTTTTTTTCTATTTCCATCTTCACCCATGCTGCCACGCATTGGATGCGGACGGGCGGGAATAGGTACCCGGAACTCCTTATGTTAGCCCTGCCCGGACACATATTAATATCACGTTACCAGAAACAACGGCGTGATATATGTTATTATATCTGATTGGGACCTGGCGACCCAAGGTGAAAGAGTGAGTAATAGGTCTAGCCTCAGCATGGCTTGATTGCTAGAGACGAGAGAATGTTCTTCTGGTGTCACGCGTGGGAGAAACGGGGGCGCCCCCACCGGCTGAAATTCAGATCACCAACTACCCAAACCACACGCACCACAGCGCCCGCATGTCCTGCAGACGGCAGATGTGCCCACAAAGTGCGCTGATAGGAACCACCATAGTACTAACTCAACTTCTGCGCCTTCAACCGAATGCCTCTGAATGCTGCCGATCACCGAGACAGCTGAATTGGGCTCTAACTCTTGTTGTTGAACTGCCCAATGACTGGCTGCCGAAATTGTTAGTATCCACGATGTGTTTGGAAGCAGCCAACCGCAGGAGCAATACATATCGGGTCCAATAACAATATTAATTATTGCAACTATTACTACGGAGTACTGAAAGTACCATCTAGCGGGTATGGACCTTGGTAAGAAAAAAACCAAAGACTAATGTTAGCGCAAGCTAGATCTCCACAGTGTCCAGGCTGCAGGGTCGTCGCCATCGGATTTAAGGACCAACCCCATATTTGTTGAGTGTCGGTGCCCGAACGTGTTTGTACTTGTATTTAGTGTGGTTACATTAATAGTACATTTTACCTGACATTGGTACTCTATGTGGGGTAGTAGTACATGGCCGTAGAAGTAATAATAGTAATTACATGGGCCTCGCACGCGCCTGTCTGGCAAGTTGCCCTACCCGCCAAGTTGGTGCGCTCGATGAAGTCCAAACAGGGGGCCCAAATTGTTACCTCTCCGGCTGCCTTCGAGCCTTACAACGGTAGCCAGTCATCTTGGCAAATTGGCTTCTTCATTTGTCACAGGCGTGGTGGAGTTGAGCGATGTTTGGCGTTGGCCGTTGGTGGCGGGCCGGCAATTACGCACGAGGCCCGTCGAGGTCGGAGCCGTAGGAGCGGATCTCCAGAATCCATGTCGTCTCAACCGCCGACCGCCGACCGCCGACTGCTGTCCGCTGACCACCGCTGACCGACCCAGGCATTTCTGCATTACCGGGCGCTGCCCTCCTAAAAGGAGGTCCCGGATTTGGGTCTCTGATTTTGATGTCGAGTCGTAATTAAATAATATCAAACTTATAGTTAGAGAGGTGGCCTCGCACCGTTACACCGTCGCCCCACCGATGCCACGTCCGGACTCTAACTAGAGCGGGCGCGCCGTTATACCTCTGGCCCCCACAAACCAAAAATCATCGGCTCTACTACGTACTATTAGCAGGTACGTACGGTGTATAAATAGGTAGTAATAATTGTTGGCAGCTCTCCGGGTGCACTTGGAGCCGCATGGTGATGAACAACAGGGACTGGAAACCCTGGAGCTAACATTGAAATTGAATGCAACCTCCATGTCACGAGAGGATTTACCCATGATCTTGGACCATGCTACAAGCAGCATCGACACTACGTGCTAAGTACTACTGGTAGTGGACAATTGCCATGTACAGATAGTACCTGTCTATCGCAAGTTCAATGGCAACATTGAAGATACAATGCGGCCTCTACCAAGACCCCAAGACTCCGAGGTAATGTCGTATTGCCAGAACCTACGAATGGTACTACATTGGCCTGCTCTGAAATCTCAATATCAATGGCTCTGGCACGCTAGTTTCCGGGTTGAAGGTCCGTAGAGCAGCCCTAATACGGCAAGGCATGGACGGCAAAGCACCGCAGAGGTTGGGGGGTTCAGGATCGCCCGCACGGGTAGATCGAATCCTGATGGAATTAAAAAAAACTTCAAACTCTCCAATCTGCATCTACTATTTGTTTTGCAGGAAAGTAGGGTCGGGACGGTGGTCAGTGGATAAAAGGCCTCTGGGATCATTCGTGTCAGACTGTCATGTATGTGTACACACACACACACACACATGTATTTGCCGATCTTGGCACCCTCGCTCGCCCCGGCTGCTCTAGGGTCCACGGTCAGCCCGTTTGATCTAATACGGTGCCGTCGGTACCTCCCCTCGCCACCAGACTTAAAAATGAAACATGAAACATGAAACAAGCCCATGGAGCTAGCCTAATGTTTCTTGCTCGCCTACCCGGAGTGAGTCTGTTGGCTACGACTTGAGAGCTTGCGACTCCTACGAGCCAACTTCGTCCACCAGTGATAAAGGAGGGGTGGCATTGCATGATCTTATTCGCATTCCCTTGGAAGCTGGAGGCTGGATCGTCTAATTCTATATATAGCTGGCAGTTTAATATTACGGTTTGCGGTTGGTCGTCGACCAACAAACGGCCCGCCGTACCATCACCAGATCCTGAAAATGCATGGAACAGTGGACATGTATGTAGCAGTCACACCATGATTCATCTCATCTTACACGCTTCTCAACTGCCTTACCATCGCCCGCGAGATTGAATGAACCAACAGCGTTTTTCACAAGCTGACCCGGGCGACTGTTGACAGACGCGCCCAGCCTGTGTTGCCCCTGCGCCAGTATCAACGGCGCACACTTCGAACACTCTCCAAGCGCTGTGGTCAACTGAAGTAGTAGCCCATAGAAGACACATCATATGAAAAAGGCCGCACCATTACCACCGCCCGGCTGATAAAACTGCGACCGACGAGACGTCACCAGACGCGACAGCTAATTCGTTGCGTTCTGGCCCAGACATGTCTAAGCTGGGGAGGGAAGGTTGAGGAGATAGCCGTCGTCGGCAATAGCTGGGTTGATATTCGAGTACGCCGCAGAGTCTTGATGGTCAGGGGAAGATATGGCGACCTCTGAGCAGCAGGTACCGCCAGTGGCCGCTAACAACAAGCTGCTGTCAAACCCTGGCAGCTTCTAAGAGGCGTTACTTGCAGCCACTGATAGTGGCCGTATACTTGGGGTCATTGGAACCGGGTGACCATGGTCCCCTACTGGAAAAGTAACCACTCTCAAGCGGGAGACAAGCACTGTATCTGCTTCCAGGCTCCAGAATCAGCACTACAATAACCCGTCAGCTCTCCCTAGCTCACTCCGGGTCGACCTAGGGGTAGTGAGGAGAGGGAATCCCCATGGCGGACCAAAAAAAAAACAGTTGAGAATGGTGAACCGGGCGGCATGTGAAGTAGAATATATACGATATAAAGAGGTCACCCCACAGACAGAGGTATATCTCCATATGCGCTCCAGCTCGGAAAAGCTGCTAGGACTGTGGACACCAGTCTACGCAAGATGTAGATGGCTGTACCAAAATCTGTTGCTTGAGCCGCGACCACGTAAATTTCGATCGCTAGCATTTCGGGAGACGGTAAATTCTCTCCCAGTATGACTGAGTTGAGACCGGCAGCGAGAGATTTGCTTTCGCTGACTTTCTGCCTTCGGCTTGGTCTCTTGAAGCCCTGGACCAGTTCTCATACAACGATCACTCAACGTGCAGGGTCGGCATCGCGCCCGTGCACCTGTTTCGACCACTGTGATTTGAAAATAAGCCTTCTGATGCATTCTTTTGGGCCGTGACTGTGCCGTAGTCTGGCATTTTTGGAAAGGGGGGAAGGGCGATGCTTCAGGCCCCTCCACCCGTGCTGACCGAAGGGGACACCTCTGTCTTCAGATCCCCACAGCGGTCCTTGGCCGTGGCAGCATACTTCCTTGTGGGGAACCCTGGCCGGCTATCTTTGGAGCTGGTCAACTTGGCGTCCTTGACGTCAGTAAGCCCCCCCTAAAGCGGGTGTTTGTTCTGGTACTACTGTGTGACACATATCGCAACACCCACCTTCGACTAACCACCGGCTCCTTCGCTCATCTTTCTCCTTTTCATTGGTTGCTAATCTTGTTGGAAGGGGGGGGGGGAATGACAAGTACTCCCTTGGAGCCGTCGTAGTACCAGTAGTACTTGCGACGACTCCCACATTTACAGGGCCCCATGTTTGGGCGACGATGCTTTGCATAGGTCATCGTACATCGTAGGTGTCACACCATTGGCAACGAGGCCAAGGATTGAGCTGTGTCAACGATGCCTGAGCGTTCTGAAGTGGATGGATACACTCCTCCAACAAATCTCGCGGGAGGCTCCACGGTCTTGGCCGATAGCGAGAGATACTTCCAGGGAAGGTATTCGCACATAAAATGCATGTCGAAGACGCCCTATGCCGCATGTTCATACCTCCAGCCAAGACACAGAACCTGGACCCTAGGAAGGGAATGGTTCGGGTACTTGGATCGCATGGTGCCGGAGTTAGCGGTTGATTATTGCACTGACCTTGAGTCAAACAGTCGCCTCGCTAGTAAGGAATTCTTTGAACAAATCCCGGAAGTGTGTGGCTATCGAACGAATGGTCAGTGGTTGGCTAAAGACAGAACAGGATTTTGCCCTACGTTGTGGTGATACTGGTTGGTACGTATTGGCCGTTGACTGGAGGCTCAGGTTGAGTGAGGGCAGCCTGTTGGATCCTGTCGTCGAAGATGCATGTTCTATTTGAAATTCCGCACGGTCGAGCTGGTGAAACGCCTGGGCGAATTGGGGATTGCCGAAAAAACAACAAAAAAATAGGCTGAGCGCAATTGATGAGCCAAGCTGGCTTTTAAACAAGCTGAAGCTCGATAGTGACCTGGTGGCAAGCCTTTTGCGGAGTCGACAGGAGTGGAAGGCAAGAGAGCTGAGACCAGCCTCGCTGGATGATGAGTCAGCGAGGATTTACTACCTATTACATGTTGGGATCCCCGTTCTCGGCAGTTGCCTGTAGTACTCGTAGCCTTGGTGGATCATGACGCGGCGCTCGACGTTACATGGACTTGGCCCCACGTCATGAACACCGCCTTGACCGCATCAACGTCCCGCACAGCGACGTGGCAGCAACACCGGTGCTCATCGGGCGGCGAGCTCATGACTGCAAGACGCACACGAGAGTGGCGCTCATGGGCGCCTACAATTCGTTTTTTGCAGTGAAGTGGTGAGGTTGTGGGAAGCAACTGCACGACACCACGTCATTCCTTCGAAGCTTCACCGCCGAGGCCAACGATCAACATGGCGAACGCCCCTGGACACACCTTCGGGCCAAAGTGCCGCCTGGCGCCTGTCCACCACACGAGAGAAAGGAATGATGCGCCACCCATCGAGGCACAGTTCTTCTACTCATCTTTGATCCCCATCGATGACCCGCTATCGACAAGTTCCGTGACTGGTGGTACCGACACCAAATCTGGCAAGGCGCCGCTGCGTCCTTTTGCCCGTGGCGACAATAATACTCTCGAGAAGGCTTGGCTTGAATTGCAGTCTGATGGGGACCGGAGCGATCACGATAATGCCAGGAAGTGCCGCAAAAAGACGGCATCAGCAGCTAAGGCCAGTGCAGAGAAGAGGGCATTGCTTGTGCAGACTCTTGCTCGCAAGCACTCAGAGCGGCACCGGGCCTCCTTTGAGCCTCAGGATATGTTAATTCCTGCAGAGTTGGACTCTGGGGGGTTGACTGACCGCGTGTGCTGCCCCAGGCTCATTATCGATATCACGGAGGAGCTTGAGAAAACCTTCTGTGCTCTAACCAGACAGGTGGATTCCTCTTTGCAACCCGATCGGATTTTACAAGATGTAATTGGGGTAATAGATCGATGGCGACAATCTGACACTCAACCGAGTCAGGAGCCGCGCGCGTACCAACTTGAAGAACCATCAGCTACTGTCGTTCAAGCTATTCCGGACGTGCCTGTCTCTTCCTCATCTCCTCAGAAACCAAAACCTAAGCCCGAAGTACGTAGCGACACGATATATCATAAGTATCCGATTGGGTCTCTGCGAGAACGCGATGGAAGGCCTCGATCGACTTCGCAGGCCACGAATCACCCATCAAGAGCTCAGACCCCGGTGGGTAGCCCAGCTCCTGCTCGCTCATATGGGGTCGACGATGGTATTTGTGGCAAACCTTTCGTTCGTGTTGGCACCAACGGCGAACAATCCCCGCAACTCTCGGCGTCAATTCCTCGATATGATAGCCTAGTTCCTGCTGAAGGGCTTCGTGACGAAGAATCCGATCATTTGGAAGTTCTGGAACCCCCAGGAATCGGGCCGATAAACAAGGGCGAGGCGCTGGAACTTAATGATAAACAGTCTGTGGAGGTCGCTGTCGGAGTATCGAGGCTTCATATGGTCTCGCTTCCAATACTACAGATGAAACCTATTTACTGGTCCCCAGTTAACGACATGGCTGTCGTAATGAGGGCCACATGGTTCTACAGGTTGGTTGACCTATTATATTTGGGGTAGATATAAGATATTGACATTAGTAGGGATACTATGGTCCCTGTCTCCCCAATAGTTGCCAACCAGCTGGAGGCGGGCTACCAAGAGTTGCAACCTTGGACTGAGACGTGGAGCGACGAGGTTAGGTGTGCCATTGAAGTTGGCCCTCTAGGAGAGGAGAAGGTTTCTCACCGATTGTGGTCTAAGGAGACCGATCAACCAACAAGAGACACCATTTCAGCAGGGCAGCCGAGTATTTCGTCGGATCCTTACTGCGCTGCTCGGTGCTTCTGCGGAGAAGCAGCAGCCGAAGGCTCAATAGAGCCTATTAAACCCAAGAAAGAGTCCACCTCGGAACTGACCTTTCGTCCCTTCTCCAACTACCATATCATGTATAAGAATCAACGGGAAGCCTTCATGCTGAAGCCGAGCTTGAGCCCGTCCGCCTATTATGGAAGGAGGCCGCTCGCAAAGATTATGAGAGGGGTGACAGTCGGGGTACCGGTTGTGAGAGGCTTCGATCGCCCTAAGTGGGAGCGTATACACCTCAAGAAGCAGCCGCCCAATGAAGCTGGAGTCTCGGCAGCTAGTGAGTCGTATGAGAGCCGCGGCAGTGGCGTTTGCGCAGCATGCAAGGCAGACAAGGACCAGGGGCAAGTTATGGACCTCGTGCTTGTGGCGCACGGAATTGGGCAGAAGTTCGCTGAAAGAGTCGAGAGCTTTCATTTTACACATGCCATCAATGGTTTCCGCCGGGCAGTTAACCTTGAACTTGGAAGCCCCATTGTCCAGCAGGTTCTCCGGGAGGGGCAGAATGGGCTTATGATTTTGCCTTTGAACTGGAGGATGGGCTTGTCATTTGAGGATGGAGGCCCTCTCCAGGAGGAGGACAAGGTACGACATGCTACAGACGGGTTCGGGCTCAAAGATATTGAGCCAAAAACGATACCGGCTATTCGTAGCATGATTTCCGACGTCATGTTCGACATTCCCTTCTACATGTCACATCACAAGGGTAAGATGATCAAGGCCCTCGTATCGGAGGCTAATAGGGTGTATCGCCTCTGGTGTCGCAATAACCCGGGGTTCGCGGAGAAAGGTCGTGTCCACATCATAGCTCACTCTCTGGGCAGCGCCATGGCTCTCGAAGTGCTATCTCGCCAGCCCACGGTTGTACCGCCGCTTGACCTTTCACGGAAGGAGCCCGAAACAACGTTCTTTGAATTCGACACCAAGAACCTATTTCTAGTTGGCAGCCCGGCCGGGTTTTTCTTGCTCCTTGAACGAGGAGCCCTCATGCCACGGCGTGGTAGACACAAGCCAGGTGCCGATCTAGCCGACACAGTTGCCGGTGACGTCGTGGGAGAAGTTGGAACGTTTGGATGCCTGGCGGTGGACAACATCTACAACGTGCTTGCAAAAGAGGACCCAATTGCCTACTTGCTGAATGGCGCTGTGGACTCGACCTACGCGTCTAGTTTGAAGCTCGCCCACGTTCCCAGCACGGCCACGTCATTTTTCAAAGCTGTTGGTGATGCATTTCGTCATGTTGTCCCGGGCATGGGCCCAGTTGTGAACCCCTTGGCCCCTGATTCCACCGACCGACCACCGACATTCCGGCTGCCGTCGCAGCTTGAGCTCGAAGTTCACGACTTTACTAGGGAGGAAATTGCAGAGAAGAAGGCCTACCTGCTCAACGACAACGGCCAGATCGACTGGTATCTACGGTCCGGAGGCGGGCCACTCGAGATCCAGTATCTCAACATGTTGAGCGCCCACACCAGCTATTGGACAAACCACGACTTCATTCGAATGGTCTGTATGGAGGTTGGAAGAAAACCTGGACGGGCAAACGCACTTCCTGCCATGCGGGCGGTAAAAGCGACAAAGCGCCTCGTTCAATGATCGCATCGCTTTATGGAGTCTTGGAAGGTTTGGATCTTGGCCTGTGTAGCGGTATAAGTGAGACATGGCGTTCAGGGGCTGTATTTGCTACGATGCATTTGCACTCAGTGTTTATTTGTCTCAGTCCCTTAGATATTTCGACGGCTTTCGAAGATGATAGATTATACTACGGACTATGTAGTCAATGACTTCAACGACGGTTTCAATATTCAATTCCAGTTAAAACGCCTAATGCTAAGGTATTTAACAAGATACTAGCCTATGCGGAATATAGATTCTGATTCCCTGATAGCACGGTACTAGTTGTATCTAGAAGCCTTCCAACTCCATCATTTCTTGGTCCAGGGCCTCGTCGTCGTACTCGTAGGGGTCTTTATTAGCGTCGGTGCCACCAATGGCGGTAGCCATATTTGGATTTAGCGATGCGTCCTCAAGCTCGCGGATCCTCTCATTATCCATCTTCTCCTTGTGCTCCATTAGGTCTGCATACCCCCAGGTGCTGATGCCCTCCTGATCTTTGGCACGGAAGGGCTGGGCCATTGTTCGGAGGAACCTCCTCGCGCTGCTGACCGCCATATCTGTGCTCAGGTTCGTATCAGCGTCGAGAAGGCCCTGATTGATCCATTTGGGAAGCTGGGTCCTTTTCTTCTGGAAGCGACGATCGGCTAGGACCATGATACCGTAATCATCTTTGCCTCGTAAGACTCGCCCTAGACACTGCGCGGCGTGGCGCATGGCGTCGAAGGAGAGGAAGTCGTTCTCCTTGATGCGGTAGGTCTCTCGTAGGAACTCTAGCCTGGCCTTGAGGATACGCGATTCTGTGTACTGGAACGGGACCCCAATACACAGCACAGTTCGGCCGTATTGGTGGTCGAAATCAATACCCTCAGACACTTTCCCTCGTGCGACACAGAGTAGCACGGCTCCACGGCCGTTGCAACAGGCGGTGCGATACGTCTCCAGCGCCAGGGAGGTTTCCTGTGCATCGGGTGTCTCCACCAGAATGAGCTTGTATTTCCATACCTCATCAAGAATGCCCATTCCTTGCCACATGCTGATAATAGACTCCATGTAGAGATATGATGGAAAGAAAACGACCATGCCGTCTGGTGTGATCTTGGCAAACTCCGTGAGCAGGTTTCCGTAGTTTCGAACTACGCTGGGCTCGTTTCGGACTTGGAAGCTGGTCGATATGGCGGCCTGATCACTTCCGCGAGTGACTATCATAGGCAAGAAGGAACGTCGGGCAAGGGTTATGCTGTAGGACTCTTGGATGACGGTGGGGAAATCTAGCATTTTTGGATACATCTCCAGCGGCGAGATTGTTCCAGACGTGATGATGACAGAATAGAAACGCTCAAAGACGGGTCGGATGGCAATGGCTGCGTCGAGACAGGTAAAGTGTAGGATGGGATTGGGAACTTCGGCGGTATCGGATTCGTATGGCTCCAGGATCAGCAAAAAGCCTTTCTCGTAGGTTGCAACAAGCGTCGCAAAAGTTGCCACTTCTTGCAACGGCTGATAGTCTTCGATATTTGTGAGTTCTAGCGTCCTCACAAGTGATGTTAGTCGTTCGGCACAGAACCGGAGCGGCTTCTTTTCAATAAACGTGTGCTCCCTCAGGTGAGCGAGGAAAGAGGGCGGAGTTTCTGAAATGACCTGGCGGACTTTCATTCGAGTCTAGGGACGAGTAATTAGCTATGAATAGACGTGAGACTGTGTGGGAGAAAAATGACAAACCTTGAGGTACTCGATAAAACGCTTCAAGAAGGCCACAAAATGCTCTGCTCTGCGGATGTTGCCGGGCACTGCCTCCTTCAACAGGTCTTCTGGTAAAGCTGAGGAACGGTTAGCGATAGTTACCCCGGCGAATTCCAGAGGACCAGCGTCTCCTTACCCGGATTGGACATGAGGGCGTCCTCTTGCCTCGCCTCGTCGGCATCCCGCAAACCCTGTACAAGCTTCTGGTACTCATTCTGCAACTGTTCCTGGTCGGTGTCCCGCATCTCCGAAATCTTGCGCTCAAGGTTCTGAGCCCCCCTGGTTGCTTTGCGCAAGGAATCCTCAGTGATATCGGTACTCAGGGCTTCGATGCAGACATTGTCAATGTTGTGCGCTTCATCAAAAACGACAATGCAATCCTTGGCGAAGTCTTTCGACACTCTTTCAGCAATCTTGGGATCTAGTAGGTAATGATACGAGAAAATTACGACATTGCAGTATTGCATCTAATTGAATATGTGAGCCGATGAAACGCCAACTAGGAAAGACTGCGCTTACCATACGCCGCACCGTGAAGTATGGGCACTGCTTGTGCTCCTCGCCGTAGCGAAGAATGCTGTCGAAGGTCCAGACCCCGTTTGGGATGAGATTATGAGGTTCGAGTAAGTCGAGATTCTAGAGCGCTGTTAGTAAACACGCAATCAGACTAGAGGGTGTTCGGGACGCACGTCGTGGTAGACGCAGAGATCGACGTTCTCGCCCCGTTCCTTCTTCTCCTTGACAAACCCTGCCGTCAAGCTCCGGCACCGGGCGTCAACAATGGCACCGCTCTTTTCTCGCTTGACAGAAGGGTGAAGACAAAGGTTCTTTCTACTTGTTAATCCGAGGCCTCGGAACTCCTCCTCGTAGCCAAGCTGCTCAGCTCGGTACTTCATCAAAGACTCTAGCTCGACCAGTGCCTTCTCAATCTCGGACATGGTACCTATGGGTCGTTAGAAATCGACCTCGACTATGTAGATTGGCTGGTGCAAACGAACGGGAGCAGTAGATCAGCTTCCGTTTTTCTGGCATATACTGCTGGTAGGCCACGATGAGAGAGAGAAGAGAGACCGTCTTTCCGGTTCCTGAAGGCATTTCCAGGACGCAGTGACCACCAGCGTCCAGGGTTTCTGTTTACTAGCGTTAGCTAACCCAGCCGTGAAGGTTATGCTTCGGAGGTGCCATACTCTTGAGGTCGCACATATATCTTGAGTGAAAACGCCATGGTCAGCCTGGAATAGATAGGCTTGGCTCTTTTAACTCACGCATATTGTTCTGTGGCACAATATCAGTCAGCAAGTAGATAGTATTGATGCATGGTTTTATGGTCGTGAACCCACCTGGATATATCCTGGGATACGGGAAAAGCACCGGGAGATCGCTAGGTAGAATCGGTGAGCACAGGATGAGCCACGGCAGATGTAGATATGGGACTCATCATACTCTATATTGAACTTCATTTTGGCGCCTTGAGAGGGCTGAACGCACCCTCAGCGTGATGCCACAGAAGGCTGGAGTCCACAAAGTTTTCTTCCTTCACGGTTGCGGCTCTAATGGATGTCTGAGGCGCTGGGTCGCTGAGGCGCTGACGTGACGAGGTTTCCACAAAGTTACAGGGATGCTGGCGCCAAAAGCACCGCGAAATCACGTGATGAGCTTCCTCACCATCAAACGCCACATCACAGTGAAATGCACCACAACTTCCACTCACTCATCTTCAGCTCAGTTCTGAATATTTCATGTTGAACTATTTGGGAAGAGCACTTCACTTAATTGAATCTCACCCAATCCTCGCAGTCCACTGGATACACGAACCCAACTCAAAGGTTGTACAGACTGGAGCTGGGCACCGCCCTAGTAGCAAACTCTCTTGCTGCTAACGAAACGTCAGGGCTTTAATGCCTAGTATACTAACGAACCGAGAGGAAAATCTCCTCCAGCATTCCCCTCGCATTTACTCTTCCTTCGATGATTGTTGTTAATTGGAACGTGACTGTCCCTGCCGGCCAGCTAGGCTTGGCTATTATGGTACACGACCAAAGCCTAGGTCTCATATTCCTAGGACTCGAAACTATCCTTACAGTTTCCACCTAAACATAGTCATGGATGCCTTTGGAAATTCGTAAGTATCCTGGGCTACCCAAGAACTCTCCTCGATGCGGACCTCCGACTTCTCCTCGGTATTTGCACTCTGCACACTACTGCCCGTCACGGTATACAAGTCTACCTTAACACCATGGGGAATACCCTCAAGCCTTGTTGCGAAGGCCTTAGACTCGTGAATATTAACAACCACCAAGGAGGCGACCCCATCGTCACTGACTGCTGCACTCGTCTCAAGCCAAGGCGTCTCAATGGTGCCTCTGATCCACTCGGGCCGAGTCGGGCCCTCATATTCACCGCTCTGCACATGACAGGCGACGGTGGTTCCTCTCATGTACTTGCTGAATAGGAGAAGTGGCCACCAGGTGGTCTGTTTCATTAGGCCGGTCTTAGTTGTCATGAGCGGCGCAATGACGTTGACGGACTGAGCGATTGTGGCCATGCCGATATACTTGGATTGGCGGACGAGGACATTGAGCCAGTTGGCCACAGCCAAGGCGTCAGAAAGAGTGTACCTGTGGCTAATGTTCAGCAAAACAACTTCGTGCAACCATCTCGATATCTTACTTTTCCTCGGCGCCCAACCAACCAGGCGCTCTTACGGGGTCCCAGACGTTCCACTCATCGAAACAGATCTTCTGTCGCTTGATGCTGGGCGGAACCCTATTCTCGATACGGGCAAGGTCGATAAGGCTGGCGGTGATCTCGATAGCGCGCTCAGCCTGCCGCGGCGCGGTGACGTTCTGGAGATGGTCGCTTGAGGCGGTGTAGATGTGGATGCTGTGCATATCGATGAGGGACGAGGCGTCGTTGTTACCCAGAACGTGCATGGTGTAATTGATGCACTCCTTGGTTACATGGTAGTCCCAGTGCGTGGGACCCTCCTTACCGCACAAGATGAGCTGAATCGACGGGTCGAGGAGCTTGAGCGCCTTGGCCCATTGATAGGCCTTCTTGGCGTAATCCTCCTGTGTCATCTGCTCAATCTGCCACGGGCCCCAACATTCGTTGCCCAGAGCCCAGTATTTGACCTAGGGAGAGGTGAGAAATAGGTCATACATGAAGGAAACACTAAGAGAGGGCTAGGACGCACCCCGTACGGCTTATCGCGGCCATTCTGGCGGCGCATATTAGCAAAGTGGCTGTCGTCGTCGGAGTTGCAGTATTCGACCCAGCCCATGGCCTCATCGAGTGTGCCTGGAAAGATGTTAGACGTTGGCACCGGTACCCTCTCTCCAGGCTTGGGGGCTTCTTGCCAGTGCCAAAATTCAGGGCAAGATATGGCTCGGTCCCAACAATTTCACACCATTTGAGGAACTCATCGGTGCCAAACTGATTGGTCTCAATGCCGTGCCATGCCAGCTCTTTTCTACCAAGATTGTGTGAGCCAATGCCTGCGTGGGTAAGGCGGTAGATATCCGAGAAAGATGGGGAGATCCTAGTTCCTACCTCTTGGGGCGCTTCTCCCGCGGACCAACACCATCCTGCCAATGGTATGTTGCGATGAAGTTGCCTCCGGGGTATCGAACAACGGGGCACTTCAGTTCCCGGAATGCCTCGATGACGTCCTTGCGATATCCATTCTCATCTGACAATGGGCTGCCTGGGTCGTAGAGTCCGCCGTAAATACAGCGGCCCATGTGCCTGCAAGCTCAGTCAGCATCTCACTACCTACATAAAATTCCTATCTCAACGGAGGTTGGGACACACTCTGTGAAGCCGCCATAAGTGTTGTCGTCGATGCGAGAAATCCTGTGGGCAGGATTGACCGAGATAACAGGCTGCTCACTGTCGGAGATCTTGGTGAAAGTCGCCATGATGCCGCAATGGTCTGAAAGTGCAGTGTCGGATTCGAATAAGGAGCAGGGAGAGAGACGTCAGTAAGTTGGGCTTGAGGGAACTTGACTTGACAGTCGTTTTTGATTCCGGCCGTTCTCGCACCTAGGTAGGCAAGTTATGTGGTAATGCTCTCCAAGCCAAGACTCTGGAATATGGAGTCATGGACTGGCCCCGTCCTTAGATCCCCGCGGTGGGACGGTAGCAACTAATACTGGAGTCGTGGAGGGGGATGCGGAGTTTCGTGTCCCGAGAGCTTCGTCCTAGGCGCACGAATCAAGAATCCCATTCCACTATATGTACCCTCGAACACAGACATTTTCTTTCTCACAATCCCCCATAGCCCCCATGGCACGAACCCGCCAAAGTCTAGGCAACGCGAATCTACGGCCTTGGCTTGGGCATTTGACCATTCTCAGTCCCCTCGCATCGCCAGGATCTCGTCATACGAACCGGTGCCGCAATTAACGCATCGACCCAGCTACGTTTCGACTTCTGAACTATCGAACCACGTGGGGACCTTGATTCTTCCCCATAGCCGCACCAATCGCACCCTTCACCATGTCTCCGGCTCCCTAGATCGGAGGAGGATCGGCTCCATTGACGGACTCAATTTCCAGTCGCCCACGATCACACCAGGCGATGGATTACCCATTCACTGGGGCAGCACTCAGCATCACCGGCATCCGCTGGCCCCACGGGGGCGAGCGAAGGGCTCGCAGACTCGAGGGGGACGCACCGAGTCGCAGGGTATAAGTACCGCCATTGAGCTCTGACATAACGACGCTCTATGTCGCCAGAGAAAATTGTATACTATCCTATTTCGTGTCACCATGGCTCTCCCGCCAAAGTTGTATCAGTGGCTCGTCGGCGTTTTCGCCTCCCTGGGCTCCCTCACCTACGGCTACGACCTTGGTGTCATCGCCCAGGTCATTGCGGCCAAGTCCTTTGTCTCTAAGTTTGGTGATGATCCCGCCCAGATCGGCGCCGTCGTCTCCGTCTTCACCGGCGGTGCTTTCTTCGGTGCCCTCGCTGCTGCACCCTCGGGTGACAAGCTCGGCCGCAAGTGGACCATCCTCATCGGCGCCGTCGTCTTCCTGCTTGGTGGCGCTCTGCAGACGAGCGCACAGAACATTGCCTACATGATGGCCGGAAGGGCTATTGCTGGTCTGGGGTGAGTTTGATCCGTGCCAGAGAGGCGTTGTGTTGCGTCAAACTATATATGTATGCTGATGGCTCTCTCCAGAGTTGGACAGATGGTCATGATTATTCCCATTTACCAAGCAGAACTGTGCCACCCTGACATTCGTGGTACAGTCACCGCTCTTCAGCAGTTCATGCTGGGAGTCGGGGCTCTTGCAGCCGCCTGGATCTCTTACGGTACCTTCAGACTACGGACCTTTGCCTCCACCCGAGACAAATTAACTGATAGTTTATTATTTAGGCGCGGATATTGGCATCAGCGATGACAATGAACAGCAGTGGCGTGTACCCCTCGGAATTCAGAACATTCCCGCGGGAATCCTGGCACTTTTGATTCTTCTCTTTCCCGAATCGCCTCGTTGGCTTATTGACCATGGAAAGTTGGACCTTGGGCTACAGACCCTAGCGAAGCTCCACGCCCATGGGGATATCAACGATCCATGGGTCCAGGCCGAATATGCTCAGATCCAGGAATCTATCGCTGCAGAGCATGAGGCCTCGGCTAAGTCGTATACTGAGCTCTTTACCGATAAATCGTGTCTGAGGCGCCTCTGGATCGCCTGTTCCGTGCAGGCGTCCATACAGATGACGGGTGTTGCGGCTATCCAATACTATTCCGTGGCTATTTATGAAAAGATCGGAATCTCTGGCAGCGATACCCTCCGCTATCAGGCCATTTCCAATATCTTTGCTCTCGTTGCACAGGGTCTTTGCATGAGTTTGATCGATTACACTGGTCGCCGGTGGCCCCTAATCCTAGGCAACGTCGGCAACTGCATCTCCTTTATCGTTGCCACTTGTCTCCTTGCTCTCTTCCCCCCGGGAGAGGGGCAGACCAACACGTCTGCTAGCTGGGCATTCATCGTCATGACATGGCTGTACAACTTTTCCTTCAGCGCAACCTGCGGGCCGCTATCGTGGATCATCCCTGCTGAGATTTTTGATACCAAAACCCGGGCGAAGGGCGTCTCCATCGCCACTATGGTCAACACAGCCTTTAATGCCATGATTGCACAGACCACCTCGGTAGCACTCGACGATACCACTGGCATCGGGTGGAGGTGGTATATCCTCTTCATTGTAAGCCGGCAGTCTTTTTTGCATAGCACGCTCCGTCAACTTGCTAATGGCATATTGATAGGTCTGCAACTTCACCAACGCAGTATATTTCTGGTGCGTTCTCCCTGAAACCTCCAAGAGACCACTGGAGGAGATGCGGTACCTATTCACCGAGGCGCCTATCTTTGTGCCCACTATGAAGCGCGAGGCCGTCGTCTTGGGTGACCTCGAACGCAGGGTTGAAGAGGCGGAGCGCAAGCAGCAGGTCCATGCCGATGAGAGAGAATAATGTGCCTCGATGGTATGCTGCCTGTGTGTTTGTGTATTCGTCGTATTATGCACCGTGGGCCCAGGAAGCTGAAATAGATACATACTACTAGAGTTGAAGTTAGCTTCATAAATATATATATAATCACAGATATAAATGACAAGGCTTTCATAGCCCACAGCTTTGAGTGCTTAATTTACTAACGACAGCTCACGCTAGGACGATGGTCATGGATTTCAGCCTGACCATATGTCCTGGACAGGCTCTACATAAGTATAGATTATCTTCAAGATATTTGTTTGTCTCTATGGAATTTTGCCGTTTTCCAATAGCCTACTTGATGTCTTACATGACCAGGATGCCACCAATAGTGGCATACCCGTCGTCATATCAGGTGTTTGGAAGTATTGCAGAGGAAAATTCAAGAGGATAAATTAAATCAACTTGTAAGTTATAGTATATGTGATGATATTTAATAAGTACGAGTGCTTTCCTAAAACCATGTGTTCTCGAATTCTCCCTTGTCGTTTGCCTATGATGAGCCAAGCCAAGTTATGCTATGCCGTTGATTATCGTTCTACCTGTGAACTCCGGGCGAGCGTTTGTTGTTGTAGTCATGATCCTCTTAGATCAAGATCGGAACGAGTGCAGCAAGACCAATGAGCAGTGCAGGAATGTGTACACCAGGAGCATCATCGCATTCATCGTCGCCGCCGCCACCACCGCCCCTGCCTTTGCGGCGGCACAAGGTGGAGCTGTCACCGTCATCATCATCATCGTAGTCGTAATCATTATCATCATCCTCGTCGTCGTCACTAATACCGTAGCAGATCTCCCCGTCTTCGCAGCAGCCTCCCGTGACACAGTATTCGCCATCGGGACAGTATTCTCCGAGGATGTCGTCACAGCACTCACCGTCATTGTCCATACATCCGCTACCGCATTCATCTAGAATGCTGCTGCAGGACTGTCGGGTGCTGAGACCCCGGATATTCTTGCCGGCCGCACTGACGCCTGGGGGACTGTTGGAGCTTAGGCGAGGGTGCGTTTCAGCAGCGGCACTGACGCCAGCCAGGGCAAGGACAGCCACAGTAAGGCGCATTCTGGTAGAGAGTGAAGAGAAGATAGAGAAACAGGTGATGTAGTCTCCATAGGTAGGGCGAGATGTTTGCTAAACATTGTGTTATACACTTGGGTGTTCGAGTCACTCCTTTTCCGTATATGCTTCTATAGCTCAACGGTAGAGCATGGTACTGTTAATATCGCGATAGATGTTCGATTCATCTTAGAGGCTTGATTTAATTATGATTTAGCTGTGTAATTTATATATATATATAAAAATGACTAACTTAATTCGAAGTAATTTTCAAGATCATCCTTTCCATTTAGTTTCTCCATCTCCATGACCATTGTATACTAGTATTTCATTATTTACTTTAACAGTAAATGCTGCATTATCTATGCATTTATTTAATAATAGTTATATAATGGTATATATAGCTCTATTTTTAGTTATAGCTTCTATGTCTTTATGATTTAGAGATATAGTATCTGAAGGTACTTTTTTAGGGAACCATACTTTAGCTGTACAAAAAGGACTAAATTTAGGAGTAATTTTGTTTATAGTATCGGAAGCTTTATTTTTCTTTCACGCTTGCTAGGGTCTTGATGGGTTGGGTACACGTGTGATGGATCGCCAGGAAGGACTCAGGGTGGCTTTGACAGACCACCTCAGGCTTCCCATGCAGTTGAAGGGCTGCAGCTGAAGATCCAACGTGGCATGGGAGTGGAGGCACTGGCTACTAGCCTCCCGAACCTTCAGCCCGGCCTGGTCGTGTACATTAGCTTTATGTGTCTTCGGGTGGTGGGATAACTCAAGGGGTCGCGATCTGGGTTGTGAGACTTTGGGGGCCGGTTGGGGAGGGTTGTTTTCCGGTAGATGCCAAAAGAAAATGCCGTGTGGCCCGTATCGGTGAATCTTTCTTGTTGAGAGAGAGAGCGTGCGAATATCCGAGGAGAGAGGCTGGTGTCGAGGCCAAGGGCATATCGGGGTCACCACTAGCTTTGACACCTTAGCCAGTCAGCTGAAGATGGCGGACCAAAGGTGGCCAGCTTGACAGGGCGTCGGGATGTGGTGGTGACGGACCACGGTGGCGGTGTTGCCGAAAGCTGGTGGTGCTGCATATTGGGGAAAGTGATTGGCGGTGGTTTGGATGTCGAGATTGGCGAGCCTGAGGAAGCTGAGGAAGAGCTATATCTGGGCTTGAGAGTCTCAGATTTAACCCGACGCCCTTGCAATTTGCGCCTGCCGTCCTTGCTGTCGTTGGCGATCCTCGCCCACTTCACGGAGTACGAGAGCATGATGCAATGCAACCTTGGAACACTCGAGGCGCCCGGGAGGGGCTCCTAAGGAGGCAAACAGCCAAGCCTTGGGCAGTGGAGCCATCTGGCCATCGCGAAGAGTGGTGGCTGACTCCGCTTGTGTGAATGGTGGTTTAGATTAGGTACAACTGGTCAGCCCTATGGCTAACGGGACAGCATAATCTCACAATCCCGGTAGAACGAAGTACTAACCTGAATGGGCGATCACAGACTTTATTTAGACTTGGGTCAGTGCTTAGGCCACTGTGCGTTATGCCGGCTTTGCCAGGCGAATTAAGAAATCCACGACTGCTCGGATCGAATCCATAAAGCAGGCGAGTGACTGCACTGCTCTTGACGAGTGTGTTTTCCTCCATCAAGCATCAGCGTCCCGTCACCTTTAGATCGCGCTAGTCTTGAATCATAAGGGACAGGGAGAATCTCAGCTTCGCGCTTGGGAACTGGGAATCTAAACCTTAATCATGTACTTTGTATAGCGCTTCTATAGCCCTAGTAGAACGACTTCAAGTCTGCTAGCCATTGAGAGGGGAGCTGAGAGGGAGCAGTTTTGCCCAGAGTCGCTCGCATTTATTATATCGTCGTGATAAAATAGGGGAGGGGATCAAGTTGGAATCCCGATAAATCACCGCCCGGCTGAAGGTACACAAAAACTTAATCAACTATTCCCTTGATATATACTATATGAGCAAACTCGCTGTAAGAAGAATGAAAATTAAGGCTACTAGTAATTACAGTCATTCGTGTAACGTTACGAGTTTCTGACGTTTTACTTTTGATTTCAACGAGGCAATTGATGCTACCCAGATAAGCCTCCTTTAGCTATTAGAGCTAGTCTCTAGGATGAAGAACCTAACCTTTGATATTGTTAAGAGGGATCAGCATTAGCAAAAAGGCGTCGCTAGGTCGAGGAAGTCGAGACGAAGGATCAAATCCATGGTTAATAGCCTACGCGAATACTCGCTAGGTCAGACGCCTAGACGAGAGGTAGGTAGGGTCTGAACGGTAGCCGTAACGCTTCGAAGGGCTGTTCTAGTAGTCATCAGTCGGGGGGAATTGATACATACGATGTAGTAAAATGCTATAAGTACCCGCTTCCCTGCCTAATATGTGGGTAGGTGCGTTATCCTGACCGGGGGGGGGGGGGGCGACAAGACTTTTGGAAGGCACCTCCGTCGTACTAGTACTTAGCTCGCTGCAAAAGGGCAGCAAACATGCATGGGTGAGTACCTAATAGGGCAGGTAGCATCAATCTCATTTGGTACATACCTACCAACTAGTACGTTTATAGTAGCCGCCGAGTTTTGAGATTCAAGTTGTTTGATAATAATAGCGCTTCACCCTGGCAGTGTTGGCGCTGCCGTGTGGTCTACTACCTTAGCACTTACGAGTACTACGTCATGAGGTGCCTACTACTACTCCGTAGTATACGTAGCACTACACTCAAACCCCTGTTTAACTTACCTGCTATGATCTTGGATCCATTAGCAGCTGCTGTTAGTACGCTGACAACAATTTCCGATTATAGGGTCAGCTACCTCCATACTCGATGTTCACTTTTCGAACCCCGGCTTCTTCACTAGAACATCCTAGTCATAAAATTATCAATTGTATTGCTGAAATCCGATCTATAGCCCCCATTCGCTCCTCTCTGCGAAGAAGTCACGAAAATTGAATCAAACAAGGGTTCGAGCGTAGACAGACAAACGGAGTATTATCAATGATTAGTAGTACTGACAGGCCTCAACCAACAAATCCTATTCACGAGAAAGTCTCAAGAAATGGGTCAGGCAGAAAATCATAGACTCTAATATTGGGGACAGGGGGCGATGTATTATATATCTGCCGGTTTCCCCCATTGCCGTGCGCACTCCCTGGGACCTCCCTCATCGACCAATTCTTTTCTCACTGCTCTCCATTGACTTAGCTTGTCTATAAGCCTCTCATCCAATACCTTAAACAAAGGCTCCTCAAGATGCGTATCCAGCGTCAGCATATTTTTGCCCTCCTCGCAGCTGCTGTCCCTTCCGTGGCTGCTGGGGCCGAAGGGAAGCGTGACATGACGGAGTGCAAAGATGTCCTGTATGACATGAGCACTGCTATCAAAACGATACCCACACCGGATGCCGCGCTGGAAGAATTCATTTCTGGGGACCAATTTGCTGATGCCACCACCCCGTGTGCGATCCCCACTGCCACGGGGGAGCTGGCCGCCGAGTACACATCATACATGTCCTCGATTTCCAGCTGGCGGATGGAAAATATCGAGGGACTATCCAGCTTTTTGGAAGCCTGCACCGATGTCCCGGAGTTGGATAGCATCTTCGACCAGATCCCTGGGGGCCCGACCGTCTGCGAAGAGATAGTCTGGGAGACCCCCTCGGCCTCCGACGACAACGACGGCGACGACGACGACGAAGGTGCTGCTCCGCGCGCGACTGGTGCCTCCATTACTGTTGTTGCCATAGCTGCTTTCGTCGCCGCTGTTCTCTAAACCTGCCATGGGCAAATGATGGATCGAAGGGCGCGTTTTTCAGTGGGCGATGGCAAATTCGTTTTGGAGACACCTGTGTTGTTTTTAGAGAAACAGGGGCAAATCCCGAAATTTTGGCGTGGAACTTGAGAATCCCATTTGAAGAATACAAAGAGTGATGATACCGTTCGCTGGGGATGGGAGTTGTGGAGCCGAATATGTTTGGGTTGGCCATTAATCCCATTTTGAGCCTACCAGGCAACCTAGTTAGGTTCAACAAGAACTTTGTTGCAACACCTTAATCGAGGCGATTCTGTAACGTGTTAGACACTGTAGAAGAATTACGAACCACGAAAGCCGCCCGACAAATGCTTTTCGCCGTAAGCGAGAAGATGACGAGCAAGTCGGTTCAGATGGTCGGCCCACGGAGACCACCTCCGCTGAAGAACCTCAGAAGAAGTTGATAAAATAACACGAGATGATTGCATTCTTCTAGGCTGTGGGGGTTGGGCTTGGGGCCGCCGTTTACTACCATCTCGTTGAGTGACTCTGGGCACATGGTGTCCCGACGGAATTTGTCCATGGCTAAGATGAATATGAGTAGAGCTTGGGCTTAGCACTGCTAGATTCCCATATTTTGTGATAAACCTCCGAGACTCGGAAAACTTGCCTGTGCCGTTTGGGGTAAATTTGATGGCGAGGTCCCGATCTGGTTCCCTGGCCCAGGGCCCATAACTACAGACAGCTGAAGAAAACATTGCCTGGGTAGGTATGTAGATGTCTGGGTATCTGGGACCTAGGGTCATCTTACTTGGGCTCCGGGTTGAATATCCTCTTTCAGGGATAATTAAGCGTCACTCAAGTAGCCGTTTCACCGGCTGTGGTTGATGGCAGCGTTGATAGACAACTACTACCATGATCGCCATGGTGGTATAATACCCGGCTAGGTTCAAATCCGATTCAGCCCCGGGCCCTCACTGATGTCAACCTGTCCTTTTGGAGAGCGAAACGGGGTTTCTGGACAACGCGCATGTGGCAACGAAGAAGCCGGCGATACACCATGTGAGTCCCGATTCCCGAATGTGACCCCTGCCCTGCACAAAGTCGTTGTGACACCTCCAATTGAGTTGAATCCCGGGAGGACTGGGAATTGGTATTCCAACACTAGCCGGATAGCCAGGTGACGGGTCTTTGAGGGTCGGAGGGGTTGCCCCCATGAGTTAGTTCCAGAGACTCTTTGACTGGCAATGGCATGCGTGCCTTGGAGGTGCCTTTGAAGGACGAGGAGAAGGTTTGGGTCGCGTGTTGAGTCTGAATTTAGGCCTAAGCGAGATTGGCTGGCGGGGAAAGTATCATGTAACGAGCCGTGCGCCTAGATATCGAGACAAACGATGACCTAATACGTACGTGGTTGCAATTTGAGAAAGAACTGAGAGAGCTTGCTGGGTGGACACGAATCAGACGATGCAAGTATGAGTACGGATAGGCTGTGTGCCATGGGAGAAAGGTTTCTTAAAGATAGAGGCGGCCGGCCCCTAGCGATAGCTGGCTGGACCGAATGACAGCATCGACGTTTGTTGATCCAAATCCACAACATCGCTGGGTCTGGGTCTAGGCCTGGAAATCCGGGGATGGTCCCATTCTCCCAGACAGCCCAAACGGTTGATGGATCATGGAGCGGGGATTTTGATGTTGGCATGTCCCTGAGGGGCGCTAACAACGCAGGCTGCAGGCAGCTGGCCATTTGGGCCGTCGGCGCCAACATCTCACAGGTCCTCACCGAGGGACACCATGCAGCCGCGCATGCAACACCTCAAGAACTGGAACCAGCTGGTGCACTGGTTGCAGGCGCCACCACCAAGATGACCGGTCGCCATTGATAACGCGTGGTCTTGGCTTATGTCCTTGCTATGCCCTGCCGTGGTGGGGAGGGAGGGAGGCGAGTATGTTGTAGAACTGCGTACGGACGAGTGCGTGTAATAGTCCTATTGCAAGATGTATCGAGATCGGCCCCTCCGAGTCGGTTCTCCAGGTGTCCCTTCAGTGGAACGGAAGCTTGGGAGCTTGCCTTGGTGTCATGGGCCGGGGGTGCTTGAGGTGGGCCTGGTTGTCTGATTGTCTGATTGTCTGGCTCGCAGATCCGTCACTAACGGGCAGGCGGGAATCCTATTGGTCGCAGACACTTCCCCGCCTCCAAGGCCTCACTAGCGTCACATTGATTGGCCCGTGCCACCCTCCATCCCTGCGCTGTCGCTTATCACTCGACGATCAATTGGACAGACAAGGGACGGTGAAGGCCAGATGGCGGGCGAGATATGCCCAAAAGCAAACCCAGGCACTATCTATCGAGGAAGAGGAGCAGACCTCGCCGTCTCATCATCAGTCAATCCAGATTGTCAGTAACAGTCCATCTCCGATCCAACCTACATCAGCGTACCCTGAATTATACTACTCTTCATCTTGACCCCTCTCCCCATCTCGATCGCCATCGCCCTCCAGAACGAATTGGCTGCCTGCCCAACTTCCTTTGGTTTTCTGTTGCCTCGTTGGTCCTCCGCCTCTCTGTCGAACTCCGCTATCATTGTTCCGATTTCATCTCCGCTGTCGGCTTATTTTGTGGGAGCCTAACCGCTTGGGCATACGATCGATCTCTTGGTTCGGAATAATTCCTGCGGCTCCATCCCCACGTCGACCTCGATATCCTTAAGCTAGGCATGATTGATCGGGGTCCGTGTCTACCAAGCCAGGAGCCCTGTGAGTCGCACCATTCTTGGCTTCTGTGGGGTGATCCACGTCAATGCTGACAAGTCTCGTACTGCCATCTAGCACCCTGTGGCTGAACGGCTTGAATACGGATTCCGTACCTCATCCATCTCTTCCACTAGCATATTCTATATCGAAACTCGGCACCAGCAACCTGAAATTGGCCAGTACTATGGCTACTATTGCTCTTACGAGACCACTCCCTCCTCATAGGCCGACATCTGCCCTAGACGGCCCCATTACGCCACCTCTATCTCTCGAAGCCGTCCATTCGACATCATCGTCAGAGTATCATCAGCAAGCTCCCGTTCCAAACAAACACATTCCTGTCTGCCCTACTGGACCAGCCGTAACGGAGCAGCTCGAAACCCCACCCGAAACCCCCAAGGATGGGTATCAATGTGCCCAAAACTCCGTTCTATATCCTCCCCATCCCTATACCAAACTAGATTCCGGCCCATTGTCCGTCTATGAGCTCGATGCCAGCGACGTTGCTCATGCGATAGACGGGTTCTCTCGCCAACCACTTCCAGACCCGGCCCTCGTATTTCCCTGGTTCCACGGCTTGCACCCCCATAATCACATCCAGCAAGCCTTCTTCAATGCGCGGAAACATACTACTCGCAAGGCACCATGCTGCCTGAGAGGAGTTACAGTTGTCAAAGCAGATGGTGATTTGACAGTCTCTCGCATCAAGGGAGCCCTCGCCCCCGAAGAGCTGATCCATACTAGCTCCAACCCCGATTTCTTGGAGGCCGACCCCAGGGAGGGCTTCTCGGTCCGCAATTTCCATATCCAACCTGCCAAAGTTGCTCTCACATCGGACATCATTGTGTACGGCGATGATGCTGACCATGCCCACAGAGTAGCGTGGGACTTTGCGGCAGCCCGAGGCAGGTGGCGTGAGAAACATGTGGGACAAGAGGACGAATTCCTCGAGTACAACACCTTTGTCTGCACCAGCCCCTTCAGCCAATTTGAAGAGGAGCACAGTGACATTGTAGCCATTGATTCTAATGGCTACGTGACTGGGAAAGTTCTCGACTTTGTCCAACAGGAGAGGAAGGAGATGTGGGACATGACGGAGGCATCTGAGATCTCTCACAATGTCTTCATGGGCCCGACGCCGGAACTCGGGAGTCTCGAGGAAAGGAAATATGAAATTCTAATTGAGTGTAGTGACGGAGGCCGCTTGAATCCGGAGGCTCTACAGCTCGTCGCCGAGAGCATGTCGGAGACAGTCACCCAGCCTTTCCACGATTTCCCTTCATCGGGAAGCATTCTACCACCCACATACAGCCATGCCGAAGCAGATGCCATTCTCGACACTTGCAAGTGGATATATCATCTATCTCATGGCACGCGCCCGCACACTCTTGTTCACACGGACGCTGACGGGGACTCATGCATATCCGTCGAGGATGATACAGATGAATATGCTCCACTACACACGCCTCGGAAAATTCTCATCCATTGCGGTGATGGATACACGGAATCTACCATGCTGGGGATTGCCTACTTCAGTTTCAGTACTGGCCGAGCTGTCCCCGATGCGTGGCTGGATCTTCACAAGATCAAAGGTAGAAACTTCTTCGCCTACCCAAGCGACGTGGCTCTTCTCAAAGCCCTCGCCCCCCGGCTGCTCTCCGAGTCCCCCATGTGTGTTGGAAAGAGCTTGCTTGAAATCACCGACACGGCCACGCACGAGCCTAGCTGGCTTCCCGGTTTGGACGGGTCGTTGCCTAGTCGAATCCTGGACTACTTGTACCTGGGCAATCTCGGTCACGCTAACAACCCGGACCTCCTTCGGGAGCTGGGGATCTGCCAGCTCCTCAGCGTCGGAGAGACAGCCATGTGGCGAGAGGGCCACCTGGAAACCTGGGGGGAGGACAATGTCTGCGTCGTCGAGGGCGTGCAAGATAATGGCATCGATCCTTTGACAGATGAGTTTTCTCGCTGCCTCGAATTCATTGGTGAGTAACCTAAATGAACTGGCAGAGAGGAAGAACATTGTGAACTAATTACTGTTCCTATAATAGATCGCGGAAGACGAAATGGCACAGCAACTCTCGTCCACTGCCGCGTCGGTGTGTCCCGCAGCGCTACTATCTGCATCGCCGAGGTGATGCGAGCTTTTGGCATGTCCTTCCCCCGCGCCTACTGCTTCGTTCGGGCGCGACGCCTGAACGTGATTATCCAGCCACATCTGCGCTTCGCCTACGAACTGCTGCGCTGGGAGGAGAAGCTCCAGCAGCACGGCGACCCATCGGCATCAGTGAAGCACGAGATGGAGTGGGGTGAGATCACCCGGGAGATTGCGCTCATGAACCGCCCTTATTCTAGGTGATGTGAGGCGCCTTATATAACTCTACTGTTGTCACGTATAGTTTGGACACCGCTGCCGTATGTCGGCCGGTGGGTAGTTGGATCATGATTATGGGCCATGCTGAGGGAGCACTACAGCTATCATTCACTTATAACCAGCGGCATCAAAGAATATGGCAGCTAGCAAGTGGCGGATCTGGATCTTGAATATATTTTAGCAATGGGGATATCTTGGCTAAAGGGGTGCCTGGAGTTTGGATTGTTGGCCGTTACTTGAGGCGGCGCTGACCATACGCAAACCTTTGTATTGGGAACATTATCAGGTCTTTGTTTATAAGAGGTTGATCATGAATACGACGATTGCATGATCAGGATGTCCTTTACACTCTAGTTACGCCTAACTTCTCTATTTCAACTTTTTCCCTTCAGAAGCATCTCCATTAACACTGTCACGAATGTAAATTGAGAGCAATTACAAAAGGGGTCTGGATTTATTCAGAGTGGTAGCCACAGGGGTAGTATATGTTCATGGGGACATTGAAAGCCTTCGACGCCACCTCCAAGTTCACGCCGAACACCAGAATGACAAATAAAATGATCAGATGGCGGGGTAACATGATAAACGAGAGAACTCCTGCCCAATGCTACTTCTTTCTCTCATTGCTTCCTTAGAAGAATGAGATGATGAGGAATGTGGTGGAAAGGTTATAGCCACCGGGAGATGAAGGTGAACTGCTGCTCAATCAAGTGGCACATATCCAGAAGTATGCTCATAAGAGCTGTTAGTTCCCGTACGTCGAGGCATCGTTCCTATCGTCTCCTTCGAGAACACTGTTGGTGTCATGTTAGCTTATTTCGAATGCCTAGACTGTAAACGATGGAGGGCGGGGAAGTAAATACGTACGAAAACTGCTTAACCAGGAACCCCTCGCCGCCATTGTCCATATCAATGTTATACACATAGAAACCGCCATCACTCGTCACGACCATGACCTGGGGGCTGCTGCTGCTCATGGCCACGACACTACGGGGTGGCGCGTTACCGCCTGCACCAGGTATGCGGGAGACTTGTGACGATGGGTTCGACTTGGGAATCTTGATGAAGGCGAAGTCGCGGAGGGGTTCCCACATCTCCGTCACCGTCTGGGGTAGATATGAACCCACAACGCCGGCGACGCCTCGGCCCATAATCTGCGAGGACCGCCGAAGCATGCTGCCGAATGAACCGCTCTGCCTACGATGGTTCATCCCGCCATTCCCAGCTCCATTGTTGCTTCCCCCAGCTAGTTCGGCAACGTCGCTTCTGGGGGACTCGGTCGCACTATTCCCGGGCGACTCGCCGTCGTCGAAGCTACGGCCTCTGGACCATCTATCTTGTCGCGGTGGGCTGGGAGGTTCGATCGGCGCTCCGCCCGGGGTGGGGTTGTTTGGCGGCGCTCCGAGGCGGAAGATGTGAACTGTGTCCGATGTGGAAGAGACGCAGAGGAGGGTGGAGCTGAGGTTGAAAGACATGCTATATATCTTGGAGGGGTAGGTACCTCGCCTGAACTGGTAGAGTTTCTGGCCCCTTGGGACAGAGAATACCCGAATGATGGTACCCGTCTCGCTGGCGGTAGCCAGAAGCGTGCCGTCGTTGTTCAGACACAGGCAGCTGAGGGGTGCTCGGTGGGCTTCTATCACGTTGATGGCTTTGATTGTAACAGTATCGAAGATGAGGACCCTTCCGGACGTAGGCGCCACGTACGCGGATTGCGGGGGAGCATGTGACGGTCTCCTAACGTCCGTCTCCTCGCGCGGTTCGGGAAGTGGGTAGGCGAGATAGCAATTCTCGGAGGAGGGAGAGAGGGCGCATATAGCATCGGGGTTGGGCGAGGTGTGTATGGTGTGGAGGAGGCTCATGTTGCTGATGTCATAGAGGTAGATTTCTTCCTCGAGGACGACGGCGAGTCGTTTGCGGTTGAGTCGAACGGCGAGGACTGCGGAGGGGAAGGTGAGCTCGCAGATCACGGAAGCTCTCTGCGATGGAAGAATTGTCAGAGACGAACCGATTGAGCACAGCGGGAAGGGCAGACCTTGGTGTTTTGTATTATCAGATGGCGGGGGGTCAGAGTTAGGGCGACGAGAGAGGTCGAGAAGAGCATCTCGATGATGGTGGTATTGCCCTCATCGCTGCTGAAGATGCGGGAGAATGGATCGGTATGGTAGATGCGGAAGCCTTTGGACGTAGCTACATGCCAGCTTCTGTTAGCGATGCGGCGGCCATGGTGTCGGTTTCTGGCTGCACTCACCAACAGCTAGGCAGCTGTGGTCCTGGTTAAAGGTGATGAAGTTGAGTGTCGGAGCAGCCATGGCGGACGATCGCGCGCAGGGTGCGCTACCTTGGCGCGGGAAGGTAGAAGAGGGTGAATGAGGGTGAATCCGGGCGCCTTGCGCTGGAGGTGGAGGTGAAGTCGAGCTTGGCGACGACGTCGGCCAGGATGGTCGGGGTGTTGGTGGGGGGTGGGGAGCTCTTGGGGGCGGCCGAGATCAGATGGAATGGGGTGGCCGAGACGGAGGTGCGAGCAGTGGTTTAAAGAGGCCACCGTTATGGTGGACGGCTCAAAGAAAAGAGCAGTAAAAGAGATGGTGGAGGTTGAGGCTGAGATGGCCGGCGGTTGGCGCCTGGAGAGGCAGAGGAGAGAGCCGTGGAGGTGGTTTGGCGGGTTTGGCGAGGTTGGGGACGGGATGGATCGCCCATGCGCCTCACGGTCCAGATGTTCGCGGTGTGCCTCACTGACGTCGGGGTGTCAGCTGCGCTTTGGGGGGATTGGATCCCACCACCTCACGCCAGTGAACCTGTAGCGCCCGGGCAGCAGCGCTCTTGGTCCCTGCTCTACGGATACCTAGGTAATAGTGGTGGTGCAGGTGAACGCTATAGGACTCTACGTAGGTACCTGGTAGGTAGCCCTGCAGGGTCCCACCTGTGAAGGTAGGTGGGCTGCCATGGAGGTGCCTTGGTGCCCTGGTCGCTCACACTAGAGCTGGAGGGGAAAACTGGAAAACCCCACCATGCAAGACTGGCCTGGCTGGCCACTGTTTGCGGACGGACGGGGTCGATCGAGACGACTGGAACACGAGCAAAAAAATTGTTGCTGCGTCGCTGTCTCAAGACATTGGAATCTGGAGGGCGATCATCCAATACCTCCGACCAGGACTGCCAGAGCACGCTAGGGCCCTGAAACTACCATCTTCTTGCGACTTCTAACTAGTTATTTTTACCCTGGAGTCCTGGGTAAAACCAAAATTCGACTCGCAGAATCTTTCAGGAAGACGCTGGACCACACAATATGAGCCACAACCGTTCTAGCGAAGCAACAAAGATTTTGTGACAAGAAAAGGGGCCCAGCATGTCTTCTAAGGGGGCACCTGCACGCCCATCCAGGTCACAGGCCTTGGACGACCTGATCATGGGGGTGAGTGACCAAGCCACTGTTCTTCATACCCAACGCCTCAAAAAAGGGGAAAGGGTGCAATATATCACAAATCTTGATTCTTCCATCAGCAACGTTGTGTGTTGTTCTCATACTAACACTCTCAGACCAATAGTAGTAGTATCGTCTCCAAGCGCAGTGTCGAGCGCCTCTACCATCCTGACGAGCCTCATTATTTTCGCTACTTTGTCAAGAAGCCGCAGAGGAGGGCACCCCTCATCAACAGAGGTTATTGGCTCAGGCTCAAGGCTATTGATGTAGTTGTGCGGCAGTTCCTGTCAAGACCGTCGGCCAACAAGAAGGTCGTCATCAATCTGGGATGTGGGAGGTGAGCAACACACTAATCGTCTGCGAGAATTTATCACGGGAACAACTCTTGACGTGTCTAGCGATGTCCTTCCCTGGCAGTGCCACGCTCGCTATGGCGATGTCTGCACAAACGCCCTCTTTGTGGACGTGGACTACCCAGATCTGATGCTCAAGAAGCGGAAAATCGTCCTCGAAACCCCTCAATTGCGCGAGCTTCTCGGCCCAGATGTCTCCTTCAGTGAGACAGACAAAGATGCTGTCTTGATCAAGAGCCCTACGTACTGCCAAGTAGCCTGCGACCTACGTGAGCTAGAGACCCTCCGCCGCACCCTTGCTTCTCTGGTGCCACTGTCAGACTCAGAGGTGCTCTTCGTTGCCGAGGTTTCGGTGACCTACATGGACACTTTGTCCGCTGACTCCGTCATCGAGTGGGCCAGTTCCATCGGAAAGGGTTAGTAATGTATTTGTTCTTCCAGTATCCCATCCTTTCTTGGTAGCTCTTTGAGTTAACGTCCGTCCAGCCGAGTTCTGTCTTTTAGAGCAGATCCTACCCCAAGGACCAGACCACCCTTTTGCTCAGACTATGCTCAAACACTTTGAGAAGCTTAACACGCCACTCAAGTCGGTCCTTCAGTATCCCACACTGGAAAGCCAAAAAGCTCGCTTTCGTTCTCGGGGCTGGGGCCACATCGACATCTGGGATCTATGGGAAGCTTGGTCAGGTGATGATTTCCTAACCAGTGCTGAGCGTGCTGCGCTAGACGATATCGAACCTTTCGATGAGTGGGAGGAACTCATGTTGTTCGGGCGTCATTACTTTGTGATGCATGCTAGGGCGAATGACTCTCCAAACGAACCAAAGCCTGTGGAGGACGAGGGGCACGTTGAGGACATTGACTTAAAAGTGGTGCCAATATCCCACTCAAAGCCCATAAAACGAAGATTTGGAAATGTCACCGTTATTCCAACGGCAGAAGGCGAACGATTCGGAGCTCATATCCTTGGTCTTGGGAGCGACGGTCGATCGGACACGTACGATCTGTATGCTCTAGACGATGCGGCCTCAACACGGAAGCTGCCCATACGTGGACCTCCGACTCGCATGTGCTCAACCCTGACCGACTTGGGGGAATGTGGTACCCTCCTGGCAGGCGGTCGAGCCTCACCCGGAAAGGCTTTCGCTGATTGCTGGATACTCAAGAAAGGACCAAACTCCTCTTGGCAAAGGACTTGGGATCTCCCGATAGCTCTTTACAGACATAGTACCGTCCGTCTAAAGGGCTCATGGCTTGCTCTCGTCATGGGAGGTAGAACTGGTGCATCTGGGGTCTCCCATGATAGCTTCGTGTTCCATCCCGAGAAGGGGTGGGCGAAATGCAAGACTTCGGGCGTTCCGCCTGAGGCTGTCTTTGGTGCTGTGGCCTGCAACTCGTCAGAAACAAGCACTGCGAAAGGCTTTGAGGGAATCATCTGTGGTGGCATTCGTGAGGATGGCACGTTAAGTTCGAAAAAGTACATGTGGCGGCTCGATATGGGTGAGGACGAGGTACGTTCGACTTCGGCTTCGTAGAGCCAGGAAAAAACTGACTGAACTATGACAGCCATCTCTATTCTTCGAGGAGTTCGAGGTGAAAGGTCCCCGAAAGGATATACTCTCGATTTTTGGTGCCGAAGCCATCGATCTGGGCACATGTACGGCAATTTGCGGAGGCACGGGCGGGCATGAGGTCCAACAGGGGCAGAGCATCATTTTCATCACCATCTCCCAGGGTCGGTGTAATGTTCTTGGGTTGGCATATCCCCATTCAAGATCCCAAGAATGGCCGTTTATGATCGGCTCCGCCGTTATTAAAAAAGGCTCGAATCTTACAGTACTCGGAGGTGGCGCGACGTGCTTCTCGATGGGGACATACTGGGAAACGAGCTCGTACGAAATCGAAGTCTCGAATCTTGTGGGGACAAAGCACCAACCCCAATGCCGTCTCTTGTGTCAGTACTTGGAGTCACCAAAGATTGTGGCCAAAACTCGAGACGACGATACTACCATTGAGCCGCAAGGAAAGGCGAGCATAACCAAGGTACCTCGGATAACATTAGGCTCTAGAGAGCAGTTTGAGGAGTGTCTTCGCGGTGGGAAGCCTGTAGTTTTTGGAGATCTCAACATCGGTCCATGCCGTGAATCCTGGACGCCGCAGTATATGGTTGACCAGGTAGGAAGGGAAAAGGAGGTAAGCGTGCTGTCAATTCTTCAAGGCGTATCCCAGCTGACCCCAGACTCAAGGTTGTTGTACATGAATGCAAAGGAGACAACGAGAAGATGGACTTTGGCTCCAAGAATTTTCAATACATCACCGATACCTTTGCTAACATTGTAGGGAGAATCCAGAAAGGAGGACGCCTCTACCTCAGGTCACTATCCCATTCAAAGCCATCAGAGTCTCCAGCCAACATGGACGAAGATTTCCCTGGTATATCGCAGGACTTTCAGCTACCGGAAGAACTGGAATTTGTTAGGAGGAACCTTTTCAGTTCCGTACTGAGGCTCTCGGGCCGAGTCAACATGTGGTTACACTATGATGTGAGTGTCGACATGGGCCAGATACAGCTGAAATGGCTAATTGGAATCTGATAGGTCATGGCGAACGTGTATGTTCAGATCCGCGGTTCAAAACGCATGGTTCTCTTCCCGCCGAGCGACGTGAGCCACTTGTCGTTTGCTCCAGGAGCATCCAGCTCCAGCCTCGATGTATTCGCATCGCTCGACTCCCCGAGCCTATTAGGCACTCGGCCTCACGAGGTCATCCTCGAACCAGGAGACGTGCTTTTCCTACCACCAATGTGGTTGCACACGGCTACGCCGACGACCGATATGAGCGTTGCGGTCAACGTCTTCTTCCGGGATCTCGACGGCGCCTACTCTTCGGGGCGCGATGTGTATGGGAATAGAGACTTGGCAGCGTACGAGAAGGGGCGACAAGATGCGTTTAAGATTGAAAAGAACTTCGAGAAGCTACCAAGGGAGATTCGAAGCTTTTACCTGTCTAGGATCGCGGATGAGTTGAAGGCTGCTGCTGAACGGAGCTGACTGGGATGCAATGCTGCCATGGCATATCTGGTTGTGGCGAAGGAAGGTTCGGTGGGCTCTATGGAATAGTTGATTGGCCTCAAATCGAACCAATTTTATCACGATAATAGGTGCGCGAACCCTGAAGATATGCGATGTCCGTCTCATTGTCGTCTCACCCGATTGACACATGTCACGATTGGCAATGTTGGTTGGATGAGCAGTGACGTCAACCTCAGCCGTTTGGCAACGCAGCGGCCAAACTTCCAACGCTGCGAATGCAACCCCACGTCAAGGGACTTGTGAGGCCGAGCTGACTGTTTTTAACGCTTCGAGGCTCCTCCGTGCTTGTATTAGCAACTCACCGAGAGCTTCATCATTGTCTCACTGCTGCCTGCCTTCCCCCCAGCCCCCCCAGATCTAAGACGCGGTCCAAGACGCGACAGACCAGCCATGCCTCCACGTCCAGGTCCCGGCGTCCTCCAGCGCCTGCTTCTACCAGGTGCCCTCGTCGTTGGAGGCAGCGCCCTCGCCTATAGCTACCGCCCACGCAGCTTACCTGGCTCCGAGTCCCCCGCCGTGCCGCCCCCGACCTATGGCCCCGATGGCTCCTTCAAGATGCCCCGTTTCCCTCGAGAAAAGACGCGCCTCGAGCAGCTGGCGGATCTGCGCCGTCACGGTGAAGTAGCCGCCCAGGGCAGTCATGATGAGCCTTATGACATGCTCGTTATCGGAGGTGGCGCGACGGGTGCGGGTGTTGCCCTCGATGCTGCCACCCGAGGTCTCAAGGTAGCCCTCGTGGAGCGCGACGATTTCAGCAGCGGCACCAGCAGCAAGAGCACCAAGCTCGTCCACGGGGGCGTCCGCTATCTCGAGAAGGCGGTCTGGGAGTTCGACTACAGTCAGTACCAGCTCGTCCGGGAGGCTCTTAAGGAGCGCAAGTACTTCTTGCAAACGGCGCCCCATCTCAGCAGCTGGCTCCCCATCATGGTGCCGCTCGACCGCTGGTGGAAGGCGCCTTATTACTGGGCCGGTACTAAATTCTATGACTTCCTCGCCGGGAGCGAGGGAATCGAGAGTTCTTACTTCCTCACACGCAGCAAGGCCTTGGAGGCATTCCCCATGCTCAAGCAGAACGGTCTGGTAGGCGCCCTTGTTTACTATGATGGCGCCCACAACGACTCTAGAATGAACGTATCGATAGCCATGACCGCTGCCTTATTTGGCGCCACGATAATCAACCACGCCGAAGTCACTGGACTGATAAAGGATGCCAACGGCCGCGTCTGCGGCGCCAAGGTTAGGGATGTCATTTCTGGCCGTGATGGTCGCCAGTCGGAGGACATTCCCGTCCGTGCCAAGTGTGTTGTCAACTGCACCGGTCCCTTCACCGATTCTATTCGCAAGATGGACGACCAAAATGTAAGGGAAATCGTTGCTCCCTCGTCCGGCGTCCACGTTGTGCTCCCGGGCTATTACAGCCCCGGCAAGATGGGCCTCATTGATCCATCCACATCCGATGGCCGTGTCATCTTCTTCCTTCCCTGGCAAGGCAACACCATAGCCGGGACGACCGACTCGCCATGTCCCATCTCCAAGAATCCCCTCCCAGACGAGGGCTCCATCACGTGGATCCTGGATGAGATTCGTCAATACCTCTCCCCGGAGATGAAGGTGCGCCGGGGCGATGTCCTCGCAGCTTGGTCAGGCATTCGACCCCTCGTTAAAGACCCCAATGCGCGCAATACCGAGTCACTTGTCCGAAACCATCTAGTAGATATATCCCCGTCTGGCTTGCTCACCTGTGCCGGTGGAAAGTGGACCACCTATCGTCAGATGGCCGAGGACTGTGTCGACGCCGCCATAGCAGAGTTCGGTCTGCAGACCAAGGCTGTCCCTGACGCACCCCGTGTCAGCGGCACTGAGGCCGTCGACGACGGAGCCATTCTAGATGGTTCTTGCCAGACTCATAAAGTCCGCCTTGTCGGTGCCCACGGCTTTAGCCGGACGCTCTTCATCCCTCTCGTCCAGCACTTTGGCGTTGAGACCGACGTTGCCCGTCACCTCACCGAGTCCTACGGCGACCGCGCCTGGACCGTCGCAGCCTTGTGCACCCTGACAGACCGGCGCTTCCCTGCCCGTGGCAAGCGCATCTCTGGTCTCTACCCCTTTGTCGACGGCGAGATCCGCTATGCCGTCCGCCACGAGTACGCCCAGACAGCCGTCGACGTCCTCGCGCGCCGTACCCGTCTATCATTCCTCAATGCCCAAGCTGCCCTCGAGGCCCTCCCTAAGGTCATTGATATTATGACGGAAGAACTCGGTTGGGACCGCCGCCGCCAGGACCTCGAGTGGAAAGATAGTGAGTTCCCTCCCCGGAGTGCGACCCCTAGTCTTGTCACTTCATTATAGCTAACTCTACCTAGCACTCTCTTTTCTCCAGTCCATGGGTCTCCCACGACCTATGCTCTCGGCAACCCGCAAGCAGGTCGAGCAGCGCAAGCTTGACTTCTCCAACTCCCTTGAGTGGAACATGTACTCCCGTCATGACAAGCCCACCGATGATAAGGTCGTCTAGACATCATCACCCAACACTACCTGATGCCTAAAATCAGCGTCGCGACCGTGTCGTTCAACGAGGAAGGGGGCTTGGTAAGTTATGAAGCATCCTATTAATAAGCCGTAAGCTTGTCAGATTGGAAAATTCGGCCGCACAGATGGTCAGGGTCAGGATGGCTTGACTTGGCTTACTATTTCGAGTTGGTGATTTTATGAAGATGCCTACGCACAAGTATCTAGGATGTATAGTTTGTTTAAAACTTCAGTTTCGATTTAATGAAGATGCCTACGCACAAGTATCCAGGATGTATAGTTTGTTTAAAACTTCAGTTTCGAGAATCTTGATTGTGATATTGTTGTCTCATTACCATTAGATAGAGCCGCCAACCTCTCGCGAGGTTCTAGGCTAACCCATACCGTCGCTGGTCTTTAGTTACAACATCCCCTTCGTCATCATATCATCGCTCGAACGAAAACAAGATCTAGCCGTCCCATGCCTGGGTATCTTTGGTCTCCTCGCCCTTTAATTCAAGACGCCTCATCCAACCCCCCCCCCAAAATGTAGAAAAAGAAAAGACAATTGTAGCCGTACAATCCGAAAATCCGTGAACCAGACCGAGAACCACTGCTGCATGATACAGCAGCTCCCAAGTGTCGTCAACTCGTGAGGTAGACATGGTACAAACAGTATGCTAATATCCGCTCAAAACAAACTCCTTTCCCAACCATATCCCTTTATAATTTTGTTTGCCGGTGTATGCTATCCAAGTGTTGTGATGATGAGTGAAGTTTTCCTGTATAAAGATAGAGAGAGAGGCGGAGCCAGCCAAAACTCCTTTTCCGGTGTGAGTTCGGGGAGCCAGCTGACGTCCAGTAAGGAACCAAATTAAAAAGCTGATTTATTCGAAACATGAGCCCCAAGTTGTTAGGGCGAAAACCGGGCTCGACGAGAAGTTGAAGTTCTCGACGGCGCTTTGCCGACACTGAGGACCCGCTGTAAAAGACCGTGCTTATTCGCACGACCGCGCCGCGACAAAAGAGAAGAATGCCGATTCGAATAGTTGTTTTCGACAGCAGCGTCGGTGTCCGACACTGGCGAAGCCGATCGGCGTCCCCATTCGGCATCCCAACCGTACATGTCCTCGAAGGGTGCCGCATGGGAATATGCGCTAGGGCTAGAAACATCGACCATGGAGGAGAGAGAATCGGAGCCAGGCGAGTTAGCAGAGCCGGATGGGCCGTCGAGGTAGTGAGAGACATCTTCGTATTCAGATATAGGTGACAGAGCCAAACTGGGGGACTGAGGACTATTATCATCCGCATCAACCGTCATGTTGTCGGGGTTGGCCAAGTTGTCATCCGCGTATATACCCGGTGCCTGGAAGGTCAAGGGTAAGGAGGGGCTCCCGGATAAGGAGCCTGGGATGGCGCTGTTAGGGCCCGAAGATATGATGCCGGGTGGGCTAGCGCTGGCGGTCCGTTCATATGCAGCAGCCAAGGTCTCATATTGGGAGCTCCCATCAATTGGGTTTGATTGAAGTCCATGAGAGGTGGAATTTTGTGTCCCGACCGTGCTGTCCACAAAACCTTCAACACGTTGAGCACCCTGGCCGGAGTCCTGCTGTTCGCCCATGATGGGATTGGCGGAGCACGATAGCCGTCGACCAGGGTGCGGCTCTTCCCACTCAGTGAACGAAACTGAGAGGTGTCGGTCAACGGGATGTGAGGTAGTAGGTACAGGCACGGCCTGTAACCCTCATAATGGGTTGCTATAGCGGTTCAAGCTGTTGGCAGACGCTGACGAGGTGGGCGTCGGGCGTTTGGCCACGCTCTTGCGCTTCAAACCTAGTTTCGCGCCGACTTTCTTCCATCCTTTGTTGTGAGCGGCCATAGCCCGCTGGAGTCCACCGGACGATGAAGTTCCCCAGTCTGGAGGCGTGGGAGGTGTCGTCGGGGGAGTCATGGGCTCCATGGGCGGGGGAGAGTTCCCATCACTGTCATCCGTCAACCCCTCCGAATCGAAAGCGTGGGTCGAAGAATATGGCGACGAGCCAACTCCGGTGCCGACATCGAGGTACGGGGGGTATTGAGGTGATCGCGCTTGGCCCTGCTCGGGGGAGTCTAGGTTCATGGGGCTGACTGACTCTAGGAAAGGGACGAGAAGAGAGTCGTTCATAAGTTCGTGAACTATACGGCCAGCCTCCTCAAGCTCCTTGGGGTGAGGAGGCTCAGGCTTGCCGGGGAGACGCAGCAAACGGTCTCGCACGCGAGAGGGGATATTGATTTCTCGTGGAGAACATGGAGCAATGTAAACCTGCATGAGCTTTTCCCACAGGCGACAGAGCTGTTCACTGGAATTGGTGCTTGAAATGTGGTCGGCTTGAATCTGATCATGAACGGCGGCATATCTCTGTAGGTCAAGGGTGAACTCGAGTGTCTCCATGCAGTGGTTCTGTGAAAGGTACGCTGTGAACGCGCTAAGTGTCCACGGGGGAGGTGCGACATCGAGAAGGATCTCGGTCAGGTTTGGTGGGTTTGAGCCCATGGCGGATCGAGGTGAGGATGCTGACGAGGCAAAAACGCCACTGGTACGTCTCGAATCAGTTACATCAAATAGAGTGAAGTCCTCAAAAGCGGACGATGGTCTCGACGACAATTCGTAGGGATTCGGCGAGAGGTATAGCGATGGCGGTGACTTTCTTGATCCCGAGTTGATCATATCTTTTGGCTAATGGTTGCCGCCTAGGGTAATCCCCGCTAATCGATCCCTCGAAAAGGCACTCGAGAATCTCCGCTCAAGAATCGAGACGAGGGATCGAATGGGGGAGACCCTTGGGTATGTAAATCCGACAGGCAAGTGTCCTTGTGCCCGGTGTTGTTTGGCAGCACCTGTGGCAAAGGGTAGCCTAGTTGAAGCGGGACAGGCCTTTAGGCGGAGGAGTCAAGGGCAGCTAGGCAATGACGACGACCTTCTCTTTTCAGACTCCAGCGTTGGAATCGCCAGAATCAGGCAGACAGATTGGTTGCGAAGGACTGCCAGTGAGGCAAGAGTGAGCGAGATCAGAACGCCGCGCGTCGCCGTGACCAAACCCAGCAGGTATCGATCAGGGCCGGGTCCGCCGAGAGTTAAACGGACAACCAAGCCGGAAAGAGAGGCGTCGTGTCCAAAATAGCGTCGACGGGTCAGGAATACCGTTGCGGTGGTTCAATCGGCGGGCGGTGACAGGCAGGGCGTCGATGACAGACTTTGTGGCTTGGTGGGCCGCCGAGTCTATTTTGTACTGGTGGGAGGAGTGCGATTCGTGAGAGGATCTTTGTCGTGGGTTGTCGGTTCGTCTTCTGACTCGGGAGGTCCAGCGAAGGGACGCCTGCTAGAGCAAGGGCGATAGGCGTAGGCGAAAGCAAGCAGGCAACGGCCAGCCCAGAAGTAATTGCAATGTAGGTTGCGAAATGCGGATGGGTGGCGGATGGTGCCAGATGGGGTAGAGAGAGGCTGACGTCGTTCTTGGGAGAGGCCGGTGATTGTGTTTAGGAATTATTAGGTGGTAGAAGGTGAGGAATGGAATGAACGGAACCGTGGCAGGGGACTGAAGCTACGAGTAGAGGGAAGAGGAGACAAGACCCTCTATAATACCTTGACACTTCCGGGAGAGGCTTCGCTGAGGAGTAACCAACTTGCCAAAGGCAACGGAGCAAACAAGCAGCCCCAGAAGCCGAGACAAGGGGCCCATTGGCAAACGGGGCACGTCCTCTCGGCGGCGAGCGCGGGCGCTGGTACTTGGGTGCTTGGGCGTGATGTGAGTGGCAGTGGGGGTGGTGTGGGTGGCACTTGGCGCTCATGCCTGTCGCACTTTACTGAAGTCTCCAAGACTCCACCTGCAGCCACGACCAGGGTCTCCCCCATTCTTCCCACTCTTTTCTCACCCGGCCTTCCACTCCTTGCGCCTTGCTGGGAAAGTGGCCACCACCAACACCACAAGCTGCGGCGGTGGCTCAGCGCACTGACAGTCGGTATCGCCGCTTTAGGCTTCCTTGCAGTTTCTAGAATCCAGCTGCTGGCGTCTTCGGGCGTGTCATTAATGTACGGTGCGCTGATCAGATGTCGTCACCCACGCCTTTGAGCCCCTCTCGTATTATTACAGCCCAAATGATTATCCATCTGGAATTTGGGAATAATAGGGATTCCAGAGCTCAGAAGGATGATGCGGTTTTTCGCCCCTCCCATAAGTGATTCATCCCTTTCGGTAGAAATACAGGCCTTTGCATACGTGGACGCCATTATGTAAAGATGATCGAGACAATTTGAATTTCCCGTGGGCCTACGACGCACATGATCGGCGATAATAGTAGCACTCGTGGAGGCAAAGAGCGGCGGTCAGGGCGGGCCCCAGGGGCCATCCAGTGGCAGTGGTTCAGTGGCAGTGGTTCAGTGGACGCGACGTGCCCAGGGGTCATGCGCTAGAAGGACGCTAGAAGAAGGTTTTCCTGGCCAATCACAGCGCGGGTCTGCGGGAGCGGAACTTGCCAATTTGGCGACTTGGGCTCTCGGTTTACTGGTGAACCTGGAAGGCAAGGCCCGATCTCATTCTCGCTTGCGACACCGGCTGCCGGCGGCGCTCACTGCTCGGCCCCTGGGGAGACCCAGGCTCCTCAATATTTTTTTTTCACGAATATCTCCGGCTTATTGATTAGTACCTCCGGCGTGGCCCGAGTGCGTTGCTCTCTGCACAGACTCGGCTTCGCAAGGCTTTAGCACAGCGAAGCTTGGCCCACGGAAAAACTGCGAATGGTGTTGGTTGGACCGGTCACCTGGCCGTCTGGCCTGGTCAAAAGCGGCGTCGCAGCGTCGCAGCGTCGTGGAAGACGTGGAAGACGTGGAAGAATCATCGAAGCACATGAGCAGCCCGCGATTGGTGGCAATTGGTCTTCAGGGCCCCGCTATCTTGTTGCTCCTGCCAGCCAACGGCAGAGAGTGCCCAGTGATGTGATGTCCGAGTAGTAATCAAGCCCCTAGCACAGTGCGTGCTACCTACCTATATGGTATGCTGTGCTCAGCTTCACGCCTCGCAGGGACAGCAGTAGTGACCGTGCACGGCATCCTCCTCATCTCCTCATCACATCCATATTGGCGTCCCATCTATTTTACTGGGCTGTTAAGAGTATTATTTGTCTTCCTGGGCCAGAATGTGACCACCCTGCTGGAGGGAGGCGTTCTGGCAAGAGGTCGCCATTCGCCAGTCTAGAAAGAATTTGCCGATGAGACCCTGCTCATGCCCCATTAGTGACCTGATGGAAAGTGACCTGACGGGAGAGAAGGATGGAAATGCAGGTGGGAGTGTCCAATGACATCCTCCGTTGCGTTCCCCTTGTCTTCACAATAGGTAGGCACAATAGGAGCCAGCGAGGCGGACCAGTCGCGAGGCGAAACTGCATCCCTCCACGACTGGAAGAAAGACTCCTAGCCCAATGCTAAAATGCTCTTTGGTGGGAGATGGCATGCCCTGAACGGGCCGTGCTGCAGCTCATCGACATGGATCGGCGGCGCTCAACAAGCGTCAAGCGCCAGTCTCCCGCTGTTGGTTCGTTAACACTTAACATCAGCATTCGCGGCCGCGATCGAAACGTGTCAAATATGTGGACGCCTCAGGTCGCACCATTGGTATCATGGACGGGACTTGGTAGGAAACCCTGCATTGTGGAGGCAGAGACCTACATATTAGCACCACTCGTAGATACTCCGGAGGTACGGATACGCTATCCGTATTCGTAGGTTTGCCAACTTGACCCCAGTCGTTCCGTGCGTGGATGTGTGGTTGAGTGTCGCTGACGGCTCAGAGAAATATCTACCAGACAGAGATTACGCTTTGTCGACTGTCGTGTCCACTTGACGCTGTGACGGCCTCCGAGTGGATTAGAGGATCGCAGGTAGGGCTGCCGATCATACTAGGTAGATCATCGGCCGTCCAAGTCCCCGAAGTCCGAAGTGCTTCGGAGGACGGCTTTCCAGTGGACAGCTAAACGCCTAATGCCTGAGCCGCCCGTGCGATTTATTAGTTCATCTCCGAAGTGCCCGGCATCTTCACTGCGAACTATTCGGAATCTTGGATCGTGGCTAGGTTAGCGAAGCCATCCGGTGGTGAAGACAAGACATCGTGAGGGGCTCGCCATGTTGGCCATTCGTGGGTGACACATCGCAGTGTCCAGAGCTTGGACGATGCAACGCAACAGATGGAGCTGCAATTTACATCCGGCAGAGTATTGACCAATAGGGCAGCCTCCGTCATGATGTTACATTCGACATACATGCCGGTTCCAGCTAGTTCTATCCAAGTGTCAACAGTGCCTTGGGAGAAAGTGTTATCAAATGGGGATTACTATCCGTAGTTGCTAGTAAATTAATATCTACATAATCCTCACCCACGGCTACTGCTGACGCCCCAGCTGATTAGTCACCGGCTAAGCTAGTGTCTACAGGACGGCATTGGCGGAGATATGAAGGCGATATGAAAGGGCAAACGGGTGCCACACTGATGAAGCAATGAGGGTGTGAATGTCGTCGTCGTCGGCATTTGGTCTCGGCGCGGTGGGTCACAACACATCGCATCACAACTTGTCGCAGCCGGCATGACGCGATAAACTCACTTCCCCGCCTCTGATGGCGGCCTAGCTGCTGTGTATGGCGACAATTCATTACCATCACCTGACTAATAGCAAAGTGGGCAGATCCGGGGCTCATCCAGGGCTCATCTAGGGCCCATCCGTCAAGGCATGCTTATGTATGATGACGACCGGTGGCGGTTACACTGGTTACACTGGTTACAACTCTGCCGCCGCTATATCCTCTGGGCACCCGCACCCACAGAATCAAGCCCAACAAGAAATGCGTCGCTGCTCTAAGGGCAAAGCCGGAGAGGTCGAGCTGGCTACCATGGTATGGACAACATCAGGGAGGGGTGTTGTGGTGGATCGCAGGGCGGGACCTTGATGGCTACTACAGCTATAGCATACTAACGGTCATAGTATTAGTATTAGTATTATTATTAGTACGAAGTACTCGTAGTACACGAGTGAACGGCCGAACAAAGCACAGCACCCCAGGGCCCCGATTTTTGGGTTTGCCAGCCGCCCCGATTCCCTCCCGGCTAGCCTATTCAAGATAAACTATGGCATCGTCCAGGGTCTCGGGCCTTTGGCTTCGGCAGGCATGCCGTTCGAACAGGATTACGTATAATACAGTCTTTGTATTGATCAGTGGCTACTCGTAGCACTGGATAAAGCCAGTTGAGCCACCGAGGCACCAACGCCGTCACGCGCCCTGAAAGACCTTGGGCTAGATTCTGGTCGGCAGGGCCGTTGATGCCAGAACAAAAGACGCCATGATCGATGTGCCCACCAACTGGCTTGCACCGTTTGCAGATTACCGGCGAAGCTGTCAGGGGTCCTGCGGCATTGACTCGTATACGCTACCTAGGTACGAGTATATACCCGTAACGAGGCAAAGAATGAAGGCGTCGTCGACATGGCTGCCATGGCCGAGGGCATTGGCGCCCGACCGTATCGACCCTTGCCAGCACTAAAACTTTGACGAAGAATTATCTGTACGAGCACTCGAAGAGTCAAGCAATACTCGAAGCGTCGTAGGCAGGTAGGAATGCGTCACACAACGAGTCAACTGTCAACGACGATAACAAGTCAACAGCCGGGATCGGGCACCAGCCAAGGCCACCCTGGCAGTCTGGCACCCACCCTGCCACCCACCCTGCCACCCACCCACCAGTCCACGCTTACCCGTATGCGGAAATGTTACAGAAGGACAGGGATAAGGTTCTGGAATCTTACCAACCCAGGCATGGTCTGTGCTTCTGCTCCTTTATCGGTCTTCTGGAATTTCTGGGATTTTTGGGCACACCCGGGGCCCGGCGTCCGCCCCGTGGCCCCGCCGGCGTGTCCGAGCAGCACTGACTGGGCAGCAGTCAACAGTTGATACTACCAGTAGTATGACTATGTAACTCTGAAACGAAGAGTCGACGACGACGATGACTCTACCTATGGAATGCAATTAATGCTTCTAGAAAATTCTCTGCTCCCTGCCGCGCCGTTGCGTACCAGCCATGTACGATTAATCCCTTGTTTGCAACGTGCGGACCAGCACCAGGTCGACACTCGAGCCAAGGCCGAGTCGTATCGAGCCTATCGACTGATGAGACGCCTGATGTTTGAACGAATGTTTGGCGCCTAGGCAATACGGAAGGTCCCGCATCAGCACGTACCACAAGCTTCTCAAGCTTCTCATCGAGCCACCACCGGCCATGCCCGGCAGTAGTATTACTACGAGTATCTATCCTGTACCTAATTTTACTGCGTGTAGCTATTATTTCTCCGTATGTGCTAGTAGTGGTTTGACCGCAACAAGACATCAGATCATTCATCGGCGAAATGCCTCTACGGGATCCCACCGCTATACATACGTAATAGAAGGTGTCTACGTAATACCGCCGACACCGAAACTTGGTGACTATTAAGGCTACACTGGCCTTGCGAAACCTGTTGGTGACCTATCATTAAGAACCAACCCATCACGACTGGGTCCGATCGTAGTTACAGCTCGGGGGGTTCAAGACGCCGCCGCCGAGCACGGAGCGCGGTCCGGCGCTTGGCCACGATGTATACATTAACTAGTATCCGTATTAGTAGGGGAATCCTCCGTACGACCCACGGATGCTATCCGTACGGGTACACCAGCTCCGGACCGAAGCCTCTGGGCCCAATGCCGCGATGCGGCTGAAATCCCGACAGCCCATGTTGCGCAACGCATCCGCCCGAGATGATGGCCTCACTCCTTGTCGAACCACTTTGGGGTCTTGGGACACGTACTTACGTACACACAATTAAGGTGCACAGACAGAGTTGCAGCTGCAGCTGCATTGAGGCTCTTCGCTCCCCTCCATCGACTCCACCTGGGCGCTTCGCGGCCGGGTCCGAAAACTTTTTTCCCCTTCCTCTTTTCCTTTTTCATCCGATCCCTCTCGTGGCAACTCATCGCGAGACGTCCTCGACTCCTCATCGCAAGCCGACGATTCCCGCGCTCCATCACCGACGGCCCCCTTTGAGGGTCACGGCAGTACCAAGGAGGGGGAAAATTTCTGCCTTGTCACCCGAGTCCCTAGCAATGCTCATGTTGTCGGTCGTGCCGTGGCATTCAATTGATACTCCCGGGCGTGTGCACCTGCACTGGTCACTCTCCCACTCGTGTCCCCCGCGTCCGTGACATGGAGGACACGCCACTCACTGGCCTGCTCCTATCCCAGGACTTCGCGACACCAACAAAAGTCCATGACGCTGTGCCTTCAACAGGGCCCCGGCACTAATACTCCGTATTGCATGCTGCTAAAAGACCCGTCACATGGACCATTGTTGTTGTTCTCAAAAGACGTGTCAATGCATTTCGCACGACGCCCTTCCGCCCCAAGCGCCCTCTCCCCTCGTCTCAACCTTGAGCACGACCTTCCGGGAACGATCTCGATGGGGGCAAAAAAAAAAAAAAAAAAAAAAAAAAGAGCAAGCAAAGAAAGTGTCCAGACCGGTAGGTAGACTCTGGTTAGCGATGTTACCTCAGGTCAGAGATTCGCTCCCACTCTCAACCAACCTGTCACATTCCCAGGCCACTCGACCGCATGTGGCAATTCCTAGTGGCGTCGTAGAGTTGCTTGCAACATCGAAATGCAACTGCGAACCCTTGTTGATCGACAAAGCAGCAAAGACAAGCAGAAATTAGCTAGACACGCGGGCAACAATTGTACAAGCGTGCAGGCGATGCGATACATCAGACGTAGACCTCTGGAACCAAAGGCCGTAACCCATAGCTGGACTGTGAGACTAGTCAGGGATCAAAGCCATCGGGATATCTAAGTTCAAGTAATCGTCCCCCTGGCGCGAGAACAAGTCTTTGTTTGAAAATCGTCAATTGGTTGCATCTCTCTACAAGAGTCAAACTACTGGGTTCGTGTTTGTGGTCCCTCCTCTTTCTCTCTATGGGACGACATCTGCCTCCCTTATGTGCCTCATAGGCATCTCTCACTTCATCTTGGAAAACAAGTCCCAAACGCCGCGCAATGCGTGTTATGCCAATCCTGGTATCGATACCGCCTAATCCAAGCACTTGTAAAACAGCCATCCATCTGCCATCTCTGGTTGTCTTACCGAAGGCTGTCCAAAAAAACGCCATGTTGAAATAGTTCGATGCCGTAGAAACATAATGCCGTAAACAATATTGCACAATTAGTATACTTGTAGGTCAAAATCTCCTGTGAAACCTCCGTTCAACAGAATACAGGCAATCCGGAGGCGCTGTAGGGGCATGTCTGCCGCCGAGTAGCAGTCAATTGGGCTCAGGCCCAGGGAAACGCACATAGCGTTCGTGATGGTATGGACACCGCAGTCCCATCCATTCGTCTGCCTCGGTGCCTCATGTCGGACAATCTTCCACTCGCTGTCGATGAACTTCTCTTGCAAGACTTCTTTCATCCAGGCCAAGGCCAGGCTGGTATTTGCTGCATTTCCTCGAGGGTTTAACGAGTCCATGTGGGCCACTGTTCTCTTGGTGGGGCGGATCACCACAAGTGTCCAGTGCAAGTTCTCGCAGACGGGGAGTAAAATTGTCTCGACATCAAGTAGATTGTCCTTCTTTACCCCGTTTCGACTTAGGGTACGGATAGTTCCGGTGACGCCCTGGTCCTTCAACCTTTTCCAGAAGAAGGACGACAATGCCAAACACTTGCGTGTCTGACTCTTGACATTCTTAATGCCAGCGGCAGAGTTGATGGCGCGATCGAGCCAGTTTAGGGACCCGTTCACAATCTCGTCGTTGAGCCACTCCGTCTCTGGGACAACCTTGGCAAAATCGTGACGTCGCAGGTCGACTCCTTCCCCGGTCGTGGCTAAGTTGGTAGTTGCCCCTGCTCGGAGCGTGTTTTGGGCTCGATGTGTCCAGTCCAGAGAAAGCGGCCCGATAAACTCTTGGTTGGGCAAACGAAGACCGCCAGACTTGGCTAGTCTCTCCTCTAACTCTCGTCGAGCTCGCTCTCTGGCCTCCTCTTTGGCCTTCTCCTCGGCTTTCCTCTTAGCCTCGGCGGCTTTGGCGGCCTCTTTTTGTTTTCTAAGTTTGATGGCAATCTTGGAGTCATCGCTCTGCCTCAAGCCCTCGGGAGACGGCAGTAAAAGGAGGTCCCTGATTCTTTTTTCGATTTCCTCCTCTGTCAGTTGTTCCGCGGGCGGCATTGGTTCGTACCGCCGATAATACTTGGGAAATTCATTCTTGGTGAACATCGTGTCCTGGAGCTCCTCATAATGCCTCATGTCGTTTTCATAGTCCGCAATCCGCAGCCTAGGTTCCATCTCGGCCTGAGGCTCGGGGGTGGGCTCCAAAGAATCCTGAGCGGAGGATTGACTTGACAGCTGCAGCTCAAGGGAGCTAGGAGTATAAGTGGGATCCACGCGTGGGATATTAAATCCACTGCGGGATCGAGTTTGTGGACTAAGTATGCCGTCGGCGAAACGCACAGACTTCTGGTGTCGAGTCCTTCTCAAACGCGGAGACACGGTCTGGTCTGAGTATCTCGGAGCACGCTTTCTCAAAATGGATCTGAGATCAATTGTAGTACGATGATCCAGAGGAGACCTAGTTTTAAAGCCATTGTAAACAGCAACGTGGCGATTGGGGTTTGACTGTGTTGACTGCGAGACGCGTTGTTGAGTCAAAAGTTGCGCCCCAAACTTTGCGCGGATGCTTTCAGACTTTCCCATGCCCGCCCGAGATACGCGGCCGCTTCGTGTTCTCCGGGATATGTAATCATTCCGTCGGTCTCTTGTTCGGTCTTCCATCCACATTCCCCGTCCAGCTCGGGGGTTGGCGTAAATATGAGGCGAGGTGGTGGAATGAGCTCGAGTTGCAGCTATATCACGAAGCTGATCTTCCGCCCGACGTTCAATCGTCGTCCAGCGTGGGTCCTGGTCATCTCCTGCGTCGCCTGAGAGGTACCTGTCCTGAAGGAGATCGCGGCGAGAGGATTGCACGAGTTTCTCGGGGAACATGCCCGGTATTTCCCCCTCTTGCAATGGGTTGTAAGACAGGTAGACGTCATCGGTTGCCCAAGCTGGAGGTGGGAACTTGGCCTGAAGTCTCAGACGATATGTGGGTGATACGATAAAACTCGGGGGGGGGAGGTCATTTTCCATGGCACTAATATCCAATATGACTTGCTCAAGAACCCTTGAGACAGGAACGCCATCGTATGCCAGTCCCCAGAACGCGCAGACTTCAGCGAAGACGCGTTTGAATCGGGGGTTCGCAAGGATCCTTTTCGTGAACTTCATGTTCGCTTCGAAAACTGGGCCCAGTCCGTGTTTAAATGCGTGCGGGACTCGGTTGTTGTGCTTGCTTGGGAGTTCTGTGATATTGTGAATATGGTACATGACCCCGAGAAACGCCGAAATTCTCCTGAGTCCACGAAGCCATGCTATGGCCAAGTCCGGCCACTCGCCGTAGCGAACAGCATGGAGTTCAGTTGAATCGTCGACAAGTGAAGAGGTCAGGGGTTCAAGCTTCCGGTTCAATCGTTGGATGGCATCGGTGGACGCTTCGCTGCAAAAAATGTTTCCCGTCTCGCGAACGTTCTCGAAGACGACTGAAAACTGCTCAGAGTCACTCTGAAGGTTCCGAAATTCCGGGTCGCGATAGGTAATCCATCGCATTTCGTCGAATGGCGGCGGCGAAGTCTTGGCGCGCTTATTACTGACATGGCCATCGCCAGCATAGGATCGCTGTTCCGCAACACCATAAGAGTCATTGTAAACTTAGTAGAAGGGTCAGTTGCACAATCAAAGAACAGGTGGAAAAGAAAAGGAGACTAACAGAATCGGGCGAACTTCTCTCCAACGCCAGAGAAGGCCGAAACAATAGTGGACATCATCCTGGAGACGTAGGTGAAACCAGTGATACTTCCAAGCATCGGTCTAGTAGGTAGGTTCTGAACAAAACAGGTCAGCACGATTGCGGGAGCAGGGCGGGGAAATTAGTATTCACCATGAGGTCTTTGGGGATAGCCTCGTCAACGTTCATGACATTGATCCCCTCACGAGTTTGAAAAAGGATGCGGCCCTCGGCCAAAGGGGGAAAGAAGTTGGCTCTGACCAACTCGTACTCGGTTTGAGAGGCACGGCGCTTGTGAGTCTGCTGGCCATTGATGACGACTGGATTGAGCTCCAGAAGGATGTTGGCGTCCTTCAGCTGGGTCTCGATAGGGCTAGAAGGGGTAGTGTTGATAAGGTGCCCGGTTCGGACGAAGATGCGGCGCTGATGAGAATCCCTGCCGCCGTTACCAGGCGGTGGTGGGATAGAGAGTGGAGGTTGGTCTTTAGGTGGAAATCGCCGGTGAATGACGCGGCGATTCTGAGTTCCGGCCGCGCGATTGACGCGCTGGGGCCCTAGAGCCTCTCGACTCCAGTTGGTGCGGCGAGCACGCTGGTTAGTGTTAGTGAGATGGCTAAAGGAGACGGGCATGATGACGAAAAGGGCAGTCGAAGTGAGGAAGAACAAAAATTTGTGGTGGGAAGGTGCAAGAAAATTCAATCAGCTCGGAAGTGTGATGACAAGGAGGGCAAGAAGGAGCCAGCCGGACAAGAAAAGGGCCTGAAAGTCGGGCCGTCGAGCGATGTAAAGTGAAGTGAAGTTGAGGTGAGCAGGAGCCTCTGAGCAAAAGACGAGGGTATCCGCAAGGGCATGGCAGGCGCGAATTGACGCGGCACAATAGTGTGAGAAAGAAACTTGATGAAAAGGCCCAACCCTGATGCCTATGAGGCAGGAAGGCGATGCTCAAGCCTGGAGATTTGAAGTCTTGAAGACAAAGCAGAGCACAAGGGCCAATCGCAAGCAACGAGTGTTTTGAAGTGAAGCAGGAGCTCGAGAGTTGAGAGCTGAATGCAGAGTGCAAGAATCGAAGCGCGAAGCAAAAGTACAATCGAAAAGCATTGGTTCTTACTTGGAGTATGAGTCCGAACAATAGGGAGCAAAGCCGGACAAGGAGGACTTGGCGATACGACAATAGAAGAAGGCGCGGCTGGGTGGGTCGCGTCCCGGCAGCAATCACTCTCTTCCAAGTACCTTTGTGGTTATTCGTGTGGTTAAGGGGGGCATGAATTTGAGAAGATGGACGGTTTACTGCCCATTCGCAGCGTGGCGCTGAGGCCTTCGTGGCAGGTGCTGAATGGCGAGCACTGTCGTGATGTGAAAGTCGCCAGAGCTCAGTGGAGGTTTGGTGAGGTTTTGCGCCGGTAGAACCCCGGATCTAAGCCGTTACAGGGGGCTGGGTGCAGTCTGTTATTGATTGGCTGAAGCATAACTACAGACCCACTCATGGGGCGATTTGCCATTGGCTAAACCTTGGCAGCTGCAATGTCCCCCAACAGCCATTCACTCGCAGGGTGTATGGGGTAGGCTAGGAAGGTGCTCAAGTACCAGTAAATGGTTAATAGGTGTTCAACCGGGTTCAATAATGGCAGAATGGAGAATCTTTAACTCCTCATCCAAGATGATGCTGCTAGTATATCTCCAGTAAGTCCTACCAGTAATATCCTGTAACTAGATTCTGTCTTCACGTTGGCTCTGCATGTTACGACTCTTGCTTAGCTATTGGACAACACTATCCGTAGGTGAAATCGCTATACTTCATAAATAATCAAGAGGTATCATCACTAAGGTACTATCTACAGACGCGACTCAACAACACCCGAATATTGTGAGTGGTTAGCGCTGGCAGTTGAAACGCTGTCAAACTGCTTGGTGCAGAATGCAGAGAAATACTCGTTCAGAGCATTCACAGTTCCACTGCCTTCGACGAGATCCACCACAATCCCGACATATCCGTCGGGACGCACCACCACCACGCCTCCCTTTTCCTCATCGAATCCCATTTTGGCATGTGCCGATGCTGTCGCGTGCGGGACCTGCTCGTCGTGCTGATCATCCGCGTACACATGCTCCCGATACCGCGTCAACACGCCATACGCGTCCCGCGTGATCTCAATGTTGGATCGTCTAGTGGCGAAGATGGTGCATAGTGTGAAGAATAGGCTGTGCGGGTTGTGCATCTCGTGGTGCGATACCTGGTCGATGTCCCGACGCAGGTAGGCCGAGTAAAAGGACTTCTTGCTCAGGAGACCATTGGAGAAGTCGCGCAGCGCCACTCCCGTCTTGGATGGCTTGCCAGCAAAGATGAAGATCCGGAAGGAGCCATTCAAGGGTACTTCCTGCTCGAGATGTACCACGTTGGCATCCACGACTCTGGTGACATTCGAGTTGATGAAGATATGCCCAGGTCTCAGCTTAGTTCCTCTAGGATGGATCAGTGATGAGCTGGCGGTGTGGCTGGGGGACCAGTTGAGAGCATTCGCCTCGTAGTAGACACCGTAGCCGCTGGTAAACTCGCAAGACTCCTTGAACGTCTTGACGAATGGGTTGTCGTGCTCCTCTGCTTCAGTTCCATGGTTCTCTGTCGCGGCTTGAACCTCGGCTGCTGCAGGGATTCTTTGCGAGAACAGCTTAGCATACCGGTTGTCAAAGTCCAGGAGTTTCTCTGCCATATTCTTGCGTTCCGGTTCATACGTTTCGAGAAGATCTCGGCGGGCGAAGCCGCTCTCAACGGCATGGATCTTCCAGGCCAGGTTCTGCGCATCCAGGAACGCCGTGTTCATCCCCTGTCCAGCTTTAGGCTGCAGAGGCATTAGTAAAAGAAATGCGGAGTACCAAGATTCAAGACTTACGCTATGGGTGTGACAGGCATCGCCGCCAAGGAACACGCGGTGATCGAGCGTATAGTGTTCTGCGATGCCCTGGCCGATTGGATAGACCGAGTACCACTCAACACGCTCCCATTCGATGAAGTAGGGTTGCAGAATCTTCTTGGCGGATTTCTGAACCTCAGCTTCGGTTGCCGTCTTCCTCGGATTCCAGTCGGGGTCGGTTGAAGAGGCAATCTGAATGTAAAGACGGACCATGTTGTCTTCGCGGGGAATGACCATGATGGAGCCATGCTCGCTGTGAATAGTGCACTTCATCTAAACTGGTGTTAGTCAATGTATAAAACCCCTTGGTCCATCCGAGTCACCTTAATATCGGGGAAGTCTGTGTGGACAACGCCGTCCATGACACCCCACACGTAAGAGATGGGGTCCAGATGCTGAACAGAGATGCCAAGTTTCTGTCTGACAATCGACCTGGCACCTTCACCGCCGAACAGATATTTTGCACGTATCTTTTCCGTCGAAGAGCCATCCACGTGTGCAATCTCAACCTGGACGGGATAGTCCGGATCCCGCTTCTCGTCGGAGGAGAAGTCGGTAATTGTCCAGGGTCTTTGAACCTGAACTCCGTTCTTCTCTAGATCAGAGATGAAGACCCTCTCGATGTGGCCTTGGTGCAGCAAAGTTGTGAATGGATACCGGGCGTCGATGAAGCTAGGACAGCTCGCCCACGTGCCCGTCCGCATGATACCCTGACTTGAGGGATCCCAGAATGCTACTTCGTACACGCGAGCGGGCTTATGCTTCATGATGGCAGGTTTCAGGCCCATGTTGCGAAGGAGATCTAGTGACCGGGGCTGGATTCCATCGGCACGGCCAGTTGTGGTGGGTTCGGGGCGGTTATCAATGTGCTTAATTTTGTAGCCCCAGCGAGCGAGAGAGGTGGACAGCATGAGGCCCACGGGCCCAGCTCCCACAATGACTGCCCTCTAGTTAGCTGGTGAGACGTTGGCGAGGACTGGAAGACAAACCTATGTCATAGCAGGAGCTTGTGTCGGCCTGCACACGCTCGGTAGCTGACATCACTGTGACCAAGGAAGACAACAGAGGGGAAAGAAGGCCAAGATAACACGGGTATCTAAAAATGTAGGATAAAGATCAGTGTGTCAATGTAAAGAATGAAGCAGGTGTGGAAGGTGCACGAGAAGGCATGGTAGTAGTATATGTAGTATGGACTTGGTCAGGCCTTTCAGCCTAACAAATAATCTGGGGGTCCAGAGGGGCCACAGGTACAAAATGGTGCCTCTTGGCTGCAGTCAGCACAAGATGGCCCTTCGGGATGCGATCACGGCATGCCAGGTAATAGGCAGTGAGACACCAATGCTGGAGCACTGGAGCAGTCTGGGGCTCAGCTGTGGGCGTTCGGCTGAGCAACACGGGAGAAGGCCTGGGGCAGGGTCTTCTTATGATACTAGTACAGAACCCTTACCCGCTCTGAGAGTGTGAGGTCTGGGCCTTCTGGGCCTGGGTTGGGCATGGGCATAGCTAAACAGGCCTGCAAAAGACTAACTGAGCTGTGGGAGGCGAGAGCGCGGGTGGAGAGACAGGGGTCTGTTGACCTAAGTCTGTCTGTGCCTCTGAGCCCTATCTCGTCATACGTCTTGGAGCTGTGCAGCCTGTGCTCATGTGACGTCGCAGTAGCCCAAGTCATTGGAGGCTGGGCAACGGAGTTGGGGGTTAGGCAACTTGGTGTTGGCTGGCGCAAGCAATTCGCCATTTAGATTTGATTTGAATTAGGGGTCCGGCAACAGGAATCGGTAGTCATGAGTGGGGCTCGCCCAGCGTCGGCTCCCAGAGTCGGGAAGTGGCTTGCTGCCAAGAGCAAAAGCTGCTGTTTGAATGATGTTAGGCTCAGGCTCAGAATTGCCCACGGCTGCTATCACCCCGCTAACTCATCCAGGGCGCCTCTCAACCGGCGACTGGTGGCTTCGAAGTTCTCGAACCCATCCATGATTACCTACCTACATAGCACATAAGTCTAATCGTGCCGATGCAGAAGCCGCCATGACTTCACTCAAATGTCTCTCACAGTCTCACTAATAAGTACGAAACGCACCCACGACGAGTCCACTCCCCAAACACGCCAATATGCTCTTGTTCAATGTGGCTTGCAAGCTAGAGGCTCACCAAGAAGCTAACATAGACACTCACGGGAAACCAAGACGGCAACGCGACATCATGTTACAAGGCCGAATCTGCATCTTCTTTCTCCCACCGTTGCCCTGGGAGGCTCGAGAGCGATAAGAAAGAGCAATACGCCACGGCACGATAGCACGTTATCTTCGAGTCCGCCCTAGTCGTTAGGGGGATCGATGACTCCTACAATCATGCCAGTAAAGTGCAAACTTCCCAGACCATAGGACATTTTCTCAGTTTCAACAAAGTGAGATTTTCTCATTGTCAAATGCTTTCCAGAATCAACTTGATTCCAAATCATATGACAAGCCTCCATCACTGCAGAGCCTGTTCTCGTGCAGCTGGGATCATTGCCCAACAGGTGCCGGACCTTCATCTGATGCGCGCGTGTTATTCTGTATCCTACTTTCCCCGACATGCGCCTCATGACTACAAGTACTAGTGATACCCCGGAGACGAATACCTGGGTTATGCTGAAGTGTTCTCGCAGGGCCCTGCGCCACTAGTCCAAACCGCTCTCATATGGCCTACTCGAAACCCGGTAGCTTCCTGTTACAGAGGATAAAACTACGGACGTATGTGTAGTCGGGAGCCTAGAGGCCCCTTTTAGGTCACGAAATTATAGCTTTACGCTAGTTTTTAATAATTATTATTGTTGAACAGGAGGTAGGACGACCCTGCATATTTGTTTGCCTTCATCAGTAACCTAAGGCAATGTGTTGTTCAAGGTGACGGCTGCGACGGACCGCGCATCTGCCAACAGCTGCCACGCAGTTCTATGACGAATCCCCAGGTCTCATGGGCATCTACTACAGCGTTTCGGCCCTGAAAACATACGAGATACAGGTACAGTACTCTAGGCAGCTACCAGAGAGAAGTATCTGGACTAAAAATCTCCGTTGCCAACAGCAACGGTCATCTGATTTTGTACCCTCGCCCCTCTCTCATTGCTGCCGACCTTCGCCTCCCAACAAGCTTGTCTCTTGCGAAAGTGATAGGCCTTACTTAATCTTGACGTTTGGTCACTGAAATTCCATCCCCTCTTCAGATTCCATTAGACGTCAGCAGAGTTCCTTCACTTTGTTCAAGGGAGATTACGGCGTCAGAACCCCTCTCCCATCACGCACAGCGTCTCGTAGGATGCCTTCCAGAAGTCCGAAGAAGGGAAAAGTCCGATATTCCGACCCATTGAATGCTTCCTTAACTCCCCTTCACGGAAATATCTCGCCGACTTCCGCTGGGTTCCGAACACAGTCGCTGTCACCTCGCAAGCGCGATTCCAAACAGCCCTTGCATATCCGGATGAACTTGACAGAAACACAGATGGACAAGATCACTGACGCGTAAGCATTTATTTTACGATGTTTTCTTTTTAGAACCCTTGGAACTAATCAGAGATAGATTCACAAAGAGAGTCGACGGAGGCTCTACCGAACCCCGAAACTCGACTGACGAGTCCGCTTCCAAAACCACCGCTCACTCGCACAATCACTTCCCCAGCAAGCGTTGGAACAAATACAGTCTTGAGAGTAGTGCCGTAGACAACCGCCATTCTGAGTTGGAACCATTCCCGGATACCATGCGGCGCTCTCAAGGCCAGGCATCTTCTCACAGCCTAGCTGAGCGTCGGAAGAGGGAACCCCCAGCACCTATCCAGGTTGAAGAAAGCGGCCGCCTGGCCAGAACAATGCCTCAGCGTGTGAGAATGCAGTCGGTTCCCGACATCGTCTCACCTCTGAGCCCTAGAGAGATGTACGAAGCCAGTGGCGCTGGCGCACCGAGAAGCGATCACTCGGCCTACACTTCTTCTGCCTACCACTCGTCCCAGCGACATGACCCTTTAAAGCTTTATCACGAGCAATACGAAAATGTAACTCGACATACCAAATCACCAGTATTTGATACACCCTGGGAACTAAATACAGACCAAAATGCTAGCGGTTCTCCTCGAATTTGGGGTGGCCGTCAAAGCCCGACCAGACCGTCTGGCCGTTCTAGGAACACCGCCGAGGGTTTGAAATATCGGGCAGAGGCAGCTTCTCCCACTCCACTTTTGCGATCCAAGAATGAGAGCATCGAAGTCGACACGCCTCTTTTCTCGCCCTTTCCCTTCTATTTTCGTGGACAAGACTTTCCATCGGAAAAAAGGGGGGAGAAGACTATGATAGGTGAGAAGGGATGGCTGGAGAGGACTGAAACATCACCGGACAAGGCAAAGAAGGGAAACACAAAGAAGATGGGTATACTAGATGGCATCAAGAAGATCGCAAAGGACATGGTAAGCGGTTGGTTGTGCGAGAAGCCAGACTCGAACTAACACAAAACCCTCTTATCTAGTCCGAGCTGCATCACCCCGGTCGTCGATCCCAGCAGGGATTTAAGGAACCGGTGACACGGGTGACTATATCACTCGACGCCCGAGAGCAAAGTCTTCTGTACGGAGAACTCGAGTTCCATCTCACTAGCGCACTGAACTCGTACATCACAATCCAGCTGGAAAAGGGACGACTTGTGACAGACAAACTCAAGAAGATTGGAGATGCCTGGCTTCAGCTTGGCCGCCCACGCGTTGTCAGCTTCCGCTACGACCTCGAGACACAGCTCGAGCTCGTGAACCTACATATTGACGAGTTTGTCTTCTTTGGCCGTCGCCAGTGCAACCCCACCGAGATTAGTGGCCTACTCCACGCCATGAAAGTCAACGCGCGGGCGATGCGGATTCGAACTTTCTGCCAGCCTGACTCGGTCATCGCTAAGCAGCTCGTCGACTCCCAGTCGCTGTTCAATATGCTCGGCGTGGCCCGAGCTGAGGATCTCGCCCTTGCCGAGATTGCGCAATTCTTCAAGGTCTGCATCGAGCGCGAGCAAAATGTCCAACAGAAGGAGCCATGCAAAGCACGCGGGTCGAGGGCTGAGCAAAGGCAGCGCCCGGAGGGAGAACGAGACCTCGGGGGGCATGATTCTAGAGCCACACAGCCGGCGGCGCATGAGTCCAGCAGTGCTGAAGACGAATGGCGTTTTCGCCGGGACTGAAATGGCGTGGCAGGAATTCGAGAATATGCCACAGTGGAACTGAGGAATATTGCAGAGGAATTCCATTTTGTAGAGTACCAGTACGTAGGTGCACGAAATACATTGTAAGTATACACGGTCCAAGGAAGCCAGCCTTTAAAACTAAATATTACCCAATCAACAGGCAAATCAAGGTGCATAGTAAATACATTTGCTGCCATAAAATTAACATCATCTTGTCGTTCCATCTTATCATAAGTCGTAGCTCGACCATCATGGATCCAGAGCGTGACCTCTTCCATGTATCGAATTCCCAATGACCTCCTCTTTCTCCAAAAGCCCACCCGAACAAATAAAATCCGATAATCATAAATCCGTCCGTCCTGTCTAACGCCGAGATTGATACCAGTCGTCGTCTTCACTATCCCGACGGTGTGATCGACGTCTATCATTGTCAGAGCGTCTGTCGTACACCATGTCGTAGTCATCATCGTCGGAATCCCGTCCACGCCAGCCTCGACCGCTCCTGTGATCAAGGTCGCTAGGACGGCCGGTGTCGTAGTGCGGCAAATCCGACTCACGTCCATAGCGGCCCTCCCAGGCTTGCTGTTGGGCACGGTCCCTCTCGCGCGAGTCCTCGAAGCGGTTCGTCAGGACGTTCGCACCGAGGCCACCGATGGCAGCGCCAACAAGGGTGGAGGCGAGCCGCATGCGTTCGTCCTTGTCGGCATCGCTGCGGCGACGGTGGCCCCCGTGGTGATCCTTTGCACGACGATTCTCGGAGACGCGTTCGGAGACCTGGCGCGCAGCATAGCCGCCAGCTATGGCACCGATAAGGCTGGCGCCTATCCCGGCTGTAGAGTTGGTAAAGTTATCTTGCATAGCAGAGCGGGCGCGGCTGAGAGGGCTCTCGGAGCGGTCACGGCTCTTATCGCGGCGGGAACGCGAGTAATCGTCATCATCGCCGTAGTAGCGGGGTGAGGGGGAGCGGCCTCGGGGGACCATCGCCCTGCTGTCCGGGGGAGGCACAGAGCGAGGGCGGCCAGAAGATGGATGGCCAGGAGGAGGCTCCAGGGTCATGGTCTCGCGGACGAATGAGTCCTTTGAGTGGCGACCAGGGTTAGAATCTGGGGAGTGGTCGCGGTCGCGGTCGCGGCGGGGACCGCGGATGTTCTCCTCGTACTCATAATACCTAGACATATTGAGAGAGATGATTCTAGTAGATGGGTTTACCAGGTGTGGGTGTGGTGGGCAACAGGGCGGTTGATGTAGATATCAGAAGAGTGGACAAAACGCCGGTCGGTCAGCCCTATGCGACAGATGAGGCGTAAGCGAGGCCGTTGGGCAGCTGTCACCAGACGTTAAGCCACATCACGAGGCTTAGCAACCGGGCACAACCGAGAAGGGTCTGGATTTCTAGGCTCTGGGACCCGGGAATTTGGTCTCCTTGGGGTAAGAATGATGTCCCCTGAATTACTGGGACCGAGACCGGACAACGACCACAGGCTGGGACTGGGTCTTCCTAACGGAGGACTCTGTGGTCAAGAAGCCCTTCACCGATGCTCACTCGGGCCGACAGGCACAGACGATCACGAGCGTGCAGGGGAAGATATGGCGGATTGGCGGGGTAAATCTTGCAGAGGCAGCTGGCTCGTGATGTCACCCGAGGTTGAGCGTCACGATTATATTGGGCAGGATGACGGCTCGTAGTTCCCTTGCCGCCTGCGGTGCATAGTGCGGGAAGCAGAAACGCACGCTTGACTCGTTGGAAGTCAGAGGACATATTGAGTACGATTGGTAACTGGGTTGGGATGAGGATTTAATATGACCACCGTTGAGACGGTTATGGAGGATGTCGGGCCGTCAACGACGATAGGGAGGCGCTATGTAATTTTAGGATAAGCTCATGTCCATGGAGCCCAGTTCCAATCCCAGGAAGGCATGAGCCGCACGCCTCGCAGCTTTTCAGGGATGATATCTTCAGATACCCGGTATTACTCCGTACCTACGTAGTTCCCTCCAGAGTCCCAAGGTTCAGGGTTCCGTTCCAGGTTTGTGGGAGGTCCATCCCAAATTTCCAATGGGCCAGCCATTCCCGACCCCATGATAACTCCAGCCTTCATCTTCACCAAATTCATCAAGCTCACCACCACTATGTTTGGTCATGCAACCACGCAGAGTGAGCGCCTGGTTTAGACATAAGTCCTCTGTCGACAACATGGACGGATGGCACCCCGCCCAAGATTCAGCCGAACCAGCGACCAGCTCGCCATGGCATCGGAGTTCTCGGTGAATCAGACTCCCGTCTGCTGCAGCTAAGAGATGCACCTCCGTCCTGCCGCTAGGATCTCGCCTCCACCGGTTCCACCAGTCTGCGGGAACCTCGAGTAACGGCCGGAGTGAGTGGCTGTCCCTCACTCCTTGCCATCCACTTTGGCCTGCACACCCTGCAGCCAAGGCACCAGAGCGCCTCCTCCTTGCTCACCGTGTTCTCCCATATAATATTGACTCTTCTTCGTGGGAGTTTTCTTCATCACATCAACTGCGCTCCGGTGTTGTGGCATCGATTTCTTCTTGCCAACACCGTCCGATCCGAGCTTACTGTCTGTTAAACCTTCGCCGCGTGCGGCCAACTTTAACATTCTCAAGGCGCCCCCAACACGTATTGAAGTTCCTGTTTCCTCCCAACCTTCAACAATCAACTTCTAGTGGCCATGGATCCTCTACCGACATATGAGTCTGGCCCCGAACCACGGTATCAGCCCAAGGCCAATGTCGGTGTCAGCCGAGTGGCCAACGAAGAGACTCCGCTTCTCTCAGACGGGCATCCCCACAGGCACGACCATGAAGAAGAACAGCAAGACGAACAAGAGGGCTGGAATGAGCCTGCTATCAATGTCTTTCGTTTCTCCTCCATCAATTTCACGCTCTTAGTTATGGGCATGAATGATGCGTGCGTTGGCGTACGTGATAGATTTCTGGGAGTGAATTCGATATAAAAGCTGACATATTCACCAGGCACTGATACCTTACGTGAGTACTTATGGCACTATTCAGCAGAAAAGCCTACCAGGTTGTCCTTTTCATATGGTCACAATAAGCTTACTAACTCGATACTTAAGATCGAGCCTTATTATGATATCAGCTACAGGACAGTGTCGACGCTCTTCGTTGTCCCTTTCGTTGGCTATCTCGCCGCCGCTCTGCTGAACAACTGGGTTCACCTCACTGTTGGACAGCGTGGCATTGCCTTCCTGGGTCCCTTCTGCCGCCTGATTGGATACGTACCCATGGCACTTCACCCTCGTTCTTTTGCTATCCTTCCTATCGCAATGATCTTCACAGGCTTCGGAAACGGCATCAATGACAGCGCTTGGAACGCTTGGGTCGGCAATCTGCGCAACACCAACGAGCTTCTCGGCCTCGTTCACGGCTCATACGGGGTTGGCGGCATTGTCGCCCCCCTGCTTGCCTCCGCCATGGTCACAAAGCTTCACTTACAGTGGTACACCTACTACTATGTTATGATTTGCATTTCCCTTGTGGAGCTCTTTGTAGGTACGGGGTCTTTTTGGACGGCCACTGGTGCCGCGTATCGCCGGAGGCACAAGTTCGACGCAGGCCGACAGCCGGTCAGCACGAGGGATGTGTTGGGAAAACCCATTCCCTGGATTGTGGCCATGTTTCTGTTCGGATACGTGGGTGTTGAAGTGTGTCTGGGCGGCTGGATTCCCACCTTCATGATTGAAGTGCGTCACGCGGATGGATTCCTCGCTGGCCTTGTGGTAACCCTCTTCTGGGCGGGACTGACCATCGGACGGGTTGTTCTTGGGTTTGTTACGGGACGTATTGGCGAGAAGCTGGCCATCACGATATATCTTGCGTTCTCGATGGTGCTTCAGGTGCTGTACTGGACGGTGCCGAGCATCGCAGCAACTGTCGTGATTGTCATACTGTTGGGCTTCTTCCTAGGGCCCTTGTTCCCCGCGGCCATTGTGGCCATGACCAAGCTCCTTCCTGCGGACGAACATGTTCTTTCCATCGGCCTCACAGCCGCTATCGGTGGAGGAGGAGCAGCTATATTCCCGTTTGCGGTTGGAGCTATTGCGGAGGAAGAAGGTGTTGGGGTTCTCCAGCCGTTTGTCCTGGCAGTTCTTGCCGTCATCACGGTTATTTGGCTGGTGCTCCCGGGAGGCTTGAAGAAGGGTGGTTTGGAAAGGGCGAGAAAGGAGGGTTTCCGCATTGGTGATGGAGTGAGGAGCATGCTTGGACGGGTCAAGGGACAAACAGCCCAGGAATGAACAGATATTCCACAATGTACATCCATTGATGACCATCGTTGGAGACGGTATATGGTCTATGAGCAGTTAAAATCAAATTAATGCATAGTATTTTATAATCGAACCCCTCTCACTGTTTGGGAAGCTTTGCAAGCGAGGCTTCTCCTGTCAGTCGGTAGATTACATCACCCGAAGTGCGGGCCAAGCACACCTTTGCCCCTCCAAAAGATCGCCAACGTGGGGGAAAATTCGACTACGACACCACCCGACATTGCCTCACCTTGTTTCTAGCAGCGATAGTAGACTTGTCACGGCTGTTCATTCTACTTGACCGCCTCCGACTACCACACCTCTTCTTTTGAACGGGGTTTCAACCGTCATTTATACGCTCATCCAGCAGTCAAAGCTGTCAAAGCTGTCCACTCAGGGCGCCGCCCCTCTGCCCACCATGCCGACCTCGGCGTCTTCCATGACGACGGCGGCAGAAGCCCCCGAACCGACAAAACATCTCGTCCCCCTCCCGCCCTTCAAACCCGAACTCAACGAGCGCGCCTGGTCCTCGGCTCCGCATCCGACCCTCCCCCTCCTCGCGACCGCCCACGCCAAGAGCGTCACCGTCTTCTCCCTCTCCTCCCTCACCAGCCACAGCTCCCTGACCGGCGGCCACAACCGCTCCGTCCGCTGCGCATCCTGGAAACCCAACCTCCCGCCCCACAAGCTCTGCCTCGTCACCGGAAGCTTCGATTCCACGGCCGGTGTCTGGCGCTGGGAGGATGACGGCTCGGGCGGTCGCGAGAGGGAGATCACAGCCAGCGGCGACGGCGACAGTGGTGAAGGCGACCAGTCGGACGAGTGGGAGTTTACGCTGGTCCTCGAGGGTCACGACTCAGAGATCAAGTCCTGCGCCTTCAGCCCTTCTGGCGCGCACCTGGCTACGTGCTCGCGCGACAAGTCGGTCTGGGTGTGGGAGGACATTGGCGCCTCCGAGGCGGACGACGAGTGGGAGACTATCGCCGTCCTTAACGAGCACGAGGGCGACGTGAAGGCGCTGGCCTGGTGCCCGGACGTGCCCGGGCGATCCCGCAAGGGCACCTACGGGCTCGACGTGCTTGCCAGCGCCAGCTACGACAACACGGTGCGCGTGTGGCGCGAGGATGGCGACGCAGAGTGGGTGTGCGTCGCGGTGCTGGAGGGCCACGATGGCACTGCCTGGGGTATCCAGTGGGAGGGCCGGCCACGGCCTGGGGACAAGTTCCCTCGGCTTCTCAGCTTCTCGGCCGACAAGACGATACGTATCTGGACGCTGAACGAGGCGGGAGATGACGAGGAGGAAGAGGTGCGGGCTACCGGTGACGCCCAGTCGCGCAACGCGCTGGGTGGCATTCCCAACACGATGCGTCGTTCCCTGCGCGAGGAATGGACGTGCACTGCCACTCTGCCCCAGGTTCACACGTCGGACATCTATGCGGCAGCATGGAGCCCAGTGTCCGGCTTAATCGCGAGCACCGGGAGCGACGGCGTGCTGGCGCTCTATAAGGAGCAGGATGGTGGGCAGTGGTCCTTGCTGGGGACGTACCCGAACGCTCATGGACCCTATGAGGTGAACCACGTAACATGGTGTCGACGATGGGATGATGGCGTTGACAAGGACAAGAGGGGCATCGAGGAGATGCTGGTGACGACGGGTGATGACGGCGTAGTGCGGCCGTGGCAAGTTATTCTGTGAGCTTATTATATGTGTGGATAGTTAGACGTTGAGTACACGCATCATAGGCGAACGTGAAGTCTAGACATATAGGAATATTATATCAAGAACAAATGAAAAATTCATCCTCTCATGTCTAGTAGGCTACTGCTACTTGAACTTCTTCTTTCCAGCCCCAACATAGGGCGCGGCGTATGATACAGTGAACTACACGAGGAGCCCCCGCTCCTCTCATTCCAATCGAACCTCCCGCGATTACGGTAGCCAATGTTACCCCATGTAAGGCCCCATCCTCCTCTTCCTACTCAGCTTAGTCTAGGTTCAATAATTTACTCGCCCTTGAGCTTGTCCTGCTTGACAGTAAAGGCCATGTTGAGCAGCTCCTGCTCCTCCTTGGCGTGCACGTGCTTCAGGCCCGTAGCCACAGATGCACTGGGGTTGCGGCCAGCATACATGACGTGCTTGCGGTCGTGGTACTTGGTCTGGTTCAGCAGGGTCTCAATGCGAGGCTGCGTGAAGCTCCAGGCACCAGCATTGAGAGGCTCCTCCTGGCACCAGACAATGGTCTTGGCGTTGGGGTACATGTCCAGGTTGTCCTTCAGCTGCTGCCAGGGGAAGGGGTTGAGTTGTTCCAGACGGGTGAAGGCGACGTTGTCAATCTTGTTCTCGGCGCGGTACTTGTGGAGGGCAGCATAGACCTGGCCAGTGCACAGGATCACACGGTCAATCTCCTCGGGTTTCTTGATGTTACCCGTCTCGTGCTCGGGGTCAGCAATCAGGGTCTTGAAGCCGGCATCAGGTCCCGTGAAGTCCTCAATCTTGGAGCGGGAGATAGGGTGACGTAGCAGGGACTTGGAGAAAAAGATGATGAGAGCTAAATACTTTGTTAGCAACGCACAGGTGAATGGGGGCGGGAAGAAACTCACGCTTGCGGAACTGGCGGTGCATCTGGCGACGCAGAGCATGGAACAGGTTGGCAGGCTCCGTCATGTAGACAATCTGCATATTGCAGTCCTGGTGCTGACGCTGGATCTTGTCCTCGGAGGGGAAGACACGGGGATCCTCGTTGCTGAGCTGCAGGTAGCGCTCAAGGCGGCCTGACGAGTGCTCGGGGCCCTGGCCATCGTAGCCATGGGGCAGGGACATAACGAGACCGGTGCGCTGCATCCACTTGACCTCACCGGAGGCGATGAACTGGTCGATGATGCACTGCGCGTTGTTGGCAAAGTCACCGAACTGGGCCTCCCACATGACCAAGGCGTTGGGCGACGACAGAGAGTAGCCGTACTCGAAACCAAGGGCGCCGAACTCGCTGAGGGAAGAGTTGGAGATGACAAACTTGCCCTGGTCCTTGCTAATGTGCTGCAGGGGGGTGTAGGTGTCCTCGCTCTCCTGGTCGTGGAAGACGGCGTGGCGCTGAGAGAAAGTACCACGCTCAACATCCTGGCCAGACACACGGACATGGTAGCCCTCAGACACCAGCGATCCGAAAGCGAGCGCCTCGGCCGTGGGGAAGTCAATGTTGTTGCCCTCCACCACCGACTTGGCGCGGTTGTTAAGGATACGCTTCAAGTTGCGATGGATCTGGAAGCCCTCGGGAACGGAGCCAACCACCTCGCCGATATGGTCAAGAGTCTTCCGGTCGACATTGGTGTCATGGTGAGGCAGAACCTCGGTGGCCAGTTCCTTGGGGGACTTGAAACCGTTCCAGGCGGACGTCGTCCACTCCTTGGAGGTGGGCTGGTAGTCCTTGGACTTGGTGAAGCTCTCCTCGAGCATGCCCCACACCCACTGCTTGTGCTCCTCGATGTCCTCCTTGGTGAAGCTGCCATCCTCAAGAAGCTGCTTGACGTAATGGTCAATCTGCGGGCTCTTCTCCTGGATGCGCTTGTACATGAGAGGCTGGGTGAAGGAAGGCTGGTCCGTCTCGTTGTGACCGTGCTTACGGTAGCAGACGAGATCGATGACCACGTCATGCTGGAACTCGGCGCGCCAGTCAGCGGCAAGCTGGCAGACGTAGTTAACGGCCTCGACGTCGTCGGCATTGACGTGGAAGACGGGCGCATCAATGGCCTTGGCGATATCGGTACAGTATGCGGTCGATCGAGCAAAACGAGGGTCGGTCGTGAAGCCGATCTGGTTGTTGACGACAAGGTGGATGGTGCCGCCAGTCGAGAAGGCGGGAAGAGAGTGGAAGCCAAGGCACTCATAGACAACACCCTGGGCGGCAAAGGCGGCGTCGCCGTGAAGCAGGACACTCATGGCAGTGCGGTGGGTCGTCTCGTCATTGTTGTAGTGCTGGATAGCACGGGTCTTGCCCAGGACGACGGGGTCCTCGGCCTCCAAATGCGACGGGTTGGCAACGAGCGACAGCTGGACGCGCTTACCAGAGGGGGTGGGACGCTCAAAGTTCATGCCGAGATGGTACTTGACGTCGCCAGAGCCCTCATCCTCAGCACCACCGGTGCCGGCGAACTCGCTGAAGATGGACTCGTTGGGTTTGCGAACGACGTTGCTGAGGACGTTGAGGCGACCACGATGGGGCATACCAATGACGATGTCCTTGACACCGTAATCGACACTGCGGTCAATCAGGGCCTTCATACCGGGGACCAGGGTCTCACAGCCCTCGAGACCGAAGCGCTTGTCGTTGGGGTACTTGGTGGCCAGGAAAGACTCGAAGCTAGAGCTCCAGATGAGGCGGTCAAGGATACGGCGCTTCTCGTCAATCGAGTACTTGAAGGGCTGGGGCACTTCGACGCGCTCACGCAGCCAGTCGCACTTCTCGCGGTCGGGAATGTGGATGAACTCGACACCGAAGGAGCCGCAGTAGATATTCTCACAGGCGGCGATGATCTCACGCAAAGTCATCTTCTCCCGCCCCTCGCGCTTGAAACGCGGGAGAATGCCGGGGCCAAGGTTGTACTCCTTGTCAAGGTCCTTCTCGGTGAAGTTGTAGTGCTCGAGAGTCAGCTCCTTGGGCTTGACGTTACCAAAGCCCTTGGCCGTGGTGCGGATACCAAGCGGGTCGATGTTGGCCTTGTGGTGGCCTCGGGACTGGTAGGCACGGACAAGAAGCTGGACCTTCAGGTGGTTGGTGACATCGGAGCCGTCATCGAGAGCGAGGCCACCGGACAGGCGGGTGCCAGTCATGCCAGGGACCAGATTGGGAGGGGGCTGGAAAGCCTGCGACATGGGCATCTCGCCACTCTCCATGTTCTTGAAGTAGACCTGCCACGAGACATGGACACTCTCGGGGTCCTTTTTCCACTGCATGTACATCTCGTCGATATAGTTGGCAGTGCTTCCAGAGAGGAAGTTATCGCTAGGGTCGGGAGACGACTCGATGGCAGTGGTCGCGTAGGAGCGATGGGCGGTCATGGCCAGAGGCCGGCGGGTCGAGGCGAGTTTCCATGACGACGTGCGGGCGGTGGTGGTCGAGATGGAGCAGACGCGCGAGGAGCAGGCCGCACTCCTGGAGCCACTGAGCAGCTGGGAGCTAGCTCTACACAGAGAGTTCCGCAGCATGATGGGCGATGGATTGCTCCGGGCCTGTGTAGGAGGGCGATGGGTTCTAGGGAAGAAGATTAGGGTTGGGATTCTAATGAAGAAGACGCATTCCTCCGGCGCCTTGCCTATGCTCCTTTGTAAATCAAGAAGCGGGAACCCAAAGGAGCGGCGGAGTAAGTCTTGTGCCGATGTGTGCAAGAGATTAAGGCAAAGTTGGGAAAGGAAGAGGATGATGGTTGGGCAGAAGAAAATGGACGCAAGGTGTTGTCATTTGCCGCGTCCTTGGTGTCGGACAACTCGGGCTGGTTGGTCGGCAAACTGGGCCAAATAGACCCGGCTCATGGGAACGTGGGAAAAAAACTGAGCGAGTGAATATTATTACGGGTCCTGCCGCTCCCCCAGGCTCCCTCCTGCAGCAAATGACTCGTCCAGGTGACACCAAATCGCACCAAGTGCTTCCGGGCGTCTTCCAGCGCCTCCTTCTATTCGTACAGGCCTCCCAGCCCCCGGGGTGCCCGAGAACCCAGCCACTCACAGCGGCTGAGATGGGGGTACGATGGGGCTTCCGGCTATGCACAGTATCTCTGATCCTTCGCACCGTCCCTAATGCGGACGCGGATGCACACTGTACAGTCTGCAAATCTCGGGAATGCACGGATCTGCACAGTATATTACTAGCCACACAACCAGAATAGCCGGCGCCACCAACCCATCGAGTCACCGCCACAAGGTGGGGACATACTCGCCTCACCAGCCAACTTTATGGCTGCTTTTCACACGTCGTGAACTTCTGACAAGGCGTTTGACTCAAACATCCCGGGACCTCATCCAGTTGACGCTACCCGACACTCGAGCTTACAAGTCGCAGCCACTGGCCAAAAGTATCGAGAATCACGGATGCGATATTGAAGTTTGATGGTTGTCTAGCCTCTCTGAGCTGTCTCCTCCAGGGCTGGGAGCTTGTTCGCTGCTCTGGCAGTTCCAGTGTTCCAGGCTGGGGGATGACGATACCTAGCTCCCTCGTCTAAAAGGCCTTACCTTGCCACACCTGCAATACACCATGGCCATACCCACGGGGCGTACGCTTTACAAAAAGAAGGATGGTATCCTGACCCTAACCTCCGACCATCAGACGGTCACATGGAGCCCCAACGCTGGGGGACCGCCCACGGTCTCGCTGCCCGTCGCCAACATTACGAGTAAACATCCCATTAATCGGAACGAAGCTCAAACAACTAATCTCCATGTCAGACCTGCAGCAGACCCCGGATACCGCTGCCAAGGTGATGCTCAAGATTTTTGAGAAGCCGCCAGAAGGGGGCGAACCGGTCACGTATCTGTTCCACTTCAACACCCCCGAAGCCAAAGCTGAAGCTCAGGCTGTTAAGGATCTTCTCTCGAGGATTTTGGCAGATCTCAGAAGTAATGATCCCAACGTGCCTAAACCTGGGCCCGGAACACCAGCTGGGGCCAATGGTCAGGTTAACGGCAATGCTGGCGGCAGCGGCTCCGCGTCTATGGCCTTTGCCAGTGCCGTCAATTCAAGCCAAACTGTGAGGTGGTTTGATGACAACCAGCTCAGAAACGATATCGAGCTGCAGCAGTCCCTAATGAAGAAAGACAAGAGCCTCCATCGAACCTACATGGAGGCAATGCGCACCAAGCCCGAGTCCATCTCTGGTGCCGCATTCAACTCCCAGTTCTGGTCCACACGGACAAACCTATTGCGCGCGCATGCTATAGAGATGAATCAGAAGAAGGGGGCCTATAACGTCCTCTCCACGGTCAAGCCGCGAACCGTGGACGGCGAACTCAAGCTCAATATTAGTGTTGAGCAAGTCCAAATGATTTTTGCACAACACCCTCTTGTAAAGCGCATATACAACGAGAATGTCCCCAAACTCTCTGAGGCGCAATTCTGGTCGCGATTCTTTCTTAGCCGGCTATCGAAGAAGCTTAGAGGCGAAAGGGTCACAGATAATGACGCCCCGGACGCCCTCTTCGATAAATACGATGTTGGAGAGAACACTGGGGGCTTCCAGAGCAAGATCATGGCGCAGAGCGTGCCACACATCATCGACCTCGAGGCCAACGAGGAGAACCAGGGAGGAGTGAAGAGCGGCAATGCCAAAGATATCGAGATGCGACCGAGGGCCAATATCCCCATCGTCAGGACCCTTAATAGTCTCAGTGAAAAGATCATGGCCAATGTGGCCCCGTCTGATGCAATCACTGATGATAGTGGGAATGACACATACAACCAGCTAGCGTTGCGCGATCTCAGGGGTGACGCCAAGGAGCACCGGATCATGCTCAACGTCAAGGAACAGAGCAAATTCTTCTCCAAGCGCGACGCCGCACCCTCGGCCAACGCGCGCATATTCGCCAAGCAAAGGCCTGAGGACGTCCTCTTCGACATCCAGGGGGACCTCGAGACCCTCCAGGGTGACGGGGCCGGAGGAATCGACCTTCACGCTGGCATCGGCTTTAACGAGGAGAGCGACAGCGATGAGGATGACGAAGACGGTAGAAGCCAGGCAACGAAGCGCGCCCACGTCGGCTCTCGCTCTGTCCTGCGGGCTGCTGACAGGGAGATCATGGATGGCGTTCGCCAGCAGCGGTCGCAAAAGTACGGCCATGTCACCGACGCGACCACTCCCATGGGCTTGCCGCAGAACCTCGCCGACGAGTGCGCTCTCACCCACGCCACCACCATCGAGTTCTTGCACCAGTTCTGGTCAGCCTTCCTCTCGGGCGACCCAGACCGCGCCGCCGAGCTGCAGTACCTTGCCGACTCTCTGGCCAAGTCGGCCACCCGCATCGCCTCCGTCGCCGACGAGGCCGCCAAGGAGCGCGATGAGACCATCCGCCGCCGCAAGCAGGAGATTCGTGAGCACTACGAACGTACGGGTAAGAAGATCCGTTGGAAGGCCGACATGGTGGGCGGCGGGCGGGACGCTGTGACGAGACTCATGCAGCCAACGCTCGACGCTATCGACAAGGCCCGGGTGGACTATACTCGTGCCTTAGCCGCTGAGGGGATCAAGGCATCGACGGAGGAGGGTTAGGTTATTCATTAGAGGAACAAGGCGGAAGTTACGGCTGGACTGTACAGGTACCTGGACCCCTTGCTCGATCATTTTCAGGGCTCGGAATGTCTTTAGAAGCGTAGGGGTGTAGTAATTACTTATTGGAGGAACCGGCGTTGAGGCACACCAGCGAGGTTATCGTCTCATGTTCCAGCCGCCTTATTTTGTATAGTACGAGTACATGTGGAAGAAGAAAAAAAGCAACATATTTCGCACCCCATGACCCAGGGGCGAGCTCTATCCAAACCAACATATGCCACAAAAAGAAATATGATACAAGCCTGAGACTCCTGTCAAGCCCAGACCAAAGTTATACAGGATCCGTACTCCCCAAAGCCTCTGCAATATGCCCACAAGTCATCTAATGCACTGTTTATCTATGTCGGTTTTCCTTAGGATCCCCGTTGCCTCACCCTCGCAGGGTTGACGTCCACCTTGGCTTCCACGGCTCCGCCGCCAAAACCCATCGTCTTCTTGCCGCTCCCTTTCCTACGGTTTCCGTACTCCTCGTCAAAGCGACGGATGAGACGGAGCGACTCCATATCCTCGCTAATGCTAGCAGGAATCTGCTTCAGGGCGCGCTCAAAGTGATGCTTCTGGAGGGTACGTCGGTCAGGGTATTTGTACTCTCCCGGGCCGTCATGGGCGCTGGCAGCAGCGTTCTCCTCCTCTACGGCAACCATGGCGGCTGCGACGCACATGTTCTTGAGGTCAGAGCCCGAATAGTAGGGTGTGCGGTCGGCAAGATCCTCGAGCGAGACCTCCGGATCCACTTGCTCACCACGAAGGAGCAGTCCGAGGATGGCGGCACGATCATCCCGCAGAGGCAAATCGACAAGAAGTTTGCGGGGCAGACGACGAAGGACGGCATCATCGAGATCAAAGGGACGGTTGGTGGCGACCATGATGAATGCGTTGGTCTCCTCCATACCATCCCACTCCTTGAGGAACTGATTAATGTGCTCGCGATGAGAAGCACGGCTGCTGTACATGCTGCGATTGGCAAGAAGCGAGTCAGCCTCATCAATGAAGACGACGCAAGGGGACAGCTTTTTGGCCAGCGTGAACACGGCGCGGATGAGCTTCTCAGCCTCGCCCACCCACTTGTCGTTGATGCTGGCTCCACTAATCTCGAGCATGTTGGCTCCGCTCTCCTTGGCAACAGCCTTGGCCAGCATAGTCTTGCCCGTGCCGGGCGGCCCGTACAGGAGACAACCGTTGATCTTGTCGTGCGCGAGTACGCCATATGAGAAGGCATCTGGACGCACAAGGGCCAGCGAGGTGAGCAGCTTGAGCGCCCCGATAGTATCAGGCGATACGTGGACATCCGCAAAGGTCGTCCGCAGGTTTTCGCGGTTGATGATACCATTGGCTATTCTCTTTTCGTACTCATTGGCGCGAGACAGGTTGACGCCGCCCGGGTGATTCTCAAACTTTGCTTCTTCTCCACTACTAGGCGGCTCGCGCCTGTCTGATGAGTCGTCTGCGGGTGCCTCGTCGAGCCAGAGTGTCCCGAGCTGTTGCCGCAAGGGACCCATGACAATACGGTCCGTAAAGGACGACTGACCGGACGAGGACTTTTTGTACTCTTCAAACCTGAAGCTCTTTGCGAGTTGATAAATCTCGGGCAGCGAAAGCACAGAGGAGTTCAACAAGTTCCTCCGACTACTTTGAAACACAGGGTGTGTCCAGTAGTCATCGTTCAAATTGTTGAGATGCCATGCCGGTACTGTTTTAGGATCGAGAGAAGGGTCCAGGGCACAAATCATGCGGTTGATGTTTTGACAGTTCTCAAACAAATGGTCCATCGCTTGCAGATTAAACGGGGAGGATTGCGGCTCCAAAGTCAGACCCGTCTCATTCTCAGCTCGGTCAGGTCGGATATTGCGTGTGATAACCTGATCTGTGGCACCGAGCTCCTGAATCATCTTCTGATACTCCTCAGACGGTTGTGCACAAGCAGAGGTCGCGAAGAGAAGAATGGGTTTTCCCCTCTTCCAGGCAGCATCGACCTTGGCCCTGAGTTTGGACAGTATGGCAGATCCTTCCAGTGTCATGCTGAGCTCAACATAGTCGTGGACATGAAGGATAAGGGGCCTCTCCATGGGTCTGTGTGCCACCGGATCATTGATGATGCTATCCAGCACCTTGCTAATTTTGAGGTTCTCCCAGTCGGTGAAAGTTCCGATATGGCCTTGCCTGATCTTGGAGAGCTCATCTTCCCATTGGCTGGATGAGGCTCGCACATTGATGACATTAGCATCGTTATCGCCGTCATCCTCGTGGAACCTAGTGGAGATCTCGGGTTCCTTGGCGATTCTGCCACCCAACTCAGCGGCACGGAAACCCATCGTTGAGAGGGGTCCGCGTGAATAGGTCCAGTCCTGTCCGATGTAGTTGCCAACGATCCAAGAGATGTCGTAAGCGTCCAAATGTATGTAATCTGCTCCGTGCAGGTAGGCAGCATGGGTCATGATGGATTGGGCAATGGACTTGCCACCATATCCATGGATGGACAGTATTTGGATAGGCCGCTTCCCAGCCTTTGGATCGAAGTTAGCAGGGCATCGCATACTTAACTCGCGGCTGATGCTCCTGAATATATAATCAAAAGTCTCGGTCGGGAAGTCGGCGATGGAGTGGGCCAAGGGGTGGTCTAGAAACTCGTTGTAGTTGAGGTTGAGTTTTATGGCCGGGTCTCGACGGACATAGCGATCGCGCCAGGCGTGCGTATGCGGGTCGAGGTCCCTATAGATATGCCACCACCAGAATGGTCTCGCTTGGTACGTGTACTCAGGTTTACGAGCAGGGTATATCGTATCAACCAGGTGCCATGATGCGTCGATAATATCATCCCATATGCGCACGACCTTTTCGATCTGAGAGGACTTGTCCCATATTGAAGGTTCCGATAGTAGGCGGTCTTGGAAGTCGGTCGCTAACTGTTTCTCTCTTTCCAAGAGCAGTCTAACAGCGGTCTCAAAGTAATCTTCCATCGCATCAAGTGCCTTCTGAGAGTTGGGGTTCTTCTCATCCTTGGGATCAGAGTACAGTCGGGAGACTTTGGGGTGCGCGATGTCCATGGCGAGGGGGAAAGGAAGCATCGGCTGGTGGCCGTCCTCGTAGTAGTAGACATTCGAGTCAATCCATGTTGCTGGAAGGTCGACTGCGGGGAGATCTGAAGCCGCACGCCTCCTCCCTTGACTCCTCCGGCGAGAACCGAAGGCGGAGCTCCTCGAGCGGCCACCAATGGCCTCGGAGCCTGCCTGGCCCTCCCCTAGCTCAACATCGTCTTCGAAGAGAGATTCATCGCCGGCCTTCCAGGGGTTGGTAGGGATGCTGGGATCGGAGCGATAATTTTGACGCGACGTGTGAAACCGGCGGCAGCGGCCCGAAGCGAGCGGGGAGGCAGAGAGAAAGGAATGGCGGGAGGAAGCAGCCGAAGCAGCAGCAGCAGCCTTTGTCGCGATGCCCTTGGCTCTAGAACGGGAGCCTCTAGCGACCAAGGCTACCGTGCTAAAGGCCGGGAAGGCTGGCGCGTGCATCCGGACGAGTGATGCTTGGGTTGTCGACGAACCGACGCGAAAGGGGAGGAATTCGCTGCTTGTCGTGGTTCGTGATATCCAGTCCCGACTTCTCAATTCCCAGTCGCATGTTTCGCGGGAGGCAAGGGTCTGCCTGCTTACATAAGACGGCAGTTGTGCCTCGTGCCTGTGTTCTGGCGTCCAGAGGACCAGGACTCCAGAATTGGCCCGCAGAACCACCCCGAAGCTTACGTGATGAGCCCTTCCCAAGGCTTGTGGGTGCGGTACGGATATCCAGCGCGCTGAATCGTCCACGTTGCGGGTGGCAGAATTGCTCCGGGCCGACATTACGAGTGTCAACACAGCCGCACCATGCATTACGTAGGCTTCTTTTCCATGTGATACGCTTGGATATCAGTTGAGCGCAACAGTAGGTGAACCCGCTACAGACCTCCGCTACCGAGACAACGTATGGTAGCTCTGAAAGGCTGTACAAAGGGCTGCACAACGGGCACCGTTATATGGTACAAAGATTGATCAGAAGACTGCTGGCTTGCGCTGCGGGTTCCCCAGTTACCACCGCCCGGCTGCTGACGCTGCTGGCTTGCGCTGCAATTCCATTACTCCGCAACTATCTGTATAATAAGTACTTGCTCTCTCTTTTTTCTAAGGCAGCTCGCCGTGCTGTACGGATAATACGTACAACGTTGAGGTACAAGAGCAACGACATAGCCAGTGCAGACTACAGCCACTGCCAGAGTTCCAGTGGTCCACTGGCAAGGTCCTGGATGAACGGCGGTCGCGACCTACGAAGTACCTACTAAGCTAATGACGACCCCGGCCATCGACCATCCCGCACCTGTACTCGTACAGCCTACTTACCTACGAGTACTAGGTATGTATGTACATATTACTAGTAGTAGTGCCTCCTCCATCAAATATTACCGAGTACACCCCTCTTGAGCAACTGCGACGGGCTTGCACAGTTGAGACAACTACCTGCGAATACTACTACACACCTACCAAATACCCCGTGCGCCTACATCACTAACTCAACCCACCCCAGTTCTAAACCCCACGCCAACCGTTCCCAAGTCATGAAGTCACCACGCTACTGAGACACCGCCGTTATGTCTCAACCGCGCTCCGATTCCGCCTCCTCCGACGACCTCACGACCACCGAGGAGAAAGCCTATCACCCCAAGCGCCCACATAAGAAGTCGAGGACCGGATGCAAGAACTGCAAGGCACGCAAGGTCAAGTGCAACGAGGCTCGTCCAACATGTCGCTCGTGCAGGCTGCGCAAGACGCCATGCGTCTACCCATCTGCGCCCGCCCCGGCCTCCGCGCGAGCGTCAGCAGCAGCACCTTCTCCGCCCTCCTCGACCAAGACGATCGCCAACGCGAACAGTTCAATCCACCAAAAACCGAAATCGCCGTTGTTCACATGCTCTATACCGACTTCAACCCCGTCGACCGTCTTGTCCCCGATACACAACTCCCTCGCCGCGCCTCCGCGACCAGCGGACGATATCCCGGTTATCGCCGAGCCCCTGTTCCGCCCACCACAGGCCAAAGATGAGCTCGACATGTGCCTTCTTTGGTTCTACACAACCGCAACATGTTCTTCCTTCAGTGTCGAGGGTGGCGGCTATAACCGCCCGGTTGAGACGACTATGCGTACCCGCATCGTCCAGCACGCCTTCCAACATCCCTTCCTCATGGACTCGATCTTCGCTCTCTCGTCCCTCCATCTCCAGAGCCTCGGCCAAAAAGTTAACCACAACCGCTCACTCGCATACCGAGCAACTTCATTCGAGGGCTACCGTAGGGCAGTTCAAGAGGCCAACCCCGAAACCTACCCGGCACTCATCGCAAACGCACTAATCCTCACGGCTCTCTCCTCTCAATCCTTCCGTGAACCCGATGCGAAGGACCTCTTCATTATCGACTGGATGATTGTGTGGAATGGCATCGGCGTCATCATTAATGTTATCGGTTTCGAGAAACTTGTCAAGTCCGGCCTCGATTGTCTCTTCTACCGACCACCCATCGATCTTGATACGTCGGCATATAGCATACCCAACCAACTGCTCTATATGATTTCTTCCATGACTATCGATGATGCCGACTACCCTGATTCCCAGACCTACTATGATACCCTCAAGTACCTCGGATCTCTCTACTACAGTCTCAATGAGGGACTCAACCCTATCATGACCCTGCGCATCATCACATGGTTCACCTTCGTTCCCGATAAGTTCCTCGACCTTGGCCGTCAGAAGCGACCCCGGGCCCTCGTTATTCTCGCCTACTACGCTGTCTTTCTCAAGATTGGGAACTCAATATGGTGGCTCAAGGGTATCGGTCAACGTAGCCTCCGCGACATTTGCAGGCATCTTGGACCCGAATGGTCCCACCTCCTCAAAATCCCCATGCTAGCCATCAGCACTGATGACCCGTTCGATATAGCCCGCCTTGTCCTCGAGGATCCAGAATGGACGTCACCGTCGTGGCCTAAGCCAGAAGATGAAAATCTCAACGAGGCCCTCGGGAACCTGAGCTGGGTGGATGATCTTGGCAGGAAATGTGAGATCAGAGGCAACGAGGCCATTGCCGTAGAGGAAGACCGGCCGAAGGCTCGATGCCACGGCAGCGATTGACCCTACAAGCATTTGGCCGGGGCACGCCCTCTGAACATTCAGGCTCTTTGCTCACACTAGTCCGATTCTGTAAATACTCCCTGGGACAAGACAGATGATGGGGATGCCAACCCAGAAGAGACATGGAGGATCATGTTGGAATAATACGACGTCATTACACCGGGTTACCCTGGAAGGAGCACATGATGTACCCTGGATTTACAGCAAGTTGTGTTTAGCCATGGAGTCAGCCCCTGTCTTTATTTGTGCTTGCTAGTGAGCAACGAACGTCATGGTCTGTATCCGTACGTATGTATAATACTATAGAGAATATGAAACATCACCCACTCATACATACCTACTCGTAGCCTACTTATCTCCGATGCCTCAGTGCTGAGCCCGACGATGTATGATCCTTAGTTTATCGGTTTACTATAATTGGCTATTCGCCATAAGTATCAAATTAAATGTTATCGTTCATATCGTCACTTTGAATTTTGACATACTTGTCCATCAGACCCTCATTCGGGGACAATAGGTCTCAATAGTCTAGGACATGATTGAACGTATTACGCCTCATACTATCATGTTGATCACTTAGTATCATGCAAACAAAGAGGATGCGTTAAGATCAGATTAACATAGGAAAAGTTTTCCCAACTTTAATAAACGGCTATAAGAGGGAATTTTGTTGATTTCTTGTTACACAGCCCACAAATGAGACTTGATGGAGCTCCAGCAAACCTCCCCACGACACCTCGTTCTTCTGTCTATACACAGGTCCGCTTTTTACCATCTGGTCCCCTTCGCAAGGTATTAAGCAACTCCCAAAGGAACCGTTTAGCTGCTCTGCTCGAGCTCAGCGAGAATCTTCTCACCCTTCGCCTTGGCGGAGGCGAAGTCGCCAACCATGTAGAAGGCGTTCTCGGGAAGGTTGTCACCCTCACCAGCCAGGATGGCCTTGAAGGACTTGATGGTCTCCTTGAGGTCGACCAGCTGACCCTCGATACCAGTGAAGACCTGGGCGACAGTGAAAGGCTGGCTCAGGAAACGCTGAATCTTACGGGCACGCTCGACAGTAAGCTTGTCAGCTTCAGAAAGTTCGTCCATACCCAGAATGGCAATGATATCCTGGAGCGACTTGTACTCCTGGAGGATCTGCTGGACGCGGGTGGCAGTGTCGTAGTGGTCCTGGCCGACAATACGGGGGTCCAGCATACGGGACTTGGAGTCAAGAGGATCGACAGCAGGGTAGATACCCAGCTCGGAAATACCACGGGACAGGACAGTGGTGGCGTCCAGATGGGCGAAGGTAGTGGCGGGGGCAGGATCAGTCAGATCGTCAGCGGGGACGTAGACAGCCTGGACGGAAGTAATGGAACCCTTCTTGGTGGTGGTGATACGCTCCTGCATGCCACCCATGTCGACGGCGAGAGTGGGCTGGTAACCGACGGCGGAGGGGATACGACCAAGCAGGGCAGACACCTCAGAACCGGCCTGGGTGAAACGGAAAATGTTGTCGATGAAGAGCAGCACTGGCAGTTCGTTAGCCTAAAAATGCTTCCACGGCAGGCAAAGCTCGAGAAAACTCACCATCCTGACCCTCGGCGTCACGGAAGTACTCGGCGATGGTCAGACCAGTCAGGGCGACACGGGCACGGGCACCCGGGGGCTCGTTCATCTGACCGAACACCAGCGCGACCTTGGACTCGCCATCAAGCTGAATGACGGAAGTCTCCTGCATCTCGTGGTACAGATCGTTACCCTCACGGGTACGCTCACCGACACCGGTGAAGACGGAGTAACCACCGTGAGCCTTGGCGATGTTGTTGATGAGCTCCTGAATGAACACAGTCTTGCCGACACCGGCACCACCGAAGAGACCGATCTTTCCACCACGGGCGTAAGGAGCGACAAGATCGACAACCTTGATACCAGTGACCAGAATCTCGGCAGAGGTGGACTGCTCAACGAACTCGGGGGACTCCCTGTGGATGGGCAGGTGGCTATCGGACTTGATGGGACCACGCTCGTCAATGGGGTCACCAGTGACGTTCATGATACGGCCCAGAGTAGCATTGCCGACGGGGATAGTGATGGGAGCGCCAGTGTCGCTGACCTTGGCACCACGGACGAGACCCTCGGTACCTGAGCATCCATTATTAGTGTGAATGCTGGGGAAAAGTTTTGAACAAGAACGTACCGTCCATGGCAATACAGCGGACAACATTCTCACCCAGATGTTGCTACCAATCCGTTAGCACGAATGCTCCAGAGCGAGAGTGACCCAATTGCGCCATACCGCGACCTCAAGGACGAGCTTCTGGCCGTTGTTGGCGGTCTCGAGCGAGTTCAGAATGGAGGGCAGCTTGGCGCCGTCGAACTTGACTACAAAGTCGTCAGTGAACTGTAAAAATTGCAATTGACCGTCTATCGATGGTCTTGTCGCGTGTTTCGTGGGAACTAACCGTCAACGACGGCACCGATGACCTGTTGTGCTGCTGTCAGCCTCCCAACGCAAATTTCGTGCCTCAGGCTACCGGGTATCCGTCCAGCCGAAGCGCCTGCAGGAGCCGACTCACCTGATGGATCTTGCCATCACCAACGCCCACGGCGGCGGTGCTCGCCCACCGGTTGTTCAGAGATCGGATGGGGACGGGGACGGCACGGCGGGGAGCCGTGGCCCTGAAGGCAGGGCGAGCCGCGCGAGCGAACGAAGAAAGGCCGCTACCGAGGTGAAAAGAGAGCTTGTCAGCTTGACCGAACGCCAATTGATGCAAAACGAGGCGTAGAAAGTGCCTAGGTATCGTTCGATGTATCGGTACTCACCTCTTGAACATCTTGTCAGATGACGACGAGCGATCGGTGATGGAGCGGAGAGAGGTTGGATGAAGGTGAGGGAGAATTTGCAGATGAGCTGTTTTGAGGAGAGTCGGGGCTTGTCGGTAACAGGCTGGAAAGGATATGTGGGTCTAAGGAATTTCGGGGTTTCTAATCTTCCGTGTCCGAGATTACTCTAGGCGAACGACCAGCACAGAGAAACGGGAGTTTTTCGATGATCATGAATAAAAACAAAATCAAGATCAATTTGATTCTCAAATTCAATTGACTCAATTGATGTTCACAGGTCGTGCTGATGGCCTTGGTTGATCAGCTTAGTCCATCTGGCGGCCAATTGGCACTGTATGCACTCCGTAAGCCCCCGACCCGCAGCGTTTTGGTTCCCCGAGTCACGACGCTCTCCTCGGCTGATCGTCAGGCATGATGTTTTTTTTCCTGACTGCCGTGGTCAGTGTCATTAACAAAAAAAGCCTGCCCCACCCAGACTAGAGGTGCCGGAACAACGGAGTTACTACTGGCATATCTGACCGAAGCACTCCATGATGATGATATCGCAAATAATAGCAGCATTGATCTACAATGTCAAATCATTTCACCAAGTAATCCCAAGTAATCCCGAACACTTCACTTGCAGCATCCATGTCTGGCATTAAAGTACCTCGTCTGCTTGCCTATGTCCTACCGTGACTACCCTGTGCCCTTACCATTCTCCCGCAACTGGAAAGAAAAGCAACCTGTCCACGATCAATAAGCCATTGGATACTACTCATATTTCCATGAAGACGATGAATATATTGGTGGCTGATCGTCATTTTGCGTGATACATGTAGTGTAGCTTGAATGAATGGGGTTGAAAGTTTTGGCTTTTCAGTGCTATCTGTCCGCTCCCAATGTTCATGCCGGCCTTTGCAATGATTGTTTTGTAGTTGAAGAAACCGGAATAGTGGGCTGTTCTCGTTCGAGCTACAGTTTAAAGAAGCAAATCAAAAGTATTACGTATATATCACCGCCAAACACAACCATATGCTCGCGATTATGCGTGCGCTTGTCCGACCGAATAGTTTTTCCTTACGAGTGCTGTGAGACACTGTCCTCCAATGCCAAAACCTGCGTATGTGTTAGAGGAAGCAAAGAAAAAGGTCGCAAGAAGTGAAATCTTACCATGGCAGTCCGGCAAGGGATATAAATGTGAGTCCAGTTTCTCCGCCCGTTCCACTCCATCGGAGTCGTGAAGAAGCGCGTATTTTCATCGACCCTGTTGAAACCACCGAATTCCTTGCTATCGCTATTCAACACAATGCGATATGTACCGGGAACATCCACGCCGATGCGATAATCGCTGTAGCTCTGGGTTGGATTGAAGTTGAAGATAAAGACAACGCCACCTCTTTCGAAGACGATGACTTTGTCGCCTTCGTGCTTGAGAGAGATGTACGCCTGGGGAGCATGGAGCCAGCCGTGCTTCTCTTCACAGAGATTCATGGCCCTGTCAAAGCCGTTCAGGAAACGATATCGGAGTAGCTCATCATCGGCGAGGTTGAACTGACGCCTGGCGTACCAGAAGGAGTTGTTGTTGCCCTCTCGAGGAAAATCAAGCCACTCTGGGTGGCCAAACTCGTTGCCCTCAAAATTGAGGTACCCTTCCCCGCCAAGGCCGTGGGTCAGGAGGCGAATCATCTTGTGCAACGCCATACCGCGTTCTATGACTGGCGTCAAGGGCGAAAGAACTGACATATTGGTGTACATCTCGGCGTCGCAAAGGTGCATCATCAAGGTCTTGTCTCCGACAAGGCTGGAAAACATTAGCTTTGAATAATTTGGAAACAATTTTACTTACGCTTGGTCATGGCTTTCTGCGTAAGCAATTGTCTTCTCTCCATGACGGCGATTGACCAAGGTGTGGCAGATACTTCCTATGTCCCACTCCTCATCCTTAACCTCCTTTAAAATCTTAATCCACATGTCTGGAACAGCCATGGCAAGCCGGTAGTCGAACCCGATACCTCCAAGAGACAATGGAAGACACAGGGCCGGCATTCCCGATACGTCCTCGGCTATGGTAATACAGTCGGGGTAGAGCGAGTGCAGAAGCTCGTTTGCGAGCATGAGGTAGGTGACGGCCTCTTCGTCAACCTCTGCACCAAAGTACTCGTGGTAGCCGCCAGAGAAGCCGCTAATACACTAGTTTAGTTTATCGTAATGGGAGGAGATGATGAAAATTACACTTACAACCCCATACCGTGGTGAACATATAGCATGCTGGTGACGCCGTCGAATCGGAACCCATCAAACTGGTATTCGTCCATCCAGAAGCGAAGGTTGCTTAACAGAAACCTCAGGACCTCATGATGGCCGTAGTTGAACAGCCTGCTGTCCCATTGATCGTGACGGCCCCTACCTCCGGCATGAAAATATTGGTGATCTGTCCCATCAAACTCATTGAGGCCATCCAAGACATTTTTCGAAGCATGACTGTGGACCACATCAAGCAGAACCACGAGGCCCATGCTATGGGCCGTGTCAATGAGCTCCTTTAAGTCCTCGGGTGTCCCATATCGGCTGCTGGCGGCGAAAAAATTGTTGATCTGGTAGCCAAAACTGGCATAGTATGCGTGTTCCATCACGGCCATGAGCTGAATGACATTATATCCGAGGCCCTTGATTCGCGGGAGCATGTTTTTAGTGAACTCCTTATAGGTTGCCACACGCTGCTCAGGGGACGAGATGCCGACGTGAGCCTCGTAAACGCGAGCACTCGACGGTTTCTTTGGACGAGAGTGCTTGAACTGATACCTCTCAGATGGCGGGGGGTTCCAGAAGCGCGCTTCGTACGCAGGGGACACGGATAAGTCTTGTGTGACATACTTGATCCAGGCCGGGAGACGATCTACTCTTTCACCACTGGGTAGCACAAGGGATATCTGGGGATTAGGTTAGTTCGTCACAAAGCACAAATGATATGATATTGCTAGGTTGCTCAACTAACCTTGACCTTTGAATTGTGAGGGATCGCCGGCCGACCATCAATGGCGGGTAGATCGATATCAAAGGATCCAAATGCGTCCTTTGTCATGGGATGGGATTCACGATTCCACTCATCTATGTCTGCCATCAGCTTGGCGTCTGGTGGTAACCCTTCCAGAACATGAACTGACTGAAGTCGCCGATCAGATAAGCCTGCTGGGCATTTGGAGCCCATTCTCGGTAGTGAATGTTGTTCTGGGCGTCCACGTTGAACCCGAACTTGTTGAAACCCTGAATATATGGTGAGCTTTGACTCTCTTAGGGGGGCAATGACAATCAGACCTTGGAGAAACGGGTCAACCCTCCTTCACTTGCGTCAATCTCAAGGATCAACTCTTGAGCTTTGGCATATCGCCGTCTCAAGGCTTCGCTAAAAGGTTCTAGCCAGGGGTCAATCTTGATGACACCTGTAGAAGTCACATGTCAGCCATTAGAGATCAAACCTTGCGCTATTAGAACAACACAGTAAACATACCAGTGCCGTCTCTGGGGATGTTGCCGGCAGGACCTCTGGGCCCACTAGGGTCCAAAGAGTTGGACATGGCGTTGATTTCAGAAGCCATGACGATGTTGTGGTTGGGAGAAGCTTTTGGGACGTCAGAGAGGGCGGGGTAGGAGTGTTGATGGTGATTATGCCTGTGGCAGGCGGAGAGCAGTTGATGGAGGAAGGAGCAAACAGCAGGGCTGGGTGAGGCTTTAATTCAGTTCATGTGCAGGGGAAATCAGACATGTTATATTGGAGTGCTGGGAGAGAATTCTTCAATACGGGAAATTCAGCTCAACACCAAGAGGGGCGACAGCAGGATACGTAAAGCAAATTGCAACCCTCCTAGCTCTCGCCTTCTTCGCCTCCCACATCCAACCGCTTTGCCTCAGCTTTATCGATAATGCGCAAAATGACGTTTCCGGCGGCCACTACCCGACATCTGAGGATGCACGGCGTCTTGGTGCTGCAATGCGAAGCGGACCAGGCGCGGGCCTAATAATAGGTACGTCCCTATCGCCACCGTCCTAGGTGCAGTGAATTCTGCGGTTGGGGGAGGCGAGAATTCTTTGCGTCTGTTGAGGCATCCTTGTAAATCTGCCGATCTCATGCGTAGTCAAGCGTTATCGCTTATCGCTTGTCACCCAACAGCTAGGTACGAATGCCAACCTACCTGGCCCCACCAAACACGCACGCTTCGATGTCAAACGCGAACGCCTAACTAAGCCTCTTTCATATACAAAGCGCCTGCCGATCCTTCGTAAGCGCTAAAGAACACCCCTAACAACTAAGAATAATTAACTTAAGGTTATTAGTTAAGGGTTAGGGTTAGGGATCAGGAGAGGAGTTAGTTTCGTTTTTTCATTTCTTTTTAATATAATCTTATGATTATTATTTAGGAACGTGGTTAAAACTACTGGTAATTGTTAGGTATGCGTGTCTGGTGGCTCTCCATGCTAACTTAAACCTAGCGTCGATTGGGGGTGGAGGTGGCTTGAACCGCCCAGCGTCGGCCTGCCGTCACTGCCGTCGGCGCTGGTGTCATCCAGGACTGCTTGACCGCACCGATTACCAACCTCACCATCTCACTTTGATCTTGTTCCATACTGTACTCACCACAGCGGCTTTTAAGGCAAGCTGCCTAAACAGCTAAGGGATATTGGGACCTTGCGGATATTGCATTCTCTCGACAATCTCGTCTTCGATTGCCCTCCCACGGCCGTGTCTTCCAGCTCCGCTCTATCCCCGCGCTCGGTATCATCTTCTGTGACTCGATCCCTCGGCACATGGTCGCGCACCTTACCCTGCCACCATAACCGCTGCGATCCCTCCTGATCTTTTTGATTGGCGAAATATGTGATTTGACAAGCAGAGCAACATGTACTCAACGTCGCGCAGGCTCGCTGCATCTCTCCGAGTGCACCGTCATACGAGCCGACAGCTTCCCCGATCGCCTTGCCATACCTGTCGCCGATACCTTTGCTCATCACTGCCTCTGGCTGCCTCGCGAAGAACTACTGACTTGAATGCTGGATTCACGGGAAGTTATGATCCTACCATCGAAACTGGACGCGGGCCCATGTTCAGTAAGGCCACCTTTGGTGTGCCACAATTCTACCCTCGGGATCTCAAGAAGCGAGTCGACAACTACGTCGTCGGCCAGGATCGGGCCAAGAAAACGATATGCGCCACAATATTCAATCATTATCAGAATGTGCGCAGGCGCCACCAGCAGGAACACGAGGAGCGGAACAGGCGGGAGAAGCAGATGAGGCAGAGGCTGGCGAAGGATCGGGAGCTGCACCAACGGCGGCGGGAGGTCCATCCCGTGGAAGGTCAGCGCTCCAAGGAGGAGTTTTTCTACCGTCATCCCACTGACGACTTGTTCAAAGATGACTTCCCCAGCCATGAGGAGTCTGTGCGTCAATTGCATGAGACCCACGAGTTTGAGGAGGACCCATTCGATAGCTTGTACATACCGGAGGACCCGTCAGTTCCAGAGCCCGTCAAGATTGACAAGAGCAATATGCTTTTGATAGGCCCGACGGGAGTTGGAAAGACGTATATTCTGGAGTAAGGACGCCCTCTCGTCCCCTAGAGACCATTCTGCTGACCGCACTAGGACCTTGAGCAAGAAGATCAACGTCCCTTTCTCGATATGCGACTGTAACTCCTTCACACAGGCTGGTTATATTGGTCAGGACGTTGAGTCCTGTATCGAAAGACTCCTCATCGAATCGAACTATGATATCAAAGCCACGGAACATGGGATTGTGGTCCTCGACGAATTTGACAAGATTGCCCGGAGGGAGACAACCACTGGCCGGGACGTGGGTGGTGAGGGGGTTCAACAAGCACTGCTCAAGCTGGTTGAGGGAACTAAGGTCACAGTAAATGTTAAGGATAACCGATCATCTCGGTCTACGCCTCCGATCACTACCAACTTCAACGGGGGTGGTTCATCATCAACCGCCCAAGCTGCGCCACCGGGCGGTAAGGTCGACCAGTACACCATCGACACTACCAATATTCTGTTCGTTTTCTGCGGAGCCTTCGTGGGCCTGGATGGGGCTGTCATCCGGCGAGTAGCCAAACCATCTGTCGGCTTCGGCGGCAAAGTTGAAGGTCGTCCCAGTATGTCAGGAAGCAAACAGATTTTATCGACCGAACTCTACGCGCATCTTCCACACTACACAACCCCAGCAGCAGACTCATTCACGCCATTAGATCTCACCACACCTGAGGACCTGCAAGCCTTTGGCTTCATACCTGAGCTCATCGGTCGCTTGCACAACATATGCGCCCTGAGCCCTCTGTCCAAGGATGATCTCTTCCGGATACTCACCGAGCCCCGTAACAGCCTTGCAGCCCAGTACACAGCTCTGTTCGAAACGTATCCCTCCCGACTCTGTTTTACTGAGAAGGCCCTATACGCAGTCGCGGAGAGGGCTGAGCGATCTGGCACTGGTGCACGTGGCCTCAAGATGGAGATGGAGCGAGTTCTGGCGGAGCCCATGTTCGACTCGCCAATGCCGTACGTGCTCATCACAGAGGCGTGTGTCCGGGGTACGGAGAAGGCTATGTACTGGGGGAAGGACGGGCGGTTTGAGCTGGACCGGAGGCTGCAGGAGGAGGAAATTAACCCACGTAGGACGGACTCGGCTCTGACATTTGAGCGATACAGGGAAGCAGGGCAGAGTGGTGCCTAAATAAGGGAAGATGCTGGCCACATTTCTCATTTTCCATTGGTTGGACGGCATTCCGGTGAAGTGAGCTTCGTTGAGATATTAGCCAAGATTGAGATTATGATAGGACAATTTACAATCAAGCGTTTCAGTTTCCATGGTGGCACACGAAGGGATACGGCAATGGGATCAAGAACTTGGGTTCCGTCTTGTAGTACAGTATTTACACCCGCCCAGCACGCAAGCCGTTCTCCAAAAACCACCTCCCCCCCGATGCCTCTAACATCATTTGGATTTTTGATTTTACACGCGAGAGTTGGTAGACTCCCGTGAGTTCTGACCCAAGCTTCTAAAACAAAGGGAATAATGAGAGGGATGTTACGATGTAATATTTGAGGGCTACTATTTCGCAAGCACGGCGAAGGAGACTTAGGCGCCCTTGGGAGGCGACTGGACCATGCCGGGGCCCTTGTAGTTCTCGGAGCTGATACCGGTGAGGGGGTCGGACCGTTGTTGCTGTGAGAGGTTATAGTTAGTATTGCCTCCTTGCGAGCCTCGGAAGTGTCGGAAGTGCTTACGATGAGGAGCTCGTTGGAAGCCTCCTGCCACTCCTTGTTCATGGTGTGAGGAGCGGGCTTGGCGAAGAGGCGGATGACGCCAAAGATGCCGAAGCTGACGGCGACACCAGCGACGGTGCCCCAGAAGACCTTGGCGTTGGTGCCCGGGGGATCAGCGGCACGGGGACCGTGGGGGCCGAAAGCGATCCAGTAGGCTATTGACGAGCTTCGTTAGTTCACCAAGTACAATACATAATGTAATTTGAAGTTGTGGTGTTGTTCGGGTGGTAGCTATGGTAGCTGGTTATGGTCTGAGGATGTGGCCCACCAGACTTTGTTCCGAGCTCCCCCATCGGCCAATGATGCATCCGGAATTGGCCTTGACCACCAGGGCAACTCAAGCTCAGAGCATCATACGACAATGTGACGCAAATCCAATGATATTGTCAAATTGATGGTACTCGTGTGCATTGATACCATTGCAGTCGACGAAGAGGTGTTTTTCTCGGGCAGAGCGGATCGCGAGGGGATGGGAGCAGGAATGCCAAAAACTGGGAGGCAAAAAAGCAAAAGCACGCACCGGCCTTCTGCTCCTGGACGGTCAACTCCTTCCAGTTGCCCTTCATGCGGTCGCGCAGGGACATCCACAGGTCAGCTTGCTCCTGAAGAGGCATACCCTCCCATCGCTTCTCGATGTTGGAGAGAGTCGGATTGGAGATGGCGTGGGTGGACTCGGCGCGACGGGCGACCAGGGGGATGCTGCTGCGCGCAAGGCTCTTGCGGAGCAGGTTCGATGCCGGAGAGCGCATCATTGTGAACGATGTAAAAAGTCGAGAGGAGCGGAGGGGATCTCAATTGGCGTCGGGGGCGGGCCGGGAAGCTCGTTCGGCGGGCGTGAGGTTTATCGGGATCGAACGTTTCGAGGTGAGGCCTGATGATTTCGTCCGTCTGGAGCTCGGCAAGGACTGTGGATGACTAAGATGTGCCGGCAAAAAGTCACGTGCCCAATCGTATGATTTCTGACCGGAGGACTCCAAACCTTGCTTTGGCAATTGGACTTAGCAAATCAATCGATTCTTCCAATAATCATAATCTAATTCGGTATGTGTCGGTCGCATTTGGAAAAATATTATGTTTGATATTTACACTATAAACTTGTGCACCAATTCCGAGTTTTAGAAAGCTGTGATGTGACCTCAAGTTGGAGGACTTGACAGTTCGGGACATTCGGCTCGCCGCAATCGTCCGAACTCAATCATACATGTGGGCGGTGGTCAATGTCAAGTGCCCGATGAGCAGTACGATCCTTCTAAACACAATGGTATATGCGTTTCTTAAGCCCTAACTCTCCATGTAACCACATACATGTGCAATCTTAGACACATGTATATATGCCTTTAGCTGTCTCATGTTTGCATTATGCGTAGCTTTGGCCAACTATCAGCACTTGGAACTTAATATTGATTAAAAGAGTAGTAATAAGAGTCTTTTCTTATGTTGTGAACGAAACTACCTGCGTGGATAATGAGACATGTGAAGTGTCTTTTCTTGTGTTGTGTTGTACAATTTCGATCAAGATGAGAACCAAGTTCGGACCAAAGAAAAGCACTTAGACTCTATATAGATGTTGCACCAAAGCCACAGGTGCTGCAGCTAAAATTACATGATTAAGCACCGTCCTCGTCTCAAATATTGTACAAGTTGTCGTAATTAAAATGTGAGCTGCCTCTAAGACAAGGTATGCTCGTCATCGGTTATGGAGGTATTGAGGTCATGACGGATTGCCCGGCCGTTTGTCCTTGCCTGCCGACTGGGGTTGGGGTGTTGAGCTGAATTGATAGGTTAGAATCAAAGAGTGCGTAATAGAGAAATAAGTGAGTTTTATACCCTTGAGAGGAAGCATCTTTGGACTGCGCATTCGCCGCCAGCGTTGGTTGGAAGGTGTAGTAGCCTGAAGAGAAGGTCAGCTCAGAACTCGGGGTCCTGAAAGATGACCGATGTAATGGCGATGATCATTCTCACCTCCAACTATACCGCAAAAGACAGCCATTCCGAGTGGGAGAAGTTTAGATAATGCACTCATGGTATCGGTGGTAGGTTTGCGTTGATGTGTTACGGGTTAGAGCAACGCACGGTGATGTGAAACATCCTTCTGAGGTGGCCATCATGACGGGCAGTTTTTAGATGGTTCGACGTAGGCTGACAAAATTAAGCGCGTAGTCGTGAAACCTGAATGACTGGAAACCAGATAAGAACATAACTGGCGTTGATTGCTTCGAAAATTTAGGTAGTAACTTTCGACTATGTATATGTGACATTCTATTGCTTTTAGTATATAGGATTCTGATTCTCTCAAACGTTGCGAATTGATCGTCCATGGTCTTTGACCTGCATTCTGTTACTGAGCATGGAACGCTCTCGCCTGGCTATTTGTGTCTACATACAGAGTAGCCCCACAACGCGCCGCATCGCCGAAAACGCGTCTCAACGCCCACTCTCGTCAGACCGCGTAGCATTCCCATTAAGGGATCTGGGGTCTCCATCGACGAATCTCCCGCCTGAAAAATCTAGTGCACGACTATTCACTAGCACTACAATGGAGCCATGCTTCAAAGGCACGGGATATCATGAATAGCCACCAACCATGGCTAACTGGAGAGAATTGGGAGAGGTCCCCGACTCGGAGGACGAGTATGGCTTCGACAGCCAAAACATCCAACCATCGCTCCAGCCAGAGCTGCCGGTAGAGACGAATACAACCCCCCCCGCCGAGACGGACGAGAAGGACATCTGGGAAATTCCTTCATCCCAAGAAAACCATTGTCCACCGAATTCGATAACTTCACCACCGGAAACATTGACCCACTCCGGACCTAGGTCTTCGCTTCTATCATCCGTTCACTCTTCCCAGGATCTTCCTTCGATTGAGGAACTTGTCGGGGAGAGGACAGCCGATCAGTCTTATCAATCTTCCAAATTTTCTCTCCGACAGAGCGGCGATTACCCAACGCCAAACGATGACATCTCCAAGGCTATCGTTCACATCGCTTCGTCCCCACCCGAGTTCAATGGTGCCGAAGTTTCGACCCCCTCTCTGCCGAGACCTCAGTCTTTCCGGGAACAAATACCACTTCAGAGCCAAATTCTCGGACATGATGCGGAAGAGCAGGAAGCGAGGCAAGTGGCTATCCGCTATGAGCGGTCGCTGCGAGCACGGAAGCCTGAGCAAATGCGGCCATATTACTTGGAGATGGCTCGTTTCAACAATGCATGGCGTAAACATGGTCTACGGCCAGTCAGATTTATCAACGAAGAAGAGGGCCCTCGACGACAACGCCATGGATCTACCGAGCGAGACTTTGAACCCGCGAGCCAGGATTCGGAACCGCAGATCCCGACCGACGAAAGCCAAGTCCCCGAATCAAACGAATTTATGGAGGATTTGTTGGGGCCCGAGATTTCCTCGTCTCCGCCGAGAACGTCACCCTTGAATACTCGTGGGGGCCCTAGCAGCCAGGCCAGTTCATACGCCGACACCGATATCACGAGTGTGGATGGAGATGAGCTACCATCGCTCCAGGAAATAGCCAAGAGGGGTCATTCTCGCCCTGGGACCATCTCGAAGACAAAGCGCAAGTCGTCGCCGCTCAAGTCAGCAAATCGAAAACGCATGAAAGTCATGGACTCGGTCGATACTGTCAGCTCATCCGGAACCCCTCGAACCTTCATTAGGCCTCCCGACTCACCTGATCCTTTGTTACTCCCGGATGGCCCTCAAGATGGGATAGTAGAGGAAACATTGCCGGAGAATAACACTATAACGCGCATACTGGAGCAGCCAGGCGAAACTACACCAAGTTGTCGACGACCGACTTCCTCGGCCACGCCTGCGCCATTTGTGATCGAAAGTGATTCGGATGTGGATGGCCTCGAGGATGATGGCTCTGGTGGTGAGGGAAGCAGACCAGCAAACGTGCCTCAAGATGGCAGTGCAGCGGGATACGACACTGGCTCAGACAGCGAATCCGAGATTGTCAATCGGAATGGCCGCAGAATTCGGGGAGTACTGCCTGCATCATGGCTACGTCTAGATCAGTTGTCGGGTCGCAACAAAATCCAGAAGAAAATAAATCGGCCACAACGGGAACAATCTCCTGAGCGTGAACATCGACGAGGGGTGGCACAGCGACGACGAGTGGACCCCGGCTCTACCCAGAATATACTTCTCTTTGAGGATACCGAAGAAGAGGCACCCTCAACTATCCGTCCAACCACCGATGACATCTTTCATATCCAGACCAGATTGGTACTCGAGCCAACTGCGGAAGCACAAGCTCCGGTACTGTTGTCCTCGGATCATGAGTCATCGGTGGTCGAAGATGACCATATAGATCGAATGATAACGGGAAGAAAGCGCCAGATGAAACTGGCTGATGCATTCCAAGGAGCCTCCAAACGCCCCAAGACGACAACACAGACAAAAGTGCAGTCATCTCAAGCTGCGAAGCCGCCGAAAATTATGGGAGCCTTTGGCAAAGCGAATAGAACCTGGTCAACTGCAACAGGTTCTTCGAAGAAGCAAACTACAAAGTTTCAGGCTAGTGGGGGGACGCGGAACGGAGTGCGGGCAACAACTGTAACTGTCAGAAGTCATCCAAGAGCCCCTCAGCTTAGTATTCTCGATGTTATTGAGCCAGATGCTCCTCGATTCCTCAAGATCGCGGCTCGAACTGCCCGGAGCCGCCCAGACCAGGGTCGAGCACGGCCCAACAGGAAGAACATCCAGCTTGCAACTAGAGAAGACCACATTGATGCCGTCTCAGTTCTCAAGGACTGGAAGAAAGGCTCTATGAAGCAGCGCACATCCGTCACGGCTGCTAGAAAGGCAAGGCAGCTCCACAAACAAACTCGCCCTCTCACCGAGCGATCAGCAAATGGGTCCCGGTCGACCCTAGGCACTCTAACAGCCCCGAGAGGAGCTCCACGGAAGTTCACGAAATATCTCAGCAATGGAGGACATGCCACGTACAAAGCACAGGAGCCTCTTAAAAAAGCTAAGAATGTGCCTCAGGCGCTACAGTCTAAAATGGGAAGAGACGGCGCTCTCCCTAGCCGCCCAGCACAGCTCGAAATTGATAATGGGCGAGAGATGAGCGTGGCTGCCTTTCATGCGGGCAAGAAACTCCTCGACCGTCTTTACCGGACAAAGCGCGGCAGTTCGACAATAGCCGGCTCGATTCTATCCAGGCCTAGTTTTGGTCGTCAACCGTCTGTTTCGAAGCCTCCACGAAATGTGTCTGACAAGTTGGAACCTGGAGTGTCATCCGATGCCCGACCCCCTCCACAGAAAACTCGCCTCCGCAAGAAACCAAAACCCTGCCGGATCGACATCGATGCGCCTCAATATAGCTACGCAAACGATCCCCTACCTGTTGAGTACTCCCTGCCTCCAGATGCTCTACTTATATCCCACGAGATAGAAGGGGCCAAGCTTCTCGGCCTGGGGCCCTACGGAACCCACTACACTCACCATTTTGAGATTTTCCCACTTCCCGTGGGAGTGTACTTCCATGATTCAACTCTTCTGGGCTCTGGGCCTATCGAGAGAGCATTGAGTGAAGACTACAGCCAGAGACTGGGCGACTCAAGACCGCGAGTGTCCTTGAATCTAGGAGAGCAAACGTTGAGGTGGGGGACTTGGAACGCTCAAGTCTCCTCTGAGATTGGCATCGTCCTTGACTATGTGGCTGATCGGATCGAGAATACTTCGCCTGGTGATGGCTTTCTAAATGCGCCGACTGCAGTGGCTGCTGCCGACTATCTCCTCTCATACATCGAGAACTCGATGACCTTTGACGTGGATACTGCTTCAAAGTCATATGTTGCTCGAATTACGGAAGTTGTGCAGGGCCTCAACAACCGCGTTCTGTCTCATGTCAACCAAGGCAACTTGGACCAGGGTGCTGACAGTGTTCTCGGTGTCTACGATCGACTTGCCTTGATCGCCTTTATATCAGTGAGGATTTGCCGCAGCGATCCGACCATGATGACCGAGCAGTTTCAAATGGAAGAGCTTATGAAGACCGTCGCATCGACATTGATCAAACTTCTCTCACTTGTGGGTCTGGGCCAAGTCAGAAAGACTTATGCCGATCTCAACGATCTTCGATTTCGCGAGCGTGGCTTGAGAGATGATGCGTCTGCTATACATTCATGGGTCTTAGCTCTGCGACTCCTGGCAGGCGCCGAGATTCCACGGTGCTCGTTCTGGGACTTGGTTCAAGAGAGTTGGGTACCACCCAACGTTTTCTCTAGCGTCGACATGCGTGAGCATGAGCGGCTCTGGGAGGATATGTTCACTCTCCTGCCCTTGGTTGAGTTTAACGACATGGGAGTTCTTGTTGCCGGCCGGCGGCATCAGGCCGCCAACGTCGGATGGGGTCTGCCGCAGAAATTTCTGAAACGGGTATTTCAGCTGTATCGAGAAAACACCAGGCAGCATCCCAGCTTCAACAACTACTGCCGCGCACTTGTCGGAAGATGTCATTACCTGGTACAGCAGTGGGGATGGCGTCGATGCTCGAGTGTCGTCGGCATCATATTCGACTTTTTCGGGTCTCAGAATCTTGCTCACCTCCGGAACGAGGAGTCTTTCGAGTCGCCCCGATTTTTGGAGGCTTTAGCACGAGGACCCTCGCTTGAGATCGAACCCGAGGATCGATGTTTTCACATCTTCCTGAAGCTGGTCGCATTGAGCATCCGCAAACTGAGAGAGGACAACTCTACCAGGGATATCCGGAATCTTATCACTCGAACGGTGCCGAACCACACTCGCCAGTATCTGAAGGAACAGAAAATTCACGAACGCGACCTGGCAGCTCTTCGCAATCACCACGACCTGCTGTGTACTTTGTGCTGGGCGGCGCCCCCCGATCTCCGCCCGAATGTCGGTCTCATCGAAAGACTTGTTGTGCCAGCCAACTCCCACAAAGAGGCCTGCCTAATCAACCTCCGTGCGTGGAATCAGCTTGCCAGGTTCATCATTACTACCGGCGAGGCAACTACATCTTTCAAACAATTCAACCGATGGAGAAACAACTTTTTTCAGCAGATGATGCATCAGTATGACTCGGTTGCGTCGGATATTGAGCAGCAGCTTGTCGGCCTCTCCAAGGATATTAGCAGCTCGGTCAGCCGAGAGATGGTTAATGCGATGGTGTCGATGAACAAGGCGGCTGTCATGGATGTTCTGCATCTCTCCTCGACAGCCTCACTGGATGTCATGAAGCATGCGCCGGATCTAGAAGCGGCCACGTTTGCTTTGAGCACCCTGCAGCTACAGCGAGTATTCAAGCATTTCTCAGCTGCCCCCCCTGAGCTGGACTGGGCCATCCTTCGGGCGTCACTTTCGACATTGGATGAATTCCTGTCCCGCGTGGATCATTTCAAAGAGGACGAGGAGAGCCAGCAAAGCGAGAGCCAGATCCTCAATTCGGCACAGGCTGATGATGCTTTGTTGGTGCTAAACCATGATCTTGCGGGGAGCTTCTTCCTGATGGCACGCTGTGTTCTCTCTCCTCGCTCTCGTAGGGACGCGACCGCGACCGCTGAGATAGACAAGGCTGCTTGCATGGAGCAGGTGGTTGACTTGGGTGCGAGGATGGGCATGAGGTTTATCAATGCGGGCGTTATGAAGCTGTCAGACATGTTCAAGGCCGGCAAGCATGGTCTGTTTGGAGACGTGCCCCACAAACTCGGTCTTGACGAGCGGAGGTATCTTACCCTCTTCGTAACCACGCTGCTCAAGCATGGATTCGACGACTTCGGCGATGCAGGATTCACGCTGCATGAAGTGTGGATGCTTGCGATAGCCAAACCCCGGGATTCTCTAGCATTTGAGAACAAGCTTGCCGAGCAGCTTGTCCGCCACGGCAAGGAATTCGTTCCGGAGGCTGTGGCTGGTCTTGCAATCAGCCCTGACTATAGCACCAACCGGGACCTGTTTGAGTTTGGCATCTCGTGGATGCGGAAATCGATTCGAGATGCGGGTCCTAACCTGAAGAAGATACTTGTGTCGGGACATAAGAGAACTCTGCAGCTTGTCATGGACCAGATCAAGGGTGACTTGAAGACGGTCTCGCAAGATTTGCGTGAGCACCCTAGCTACCTGCTTTTTGTGCGCGACATCATCTCTTTGATCAGAGCACATGGACCCGATATCTGCACTGTCGACGAGTTTTTCTACCAGATCAGCAGAGAATACTCTCCGTCGGTTCAGGACCCGCAGCTCCAGGTGGCAGGCATGGTATCCTACGGGCTTCGGCTCAGAGAAGGCGACACTCGTGTGGTGCACCAACTCTTCTTCTTCCTGATCAACAGTTTCAAGCACGCCATGATGAACGATAGAACATTTGAAGAAGTCAAGATGCTGAGCCAAGGGCTTCAAAACTCAGGAATTTTTAGCTTTGTCTTGGGGAAAATGCTTCCGGCCATCGTTCGAGCATCGGCTGTCCAGCCGACGTCCTATGTACTGCTCGATGTGTACGTCCAGGCCTTTTACCTCCTATTGGAGGACGACGAGGCTCCGCCAGAACTAGGTGAGGACAACCTTGCTCAGCTGCGAGTCACGCTAGAAGCAATGGTTATTGGAATGCAGCAGTTGAGCGAAGGCAGTAACCAGTCAGACGAAGGGCTTCACCTAATTCGGCAATTCCTTGGCTTCATGAACATGGTCTGGCCGTCCCTGTACGCGCTGACTCTTTCCGGGGTCTCTTCCGACGATCTCGACGGAATCAAGTTCATTCTCCGCGACTGCAGGACTTTGACCAGCTGGACGGAGAGTTATATGAAGGCCCTGATGGAGTTTCCGGGCCTCGACGACGGAACCGGAGAGGGCTTGCAGATTCCCCAGCAGCGCGATCCTGGTACCATGGCGGCTGACCCCCATGTCTCAAATTTCACAGAGAACATCATCCGCGATGTCCGGACAAACTGGATAGTGTCGGAGAGAAGGCTGTCGATCCAAGCCCCCGGCAAGGCGCGGGCCACGCAGTCGACACAGTCAGGCCAGGGGATGCAGCGGCCGGCCCTGAACACGGGGGAGCTCCGGATGGACGTGTACGGGCGAGCGAGGGCGTGGAACAGGTGGTGGGACAAAGTGTTTGGGGTGCCGAAGGGTGCTGTACAGATGAGTGAAGGGGAATTCCCCATGTTTTAAGCATTTTGCGTCGGCGTTTGGGGTCCAAGAGACTTTGGCATAGCAACTTTGTTGCAAGCCGCTAGAAAAATGACATGAATGATGAACTCCGTTACAAACACAAGGATATCAGCGTCTTTTGACTCATAACTATATCTGTTTTTTTTATTTGGTTCTATTTTTAATGCAGATTTAATTCATATCACGGCGTATATCTCATCGGCGGTTTCCCGTCTACAGTCTTGTGTTTCCCCTGGTCGACCCGCCGGTTGTGTACCACGTAGATGGCAACTTGGAAGCTGGCGGAGACGATGCCCACCGAGATCATGATGATGATGGTCCGGAGCCCCGTTTGGTAGCTATGGGGGAGGTATCAGCTCGTTGCTCTCTACGATAAACTGTATCAGGCTGCGGTGGCACTTACAAGGGTGTGTCGTTGGCCTGGAAATACTGGGATCCCGCCATCAAGCCGCTGATGGCAGACATGACCCACATCCTATTACGACAATCAGTCTTCTTCTTCTTCTTCACCTGGTTATTTCTTTCTCCCGAGGATATACTCACGCAATCGCGATGCTCCGTTCTCCCGCCTCGCGGCAGTTGAGCTGGACCCATGTGTTGTGGACAGGATGGTAGCCGACGGCGAAGCTGTTCACGGCCGTCCACAGCCCCCACCGCGACCACCTTCCGACGTGGGGGTGTGTCTGGCGCGCGACAATCACTACGACCAAGTAGCACACGTGGGCGGCGACGACGGTGCCGCCGCGGAGGTTGGTCTTGTCGCTGAGGTACGCAAAGCCGAAGACCACGACCAGCGCGAGGGAGGCCCCTACGGCAGCGAGGGCGTTGGCGGCGATGCGGTCAAAACCGAGGGACCTATTATGAGGAGATAAAGTTAGTTTAGGGCCTGAGGCTATACATGGGGAGGTTGTTGATGTCGGCGACTTACATGATGATGGTTGGCGTGTACGTCGTCAGGGGCGCCCACGTGGAGAAGACGGCAAAGGTGGACACGTAGTGCGGCCAGCGGCGGTAGTGAGAGATGGTCCTCCAGACGAGCTTCCAGTCGATGGGCAGGCCTTGGGCGCCCGGGCGCTTCCCGGTGTCGTCCTTCTCCAGCCTGGCCTGCAGCGTCTCCTGTTCCTCGGCCGAGAAGCGCACGAGGCCGCGGCCGACGAGGGGTCGCGGGATGTCGGGGCTTCCGGGGAGGAATAGAAGCAGGACAAAGGAGACGAGCATAGTGAACAGGCCCTCGACTGTTTTTCATGTTAGCTTGGGGGGAGGGAAAATGGGTATGAGATGGGGTGAAAAAAAGAAGGGGGGGGGTTGCGGCATACGGAGGAACAGCCACTGCCACCCGCGGAGGCCGCGAGCATTGTCGAGCTTGAGGATACCAGAAGCAAGTAACGGGCTAATGGCATTGCCGCCAAACATGCCAAAGAAGAGGACGGCAACTCGCTTGGCCAGTTCCTTTCTCGTGTACCAGGTGGACAGGGTGTAGACGGCGCCGGGGATGTATCCAGCCTCGGCGAATCCCAGAGCCAGGCGCGAGATCAGAAACCCAGTGCGGTTCTTGAGACACACCTGGAGGGTTGCAACCAGGCCAAAGATAAAGACCTGGCCGGCTATCCACTTTCGCGGGCCCAGCTGTAGCATGGTCCATGGTCAGCATGGGCATATATGTACATGCATATGGCAAAGCTGATGTGGTTGACACTCACACGCTGCAGAGCCATGTTGCAGGGAATCTCAAATATGACAATTCCCATGAACATGAGCTGGTTCCCGAGGTTTATTGTGCTCTGTTGGATGTTCATGTCTACTGCGAAGCCGCCGGTCAAGGCGCTGGCTAGGTTCATGCGGTCGAGCTGGAAGACGAGGAGGCCTAGAAATAGGAGGAATAGGACGGAGACATCGGCTCTGGTATTATGCAGTGGTTAGCAGTGTAATTTGAATCTTGGAAGAGGCAATACTGGGCTTTGAGAAGGGAGTGGCTCTGTGTCGTCGACTTACTTCCTCCGAGCTCTGGCCTCCACGGCCGGGTCGATTTGTCGTTCATCGTCGAGGGGCAATGTCGTAGACTCTTCAGAGCTTGTGGAAGAAACGTTCTTCTCGTTTTCCTGATACGAGACAGAATTATTCGCCTCTGCTTGAAAGCGCGAGTCCTCTGTAAGGGGACTCATGGTTGATGCCACAGCAAACACTGGAAATGGGACAAACACCACACAGAAAGAGAGGAGACGCAACGACACCAAATATATTTCTACCCCAATCGGTACATCGCCAATTATTCTTGCGTGCTAGCATTATTACCCCCAATGTACTGTAATCCATGGTTATCATCATACTGGGAGACTTGGGAGACTGTGATTGGGGTTGTGGATGGACCCGCTTGGCAGGGTCGACGCGATTGCACCATCGCTCCGCCCAATGTCATCAGAGCTATTTTCCATATCAGTACTCCGTAGAAGAAGAGCATTCGGAATATTGTCTAGGGCGAGGGGAGGTTTTTTGCTCTGAAACTCGGAATTTTTGGAGTTGCCGTGCCAGAGTTAGCAGGAGTCTGTAGAGACTGGACGTCGAGGTCAATCCATGATGCTGTGGGGATACATGACTCGATGATCTGATCCGAAGCTCAAGACACTCGACTAGTTCTTCCATTGCAAAAAATCAACGAGCAGTTCTGAGATTCACCCAGGCATTCATTCAACGGTTAACCCCACCCGCTCGTCATCGGTTACTCTGTTAGCGACTCCGATGGGGCTCCGAGTCCCTGGCCTTGGCGATGGCGTGCTAGAATGGAGACTGGAGAAGGAAATAGAGCCGCCTATCAGATGGTCAAGATGGCCTCCACACATGGGCAGCAGGGAGCTAAACCATACTGGCGGGTCATCAAGTCTTCAGGGACCCTGGGGCTTGATGAGGGTCATTGATAATGGCTTTTCTGTCGCGTCGCGGCTCCGAGGTCCCAACTCTGACCTCCTCCTCCCTCGTTGTATAGTACCTAGGTAGACCAAGGACCTGAGTTCGCACTTACACGCCATCATGCCTGGAGCACCTGTGAAGCGCGTAGCCGTCATCGGCGCTGGCCCCGCGGGAGCCATCACCATCGATGCCCTGGCCCAGGAGAAGACGTTTGATCTCATCCGTGTGTTTGAGCGCCGGGAGGCGCCTGGAGGATGCTGGTAAGAAGAGCCCTCGCTGCCCCGTCCTCGCTACACCAGGGCCCGTAGTGGACTTCTGACACGATGATGCAGGCTCGGAGACTCTGAGAGACCCCCGACAGAGACAAACCTCACAGCACTGGCCGAGCGCACCGCCGACCAGCCTGTGGCCATCCCCTCGCAGCTCCCTGCGCTGACTCCCAAGAGCGACCAGCCGCGGTTCACAGAGTCGTCCATCTACCCGTACCTGGAGACCAACGTCGAGAACGTGCCCATGGAGTTCTCCCAGGAGCCCATCCCCGCTGAGCGCACGCAGCGCTCCATCGCCCTGCACGGCGACAAGACTCCCTTCCGCCACTGGGATGTCATGCGCCGGTACGTCCAGGGGCTGGTCGACCGCCGCGGCTACCAGGACCTTGTGTCGTACAGCACCACCGTCGAGCTGGCCGAGAAGGTCGGCGCCGAGTGGAAGGTGACGCTGCGCAAGGAGGGTCGCGAGCGCGATTACTGGTGGGTCGAGTGGTTTGATGCCGTCGTCGTCGCCACGGGCCATTACTCGGTGCCGTACATCCCTGCGATCCCTGGCCTGGAGCAGATGGAGAAGTCCCGTCCAGGGAGTGTCGTCCACAGCAAGCACTTTCGCGGGAGGGACATGTACAAGGGCAAGGTGAGTGCGATTGGATCTGTGTGCAGATCAAAATCCCAGAGACTGACCGCATTTGTCCTCCCAGCGTGTTGTGGTAGTAGGAGCCTCCGTCTCGGCGGCCGATATCGCCTTCGACCTCACCACCGTTGCTGCCGCACCCGTCCACGCCGTCATTATCGGGCATAACGTCAACGGCTACTTTGGCGACGAGGCCTTCAAACACCCCTCCATCAAGCGGCAACCGTCGATAGCCAAGGTCACAGGCCGGACGGTCCACTTCGTCGATGGTAGCACCGCTGACAACGTCGACCACATCATCTTCGGCACCGGCTACAGCTGGACGCTGCCCTTCCTCCCCCACGTCCCCGTGCGCAACAACCGCGTGCCCGACCTGTATCAGCATGTCGTGTGGCAGCACGACCCCACGCTGCTCTTCGTCGGCGCCGTCAACGCCGGGCTCACCTTCAAGATCTTCGAGTGGCAGGCCGTCTACGCTGCTCGGATCCTCGCCGGCCGGGGCACGGTGCCGCCCCTGGCCGAGATGCGCCGCTGGGAGGAGGACCGCAAGAAGGCCCGCGGCGACGGGCCCAAGTTCGCTCTCGTCTTCCCGGACTTTGAGGACTACTTTGAGACGGTGAGGCGGCTGGCCGGCGAGGGCCCCGAGGGCGTCGGCAGGAAGCTGCCCCCCTTCAGGAGGGAGTGGTTCCGGGCGTTTATGGACGGCCATGAGCGGCGCAAGGATATGTGGAGGCGGTTGAATGCGGCGGCCAGGGAGGATGCGGACAAGACGGCGAGATCTGTCGTGAAGGCCCGGCTGTAGGTTTACCGTATAGTATCGACTTGGATGATGATAGAACGCCCCCCCGGTCGCTGTGGTAGTTGAATTAAGATACAAAATACCGTAATACTAACTGAAAGCACCGATTCTATATACATGTAGTGCTGTAAATCATACATTTGCTAAACTGGCAATAGCAACAACGCCCTGATCCTCGTCGCTCACCATCTGTCTGCTTCGTGCAGAACCTCCTTTCTCATGCCATAATCGATTACCCATCCTAGTGACTAACATGTCCCCTAAGTCAAAGGTAACTTATTGGGCCGGGTTATGAGGAGGCTGGCCGGGCTGCGGTGGCTGGAGCTGTTGAGATGGTTGGAACCCCTGGGGGTTCTGCTGGGGCGACTGGAAAGGCGTGCTCACATGCGACTCATCTACCGTTGGCGATCCAGGGGCGTTATACACGTGAACACTCCCCGTTGCAGTACCGCCATCTAGTTCCGAGTACCGCTGTGGATTGCCTTCGACCTCGGGCATGCTGGGCGAGGTGGGAGGTTTGTATGAACCCCATTCCTGTCGAGGCGATGACGGGCCGGTGTACTCGGTCCCCCCCTCTGTTGGCTGGTATGGGTATACCTGCACCGTGCCCGGTGTGTCCGTGAGTGCGGGTTGGTGCTCCTGCTGTGACTGCTCGAGCTGTTGGAGCTGCTTGCGCAGGTTCTTGTTCTTCCTGAGCATCCAGAGGATACCGCCGAGGGCAGCGAGGGCTCCAACGCCGAAGACGACGGCAAGACCAGTGGTGGCAGCTTTGTAGGGCGAATTCGAAGGCGATGCGACGACAGTCTCGGTCAGGTCGTCGGCAATGACGCTGGCCTGCGTAGGGATCTCAAAGGCCTCTTCGGTGCCACAGCAGCCTAGGTTATTACGGCCACAGCAGTACTTGTTGTCACCACAAGGAGTGATCTCGGCCGTGCCATTGGCAGAGCCGCCACTCTGTACATCGCGTCAGTACAACATCATGGCGATGCATTGCCCCCCGAAGGAGGATCAGAAATACTTACCGATTTGCTGGTGCAGACATTGACGCAAGCAGGGCTGTCCCAGTTCTTGTCCGTGCAGTACCCTCGGAGCAGGACGCCGCCTTTGAGACAGAGACCAGAGGCAGCGCAGAGGTGGCGCTCATCTGGGTCGCCATCAAGGCGGCAGCAAGTCGAGTAGACGCCGTTCTGCGTGATGCCGAGCTTGTTGCATGGGACGTAGGTGTCGTTGTCGCCCTTGGTCTTACCATCCGGGGCCCAACATTCTACTTCGTCCGCCCTGACGCCTGGGACGAGGGTTAGGGCGAGGAGCTGCGCAACGACGGAGAGAAGCATCCTGTCGAGAATGAGTTCGCAGTGAAGGGCACGCCGCGTCGAAGAACAAAGCTGCGATAAGGCCGGAGGAGAACCTCGACAGCAGAGCGAGGACTGTAAGGTGATACCGGCCCCCTCCGGGCTATGCGGGGAGTCGAGAGCATGTTGGTACCCCCATGTTGTTCCACGGCTTGCGCATCGCCTGCGTGGGCTTCTCTAATGGGGCACATGTTGGTTGATCCAAGATGTTTATGCTGACATGCACCAACAACAAGGCGTCTCGACCCCCTCTACATTATGCGGCGTGGATATGGTGTCCTCGTGCCATTGGTGACGCTGGGGTTTGGTGTGTCAGCTTCGTGTCCAGGGACGGTCAAGCGTCAGCATAGAGCCTTGTTGGGCATGAAGAAGTTGGAGTCGGTCAGTGGGTGGAATTGCTGGGCTGCTGGGTCGAATGATGGGTGCGCGAATGTACTAGTCAGCCCATAATATCCGTACCGACGGGAAGAAACCCTCTTCCAGAAGCAAGCCGGCATTAATAGACAGGGTTTCCCCTAGACAGGGTTTCCCCCGGGTAGCCCCTTGAAAGATTTTCACGGCCCAAGAAACGGTTCCTGGAATCCCAGGGGTCGCTTCCTGAAAATGACTTCCTGCCCTTTCAAGAGTCTGCCTAGCACCTTCCAATTCAATATTTGTCTCCAAAACCCCGCGATGGCAAATGGCCACCACCAGGTCCTGTGCGAATGGAAGGTGCAGGAGAGCTGAAACATGCAGCCTCAAGGGTAGGACCTACGAGAAGAAGTTGATATTTCATGACAGTGGCGATGCGATTTTACACTAATATTGAGAGGACCAGTGACCCTCGCAAGGCAATCTTGACTCGTCAATATGAGTAGCATGAGGGCATATCGTGGGATGCGTCGGAGCGAGGGTGATAGCACGATAGCCACCTGCTTTGTGGTGGTAGGAGCCACCTATAATTCTGGACGTATGCGAGGGCCTTGTCGTGCATGAGATCCCACAAAGCCTGGCAGGATCCAAAATCGCGTTCTAGGAGAACGACTACAGCCGCTGTGTAGAGCACGGCATCTGGGAGTCTCCCGTCCGTTAGGCCGCGTAGTGCAGCCACTACTACTTCAGATCCCAGAGTGGCCTCTGCTTCAGCTTGCGAGCCGAATAAAAAGGACCCGTTGAAGAGCTGGCTCCTGAGGAGCACTTAAATGTACTCTTTCCTGGCGCTGTCGGATATAGCAACGTCTATTCCGACACGCTCATCCGGCTCGGCTTCATTGTGATGCGTCGCTGAACTCGTTATTACCTCTAAATTGGACGTTGGGTCCATGGAACTGTAAGTAACTAAGTCAAATGTAGTGGGACTGCGTGAGCGAGATAGATGCAGTGTACCATGCCTGGAAAGCAGCAGACCCTCCCCAGGCGAGCCCCCAGCCCTCAAGACGCCTAGGGTCTCATCGTGCTCGGGCACAATGCGTTTTTGGTCAGTTACAACAAAGCTCGTCTACTTGGAGGCTGTACTCCACTCGATGGCAATCTGCTCGGCCTGTTCGCGGACGCGGTTTTGCTTCTCCCAGCCTGCATGGGATTGAAAGTCTGGATCCATGTGTAGCTGGCTTGTTTCAGACTCCAGATCATCAAGGAGGGACTTGGCTGCGAGCTTGTGAATGGTCGCGTCTTGCTTCTTGACGTGGTTCACAGGTACGCTGATGTGTTTCTCGATGCCATCCCACGTCAGGGCTTTCAGTCTGACGCGTTGTAAGGCCTGTGGTGGGATCGGCTTCTCAATGAGCGTCCATATGCGGTTGCTCATAAAGGGACTCAGATCTGTTATATCAGCCGGAGAGCTCCTGACTCCCGATATGTCAACGCCTTTGAGTGATTGTTACTTAAGTAAAGGGATCAAACCTAGCGTGTAGTAATGGTCATATCTCACCTTGATCTGTCTCGTTGGTTTTTATCTCGAATGAAAGATGTAGAGGGCCAATATGCTTGCTTGTCAAAACCGCCCTAGTCATGGCAACCACTCTGTCCTCCCATCCTCCCTGGCTTGCTGAGGGTATGATTTCAGCGTATCCGCCGCCGGTCTTGGCAATTCCTTCTGCAAGAGCGTGAGAGACGGCGTTTCCAATCCCAAGGGAAAAGCATCGAATTCCGCTTCTCGAGTCCCTTCTTGTGTCCCGGATGAGCTGTACAGTCTGCTCTAGCCGCCAAACTTCGCCATCAGTCAAGACGATAATGTCAGTCAACATGTGCTTGTCTCTCGCTCTCAGCATAGCATCCAGAGTAGGCAAAAGTTCTGTCCCACCCATATCGGCCCAGAAATTACTCGGACATATGATAGGGCCGCTTCGAGGGTTCTTTCGGAATATTCAACAGACTGAGGGCACCACGCTACATAAGAACTTCCAAATGACCAGATGTTAAATTTTCTCCCTTCAGGAATCCCTTTGAGGAAGAATCGCATTGCTGATTTGAGAGATTCCATCTTGTCGCTCATGGACCCGGACCTATCAGCAAGGAAGAGGATCTCAGTTCTTTGCGACAATGGCTGTGGCTCAAACAGGAACTTTTGGGGAAGAGTGAGCATGAGAGCTTTTAGGTTCTCCAGAGTCGGATGCTCGTGGAGCCAGGCTTGTGGGCTGTTTGTTTTGTCGTCTGACTCAGTCTCGACATCGAGAACAAAGTCCCTGTCAAGGAACATAGACCCCGACTCGAGCCGCACCAGTGCTACGCTTGACTCGCCATTGTCTCCATCATTGGCCAGATCAGCAAAGCTTTCTGCCTTTTTCTTTTTCGAATCTTGTCAATGGTAATTTTATGCGTATGGCTAACTAGAGAACTAATGTTCCACGACTCTAGCACGGTGCTTCAGCAGAGAGATGAAGCTCAAATCGACTTGTATCTTTGTGTTTGGAGGGATATTTCCAAGCGTTGTGGTGTAAACCTCAGGGGTATTCTGTTCCAAGAAACCAGAAGCGCGTCCGGTCGTGAGATGTTGCTTGTACAACTCCTCTGCCTCTTGCTTTGACTTGACAGTACCACTGAGAACCTTTTCGGTGCCTATCCTGCAGGTGAAGCCTGTCACTGTGCAGCCGTTTGGGAGAGGAAATGTATACGCTCTGTGCGGGATGACATTTTCAGAGTTGTTCCAAAAGGTTTGCGTAGCCGTAATGCTGGCGGTGTCTTGAATGATGGAAACATGTAGAGAGATTGACTAAGGAGGGAGGATATTTTGGGTGGGCCCTTGGATGGTGAAATCGGGGACTGTCCTTCCGCGAGCAGGCTCTCCTGGGTATTGCTGATATTGTGTGTATTGCTGATGTTGTGTGTACATGTATTCCGGGGGAAGAGGCTCGGGGGGTTCCCACAGAATGCCCGGTGCAAAGATGCCCATGGTCGAAGGGTCCTTTGGAATATCCACAAATCCCTTCAAACCGTCACTTTTGCTTTTGGACATCGGACGTACGCACGGAACACCATTGATGGGATTAGTCTACTTCATTACAAGGCCCTTCATGTAAATGATGCAAGCTCATTTGCGTTTGCGGAGAACTCGACATCATTCTGCGACTTTGCGGAAATAGTGGTGCATTATGGAGAAGACGAGAGCAGCACACCGGGTGACATTACAAGAACCATAATCCAGCGTATGTTACATCGAGGAAGTGACTCTACCGCTTGTTTACTGACGATATTTAGTGAAAAGAAATACACCGGTGAAACTAGTAGACTGTCAGGGCACACTTGTTGTTTTTGACATCCGGTGCTCAGGTTACGTCGATGATGCTCAGACTAACACCACCGAGAAGTCTGACGTTACGTTTCATTCCACAAACCCTCAATATTAGATGAATTTTCCAAGTTTTAATAGAACACTTGAATAACGCCATATGAACAGCTGCGAAATCCTTCCAAGAACAACTTCAGGCCATGAAGATGGAGTTATCTGTGTGGAGCCTCCAATATCCACAAACCAGCGAGAGGATCGCATTACACTTGCATGATATCGATATAGTTTTTTACACTTATAATCCACTGTATGGATGTAACTGCTAATATATGAATTAACAAGCGGCCCAAGTTCAATGCGAGGATGTCTTCTTTCTGACGCAGAGATATTCATTGTTCGAGTCAAGGACAGGTTTCATCTTATTGTTGTCAGCCGCAACAAGTGCACCATTTTGAGTCAAATACGTAAGTAGGTCTATTTAATCTTGCAAATTCGGGCTACTGATCGAAAATTCCTAGTAAAAAAGGACTTTTTTAACAGTTCGGGTGCCGCAAACTTTAGGTCCCCAACCTGGCTTGTCCAGCTCGAAGGAGGAGGCGAACGAAAAAGTGTATCATTACCAAAATGACTTCAAACTCTTGAGCTTCTATAGTTCTCAATGTAAGTGGCATTTACGTTCTTGCGGACTAAGTACATATTTTCTGACATATAATTTAGCCGAGAAAATGTTTGAGCTGGGCCGGAGCGCCCTATGCCACACGCTGCCTATGAGGACAATTGGCAGTTCTTAATTATATAAAGCTAATAGTCTTGATTTTTTTTGTTTATATTCATTAGGACAAAACAACTTCCCTTCTTCTACTCTAGCTCTAATAAGCCGAGGAGCAACGTTACTACCCTTCTATCCCTTGTACCCGTAGTTGAGGGCCGTATAGAGTCTTATAACTAGATTTATGAATGTTAATATTTGTATAAGAAAGATCTCTCGGGATTAAACGAGGAGAAAGAGCCTCTAGACTGTTCTGGCCAAAAGTTGGGACTTACGTATGTTCCCGGCTAATCGTCTGGAAAAGCCCCCGTTCATACTTTGATCTTAAAGATGGCCACGCGAGGCAGAGATGGTAAGATATTGATAGTATATAGGTTGTATTTCACAGTTGAGAGGAGTAATTGGAATTGCGTCTTCGTCTCGTAGACAAATTTGGGACTCGGGGATCACGTGCTGGACCCCTGCACATGAAATGAGAGGATAACGCAAACCCCTGATAGTCGGTAAGCAATCCCTCAATTATCTTGCGGCCTCGAGAGACGCGACCGGCCCAGCTCCGACAGCATCAACGACGACCCGACCGAAGATGTCGCGGAGACTCCTGGACCATGACGCATACAGGGTAGGGTGGATCTGCCCGTTGGAGGTGGAACAGATCGCGGCGATGGAAATGTTAGACGAAGAGCACGAACCTCTACCGCAAAAGGCGGCAGATCACAATATCTATACGCTCGGCAGCATCAACAACCATAATGTCGTCGTTGCGGGCCTCCCCCAGACCGGTAACTGCTCTGCGGCCATAGTCGTCGCCCAGATGAGGATGACGTTCCCTAACCTCAGGTATGGGCTCTTGGTAGGGATTGGAGGTGGCGTGCCGGTGAAGACGGATAGCGGGATGGTCCGTTTAGGCCATGTGGTGGTGAGCAAGCCAACAAGTACACATTCTGGGGCAGTGCAATATGATCGTGGCAAGGCAAAGGAGGGTTGTTTTGAGCGGACTGGTGCCATAGCCCCCCCACCGCCAGCCCTGCTCAACGCCGCCCAAGCCCTGGCGGTACATCGAGCAAGGATGGCCTATGACCCTATTTCGAAGGATACGCAGAGGATAAAAACGAGTTACCGGTTCCTTCGACGCTTTAAGTATCCTGGTGCCGCGAATGATCACCTTTACCCCCGAGACTATATTCATCAGGGACCAGGGCAGCCCTGTGACGAAGGCGGATGTGATCCAGAACGGCAAATCCATAGAGTAGCTGACGATGGTGATGAGACCTTTGTTGTTGTGCACCGGGGCACAATAGCGTCCGGGGAGATGGTGGTTAAAGACGCCGCGCTCAGGGATCAACTAGCAGACCAGCATGATCTACTGTGTTTCGAGATGGAGGCAGCAGGAGCTCTTGCCGACTTCCCCTGTATAGTCATCCGTGGCATCTCCGATTACTGCGATAGCCATAAGAATGACCAGTGGCATGGTTACGCAGCCGCAGTAGCGGCTGCTTATGGAAGGCAGCTATTCTTTCATCTTCCTCATGAAGAGGCAGCGCATGGGTAAGCTTAACTTGGCAATACGAATCATGTGTCTGGACTTGGCTTACCTCAATACCATTAATAGAATTCGCAACATGCAACCTACTACATCCTCCATACAGCTCCCAATCCTTACGAAACCTACCGCAGCGAGTCCACCCGCCTATCAACCCCCGATCACTTCGTCCGACACAGAAAGCAAGTGGAGCCAAATTCTACACACCTTTAAGGACCATGGCAAGGCAGTCAAATCGGTGGCTTTCTCGCACGACTCAACGCTCATCGCGTCGGGCTCAGACGACAGAACGGTCCGGATCCGGCGCGCCAGCACGGGAGAGTGCGTACAGACCCTTATGGGCCATAGTAATTCGGTGTATTCGGTGGCCTTCTCTCACGACTCGGTGCTCATTGCATCAACCTCAACGGACAAGACCGTTCAGATCTGGACCACTAGTACGGGCGAGTGCGTACGGACCCTTACGGGCCATACCGACTGGGTTAACGCGGTGGCCTTCTCACATGACTCTGCGCTCATCGCATCGGCCTCTGATGATAAAACAGTCCGGATCTGGAGTGTGAGCACAGGCGCATGCGTAAACATCCTCGAGGGCCATGGAAGAACCGTCAACTCAGTGGTCTTCTCGCATAATTCGACGCTCGTTGCATCGGGCGCGAACGATAAGGCAGTCAGGATCTGGCGCGCCGGAACGAGCGACTGCATACAGACCCTCACAGGCCATACCGAACATGTTAACTCGGTGGCCTTCTCGCGCGACTCGACACTCATCGTGTCAGGAGCAAACGATAAGACAGTCCGTATTTGGCGCGCCAATGATGCGGGAAAGTACCATTACGTCAAGAGTCTCAGCGGCCACACCGGCTGGCTCACATGGATAAAGTCGGTAGCCTTATCTTACGACGCAAAGCTCGTTGCATCGGCTGCGGACGATAAGACGGTCTGGATCTGGGATGTTGCCACGAGCGAGTGTATACAGGTCCTCAAGGGCCATGGAAGAACAGTCACCTCGGTAGCGTTCTCTCACGACTCGGGGCTTATAGCAACAGGATCAAATGATAAGACAGTCCGGATCTGGCGTAGAAGCGGAGTATAGCGATCGGGTCAGGTCGGTGATGCGTTGGGGACTTGACGCGTAAATGGCGGCGCATAAGGATGCGAGAAATGGCCATATATTAAGCCCCGCGCTGTTAATAAGACCGCGATTGAAATATTCGCCTCTGAAACAAAGACATACCCGGAACTGTTAGTATTGCTTCTGATCACGACCGCTGCCTTGGGTTGCGAGTCTAACGGCGAGAGTTGACTATCATTAAGAGCACTGCCTTCATGCTCGCTACTATGCCATGCTCTAATAAATCTGCTGACTTTAGTAGGGAAATGTTACTAATAGAGGTTTAATTGCGTAATCATGACCGCTGGCCTTAAAAGTTGATACGAGCTTGCTTGATCTGACGTCGCTTTCAATCCTAGCTTATACTACTTGGTATCTACCTACAATGTCTAGACAAAAGGTACCAGAATATATAGGGGCGCTTTCATTCTTTTCTTTGCCCCATTTTGCCGTTGCTCCTTGTGCTTTTTGACTGACTGGCTGCACTCGTCTCGGCCGACTTGAGCTCCTGAGTCCTGGTGAGGCCGTAGCCTGCCACAGTGCTGCGAACTTTTGTGTAGAAATAGATCGCTTCGCCAACAATCTCCCATTGTAGAAAATCATCAACCTTCTAGTACTTGTGTAGGACTAGTTATTAACGGAAATATAGGGTCGAAATCATCTGGTGTAAGCGCACTAATCTACTCCGTATACAACAGCATGTTCTGCTCAATCTAACCAGTGGTAGGCAGTACATACTTACTGGCGTGTGTGTAAAGAAAGAGTGGCACTGAAACTAGAGACCATGAAATGTACCTAGGAGGTCCAAGGGCGCTCCTCCTGCGCGGGGTTCCTGACATCGTCTTTGGCGCCGTGTTCCATCGCAGCCATAAGCCCCTCAGTTCTGAGGATTTTGTGGGCGACAGTCCAGATGGGTCTCTGGCCTCTGTCCTGTAGCTTTCTATTTCTAGCGGCAGTCGGGGAGGCTGCTAAGAGAGCCACGGCAAGGGCGGTGGAGGATAAAAGTTGGGGAAGCATGTTTGTAGTTATCAGAGTTTCTGCTATGCCAAATTAGCAACAATTCTTTTACTACCTAGTTGCTGAATCTTAAGTAAGAGGGAAAGAGGGGGGAGAGAGAGATGTTACTCACAGAAACGCTTATTAGAGCCCTTGGTCTATAATGGAGGATACGTCTACCTGTATAGTAGTTTTGCCTGCAATCTCGTAATATCATAAATGGATTCAACTCAGCATCACGGAGCATTGCAAATTCCATAGAAACGCCCGAAATACTTTAGGTAATGGCCGAACCAACAAACCGACGATCTCTTTACTCTGTAGCCTAGAGGAGTTGAACAGGTTTTGGGTAGTGGCCGATCTGACGTCAGATCCGACGACCTTCAACTCTAGGCTGAAGCGGAGAGAGGCTGCCAGACATCTGGCGAGGCGCAAGCATGGGGCCTCTGCTCTTCCTCCAAAGCGTGCGCTGAGGCCCCCCTGCTTTGGCCATCACTGCCACGGTTGGGGGGCTTATGGAGGGTTCGCGTATACCATTAAAGATCACTGGCATTCGTTATTGCTATTGTGGAAAGATCCCAGGACGCTTTGGAAGTTGGAACCTGACAGTGGCTAAATATATCAGCATCGCAGCACACATTTTCCGGCCTCCTCCTGCATCCATAAGCTGCTTCCCATGTTTTTCATGTAGTAGCATGGTGTCCCTACCGTGTAAAGAGATGATGCGGTGATATGGGTTAGCCTCTAAAGTGGGACTGTACGACTAATAGGCACCGAAGCGGTCAATTTTTTTTTTTTTTTTTTGAAAGGAAATACATTGATGACTATAAATGAGATAAAACTCGAGCATTTTTCGTAAGAGGACCATCTCACTTGGCGAATGGGCACCGTTTGCCCCGCGCTAGGTCCGCCGAGGACGTGGATATACAGTAGGCAAAGAAGGAGAGCGAAACAAGGGAAGTATCCCAAGATAATAGTAGTAGTCAGACTCCAGAGAAAAGGGAGGAATGGAAGTGATGGGATGATCTACACTCCCTACCATGTAGAAAACGTGGGAGGAGCAAGAATCACAGAATCAATTGAGGCAGAGCCGCTAAAAAGGAGATCGACAACGCTAACTCCGGCGGCCCGCGCTGTCAAAAACTATGGACATTAAACTCTAATTCCGTATTGTCCACTGGGTATATTCGTATGTACTGAGAGATTGCCATCAAATGTAGTAGATAGCGTCATCTGTCATTCCCAGATAGCAAGTACATGTATATGATAAGTTGACTGAACTGAGAGAGAGAATTGACTTTTTCTACATCTCACTCTCCCAGTCTCCATTTGATCCTTACCTAGAGGCAAGAGCGTTTATCGGCCGGCCTAATTAGTAGTTTGTAGATCTGTGTCTACCTACAAACCTGACGAATCCCGATTAGCTATCTTACCTAATTAATGCACGAGTATCTGTTAGATCATTACGTTCAACAACACGTGATCTAGGTAAGATCTAGGAAGTATACGTACACATACCTAGGACAGGTGGGGCATGAGCCCAGCCCCCCTCTCCAGGTCCAGCCTCTATCCCCCCTGAGCCCAAGGGAGTTCGCTCCCCCAAGGCAAACCCAAGTTTCCCTCTACCCACGCCTCCCGATCACAACACTTTTTTTTCGCAACACTAAAACACACTTCGATTTCTGCCCAATGGCTTGGTATACATGGCTGTTTGTTCTTGCCTTCCCACTGTTGCTGCTCACTGGCCTTGCGTTGCTGACTAGTGGCGATTGATCACCTAGCCCTCCCTTCATCTCGTATCATCATATCTTGATGTTTTTGATTGTGGCCTCTATTGCATTACAATGTATTTCTCATCGCACTCCATATAAATATATGAATCAAGGTGGCTGACCCAGTTTGAATCCCATCCGTATAGCTGTTCTTGTTGCAGGCTGCACGAGTGACCAGCTTAACAGCATCTTCCTTTTCTCGCTGTCGTATACACATCGCTCGTCGCCGCGTGACCCAAACTCTTCCGAGGTGAACAAAAATGCATCAGAAGTGCTCGCATCTCTCTCTGAAAAGGGCGCTTCGCTTCAGGTCCGTTCTGGTTACTTTGGGATGTGCCTCTCAAGCGGCAGTGGGTGGATCTGCTCCAGCAGCTCAACGCAACTGGCATCCATGATCCGGCAGTCTCAACCTGATGGACTTGGGGATCCTCTGAACCTGATCTATGCTGCCGAGAAATTCAAAACGGAGGTTGTTTTCGTAGGGCTCCTGTGAGTGATTCTCCCAAGTCAGGTCTCCCTGGAACTCCTTGTGCCGCATTTAGTTTCCACCTGTGCTGATACACGGTTGGGATCCTCAGCTTTGTATCGATTGCATTCGCCTTTTTTGCATTCATTCTCTTATTCAACTTTCGTGGCTGGCACAGCGAAGGAGGCTCTCAGGGAAGCGAAAGAGACGTTAAGCCTTTCCTCGGGCGAGCCGGCTCCTACGCTACACTCGGCTGCATGACAGTGTCTGCAATCATGGCCTTGCTCTCTAGCTTTTGGCAACATATGGCTAGCGCTGCAGCTTGTACAATGGCAGAGGTCTTCACGTACGGGGTGGCAGCTGGCGCCGTCGGAACCGGGGCGATGGCATGTGGATGGCTCTCCTTCGTCCTTCTGATGGCGTCTGGACTGGGCCTGTTGGTCACGATTCTGTCAATACGGGTGCTGCTATCCCTTACTACCAGTACTCAGGCGGGCAGTTCCTATGCAACATCATAGCATATATATAATGCAGCCTACTAGCTATGAACGGCCGTCATCGTAAATGTGTGTCTATCACCGTGCTAGTCACTGGTGGCATCTGAGGTAGCGGATTTCAGTTCCAGGCTTGAACTGGTCTGAAAAGCTGAATACCGGTACCAAATGCCAATAGTGACGACAGCTCCGAGTGCTAGAACAAGGAGAGCGACAGTAGTCCCCACCTTGGCGCTACCAGATAACTCAGATGTCCAAATAGGAGTCAAAATGGCCGCAGAGATACCTAAGACTATGCCCCCAATCGTGGCCCTCTTCCACAACCGTTCATCAAAATCGCGGAGCTTGTGTATCAGTTCCGCAATTCTGTCCACATTGAATGCAATAATGATCAACGGCACTGATAGACCAAGGCCTATCGTTACTTCATTTTAAATTATTATTAGCAAAGAGAACATGTGGTGTTGCTGCGTAAGTACTACTCACTGATGCATTTCATCACGTAGTCGAAAGGGATCTTGTCGTTTCTATCAAGGGGATAACCGTTCGTGTCGATAGAGAATACCGCGGCAATAAAGGACACGGGCAACTTTGTCCCATTAGCACTTCGAAGAACTGTGTGAATGTATGATGTAACTCACAAAAAGAATGGTCACCACGGTGAAGACAATCACCGTCTTTCCCTGCCTAGCAGTATCTCGCGCGGACTCTCGTGCGTACCATGCTTCAGCCAGACTAGCTTGCTTCTGCTTGAGATCCATCAAGCGGTGAAGCTATCACACCTCATGTTAGTCTCGCAGTGCAAGTAGAAGGTATAGACAGTCAAGCGCTTACCGATGTGTCGGCCTTCTTGGCTGCCTCCTCCATTCGCTCTATGCGAAGGACATGGTTTTCGAGCGTCCTAGTATCCACCTTCGCAGGCCTCTGATTTTCTGCTGCAAATCCCTCGAGGGTCTTGTTCAGGTCAGTAATCACGCTCTCCTGGTCTTTCAAGACCATCTTGAGCGTATGCAGTTCGTCGAGTATGTCTTCAACCTCAATCATGAGCTCCATTTCATCTGCAATATCCATCACCTCATGCTCCCTCTGTCCATCTTTAAACTCCCTTACCGCTTCCTTGAATTGTCTAAGATGACCGGCTACCTTGTCATTCTGCCCCAGTTAGCTCACTGTACTGTGATTTATGAAGAGTTGGTAATGAAAACGCCTTACCACTATACCAATGGATCGCTCAAAGAAGTCAAAAAAGAGAAACTCGTCAGGAACTTGGTGCGGGTCGAACACATCGACACAGCACGTGGTGATCAGGCCCGCTAGATCGTGAACAGAGCCCAAGACACCACGCCCCTGCTTCAACAAGTGTCGAGTTACCCGCTGTGGGACGCTCAGAGGATCGTCTTGGTTAATCCCTGGCCTAGCATAAACCTGGTGTCTTCCATGCCGGTGCCCGCTCTTGTGTTTTTTCTTGGATCGCTGTTCCCCAATGACCATCATATCCGGATGCGTCTTAGGATATGGCCTCCGTGCTGCATTGTGGCCTCCAAGCCACTCTAAGAAGGTCGATCTGGGCATATCCATGGAAGGAGTTCTAGGCCTAACACCCTTGGGTACCCATGAATCCCACCGAAGCGGGCTGCACGTAACAATAGTGTCTTGAGAAGAGTCATTCTTTAGTGATGAGTCTCCCTCTAATTGAGTGTATATGATTGAAGACAAACCTTTCCCAAGTACCCATAGCCAAAGTTGATCCACCATGAAGATTTTTATTTCGGTCGTGGGGTCATCTTTGGTATACCGATATACGACCTGGTCATCGTCGCGATGGGACGTGGTCTCAATATCGGCATGTCCATACTGATCCAGCGTGCGTCGAGGCTGATAGGATAACGTCCCAGGTTGGTAATACCCTCGAATAAGATGTTCATTCAGATTTCCAGAAGGTTGCAAGATTCTGCGTCGCTTTGTTCGCCGCGGCCTCGGCATTATAGACGCATGTTGACTTCTCTGAAACGTTTGGTCGAAATCCACGCCTCGCGTAGGCTCATTGTCCGAATTGTTCGACCTTTCTTCTTCGTCAACTTCATAATTGGCCAAATCCGCGGTCATCTCTGGTTCGTCGCGCAATTCAGAATGTCCCAAATCAACCGAGGACGTCTTCCTTCTAGCTGTATCGGTACTTCCTTGCACCTCCACTGAGGCTTGAAGACTCGCTGGTAGGCTCTTCTCTGATAGTGGTGCCGGTTCATTATTCTTTCTTGATGCTTCCATATCTCGGTCCTCTGTGCTACCTCTTGGAGTCTGTTGATTTCCATTATTAGATGAGACATTGTTAACATAGCTCTCCTGTTCAGACTGCCTCTCCAGATCAGATTCTGTCAATGACACATCATGGGAGCGCCCTTTTCGGCCAATAAACCATTCACTCAGTGTTCCCTTCAAAGATTGGAAGGCTGTCTGGGTCCACTCCCGGAGATTTGGTCTCGACAAGTCGGGGCTAGAGCTAGAGCCGGAACCAGGCTGGTTTGAAGTGGCCGCGCTTGTTGACGGCTGACCATGTATGGTTGTTTTCCGCCTGGCAAAACCTCGTGCTGGTTGACTCTCCTGTGAGACACTACTGCCATGGTGGTGGGACTGACCGGCTAGCCTTAGTGCGTGGGCAGTCGTCTTCTTCCCTTTCATGATTTCCTTCATGATATTGGTCATTTTCTCGTATCCTGTATATGTTTCAAAGTGAAGAAATGGGACCTTTGTTTTTTTTTATAGTTAGGCTCAGAGTTAATACTTCGATGGCGAAGTGGACGTACAAAGGAAACAATACCATCATCGTTGCTGTTGACAGACAGAGAACTTTGGCCCTGCTCGAGTATAAGTGAGCGAGTTCCATGAATTGCAGGGGAACATTATCAATGCTAAAGTCGGACTCACTGGGACACGGCGACTATACGATCGCAGTGTCGATAAACGTGCTGAAGACGTTTGGGCCTTCTGGCCTGCTACATGCTTGGCCAATTCCAGTTCTGTCCTTGCCTGGTCGTACATTTGAGCCGAGATGCTGCCTCTTTCAGCGGCGATGCGCCTAATCAAGGTCTATATCTCATCCCAGTCTTGTTAGGTAAATCGGCCTTTCCACACCATTTGTGCGTAATCTTGATCTGCTCACCTCTGCCCAAACCATCTATTGAGGAATTAGTTTGATATTATAGTAGAGAAAACTAGGCAAAAGGGTAAGATCCCATACATTGTTGGCTGGTAGATGATACCATGTAAAGTCGGATTTCTTTTCTCCCAGCTTGCGTCTGAATGCTTCCGGCCCATGACTATATAGAAGCTCGTAGATGGATGCTGTCTTGGGGATCATCTGCTCATGCTCACCGCTAGTGAAGAAATCAACGACAATGGCCTCGAATCCTTGGCATGCAACGACCTTGTCTCTGTCATTCTCTGGTGGTGGTGGTAAGGGTCTGAGAGTCGTGAATGGCTCCTCAGATTGGTCTTCGGGGTCCTGGTCTGCCATTCGAATGCGTGGCCCCTGAAGCACGGTTTCTCCTTGGAGAAGCTCTAGAAGTTTGCTGTGGCCCTCCGCCAAGTCGAAAACAGAGATGCCGTCCAGCCTCCACGTGCGGGAGTTGGCACCTCGCTGCAAGAGGAGTTTTGCAGCTTCAAAGTGACCCAGGCCAACGGCTCGAAACAGAGGTGTAGCGCCGTCAAAATCCCTTGGGTCGACCAGTGCTCCTCCATCCAACAATGCTTGGATTGCTTCCACGTCACCGTTGTCTGCAGCCAGATGTAGTGAGGTTGGGGGGTCTTCTGTAAAGAACGAGTCGGGATCAGCACCGCGCTCAAGCAGCAACTTTATAATGTCTGGCTTCTTGATCTCCACGGAAAGGAACAGAGGATCTCTGAAATTATCCGTCGTTGGGTTCACATCGGCCCCATGGTCGAGAAGCAGACGAGCTACCTCGATATTACCCCGATGGACTGCATCGTGCAACGGTGTCAAGCCCCTCGCCGCCGCATCAGGAACTGCACCGCGTCTCAGCAGAGATCCTACTAGCTCGGCGTTGCCACCTTTTACTGCTAAATGCAACGGCCTCCTTTGATATGGAGTCCGGGCTTCAATGTCGGCACCGTGATCCAGGAGAGTCTCCGCTGCCGCAGTATCACCCTGGCGGGCAGCCAGATGTAGAGCGGTGTGGCCACGACTCTTGACGTCAATATCGGCATCGAAACGGTCCAGTAACAGAGTTAATCGACCACTGTCGCGCGAATTGGCAGCCTCCAGCAAGTCCTGAGCCGTCGGTGGTTCCTGCGATAATATGGTACTCGTAGTTGGTGCCGCCTCCGACTCCATATCTCACAGCCCAAGACCACAAAAGAGTGCCCGGTCGTTGGTGCGTGAAACTCGGTGCTGACTATTCGTGGTAGCTTAGATAACTCCCCTGCTGGACTCGCGAACTGCCGAGGCGGAATGGGTTAATAAAGCATCGTCGAAGCGATTGCATGCTGTCCAGGCACGACTGTAATATATTATCAGGCCAACTCATCCTCTTGCATTTGCTTTGCAGGGGATGGTGCGTTGTCCAATAACATCATGTCAATGAGATTGGCAAATTGCACACCGATGCTTACTAGCTTACCTACGTACTACTCCGTAGTACCTAAGAGACGAGGGGGCTGTGGGGGAAAGCACCTAGGAAAGCTAGGTACCTGGCAGTGTTCGCAATTGAGTGCACCTTCAGTCAAACAGATTTGTGTGGTGGCCCTGGTAAGCTGGTAACTGTCCGTTCATAAAGGCAGTGTTGCTCGCATTCTAGTACTTTATGCGCACTGTGATAAAAGCAGCCATAATCATCCCCAGACTAGAAATCGAAATCGTTCTCGCTTCACACGCTGCCGCGCCGGATGCACGTATTGGCACCGTTCTCGATCAGCAGCTGGGCGACAGCCTCATGCCCGTTCCTAGCAGCCCACGATAGCGGAGTCCTGTCGAAGTCATCATTGGATTCGATATCGGCACCGCTCTCGATTAGCAGCCGGGTGACAGCCTCATGCCCGTTCCTAGCAGCCCACGATAGCGGAGTCCGGTCGGATCTATCTCTAGACTGGATATCGGCGCCGCTCTCGATTAGCAGCTGGACGACAGCCTCGTGCCCGTTCCTAGTAGCCCACGCTAGCGGCGTCCAGCCGTACCTATCCCTTATCTCGATATCGGCGCCCTTGTTGAGCAGCCACTGGACGATAGCTTCGTGCCCGTGCCTGGCGGCTACTGCTAGTACCGTCTGGCCGCCAGAATCCCCGTCCCTCATCTGGTCGTCAGCACCTTTCTCGAGCAATCGTTTGATGATGGCACCGTGCCCGTTCTCAGCGGCCCGCAGCAGAGGCGTCCGGCCGGTATGCCTATGCCTCGCCTTGACGTCGGCGCCCTTCTCGAGAAGTCGCTGGACGACGCCTTCGTGGCCATTCGTGGCGGCTAGCCATAGCGACGTCTGACCAAGAGGGGCAACCTCCATCTCAACATCAGCGCCCTTCTCGAGCAGCAGCTGGACCGTGGCCTCGTGACCGTTTGCAGCGGCTAGCAATAGCGGCGTCTTATCATTATACCTATCCTTCTTATCGACATCGGCGCCCTTCTTGAGCAGCTGCCGGACGGTAGCCTCATCCCCGCTCTCGGCGGCCCATGATAGCGTCTGGCCGAGGTTATCCGGGCCTTGAAGCTTCCTTCCCAACAGCTCGAGATCAGGTTGCGGGATATTCGATGGCAGGAGTGTCCAATCTTGTGGTTCGGGTAGCAGAGATGGTTCTCTAGCAAGTTCTTGCCCATCAACAATTCGCACACCGTTCTCGAGGACCTCGGTTTCTGGGATATCATCAAACGACTTAAGATCCCGATTGTGAAGCGAGTCTCGGGAGATGCTAGCATCGTCACTATCATCGGACGCCGACTGTTCCGCTATGCTGTCTTTGCCCTCCACATTGTCGTCCACGTATGGGAGGGAAAGAAATGCGAGGGACTTGAGATGCGCGGCGATGTGGTGCCATAGCTGTTCTTGGGTACGCGACTCTAGGCCATCCGGGACGCAATCGCAGAGAGGACAGGTAAAGGGCTCTCTCGTTGCAACTCTTTTGTTGCGTCTGGCTCGCCCATCAAGCTTGGATTTCGTGAGCTGATTTCCGTGAGTAGTCTTCAGATGGGCTACAAACGACTCCTTTTCGTCAAACTCTTGAGGTTCGCCATGACAGATGTCGCAATACCACATCTCAGTGTGGATTTTCTCCGCCCAAGTCATAGTATGTCGTGTCTGCATATGATCCAACCAGTCTCGGCTTCGGGCAAAGTAACGAGGTGGCTCTCTACATTCCTCTGAGATACAGACGTAAGGCTCCAAGTCCTGATCAACGTGAGCCCTGTAGCATTTGTTAGCCCAAGTTCGCAGGATACCTAAAGGGGAAACGGCAAAACATACTCCCAACTCTTTTGTGTCAAGTTTGCCGGTTCTAGTGGATCGGCACACAAGTTGCACCGTTGGTATTTCTTGTCATTTTCTGGTATCGGGGGGTAATAGAAATTGTCGCCTTGACCATCATGAACTGTCCGACCTCTGCTCCTTATGGATCTGGACGGCTTGTTGTTTGTCCTTGGAGCCCGGTAATACACCGTAGAGGAGAAATCGGACGCACGTGTCTCAGGACCCGACACCCTTGGCTTTTTATCGGCAGTTGGGCGGTCAACCCAATTATTTGGCTTTTGACTGTTGTTCTCCGGCGCTGAGTCTTCATCTGTGGCGTCTTGAATACCCCTTTGGTCGTCCCTCCTCAAGGCCAGCTTCTCGTTGTGCGTCTTCAAGTAGAGCAAGGATGTACCCCGTACATATACAGACGCCCCAAGTTGGTTATGGAGGCTTTTTCTTGCATTAGGGTACCTTGCCTTGACAACCAAATAGCAGTGAAACTCTGCTTGCTGATCTTTAGGCCCTTGACGCAGTGTATGATTGCGCCGCGCTGAGCGTCGTATTGCCACTGCGAGAATGAGTAGTCTATCAATCGCAGACCCAGCGGCGTTGAGACCAACATCCATGAAAGTATCTTCATTTAAAGAATCTGTAGAAATCTTCGTCTCGCTGGTTCCTTTGGACTCGGCACTCAGTTCTGCAGCATATTAAGAATTTGATCAGTCATAACAGGGTTGAAGGGGAGGAAGTAATTACCCCAGCGTAGATTCTTCTCGACCATCTCAACTAGTTCAAGCACCATAGATTTGATCTTCTTGTGACCGTCCAACCGGGCATCTAAAGATGCCCTTTTTGCTGCATAGACACCAACATATGCTGCCCAAAGACCGAATCGTCCGCGCAGCTCTTCGGCGAGTAACCATTGGCTCCCATTGCCCGTTGGTTCCAGAATCTGGTCGAACAGGTCCGAGCATAGCATTGCCCCATCGTAAATTGTCAGACTCACGTCTCGATCCGTATCTTGACTCATGTCGTCTCAAGGTCGGTGGGACAGGTAGGTTTATAAAACTCCGCACTCTGTTCGGACCGCAACTCTATAAATGGAGTATTGTGTATCTGAGGAGTTTTAAGCGACCTGCCTCACAAGTGGTATTTGTCTCACTACCCCGCCCGTGTCCCGTGGACTACTAGAGGCGATAGTTGAGGGTGGCGCCCATGCATAGTGTAACGTGAACGAGGCTCTGGCTTGTTTTATCACACCTATTTAGCCACCCGTGTCCCGTGTCCTGCCAGAGTTGACGGTTGAGGGTGGCACCCATACATGGTGTAACATGAACGAGGCTCTGACCCGCTTCAATAGATCTATTTCCCCGCTCGTGTCCCGTGCCCTGCCAGAGGCGAGGGTTGAGTGTGGTGCCCATACGTGGTGCAAGTAGGTAACATGAACGAGGCTCTGACCTGCTTTAATACATGTACTCGTATTTCCCCGCCCGATTTCTTTCAGGCTCACATGAATGACCTTATCTTCAATCTTCTCTCTGTGCTCACATGGATTCTTAATTGGGATTCTTAATTGCCATGGTCAAGCTTATCGAAAAAGATGCAGGGAATCTGCAGCTATTCCATGCTGTCCTGCCCGCCTTCATAGACGCGCTGCCACAGCTACCAAGTACGGCACCAACGGCTAGCAGGAAACAAGAGGCCCTCAAGCACGTGAACGGGATAACTACCTTGAGATTCGAGATTCTCGGAATGCAGCAAGTATTGACCGAGACACATGCGGAGTACGATCTCATCGATGGTGAGATTGCCGAAGCTTCTGAAGCGCTGGTGGACGTCCTAGATTTCTTAAACGATCTTGTTGTTATGAATCCAAACGTCCTTTCCGTACGTACTTTCCAACATGGGTTTTCTACTTCCTATCTCGCGATACTGCGTATAGAAAACCACTGTGTACACGTATTCAGAATTAACAATACACAGGATAAGTCCACGGGATTCCCTAGGCTAAATGCTCTAAAAGACCAGATACTTGGCTACGATTCGACCCATGCCTTGGAGTCATTTAGCCACTGTCCCCATGCGACCTTGATGATGATATCCTACGGGGAAGAAGCGGACCATTATCGTAAGACGATTCGGTCGGCAAAGGCATTTAACCGGACTATGAGAAGCATATATCGCTCTGTCATGACCGAGGCTGAGTCCGAGATGCCGCAAATCTTCCAACAACAAGATCAGCTAGAGGATGACTCAAGCGATCGTATGGCCCTGGCTGAAATTCAAAAAGCCCGAGTCATACAGGATACCGCCAAGATCCTAATTGGGCTATTGACCGAGAACCATGAGCCTTACCAGGCGGCTCATTCTGCCCTTATTCACCTAAATGGGTTTGATCAGCCGGAAATCGATATGGTTGTGTCCCTTTGCATCAAGAATGGGACCAATAAGGCATCCAAGAAGTGGCATCAAGTATACTGGACTAGCAAAATTCCACCCAATGCATCTATAGAACCCCAATTGCCAAATGAGGACATCTGCTCAAAATTACGAAGAGAACAAAGATCCAGGAGACCCCTCCGCGTCTACGTACAGACTGACGGCAGTTGGAAGTGCGCAGCTGGCCCCACCAAGGACCGCTTGATGGGAAACGTCAACCCTCCGGATCTAACATTGGAAAAGCTCCTCAGCACGAGACAAGATCACTTGAAAATCAAGTTCTTGAGGAAGGACAGACTTGAACTCGCCGTGGCCATTGCTCAATCTTTGCTTCATCTCTCAGGAAGCCCGCTCTTAAAAGATCAATGGAGTGCCGAGAACATCCGTATTGCACAAACAGCCCCTGAAGGAGTCGGTGAGGGTCTGCGTACCCAGCCGTATATCGTTCGGAATCTGGGGGATAACCCCTTAGATGGTCAATGGGGGGATTCGTTGAATACCAGTCGATTTGTTCTCGACTTCGGAGTGCTTCTCTGCCAGCTGTTATTTGGCAGGAAAGTTGAAGTTCAAGAGGATGATAAGGAAGATGAAGATGAAGATGACCCAAGCCTATCTCTCTTCAACGCGCTAAACCGCGAATACGGCGACTCTCAAGAGTGGTTCGTCGAAAAGCCGTGTTTGGACATCATCTCGAACTGCCTCGATCTTTACTCGTCATACCAGCTAGATGACCAAACATTGCGAGAGAAGATGTATTGGAACATTGTCATGCCTCTCAAAAGCTGTCTTAAGGCCTGTTATCAGTCAAAGGAATCGCCCGCTCCCTTAGTCTCGAATCGACCTAGGCAAACATCGTCGGTTCTTACGAGCTTCGTTAAGAGCGAAGTCGATCTCAACGGTCCCTTAGGTATCAGTAACCAATTGCAAGGTCCATTGAGGAATAGAAGTCGATACAATGTCTCCATTGGATCCAGAAGGATAGCGTCGCCACTACCACCTTTAGCTGAGTCCAATCTTCTAGCCTTCTCCAGCAGCGTACGGTGAATTTGATTCTATAATGAGCAAATTGCCTCAACTAACTTCTTCAACTAGATCAAGGACAGCTCCTCGTGGATAGACAACTTTAGCCTGGTGAATCAAGGACTAGAAAGTCTCAAACAGGCAAATGTCCCATCCATCAGGGTCGCCGTGCTCGACACAGGCTGTGATATCAATCATGAGTACTTTTATGGGCCCGGCAGTGACCACATTGAACGGCTAGATGGTCACTGGCTCGATTGCGTGGAAGAATCAGACGAAGCGGTCGATGAAGACCCAGGGAGGCACGGCACTGCAATGCTCACTCTATTGCTCAGACTGCTTCCCCCCGACGCCGAGATATTTATTGTTCGCGTAGCCAAAAATGGGGAGGACTTGGGGGTCGCTCAAGACCGTATTGCAAGGGCAAGTAGACCTCAACACTGATTGTTGCCGCCGACTGACGTGAAATAGGCAATTCGTCATGCGGTGCAGACCTGGAATGTCGATATTGTGTCGCTGTCCTTTGGCTTTGTCCAGTCAGCGTCATGTATAGAAGAAGCAATTGCAGATGCTGAGAAGGTAAAAGGGGGCGAAATCCTCTTCTTTGCTGCTGCCAACAACCAAGGACGGAACGAGAAGGAGATGTTCCCTGCCCGGTGCGAGTCGGTCATATCCGTGCGTGGAACAAGCCATGATGGCTCCTTCATTCCAAGATATAATCCGGACACATGGTCAGAGAACCAAGGGGCCATGCTTTACGGAACAATCAGCGAGAATGTGCCATGCGACTGGACATGTGGCCAGCTTGTCAGATCGGGCTGTTCTGTTGCTACACCAATCGTGGCGGCTATTGCCGCCATGATCATCTGGTTTGTGAGCTGCCAGAAGGAGACTTTGTTGGACAATGAGGACTTCCAGAGGCTCATTCGGACTCGGAAAGGGATGCTGTCGGTGTTCAGCGTGATGACCGAGGACCAAGGTCCATCCACTAGAAGATACCTGGCCCCCTGGCAGTTGTTTGAGGTTGATGATTTGATGCGAAAGGTCTATTCGATTGGCCATGCATTAACACGACTACCAAGATAACATATAATATCACCTTTGCCAACACAAAAACTTCCTAAAGTGGGATACATGAAGGCATCGGCTAGCTTTTTGTACGTAGTGTTTTGCGCAATAAGCATAAGTTCAATGTTGAAAACTTAAAATACCTTAAATACACAGAAAATAGCCATGTCCCAATGGACCATGAGATGCTCAAGCTTCCTTATATATGACGTTTACTCCCTGAAGCCCATCAACCTTCAACTCCGTCAGCTTCACAACTCCCTTTGAGTCCCTCACATCCTCAGGTTCTAGTACCCCTCTCTCAGCCTCAACCTTCTCTTCGGCTTCATCGTTGCCATCACTCAGAAGAGCGTGGTTCCGGAAATCACTTCTCTCAATCTTCTTTTTCTTAGACCATCCCTTCGGCTTGATCATCATCAGCTGATAGGCAAAGATGATATCATTGACCGACTCAAATTGGTCAAAAATGCATGTCGACGATGATACATTAGCGCCCGCCCCGAGAGATGATTCTGGCGCTACGTCGCCCATGAGACCTGCTGAATGTTTATCCGTCCCAGCCATCCTGAACCCTTCGGCAATCTTTAGGCCCGTCACAATATAAACTGGCTTGCATAGAGGGCTATCGAGTCGCATATACTCCCTGACTGTGGCATTCTTGCAAAGCACCTCTATGTATTCGTCCGACGGGTCGTCTTTCAACGACACTGTATGTAGCGACTGCATGCTGAACTGTCCGTCCTTGACATGCCTTTGGGTTGCCCCAAATTTGATGCTGATCTTCTGGAGGAAGATGGCCCAAATGGTAAGGCTGAAATGTCGCACAGTCTCGACGGAGAGCTGCCAGTTCTTTTCCGTCGCTGTCTCCGTCGGAAAGGGACTTTCGGGGTCTGGTTTAACGATGGCCCGATCAGGTTTGAGAGAGTCGACGATGACATTGCCGATGGCAATTTTCCCAAACTGGACGGAACGTCCAGTTTGGGGCAAGCAAGAAAGTGGGATATCGCACGTTGCTCATGGTTATAACTTATCTGAAGCCCTGGTCTGGCCAAGCTGCGGAGACGAGCGAAGGTCTCCTTTTTCAAAGCCATTTCCAGCCTCATCCCCCGCACCAAGTCTAGCGGGAACCCAAAGCTGGATATCCCCTCTTTACCCAACACTCTCCCTCTCAGCAAGGCTTGTCCTACATGAAAGTTCCAAGACAATTCATGCACGAGCAGCTGGGTGTGGTCAGCATTCCCATCGACCATGTGACCCCTTCTCCAATGAAAACAACAACCATGTCTTTACTGTAGTCCAAGTGCCTCTGCAAACGAAGACTCAATCCCCGATCTCAGATGGAAGTGGCCTGGGAAGCGGCAACTCTTGAGTAGAAGAAAGAACTAGACAGGATCCCGTATTTTCCACAGGGTATGGTCGTATCTAATAGCACAGTCCACAAATGTCATGTCCATATATATAGATGAACGTGTCGAAACAAGATACAGGTAGCCTTAGTCGGGGCACTGAATCGGGCGCAAGTGTCTGAACCTACTCCTTTTTGAAGTCAAGTACTTTGGTATCTTAATGCATTGCCTCCAAAGTCTAGTCTCCAGAAAGGCGCAACGCGCGTTTTAACACTGTATGCGCACAGTAGAATCCTTATCTTATCGCAACGTTCGGAGATCGGATAAGCCAAAAGACCGCTACATTTTGCGACTCCTAGTGAAGATAGGCATGGCGCGAAGTTGGGTCGATCGCTTTTGAACCCAATAAATTCGCCATCCCACTTTCTAGGAGCCGCCACGCGGCTTGTGGAGAGATACCAAAACTTACTATGGAGCGAGATCGTGGACGGAGGTAGGTCACAAGTAAGCAATCCTGGGGTCGAAAGCCAGATGCTGATGTGCCAAAGGTTCAACGACGGCGAAGTCGTTAGGTACGGCGCCGGAGAGTCCTGGCGGCCCACCCCGCGAGGAGGAGGAGGAGGAGAACGAGACCGATCGCCGCCGAGACGGCCACGGAGTCCAGCGCGCGATAGGGACAGATCCCGACCTCGAAGCCCCCGTCCCCGCAGCCCTGTCGTTTCGGGGTCTGACAGCTACGTGCCTGGACGATATGCACCGCGTCGTCGCTCGCAGAGCAGAGGCCCAGGCCCAGTGAGGGCTGATACGTATCGACGCGAGCGCTCTCGAGGCCGGGAAAGCCCCCGGAGACGCGACCGAACAAGATCCCCTCCGAGGCGATCTCCTCCAAGACGTAGTCTGTCGAGGAGGGGCACTCCCCGCAGAATATCACCAGGTCGTGGTGACCGGTTCGAGCGACCTCGATCTCCACCTCGGCGTGATTGGGACCGTGAACGGGATAGAGACCTGGATCGTGAACGGGCTAGGGACCGCGATGTAGATCGTGATCGTGATTGGCGTGAACGGGATAGAGACTTTGATCGACGCGACGACCGGCGTGACGATAGGTGAGTTTGTTCCGGCCTGATCCCGTGATTTAATTCTGACATGTTGCAGGAGACGATCAAGGTCCCCATTCAATCGAGATCGACGCGATAGGAGTCCAGTTGATCGTGGAACGCCTCCGGCAGCCTCGCGCGGTGGCTCATACCGACCATCTCGCTCACCTAGTCGCCGCGGCGAAAGATACCAGCCATACCGTCGATCACCGCCCCGAGATCCAGTCATGATTCCCTCGACAATGAACTCGCAACCAGCGTCACAAAGAGTCTCACCCCGTCCAGGGTCTATCCGAGCACGTTCTCCGCTTCCATCAAGAGACCAGTCACCGGCCCATGGAGGAATGGCTCGGCCAGGCCTGTCGAGAGAAGCCTCCCGCTCTACGCTCAGTGAACACGTCGCTGCTCCGAGATCCCCCCCTCGTGGTCCTGCGGCTCTCAGAGCCCCTCCCACCGGTCCCGCGGCCAGTCGCAGCTACTCGAACTCGTCACCCGTTCCTCACGGATCCAAACACCCCCCAACCCCCGGCGGCCCGTCACGCTCCGAAGTCACCAGCCCGTCTAACGTGCCATCTGGTCCTAGAGGGTACGTTCCTACAGGCCGAGGCGCCGCATATCCGACCCGCGGTGGGAGAGGAGCTTGGAACCAGGCTCCGTCTAGGCACATGGGAGGTCCGTCTCCGTCGCCATCTACTCCAAGTGGTCCGTCCAGCATTCCCACTGGGCCTCGAGCGACACCAAACGCGCCATCTTCATCAACTCCGACCCAAGGCCGCCCGTTCAATCCACCCACCGGACCCGCCGCCGGTGCCGGCGGCGGACCCCGACAGAGCCTCGCTCACAGTATGCTCGCAACTATGCCCCCCATCATTCCTGGCGGCAAGCTAGACCCGTCCATGACGCCCCTCACTTTGGGTGTATCCAAGGATCTCGAACCACATTATCGAAAGCTTCGCGACGAGGAGGAGAAATTGCGGGAGGAACTGCGCATTAAGCAGGAGCGTCTCCGAAAAAGCTTGTACATGTGGGACAGGCTCGGACGCGAGTCGCGCGCGTGGGAGATGCGCAGCGACCTAAGCGAGAAGAGTATGAAGAACCTAGCCGGCGAGGGCATGGGTGGTGCAGCTTTTTAGTAAAATGACACTAGTGATCATAGGTGTTAAAGGGTTTGTATTCTCAAGCATTGGACGGGGGGTAATGATGGCGTTGGAGGGATTGGCATGGTGCCATTTTGTAGAATCGTGTCCAGGGATTGTCGGGTCAATGATAGATACCCTATACCTCACCCTATCAAATTCACCTCAATGAGGCAACTGTGGTATAATTCACATGTTCAAGGAGTGGAAATGTACTCGGCATGTTTTCATCCATTTAAGCCGAGCGGTTACACATCTGGAGGGCCTAGAGGTTGCAAACCAGCTCGATATCGCTGGTCACTATCTCCGTCTTCACCATTTGTTCTCGGTGTACATCCGATTTGAGCCTGCTAATCTAAAAGATTCATAGTTTCTTATCAGTGGCAGCTAATAGTAGGTACTCGGTCCTTCATAAATAGGCGCGAGCCCAACAGTGTTTTAATTCCCATTCCCACTCCCAAACGCCCCCTCCCTCCCCCTTTAGGTAGAGCCAGTGGTATTAGTTCCTCAGAAAGCCAGGTCATTACGTCTTTCATGATAAATTCATTGTTTTAGATGGCATCGAACCCCCATTTGATGCTCTGATGTGAAAGTGGGGTTGGGGGTTCATCGGCCTCACCACACAAAGACGTGGTCGTCCTCCTCCTCTTCGTCCCTGTTCCACTCATCCCCCGAGGACTCGTCTTCGTCGTCGTTGAAGTCCTCCATGCCATACTGCAGCTCGCGCACTTTCTGGTTGTCAAACATGATGCTGACAGTTTCGCACATACCCTGCACGGGGAGCTGCGGCTCCGCATCCTCCCTGGATTCCTTCCCGTCGTCGCCATCGTCGCTCGCTGCATGCTCTGATTCGGAAAAGTCGGCCTCATCCTCGTCTGTATCGGGGTCGCGGTAGAGTGGTCTGTTGCTGCGCCGTAGCCCTCGCGAGGAGTGCCGATCCGAGTCAGAGGCATGCGCTGCGATTCTGCCGCTGCGGCGCGATGGGGGACTGGGCTGCGCTTGCTTGCGTTTTTTTGTCGGTGAAGCCACGGATGTGTCGGCACTTGTCTCTTGCGGCCGTAGTGTCGTGACGGGGTTGGGAGGTTCCCAGCGGCGAAGGAACACATGGTCGAGCTTCTCGACCCAGACGCGTCGTAGTTCGGCGCGCCTTTGCCACGGTATGTTGAGCATGGTTTTGATGGCCAGCAGGCGTAAATTGGGTAGATTCGGCGCACTGTCAACGAGGGACTGGAGGAACATCTCGGCTGCTTCAGCCGACCATTGGCGAACGTGCTCAATTTCGATGACGCGAAGGCTCGATGGCCAAAGTGGGAGTTGGTCTGGTAGCAACGCTTGATCATACATGGGGTCTGCGTCGGAGACAGAAGCGTGGTGACGGTAGTAGGACAGGTTCATGTGGAGTTCGCGGAGGCCAGGACACGTTTCGGCCAAGTCGGTCAAGAATGCAAGATCCAAGCTCTGGTTATGGAGTAATGTGAGCGAGGTCATATTGCGCCCGTGGGTGTGGAGAAATTGGGACAGGTCTTCTGACCTGACTTCCCAACAGTTTATCAGCTCTAGATGCATGAGATTGGTGGGTAGAAGGGGCAGGAGGCGGTCGTTCATGACAGTTGAGGACTCGAAAACTAAGTGCCTCAGCGAATCCAGCTGCGAGATGGAGCCAGCGATGGCTTCAATTACTCTCCCGTCGTCCTCGTATATTTCCAGAGCACCGGCCTCATCCTTTGCCTCAGGCTTGTGGAGGGATGGGACCTGGAAGTTGGTGAAGCTGAGCTTTGTGAGGTGGGCAAACGATGGTAGCTGGTGGATGGCAGAGATGGCACTTTCGTTGGCGACATGCGCACCCAACAGACGGCTGCTCCACTCCCAACTTTTGAGGATGATGGGATGATTTTCTCCTGTCGCAGTATCCAGTGGAGCACTTAGGGCATGAAACAGCTCTTCCGGATAACGCCACCGTATTGTCTTATCCAAGTCGCGATATGGAGGTTGGTCAAGGGGGGAGAAAATGACGAGCTCTTTCAGCCGACACAGAGGACGAATGACTTGGGATAGGCGGCCAAGAGGGAAATTGTCAATGTTGATATACATGGACTCGATCTTGGCACGGTAGTTGAAGAGCGTGCCCGACGATGGTTGTTCAAGGAGCGTCGCAAGCTTTTTAGCCTTGCTAGTAGTACCGGGAGATGGACACTGATATAGAGCCGTCAGAGCAGGCTCAGCAAAAGCCTTGCATGTGGTGGCGGCATGCAGGAGCCAGTTGGTATCCAGGGTACCTCCAGAAATCGCGGCGTAGTAGAATATGTCGACCCAGGCCGAATATGGGATTGCAGGATCACGCCAGTTCGGTATAATACCTGGGTCCGGTGTTGGTGAGGAGCGCTTTGACGTGATCTTGGCCCTCTTTGTGGGGGTTCGGTTCGAGGTGTCAGTCCGGGGACGTCGGCGCTTGGCTCCTCTAGGCGTCGATTTGGACTGGTTGGGTGTGGACTTCTTGACATTCTTCCGACTTGCTTGGCGCCTGCGAGAGGCATGTGTTGTTGCTTTGGGAGCATTGCGACGCAGAGGCTGAATTTCGAGGTCGTCAATGGCACGATCAATACCACTATCTACATCGTCATCGGTGGGGTCGTCGTCGGACTGAAGGGAAAGGTCTGAGCTGTCGGCATCGGGGGAGTCGGTCACATCATCTGAGTCGTCGACATAGAGGGATTTGGGCTTCGAGCGGCGTGCGAGAGAAGCTCTCTGAGGGCGCTGACCGGAGGCTCGAGCTGGAGCGGAGATGCCGCCGCCAGTGCGGGTGCGAGCCATGATGTTTGCGACGGTGCCTGCCTGTGGAGAGGGCGGCGATCTATCAGTCTAAAAACTCGGAGAACAGACCAGATATGCCATCTTACCAAGCCTTGTGGGCGGGGATGGAGGAGACTGAGGTGTGGGTGAACTACTCACGGAGGCGCAAACTGTATCCGGTGTCGCATGCGGACGACGGCCCCAATAAGGGCACCACCAGGAAACAAAGGCAACCGCTTGCTGTAAAGGGGTTTGAAGGTGTACAGACAGTCGTCCTGACAGTAAGTTCACTGTCGCTGCATTTCAGCAGGAGGGAAGGACTGTGCGGAGAAGGTGATGTGAGGTGGGGTGATATGATGTGAAGTTGAGGTGACTGACTGTACGGATAATAATGGCGTCGCAAAGAATCGTGAGGGTGGGTATATTTAACTAGTACCTGTACGGAGTACGGAGTACGTGCGCGGGACATGCAAGGCTGAGGGTTGCCGAATTGCAGGGGGGGTATTTGGCCAGTCATAGCCATTCAAATTGGTACCGAACCTGGACAACCGAGCTATTGCGCTGCTAAGCCACCTGTTGCTGTGGCTCTGAAGCGCTAGACCGAACTGGGCCTCACGAGCTCAATCCGACAATCTCCCAGACCAGCACGACCGACTCACTCGCTTCCACTCGACGATCGCTTCACCTCGCTTCATCGACGACGACCTAGGCCGCTCGCCAGTTTCACCACCCTGGGCGCGTTCGTTTTGGCGTCAATCCTGGGCTTCCCGATCCCCTGTGTTTTTGGCCCAATCTATTGCCTTGATCTATGGCGCTAATTGATGCGCGTCTTTCACCCTCGCTGACATTTGTTGTTGACACTCATCTGTTGATCCTTCCCCTGGCTTGACAGGCCCCTGTTGCTTCCTGGTCTCAGTTTGCAGCTGGACTTTTACTCGAGACGCAAACTCCGGCATCAAGAGACATCAGCAAACTTGGCTACCGACGGGCAGCGACGACGCGTTTGCCTCCGACCAGCGTCAGGAATTCATGCTGCTCCCTGCCTACACACTTGGCTCACACAAGCCGTTGGACCGGACAATGTGTTGCACGTTGATCTCATGCATCTAAGGCGCTGATTTTGACAATACGCAACACCGCCCCCCTCATAGGCTGCGGCTCGGTATCACTTCCAACACCATCCGTTTCTCATCGACACCAGCGTTGAAGTCGCCATAATGACCCCGGAGAGCCCTCGCCAGCTCCCCTTTCTGAAGCGAAACATTGCCCGCGCCGTCAATGTCCTCAATGGAGCATTTGGATCACCTGTTCTAGTCCGCCAGGACAGCAACCTCCGTGTAACTGGAAATGGCGAGCGTCCGAGGAAGCGTCGGCGCCTCTCTACGCCCGACGACGTGGACAAACTCATCGTGCCCCCCAAGTCGTCGGACTTAGCCCCTATGCTGCGCATCGAAGTCCTCCGGTGCCACCATATGAACTCGAAAAAGACCAACCTTGGTTCGGGCCCGATCATTGTGTCACCTGACGCAACCACCAGAGCCAACTGCAGGATCACCATATCCGATGTGACTTCGGGGCACCCTCGAGTTCTTCACTGTGAGAGCCAGGCGTGCACAATGGTCACTTTCAAGAACTCAACTGGCCCATATCGCGTTGCCAGAGTCGAGCTGTCCCGTCCTTTCTACGTCCCTCGAGACAGCCTATTGGTCGACAAGCTGGATGACGCGGCCAACGATCTCGCCGATGCCTACAGGCTATCTATCGAAATAGCATCCCCTAATGGAACAAGTTGGCCCCCGCTCGATCGCCGCGATCTGGAACATCTTCCGCAGTGGCTCTTGGATACGTCCACGCGCCACTGGGTCTTCTCTAGCAGCTTTGACGATCTTTTTGGACGCCTCAAAGCCCCCTTAATCCTGACGGCGAGGGCCGGCCTGGCAGAGTCGTCGACCGATTACGAAATGGACGTTGATCTCCAGTGGACATCGGGACATATGACTATGAAGCGGCTAGAGTATGGTTCCAGACACTCCATGAACGGCGTTGGTCCCAATGAGGCCAAGATGAACGGCCATGTGGAAGAAATGCTTGATGACTGCCATGATATGGACGGCGTAACGAATGGCGAACTCACGCCGTCACGATCACTCAGAACAAGAGGAGGGGAGAAAACCTATAATCTCAAAGCACTCAGTGACAAGGCCCATGGGAGAAAACGAAAACCACGCAAACCAAATCAATCCCTCCAAGTTGGCGAGGGCGAGGGGCGTGTTAAGTATTTCTTACCACCCGATCAGCCAGTTTCCCTAGATGGATTTCGCTGTGTGAGCTGCGGCATCTTTCACCAATCGCTCCAACACCTTCAACTCCATTTACAGAACACTCACCCGGACTATGATTTCAAACTAACAGAAACCACGAGTCAAGGGCCACAGTTTCAAGTTACGCGTCACCTGGATCCGCCTACAACACCCTCTAAAACTTTTGGAATCAAACCAGCGCTCAAAACATTCAACTTGGGGACATTTATAACGGGAGATGATGCTTGGCGGAGTGCACGCTTGGACCCGGATACGAAAGACGACTTTGTGACGTCGCGAGAAGCCAAGATTGACTTCGCGAGAATTGCCGCCAAGTCCCCGAGGAAGAGGCCCTCACGGCCTACCGTTGCAACGAAAGTAGTGTCACCCCGAAGGAAGATTATAATTCCCGAGACGCCACATACTTTCTATCATCCCGTGAGCAAGCAGGTCCTCAAGACGGGCCAAGAGGTGCCGGACCCCGTTGTCGAGACGCAGTGGTTCCACCATAAGCATCGCCAGAGTCTCAACGATATTGACAACGTGACACCCGCGGAACTCGAGTACATGAAGGAGTTTGATGATATCATGCGCAAACATGACATCAGTGCGAGAGCATATTTCCCGCGCGCTTGGCTGGATTTTGTCGAGCAGAAGGCTGGGTGGCTGATCGAGGCGAAGCACCGCATGGTCGAGTTCTCCGTGCACGAGAGCTACCTGCTGGTTTCAGATCTCATACAGGACGAGCATGTCCAAGAAGCGATGGAGCACATTGAAAGTGAAAGAACCAAGAGACGCAAACTGCAGAGAACCAGCCCGGATGAGGAAGAATCAGGCGCTAGCACTGGCCGCCTAGGGCCGGAGCCATCATCAAAGACCCCTCCCATCCGCAAGAGCGCGAGCGGTTGCGGAAAATGTGGTCTGCCAGTTCTGCCGGGCCCTCAAGGGCTTGTGTGCTCTAATAAAGTGAGTTCGATCTGCCTCGTTGGTGTTCTTGGATCCGTTGGTTTAACAAATATCAGGATTGTTGCAGACGTTTATTCCACTCTTTATGCGTGCCCCAGGCACCAGCTACCCGGAGTGCCAAGTCTGCGTGGTTGTGCGGCCCATGTAGCACTGCCGCCGGTGCTGCGACGGGGTCCTCGTAGGAAAAGGCCCCCATATCAGTGACGGAGGAAAACAGGCGGATGCAGAGGCAACAAACAAACGAAGCCGACTTTTTGGAATTTGTTCTGGGGCCTAGAAGCTCACAGATGTCAGCTCCAAACCGTGTGATCAAGCCCGCCCGGGGACTTCATGCCCAGTGGAAGCAAAGGTGGAGAGGCATGATGAGGAAACGGTTTTAGCCGCGTCCTCGGGCACATTGGGGCATCTATCTACCTATCAAGTAAAGGCGAAATACGAAAAGAAAGAATTGCATATCCAAACTGGCTCTTGCTCGTCTACATTGCACCGATATCGTTGACTGACCGACGCGGTTCGAATATGAATATGGGAGTTCAGTCTTGGGGGTTGGAGGCTGTTTCATACATAACACATTATTACAAACAAATAAGTATACCCGTGGCTAGAGGAAACATTCGCACTAATGATTGACCATGCAAGTATGCCACAAGTACAATGCCAATTGGAGTTAGGGAACTGTTCCAACGAGGGTAATGTTGCTGAATGAACCTGATAATACATTCTAGGTGGCATTTGGGCCATCCTTACTCACCACCATTACCTAGTACCTAGCCTTAAACGCCAATCGCAACCATCATCAGCCCAGCATTCCACTTTTAAAATTTGTACTTGCTCTCCTTCTTCTCCCCCTTCTCCCGCTCCGTCCGCTGTCGCTTGCGGCTCTCCTGGGCAATCATCTCACTCAGGTCATCATCGTACGCCCACTTGGCCCCCACGCCCTCCTCGCGCCGGCCCTCCTCAAACTTGCGCCGCACGTCGTCGCGGTTGATGCCGCCATGCGACTGCAGAGAGTCGGGGTCCAGCGCAACGTCCACATCGCCGGGCTTCTTGCGCTTGCGCTCGTCGTTGCCGGCGCCCAGGACAGGCGGTCGGGCGCCTGACGATGAGGATGTGGGGAGGTCGTAGGCGCGGTCGCTACCGAAGAAGCCCTCGGCGCGGACCTGCCGCTCAGGAAGGACGGTGTAGGCGGAGCGAGGTGCGGAGGACTCTTCCGTCTCGTGGCCGCGACGTTCCTTTCGGAGATCCATCTCGCCAGCGATGGAAGTCTCAACACCTTGGCCATACTCATTGACAGTACTTGCGTAGCCTCCCGGTGTTTCGAGTCCGCTTGGCGTCTCGAGTCCGCCGGCCCCGGGCTCTTCTTCCTCCTCATCCTCATCCTCCTCTTCTGACTCTTCCTCTTCCTCCGATTCCTCTTCGCGTGGTTGCAGCTCGCCCCAGAGGTTCCGTTCCACTGGTTCTGCCAACTGGGGCTGAGCGGGCTGGGCTTGCTGTTGCTGTTGGGCGCCGTTGGGTCCTGTGATTCCAAAGACGTCGCCGCCGTATAGTGGTCGGTTGTACTCGTCCACAGGCGGCTTGCCCCAGCCACCAGGATGGAAGCCCCAGGAGCCGCCAGGGGGTGGAGGCGCGTTGAGACCAGGGATCTTCAGTGTCGGGTACGAGGGCGGTGTGCCGATGCGTTGCTGGTTGATGAGCCAGGGCGGTGGTGCTCCAGGCGGCATTCCCAGGGCCTCCTTCGTGGCTTCGCTTAGGTCGCCTGGACGGAAGTGCTGATAATCCACCTCGCTCTCCTTGCCCTCGTAGTAGACCTCGCCAAAGCGCGTCAGCTCAGGTTTGGTCTGGAAGCGGAAGAACGCGTCGTAGAGCTTTTGGTAGTCTATATCCAGTTTGCCCATCTTGGGCGCGACGCGTTCGCGCTGCTTCTGCTTGAGCGACTGCTCGGCCTGTTTCTCCAGAACGGCGTCACGCATCTCGGTGATACCAGTCTCGGCGATGAAGTTGGGTAGGCGAAACGGCGGTTTCTCAATACCGCGTTTCGATGAGAGGTACTCGCGCTTAAGGGACCAGTGTGAGGGGACAGGCACAACATTACGCTGGGCCTTGATCTGGACAAGCAAGCGGGGATCGGTCGATGAGATGTCCTGCCACTCGACAACTTCAGGGAACCGGACAAGCGCCTTCAGCTCAGCAACAGACAGTTTGGTCAGCTGCTTCCGTTTCTTCTTGGATAGTTTCGGCTGGCCACCTTCCTCCTCATCTTCATCTGGGATCTGGTCGTCGTCGTCGAAGAACACGCTGCCTTGATTGCCGGCGTTGGCTTCCTTTGCCACCTCGTCCTCATCAACGTTGGCACCGAACTTGTTAAAAATGTCCTTGTAGATGGCGAAAGCGGGATCCTCGTCGAATTCGTCATTAATCAGCTCGTCCGCACGCGGCTTATCCTGCGTCTCGGGTTCCTTCTTGACTTTAAGGTCCCCGTCGGACTGCGCGGGATCATCTCCATTCTGCTCTGTAATCTCGGAGTTGTTGACACCCTGCACCAAACAGTCAGCGATGCGCTGCCTCAGCGCGTTAGAGAGGGGGACGCACCTCTTCCTTGGAGGCCTTCTTCTGCTCCTTCTTCTTCGCCCTCCTCATCTGGTTCTTGGTCATCTTTGTGGCCGCCATGGTGAGTTCGGGGTGGGCTGGCTGCTCGTCAACCTATTCGAAAATGATGACGGGTTCGACTTCTGTGTAACGAGCTGGAAGACCATGTAGAGACCGACGATGGCGAGGACAGTTCTTTTGGGGTCTCGCATTCCGCAGGAGCAGATGGGGCACGAGGAGAAAGCTTGGGTTCGACTAGACCGAGATGGCGATCAAGCGCGCCGAGCTAAGATTTCGAGGTGGAGTTGATCCTTGCGCCAGCCTCGCCTCCACTGGCCACCGTTTGTCGCTTAACTACGAAACGGTTGCTGGCGCGGCAAGCGACGGTGCGCGTCTCTCGGCAAAAGTGCGGCTAACGGCCAGCGCCCCCAGCACTCCGACTTCTGGACTAGACCTAACCAGCTACGGAGTAGGTCAGGCCTGGAACCGCCGCCGGCCGGCACCTTCCGCCTAAGGCGCAGAACGTCCAGTGGCTTGAATGCTGCTGCAAGCGGAAGGGAGGCACTGTCGCACTGACAGAAGGCAAGGTCCTGAACTCCAGGAGTCCAGAGCGCGTCATCCCTGAAGTGACCCCCACCAAGCCGCCTGAGCCTCCCCACTGCCGGCCGCCATTGATCCAACCATCTCACCACGCGACTGCCTCTGCCAACATTTCTGGACACCCAACTTAGTTGCGACTTGTTGACGGTCGATGGCGCCGCAAGACGATCTGCAACAGCCCGCCCATCCAAGCCCCAGTCTCCTCTCCTGCGCCATGCTACTCCGTCAGATAGATTGATCTGCTCGCCTGGCTGCTTCGTCTCTTTCTCTTCTAGCACTCATTTCGTCACCCATCTTCTGTCACTCGTTTCGAACCACGTCGCCCCTCCGTTGACCCTAGCTAATCTAAGCTATCTCTCGACCTCGACAGTCCCCCTTTCAGCGATCAACTCGACCACCATTAGTAGAGCGAGGCGACACCGTAGCCGATTGTCGGCGCCCCTTTGTCGCCATGGAGAAATTCCCCGACCTTGTCGATACCCCAACGGTTACCAATGGCGCTGCCACATCGCCAGGAAGTTCGCATCTCAACGGTGGTGCCCCAAACCACCAGCCATCCGATCGCTGGCTCCCCGTCCCTAAGAGAGATAACAGTACCTCGGGGTGGTCACCATCTGGGAACTCAAGCATTGGCCGTCACAATCGCCAGAAGAGTCTCGCAGATGCCTTTCGCGCACGCACACGGAACGGCAGCATGAGCCAGAATGCCCACGAGATTGCCGACGCCCTGCGCGCTCCAGTCTCCCCGAAACTCATCGTGAGTCTTCTTCCTTTGGCCGTGACCTTTTCATCGCTATACTTTGAACTCAGTGCTAATTTTGTACGACGTAGGTGCTGTGCTTGCTGTGGTATACGTCGTCGGCCCTGACCAATACCTCGTCCAAATCTATCCTCAACGCCTTCGATAAGCCCGCGACGCTTACCCTCGTGCAATTCGCATTCGTGTCGAGCCTCTGCATCACTCTCGCCAGACTAGCCGTTATATTCCCCGTCCTGCGAACCAAGGTCACCGCGCTCAAGTATCCTATCCGGGCACCTACCAGGGATGTGATCATGACGACTCTGCCGCTGGCAGCTTTCCAGATCGGCGGCCACCTGCTTAGCTCAACGGCGACAGCCAAGATCCCGGTGTCGCTGGTCCACACCATCAAGGGGTTATCGCCTCTCTTTACTGTGTTCGCATACAGAGTCGTCTACGATATTCGGTATCCCACGGCTACCTATTTCTCGCTGATCCCTTTGACTATGGGCGTGATGCTGGCCTGCTCTGGGAAGCGTGGCATCGGCGGCGAGTTTCTGGGTATTGTCGAGGCTCTTCTGGCAACCATTATCTTTGTCACCCAGAACATCTTCTCCAAGAAGTTGTTTAACGAGGCGGCCAAAGCTGAGCAGGAGGGTGTTAGCGTACAATCCAAGAAGCTTGACAAGCTAAACCTGCTCTGCTACTCATCTGGGATGGCCTTTGTCCTCACTCTGCCAATTTGGTTATGGAGTGAAGGTTTCACACTTTTGGGCGACTTTCTCTCCGACGGGGCTATCGACCTGGTTGAGAGTCCAAAGTCAATGGACCACGGCCGTTTGACGATAGAGTTCGTGTTCAACGGCGTCTTCCATTTTGCCCAAAATATTCTTGCCTTTGTTCTCCTATCCATGGTGTCCCCTGTCACCTACTCAGTGGCGAGCTTGATCAAACGCGTCTTTGTCATTGTCATGGCTATCCTCTGGTTCAGGAATCCGACGACGCCCGTGCAAGCTGTCGGGATCGCGTTGACATTTATTGGACTGTACCTGTATGATCGCACGAGCGAAAGCAACAAGGCCGATCGCAAGGTGCGGATGATGGCGCAGACAGCCACACCTGCGCCCCTACTCCCACTCAACACCAGCACGCCCCGCCCCGGCAGCCGCCATGGCACTCCGGCAGCTGCAGGGTCAAGTGCTCACCCGTACAATGACGGGTACTTGACACCAATGTCAGCTTCCGACGACCCGAAGAAGAACGACGAGGCGACGACCCGGGGCCGTGGTAGAGCCTCCAGCAACACTAGCTGGTTAGCCCCTGGGACGAAACAAGAAGACACTTGGAGATCAGGTGATCGGGTCGTCGGTGTGGCATAAGCTTCGTCGAAAAGCTTTCTGGCGTTTCCCTTCTTTCTGCACATACAATTGCATGACGGCTTGAATACCATACACTTAGACTGGGTTGATTATCCCCAGGAGGGCTGGGATTTGTTTCACTAGCATGACGGAATAGGACTTTTGGGTGTTTTCAAACTCTTACGGCGTTAAGAGGAGGCGGCTGGTTACCTTTTCTAGGTGTGTCTCTTCGTACATTTTAGGCGGAGGATAGAAGCTTTGGGCTCACTTTTGACATGACGTTGAAAAAACGTTGAAATGCATGGAAGGTTACTTGCGCTTCAACCTGTTCCAGAAGATGTTACATGGCCGTGTACAATTACACCACCCAATGATCAATGTCGTTGAACCTCTACACTGTGCGATTATTTTTTATGCGTGAACAAGATCTCATATCTATTCTATTAGCCAGTCCTCAACTTCAACGCCGATACTCCTCCCCACACCCCTAACTACCTCCCACCCGACATTGATCCTCCATTTACCACCACGGTCCATGACATCTCCCCCAACACCAACCCTATTCAACAATCTCAAGCTCGCCAGTGTAGCCATGGCCATCCCAATATCTGCATCTAGCACTCTCTGTCCCCCCATCCGCGCACCTTCCTCGGTCCACTCACCCCTGACGGCCGCAAAGATGGCCAGCATGCGCTCTAGGACAAACGCATGCGCGCCCAGGAGCTTGCGCGCAATCTTTCGGTGCTGCCTGCCCGACGCGACAGACCCCCCGCGGCGGCGGCGACGTGGCCCCTGGTGGTGCGTTGAGAAGAGTGTGAGGTCGTGGCGGGGCGCGTTGTGCGAGGCCAGGTAGGCGCACAGGAGGAGGATGCGCGCCATGCGGGGGAGAAGGGTGGAGAGGTCTGTGGAGGGCTTCGAGACGGCCGATTGTGGCGGTGGTGGGTTGGCGGTGGCGGTGGTAGGGCGGATGGATATGATACTGGGGTTGAGGACTGACTCGTCCTGGAAGTGAGAGCGGGCTGCGACGAGTAGCTTGGAGAACTCTTTAGGCTCGTGGACGCCCCTCTCGATGGGGGCGATGAAGTGTGGCCAGAGGGCCTCGCAGGCCCGGCGGAAGGCGGGGAGGGATCGCGCGGCGGAGCGGACGAGGGCGTCGTGGACGGCGGCGCAGAATCGGGGCCAGAGGTCGGTCATCTCCTGGAGGGTGGCGTTGCGGATGGGGTTTGTCGGGGGCGAGAGGGAGAGGATGCGGATGAAGTCGGGCTTGGTGTAGGGCGGGAAGTGGAGGGTTGGGGAGGAGGGTGCGCGGAGATGGTGCGCGGGCGGTGCGGTGACAATGAGGACGGTGGTGAGGCAAGGAATCTGTCTATGTTAGCTGCCGAGGTTTCGGTGGGAGGTTGCAACTAGGGGGGGTGTACAATCTCGGAGAGTCTTGCCAGGCCGGGCATCAGAGTTGGCGGCGCATCTCTGGCTCTGTCTATGGCGTCCAGCACGAGAATGAAACTGAAGCGACTAGGGCGATTGGGGTATTTGAGCATTCGACACAGCTCGACATCCAGCTGAGCCAAGGTCTCGCAGCGTTTTGCCACGTCTTCCTGGGGCCACTCGAGGGCCTCGGCGACGGCGGCGACTACGGTCTCGAACAAGTGACGAGCCGTGATGCACTGCGCAGCGTTGACGACGGCATAGCGGACATTAGAGACATTGATGGAGAGATGGTAGAGGAGGGAGCTGGCGACGGCGGTCTTCCCCGTAGCTTCGACGCCGTGGAGGGTGAGGTTACGGCAGGGCGCTGCGTTGGGCTGTAACGTCGGTGGCTCGTTAGCGATCATGGAGTTAATTGGTTCTCTGTTGGCGGGTTGGAGCTGGACGAACATGGAGCAGGGTCGCCAAGGACCTGATTTGGCGCTCACGGCAGGGAAATGTCTGCAATACGGGAGCAAGAATGAGCTCGTCTGGGAGCTGAAAAAGAGAATCGGTCATCTTTCCAGCCAGATGAGCGATGATGGCGCCGCAGAGGGTGTGAATGGGGACAGGACCCAGATTTGGTGATGGAAGAATGTGGTGGGAGACGCGACAGACGCGCCCTCGAAATTCTGGCGACGTCACGCGGGAAAAGTACGGCCGACATCGTCTACTACTTCATTCGTGTATCCGTAGTCCCACCCGACATCAATTCATGTCTCAAGATGAGCATCTAGAGGCAAAAAAAGTCATCATCACTTGCAGATCAAGCTCAGAAATATTCTACCATGACTTTAAAGTGCAGGATTTAGAATTTAGTAAGACTTGAACTGCCGAGATAGGGGCACGCTGTGAGATTTAGTACACTCTCAAATACATGTCTCGTATAGCAATAAAAAGTGAATGGAAACACATCTAATGCTACCTCATAAACCATTGCTTATCCTCCCAACTGCCTTGACTAGGTTCAGAATATCTCTAAACCATTAAACATATTTCAAAAATGTATCAATCCGGCCGCAAGACCAAAGCAAAACCACTTAAGCATCTGCTTAAATTCAGATACGTTAACAATTGATCCTGCAGGGTAAGTAGGCCATAAAACGCAACGTGCGCATCACGGCCTTGGACTCATCTGAACTACAAAATCTAATCGTTGACTGTCTGGTACGACTATCTTGAAAATTCTTGAAGTCTCTAGATGCGAGGGATCCTGAAAACAGACCCCCGTACTTAAAAGAAACTGATGATGGGTGAGCATCCAGGTAAGCTGTAGCGAAGAAGCGAGACCTTTATACATCCCAAGTGTCTTCCACGCATTCTCCTACCTGAACTTCACAAATTCGATCATGCGCCTCTGAGAATTTTGACCACTGTCTCCTCAATTTTCGCTACTTGCCCTTCGTTCCCCCCGACACATATCAGCTTTGCAGAAACTCCTACAGGACATACGCCAGAGATAACGACAACGACAGTGACAAGAACAAGGACTACTGTCGAAAACTATGTCACCCTCTAGAAGGAAATCAAAGACCAGTGAGGAGAAAACGCCTAGAAGGATTTCCGAAAAGAAGGGTACCGCCAGGCAACTCATCCGACGAAGAAGATGACCCTGCTGAGATCTAGGTCACGACAAGTCGGACACTCCCAGATGCAACTGGCGCCTAAGTGCTCGCGGTAGATATGTATAGATGGACATAGATGGTGAAAATCAATATATATATATGCGTGTGCATATTCGTATGCATAGTCGCGCGTATTTCGAATATTTATATATATGCCTCTATGTATATAATAGGTGCATTCGGCCTTTTGATGAGCAATATCCAGTCCTCGTCGTCAGCCATGGACTCATGGTGACACAATAACAAAACCTTCACCTCGCTGAGCACACATGAAAATAATCTCTCCTCCGCATAAAACATAATGGTAGCGTGGAACATGGAAATGAAACACAATTTTTGTGTACGCCACCTAGGTAGTGTCGCGACGATAAGGCCGACGTTTGCTAGACCGGCACGGCTCGCGTTGTCTGACGCACATGCGCAATAGATATCGTAGCCAAGTAAGAAGGTCAAGAGGAGCAAGGAAAACCCGACGCAGAATCAAAGTCACCATTGAACAACGCGCGAGGCTAGCTGTTGGGGAGCAGGGGCAAGATGGTCGCGTAGCTCGATGAGGAGCTGCGGGCACAACTAGAAGACATCCGATGTCTGGAGACGGCGGCGCTGCGGGAGTTGAATATGAGAATGGTTCAACTGAGGGATTGAAGGACGGTGTTAAGCGCAACATATATCGAGTAATCTGATATAATTCGACCACGGGGGATGATGGACGTGACTGCGTCGAAAATCAATATGGGGAGTCAAGGTGATAGGGACATATTAGGGGTAGGTGGCCTAATATTCGCATATACTATCTAGCCAGGTATTATTATATGCTCACAATAGTATAATAATTTGCCTAGCATACATATATCATGATTTATAAGGACATGCATGCCTGGTGAGAAGTGACGGTAGTCGTCAGCGCAGGCTCGGAGAGGATCAGGGTTAGGGTTTATGCGGTATCAGGGCTATGGCCTGCCACTCACTACAGGACCTGCTACTGACTGTAGAGCCTGTTCCAGGCTTATATGTTTAATGGATCCGTACCTAGGTAATGATTGGAGATACGTGGGGAGTTTTGGCGTGCCCTAGGACTACCTAGTATCTCAAATTGATTTTTGACGCAGTCACGCCTATCGTCCGCTGTACCACGGACGATAGGCGTGACTGCGTCAAAACTCCTTTTTAGGTACCCGGTCTAGAGTAATTGAACACACAGAAAACCTACCTACCCATCTACCTAGTACCTACTCACCACACCTATTTTTTTTTTTTTTTTTTTTTTTTTTTGATTAGTGGCCTAGTTAAGTTAAGCACATGTACCGTGGCCTCTCAAAATGGGGGTTGATGCAGTGTCGTACACTCCTCCGTAAGCCGCGCCATCGTGAAGCAGCGTGAGCAAGTGTGAGCCATCATGAGCGCTTCAGAACGGCTCTTTTCTCTTACTGCGCCCCACCTGATTGAGACGCATTTAAGCCTGTGACCAGCCGCTCCAAGACGAGGACTCTCCATACAGAAACCATTCAACTCAATCTCCAAACTCATTGAGCACAATGCCGCGATTCGAAATCCCCAAGTCGGCCACGGGTCTCCGCGAGATCCCCGAGTCGCTGCTGGACCTGAGCCCCGACGCCGATATCGTCGCCCAGCTCAAGACATATCGCCCCATTAGCTCAGAGAAGAATGTCTGGGCCTTCTGGGATAAGGGCATCGATTCCATGTACCCCAGCTATCGTTGTACCGTTCTCAACTGGGTGCGGCGCCTCGGCCCCTCGTGGACTGTTCGCCTCGTGGACCTCATCGATGGCTCGCCCAACAACATTTACAACTACGTCGACAAGTCGTGGTTCCCTGAGTGCTTCGTCAACCGTACCATGGATGGCCGCCATGCAGCCCAGCACGCCGCCGACCTTGTCCGCCTGCCGCTGCTGTATGAGCACGGTGGCGTGTGGATGGACGTCGGCAACATGCTCCACACGCATCTCGACAAGCTCTTCTGGGACCACCTCACCGGCCCGGGCTCGCCCTACGAGATGACGGCCTGGATCATCAGCGGCCAGATCCGCAAGCAGTGGGGGAGCTCCGGAAACTACATGTTCGCCGCGCGCAAGGGCTGCGCCTTCATCAAGAACTGGCACGACTGCTACGCCGCGCTGTGGAAGGGCCGCACCAACGCCGTCGGCTTCCACGAGCTGCCCCTCGTCCAGGACATTGGCCTCGCTGAGGGCATGGCCGACTGGGACTTCCAGGACAAGATCCTGCAGATGAGCGACTACGTCGCGCACATGCTCATCGCCGACCGCACGAGGAACCTGCTCGATGTGCGCACGGGCTGGAACGGCCGCGACTTCTTCAACACCAAGGCCTTCATGATCGAGGGCATCTACAACGGCATCCTCGGCTCCATCGAGACCGGGTACGACGGGAGCAAGCAGGCCGACATCCTGACCACACCGCTCGACGACCCGGACCCGGAGAAGCGCGCGAGGGCTGAGGCCTTTGTCGTCAAGATGCTTGAGCAGAGCCACATGTACAAGGTGTACCACAACTCAGCGGGTGGCCTGCCGGCGCTGGGGGACATTGTCAAGAAGGAGGGCTACCGCGACGTGGACCACCGGCCGGGCACCTACGGCGAGATGTACAGGTATGGCACGGTGCACTGGGAGCCGACGCGCGAGGTTGAGCGTCTGGAGCCGCAGGCGACCGACGACGTGCTGATTCGCGCGACGCCGACAGAGCCAGCATCACACTTCAAGAATTAGCTTAGTGTTCAGTCATGACGGTCACGCATAGAAGGGGTGAACGAAATTTAGCACAGCAGAGCCTGTGGCCCATGCTGTGGATCAGGCCAAAGGTTAGTAATGATGTTCACGCATAGAAAAACATATAGACTTAGCGAATCTTCCTCATATAACATCCTTTCCGTTGGGAATTGGCGGTAAATAAGGCTCTGGCGATCCCGTGTGAGTGAGGCATGTTGCTGACTTTTTTGTACGTTAATAATTTGCTATTGATATGGGCTTGTAAATGCTGGTGTGCCACCTACAGATGGCCTGATTACAAGCCACCATTGTCTGGTATTTTAAGTCATAAAACTGCTCTCTCCTACTACTCGTAGTAAGTTACTATATTATCTGAATGTTAGATGGAACTAGGCGCTTATATAGAGAACCAATTGAGTTAAACTAAAGACGGCAAGCTTCCTTTTTTCCTATCACTTCATCGGGGTATCGAGTTTAGAATGTAGGTACAAACCAACAGTTTTAGCAATTATACGTAGTATAGTTAGACAGACTACCACTAACCCTAATATATCCCTGGCTAAATTTGGATAAGAGTCTCATAGAACCTACTATATACGGCTATGCCTAGTGGAGAATATGGGATCCCATCAAGCCTTTCTTTTCTAGCCAAGCACAAGCCTTATTCAGAGACCATTGCTTTTTGACAAGTCTTTGATGCCCAATTTAGCAGATTACACCAAGTTGCACTGCTAGAAGGTAAGAGAGGTTTCCAAAACATCACTGACGGGTATCACCGACGAGCTTCCAAGTCAGATGGTCGACAAAGCATAAGCTAACGGTGTCCTTTGATGGCCAGTTTCGTCACGATCCTTGCCGCCACCCACTGTGTAAGGCTCTTCCATTTCCACATTCCAGTGGACCATATGGAGTCCTATGAGAACCTCTCAAGTATCGGCCAAGGCCGGGTGGCCCTACAGGCCATGACGAGACCCGTCCACCCCCGGAGTACTCGTTGTGCGCTAGACTCGACACTGTATTTACCTCGTGTCTGAAAATCCATGGGATGTTGAATGCCACTCGCATATCAGCAAGCTCATTCTTAGCCATCAATCATACGGAACCAGATGCCCCACACATGCGCACATGGGCGTCTACATTATTGACGCTGCTTTACGCTAGCTCCTAGTTCGCCTAAGTCACGGGGGCCAGGAGATGAGACACGATAACCTTTCGATGGTCCATAAGTTTGATGTCCAGCCAGCTGGTGGAGTGGACTCCCAGAACAGAGTATCTGTAGACTGGTTGGATGCTAGGCCTGGCTTATTAATATACGATCAAATCGTCAGATTTGCTTACCTCTTCCAGACATGTTGCTGAAAGTACCAGCGCCATAACGCGATCACGAAGGGTATCGAAGGGCCTGCAAGCAATGGCGGCGATCTGGACCGGAAGTGACTGTGGGGTTGCAGGAGCAACAGCTGGGTTATTGAACATGCCGATGAAAGCAGATGATATGTTTGCCGAGTAAAGGTGCATAGTGTCGCTGCCACCAGAGGTATACAACACTTTGGCCTAGACGCAATCTGTTAGCAAGGTGCCAAACAGCGTGGAATCGACGCCAGGATTTCACATACGTTCACACCAGACACCTGCTTTGTCCTTGCTGCTCCCAAATCTCTCCATTGTTGCTGAGCGAGGGCAGTCAGGAGAGCCACTAGGTAAGGCTCGTGCAACGGCTCCCTTGATGCAAGGCTCCATCAAAAGAATGTGTTGGATCCTTTCTTATAGTGCTAGAGATTATCAAAGCGTAAATACATGTTGGTAACCTCCATAAACTCCTCATGCCGTGTGCATTCATGGTCTGCATCAAAACGTGGCCGGCGTGGGCCCAATCAATCATTAACGACCTTCCCATTTCATGAACAAATATATGTATCCGTGGTATCAGCATTAACATTAGCCCATCAACTCCTTGAGAACCGCGTGAACCAGGTCCGCGACCGTGGCGACAAGCTGTACAGTCACAGGTCAGTATATATAACATTTCCAAAGCTGTAGGGGGGTTGAACGTACAGGTGCAGCGTCGTCGATAAGTTCCGACGTCTGCGACACAAAAGTCTTGGTCAGGAGGTCCTGCGCGTTGCCCAGCAGGCCCACGATGCCCTTGACGCTCTTGGGCGTGATGAGCGGCTCGACCTGGTCGACGATGCCCTGGATGTCCATCTTCTTGACCGTGTTGAGCAGGGGCTTGACGGCGTCGACGAGCCCCGTGAGGTCGAGGTCCTGGACCTCCTCGAGAAGCGGGGTGACGAGGTCGAGCAGGCCCTCGAGGTCGATCTTCTCGAGCGACTTGACGAGGGGCACGGCACCGCCGATGAGGGTCTGGGTCTGGTTGACAAACTTGGCCGTGAGGAGGTCCTCGGCGTTGTCGACGAGGCCGAAGATGCCCTTGAGGGTGCCGGGGGTGAGGTACGGCTTGATGGTCTTGAACAGGCCCTCGATGTCAATTTCGTCGATCGAGTTGATGATTGGGATGAGCTTCTTGACGATACCGGCAATGTCGATCTTGCTGACGGCGGTGAGGAGGGGCTCGACCTCACCGAGGAGCTTCTTGAGGTCGATCTCACCGAGCGACTTGAGCAGCGGCTCGACCTGCTTGAGCAGACCCTCGATGTCGATCTTGGCGACCGAGTTGAGCAGGGGCTTGACCAGGTCGAGGAGACCCTTGAGGTCGATGTCGGCCAGCGTGTTGAGCAGGGGCTTGACCTGGGCCAGGAGACCCTTGAGGTTGATGTCGCCGAGATCGTTGAGGAGAGGCTCGACCTGGCCGACCAGCTTCTTGATATCAATCTCGCTAACCGCATCGAGGAGAGGCTGGACCTGGCCGAGAAGCTTCTTGAGATCGAGCCCGGCCAGGCTGTTGAGGAGGGGCTTGACCTGGGCGAGGAGACCCTTGAGATCGATCTCCGCGAGAGTGTTGAGTAGGGGCTTGACCTGGGCCAAGAGACCCTTGAGGTTGATGTCACCGAGGTCTTCAAGCAGAGGCTCGACCTGGGCAAGCAGCTTCTCAAGGTCGATCTTACCCAGCGTGTTGAGGAGAGGCTTAACCTGGGCGAGGAGACCCTTGATATCGATCTCACCCAGCGTCTTGAGGAGAGGCTCGACCTGCTTAAGCAGCTTCTTGAGGTCGAGCTCGCCCACCATATCAAGGAGAGGCTTGACCTGGTCAAGTAGACCCTTGATGTCAATATCACCGAGGGCATCAACCAGGGGCACGGCACCGCCGATGAGACTCGTGGTCTGGTTGACAAACTTAGCAGTGAGGAGGTTCTCAGCGTTGCCAAGCAGGCCGACAAGACCCTGGATGCTGTCGGGCTTGAGCAAGGGGCTGACGGCGTCGAAGATGCCGCCGATATCGAGATCGGCGACCTCGTCGAGCAGGGGCGAGACCTTCTTGAGCAGCTTGGCCAGGTCCAGCTCGGCAATCTCGTCGAGCAAGGGGGCGACCTTCTTGAGCAGCTTGGCCAGGTCGGCCTCGCCGAGGCTGGAGAGGAGCGGGCCGGCGTCGTTGATGAGGTTCTTGGTCTTGTCGACAAAGTCCTTGGTGAGGAGGGACTGGCCATTGCTGAGCAGATTGATGAGGCCCTTGATCTGTTCCGGGGTGAGGAGGGGCTCGAGGGCCTCGACAATGCCGGCAATATCAATGTCGTTGAGCTTGCTGAGCAGGGGTTTGAGCTGGTCGACCAGGCCCTCGAGGTCAAGCTCGTCAAGCAGGTCGAGGACGGGCACCAGGCCGGTGAGCAGCTTCCGGGCAATGTTGGGGATGGGGGGCTGCAGGGTCTGGGCGAGGTAGACCATGGAGTCGTGTAGGGCCTGTAGGAACTCGGGGCTGAGCAGGCCTTCGAGCGCCTTGAGGTAGTCACCAATGTTGCTGAGCTGGGCTAGGAGCTTGGGGATGAAGGTGATGATCTCGCCAATGTCGTCGAGGCCCTGGATGTTGACGGGGCTGTCGCTGCCGGTGTCCTCATCGTCCGTCGACTGGTCGGCATTCTCTGACCCGTCGCCGCTGGGCTTCTGTGTTGTTCCATTGCTGGCCTGCTGCCTCCGTGACAGGACCACCCGCGGCCTCTCGGCCTGGCGCTTGGCGATCTCATTCTGCTGCCTCAGGAGGATGTTGAGCTCGGTCAGGGCGTCGGTGAGCTCGTTGCGGGGGACCAGGGCCAGGTTGTGCTTCTCGAGATACGCCTCGAGCTGGAGCTCGGGGGCTACTGGGATGTCCTTGGCCACGAGGCTGACTGGTGCCAGGGCGGCCAGGAAGAAGGTTGAGAAGCGCATGGTGGATGCTCACTCCCCGGTGTGTTGGCTTGCCTTGGTGGTGAGAGAGTCCAAATTGCCCCTTGTGTTTGCCAACGGCGAGCGAGGCAAGACGGGAGAGGATTGACGGGCAAGATGGGTGAGGGAGGAGAGAAGAAGAAGGGGAGAGGAATCGGGGGCCGCCAAGGTAGCAAGGCGAGCTACATGTACTACTCGGGATGGCAGGGAGCTATCTTGGGAGACTCGGCAGCTTGGGAGGAGCGGGTGCTGGGGGTTTGGCACATCGTCATTTCACATGGCCGCGAATCTTGCATCTCGGCCCTGGCGAGCGGTGGTGCCTCGCTCGTCTCGCAGTGATTTGTTCCCCGCAATGGGCGTCTCCAGTCTCCAGACATCCCCAGACAGCCTCAAGGTGGCCAAGAAGCGCGGTGGCCGGCTGGCCCAACATCGCGATCGTCGAACCTCGGCGGACTTACTGCATAGGGCGAGGGCGGGTGGGCGCTCCCCCACATGGATGCTGGATGCTGGATGCAACGGTGAACCCAGGAAAGCTAGAGAGATCACCGGTGCACCAGGGCTCTTTTGCAGCGCCGGCGGGTGCGGAGAAGCTGCACAGGGCAGCGTGGACCATCGTGGAGTGGCGTGGACCTGCAAGGACCTGCACGCTCGCCAAGGTGCCAGCCGATGGATGCCAGGACCAGGGGGCCCCTGGACCTTGCTTGGCCCTTGCTTGACCCTGGTGGTGATGGCTCACATCTGGCCCGGCACAATATCACCCCAGCCCCATTCTGGCCATCTGCTCGCCAATGAGGCTTGAGTCTTTCCAATTCCGGCTCTTGTTTTTTCCCCGGCGGTATTTCCTCGTAAATGAGCCAGAGAACTGACAGTGACGGCAACTGACAGGCTCCCCCAGGCAATCCAGACAGGGGGCCCCAAGAGCCCCGGCGGGTTCCCTTCCAGGCCATTGTCAGTTTGTTAATGGCGTCTTTGTTGGCCTTGACCTGGGCCGTCATCATCTTCCATCATCGTGGGCGCCGTCGTCCTCGTTTCTTTGTTTCTTTATTCCCCCATTCGCACCTAGCGATCCATTGCCACATACGGCCAAGCCAAGGATGCGCAGCTCGCAAGCCTCCACCCACACCGGCATGGCACCCCAAGATCGATAGTGCGCCTTTTTGCCTTATTATTCGTAATTGTGTATGTTCTTTTCGCCTCTGCACCTGTCACGTTGTTGCCCGCATTCTGGCCCGACGTTGCTGTCTTGTCTTGTCGTGGTGTTTGGGTTCGGGTTGGGGCGTTTTTTATTATTATTGCTGTGTGTTCTACAGGTGCTGCTAGCTTCCCCGCATCAATGGCTATTGCGGGGTGACACAGTCCACCTTCAGCGACAGCAACCACTGTACGTATCCGTACGTACTGACCTGGAATGCACGCTTTGCACCTTGGCAACATATGGTCAACCATGAGCCATGAACCATGAGCCATGAACCATGAACCATGAACCGCATTTGGGTGCCGTGTCCATGTTTCCCCTGCTGCACTGACTTACGGCTGCACGGCTACCCTCCCCAGGATACCGCTCCCAGCCCGCCACGAGTCCACGACCCAAGCCCCATGATGATGTAATTGCCCATTACTTTTGTCCATGGTGAATGTGCCCAGCCGAGGCACCTGGGATGCGATTTAAACAACCTGCCTGGGATCAATCGCGCCTTTTGCATCAAGTGACCGTAGGCATCGATTTTCCCCGCGATTTCCCATAATTATTCCGTCGCGGGCATTCCCGAGATTCGAATATCGGCTGCCACCACTAGTAAGAGCAATCAATACTACCTGGGACCGTTGTCAATGGTCGCGCCAAGGCAGCGAAACACTTGCTGTTTTCGCTCCACCGTCAAATTGCGGCCAAGGCCAGCAACGCCATGGGGGGGGGGGGGGAGCGGCTGGGTTGGGTGAACTGGGCGAGTCAACAAGTCGCCAAGCAATTTTGTTTCACTCACCTCAGCTCAATTCAACCCATGCACATTTATTACTCGTAATAATACCATGTATTATGTCGTATTTGCGAATTTAGCATTCGACGTGTTCAATTCATTCAAACATTACGTTATTACTCATGTCGTAGATGGGCGTGTTGACGGAGGAAACAGGGAAAAAAAAGTCATCATCCACCACCACACTTACCCCTCCTCCCCTCTCACCCCCCAAGCCTCGGCTTTCGTAGCAACCCCCTCCCCCTCATAGTATTCCGTGCCTCTTGGTCCTCCTGCTCAGCCGGAGCATATTCCACATCAGCGACACGTTAGATCCACCCCTCTTGACCTTCTTGCCGCCGTCCTTGCTGCCGTCGTTGCCCCCTTCCAGGTCGGCCAGGTCCGTCTTGTTGAAGTGGTCGAGCATGTTCTCGAGCAGCGTCGAGTTGCCCGTGAGCTCGCCCACAAAGTCGGTGAGCGACGACTTGTCGTCGGCCATGAGGCCCTTGAGCAGGCTGGACAGGAGCGACATGATGGGCAGCTCGAAGGGGATGTGCTTCGAGTTGAGCACCTTCTCCACGTACATGATGTGCTCGCCGTTGATCACGGTGGCGTTGCCCGTCGCGTTGAAGGCCAGCACGCCCTTGGCCAGGGTGTCCTTCTGCGAGTCGAGGATGGCGCCCAGGTTGGGGATCAGCCGGTCAAAGTAGAGCACGCCGTCGAAGAAGGGCGTGTTGTCCCCCGGGTTCAGCACCGTGTCGTAGATGTTGGCCAGGCCCAGGTTGACGTCGCCCGCCATCATGTTGAAGCTCAGGTTGCCGAGGTGCAGCGCCAGCGAGCCGCTGTTGGGGATGTTGAGGACGCCCTTGAGGTTGTAGCCGTTGGCCGCGGGCGGCATGACAAAGTCCATCTCCTTGACGCCGAAGCCCTCGAGGTAGTTGAGCGTCTTGACCTTGACCTCGGTCTTGAGGCTGGGGTGATAGCTGAGCGACGAGAGCTTGATGGTGGGATCGCCCTTGACGGCGACCGAGACCTCAGGCTCGTCAAAGACACCGTTGAACCACTTGATGAGCTCGTCCAGGTCGTCAATTTTGAGCGTCTGGTTGGTGATGCCCGTCTCAGTCTTGTGGTGGATCTTGGTCTCGGGCAACGTGATTGTGAGGAAGGGCGAGTAGGGCTCCGTCTCCTTGTTGTACAGGTCCAGCTCGGTCGCCTTGATGCGTGCGGCCAGGGGCGAGTTGAGCGAGGTATCCAGGGACATGTTGAGCGTGGTGGGCGACAGGGCCACGAGGGCGCCGCCGGTGATGGGCAGCTTCTGGTCATTGACAATGTCCTGGACAATCTTGGGGATGATGACCTTGAACCTGTTGCGTTTATTAGCATCTTCCCAATATATGTGAATATGTCCCCCTTGTAAAAGTAGACTTACAAGAGTGGCAGTAGGATGATGAGGAGAATGACGAAGCCGATTAGATACGCCCACCAGAAACGCCGGAAGTGCGCCTTCATCTTCTGACCCTTTGTCAGTCCCGCGCCCTTCTCCTTTGCATCCCGGACGTGGTCGATGGACGAGCCAGTGTCGTCTTGGACCCCTCTGGCCGCCTCTCCATCGTCGCCCCGAGCGCCGGTCGCGCTGATGGGGCTGACGGGCTCGCCCAGGTGGGACGTCTCCTGGCGATGGACCGGACCTCCTGAAGCCATGGCGACGTGGCAGTGGAGTTGGCTTTGATGAGTTGATGGCAGGCGGAATGCGCACCCAATGCACTGGGGGAAGTCTGGTTGTGAATGGCGCTCCGAGGACACTGCTGCTGGCGAAGGCGAAGGCGAAGGCGAAGGCGAAGGCAAAGGCCAAGGGGATCAAGACGGTGACGGAGGGTGCCAGGCAATAAGGCCCTGGATCCAGATCTCCACGCTGCAGAAGGTCGCAGCAGGTCCACACCGGGACGTTGGATTAACGGAGTACGAGTATGGGGAGCGGGGGACCGGTCGTCTGCGGTGCCCACAGTTCACATGGGCTCTCCATTATGATCGGCGAGACGGCCTCGGCTTCATTTGGCCATGGCGCCCCCAGCTATCGTCGAGGGCGTCGCCCAGCGCCCACATCTCGATGCCGTGTGCTGGGGAGCCAAGTGACGTCTGTGACCTCTGGGACCTCTGGGGCCCCGAATGTGACAGAGTGACAATGTCCACAGTCGATCATCTCCGCACCGGCTGGATGCGTCTCCCCGCTCTGGGCTCGGCCGTCTTTTCCAACACGGGCGACGTCGGTAGATCGGCACCTAGCTGATTGCTCCATCTTGCTCTCCTCCATCCCTGTCCTCGACTTCGCTCTCGAGTCTCTCCCCCCGGGGCCCCGGTCCTCCCCCCTGTCCCATGCTCAATGTATCCACCTTGCCCATGTCCCTGTCCCGACGCCCCAGCACACTCACATCATCGACCGAGCAACACTAACCAGCATTGGCTCCGTCTTACCTTTCCCTGGTCACCCATCTCAATCAGGTTATCAGCTTCCCCGCACGGCGCACCGAGATATTTCGTGGGGTTCGTGTTAGTACTGTGGAGGAATCATTCATCGCCCGGGGGGGGCCTTTGTGTGAAAGAGCCCACACACACACAATGGCCTTTGCTGGGTCCCGGCTAGATTTCGTGATGGTCGCCGAGGATGACGCGGAGTTTGCCAATTGAGGAACTGGTCGGGTTCGTGAATGACGATTGTCGTCACATTGCGAGCATGTTCTTCCCCGTCACCGCGGGCAAAGTTCTCGCAAGGTCGACTTATGATGGCTAGATATTCACGGTAATATTATGCTGACGAGGCCGAGGCAGTGTCATGAGCTTCTTGTGAAGAGTGGCAAATACTCGGTGTAAGTCTTTGGAGAGAAGCTCCCTCAATGGTCATCGCGGCGTATTATAGCATCGCGGAGCGTTGCCGTCCATGGTGAGGTAAGATTGACCCGAGCTCGGAATTACAAACCTCTTTACCTTGCATGAGTGTCTTTGATGAACAGGATATGCATTTTTGTTTCCCAAGTGCCGTTGAGGCCAAAGACTATGTGGATTTACTCTATTTTTGTGGCGCCTTTGACAAACAAGGTAGACATCCAATACCACCAATGGCTACCTATGCAATACTAGTACCGTATATATTCAACCACGTGTACTACTATGCAGTACATGGTACAACATGCACGGCCGCTATGTAGGCAAGCAAGGAAAAATGGCTGAACAAATATGTACTCTAATGCTCTAATAACACCGCTTCTACCATCCCCAGCTACCTAGCCGCCTTGAAGTCCACCTCACCCGCCGGCCCCAGCACGCCCGCGCGGTGAAAGTACGTCCTCGCCCTGATGTACGGATCCAGCTTCCAGTAGTTTGCGCGCAGCTGGTGCGCCAGCTCGAGCCGCCGGGCGGCACTCTCCTTGGCATCGGCCGAGTCAGGATCGCGCGCCGCCACCCACTCTAGTGTGTGGGTGTCGAACTGCCGCGCCAGGTCCGCCCGCTCCTCCCGGATCAGGGTCTTCTTCTCCTCGTCCGCCATGCGCCCGTTCTCCTCCGCCAGCGGCTCCACGTACTTGTACTCCCACGTGTCGTCGCCACCGTAGCTCTTCTGCAGCTGGTCCTTGGGGATGAACTTGAGCATGTCCGCCGTGCTGCTGGTGAAGTTGATCTTGGAGGCGATGACGGGGTCTAGCCACCCCTTGATGATGCTCCAGATGCCTGTTTGCACGTTAGCTCACTCCTTCATCACATAGTATATACTATTATTATACACGAGGAAACCAGGGCAAACGAACCCCAGAAGACAAACGGCGCCTTGTGGATGAGGAGCAGACCCAGCGTCTCGGGGTACCGCGCCTCAAAGACGTGCACGAGGAACTTGACGACGTGAAAGTCCATGTTCTTGAGGCCGAAGCCCGTTAGATCGAAGATGAGGCACGCCTTGTCGTTGGGGAACGTCAGCATCGTCTTGATGCTCTCGACATTGTGCAGCACGTAGCTCTCCATGGCCTCGGGGGTCTGCAGCTTGGGGTCGTGCAGGCGCACGCGGATCACGTAGACGGGGCGGCCCTCGGCGTCGGTCCCGCGGACGTAGCTCTTGCCGGAGCGGTACTGGGTGATGAAGGCCTTGTCGTCGGCCGAGGGCGCGGCGAGGTGCGCGACGCTCTCGCCCCGGAGGACCACGTCCTCGTCGATGCGGTGCTCGGCGCGCCAGTCGAGGGCCGAGACGAGCATGGCCATGGCGAGCTCGACGTCCCACTTGCGGGCGCGCAGGAAGCGCAGCACCGCCGCGTCCGGGTGGTCTGCCATGATGAAGCCCCAGAGGCGCTCGCGGAAGGCGTCCGGGCACTTGTTCTGGAGCTGCTGGCGCAGCTTCTCCGTCAGGTCGGGGACGGAGTCGCTGGCGTGGTCGATGCCGCACAGGCGGTGCAGATGGACCCAGGCCTCCTGCATCTTGCGCTGCTCAACGGCCGTGAGGCCGGCGAGGGACGCCACGTCCTGGTCTGAGGCCATGGTGAGATGGGTTTCTGGTCGCGGCGTTCTCGGTGGGAGTTGGTTTCTCTGGGAGGTTCTGGGTACAGCTGAGAGTTGGTAGGACAGAGCGGTGATGACAACGGCTTTTGGTTATGAGCTGGGAGTCTCTTTGTACGGGGACACGATGGCCTCGTCGTCCTTATCGCTGGGTCGTCGCTCGATTCTTTAAGGACATGAGGCGCCGATGAGCCCCCAGAGTCCCCTAACGTAAATCGTCACCCACCAGCCTCGCTTCACTTTCTCCTGAAGGGCACAGGCGGGCTAGAGTTGGTCTCACGAGGAGTCAAGGACCGAGGATAGCTGGATCAGAGAACCAAAGCCTCGCAAAGTACGTCCCAAAGGAGTAGGGCGCGATGCCAATCATGCAGTGCAGCCAGCGCTCCCCGTGGGGTAGGCGATGGGTGAGGTTTGTTGTTCGGTGGGGTCGTGGCTAGGTAAGGCACCCCGTACCCGTACATGCATGTATTTTCTTCGCCCAGCTTCCCCGCACATCCAGGAATCTGGCGTTCTCCAACCACAAACGTCACAGCACAGCGCAGTCGAGCAGCACAGCATCGCAGCACCTCGCAAGCCACCCGTTGAGCTGCCTGCTCGCACGTGGGGAATGACCACTTGCGGCAGTCAATTGCAGTGCGTGCCACGGGTGCGCCACGCGATCCCCGGACTCGGGGACCCCTTGCGACCTGCTGTTTCAAGATGCCCCGATGGCGGGAGATGCGACATGCATGCGAGATGCAGTTGGAGATGGGGTTTCCAGCGCCTTTCCATGACGCCGATTTGGATCCTACATCTTCTTGGACACCCTTGGGTAAGGTATGTACGGGGAGGCTATCTGGTCGGAGATCTAGTGCCATCTCACACACTCATCCAGTACCAACGAATATGACAAACATCTCACGGATAGCTCATCGCTACAAAATGGGGTATTCTAACATTGTATTCATATCCTCATAGAAAACAAAACAAGTCTGCGCAACCCACCAAGCCTACATAATCTCCAGATCCGTGGTAATGTCCCCCCATTTGATGTCCGCCATATCCAGAAAGTAGTTCTTCTTGGGACTCCACTGCCCGTCGCCACCAGTGGGCAGCACCGTCATCAGGTCCTTGAGGTACGTCGACGACAGGCTCATCAGGGGCTTCTTGGGCATGGCCTCGGGCCTTCGCAAGCGCGGCACCGCGACCTTGCCGCCGGCCTGCTCCATGCGCCGCACCACCCGCAGGAACAGCTGGGCGCTGACGTCGGCGCCCAGCGTCCACGAAGCCGACTCGTACCCCGTCATGAACATCAGGTTGGGCACGTCCTGCAGCATGGCCGACTTCCACGCGAACTTGCCCGCCAGGCTGAACCTTTCCCCGTCGAGCGAGAAGCGGATCCCGCCGCCAAACTTGAGCTTCAGCCCCGTCGCCGTGACGATGACGTCCGGGTGAAGCGCCGCGCCCGACTCGAGCTCGATGCTGTCGCGCGTGACGGTGCGGATCCGGTCCGTCACCACGTCGGCCTTGCCGGACCGCAGCGCCGCGAAGAAGTCGCCGTCCATGGACGCGCAGAAGCGCTGCTCCCACGGGTTGTACCGCGGCTTGAAGTTGGGGTCCCACTTGATGTCCGGGGGCAGGTTCTTGGAGACGACGTGGCGCACGAGGGCCTTGGCGAGCCCCGGGAAGCCGCGGCAGAACCAGGTGGTGATGTGGCTGCGGACCAGCCAGAGGATGCGGTTGAGGAAGTGGGCGATGCTAGCGGGGAGGAGCAGGAAGAGGAGGCTGGTGAGCGGGCTGGTTGAGGGCAGCGGGAAGATGTAGCTGGGGCTGCGCTGCAGCATGGTGACGCGCCTGACCTTGTCGGCTATGCTTGGCACGATGGTGACGGCCGTGGCGCCGCTGCCGATGACGACGACATTCTTGTTGGTGTGGTCGTAGTCCTTGGGCCAGAACTGCGGGTGGATGACCTTGCCCTCAAAGTTCTCGATGCCGGGGATGACGGCCTCCAGGGGCGTCTCGTAGTCGTAGTAGCCCGTGCCGAGGAGGAGGAAGCGGCAGCGGTAGGTGGAGGGGGTATCTTGGCCGCCGCGGTGGACCTCGAGCTCCCAGCACTTGTCGGCGGAGCTCCAGTTGGCGGCGGTGACGGAGTGGCGGTAGCAGATGTGGTGGTCGATGCCGTGCTCGCGGGCCGAGTCGGTCATGTACCTCTTGATGTTGTCGGCCGAAGCCAGGGTCTCGTTGCGCGTCCAGGGGCTCCAGGGGAAACCAAAGGTGTAGATGTCCGAGTCGGAGCGGATGCCCGGGTAGTGGAACAGGTCCCAGGTGCCACCGAGCGAGTCGCGACTCTCGAGGATGACATAGGTCGAGTCTCGAGGGCCCTGGGTCTGGACGCGGTAGGCAGCGTTGATGCCCGAGATGCCGGCGCCGACAATGATGGTGTCGAAGAAGAAGTCGTCCTGCTTGGCCATGGTGGGCGACTGTAGGCGATGGTGGGCTTTGCTCGGGGGAGCTGGTGGGAAGAAGAACGTCGAGGTTGTGGCCGCCGTGTAGTAGGCAGGTAGTATGGAAAAGAGATATATCACCCGATAAGAGCGGGATCGGGATAACAAACCGTTGGATCGGTCCGTTTAGTGGTGGGAGGTATTGACCACTAGGTAGTTAGTACATACCTAGTAGTCACAGGACTACTACATAATACTCTGTATTAGTACGGTAGTGCGGTAGTCGACCCTCGGCAAGGATGCTTTTTTGGCCCAAGGGCTCTAGGAAACAATGGGTAGTAGCAGTGCAGATATCTACTCGAACCTACGACTAAGACAAAATTCATTACGTGGCAATGGCATGACCTGTGGACGCATGTGAACTTGGCCATGGGGGCCAAATCGTCACCGGGGCCACATCCGGAGGCATGAGACGGCGCTCGCGGAGGCCAACCGTCGAGAAGGGACTGCTTTTGCGAGTCTTGCGAGGGCTTGCGAGGGCTTGCGAGAGCTTGCGAGGCTTGCGAGGCTTGTGAGGCTGTTCCCAGCGCAGGTCCAGTGGCGAGATGGCACCCTGGTGATCATGGGGCAACCGTCCAACCTGGGCGGATCCGGACGTAGTACTAAGGCAGCACAGATAGCATCATCGATATTTCCAAGAACTGCAACAAGTCGCCGATGTGCCTCGGCGGGGGCGTCCCGACTCCCGATGCACGATCATCTCAGCACCCAGCGTCTGGTCCACTGGAGACATGCGTGAACCGCAAGGGGGGCCCCAAAGGGGAATAGCAGATAGCGTCCATCCAATCCAGACCACGGGATGCGCAAGCAGGGGCCCAAAGGGGCAAGGTGGTACCCGTCTGTAGCTCGACGTCGATGTGCTCGAACCAGCTGGCCGGGCGCGTGTTCCCGCATGTACTGCTGCTGTAGATGGTGTACCTGTGTGTACTTGACTCATTACTCAACTTACACGCTCCTCCACAACTTCTCCAACAGGACTGTTGAACCGCCACATGCTTCAAAGTGGAACTGGAGCATTGAGTCTGGCGTCACAACAGCATCTTCATAATCTATGGCACTGGGCAATTTGGTGGCAGAATACACATTGACCAATTCAATTCGTATCATCATGATGCACACCACCACATAGTTACTATGTACCTATCCCACTCAACCCCGTAGATACAGCGTCGACGCCCGCAGCAGAAACTCCCTGGCCTCACGCGCCGCCTCCTCGGCCTCCCTGCCAAACCCCATGCGGTCTCCCAGCAGGATCGCGTCGTGCGGGCAGCCCCTGGACATGCACAGATGCACGTCCCAGCCCAGCCCGCCGTACGCCTTGGCAAACGCCCTGATGTCGTCGCTCAGCACCTCGCGGTCGCCCCCGTTGATGTACATGGGCACGTTTCTGTTGCTGTCGTCGCCCTCCAGCCTGAAGGGGTGGTGCAGCGGCGACAGGTACGGGTTCGCCGGGTCGATGGCACCCCCATTGGTGATCGTCACGGCGCCCCAGCGCCCAAAGTCGGCGTTGAGGTAGTCGGTCTTGTAGTGCGGCGACATGCGCATGTCCTGGAGCAGCGCCGCCGACACGTCCACCCAGGGTGACCACAGCGTCACGGCCCCCGGCGCCGGCAGGTCGAGCTCGCGGCCGTGCTCGTGGATGTAGCGCAGCAGGCCCAGCGCTAGGTTGCCCCCGGCCGAGTCGCCGGAGAAGACGATCTGGCGCGCGGGGATGCGCCGCTCGCGCAGCAGGTACACGTACGACGTGACGGCGTCCTGGAGCTGCGACGGGAAGTGGCAGCCCCTGTGGCTCGACAGGCGGTACTGCGGCGAGCAGACGTGTGTGCAGCCCATGTGGCGGATCAGAGTGCGCGCCGTGAAGCCCGCGTCGTGGTCACGCCCGTCGCCGATGACAAAGGCACCGCCGTGGAAGTGCAGCGCGACAGTCATGTTGGGGCCGACGACGGCCGGGGGAGGAGGCCGCGCAGGTGTCCATGTTGCGCCTACGGGCTGCGGTCGGACGACGGGGTCCTGGAGGGGGCCTTGGTACAGCTTGGACGGCGCCGGCTGGATGATGGCGAATCTGTTGCGCTCCTTGCCCGGGTTGAGCGGGAGATGATCTCCGGTCTTGAGGAGCGACCAGTAGAGCAGGACGAGGCGTACCGCTCGCACGCGGATGGCCTGGTTGAGGGACCATTCTCTAGCCGGACGGGTCCACGGGAGGATGCAGAATAGAACATCAAACACGAACCGGCTAAGCAGCCATGGCGTGTAGAGGATGACGCGGAGCGCCCTCAGGAAGGTAATGAGAGCCATGGCAGGTCTCACGGTGCGTTCGAGGCGGGTGATGCGTCGTTACACCATCTAGTGGCCGGACGCCGGCTAGTATACATAATGGTAGGGTAGCACATGTACTAGGCGTGTGAACGGATTGTAGGGAGTAAACAATGGCCCCGCTGGGCAGGGGAGGGATAATCATGTACGGATATGAGCCCCTCGGCATTGCAGCTGATCCCCAACTTGAATGTTCCCAAGTCCGGCCTGTGGGTCCGACCAGCTCTGGGCCCGTCGGAGGCTCGGGGCATCTGGGGATTTTACCATCTGAGCTTGGGGTAATATTACGTCGTGGCGCCGCACAGTTGCAGGACCATCCTCTCTAGAGCACAGGGTTGAACACGACAAATTGGTGGCTGAGAATGGGTAGGGCGAATGCGTGCAATTGCTGGACCATGACTCTTGAGAGCGTTGCCATTTGCTACACATTCATATTGTATTGGTAGCTCGCAGCTGTAGATATAATAATAGGTAGAGTAGATGGAGCTGCCTATGCCAAATCAACCACGACTGTCTTCATAGCTCATAAAAATACCATATAGAAACAATCCTTCCCCACGCTCTTCACATGCTCATGGGGTAATAGAATCCCGGCCGCCAGTTAGTAGACCATCAGACGGTAGACACCCGTCCAACCACGTCCCGTAGCACCTCCTGGAGCCAGTTGGGCCAACCCCTGATGCCCGCCACAATGGACGACCTGTCGGGGATGATGACCTGGCCGCCTCGTCGCTTCTTCAGCTGGCCTACAATCTCGTCCGCAATCACGTCCGGTGTGAGCATCTTGACGCCCGACCGCTCCAGCTGGCCCTGGATGTCCTTGATCAGGGGTGTGGCCACGAAGTCCGGGTGCACCACCGTCGTCATCACCTGGGGGGACTTGTAGTGGTGCCGGAGCTCGAGCTTCAGCGCCTCGTGGAAGGCCAGCGCGGCGGCCTTGGTGGCCGAGTAGTCTGCGCCCGTGGACAGCGCGACAAAGGACGCCAGGCTGGCGACGGTGACGATGTGCCCGTGGTCGAGCTGGATCATGCGCGGCAGGAACTGCTGCACCGTGAACCAGTGGGACATGCAGTTGACGCCAAAGATCTTGCGCAGGTAGCTCTCGGGCATCTTGAGGATGGTCATGGGCCTGGTAATGCCCGCGTTGTTGATGAGGATGCTAGGGTGGCCCAGGTCCTTGCGCACGCTGTCGGCCGCGGCCGCCACCGACTCGGCCGACGTCACGTCGCACTGGTAGAAGCGGATGCGGTCGTCGTTCTGCAGCGCCTTGGGCAGGCCCTGGATGTCCAGCACGGCGACGCGGACGCCCATGGCGACGAGCCGCTCGACGACGCCCTGCCCGATGCCGCTGCTCCCGCCGGTGACGACGGCAATCTCCTTGGGCCAGTCCCAGCCCTGGGCCTTGCCGACACGCCACGAGTTCTGGGCCATTGCGTTGAGGGCCTTGTTGATGAGGCGGAGCACTCCTACGGCGAGGAGGACGCGCAGCACCGTCTTGGTGGTCGACAAGTCGGTGGGCGACGGCACCGACGCCGCCAATGCCGCGGGGAGTTTGCTGACGATGTTGGCCAGCACATCCTTGGTGTCCTTCGGGGCGTAGGTGGTAGCCAGAAGCAACGGTCCTGAGACGAGAGGCGACAGAATAAATCTGTTCAGAGCTCCGACCATGTCACCGGTCGGCGAGTAGATCAAGGTCGACATGCTGGGCTTTCTGGTTGGGGGGGACGCGAGGCGGGGGACGTGAGGCGGGGGGCGTGAGGTATCGTCGGCTAGTCGTGGTGTCGAGGGAACAATGACGACAAGGAGGCTTCTGACCACCCGACTTTAAAACGGTCACGACCGGAGCCGCAGATGCGAGACTCTGTCTATCATGGTCGCCCGAATCGCAGCTCTGTTTTGCTTGTGTAGTAATAGGCCCAGCCTCGGTCCACAAGCATAGAGGTTGAAGTTGCGAGGACGACAGTTGTTGCTCGGAAGCTAAACCGAGTCGAGCATTTCCACACTGAAGCTTGACTGACTTGAATTGCTCCCCAGGCCCCAGTGGGCGCCGCGCGGGTCAAGGACGCGGGAGAGAGGCAAGACGGCGAACAGGAGACGAACTCCGTCCCCACCGGAGCTGTTGCAAAAGCCGGTCCGATCGTGATTCATTGGTCAGCGATTGGGGTCATCCGTTCATGTGAATGACGTGGTAGAGCCGCGTCGCCCACCCACGCGTTCGCGGGCTTAGGGAGGGATTGGCGGGCAGACGGTCAATGGACTGTCAATGGACTGTGGGGTGGGAACGATGAACCCGTCGCTCTGACGGCTGCGACACTGCGTTGCCCTGTCCGTCGCAGACTCGCTGCCCAGACTGGCGCTGTCTAGGTAGGTTGACTGTCCTGGATGCCCGTGCAGTTGGGGTGGGAAGTGGGAGACTGCAGGCAGGACTGGGGTGCAGGGCGGTCAGTCTTCCCCGTCCAATCTGCCCCCTTCTGCTGGCGCCAGCTGCCATCTGCCATCCATCTGCCATCTCCAGGATCTCCGCGACCCCGCTTCTTGCTCTGTTCGGACACTCTATTCTGGGCCACTGCTTGAATCTCGAATTTGGTATCGATACGGGATACTGCCTCTTGCATGTCATCATGGTCTTCCCTGGACGATTCAGCACGGGTTGCCTTCGCTGTCGCCAACGCAAAGTCAAGGTATGTACCGCCCCCCTGAGTGGGCACGCGTCGTGCCGTCGGGTCCCATCCGGGGAGGGATCCAGGACCGGCGCCCCAAAGCTGCAACGTCCAGAGACTGACCCGTGATGCTTGATTACGGATAGTGTGACGAGGCCAAGCCTTCTTGTCGACGCTGCTACATCTACGGCAAAGAGTGCCCCGGCTATACCGACCAGTTTCACTTCCGCCATGGCCTGACGGCATCCAACTTCTCCCCGGAGAAGCCGAGCGCGCGGCTCGCGCCGTCGCATCGCAAAGACAAGCCCTCGACATCGCGCGGGACCCGGAAGGCTGTCAAGCAGGAGGAGGAGATCCCAGGGACCGATGTGTGGTCGCCCCCCGTCCAGGCGCCCCCCAAAATATCATACGACGATGTCTCGCTGTGCTATTTTGTCCGCCGCTTTGTCTCACCCGACGGCATGGATGGCTTTCCGGGCCATCTGACGTTCCTCCCAAGCATGTTGGATCATCACGGCCAGGGCGTTCTGGAGCTGGCCACGCTGAGCGTCGCTAAGATGGCTGCGTATAATCAGTTTGGTGGCGATGAGTTTCGGCTGCAGTCCTACCAGACGTACGGCCGAGCCATCCAGAGTCTGCAACACGCCATACGGCAGGAAAAGGAAGCAACAGATGACAAGGTCCTCGCTTCCATCCTGCTGTTGTGTACGCTGAAGGTGAGACTGTATTCGGGCGACAGAGCTTTGACAATGCTGATGGTTATTGCTGCAGGACATAAGCGGCGAGGTTACGGGTGATCCAAACGAGCACGCTCCTGGCATTTTCTATCTACTCGAGAAGAGAGGCGTGGAGCAGCTTGCAACCAGGAGAGGGGTTGAGTTGTTCCTCTTGGCGCTGATCCGATTGGTGAGGAGTGCCTTGCTCCCAGCTCTCATGCACGGGTGGGCTGACTATTCTCACAGCAAGTCTATTCCTTTGTGCGGGAGGATGACCGCTACAGTGACCCGGGTGGCCTGACATCGATCCTTGGCTTCTTCAACCCGCTCATTAAAGCCATGTCCATGATGACAAAAACCCTATCCTTGCGGAATCAACTGTCAGAATGTGTCACCTTCCCAGATTTCCACCAAGCCATGATGTCTCCCCTCGGCGTCGCCCCGGCGTCGCCGTCCTCTGTGGGCTCCATCTACGTCAACCCGAACCCGGATGCCCATGAGTCTGCTGTCCGGGCCTGCCTAGAGACGCTTGAGGAATTTCACCACTGGGATCAGGAGGCGGCGTCGTACTGGCAAAGCGCATTTGAGGGCCGGACATTACCAACCGCCCTGGGCGAGGTGGGCACGCAGTTGGCAGGTTGCGACCCGCCAACGGCCTGCACCATTGTCCTAGTTCGCTCGGCACGCCTCATCCTTCTCCTGAGCCTGCTCACGTACCATAACATGATGCAGCTTGCCGACGACGAGACCTACGGTGATATGACCGCCTGGGAAGACTGGCTTCCCATCTTGCGCGGGGAACTCCACGGGTCCATTGACGATATCCTCGCCTGCGTGCCGTTTGTGCTCGGGGACGTCGCCCCCAACGGCCAGGCTCCGACCGTGACATACGATGGCGCTGGTGCAATTATCATCACCCAGCCCCTGAGACTGGTCACCTTCTGTCCCTACGCAAAACCGGAGCAGATAGAGGTGGCACGCAAGACGCTGGAGAGGATAAATGGTGCCATTGGCATCAGGTCGGCTGTCTCATGGGAGGGCGACCATGCCGCCCTAATACAGCCGCCGGCGAGTCCCGGCTCGTTTGCTGGCCCAGGACAAAGCCCTGCGCCGGTGCAACAGCAGAATCAAAACGGAGAGCCCTCTTACGGGCCCGGAGTCTTTTGAGCCTTGAAGGGGTTCTTTGTAACTCTATATTTGTATATATAATGTGTCCATGTGGCGATTTGTGTTGTACAGGCGCCTGTTGTTAGAATGGCTCGCTCGGCGGGCATCCGAGAAGATCTAGTACTCTGTACCTTCATATTATACCCCAGCAATGCGATTTTGAACCAAATACATTGTTGTAATTGATTTTAGGGGTGCTCCAATTGGGCACATATCTATTTTATTTCTTCTTGGTGGAAGCCTGGGAAGCCCTGACCTTTTTCAAGACGGCCAGGTCGCGCTCCCACAGGAGCATAGCAGCCGCGGCGATGGGCCCACCCGCCACGGTCCAAAAGAGGATCTTCTCGAGGATCCCAAAAAATCCAGGCCCCTTCTCGGTGCTGTAGGCAAGGTAGGACGCCCAGAGGATGAATGAAGCCGAGGTGGAGTAGATGTCCCAGCGCAGAAAGGCGCCGACAATGTCCCTCGACACGGCGGCGGGAACGGGCGTCTGCGCCATGGCGAGGATGGGCGGGTTCGTCAGGGAGGTCGGGCCCAGGGCCTCGGCAAAGGTCAGGCCCGGGATGAAGTTCTGGAAGTGGTTGGCGACGAGGGTGCCGACGACGACGAGGTGGACACCCATGCAGACGGAGAGGACGAAGCGGTAGGCCTTGCCCAGGGACTTTTCGACCTGCTCGGGGCTTTCTCTGCGCTTGCTGGACTGGGAGCTTCTGCCAAAGAGGGAGCGCAGAAGGGGGTGGAGGACGGATTGGTAGAGCGGGAAAGGCTGCCACAGAGCAATGGCGTGGTAATTGCCCCTTACGGAAAGTATGTTGAGGGCGGGCAGGGCCAGGCCGAGTGATGGGAGAATGTAGGAGATGGTGGTGGCCCAGGGGAGGGTACTGAGATCAATAGAGTCCACGGCCACAGTCTCATAGTCCTGGACCGGCGGCAAGCTGAGGATTTGAAGGGTGAGGTAGATGGGTGCTGTGATGGCGATGGTGGCGATCTGGAAGACAATGCCGAATAACCCAGTGCTGGAGCAACAATTAGCATGTGTGCCATCTGCATTTTCAAGATTAGGATGGACTTACTAGCTGAGAATAGTGCCAGAATTTCTCTTTCGCAGACCCTCCATAGCCATCAAAAACCAGGCACCGCAGAACAAGGTGGCCATGTATGACGACGACATCAGACCCCCGTAGTCAACCTTGCCCAGGTCGGACGGGCCGGCGAAGCCCATGGCGAAGAACTCAAAGAGCAAGCAGAACGCGTTGTCGAGGGCCGTGATGCCCGTGTAGCGGCTGCGATGGTATTCATGGGCCCGGATGAGGACGCACTCAGTCGACGGCGAGGCGGTCCCGTGGGCGACACGAAGGCAGTCGCCGATGGCCTCGAAGAAGCCATGCTGGAAGGCCAGCCCCATGCTGGCGTAGCCTCCCAGAAGGCCGCATGACAGAATCAGCACGATGGCTATGAACGACGACGGAGAGGCCATGGTGATCTCGGTGGTGTGAGCTCCTTGGGGGTGATCTCGACCACCCGTGGTTTTCGACCCTAGGTGAATATATACGCTGGTAACGAGCTAAAGCACTCCAAAATACCTTCCCGATAGGGCAAGACACTCTAAAATAGTAGTGTATAAGCTCCCGGCGAATTTGGTGACGGTGACGTCGACGAAGCTGATCTGATTGCGACGTAGGTAGTAATAGATTCGAGGAATCATGAAGTCGGCAGCCTCTCTACCTACACCAGCGTTTAAAGTCTATCGACTCCGCAGGCCAACCTTGGGAGAATCTCCAACACCCGTTGCCGTAACCCTAGGCCCCTTAGCCCCCCCCCAGCCTGCAAAAAGGCAAGTCCTAGAGGATGTCCGCTTGAGCGGTCTGTGGAGTCGGGAACGGAGACGCGGGGGAACCCTCAACATCAGCCGCCGGAGGTCCGGGGTACCCCGTGTGGGGGGGATGGAAGAACAACTGCAAAAAGATCTGACATGTGAATCCTCTACGTCAGCGGGCCCTCAGACACAAGGCTGGAGCCGCGCATAGAGGCGTGCCTCGCATTCTAAGCCCAACGGAATCCGCGTTTGCGATGGAGGCAGGTCACAATAAGGACGCTCTCACCTTGGATCTTAGGTGGTTTCTGGTGGCTTTTGGTGGCGGCTCTGGGTGGCCTGGGGCTTCGCAGGCTAAACCCCTTTGGGATGCCCTTGCGACCTGCAGAGCGCTCAACGCCCATCAACCGTTATTCAGCCACTGGAGGGCCCACTGAGCCAATGACCACTCACTGGACAGGCAATACTTGGGGGTACATGGCCTCCAAAAGGGTACTTTGGCAAGAGCTGCCCTGTCAGCTGTAAGCCTGGTGGGAGGGGTTGATGCAATTCACACCTTGGCAGCTCTCCTCCGCTCTCCATACTCCGTTCCACCAGCGGACAGGAAAACTTCGCCAACGGGGCCCGTCGCCATGGACTTTCTAATCCAGCTTCGATGTTGGCTTGGGTACTGGAGCCAGGCCCCGTTGCGAAGGATAGCCGTCGTAAGTTTTCATCGTCCTGAGCGAGTCAAGTTGCATGATTCTCACTGCTCAGTCTCCATCTGTCAGGTGAGCCACACTGTCCTTACTGCCAGGTCTCGGTTTTCGGACTCGCATAGAGAGCGCAATCAGAGCTGGGCTTGCGTTTGCTCTGATGCCTATCGTCCAAGACACATCATCATTCGATCATCGCTGCCGAGCGGGAGGCACGGAGGGTCTACGAGCCGAGTGCCCCTTGGGACTTAGACGCGGATAATTTGAGAGCTGCGACCGTCTCTACCCTGGGGCTGGGATACTTGAATATTCATCCTTCCGCTGGTCATCGTCGCTTTGTTGAAGACTGGGATTTCTCTCACCAACACACACACAATGGGTCATCTGGAGCAGATTCTCAGCCTCCCGGGGCTCACTCTCATGGGAATAGCAGAGTCATTCCTGGCCATCAAGCTGTTCCCTGGCTACTACAGCTCGCAGAGTCCCCTCTCCTTTCTGGGCCTCGTTATCATTGCCAACTATGCCTTTGGCCTCTTCTTCTGGCTTTTCATCTACCCCAACTTTATTAGTCCGCTTCGCAACCTGCCAGGGCCGAGAGTAAGTGGTTGTATCGCACATTCAGTTAACCACTGCTGACTATTCATCTAGTCTGCATTCAGTCTCTCACATAGGACCCTCCTCATCACGGACAGGCCTTCTGGTGATGTTTGGTTGGACCTAGCCAAGGAGTATCCAGGAGAGGACCTGATTGGTCTCACATTCCGTCGCAACCAAGCCATTATCACCAACCCCCGCCTACTGGCAGACCTTTTTGTCAACCGCAGCTACGATTTTGCGAAGCCAACCCGGGTTGCCAACTTCCTACGCCTTGTCCTTGGCGATGGGCTTGTCGTGGTCGAGAGGGACCAGCACAAGTTCCTTCGCAAGAACTCCATGCCGGCCTTCCACTTCCGGCACATTAAGGAACTTTACCCCATGATAGTGGGCAAGGCGAAGATCTTGACTAAGACCCTGAAGTACGAGATTCAGGGAGGAGAAAACGGCGATGAGAAGGGATCCGGAGTTGTTGAGCTCTCCACGTGGGCGAGCAAGGTCACCTTTGACATTATTGGTATCGCTGGTCTGGGCCGCAAGTTTAACGTTGTTGAGAAGGCGACGGAACCGCTCCAGGAGATTTATGAACAACTTCTCCAGCCATCCCGGGAGAAACTTGTATTCTCCATGATGTCGCTTGTATTCGGCTACGGGTTTGTCAAATATCTCCCGTTGAGGATGAACAATATCTTCACGCGGCTGACGACGTCCCTCGACGAGATTTGCGGGGTCATGATCCAGGAGAAGAGAGAGGCCATCACTAAGAAACGGGATGACCATTTCGATATCTTGTCATTGTTGATTAAGACGAACAACTTTTCAGATAGTGAGTTGAAGGATCAGCTGCTGACATTTCTGGCTGCTGGGTAAGTCTTTGCCCCCCGATGATATCTATAAAAGTGAGACGAGCACTATACTGACATGACGCAACTAGACATGAGACGACTGCATCTGCCCTGACCTGGGCATGCTACCTCCTCTCCAAGCACCCCGAAATACAGGAAAAGCTGCGCCATGAAGTCGCCGAAGCCTTTCCCGGCGGCCTCAGCGCTGAGGCCGACGTCGACCTCGCCAGCACCCTCGAACAGATGCCTTATCTCAACGGCATCATGAATGAGACGCTCCGCCTGTACCCCACGGTGCCGATGACGATGCGCGAGGCCCTATGCGACACCCGCATCGGCGACTACTTTATCCCCAAAGGCACAACCCTTGTGGTCTCCATGTGGCTCATTAACCGCTCGCCCAGCAGTTGGGGTGCCGATGCGGGCGTCTTCCGGCCAGAGCGCTGGATCAATGACGACGGCAAGCCCAACCAAAATGGCGGCAGCAGCAGTAACTACGACTTTATTACCTTTCTTCACGGGCCCCGGAGCTGCATCGGGCAGAACTTTGCCAAGGCCGAGATGCGCTGCCTGCTGTCGGCCATGGTGTCGTCGTTCAGCTGGGAGCTGGCCATGGATGATGCCAAGGTCTTGCCGCGGGGCGTCGTCACCATCAAATCAGCGAATGGGATGCATCTGAGGCTAACGCCTCTAGAGTGATGAGATGATAGATATTGCGATTAAGCGCGGGCTGGGAAATATATGCATATTGGCTCTGGGACTGCTAAGTGTTATTGGGGCTCACCATATAAGTCTTTGTATCGGACCTTTACTTGGCACAGAACTTTAGAAAAGAAGAATGCAATTTTTGGAATAGAAAAATGCTAGAGATGAAAACGCCATTTTTATCGTGATGTTGCTGGTGTTGCGGACCATTTTGGGAGCATTGCTTGTATTTAGGGTAAGTGGCTCGATCTGGAAGAAACCATCATTAGCTCTGGACCTATACCATGTAGCAACTGCCCCTTATGCAGGAGGTATCTCCATTGTATCGGTGGCTTAACCTCATCTCTACGTACTAATAGTAGTATAAACCTGGTAATTTACATGAAGAATTGTGGTGCGCGGCAATAACTTCTAGTTTGGATCAGACCATACTCATCATTCATAGCGCCAATGTGTTGTCCAAGATGAGATTATGAGGATAATACCCAGCATCAAATGTCCGACTACCATGTTCAAAGTCGAGCCCCCCGATCTACCGACTCCAGGCTGGCAACGATGCAGTGCGCATTAACGCCGCCATATCCGAGTGCGGTGACACCAAGCCGGTCACCTCTCTCGAGCTTCAGGTGGCTGCGCGGGGGAGCACGCGTGTCTTGCGAAGGTCGATGAGGTCATTGACGTCCCCCAGCTGGCGCATGGGCGGCACGGTGCCCCTGTGCACGGCCAGCGCCGCCTTGATGAGCGACATCATGCCCGACGCTGCCTCCGAGTTCCCAAAGTTGCCCCTGTTGGAGCCGACGAGGAGCTTGCGCGCCGCAGAGGACGCTTGGGATGTCGAGCTCGACGGGCTTCGGGAGGCTGACGCGGTGCCGCTGCTGGACCGCGTGCTGGTCTTGCTGGACGGCTTGCTGGACACGTTGGTGTTGTTGTTGCCGGCAAAAGCTGTTTCGGACTCTACAAAGGCACGCTCCAGGCCCTGAACCTCGAGAGCGTCGCCGATGCTGGTGCCGCTGCCGTGCATCTCCACGTAGCGGATGACCTGGGGGTTGACGCTGGAGTCGACGATCGCCTCGTGCACCACCTTGGCCTGCCTTGGGACGGTGAAGCCAATCTTGTCAACGACGCCGTCGGTACCGATGATATGTCCTTCTATGGTAGCGTAGATGCGGCCGCCGGCTGTCCTGGCCGTTTCCAGGGGCTTCAGAACCATAGCTGCCATGCCGTCGGCTAGAACTAACCCGTCCGAGCGGGCCCATTGCGTAGACGGTACAGGACATGGAAAGGCCGTCATGGCCGGTGGCCAAGTGTTGATGGATTATCCATCGCACAAGAAACTCTGTAGAGAGGTCGAAGGGCCGGCGTAGCTCATCTCGTAACTTGGCCTCGTCGGAAATGATGGCGACATTTTGAGTGCAGCTCGCTGAATTACGGATGGCCATGTAGGACTGAGACATGTCCTGTGATGTGCCATCCATGTGGAAGGTGGCACGCAGGATATCATGTTGACTGCCAAACTGGTGTATAGCTATGATTGGGAAGGTCAATTGCAGATCGTGGCGTATTACCTTGCCTCCCTGGCGGGTAAATATATTGGAATTACTGGTTAGGATGCTCTCCAAAGCGAGCTTTGACGTTGCCAAGTCGACTTTGAGCGTCAAAGCATAGTGCGTAACCCATGGCCGGCGGACGTACTCCAACCACAATACCTCCTGAACCCTAGCGAGAAAAATTGCGACCAAAAGGTTTCCTTGTGGTGAAGAGAGTCGCAAATGGGTTTGCGGGGCGCTGTTGGGCCCCGTAATGAAGGGCATAGGCGAAACGGAGGCACTGGTAGCTATGATTATAAATGTTGTAGAAAGGGGGCAAGGAATAAGGAGATTGCCGAGTGTGATTTGAAGACGAGCTTTCACAAAGGCTTTTGACAATCTAACATACACGTGTATTTATGGGGATATAATAGAGGATTCACAACATAGGATGTGTACTTCGTATAGTCTTCACGGCACGGCACATTTTTAGCCTTGGACGAGAAGAGAATTTTGCCACTCTGAAAGAAACTGCATATTCAAAACTTTTGATGGCCTAACATGTCTACATGCATGTGACTCTTCTACATAAACACCAGGACCGGGACTACCGGGGCTAGGATCATGAGCGGGAGAAGTGGTAGGTTGTTCACGATAATATTCTGTAGGCCTACAAAAACTATCGAGGCTGCTTGAACATGCTTAAACGGTGTCACTGGCTCAGACGGACATAGCCGCAGGCTGCAGGATCCCGCGGAGTTCTCCCCTAATCGGAAGCTAACGGCCTAGTTTTGATAGGAACTTCCGCCGGCTATCTGTAACCTGAATTTGCTACTTCACTTTTATCTTCCTATGCTGTGTTTCTTGCCACTCGGTATTATGCTAAGTTTGCTTTTATAAGCACATGTAGTAGAGCTGGGCAATGTGTACAAAAATATCACAGACTCCTCGTCTACCAAGGTAGATCCTAGGTTTGTGGAGTTATAAAATCAGATGAAAAACTTAACGGCGGGTCCGGAAGAGGTAGTATTCGCCCACCATGAAATTAATCAGTACTAACTCCTAAAACTCTATTTGATATTGTTGATGCGTTCCTGTGGTAGTAAGATTGACGTCGGCAGAGTTTTTGAGAGTGGCCGGGTGGGGATTGCGGCTCCGGGATCCGCATACCGACTCCGGCAGACCCGTGGTGGGTTGTGGTGGGCCAGGGGACGGGAGTGTGGTCATTATGCACTCGTAATGTGTACCAGCTTACTCGACAAGATGCGAGAGGTGGCATGCATGGCATGTGTGCGTGTTGAAGCTGCGTAAGGATCTTACATTGTACATGTTTGGTTGCTCAATACCTGTTAGGTACGTGTAATATTGGTGATGATTTAACATCTGCCTGTGATTGAGGGCCGCTCTTATCTGCTCGTATTTGCACATCGTATAAGAAATACTGCTTTTTAGATATTAAAGGGTTGAGGTTGGAAGACGGGTGGGGTGTTTGCGACTTGGGGGTTCCGATTGTAGTATTTTCAACTACTACTTCGTCATGAGGGCGAGGCATGACGTATACAAGGGTACTATCCGTGCTCCTATGATATTATGTACATAGAATAGCATCTCAACGACTATGCGTACAGTCTTGCGAGTATGCACGTATGCATGAGGTATGTGATATCGATTTGAGTTGTGTGATATCCAGGTTTCAGCCTGCGCAGGTCGCATGATGAGTCTGTTTGAGCAAATCAGAAGTAAATGCGAAATTCATCAACAAAAATTCTTACGCAACTGCTCATCCGGATCGTGGGGGTCCCCGTTGGGTTGATGGCCCGCCCGAATACATGTATTATTGAGTGTCCTGTATGCTGGCGGATTACGGATCAGCAGCTGGCTGAATCGGGTACCGGGAATAAGGGAACCATCGGATTCAACTGGCCGTAGTTACTACGTACGTATGGAGTACGTGTAGATTCGTCGTGCCATCATGCATGAAACCTTTTTGATCTACTTCGTGCCTCTACCACATCTCCGGCTGGTCCCGGATGGAGCCGGTTTCGTGGATCGGCACACTTCCGCGAGGCTGTGGTGCTGTGGAGCCATTATCCATCCTCGTGCTGCTACGAGTCCTCGTTGGTTAGCGATGAATGTTTACGCAGGTAATTTCAGGCTTTCAGCTGAAGCACGGTTTGCTAATATTTAAAGTCACATTAGCTTTGCCGCCAATATTACGTGCGAACCGCGTCGGTCTGTTGGAGAGGGAGGCTGCCTACTTTGTACCGACCAATGTAGTAATAATACCCGGTATCGTACGAATACTTTGTATCAATTCGTATTTTGAGCTGTTCTATGATGTAGGCTGTGCCGGTTTGGAGCGATTGTCTCCCAACCCGTGGCGAACTTCCCATGAGAACATGTATTATTGAGCATGTACGAGCGTGAGTCCATGTATTGACGGATAAATGGGGGCTCATGTTGACCAACGGATACGAGTACGAAGTACTTTTGGCGGCTATCAAACGACTGCAGCAGATCCACGGGTTTGTCGGGCTGGGAGCATTCGCTCGCAGCCGTCGCAGCTGTCAATAATAACACAAGGAATAATTTCGATGTAATACTAATACCATGTACGAGTGCCACTGGCCAGTAAAGACGGGGACCGGCATATGAGTCAGTACTGCTAGTACGGGACCACGGGTATACATGTACATGCATGTACGTGTCAGGCAGACGCGAGGATGCAGCCAGTTTGATGCCGCGTCGAGTCACTTCATGTTCATTGGACATGATCGGCATGTCTCGCATATACAGCGATGCGACTCTTGTCTCACACCAGCATTGAAGTTCCAAGCCCATGTGCTTGGTGAGATGCGCGGACAAACGTTTCTTCGGCCGTGGCTTAGGAGGCCCCGTTGGTTCATCAGCCTCTCATCGCCATTCAACTCTTGCATCTTTCGCCCTTTAATGTTCTTACCCTGTGCGCAATTGCCTCTCCATCTGGCGCGACTGCATGAGTGCATGTAGCTGCCTCTAACCTACCGTCGCCAGCAGTCCAGCACCATTCCTACTGCCATGGGTGGTCTCATCAACATTGCTAGGCGTCTGGCCTCCATCCCGGACCGCGCCGCAGAACGTCCTTACTCTATCCTGGCAGTAGTCTGCTCTGCCATGTTCCTTGATTGTGAGTTGGCCAAGTTAACGTACGCGCCCTGGCCGGTGTCCTTACGCGAGAGATGATTCCTACATGCAGTATCGAATCTCTCTGCTGTTACGATAGCATTGCCGACCATTGGAAAGCAACTCGACACCGACCAGTCGCAATTGCAGTGGGTTATCTCTGCATACGCCCTTACGGTACGTGCCATGGTGCCATCTTGGAACCGACGTCGAGACTTCAAGCTCACACAACCTGCAGTTTGGAAGCTTCCTCCTGCTCGGTGGCCGAGGCGGCGACATCTTTGGCCACCGTCGCGTGCTGCTCTTCGGGTCCTACTTCTTCGCCCTGTTCACGCTCGTGTGCGCCCTGTCCCCCAACTTCATCGGGCTCGTCATAGGCAGGGCCTTCCAGGGCATCGGCGCCGGATTCACCATCCCCTCCGCCCAGGCCCACGTCGCCATCTACTTCCCCGACCCGGCGAGGCGGGCAAAGGCCCTGGGGTTCTGGGCCGCTGCCGGCTCCTTGGGGTTCATCACCGGCCTCATCCTGGGCGGCGTCCTGACGGCGCTGCTGTCCTGGCGCTGGATCTTCTGGATCTCCTTTATACTGTCTGGCCTGGTTGTGCCGGCCGCACACCTGGCACTGCCTCGCCCTGCTGCCTCCAGACCCGCGGCTTCTTCCCCAGACCCGGCGCCCCAGGAACATGAATACGGCGAGGAGGCCACCCACCAGAGGACAGAGAAGAAGCTGTTCCACTCCATCAAGGAGCGCTTAATCCGTTTCGACGTCCTAGGCATCTTCCTGGGCGTCCCGGGCCTGCTCCTACTGACCTACGCCCTGACGTCTGGCAACATCGCGGGCTGGGGCTCGCCATCCATCGTGTCGACCCTGGTCATCTCCGCCGTGCTGCTCGGCCTCTTCGTCTTCCAGGAGTCCCGGGTCAGGCAGGCCCTGATCAACCCCAAGCTGTTCCGCAGCCTGTCCTTCAACCTGACGCTGGTCCTCGCCGTCGCCACCTACGCCGTCCGCCAGGCGTGCTCCTACTTCCTGACGCTGCAGCTGCAGTCCTACGGCAACTCGCCGCTGCACACGGCCGTGCTGTTCCTACCCCTGGGCGTGTCCGCGCTGATCGCCAACTCCATCGCGGGGCGCCTGGTGCCCGTCCTGGGGGCGCGCGCCATGTTCGTCCTCGGGTGGGCGCTGTGCATCCCCGGGGTGGTGCTGTTCAGCTGCATCGACGACCGGTCGAGCTACTGGCGCTTCACGCTCCCGGGGATGGTCCTGTACATCGCGGGGCTGGGCGTCGTGTACATCACGGCCAACTTTGTCGTCGTGTCGTCGGCGTCCAAGAGCGACCAGGGCGCCGTGGCGGGCATCTTCAACGTCGCCCTGCAGGTCGGCGGGAGCGTGCTGGGGCTGGCCGTGCTGACCGCCATGGCGGAGGGCATCGACGCCCGGTTCGGCGATGATGGGGTGGGTAGGGAGGAGGAGGAGAAGGGAGAGTCGGACGCTGGGGCTGGTGAGCTGTCCGGGGTCGGGTACCGGAGCGTCTACTACTCCTGTGTCATCCTGTGCGGGATTGCCCTCCTGGTGAGCCTCTTCGGCGTGAAGGTGCCCGAGGCGATGCGGGGGTCGATCTGGAAGAAGAAGGAGGAGGTTGCGGCGGAGGCCACCGAGATGGAGTAGGACGGGGGGTCCTACTACGAGCACATACAATGTGTAGCGGCCAGTGCGTCAATAGTGGTCAATACTCTTCAGGTCCTTATACTAGTCGCAGCCGCATCAGGCAAGGGATACGATATATCCTGTCTGTGGGAGATATTCTGCAATCGGGATTGGTAGCGCGCAACTTGTCTTCTCAAATCAGGATATTGTGATGGTATTGTGTAGGGATCTACTGATACAGGAATTCAAGAGATGGTTTACTTCAACCTCAGCAATCTCCGGAACTCCCGAGACCCCGTCTCGTGTGCCCTGATACGTAATAATTCGTCCAGGTGCTCATGGCCAAGCGGCCGCCGTGCTGTGAGTCGCAGGGCAAGTTGCTTGGCGAGCCATTACTAATGATATATCTTATTCCAGTAGCCATCTGCGATTTATTCGTGTTCCGAAATCAGGGTGGTCTTATCTGGGGACAGGGTAGCGACGTGCTCGTGTCACAATGCTTTCCATCGCGTAGCCTCGGGTCGGGAATTGTGGGCGTGGGTGCCATGTCGCCCATACATGTAATAGGTAGGTATTGCAATTCGACGGGGCCACAGTTCTAATACATACTATGCGAGCCAATCCAAGCGTGAACAACTGAGAATAAAATTACAGGGCCAGCGACGCCAGACTGTGTCTGGGTATAAACGTTCACGTGGGTCGCCAGAATATAGGTCTTTTGGACCGAGGGATCTATATACTACCACTATCCGTACTATTACTGCCATCACGAGCACTATGAACGGACTGCCGTACTACTCGTAGTCCTCGTAGCACCCGCTACCCACTAGCACCTCCAGCAGTGCCGGGAGTCGGGACGCCACCGGCTGGACCCGCTGGGGGCGTGCCGGCAGCCGGGGAGGACAAAGGACGACCATGCAGCCAAGGCTACCTGTGGCGCCGAGATCTCGTGCTTCGATTGGGGGGCCTAGCAATGGTGATGGGAAAAGGATGGAGACATGGGGCGAGTCCGAGCGAGGGCCCGAGATGGTGGACCATGGGCTGACTCGTGGAGTTGGGCCAAAAAAAAAACAAAAGAGGAGGTCAAGTTATATCCGGGAAACCCGTGGGGAACTCTCGTCTTTAGTAGTATCCCTCGGGACAGCAGTTCCAACAGTCCAAACAGTCCAAAAAGCCCCCCCGAGAAGAGGACCGCATAAGTTGCAGGTGTGGGACACGATGGCTGGGTGCAATTGGGTGGCCTGCTTTTGAGGAAGGTTGCACAATCTGACATACATGATGGCCATGTACGAGCGCTCCGTGTGTTCCGCGTACTCGTGTTGTAGTATGGAAAGTGCACTCACCACCGTTGGCGACTACAAAAGTCCCCTATCTGGGGAAAAGGTGAAACGAGCTTCCACAGTACGTAATGGCTCCAAAGGGTCCACGCCTCGGTAGCGCTGCGGTATTCTGCAGTTGCAACGGTCGTACTGGTAGAGCCCGGGCCATGGTGCTATTACTAATAGTGAAGCTGGAGCAAAGTGCAGTACTATCCGCGCGCGTGGCACCACATTGGGAGCCTCAAGCTCGAAAGGGAGGAGACCACGTCAGAGGACGCAGGGCGCCGAAAGTACGGATACATGCACGGGGGTTTCGTGACGGTGGCGCCCGTCAATCTGGCGAGAACTCGTGGGAGACGGCAGTGCCAAGCAATGCCAGAAGGCGATGGCATCATGGCGTTGAGAAATGGCAACTGGCATGACTTGGGAGCCGGCGGGATGGGCTTTGAAAATTGGGCTCTGGGAAATATTGGCTGAGGGTTGAGAGAGGCAACCCTAATGGACTAGGGGGGCGACCGGAGCAGCCGAACCACACAATTAGCAGCAACCGTCTCATGCTGGGTGGTGAAGCTTATATTTAAGCTAGAGAAAACGCGAGATTTAGCAATGGGGGAAAAGGATAAAAACCGGGGCATTCCAATGTCGCCATTACCACAGTTCTGCGTCGCACAGAATACGAGTAGCACATAGTACAACGTTACTCGGTGCTCGCCCGCGCCGGCCGGGCATGGAGGAGCTGGCGGCGGCAAAGAGAAGGAGAAGCTGGATCCGTGGCATGATCACCTGTGACCGGCAAAGACGGCTCACGTCTCGCATGTCGTTGGTCGTCGTTGGTCATGGCGTGGCGCTCGGTTGATCGGCTGCAGGTGGTACTGCACAGTGACGGGGCCATGTGGGCCGCTTGCAGGCATTTCCCGAGTGCGCGACACCGCCGATCGCTGCCCAAGAGGCCAAGAGGCCAAGAGTCAAGGTCTCACTCAGTGCTCACACCCAGGAGACAGTGCAGAAGGACACACGGGACGCCGCCTGGCCAAGCCGGGAGCGGCGGGTTCCAGAAGGCTTCCTGGCCAGGCAGCTCGGTCGGCGATTGGCCCAGTTTGCCCCGGCCACGGCACGCCAACTCCGGTATTGCTACCCTGCACAGGGGGTACCTGGTGCCGCCACCCACTCGCAGTACTGCCGCCATGTACCTACCCGTCCCATAGTCCCGTAGTAGTACTATAGTAGTAGGTAGGTACTCGTATCATCGCGACGCTGGCTGGGTGGTGCACACCAGTGACAGCCTTTCGGTCCGGGTGCAGTATCGCGCGTGGAGCACCGACCATGGATGGGCTGGGATGGCTGCTGGTCCCTTTGCTGGTTCTTTTGGCCCGGCCAGACGTCTCCAGTCCATCCAAAGGTCCGTCCAAAGGTCCGCCCAAAGGTTCCCGCCCCCGTCCACCTCGAGCCAACCAGGCAACACCCCCCCAGCACAAATGGACCAGATGGGCCAAATGGGATGTTCCCCAGTCCTCCTACAGGGCTCTTTTTAGACTTGCAACCCGTCCGTCGTCTCATCGCCTGACGAATCGCGTGCTTGTCATGTCAAAGGCGGCCTCATCGCTTGGTAATCTCCCCCGGCCTAGCTTCCTGATAAGGGTTCCAGCGTGGGTGAAGCAGGTGGTGGTGGGTGCCGTCGCACGTTTTGGTTATAATATACTCTGAGCCCTGGGTCCGTCTGGTCTCTCTGCGTTTGACCCTTCATCCCTCCATTTCCCTCCTCTGCCGTCTTGCGAGTCGCCGGGCGACACACACCTCACCCAAGATGGCTACCAACCACGAAGACACGGTTGCCGAGTACGTCGGCCGCCCTCACTGTGCCCATACCATGTAGACAGACATGCTTGCTAACCATCCTCAATGGCCGCCAGGCTCCACGAGACCTTGGCCGAGCGCGTGCCAGGCACGGAGCAGCGGGACCTCGCTGGCGGACTCATCGAGCGCAAGTCTGCCTCCATCTCGGAGAAGAGGGACCACGCTGCCGACTACAAGGACGCCGAGCTGCTGGACACGCCTGACGGCGAAGAGCCCAACGACAATGAGAAGCGCTCGCTCCGCCGCATCGGCGAGAACCTGCCCGTGTCCGCCTACCTGATCGCCATTGTCGAGCTGACGGAGCGCTTCACCTACTACGGCGCCCAGGGCCTGTTCCAGAACTACATCAGCTACGCCAAGGACGGCTCCGACGGGCCCAAGGGCCTGGGCATGGGACACCAGGCCGCCACGGGTCTGAACCTGTTCTTCCAGTGGTTCTGCTACGGTATGTGGGAGACTTGTCAGCAGCATGGACGAGGGGCACAGGTTTGACTGACATGAACTGTGACGCATGTAGTCACCCCCATCCTCGGTGCCATCATCGCCGACCAGTACCTCGGAAAGTACAAGACCATCCTCGTCTTCTGCGCCTTCTACTGGGTCGGCCTCATCATCCTGTGGACCACGGCTCTTCCCGCCGCCCAGGAGGCTGGCGCTAGCAAGGCCGGCTACATTGTGGCCATTATCGTCATCGGCCTGGGGACGGGCGGCATCAAGAGTAACATTGCGCCGCTCATCGCCGACCAGTACCAGCGCCGTGTCATGGCCGTCAAGACGGAGAAGAGCGGCGAGCGCGTCGTCATCGACCCGGCCATCACGTACCAGCGCATCTACATGGTCTTCTACTGGTGCATCAATGTGGGCGCCCTGTCGCTCATGGCCACGCCCTTCATGGAGCGCTACAAGGGCTTCTGGACCGCCTACCTCATGTGCTTCTGCATGTTCAACATTGGCATCGCCATCCTCGTCTCGCGCCGCAAGTCGTACGTCCACCGGCCCCCCCAGGGCTCCGTCGTCACCGACTCGTTCAAGGCCCTGGGCATGATGATTGCTGCTCGCAACACCGACGCCGCCAAGCCCTCGTGGCGCGCCGCCAACGGCAAGACCAAGCCTGTGCCCTGGAACGACCACTTCGTCGAGGAGCTCAAGCGTGCCCTGCGTGCCTGCAAGGTCTTTGTCTTCTACCCCATCTTCTGGGTCTGCTACGGCCAGTTCTCGACCAACTTTGTCACCCAGGCCGACCAGATGCAGGGCCACGGCATGCCCAACGACTTCATGCAGAACTTTGACCCCCTCTCCATCCTCGTCTTCACCCCAATCCTCGAGAGTCTCGTCTACCCTCTCCTGCGCCGCATGGGCATCGAGCTGCGCCCCATTGCCCGCATCACCATCGGCTTCTGGTTCGCCGCCCTGTGCCTCGCCTACGCTGCCATTGTCCAGCACCTCATCTACAGCGCCGGCCCCTGCTACGAGTTCCCCGGCAAGTGCGCCGAGGACGCCCCCAAGTTCAACAACGTCCACATCGCCGTCCAGACCCCGGCCTACATATTCATCGGCATCGCCGAGATCTTCATCTCCGTGACGGGCCTCGAGTACGCCTACACCAAGGCCCCGCCCTCGATGAAGTCCTTCGTCCAGAGCCTGTACCTCTTCACCAACGCCTTCGGCTCCGCCATCTCCGAGGCCCTCGTCCCCGTCGCCAAGAACCCCAAGTACCTCTGGATGTACACGGGCGTCAGCGTCTCGGCCTTCATCACCGGCTGCGTCTTCTACGTCCTCTTCCGCCACTACGACGCCCAGGAGGAGGCCATGTACGACCTCGACCGCGACGAGCCCACCCTCACCCACGAGGGCTTCGCGACCGAGGAGAACAAGGTGGACAACAAGGAGGAGAAGGCGTCCAGCTAGATAAGATATACCTGGCTGGGGGTGGCCGGGGGAGGGGGCTACGTGTTGTGTCGGTTCTCTGGCGTGACATGATCAGATGTAAGTATCTTGTATATGCCATTGTTACTTGAAGTAGTAAAGTAGTTAGTCTATGAAAGTACGAATACAATGAGTTATATAGTTAGTACCTTGTTTGTTTTGATGATGGTTGTGCTGTGCCTCTGACCACCTTTTGGTCCCCCTGAATAGTGGTTTTCCAGTACTATGTAAGACAGAGAATAAAAGGACCTTGCTTTGGATATACATAGGTACTGCCAAACCTGGGGGAATGATATTACTTGCATACTTAGTAGCCTTATTCGGTCTGATCCGATCGGCTGCGCCACCTCCGCCCAAGCCGGACCGGACCCTGGACTCCCAAGACATAGTATTATGTATGGCATTGCCCCACCTCCCCCCGTCATTGGAGGTGTTCCTCCGGCGAGTCCTGTCACGCTGATTCGCGACTCTGTCCGCGGCTGCGATTGATTCGAATTCGGCAATGCTGCTACTCCCGCGGGTGAGTCTGCAGCCTACAGCTCTGGCATCCACAAGGACAACACGAATCACCACTGCGGGGGAGCTGGGCGGGGGCCGGCATCGGGCGCGTGAGCTGCCGGAACGTAAGCGTCCAGAGGCTTGCGTTGTGCTGCCAGGCGGCGGGCCTGTCGACTGCAACATCTGGTTGTTAACTTGGGGAGAGGAGGAGTGGGATCGAGGAGAGAAACGGGGGATCCAAGCTATCGGGCCTAGGTAGGGGGGTTGCACTGGCTTGGGGGGGGGGATCGAAAGATATTGATTGTATGGGGTAATACTAATGTATAATAATGCGGAATTGTTTAGAATTGGTTCAACACGGTCTGCCATGTCCATGTAGGTCGTGGTGTGTCCAGCGTTATTGGTGCCCTTTCCTACATATCAGGTACTGTGTGGCATAAACCGGCCCCCACACGCCTTGACATCGATCAGTACCCGAACCTCGGCTGGTGGGCCATCAAATCATTTGCGCCTCGTCTGCTCATAATAGGAAATTGCCAGTGGCTTGCCAGAGGCTTGCCAGAGGCCGGAGCCATTGGAGCCAGAGTTCCACTGTATGTGTGTTCAGACAGAGTGCTGGGCCATTTTCTTTCCCGACCGGGCAAGGTGGGCTCCGGGTGCTTATCAGTGTACATATTATTATCAATATGCGGAGACAGTATCAATGCATATGCCGGTACCATCGCGTGATGCGGTGCATGATAGCACAGGGATGGATGCCGAATGCAGCAAGAATTTGGCCCCTGGGGTAATTTGGGTCCCCCATCAGCTGCGCTGGGCGTCATGATGCATCCCGTTTCCCCAGATATGGATGCTGCACCGCGTGGGCCGCGCACGCCACGCTAACGGCGTGATGCAAGACAAGTTGCGAGTGCAAAGAGCCGGTGTAGATAACAGTGAGGCGGCTGGGCACATATAGAGAGGCCGCCGGCGTCCCATGGTCGTCACGACTCACCCCTCCCCATCGCCGACCACATCACCTGCTGCCAAACATCACGATGCGCTTCACCGCAGGCGCCATTGTCGCCATTGCGGCGCTCGGCGACGTCGCTGCCGCCAGACCCAAGCGCGGAAATGGACATCATGGAGGCAAGCCTGGACACTCGTGCCGGGAGACGACAGTGGCCATCCTGGGAGGAGGCATGGCAGGCATCTCGGCAGCGGTGAGTACCACCATGGCCGCTCCCACCCGCATCACCAGTCCACGACATGCGCCCTGACACTGCCACAACACACAGCAAGCACTTCACAACGCCTCCATCACCGACTTTGTCATCATGGAGTACCAGGACCGCATTGGCGGCCGCACCAAGAGCACAACTTTTGGCAAGCAGCCCGACGGGTCGCCGTATACGGTCGAGCTGGGCGCCAACTGGGTATGCAGATTGATCCCTCCCCATATTGTTTGCTATGAACCGGCAGCTGATATTCAATCAAGATCCAAGGACTGGGCCAGGAGGGCGGCCCGGAGAACCCCGTCTGGACCTTTGTGAGTACTTACCATGGCCATCAATTACCGTAGGCCCCCCCGCTGACACCTGCGCAGGCCAAAAAGTACAACCTCTCCAATACCTTCTCGGACTACGACTCCATCCTGACCTACGATGAGACGGGCCATGTCGACTACATCGACCTGCTGGACGAGTTCTGGGAGATGTACGAGGGCATGGCCATCGAGGCCGGTCGTCTGCTGGCCGAGAACATCCAGGACCGCAGCGCCAAGAGCGGCATGGCTGTGGCCGGATGGAGCCCTCAGCACTCGGACATGAAGGCCCAGGCTGCCGAGTACTGGAACTGGGGTGAGTAACGACAAGACTGAAACTGCAAATCATGCGACTGACCGGATAATCACCAGACTGGGAGACTGCGTATCCCCTGGGCGAGTCGTCCATGATCTTCGGCGTCGCCGGCAGCAACCTCACCTTCAACCAGTTCAGCGACGAGAACAACCTGGTCGTCGATCCCCGCGGCTACGCTGCCATCATCGAGGGCGAGGCCGCGACCTTCCTTGCCGACGACGACGACCGTCTCATGCTGAGCACCAAGATCACCAACATCACCTACTCGGGCGACGGCGTCATCATCCTCAGCGAGGACGGCAGCTGCGTCAAGGCCGACTACGCCATCTGCACCTTCTCGCTGGGCGTACTGCAGAGCGACGCCGTCACCTACGAGCCCGAGCTGCCTGAGTGGAAGCAGACGTCCGTCTTCCAGTTCGACATGGGCACCTACACCAAGATCTTCTTCCAGTTCAACGAGACCTTCTGGCCCGACGACACGCAGTACTTCCTCTACGCGTCGCCCGAGCAGCGCGGCTACTGGGCGCTGTGGCAGTCCCTGACCCCGGAGGGCTTCCTCCCGGGCTCCAACATCATCTTCGCCACCGTCACCAACGACGAGTCGTACCGCCTGGAGCAGCTGAGCGACGACGAGGCCATGGAGGAGGGGCTCGCGGTGCTGCGCCAGATGTTCCCGGACGCCGACGTGCCCCGGCCCACGGCCTTCATGTACCCGCGCTGGACCAAGACGGAGTGGGCGCACGGCAGCTACTCCAACTGGCCCGTGGGCACGACGCTCGAGATGCACCAGAACCTGCGCGCCAACGTCGACCGGCTGTGGTTCGCGGGCGAGGCCACCAGCGCGACCTACTTTGGCTTCCTGCACGGCGCCTGGTTCGAGGGCCGCGAGGCCGCCATGCAGATCGCGGGCATGCTGCTGGGCGACTGCCTCGAGATCTATGATGATATTGAGCTGTGCGGGCCGAGGCCGCACTACGAGGAGCTGACGGGCATGTCGCCCCTGGAGAACTACAATGTGCTCAATGGGTGGGCTGTGAGCAGCCTGGCGGAGGCCAAGAGGAGGAAGAGGGGGCTGTGAGCCTGCTCTTGAAGCATGAGAGGAGATCCTGTGTTGGGCTTTCTCGTAAATCCACATAGAAAGAGTGCATGTAACGACATGCAGGTACATACATACGTATTATTAAATACATCCAGCGCTTACTCAGACTAGCCTCTCAACGAGATCATTGCACATGAATGGGGGTCTGGGAGCGAATGCCATGGCTCAATCTCTATTACAAGGAACACAGACACTGCCATCCCCCAACTGCCGTACCTGTATGCAACCACACACCCGACCTCCAGCCCCCCAAGGTTGGACATGATCGTCGGTCGTGATCACTTAAGAACTCCGCCTTTCCCCGCATTCACTGCGCCAGCTCGGCGGTTTTGTTTAGCTTATAAGTACGTACAGAATGTCATCTGGAAGAAGGCGGGGGAGAGCATGGGCACATTTCCTCCACCATCCGAATATTGAACCTGAGCACACAATGAGTCGCTGGACCGGATCTATTGGTCTCTTCCTGGGCCTCCTCGCCCTGATCCCTGGCACACGGAGTGCCGCTCATCCTCGCACTCCGTCGTCATGCCCGGACTATACCGAGTACTCCAAGCAGCCACATGCGCCCTTCTCAGACGGCCCGCTTGCCCTGCCGCACATGAGACCTGCCCCCGAGTGCCGGACATTCAACTCCTCGGCCGTCGAGAAGACCATCCGGGATATGAAGACCCGGCTCAAGGATCCCGATCTCGCCCAGCTCTTTGAGAACGCATTTCCCTCTACACTGGATACAACGGTCAAGTACTTTGATCCTGAGATCAACCTGGCCTTTATTGTCACTGGTGTAAGTTACAAGTGTCCACATATATCCTGTAATGATGGTTTTAATATCCGTTCGTGTACATAGGATATTACGTTAGTTCTGCGTACCGCTTCCATATCCAGAGCAGCCACGACTGATATAAGACTCTTCACAGTGCCCAATGGCTGCGAGATACGGCCAACCAGTTTTCGCACCTGTACAAGCTTCTCCCCGAGGACGAGAACCTCAAAGCCCTCGTCAAAGCCATCATCAATACCGAGGCTCGATACATCTCAGAGTATCCCTACTGCGGTATGATTCGTTCTGGCCATAATGGGGCCATCAAGACCAACTAATTTGCTCCAGGTGCCTTCCAGCCGCCGCCAGAGAGTGGACTGGAGGCAACTGTTAATGTATGCTTCTCCATGAATGACGCACTAGATAAATGTCCTTGCTAACGCTGCTCCTAGGATTATGCTCTCGGTGTGACTGTCAACCCGTGCGTAGACATACACACCAACAAGAGTTGAAAGCCTTGGCTAACTTTGTCTACGTCAACAGGCCCGTTGATAATCAAACAGTCTTTGAGTGCAAGGTATGGTGAATGCCTGCAGCCGACTTGCCCTGTGTATTCGCTAAACTAGGGTCAACCAGTACGAGCTTGACTCACTAGCAGGCTTCCTGAAGATCTCGAGGTCGTACTATGCAAACACACAAGATGACTCCTTCATCAACGACAACTGTATGATCCGTCTTTCTTTACGGCTTTGCCTTTTATGAAATTAACCTGAAATTGACTCCAATAGGGAGGACAGCCGTGGATCAGATCCTGAAGGTCCTTCATGAGCAGTCGCAGAGCTCCTGGGCCGATAATTGGGACTGGGTCAGTTATTTCAACTGGACCGGCACGGCGGGCTCGCTGTCGCCTCCTGTCCCCAATGGCGGAAACGGGGAGCCGAAGAATGGGAACGGCCTCGTAGCATCGAGCCATCGACCGTCAGATGACTTGTGTGTCTTCAGTAAGTCGTTTACAGTCTTTACAAAATCTAGAAGAGCTTACAGATAATTTTCCCAGATTTTATCACATCCGACAACGCCATGACATCCGTCGAGCTCAACCACGTCGCCCAGATTCTCGAAGAGGTAGGCCAGCACAAGGACCTGTCACGCCAGCTGCGCAGGCATGCCAAGGCCATCCGGGACGCCATCTGGGACCACACGCGCACGTCCAACGGCATCTTTGCCTACGAGACGAATGGCTTCGGCGGCCAGTACATCATGGACGACGCCAACGTGCCGAGCCTCTTGTCGCTGCCCTACCTGGGATTCCTGGCGCGCAATGATTCGACGTACAGGAAGACCAAGGATGCCATGTTTTCGCGGGCGAATCCGTACTATGCGGTCGGCAAGAACTTTACCGGTGTTGGGTAAGTGGCTCATGACTTGGTAGCACTTCTGGGAGGTCCATCTTCATCATACATTCTAACTAGAACCGTTAACCTCCCGCATTTTCGTTCCCGAAGCTGACTGCCCTGCTTCAGTGGCCCCCATCAAAACGCCACGTACCCCTGGCCGATGAGCCAGATCTCGGGCATCTATGGCACCGACGACGACGACGAGATCCAGGAGCGCCTGTCGCTCATCCTCGAGAACACGTCTGGCCTGGGCCTCGTGCATGAGAGCGTCAGCATCTACAACTCGAGCGACTACACTCGCTCTTGGTTTGCCTGGGCCAATAGCTACTTTGCCGAGATGATGCTGGATCTGGCAGAGAGAAAGCCCGGGTTAATTTTCAAGGACGACAAGCCGTATATTGTCGGGTCGAAGAGTGCGTGAGGAGAGACGAGTCAACGGGCCATGCTTTTCGCGCGTTTATGTACCTCTCCTTATGTAGCAGAATCTCAGGCCTGAATTTGTCTGTCGAGTAAGAGATGAGATCAAGTAATATTTACAACAACAATAGTGATACACGTAAGCATCATTCCCGAATCAACGGTATGCCCTTCAGCTCCCCGCAAGCTGGGAGACGGCAGGCATCTTCCCAATGAGCTCAGGAGCACCGCTCTCGGCAACATCGGCCAGCCAGCGCGTCAAGGCCGCCCTCTTCTGCGAGATGGTCCAGCCGGACGCGCCCAGGGGCCCAACGTACACCTTGCCAGCCTCCTCGCGGTCCCTCTCCCAGCTCTCGGCGTCGGACTCGCCGGGGATCATGGCGACGCGGAACAGCGTGAAGTCAATGTCCCTGGTGGCGTCCTCGTCCCTGAAGGCGTCGCCCACGGCGATGACGTTGCTGTAGGCGCTGGGCGCGGTGAGGCGCAGCAGGGGCAGGGCGAGGGCGCGCATGAAGGAGAAGCTGTCGCCGGGGACGGAGAGAGACATGGTGGAGATGGCGAAGATGCGGCGGACGCCGTGCTCGCGCATCAGGGGGAACAGGGTGCGGTAGAAGTCGGCGAAGACGGTGGGTGGGATGGCAACCTTGATGTCCGGGCCCAGGAGTGATAGGATCAGGCGGCTCTTGGACACGGCGGTGGAGAGGGCGCCTGTGTCGGTGAGCTCACCCTTGACAACCTGGGAGTGACGTATAAGTCTTTTGATCTGTGCTTGTTCCGCCGTGAAAATGAGAGAGTCAATCGAGAACGTACTTCGAGCAACGGGTTTCCAGAGACATCCTCGGGTAGCTTTTCGGGCCTCCTGGCGTAGACAACAATAGCCAGGTTGCGATGGAGGAGCTCGCGCACGAGGCAGATGCCGGCGGGACCGGTGCCACCGAGGACGAGGATCTTGTCGCCAGCCATGTCGAGATGCAATGAGACTCGATAGATGACGAGCAGATAACACAAGCAGAGAACATGCACATTAAGCTTAAGATAAGCCCCGCTCCTCCAATTTGATTTCAGGCATTCAATATTGAATTAGAATGCGGACTCGCGGAGTTAAGGCGGCAAGTGGGGCGCCGGATCGGCCCCCTCCGTCATACACGTATTGCTCGTTACTCGTACAAGTTAACAGACCAGAGTGTTTACGGGTAGACCTGGTAAACTCGTAATTTAGCTAGATACCGGGAGGAATAGTAGCACATATGGATACCCCCCCATTCGTGTTCCCATGATATCTTTTCCAATGTGGCCAAGACTCATTTCGTTACGTATACCACGCGTCATACTCCTCCCCCCTCAAGTCGCACATATCCCGTGTCTCGTCCTCACTCCCGAAAAGAGCACTTATAAAAACACGATGCAACCCCGTCGAGTCCGGCTCGGAATGTATCGGCGAGTCTCCTTGACCCCAGCTGAACCGAATGACCTGCCCCAGCTCTACTTTTGCCTCTGGATATCCCTCGGCCCGTAATTTCTCAGCTAGTTCGGGATCCGGGTCGTTCTGATCCCACCGTCGCCCTGCTGGAGATGTTCCGTGCATCACTGCGCTGACGGCAGGACTCGGTGCCATAACCCTGGTTGACGGGCCCAGGATCGTAAAGCCGTACTTTGAATGCGGCATCTTGGGCTCAGGGCAGCTACAGCGGAACATGCGGCCGTCCGTATGCCACCGTGGCACGACCCAATTGTCCGTCGGCAGGTTCATGCGGATGCAGATCCAGCAAGAGTGTACGGCATTAGCCGAGGTGGTGGTAGCTGTGGCGTCTTCCCGTGCCAAAGTTAGGAATTCATTCATGACTTGGGCGACAAGCTCCTCGTTTGCATCCGAGTTGGAGCTAATGAAGGCGGCTGCTCTTTCAGAAAGTAGGCGAGCGTTAAAGGGGCCATAAAATCCACCGGCCTGGGTCTTGGTCACCCGAGTCAAGTTGATATCGGGCGGCAATGGCTGATGGGGGAAGACTGCGAAGGGTGCCGGGCGAGACTCGGCACGCGGACGCTCGTCTGTATTCATGGCTTAGGTTGAGATAATTCTCACACACGTAGTACAGAAAATTCAGTTCAAAAAGGTTGAAAATCGTACTGTATATCCATCGGTTGATCTGAAGCAGCATAAAATAGGAAGCAAGTCAAATCTGCGGGGTCTCGCGCTCGCTCGCAACGGACCAAGACCTTGCGGCTGAGTTTGTACCATCAAATATTGGCCTCCATTTTTTTTCTGGAACTTAAGCCAGTGATTCGGTACAAAATATCACCAATGTACTCCATGTCTTCTATCCATAGCTAGCTATTGTATATATAGAAGCGCGACTAGGTACAGAATAATGGTCGCTGTGGCAGCATCGTTCCAGTTTCAAACTACCGGTCACTCATAGATGACATGCTACACAAGACACAGGCGGAAAGGGGATACATATGTTGGATGTGAAATTTATGGAAAACTTGTTGCATTCTGATTCTGACTTGGCCTCAACTAGTTGCGAGATATCGACTCCGACCTCAACGATCTTAATCTGCCCGTCGTCATATACATTGAGCTTCAGCCTCCTCACAGACGAAAAGAAAGGAGATCCGAGAGGCATCGTATAATTTGTTACTCAGTGATGGGATTGTCACCCGGGAGTTTACTAAGACCTGCGTACGCGAGTCAGACCTATAACCCCAGTATACGATGAGGAACCCAAACTAACCACTGTCAATCTCCTCATCCACGCGCCTAGCAATGGTGCACTGGTTAGCCGTGTCCCTATCCTGGGACCGCAGAGTCGGGCAGTCGACGTTGCAGTTATCGTCCATGGCCCTCTGCAGCGCGTCGCCCTCCCAGCCAAACACGTAGTCGCCGTGCTGGCCGTAGCCGGTCGTGTCGCCGAAGCTGAAGACAAAGGGCTGCGACCCGTCCTCAGGCCAGTCACTCTGGTCGTTGAACTCGCGCGTGTCCCACACGATCTCGTAGAAGAGCTGCGGGAGCTTGACCGGGTGCGTGTCTGGGCAGGGCGAGCTCTGCTCAAAGGTTCCGCCGACGGGGTAGGCTGGACTTGTTAGAGTTGTTCTCTCTCCACCTGCATATATACACGTGTATGCATGTCAACTACGCAGGGCACTTACCGACGTGGCTCTTGTGGTCGGCGCTATCCACGTTGACACCGTCCCAGCACCTACGGTAGAAGAACATCAGCAAGGCTTGTGTGCACTAGAGGAGTAATGAAAGACTATACGTGGGGAAGAAGAGGTTGGTGCGGATGCCACCAGGGCAAGGCCTGTCTGGAAAGTGTCGCGTGTCGGCTCCGGTTCCGGGGGCGCCGGCTTCTCCGCCAAAATCTGCCTCAAAGCAACGGTAGCTGCTCTGTCGAGCGTCGGGCGTATCGGTTTCCTCTCGGACCAGCGGGCTACCAACAAGCATGCGGAAGCCCTAAGAGATTATTCGTTAGACATGCGAGTGGGTTGTTTTGATGTAAGTGAACCCACAGGGGCAAATGCGGTGCTCGCAGAGCCGTCGTAAGGCTGGATGTAGTCTGAATCTCTGGGATCAGCATCTGGTGTGGCTTTGAACTGGGGGTGATGCACTTACAGACAGTCATGCCGCCATTTGCTCCGTCGAGGTACTGGTTGGCCATCTGGGGAACCCGAGTAAGGGTGCCGTCACGGCTTCGATAGTACAGATTAGCGGTCCAGTAGTTACTGTGATCCTCGGAGAATGTGCAGGTCGTGCAGGTCGAAATGCTCGGGAGGTCAAGCTCGGTATCCATGGTCGCATTGAACGCGTTCTATTAACTCCCTATTAGGTATTTGCTTGTGATGGTATGTAATTTAATGTAGGTGAAATAGCAATAGTGACAACTTACTCCGCCAGCAACCTGATGGACATGACCAGAGGGGACACTGCCTGGTTGGACAAGGCTTGAATCCAAGTTAGGGATGCTATGAGGGAAATAATTCTGCGATACTTACGGATCGAGTCGATCCAATACGAGCTCCGAGCAAGAGAAGCGCAGCATGGCGTTGACGCAGCTTGGCAACATCAGGGCCAGTGGTGCCAGAGAGGTTATGTGCATGGAAGGCATGGTAAAGTCGGAGTAGTTATGAACGGTGCTCAGATGTCAAGAAATGAGTAGCAACGGCTTCTGCGAATCTAGGTCTTTCTAGTCTGTCCAGCGGCTCCGACGAATCTGGAGTGTCTACCATATAGTTCTTATTATATAGTACTGGATGCCGTGGATATATTTCCTTTCCAGATCGGGTATCGGAGGGTTCTACTCCTTATTTTATTTGCAGCGTACCAGCGGCAAATGTAAACTGGAATCTCAGGTCACTATAAAAGACGGCAAAAAAGGGTACACTTGTCATTGCCGTGATGTGGTGGTTGCCTATGCGAAGAGGACCACGTGGGGGTGTCCACCATATTTGAATATGGGGTTTCCAAAAATGGTTCTCTCAGTCATTTTAGATAAGATTATATTAGACTTGTCATTCTGGGCGAATCGGTCGGGCGGCAATGTGTCTGAATCGGAAAGTCCATGACTGAATCGGACAACAAATCTTGCCTGTTGTTACCGGTTAAATCTTATCACTCTACGACACCCAAAATAACGTGTCATCCCCGCAGTGCCACACCTGCCGGTAGAGATTTTGCGGGGTCAGTGGCAGTTGGCGAGTGGAAATTAATATATCGAAGTGGCTTGATCACATCTTGGCGATGTGACAGTCAACACGCATGATAGTCGGCCACTGGAATGCTAAGAGGCCTTCTAAACCCATGATCACCTACACGCATTCGGGATGTTTAGCCTGAAGGGGCAGTATGATTAGTGTCGATAAGATGTGGGATGTCACTGAGATATGGGAGGTCAAGAATACGGCGGGACGACCGCTTACTGTGCAATGTGGCCCCATGCAGACGATCCATAGAAGTAACAGTATATATCGCCCAAGATGGCCTTTGTGAAGTTAGAGGTGCCTAGACAAATTATCTCGTGCAAATACCACTCATTCTGATTGCATAGACGCAGTCAAGACACGGCCACATATATGTATTAGTGGCCGCTTTGGATGAATCCGAAACTATCGACGGGCATGGCCACCCCGAGTGTCTCAAACTCGTCCAGGATTTTATCGTACATTCTTTTTGGATAAATACTTAGCAACATCGGCTCAAGAATGGGGTTCTGTGGGGGTCTAGGTGACTATCCAAGAGGCCCAGAGCTGGTACTTTATCCAGGCTCAGGAATACCCAATACTACGCTTTCGGAGACAGAAAATCTTGCCCAGGGAAATAAATAACCGGGGCCAATAGGCATACCTTGACTATATTGGGGTATTCATATGCGTTTTGGTGAACCTGTACATGAAGCATCTTGAAAATATGCTAACGGAGGAAGATTCACCTACCCTGGATCTAATCTAAGTAGCAAGCGCTTTCAGGCTGTGGCTTGGATATCAAACCTTATGGCTAGATGACGTAAAATATTAGCGATTATATAGAACGTAAGTTTCAAATAAGGCTTCTTTATTCAATCACTTAGTTACATTGATGGGAAACCCAATTCACAAATTTGCGGCCATAACCGGGAATTCAGAGCCACGGCCATGGAAATTAAGAGACAAATTCAAGGACTATCAAGACAAACCAAAAGCCCAAATTCCTAGCAATTCCATCCCACATTACCTCTTAAACTACCTATCTCTAATTATGAGTCTTCTTAAATACTAACATCACATCATTGAGAGACTCGGAACATTGATCGCACATGGGACCATCCGGCATCGGCTCCGACCGGCTCCACTTTTCGCATCGGAACGGACCGGTGACCGAATACGCGGCGCCTACACATGTATGCGCATGCAACGAATCGGTTAGGTTAGAGTACTATCAATTTTTTTTCTCTCATCTGTCGCTTGCTCTCTGCAATCCCAGTCCCCGATTGAACAATCCAGGCACAAAAGTGCCCTCCTTCTTGTACGATGGAGGCCGAGAAGCACGGCACCCATGGTGTCAACTCGCCTCCCGACGTGGAGACTCAGACCCCGAGTGTTAGTCAACCCACGGCTGGATGCGACGATGCCATGGCCATGGTGGGCGAGCGGCCCCACGACGTCGATCCCGCCGTGGCCGCCCGCGCGGTCCGCAAGATCGACTGGTTCCTCATGCCGGCCATGATCCTGGGCTACGGGCTCGTGTACTACGACAAGGCCATCCTGGGCGCCGCCGCCCTCTTCGGCATGACGACCGACCTCTCCCTCTCCGTTGTTGTCGACGCAGCCGCTACCCCGCCTCTGGTCGATACCAGCCGCCTCTCGTGGGCTACGTCGCTCTTCTACTTTGGCATGCTCGCAGGCCTGTACCCGCTCACCTACGCCCTGCAGCGCTTCGACATTGGGCGCATCCTGGGCGGCATCGTCATCCTGTGGTCGGCCGTGTGCCTGTCCACGGCGGGCGTGACGGGCTACAGGGGCCTGTACGTGCAGCGCTTCTTCCTGGGCTTCGTCGAGAGCATCGTCCCCACGGGCTTCATGTGCATCGTGTCCGGGTACTACACGCAGGCGGAGCAGGGCCTGCGCCAGAGCTGGTGGTTCAGCAGCACGGGCCTGTTCACCGTTATCGGGGGTGGGCTCAACTACGGCTTTGCGCAGATCGAGGGCGGCGCCCTGACGAGGTGGCAGTACATATACCTGCTGGCGGGGAGCCTGACGTTTGGGTTCGGGGCGTTCTGCTTTGCGATCCCCAACTCGCCGGTCAATGCCTGGTTCCTCACGGCGGACGAGCGGTTTGCAGCCGTGGAGAGGCTACGACACGGGCAGACGGGGGTGCGATGCCCGCAGTTCAAGCTCGGTCAGGTGAGGGAGGCAGTGCTGGATATCAAGGTGTGGTTGATATTTGTGATGATGACGACTGCGTGAGTTTCCCTTTCTCCAACCCCCCCCCACGCTCTGACCCTAATATTATTACCTACTCTGCTGACATGGGAGACCCCCAGATACACGGTCAACGGGGCCGTCTCCGGGTTTGGCCCCCTCATCGTGTCGACCTTCGGGTGGACGCCGCGACACTCGATCCTGTGGCAGTTCCCGCTTGGAGGCCTGTGCTTTGCATCCATCCTCGTCACCGGGTTCATCGGATCTCGCTTCTCGAACATGCGGTTGGTCATGCTCGTCATCTGCTGCCTGCCCGTCATTGCCGGCTGCGCCCTCATCTGGAAGTCGGAGTGGAACCACCACGCAGCGACGCCGGTGGTGGGCTACTCGCTGACGGGGACGTTTGGGGCCGTCGTGTCGCTCATCATCACGGTGGGCATGTCGAATGTGGCAGGGCACACCAAGAAGAGCTTCATGGCGGCGACCGTGTTCGTGGCGTACTGCGTGGGCAACATCATCGGGCCCCTGCTGGTCAACTCGCAGACCAGGGACCAGCACTACCCGGAGCTGTGGACGGGGCTCATCATCTGCTACGCCATCTGCATCCTGGCCAGCGCGGTGCTGTATGCAGTCCTGCGGCGTGAGAATGCGGCCAGGGAGCTGGTGGTGGGGGACGAGGAGGAGAGGGCAAAGATGGCATTCCAGGACCTGACAGACAGGCAGAACCCGTATTTCAGATACGTCTATTGATAAGTGGCCGGGAGCGAGTTCCTAGCTCGGCGGTATTTTGTGATGTTTTCTTTTTTTTCGCGTCAGCGTGGATTACCATGTACTAATACGTACTAAGAGCACATGTATTAATGATGCTAGTACTCCGTATCCGTACTACGGGATACTCCGTACAGACTACAGCCTATCAGTACGTGTATGCAGCACGAGCTAATACCCCGTACAGGACACTACAGGGTGAGCGGATTCGTCGGGATGGATTTTGGACCCTGCAGCGTAGGCAAGACGGCCCGCCGAAAAGCGTTTTTTTTCTCCTTGCACTTTTGCCGCGTCTGGCTGGGCTCCGGCCTGGCTCTGTCTGGCCCTGGGCCCTGGTGGACGATAGGGCGGCAGATGATACCCCATGCCTTCTCCTTACTCCATGCAAATAGGGCATATTATTATGGGACTGCGCCTGCGAGACTGCGCCTGCGGGACTGCGCCTGCGAGCCGTAAGCGCAGGAGCCGGGGAGCCGCCCCGTGGATGGTTGTCGCCAATCTTACCTGCGTCTCAACAAGTCTGACGAGGACGACAAGTCGACGAGTGGACTGGAGTCTCAGCCTCTCATTGAGTCGCGAGGGAGCCTCACTCACGTCCCATAGAGGCTAGGGCCCACGCCGATTACTCGCATTCGCGATGACACGCGCGGTGCAATTAGGCTCGACGGGCCGGAGGCGAAGCTGCTGACTGGGCATGACAATAATTGGGGACCGTTCCATTGCAGTCGTGGGCTCGTGGCGATTTGGGGGGAGGGGCATCTCCGCATAGTATTGTGCATTGCGGGTTCTGGCCTTCTGGAAAAGGGCATGGTGTAGTCTGTACTCCGTACTACAGGGTCCTCATCTTGGTGAAAGCTGAGGGGCCTGTCAATCCGAAACATGCGCCCTGATGGGCGAGTCGCAGCTCTCGCGGGGCCCCGTTGGCTCTGTTACAGGCCGGGAAAAGGCAGAAGATTGCTCAATTACGGAGAAACGTCGAGGTGTGCCAAGCCGCACTCCGGCGGTCTCGGAGCCAAGACTCCGCGATCCAAGATACGGCTGACTCGTTACAGGCAGGCCCAGCCAGACAAGCCAGACAAGCCAGACGAGCTAAGTAGACATCTAGGCAGCCAGGCGAGCGCTGGTCCGGTGGTCCCGCAAGCTCCATGTCCACTTCTAGGTCGCGGATACGGCCGTGGCCCCGGAGAGGCGCTGAGAAGTCGCTACGAGTCGCTGTGACTGGAGGCTCCTCGAGTCGGGGGCCAAGGATCGACGGGAAGCCCGCCGAAGGACCACATCGCTCGCCATGCCATGGTCAGATTAGTAGATGGTTAGCTCGTCAGACTGTCCCTACTCCCTAGCGGCATGGAAGACTCCGGACTATTGCTTCTGAGCTTCAGCTGCTGCTATATAATGGCTCGCAGCTCCCCGCGAATCGGTCTATGATCTGCACTCTCCATCGTTCCCAGTTCCATCCGACTTACACGATGATTGCTCCCAAGGCCCTCCTCCCGCTCGCCTCGCTCCTCTTTGGGGCGAGCGCCTCGCCCCTGAACGCCCACCTGTACAGGCGCCAGGCGAGCCTCAACTCCTGCCTCGAGGCCTCCAGCCTCGACTACGTCGACTCCAACTCGGCCGACTGGACCGATGCCATTGTGCCTCACAACCTGCGCGAGCCCGTGACGCCCCGTGCCATCGTCTACGCCATGTCCAACGAGAACGTCCAGCACGCCCTGCTGTGCGGTGTCGAGGCCGGTATCAAGGTCACTGCCAAGAGCGGTGGTCACAGCTACGCCTCCATGGGCCTGGGTGGTGATGACGGTCACCTTGTCATCCAGCTCGACCACTGGTATGGTGTCGAGCTGCGCGACGACAACACCGCCATTATCAACGCCGGTACCAGGCTGGGTGTTGTCGCCCTCGAGCTGTACAACCAGGGCAAGCGTGGCATCTCCCACGGAACCTGCCCCAGGTGAGTCCACCATTCTCCCCCCCCTCCCCCAATGCCCAAGAATGGCTCGATGAAGATCGCGGCTAACACGTGTTCTGCAGCGTTGGTGTCGGTGGCCATGTCGGCCACGGCGGCTTCGGTTTCTCCTCCCACACCCACGGTCTGGCCCTCGACGCCGTCATTGGCGCCAACATCGTCCTCGCTGACGGATCACTTGTGCACGCCTCCAAGACGGAGAACGAGGATCTCTTCTGGGCCATCAGCGGTGCCTCCTCGTCTTTCGGCATCGTCGTCCAGTACGAGGTCGAGACCTTTGACGTGTCCGAGACCTTCACCTCGTTCAAGATCTCGTCCACCATCCCCACCGGCACCAAGGAGGAGGCTGCTGATTCCCTCCTGGCCTTCCAGGAGGTCCTCGAGCAGGGCGGCCTGGACCAGAAGCTGAACATGCGCGTCGAGCTCGGCGCTATCGTCACCGTCGAGGCCGTCTACCACGGCTCTCTTGAGGACGGCAAGGCTGCCCTGAAGGCCTTCGAGGACCCTCTTCGTTTTGACTGGTCGTCCAACTCGACCTCGGCTGTCGAGGCTACTTGGCTCGATACTCTTGACCAGTGGACCAACGGCGACCCGCTCAACATTACCTATCCTTTTGGAGGAGTGAGTCCACTGTCCCGATCTGGTTGAACAGGGACGCAACTTGCTAACCCGAGCAGCACGACTACAGCTACATCTCCAGCTTGGTCACCAAGCACATCCCCAAGGAGTCTATGCACTCCTTCATGGCCTTCCTGTACGACGTCGGTCTGGCCGACGGCACCCTCCCCTGGTGGCTGCAGATGGACGTCCTCGGCGACCCCAACTCTGCCGTCGCCGCCGTGCCCCCCAACGTGACCTCCTTCTCGCACCGCGACAAGCTCTGGATGTTCCAGTTCGCCTCGCCCCTCGTGACCGGCAACCCCGACGAGGAGGGCGCCTTCGCGCTCGTCAACGCCTTCATGGACAGCCTCAAGACGGGCATGTCCGAGGGCGAGTGGGGCCGCTACGCCAACTACATCGACTCGCAGCTCAGCCGCGAGGACGCCCAGGAGCAGTACTGGTCCACCAACCTGCGCAGGCTGCAGTCCATCAAGGCCAAGTACGACCCCACCGAGGTCTTCTACAACCCCCAGTCCATCGAGCCCGTTGCCTAAGCGGCGCGCGCTGTTGGCCAGGATGTGTTGCGGCTCATACACGACATAGAATGCCCATAGAATACACACCTCTGGGCGATACTAGAAATGGAGAATTGGATTTGTGCAAACATTTGGCCGCCTTGCCCCTGACAGCGTGAAGTCATGTGCCATGAGAGCCTTGCAGAGTTGAACCTGACATCTAATCAGCCAGTATTATATGATAGGTGTCGTAAATGGTAGTACACGTACCGTAAATGGATGAGGACTCCGTATGCGCGACATCGATTTCCACCCAACCATCTCCGGTCCCGGGTCTCGGCAGACTCGCCTGAAGTATTCGGGAGTTAACCCCGGCAATTAATTTGATAAGCAGACTAATCTATATAATTAGTCACATATGTGAACCAATCGTTTGAAACTTCGATCATACCGTTATGAGTGGCTTCTGCCACAGCTCCAAGCCTCTCCAATAGTACTGATTGAGCTGACCATAGCTGGGCATGTATGTCTAGAAAGACCTGCGAAATTTGATCCATTTGAAAATGAAGCTCATCGCCACTCTAGACGCAACGTCGTTGGGCAGATGTCTCATCCCCTCCATGGTACAGCCTCATGTAACGCCGACAACGTGATGACCCAGGTACACAGCCCTCTTGCATGCATCATGCTGCATGTACCTACATGTACCTAAAGGCAGCATACACGTACATTCCAACGTACACGTACATGCAAGACCCGCATAATCCGGTCACTGCCACTTGGTCTACTGGAATCTCCCCGCACCACACATTGAGGTGTTTCTACAGCTCAGTGCTCCTGGGGCGATGTGGCGCAGGTCTGGCTACACAGCCGAGCTCTGGTCAGCAAGGGCATTTGAACAATAGGCAAGTGTCCACGTTTATTTCGACTGGCGACAGGAACGAGACCATGTAATGGGTCACATAAATCTAGAATCTGTGGCCCCTCCCGACTACACAGACAGTGGACCACGATCTGCTGTTTGCTCACCTATACCCGGGTCCCCAGTCTTCGTCATGTCGGAAGGCGACGAGTTGTGCGAGGTTTGCATCGAGAAGGACCTTTTCTCGTTGTTCACTGGGCCCCGCTACTCTGTCGGCGGCTTCGATCAGAAATGCCCCCACCAAATGGGAACACTCCAACAGGTCAAGAACAACGAGAGATGCCCATTGTGTCGACTGATAAAGCACGATGTTTACTCAGACTGGACTCCCCAGTACGGCAAGAATTCCGACGCCGGATGCGACCTTACCAAAATCTGGTGCATCCTCTATCCGCTACGTATCGACTACACTGAAGACACCAAGTATGTGGGCGACAGGACAAAGGAAATGCTGGCAACCCGGGTGGAGATTCGTTTGAAGGCCGCCGAGGACTCTTCTGAGAAGGAAGAGTCTTTCGCCCAGAGACATCTAAGCGGTCCTGGTATCCTGCTGCTCTCCCCCGAGTCGGTCGATCCCGCTCGACCACTTCTCAACGGATTTCGTGCCGGCTCTGTTCAAAATGGTCTCCTCAAGCTGTCAGAGTGGATGAGGACATGCCATCAGCACCACAAAGAGTGCAACCACCTGGAGTCTCACAAGGGATCTGCGCTTGAGCCGAGCCAAATTCGGGTCATTGACGTGAGGGAACGAAAACTGGTCGACCGTGATATAACCACTGTCACTTATGCGGCCCTTAGTTACGTCTGGGGGCAGGGTCATCGGCAGTATAGCAAGCTCGCCAGCAACCTGCGAGTTGGGGAAGATGGAGTTGTGTATCTACCAACCGCTGCTCCTCAGGTCGTGGAAGATGCCATCTATGTCTGCATGGCTCTTTCCATCCCGTATCTCTGGGCAGATCTCTACTGCCTTCACCAGGACGATCCCGACCTGAAGGCTGCCGAAATCAAGGCCATGGGATCCATATACCGACGCTCCCACATCACCCTCGTTGTGGGCTTAGTAGCAACAAGGGTGAAAACTGATGTTGCATTCGAAGACCGGGGATTCTTACATCAGCTTACCACCGACGACGTGGGCTCTGCACAGATGATTGAAACTATCGCCAACCGAAGATATATATCGGCACTACCTAGTATCACTAGGCAGATTCAGGGTTCGGAGTGGTGCAGCAGAGGCTGGACTTTCCAGGAGGGCCAGATGGCGAGACGGGTAGCCTTCTTTGGGAACTACGACGTATCCTTCATGTGCGGTGCGGGACACTGGAGGGAGTCCCTCCACTCGGGAGAGTTTGGACACGACGTAAATATAACTGGTGTGGACTTGCGCTCCAACGGATACTATGTCCTCTCCGCATTCATGTGGCTCCGGAGCAGCGAATGGGATTTCAGCGACTATGATGCCGTCGCCCTAGCCTACTCCCAGCGGAGGCTATCCTATGAGTCCGACAGGCTGGACGCCATCTCGGGATGCTTCAACATGGTAGCGCAGAAAAAGGGCATCCATTTCATCTCTGGGCTGCCCTCTGCTGATTTTCACTACGCTCTTTTGTTCCATGGCGAGAACGACCGTTTTCGAGCGGGGTTTCCAAGCTGGTCATGGGCTGGCTGGTATGCCATGAACCAGATGCACTTCATCTACCCCAAGGCGAGTGCCTCACTAGTCCTGACTCAGACTGAGGATGGGGAATTTGAGTACCGGGGTCCGGATGCCCCTGATGGAGAGTTGGAAGGCGTTCTCCTTCGGCCGACCCTAGAAAGCCCCCATCGAGTGAACAAGTGTGCCCAGAAGCTGGCAACTCTAGAGGTCTCGGAATCAAGAGGGACTTTAACAATCACATCAGAAGCCGCAAGGTTCTTCGTCGACATTGAACCTGCATTGGGGACGCCACTCTATGGGACTGGAGAATGGTCAGAGAGAATGTTCCCCCCCGATTTTGACACCACAAGCGGTCATTTTGCCACACACTGGGCCCCCGAGGTAGAGTACAATAAGCCATACCAGCGCCTCCGCCTGCGTGACTCTTCTGGAAACACATACAAGGAGCTTCGTCGCTGGACAAATCATGGACTTGTTGTCCTGGTGGAACTGCCCATGACTCTGCGAGGGTCGACCTTGACCTGGCTCCTGCGCGATGGAATTGAGCTGATTCGGATTGTCGAGATTAAGTTTCTTGAAGGGCACGAGAAGATGAAACCCTTTCATCATGTACTCTGCTTAGGTATCGATAGGAGCGAGGGTATTCCGGGGCAAGGGCGACGGATGGGCATGTTTTGCATCCCGAAAGAGGCGTGGGACAAGGCAGAGCCTCGGGAAATGGAGGTGACTTTTCGATAAGAGGAGTAGGTTTGTAGAGAGCTTGTAAGCAAAGAAACGTGGTATATATAAATGCATGTAGTAGCCGTCAACTCAGAATTAGGGTTAGGCCAAACGTAGTAGGTAGACATAGGAGTAAAGTACCTGTGGCTAAAGGGCCGACAGGTGAGTCTTCTACCCATTTCAGCAGAAGTGGCTGAGTAGACGTAACATGTCGGGGCCATATTCATATTAACTACCAATAGTATGTAATCAAAGTCTTGATGACCTCATGCTGGTGGTCTGGCGAAATCGTTCCTAGAGAAGATATAAGAAGACAACTTACCTAGAAAGAGATTTGCTCGGACCAAAAAGTCAAACCACAGCGGGTGCAGTGGCGCCTTCTTGCCGGACATATGTTCGATGCTGACACTTCTAATTCTACCACCGTTGTCCACGGGGAATATTCTCAACGACTGCCGTAGGCTAATGGTGATCACATTGCAGGGAATCGTCAGGGGTCTCAGCTAACACGAAGCTATGCAGCCAACGACATATCCGACCGCAATTTCAACACCCTAATGTGCAAGCAGCGGATGTATTCAACCCTAAACTCAAAGTGCAGGGGGACTCAGAGATCCGCAGTAGCTTACGGCAGCCATTGAGATGGGCCTGACATCTTGATCTCATTTCAAAATCGCCGGTGAGCCTGTTTCTTTTTGCTGTCAGCCGTCGTGCTGGGTCAAGAGGAGAGTGAAAGGATAACAGGAGGGGAGGACTGAACTTGATGTTACCTTACCTAGTAGGCATTGAAATTCTTTCCATTGTATTACCTGGGAACGGAGATTGGGGGCCATTATGATCTTGGGGGCGTTTCAAGATGCATCTCGACCGGCGAGAGCGTTGGCTGTGGACGACATATGTACCATTGGGGTCTAGATTCATCTCAGCCTTCCATCCTGCAGGAGCTTAGCTGTGACGAATGCAAGGTAGTAATCAGCATGCGGCTAATATGAAGCAATCAAGCAACAGTCGGTGTCGCGAATTTAGCCGCCCGCCACCAACAAAACACGCTCGTTCGTTTGAGTCAGCGGAAATCTGCCATGGGGGAAAACGACGTGCCATTGACGCAGGAAACGCGCGGCCATGCAATGATCCCGTGATGTCGCGGATCAGTACATATATCAATCGATATCCGGAAGGATGCGACAGCAAGCGTGTCAAGCGCAGCCTCATGCATCAATTGATGTACGGGTAGGTCGTCCGTGGAATAGAGTTCCCCCAGGAACATGAACACGTTACGGCTCACTACTGGAAACGGGGGACACCGATGGACCATGAACCGTGGTGCCCAAAACAATGCCTCGGGGCGAGGAACATTAATTATGGGAAAATGTGCAGAGTGCAGATGTGCAGATGCGCAGATGCATTATGGCCCATCGGTTGTTGGCCTCCATGATCCCTCCGATTTACACAGAGTCGTCCGGATGAACTGCGTCCCCGTGAAGATTCGGGGTCTCGGCTCAGGCCCAGATCAGCCATCAGGATTCGGGAATCTCCAGCGGCCTGGAGGGGGCGGATCTTCAATGTCAGCTATGTGGATTCTACTCCGTACCCCATACTGGATATTAGTATTGCGGAGTTTGCAGCAGCGACATCCGGAACTATGAGACGCCTCGTGGCGGGTTTATGTATCCGTGCTGCGTACTTCGTCTTACCAGCATTACTGCTAATGCGTTCTCGTATGCATCTGCAAAGTGGCCAAGGCCGTGTAATTATCTTGGGCGACCGTCTTTCTGCAGGTTGGCCTTGACCAGGGGCGTCCCAGACACAACGTTCAACACATGCAGCTATGGGCCCATGTTGGCGGCCAGGGATGAAGGGCTGCCCCAATTACACTAGTATTAATACGTATCAACAACATGGCCCCCCGTGGACGGTGGCACGAACCGAGCAATTATAGCTCCTACCTGTTGTATTGCGGGGAATCAATAGTATCATTTTTAAGCTTGTCCATTTCATCCTTAGGATCTGGCCAAGCAGCAATATATTACTACATAGTAATAGCCCATCTGGAGCAGCAACAGGGTTCCCCAGGCCGAGACGTTGCATGCCAATGGCACCATGTACACCATGTCCCTGTCCAGGCCAAAACATGATTCAAGCTCGTTCGACACCATAATACACCTGGCGTTGGAACTTGGCAGCAGAGCCCTTTCTGTTCCTCCCCATGGTTATTTTCTTCCTCCCGCTGTGTTGGCCACGTTTGCGAATTCAATATTGACTATACCCCAATGACAGTTCCATTCATCCGGACCCCACTCTCTCTCCCTTTGCGAATACCCCGGAACGCGAGACTGCACATACGACGGCTGAAATGATATAGGCTACAAGACGGCACGCGAGGACAGGCAGGACTTGTGGGATCATCGTTACACCGTGGGCTGACATGTGGCCGCCTGGGATCCAACTGGTCAGCGCGTCGTGCCAAGCCGTTGTCTTGCATCGGACCATGCCACTCCTGGAAAAGGCCCCCTACGCCCCGGATCCATGGTTCTCCGGTGGCTTGGGCCTCCCCTGTGCTCTGTCATGAATCCTGGAGATCCTGGCATCCAGCCTGTGCTTTCGAGGGATGCTACCTGGGACGGTACATGAGATCCTCGGCCAACACCACTCCCTTATGAAATAATAGATAATACGCAGGGAGCAGCCTCGAACAATGAGAGACCCCTCCCCCCTTCCCTTGCTTCCCCTCCCTTCCCCATCATCACAGTTGCGAAATCCTACCCAGAGTGAGACACCCACGAGGCCACGACTCACACAAGTGCCATGCCACATCCACGAGGCCGGCAACGTCAAACCCATCGAGGGTAAACCGTCGTCGACCTTGATGCTCCGTACGCCCGAGCAGCAAGAGCCACCTCGCCCCCATCCGGCACCATGTCTGGGCTGAACGATGACCAGCTCATCGCTGTGAGCAACATCGAGAGGGCCTGCTCCATCCTCTCCATCCTCGCCTCCGTCTTCGTCATTGTCACCTTCTGCCTCTCCAGCAGCTTCCACAAGCCCGTCAACCGCCTCGTCTTCTACGCCACCTTTGGCAACATCCTGACCAATGTCGGCACACTCATGTCTCGCACCTACGTCGAGGCGCCCAACTCGGTGGGCTGCCAGTTCCAGGCTTTCTTGATACAGATGTAAGCGGGGCACTTTCATGTTCAGTTTGTCCATACCTCGTGGCCTTTACCGCCATTCATGAGACCCCTTGTTCCCGTCGGCCCAAACCTATCCCCGTGCTGACACCCGAGGCCCGGGTTTTACAGGTTCATGCCGGCAGATGCATTCTGGACCCTGGCCATGGCCATCAACGTCTACCTCACATTCTACTACAGGTTCGACGCACGGCGGCTGCGGAAGATGGAAGTGCCCTACCTGTTCTGCTGCTATGGGATTCCCTTTATTCCGGCCATCGTCTATCTCTTCCTACGGAACAGCCATGGGGACCGTGTGTACGGCAATGCAGTCCTATGGTGCTGGGTGACGACAGAGTGGAATCTCTGGCGCATCCTGACATTCTATGGACCTGTCTGGTGTGTATTCAGCACAGTCATCTTTACAGGGACATGTCCTCTGACATTGCTAGGATCCTTATCCTCGCCACCATGTTCATCTACATCCGTTGCGGCCGGACCATCTACTACAAGCGCAAAGACCTACAGCATATCCGCCCGTCCGACTCCGATCCCATGTCGTTCAACGAAGAAGCAACTACCACCCTAAAAACCACCGAGGTGACAGTCACATCCACCGAAGCACCCCTGGACAGCCCCATACAGCTGCAGCCCATGAGCCGCGGCGGAACAACAACAACCACGGCCTCCAACGGCGGCTACTTTGTCACTCCCGGCGGCTACGTCGTCACCATCGCGGCCACCCCCCGCCGCCCTTCCACGACCCACAACAAGGGCAGCAGCAGCAGCAAGGGTGCTTCCTCACAGGCAGCAGCAAGCAGACCCTCGGCAGCGTCGGGCCCGCAGACGGCGCGGCGCGTGACGTACGAGGTCAACAACGCGGCGTGGGCGTACACCAAGTGCGCGATCCTGTTCTTCACGGCGCTGCTCATCACGTGGATCCCGTCGAGCGCGAACCGCGTGTACTCGTTCGTGCACGGGACGACGATCCCGACGCTCGAGTTCATGAGCGCGTTCGTGCTGCCGCTGCAGGGCTTCTGGAACGCCATCATCTACGCCGTCACGTCGTGGAACGCGTGCAAGAACCTGTGGGGCGACATGCGCCAGGGGAGGAGGCCGGTCGTCACGGAGCTGGTGGGCGGGATGCAGCCGCGTGGCCAGCAGACGACGTATGGTCAGGAGTTGACGGCGTCGCAGTCGAGATCGGCGCGGAGGACGAGGAAGGGCGGCGGAGGCGAGTCGGAGAGCATGACAGAGCTGGCGGGCAGTGATGGGCGGTCGATATAAAGGGTGGCTAGCATCGTACAATACAGTGTCATATTACTTCATGTGTAACGACTATCTCATTGACGAGTTCAAGGAGGGAAAGAGGGGGCTTGGTGTAGTATTAGCAGTCTAGAACCACAGGTACATATTAGATGATGGGGCCCAGCTCCAAGACAGCCATTGGGCCCATCTTTGGCGAGCTCATTGCGGTCCGGTAACTAGTACTAGCGCTTACGGGGGCAGGGTCGCGACATTGCCACCGAGGTTGTCAGATAGACAAATAGAGTTAAATCCTAGGACCTGGTATAATCCAGATTGAGAAACGGAGCGGCCTGCCTCCGAGATGCGGCAATGCGCCGGGCCGATCCCCCCATCTCGACTGCCGTTCAACTGTCATACTTGAAGGGGATGTCAATCTTCACTTGACCAAGATTACTCTTGCAAATTCCATGTTTGTTCGAATTGCATATACTATCTGTCAACTACCCATCACATCATCCCCACATAAGAATTTCATAACGTGAAGCGTCGCGCGCTGGGAACTAGACCCCAAGGCCAACCCCCAACGGTAGAGCACCTCTGCTCAGCAGCAACTCAATCATTGGCATGACCCTCCCACAAGCATCACCGCAAAGCAGCAGCCATAGCCCTGAGCCCCATCCCCACCGGGAGAGGACAGGTCCACGCATCGTCCCGCTTAGGCGCCGTTGCCGTTGTAGATGATGCGGTTGGGGCTGCCAGTTCCGGGGTTGGTGACCTTGCCGGTCGTGGCCAGGGCGTTGAGGCGGGCGGCGGCGTTGGCGGTGGTCAGGCCCTCGAGGGAGCGGAGGTAGAGGACCAGGCCGGTGACGTGGGGGGTGGCCATGGAGGTGCCCGAGATGGTGTTGGTGGCCGAGTTGGAGCCGATCCACGAGGACAGGATGGAGCTGCGCGAGAGAGGTCAGTCACCGACAATGCCAGATGATATGGTGGGTTTTGTGCTTGGAGAACTCACCTGCCGGGGGCAAAGATGTCGACGATGGCGCCGTAGTTGCTGAAGGACGAGCGGGCCCAGGCAGAGTCAATGGAGCCGACGGTGATAGCGTTGGCGGCAGAGGCGGGCGAGTAGTTGGCAGCGTTGGCATTGTCATTGCCAGCAGCGACGACGGAGAGGACACCGCTGGAGTAGGCATTGTTCACGGCAGTGTTGAAGGCGGAAGAGTATCCACCGCCTATGTGGGAGCGAAGGGGAGTCAGTCTGGGACATTGAGGGAGTCAAGTGTCAGGGGGCGTAGCCATTCTTACCAAGAGACATGCTGATGGCAGCGGTGTTGGTGCGGCCCTTGGCGATGATGTCGTTCACGGCCCAGTTGAAGCCGTCCAGGATGATGGACGTGGAGCTGGACGAGCCCTGGAAGACCTTGACGGCGATGATGGTGGTCTTCTTGGCGACACCGTAGGTCGTTCCGCCAATGGTGCCAGCAACGTGAGTGCCGTGGCCGTTGGCATCAGCATCGCTGCCGCCGACGGCGTTGTAGCCGGTAGAGGCACGGCCAACGAACTCGTTGTGAGTCGACAGGATGCCCGTGTCGACAATGTAGGCATAGGTGCCGCTTCCAGCAGAGCTGTCGTAGATGTAGCTCGTGGAGCCCGGAGTGCGGTGCGAGACGGTGCCCAGACCCCAGGGAGCGCCAGTCTGCGTGACGAGGGCGGCCGTGCTGAACTCATCATCACGAGGCTCCTCATGGACTTCGTCAAAGAGGTGCCAGACCTGGTCCGCCTCGACATCATAGACCTGGTCGAAACGTGTTTAGTTGGATGAAATAGTAGGACCTAACCATGAAGCCAAACTTACATCGGGGCTGTTCTTGATCTCCTCGATGGTGGCCTCGTCGAACTCGCCAACGTAGGCGTTGAAGTTCTTGATGTGGAACTCCTTCTCAATGCCCGAGGTGTCGCGGCGGCTCAGGCTGCGCTTGTGGACATCTCCGACCCAGGCGACGTGAGATTTGAAGTCGGCAACATCCTCCTTGAGGGTCACGATGTACTTGTTGGGGATGACCTCGGGCTTGACACGCTTGTCAGCAGGCGCGGGAGCGGCGAAGGCAGCGGGAATCGCTCCCAGGAGGAGGGCAAGGCGGCGAAGATTGACCATGGTGAAGGCAAGAGTGAGAAGGCTGGTTTGAGAGGATTGGAGCTGATGCAGATGAGGATATCTCGTCCTCAAGGGGATATCAAAGCCTCTTATATAGACATTGGAACCTACCTACCTACCTTGCATGTATCCTCTCATACATGTACCTGAGCAGGCTAGCCGAAGAATACGATGCCCATCCTCCAAGAGTATCTTACTCAAGGGATCCCTTTTCGAAGGAGACCCCTCGCCTAGCTACACGCCTAGACGGGCGATGTTCCTGCTTTGACGCCATCACGGCCATGACGATATCTGAATCAATAGTGTCGTGAGCACTGCCTTGGCGCCCCCGGCAGTGTAACCCAACCAGGCTCGAGTTTGTAATATGGGGCGGGAAAGGCGCATTCATCGGCGCGTGTTGTTTCTGAGGGGCTCCTCTGCATATTCAATGGCTTTGGACCAATCCCTCATGATGGCCATCGCGGCATCTCTCTCCCAGAAGATTAGTCCAGGAACCGATCACTTCTAGTACAGGCGATCCCGTGATAGACATGATCAGCTCCCAAAAACGGACCCTGAATGTCGGGGATTTCACGTCGATCCGGCTCGTTGCCGAGAATGCGTCCCTGAGAGTTCCCTCTACCACCTTATTTCTCTCCTCGATATCAATACTGTCTGCCGTCCCAGCCGCACCGATGCCGTCTTGGGGGTCAGCATGGAGACTATTAGCCAGTAATGGCGAGGCAAACCAGAGTTGGTGGCCACCATGACCAGGCCGGATGAGCGCCGGTCGTCCCCTGATATCCCCCGGCGCCAGATGATTGGCGAGGTGAATACCCGGATACTTTGCGGGGCGATGCGTGTGATGCGTTTGATGCGTCTGATGCCGAATCCTTGGCATTGAGATGCGCGTGCGGGCCTTTTGTTGTATCGCATCTCCCAATCGCCGCCCTCAAAGGCGCAACACCAATCGATGGAAGCAATCGAATCTCTTCTAGGCAAGTGCTAAGACGTGCCGCGAGTCGCCCGGCCGCTGCCTAGGCTGCTACTATTAGAAGGCGGCTGCTTTATTGTCCAGCGGTGCCCCCCAGGACGTCCAGCAGTGGCGTTCTAGGCCTTTGTTACCAGCTGCCGTTTTGGTGCGCAGGCCCCGTCCTGCATCAGCAACACGGAGAAGAGAAGGCTGCTCAAAGTGCATAGTACGTGTATCACGCAGTGCTTGGCAGAATAACGACATGCTCTTGACGGCAGTTGTGTAGCCGCCCATACGCTACAACTTCACTTTCCTATTGAGGCAAGACCGTAAAACCCCGCCACGTCACGCCCGTCTAGAGCAAGCCCAGAAGGTTGTTTTCCCGATAGATATTACTGATGAATACTCGGAGGAAGAGCATGCGTATGATACCTTGTACACGCAAGACGAGAAGCCAATGCTTGGAACAATGCAACAGGATGAAGCCACATTGGATTGGCCTATCCAGATGCCAATACTTACAAATCACGAGCACACGGGAGCCTTCTAGACCTCATCATGCTATGCATTATCCCCAGGGGACGCTATCGGACTTCCTATTCCCCTAACACCTTCAGTTCAGCCACATGCACGTTTGATGGTCTAGCCACCTTCTATCTTTGACTAAAATATAGATTAAAGTTGTCCCAATCGCCCACTTCTGTGTCTGCGGCGGAGAATACATTCAGTCCTATGGTAACATTGAAACCTTATCTATCGAGGGAGTGTATCCGATCTGCAAAGGACCAAAATAAAGTTATGGAAGCGAAGCTCTCCGTTGCAACATGGAAATGGAGTGCACCCTCACACCTCCGAAGAGGTAAAGATGAGACATACACGCCTTTGAGACAATTACATAGAACCCCTCGTCTATCACGTGCGACGATATGTGGTAGCAAATACTAGGTTTAGTTTACTTCTCATATATAATATTTCTATTACGCCTATCCAGAACTCCTTCGTCTAGTTTTATTGTGAACAATGGCCTCTCAGATCAAAAGGAATATTGAGGGTACCTCCAAGGCGTGATGGTTTTAATTGGTGTACTAGTAGGTAGCTCTGTCCGCTGTCTAATTAATCATTCACCATACTCGTAGTGGTGTGCTGGGTGGCGGGAGCCGGAGGCCCGGAGGCCACAGCTTTGCTTTCAGACTTGGCGTTCAGGGGCCATGGACCATTCGGGGAGAACCCAGCTTCGCAGCGACTAGAGGTTCTTTGTTATATGTATATAAGACGGGCATCCATGCACAGGTTATTGACGCCGACATAACCATTATCAACTTTATCACTTTACGCGGTTGTTGCCCATCTTGCGCAGGCTAGCCTAGCCTCTTATTGCATGCATCTCGACCTAGGCGTCTTTCTAGCATTCTAGCTAAGAAAGCGACACTACGAAGACTCGTTATATGCACCGATCATCTGTACGGGCAATATTACACCCAACCCAACCCATCGACACCACCGAGATCTTCTATTTTCAGTGTTGTTGGCGTTATGTTGTTGATGGCCCCCCACACATGGCCTTGTTCCTGCGGGTCCCCTGTGTGGGTGTGTTATGTAGAGTGACAAGTGTGTCGCCCAGTCTCCCTCCAACTCAATACATTGTACCTATCGAACAAATAATAAGGTACCTATATACTAGGAAATCACGGCGCTTGAGGACACACGTGAATTTTCAATCCCGGCCACTCTTCAATTCATCATCCCAGTTGCTGATATTTCTTCTTTACGAGAAACGTGAACATGCTACATGTAAGCACTGCAATGAGTAGGCAGCGAGCTGATATGGCGCGATCGCGAAATGAATTTTGACGCAGTCTCACTCATCGCCCGTGGTAATGATTACTCACCAATGCGGTGGAGAACCGGCGAGATTGATTTCCTCGGCCCCGATTCACAGTCGTTGTAGATGCTTCATCTACTGCTACTCCATCAATACCCCAGGCCTTGGTATAGCAAACCCTGACCACATCACCACCATGTCACCCACGCAGCTCCTCGACCTACCGGTAGAATGCCTCCAAAGGATCCTCCACGAGACGCTGCCAGAGGGCTTCGAGGGCGCGTCGCTGTCATGCAAGGCCATGCACGCAGCCAGCACGCGCTTCATCGAGGCCCACAACCGCCGCCGGAAGCGATTCCGGGATTTCTTTTGGTCTAAAGCTCAACCCGAAGGCCGAGACAAGGTTGACAGGACTCAGCCGGTCCCTGACGCATGGTGGGACGAAGCATCTCGCGAATCGGGCTACATCATCCCCGGCCCTCGTCGACTGCTCGAGGCCATTGCCGACGAACCGGTGCTGGCGCGCTATATCCATACAATCAAGATGACAGGCATCGCCTCTATGTACTACTACCTGCCCTCCCGTGGTGATGATAACGGTTATGACAGCTGCGGCGATTACTTCTGGAGGCTGCCCCAGATGCCTGTCTCAGACCGGCTGCGTGAGCTTGTGCGCGCATCGCCTGATATTGCGGCAGTCGGTGGTGATCCTGACGTCTGGATTCGTGCCTTTGATACGAGAGGCGATTTGGATGGTCTGCACCACGGTGAAGGGGACGAGCCGGTCCCTAGGTGGTATGAATCCTTCTTGCTGACCTTGCTGCCCAATGTTACGACCCTGCAGCTCCCAAATGAATGGGGTAACTTATCCTACGAAATTTGGAAGGATTACTGGAAGGAATTTGAGCCCATACTGGACCGGATCGTGAAGAGGGCCAACGACCCTTTGCTCCCAGATGCCGCACTGTCGCGTCTATCAGTCCTTTTGCCCCAAAAGGGGCCTGATTATGAAGCACGAGACTCGCTCTCAGACAATTGCCTACTCAACGGTATCCAGTCGCTGCAAGAGCTCCATTATGGCGGCGCAGTCGCGCTCAACGATGGCTATACCGGCATAGCCTTCGAGCCAAAATACGAGGAATGGAGCCGGAATATCGAAATTGTCGAGCTGGATGGTGTCGCAATTGGCTCGCGCGAGCTGGATCACTTTCTCGCCCTCGCCAACAAGGGCTCTAGTCTGCGGGTCTTCCATCTCGTCTACGAAACCAAGTGGCACGGATGCGGCTTTGAATGGGATTCGGGCGCATGCCTGGCTGCCATCCAGCGAAACTGTGCCGAGTCCCTCGAGGAGCTCCTCGTCACCAACATTGGCTTTTATAACACGGATGGCCAGTGGACGACACTTGATGACATGACCGAGTTTCGCCAACTCAAGCGCATCCATCTCGACGTCAATATACTTTGGGGGCCGGCGTATGACCCCGAAGCACCCTGGGGTTACGAAAGTGACGAGGACGAAGACTTCAGGAGTCCTGCGTGGCCGTCACTCGTGAACACGCTGCCAAAGTCCATTGAAAAGATTCATCTTCACCTCCAGACCTTGACGTCTAATAGCCCCAAACTCATCCGCAAGCTGTTTGCAAACCTTGCGGCCGAACGTTCCACCAAGCTGCCCAACCTCCAAGAGATTGTCCTCTTCAAGTCTGCAGCAAAACATCTAGACAACAAATGCCAAGCTGCTGTTGACTTTGCACAGAGTCATGGTTGCCGCATAGCCCAATATAAGGAATACAGCTTTTCCCCCTGCTTAAAAGCATTAGACCACCGCTTTGACCTAGATGACTATTGACGATATCCCGACGGAAAGGTAATGCGGTAAGGGGCCCTCTGGTATAAGTGGCATACGTGGTTATATACGCAAATAAACTTCAATAAGACTTGCCAGCGTTGTGTAACAGTGGTGATACTAGGGCTAAATATGACGGAGGATACCCATGTGGTTCCCCCAGGACGTAATTATGTGTAGATCACGTTATAATAGATATAAGTTAACTACCAATATAGCGCCCAATGTCTAGTCACATACAAGCGATAGGATGTCTGCCATAGAAGCACGGCCTTCGGGATCTGTGACCACCATCATCTCGATAATGTCGATAAAGGTGTCGAGGTTATTTGTAGTCCTATCAAATTTACGAATGCGTTCAAGCCCGGTCGACGATTGTTGGTTTCTAGCAGATGGAGAGAAATCTATCAATCAGAACAGCAGAGTTAGCGCTATAGCTAAACATGATATGCCATTATTAGAGTGATATGGATCACTTAACCTTTTGGATCAGTCAAGAGTTCTACCCAAGGCTGCGGCACCGGCCCGGCAACTTCTATTGAGGGACACAAAGTATCACCCAAGCTCCATGCGGATCCTTCCCGACCCAAAAGCCTCCTATGAACTTCGACTTCTAGGGGACAGATATAACTTGGAACAGCACCCCAGAACTCAGGTAAGACATTAGCCGCCTAATGTCCTAGACGAGAGTCAAGACATGCTGCGCCACGTGTTGAAAATTGAAGATAAAAGAGCAGCATTAAGAGATCAAGACATCCCGAATCCCGAATGTGACTGTTACTTCTCCTCATGGGGGCAACCCATGGGGACAATGCGAGCGAATTGTATCAAAGAAACTTATAATTCAAGTCCTTCAGCAGTATCCCTACTTACTACTAATGATACCAGCATCAATGACGTCGTTTCACCGCGGCCAATTCCACCCATTTCGAGAAGGCGGTTCCTCTAAACCCTTGCCTAGACATTACCTCTCTTTCACCTTTCTCTCGTTCCAGAGGACTACATAGACCGAGTGGCCCTAACAAAAAAAACCTTTTAGAAACAAGCCCGTACCGAACATCAATGGATTCAAACAGCATCCAGGAGCGTCGCGCGGCGAGAGTGCTGTCCAGATTCTTGTCACGGCTACTCTGCCTCTTCTCGCGCCCGCTGCGTTTCATGTAGCTTCTTTAGTGTCTCTTGTAGCTTCTCCAAATTCTCTTCTCGCTGCGACTGCGCCTGCTGTATTGCCAGCTGTTGCTGGAGTATCTCCTGTTCTTCATCGTATAGTTTCCGTTGCAGCCGTCGGAGGTGTTTGCTTGTGCTTTCTCGCCTCTTCTGTGCCTCCACTATCCGATCTTGTTCCTCCACTATCCGCTGCTCTAGCACTTGCAGATGCTCTTGGTGATATTCTCGCTGGCTCTGTGCCTCTTGTATCTGCAGTCGGTCCTTGGCAATCTGTTTCTGCTCCTCTTGGACCTGGGTGTCCAGCTCTCCTATGACTTTCAGTGCGGCTTCCCGGTTCTTTTGCTCCTTGAGTATATGTTGTTTCTCCTTTTGGATTTGACGCTGTATCTCTTGCAGGTGTGACCGTGCCTCGTGTCGCTGCCGCCGTGCCCTGAGTATATTTCGTCGTTCTCTTTGAATCTGCTCTTCCAACTCTTTGAGGCTCTGTCGTAACTCTTCTCGGGCATTCTGTGCCTCTTGCTCCTGCGGCTGCGGACCTAGCTCTTCTTCTCGCCGATTTACCCTTCTGGCGAGTTGCTGCGCCTCCCGGAGTACCTGTTGCAAGAGGCGCTGAAGTTCTCTTAGTGTGAATCGACCCATAGTATAAAAGCGGAGTGCTGGCGGGAATGTTTTGCTGGGGTGTGTGTGGTTGATGAGTCCAACTTGCCAGAACAGCTGACACAGATGAATGATCTGGGCGAGTATTTACTTACCTACCTTGGCAGAGTAAATAAAACACGTAAGGTGCACAATTAGGCAGGTAGGTAGGGCAGAACCTATGTGGCATCTGACGCCGCACATTTGCAGAAGGATGATGAAATTCCCAGAGAAAGGGCAGGAAGCTGGCGGGTAGAGTTCATCCTCAGACTACCTGTCGTTAAAGTAGGTAAGGTAGCTGCAGGTGCCATGGAGTGGCGAATTTGCGAGATCAATCATGGGAAGGGACAGATATGGACCGTACCTCTAGCAGTGTTCTTGTCCCCATGCTTTACTTCCTGATAATAGGTACCTACCTGATCAGATATGAATCCATGAATGTAGACAACCCTTGCGATGCGAGTTCCAAAAGGATGGGTAAAAGCTACGTTTGAGTGGCTGATCTCACCTTCACAGAATATCTCGTGACCTCATCACCTAAAATGGGCATCGAAACACTTCACGATGCACATAGGCTCCGATCAAGTTCCTTTCCATATTGCGTCTGCGCTCTCTAAAACGACACGAAAAGGCACTCCATCTTGTGTTCATTAAATGTCCCAACTTCTACTTAAGATGGCCCAAGCGAATCGCCATTTCAGTCAAGGGCCAACTCCACAGGATCATTCATAGAAGAGTCCAAGCTCCGTAACAACATCAATTCTACCTTCAGCTAGATAAGGTAACCATGTTCCCCAGAAGCAATATCAAACAGATCCAGAACTGCCCAAACTACCAAAACCCCAGCCGTCTACCTCGTCGTGGCATACATAGGAAATGATGCTTGATGGATACGCCAATCCCAGCCTGCTCCAAGCGTGTAGATGGCCCTTTCTCCGTAAAAAGCGAAGCCACAAAGGTCATCAAGTCGTGGCCTCATTGTCCTCATCTTCTGTAGTCTCACCGCCCTCATCATCGAACCTCACCCGATCGAGGATCCACTCGTGCGCCTCCTCGGCGTGGATCTGCATCATCCTGTTAAGCCCGACGGCCTTGCTCCGCACGACAGTCCCGAAACGCCGCTTGGATATCTTCCGCTCCAGGTCGGGGTCGGACCAGCAGGCGTGGTCCGCCGCCACATAGACGCGTGAGTTCTCCTTGTACCAGGCTGAGAGGCGGTCGTCAATATCAGACTTGACGGCGCGCAGGCTGCCGGTGACAAAGTTGACGACTCCCGAGATGCGATCTTTGCAATCTACGTCGTTGCGTTAGATTGAGTCACAAGGCGAGGGGGCGGAAAGATACTTGCCTCTGTTTATGAGAAGAACCTTGGCTCCGAGGTAGGCATTACCTACGCCCATAATGAACAGCTCGTCCGCCCGGAACATCTGGATATAATTGTCCCAGAGGTAGCAAACGAGTGACCGGATCTCCTTCTCTAGTTCCTTTTCCTTAGATACAGGAATGAAAGCGTCTGTGTCCTGGGAGCAAGTCAGAAAATTGTCAAAGTTGACTCGGCTGCTAGGTGATGAACCTCTTCTTGCGTAATGTAGCCAGGGATGTTGATGTCCATGACGCCAAAATCTTCCTTGACTGCCCAGTCTATATAGTCGGTCACGCCATCCACCTGCATTGTCAGCTCGTATTCACAACGCGGTGGTATTCAACTACTCACCACCCATGCGTTATGAGGCTCCAGTGTTGAGTCAATAGCATCTTGCTGAGCCAGCAGTTGGGGGCTGACAACAGTGTCAGTGAAAGATTAGGGTTGACAGCTGCTAATACTCACGGATCGTGTATAATAACCAACACCTTTTTTGCCCTATCAAGATCAGGCGTGACGAGAACCTGATTCTCAAAAGACTTGTACAGGTGCTGCCTCTGCACATACAGCGGCGTCATATTATGTTTAGCCTGTAGGACCTGCCGTTGCGCGTTGCGGATCACGTCGTGCAATCTCTCGCCCTTCAAGTTCTGCGTCTGGGGGACATCAACAACACCCTGGCGCATGCACTCCCAGTGCGGTGCCTGGTACGCCTGCACCTTGGCCAGCATGCGCGCCGCCTCTTTGTTGATCTTGGGGAGCTGCATTTTAGGCGGTGGCTCTCCCATGAGCGTCCTAGCCACAGCTACAGCCGAGTTGGAGATGGCGCGCAGGTTGTAACCACCCTCGAGACAGACGGCGACGCGGCCGCCGGCCAGAGACATGAGCATGTGTGTCATGTGGGCGTAGCACGAGGGCGTGACGAAGCAGCCGCCCAGCTCGTCGCCGTCGGCGGCATCGAAGCCGGCAGAGATGACTACAAGATCTGGATTAAACTCCTGGGCGATGGGCATAACAATCTTCTGGAAGGCTGCCATGTACTCGCCGTCACCCATGCCCTGGTCATGCCAGCCAATGTTGACATTTTTCCCAAGGCCCACGCCGATGCCACAGTGCTCGATGCCACCATCCGGTGTCATGGGGTTCGGTGGCTGGCCAGGGTAGAAGTGTCCATTCTGGTAGACATGAAGAGAGATGTAGAGGACATTGGGATCGTCATAGAAGATATTTTGGATGCCGTTTCCATGGTGCACATCCCAATCTAAGATCAGGACTTTGCGGCATGTCTGAGGAAAGTCCTTTTGGCAGACCCGAACAGCCACGGGGACGTTGTTGAAGAAGCAGAAGCCCATGGGGCTGTCGAACTCTGCGTGGTGCCCTGGCGGCCGTATGACGGCAAAGGCATTCTTCACCATGCCCGCCACGACGCTCTTGCACGTATCAATGGCACCACCTGCGGACAGCCGTGCCACAGCATGGGACATGGCTCCTACGTATAGTGACTCGCGGCCCTGATCATACCGCTTCGTCAGCTCCCTAAGCTCTGACGTGCTCAGGTGCTCGATCTTCTCCACCCACGCCAGGTGAGCGGGAGAATGAGCCAGGCAGATCTCCTCCCGCGTCGCGTTACGTGCCGGTATGCGCCACATGTATCGCGTTGGCGTCTCCCTCAGGATACGGGCCATGGCTGATTCCGGGCCTGTGTAGATGAGACCCGCGCGCTTGAAAGCCTCGAAGATCTCGGAGATGCGACGCGGATCTTCCGGATGATGGGCACCTGGGCTGAAATCGGCGTTCATGTGCATCTTCATGCGGACATCGTAGCAGCATCCTGTGGGAAGGAGACCTCGCCTGCGAAGCTGCTCAATCGCGAGGCTCTCGGGATCAGCCTCAGTCTCCTCGTCAAAGCTCCTATCGTCGGAGGTTGGCGACTCATCTCGCCCATCCACGACATTGCTCGCCCCATTATCGAGATCATCGGGCCTGTCCGCATCTCCCATGTGGTGATCCTCACCATCCATGCGCTGGGCGCCCTCCATGACAGGCCACAGAGAGGAGTGATGTGCCGAGGTTCAAGTTTGCTATGAAAGGCTCCAATCGTTCACCTCGAGCTCGAGATGGGAATGGTTCTGAGCCTGTCCTTTATCAGCCACCTTGTTACTTGTTGGTGGATAAGCGCAAACGACAGGAGGATGCAGACTGGCGGAGGGTTCAGAAGGAAATTGTGCGATTTAAGTTCGCCTGGCCACATTGACCGGCGCGAGTGAAGCGAGGGCTACCGTGCCAGCGTCGCAGGCCCAATGTGCACGCCTCTTCAATGCAGAGCGAAGGGAAACGACCACGAGGAGGGAAAGAGACACACGGGTGCAGTGGCTGGGGGTCAAAGGGGCAGTGAAGCTCAAGACATACCTAAGTACGGTACGCAGCCACAGCCAAGGATATGCGCAACCTCACCTCACCGCGTCGCGATCGTCGCTTAGTGAGTATAGAATCGCGGCAACGATGCCTTACAGCCTTCCCTGGTATGTGGCTTCGGGGCGTGGATTCACTGGGCGACGTTGCGCCGCGGTGAGCTGCGCTGCAAGGCGACGGTGCATGCAAAGGGTGAGATGGGATTTGATGGCGGTTCTTAGTTGAGCCTCTGAGGGAGAAAATCACTGATGGCTGGGGGAGTCTTTAGTGGGCGACCACCACTACCAAACCACCACTACCACCACGGCTCGACTACATGAGATGTCCACGCTACTACCCGGTGGACTTGCAGTGCACATGTATTAGGCACCATCTCACCCTGAGTGATGGTCTTTGGCAGAATCAAATCCTGAAATAAAAATGAAAGCATATCTACTGATCAATCGCAAGAATACATCTATGGCCAATGTTTGATCCGTAGCGGGGTCTGTTGGCATGTCACCCTCACCTATCAGGTAAATACGCCCAGGCACTCAACAGGAGGACAGTGGCTGGTAATGAAGAGTAAAAATCTCATATTTTCATTCTCACCCTGTAAATCAAACGGTAAAAGGACGGTTCTAAATGTGAACATCGCCCATCAACTAGAAGTGAAACCAACTACCAGCACTATGCCCCAACCGGATAGGACGGAATCAGGTGCGCCCGCTCAAACGCGATATGGCGAGCATGTTCCTCAAGACATGACCCATCATCTCCCCTGGGCGAGTACTGTGAGAAGGATCGCACAAACTTGAGCCCCTCCGGCAATGAACCATGGGGGCTACCATCGCTCCCATAAGCCACCCTCTCCTTGTCGCGCTCGTCATCAAAGTCGATGATGCCCCCAGCGCTGTCCGACGCGAGGCTAGGAACCTTGTCCATCCATTGGCGCTCGTCAAGGACACAGCGGACCGCGACCTGAATGGACTCTTGGTCAAAGGTGAAGTTTGGATGCCGCACGCGGATTTCCGAGATCAGCCTCTTCGCCGGGTAGCTGTAGATGTTCTCAAAGTAATGCATTAAATCCTTGGGTCCCAGCTTTATGTAGGTTTTGACAATGCGACCCCAGCGGCTTTGGTCATTCCAGCTGTCTGTCAAAGACTGCGCTCGGTCGACGCTGTCGATCAGCGCTGGCTGATCAGAGTACTGCTATATTGCTAGTCAGCGGAGGGAATCGCATGTCAAGTGAAGTTCAACTCACGTTTTGCTGATTTGGGTCTAGGCGGGGGCAGATGTAATGTAGTATCACATCTTTCATAGTCTCCACCAAGTCCATTAACTCCAGTAATTCGCTCGTGGAGTGATGGCGCATTTGGTTCGTCCGGATATCGTCGACAAGCGGCTCGGGAAGCCCTATCCGTGGACGTGGAAGATCACCGTGAAAGTAGGTGCCGTAGAGCCACCATCTATAGAAAGCGCGACGAAAGCGCTCCTTCTCGTGGGGCCTTAGGCTGCGACAACTTTCTGGCTCGTAAAACCATCTCATTGACGGAAACAGCTCCTCCCACTTGCGTACAAGCTGACAGTGCTTTATAAGAGGGCCAAAGTCCTTCTCAGTCAAGGTGACTGTCCTAGTCCCGGAGGCGACTGGGCCACTTGGCCTGCGTCCGTTAACCACATGGTTGAAGCTTCCTTGGAATTGAACAGAAGCGGGGGAACCGGATGCCAACACAATGCCCGGGTCCCCGACAAACCGCTGGAAAAGAACTCTCCGTGGCATATACGTCCCTCCATGCGTGCTGCTGAGGTCATTAGCTGACGCAGTGTAGACTTGCAGCAGTTCATCAAACGGGCTAAATCCGCGAACGAGGGCCGGGACCAATATGGTGGCCTTTTTATGAGTAAGCAGCTCGTGAAAGAACTTGCTGACGAGTGACAGGTCGTAGATGCTGCTGATATCAAGATGCCGATAGATGTCGAGGAGAATCTCCATGGGGAAGCCTGTAAGGCCAACGGTATCTCTGGTGGGGCTGTCCATTTTAAGCGCTCTAGTTAATACTGGATGGAGGTGTTAAACGTCGGTGTTGACGTTGGTGTTGCTGTAATAAAGAGTTCGAAACCTGTTCCTGTCCACCCCGACTGTATCAAATTGAAGAATTATTGAATATTGGATGCAATGGAGGACGCTTCTTTCTTTCAAGATCCAATCCAAAACTCCAGAACCGTCTATAAATGATTCTAAAGCGCAGACACAGTGCAACGACAACCTGCAGCATATTAGAATGAACACGCAATAGCGATTGATGAAGTGCCTTACAGGATGTGATGGGCATTCCTAGATTGTACAAAAGTAAAATAGGTTGCGATGATGTGGGTGAGCAGTTAACAACTACCCACAACGCGGCCGATAACTCGTTCGAGCACCGGATTCGATGAAGCCCAAGAAGGTTGATCTTAGGGCCAAGATAATGAGAAAACTTAACCACAACGCGCGACTATACACAGTCGCAGAACACAGGACCTGCAGAAGTCCCGCGTAGCCTCACGGTGAGAATATCACCGAGAGCGTCGAGTCTAAGGGCTTATTTTCTAACTACCCCGGCGTTGGGGCTTGAAACGGTGCGAGTGTTGATGGATCGCAGCATCATGGGAGATGCAGATGAAGGAATGGGTAGCCCCATAATATTGGGACGACGCGCTGCTCTGTTTGCCATGCCGAGCATGTGAGCATGTGAGCAGGTGCGTTTTTGATGAATTGGAAGAGTGTTGTTGATGGAAAAAGGAGGGTGTCGACGTTGAGGTGAAACCACCTGCCGTCGATACCACCCATAACCTGGTCGATGCAATGTCCGAATATTTACCGCCGACGTCATGGCCCATGACTCAGCAGCGTTACCCCGTCAGAGGGCACATCAATATCGGAGAGGTTCTTGTGTGCGCGTATTTCCCAGTATTCTGACAGTGGTGTTTCTAATATCTGTGGTCCAAATGTATGTCCATGTTGCAGCTGCAAGGTGCCATTAACAGAACTAGTCATCCTAAACTCCAACGCCCGTGGGAAAGCCCCTGACCAACCACTCCTTAGACATCCTAAGAAAACAGCATCTTGGTATCCAGGTCGTCCTTCTGCGGGCGCTGCCCCCCCTGGGTCCTCAGACCCAGATTGCCCTTTCTCGTCAACCGTCCCAGTGACTGCTCCGCCCGCGCATTGTGCCTCGTCGCCTTGTTCCTCCGAATGTCCGCGCGGACCTGGTTCGGCGACACAAACTCGCGATTCTCGTAAATCACGGGGCCACCAAACGAGCCCTCCAACACACAGATCGGCTGGAGCACAAAGCGTGGGCCCAGTTCGACAAGAGAGAGATCCGCATCCTTGCCAGGCGCGGGGGCATCGCCGGCCGGCTTGAGTTTTGACTGCTCCTCCTCGTTGATCTGGTAGCTGCGCACCCATATCTTGCCGTCGGCGACGCTGAAGCTCATGACGTGGTCGATGAAGGGCTTCGACTTGCGCGCACCCTGGGGGACACCAAACGTGTGCGTGAACAGCTCCTTGATGACTCGCAGGTGCGGCTGCTTCTCGAAGGCGGCGTCAAACGATAGGATCGGTCGCGAGCCCTTGAGGCAGTTACCCGTAAAGTGAAGTTCCTCCATCGTGTGCACTATGGCCTTGTCAGTATATGTGCGACATGAGAATGCAGCGATGGTCTCGTACGGTTCTGGACGTGCATCTTGACGGTTGGTCCATTGGGGACCTTGCTGATCCACATGTAAAGATCCTTCCCTTTGCGAGCCTATCCAGTGTTAGCTATTGTAGAATATTGACTACGCGCCAGTAGGAGCGCACCTCGAAAAATAGGACGTTGTTGCAGTTGTAGAGTTCGGCTAGCTCGTTGAGCTCGTACAGCTTGGTCTTGGAGTCGAACTTGGCGTCTTTCCGGCTGTGCGGGAGCATCGAAGTGAGATCGTTTAGGAGATGGCGGTGCCTGGAATAGTTCAGAATGCTGCTCCCGCTCGAGACAGAGCTGTGCGAGGTGCTCACCTGTATGTGACGCCGCGAGAGGACAGAGCCAGCACGCGCTGCTTGTTCTTCTTGATGCCATTGCTCGGTGCCTCCGGCTTTTTGCTGTCCGTCTTGGACAGAGATTTGTAAACGGCTGCCATTGCGGATGATGAGAAGGGCTGCGAATTCAGGTGGTCGGGCGAAGGATTATGTGGTTGCTTGGTATCCGTACTTTGATCGCGGGCAGAGAGACCAAGAAAAAAAAATTGGCGGAGGCGGGTTGCGATAAGCTCTTATCGGATGCCAACGTGGGGACCTCGGGGTGGGCTAAGGCAGGTTGACTGCGTGCCTTTTGACGCCGAAATAAGTGGCTATGCCTAAAGCGATTAATAGGACAGGACATCGGTTAATCATGCCGCGCTACGTAGTTCGTTTACAATTATCATCATTACTACGTACTAAGTATTCTCTGGTAACTTGAATGTGACTGTCACTAAAACCGGTTTAGATCTTTCCCACGCCTTCCCCCGGCGAACCTGGGAACAATTGACAATGTACGGATACCTAACTTGGCCTCGGATGTCTCATGTTCATGTTCAGTTCACCGAGTAGAGCAGTCAAGATAAGCAATAAGCATTAACGGGTTCATCCAGCTACGTAAAGCGTAGGTTTCGTAGCGATCGTCGAGCGCAAGAACCATCCGCATACAACCTAACCGTCGTGACAAGAAATTTGAACAAAAGAAAGTCGATAGTGTTGGCGCCTTTTCTAATATCAAAGAAAGCGATGTGAGGGCCGAAACCAACGATATTTCCTCCGGTCTTCCTCAATGTTATGCGCCCACCTAGTCTCTCTCGTTATTTGGCGAAGAAGAAGTCATTTCCGTGGAACATCTGAGACGTCTTGGCAGGGCTTAACCCGCCCTAATGCGCAACCGTTCTCGACGGCCGGAAGATGCATCGTGGCCGTGACCCGCAGAGACAGAGCCACCTGTTCAGCAGCACTTGCCGTCCTTGGGGGCTTCGTTCTCCTTGGACGGGTCGATCTTGATACCGGTCCCGGCCATGGGGGCTTGGCTGCCCTCGGCGCTGTCGAGGGCTTTGCTAGACACGATTCGGTAGATCTCTGTAAGCACAAACATTAGCTTCCATATACTACCCGTATCGGTGGAGAGATTGGCGAACCAGTCAGGATGTTCTGGAAAGCCAGCTCGACGTTGCTGGCATCGAGCGCAGAAGTCTCGATGAATGACAGGTGGTTCTCGCCTGCAGGGGAGTTAGCTGGTCCTGGCACAAGCTGGGGTTGGAAAACGGCATACTAGCGAAGGCCTTGGCCTCCTCGGTGGGGACCGCTCTCAGGTGCCTCAAATCGCTCTTGTTGCCGACCAGCATGATGACAATGTTGGCGTCGGCGTGGTCACGAAGCTCCTTCAGCCACCGGGTCACATTCTCGTACGTCTGGTGCTTGCTGATGTCGTAAACGAGCAGGGCGCCAACAGCGCCGCGGTAGTAGGCGGAGGTAATGGCGCGGTAGCGCTCCTGGCCGGCGGTATCCCAGATCTGGGCCTTGATGGTCTTGGAGTCGACCTGGATCGACCGGGTAGCGAACTCGACGCCGATCGTCGACTTGGAATCGATGTTGAACTCATTGCGGGTGAATCGACTCAGCAGATTGGACTTTCCGACTCCTGAGTCTCCGATAAGGACGACTGCGGGCCACGAATGTTAGCATGGTTGGGTTGCGATGCTGGTCGAGGGAGGTCGAGGGAGGTCGAGTTAAGGGGGTGGGGGGAATAGCGCACCCTTGAAGAGAAACTGGACGAAGGCATGAGGTCAGCTATTATTGTGCGCAGATGTGGGAAGAGCGAAGAGATGGGACGCACATCATATTCGTCGTTGGCCATGTTGGCGGTTGGCGTGGAATACAAAATGGGCGGGCAAAGGACGTCGTTGTCGGGTTGCAGAAGTACAGCTTGCTGACCGGTCGCTGGATACCTAGGTAGGTGGACTTGGAAGTGGCTAATGTGGAGAGGAGAGGATGCGGCACCAACAGCACCTTTTGCCCATCAAAGGCCGCCCACGTTATCCGCAGATAGGCGACCCTCAGAAATCTGGGGCGCAGCAACCACCGTCTAACCCTGCTCCTGGCCTCGTCCAGGCGCTTGGCGCAATCGCACAGAACCATGTGATGGTGCCTGGAATGAGAGACAGTGGTACCTTTTTGCAAGGCAGCAAAACCACCGTATTCTGCTGCCTATCCTCGTGCGCCGCACTTGGTAACACAGGAGTCTCTTCGTCATCGACTCCACGACGCACTATCAGAACCAATCCGAGATGCTTGTACACCGCCTACGGTCTATCCAGCAGCTCGACTACAGCATGTGAGATTTGGGTCTGAATCTAGCAGCCTAAGCGACAATTCCGAGCTTGATGTAATAGACTATTGATGTTTTTCGCTTGGTTTGCCTACGCAGCCTCTATTCCTTGTCTGCCAGAAGCTGAAGTAATTGTTCTAGTGACAAACAAGACAAACAGGACAAACAGTGCCTGCTAGCGAGCAAATCGCGGCACCCAATAGGTATGACCTACCGATGCCATAAAGCACCTGAGCTTCCGCCTTGCCAGAGGATACTGAGATTAGAATCTGGAATTGGCGCCCCTATGGTACGGACTAATGCTGCCTAGGTAGGTAGGTTGGTTTTCAGGGCCGACGTGGTTTTTGGTTCACTGCAATTTTAGCCTGGAGGTCTGCCACAGCCCACGTTTTTGGGTCTAGGTGTTGGCACTGCTAGATCAGGGAACGCGTCAAGAAAGCCGCCGCCATTTCCTGCCTTCAAGACCCTTACTCGTACGCACCTACCTCAAACCCTCGTACCCCCCCCCCTTGGGCGCTTCTGCGAAGTGCTCCTACCACGCTCATCTCTTTCTCTGAACCTCACCCTAGCTTGATTCTCTTCCGTTTCTTTCAGTCTTTTGAGCCGGCTGCATCCTATTGTGGTGATCTGGTTCCCCAAGTTTTCTGTGAACAACCTACCAATTCTTCGAGGCAGCTGCCAACAATGCTCGCCGCTTGAGCGGTACCTTATTCACGGCAACCCGAGAAGACCTAATAGGATCACCGCCTTCGTTTTAGGCTATTTTTCTCGGCAGCCACGTTGGAGAGAGGCGCTTCATTGCTGTATTTACAGTTGCCTATTCATCGCCAGCTGCCTATTCATCGCCAGCTGCCTATTCATCGCCAGCTTCCCAACGCCGAAAAAAAGATGGATGCAAACACAGACAACCTTTCCACAACCTCTACACTAGAGGAGGTAGAAAATTCAGAAGACGAATTCACTCCAGAGGGGATCATAGCTGAGGGATTGATTAAGGGCGAAATTCGGTATCTCGTGGACTGGACTGGCTACTCTCTCCATCAGGCAACATGGGAACCCCCTAACCATCTCAACGACGAGCTACTGAATGAGTGGGCAGAGAAGAAGGCGAAAATAAGTCGGCACGAGGCAAAAGGATTCAAAATTCGACACTGGAAGCAAGCAGCCGCACGGGCCCTTTGCGAAAAGCATATTCGTCATGAAAGGCGTAATGATCTCCGCATCAGTCGAGGCGAGGAACCGACTGACTGGGTGCCCCCACTGGAGCAGCGACTTCAATACATGGACGACTATTATCCAAAAGACCCAACGGATGACGAGGTTTTGGACTCTGAAGAGGATGATATTGACTTAAATCGGCTTGACAACTCGACTAGACACCAACCTAGTGCTCAGAGCACAGTGTCATGCGCCGCCGGCCCTGCAGCCCAAACCCATGGACAGACTGAGATAGTCCCGTCCGGAAGCGCATACTCAAACAAGGAGCGGCTCTCTGACAATGCTACTTCGACAGAGTCGAATACAGTCATAAAGGACCCTTCATTAACACAACCCCCAGTCACGAATAAAGGGAAGAGCCCTTTGATTACCCAGCCCAAAGCAACAAAAGGCCCAAGCGAAAAAAATACTCTGCAAAAAGGTCCCAAAGACGCCTCGATTCCAACGACCAGGATTCTATCAGGCTTGAAGGCTAAAAAGGCTGTCCCTGCCAAGGGCCTAGCTGAAAGTAAATCGTCTGCTTCCGCAATGGCGCTTGAAATTACCGGCAACGTCTTTTCTGGGGGGATCGAACGCAAGCAGCGGAAGAGTCTGCAGGACCAGTCTTTGGATCCTAGCAAGGGACAGAAACTCTTGCGCCATCGCTATAACAGGATCCTCGAAAAGAATTCAAGAGACAAAGAGAACAGTGCCCCGGCTCAGGTACCGAAGGGTTTAATCTCATTGGATCCGAAGGCTCCTCATGCTGCAACCCAAGCCGTGACCTCTCCACAGGACAAACCCAATACCCAAGATAACCTTGTTGGAGAAGCGATGGATATAGATACTAGTCAACCTGTGCCTCCACGAAAAGGTTCTCTAAAACGTACACCTACCGACGATGCTACCGGAACGGCTGAAGAATCCCAATCTCACTCCCGAAGGAACAAGTCAGTACGCTGGGACGAAAATATCCAGCGAAGATCCCCCGAACCGGTGAAAGGGATGAGCCCGGAACCGAGCTTGTTTCTTCCAGGCGATTGTCAAATGCATTCTCCTCTAGCCATGAACGAGGACGACGAGGAAGAGGACGCGATCCCGGCGAATCGGTTTCGCGTCCGGGGTTCACCGCCCCCCTCCAAGGGACGAGAAAGTCGGGACAATAGCATACCAAGAGTGGACCTGCAAAATATATCAAAGCCCTGCCTTCTGGGTGTTAAAGCATCACGATCGATCAACCTTGTTTTTCAAAGCATTCCACGGACTGCACCTCATCCCTGGGTGGCTGACTTCAGAGCTCGGGACCGCCTGATCTTCAGTCATAGATGCACCGCACAAGACTTTGCACAGCAGTTCCGAAGACTCCCAAATCAACACCCAAATCTGGCCTGCGGCAGTGTTTCAGCCCCGACCGATCAGGATGCTCTAGAAATGGTGGCAAACCGAATGAAGCTGGGATCCCAAGGGGTTCTTTGCTATGCCACCCAGTACTGTGTTCTTATTTTCCCCCTCAAATCTGAAGAGTGGGAGTTTGAGGCGTCGCGCACCGCCAGTGGCGGTCCGCTCCAGTATATCGTGTTTGACCCCACGAACCTGATGGGGACAGACCTCGCAGCGAGCGGGGACTTGAACCTCCCCAGTCACGAGAACTGGGATATGATTTTACCCAAGATTCTAGGACAATTAACCAATCTGGATTACCAAAGGGTATTTCCATCCCACCTTCAAATTTCTGAAAAGCATCATATTTTTCTTGCTTTCCCCCCGACAGCTATGGCAGAAGCTAGACTCCTCGTTAGCTGGATCAATGTCTCGTCGAATGCGGAATGCATCATTTACGATAGCTGTACTCCGGGGGACTGGACTCGGTTTGTCGACGTGGGCCAAGGTGCCATAGTCATACATGAAGATGCTACATGGAAGATTCGCTTGTTCCCCAGGATGTTTGACGTTATCCACCAAGCGACGAGCAGCAACCGAGCAACCAGCGGGAGCTTTGCGATTTCTATTTTCCATAGAGCGTGCAGAGGTATCTCTGCTGTTGGACAGCGACCAACAGCGGATCCGCCGGTTGGCGAGATAGGCCTCCGTCGGCTATACCCGTCCCAGGGGGTTTTCCTAATGACACCGAGCTTCATCATATCGCGACCCCAGCAAGCTTGTTCTTTCTTCAACTGGGTATACAAGGTCTACGAGAACCCCGATGGCCCTTTTCGTGCCAGACTCGTTGTTCCCACCAATTTCGAAGTATGGCTAGAGGACTTGCTTGCCGATAGAATTGAGAGGCCAACCGAAAAAAACCGCGATGCCCACCACGAGGATATAAAAGCCTTGGCAAAACTAGCGTATCGCATTGGCAAAGTCGTCGAAGACTTCTCGGATGAAGAAATTCTAAGTCCTTTAGTCTTTGCGCCTGCAAGAATCGATGCAAATGACGAGCAAAGCTTGGTCAACTGGTTTGGGTGGTGGACAATTGTCAACATGAACAGACATGGCAGGTTTTACGTTGTCGGGTCTGAAAAATGCTTCAGCAAAGTTATAAAACCACTGCGGTATTTGAAAACCACCGTCAACGACCCAGACCGAGCATTGGAGTTGTTAGACCAGAGGGGCCCTAGTAGTGCTCCCCCAACAAATGTCAGTGGTGTCTCGGCCCAGCATCCCAGCCAGATTCAACCTATCCGAGACGATGACGCCTGGGCTCTCAAGGGCCGCTTGCAGGAACTGCAGCGCCGTGTTAAGGGCTCGGCGTGTCCGTTATGGCTAAATTTCAACCCTGTCGGCTATTGGGATGAGGACATCGCGTTTAAGTTCGGCGATATTAAGGGAGTTTATTCCACATTTATTCAGTGGTTTAACTCGTTGCTTCCCTTGAGTGAAGTACAAAACAAGAAGGGTCCTAGTAGAAATACACTGGGTGGTTTCTTCAACACCCCAGACCAAGCCTGGGAGTCTGCCATGGAGCGTGGGAATACACGGGTACTACGTCACCCCTGGCTAGCTTTTTTCCGCCCTGTCAACCCGCATCGGCCATGGAAGGAATGCGAACTGATCATATGGGACCTGAGGTATAGTGGGAAATTCACAGCTGACCAAGAAGTCAATGTGGGGCACCTCGACGAGGTGCATCGCAAGTTGATCACAGTTGTCAACGATAGGAATGCCACCAGGAACCCAGCGTTTCCCCTAACCAAGGTGTGGATTGGGGGGTGGGAAAATGCCGAGACTACACACAAAAAAACATGTAATGCCACGCTGAACTTTCTTGAGATGGTCGCAGACAACATCTGGCTCCGTCTACCTGCACCCGAAACCGAAATGGAGGGAAGGGGTTGGAAATTTGTGAGGAGCGAAGACACACGACAAGGCGAGTCCATGGATGTTGACAAGTTTGGGGATACCCAAGAGAGTATGGTGAATGGGGCAGTAGAGCAAAACGACGACGAGTTCGAGGAACCGGAGGACGCCAAGATGATATTTTTACCGCCGAGAGGCCGCCGGAATAACGGATCTGGGGGAAGCTCGATGTGCAAGAATATTCTCTGCAACCGGAGCATGGCTGCCATGAAGATGGGTGATCCAGACTCGATGAGCTTCAAATTCACTGCCACCAAACTGTGGTACGGGCAACAAGTTTCCGAAGGGAGGGACTTCAAGCACATTATGGTGGATACGTGGCAGAACGTGTTCAAGGAGCTTCGTATTACCATACCAAGGTAGGTAGGGCGCTTGATATGAGGGCAAGAGCTAGAAGGAAGGATATTTGAGAGCATGCAGATATGTATGTAGGCTAAATGTAGGGAATTCCATCCCGTCGGAGGGTATAAAGTAATAATGTACATGCAATCCATATTTGTCGTGTGACCAAATCGATCATTGAAACATTGCGCTTCTTTATCGGCTCATCGATGTAGGAAAGCTCCGTGTGCTCAGAAGCGTACCCTTGATCCTCCTAATGCTATCCCGCACCTTGCGTATCTCATCATCCGGCTCGCCCTTAGTCCCCGTCCGGAGCATGTCGTAGCCAGGCAGCTCAGCCGCCGAGCGGTACGTCAGCGCATCGAGATCATCGCCGAACACGTCGATCAGAGTCTTCACGTCGGATAGACCTTCCGACTGGGCGCGTAGACCGTCCTTGATGTCGGAGAGCGAGCGGGTTAGGGAGTCGAGGCGCGTGGCCTGGGTCTCGGCGGGGGGCAGCTTGGGCGCCGACGCGGCGGACGGCACGGGGAGGAAGGTCTGGGTGCCGACGTCACGGTGGAACATCTCTGTGGGGTCGCCGGCGTCGGAGTCGTCGTCGGAGAGGGCGCCGTGCTTCTTGCGGCCAGGCGGGGGCGGGACGACGGAGACGGACTTCTCGAGGAGGGAGACCATGTCGTTGAGGCGCGAGGCGGTGGTGGAGTGCAGCTCCTCGCGGGAGGCGGTGAGGTGCTCGAGCATGGGGGAGAGGACGAGCTTGGAGGTGCCGATGAGGAGGGCGGAGAGGCCGGCGGAGAGCTGGAGGGCGGTGAGGAGGCGGGCGGTGGTGACGAGGGGCGGGGAGGAGGTGGGTGTGGGATTGGCGAGGAACTCGGGGTAGGTGACTATGGGAGCGCGGTCGGAGGAGGGAGATGGTAAGGAGGATTCGGGCGAGGATTCGGGCGAGGGTGTGGGTGAGGGCTCAGAGGAGGTCGTCGAGGACTCGGCTGATACTGCCTCGTCGGTCTGGGGAAGGCGGTTAGCTTCGCGTGGTACGGTTGGGCAATTAAGACACGGACCTGTTCTGATTTTGGTTGTTGTTCTGTCTCGGAGAGGAGCTTCTCAATATCTCCATCCTCGACCCCCTTGGCCTTAAGAAAAGCAACCTTCTTCTCCCTCGGCGCACTCTTAACCTCGTCATCATCGAGGAAGCGGCGCGCCACGTCAAGCTGGTCCTCGGCTGGCTTGCCACTCTCTTCCTGGCCACGCTGCCAGTCTGGAATGCCCGATTCGGGCTTCTCTTGGTCGTTAGCCATGGCTGGTTTTTCAAGGACCGACACGGCACAATCAAATGGTCGTGGGAGTGGAAAGCGCAGTTGCATGTGGTGATGGACGACAGGTGATGGTGACGGCGATCGTCACGGCTAATAGTCGGCAGGAACATGTGCCTCGGCTGCATCTGGGGATGAGCCGACGCCAGCGAGGAGCGACCGTCCATTCATCAACTCGCCCAATAGCTTATAACAGGCGATGTTGGACGGTCGATAGTCAAGAAATTACTACCCAAGATTCTTATTTCTTTATTATAAATGTCACAGGCTTGATCTTCAGAGCCCCTTGCGATGATTCAGCCCATGGCCTACCTAAATAGGTACCTAACCAGGCGTTGCGATTTCCCTTCCGCCTACACGGCACAAAATCTTGAACTTACGTTGTGAAGCAAAAGGGATCAAGGTCTAGGAATCAGTGCGTTTCCAGCGTGATTTTTGTGTTGCCTGGACGTGACTGGGTCGTAGAAGCAATACCCATCAACTTTGACGGTGGTGACTTAACGCCCAGAGTCCTGGGGTGCTTGGCCAGGGTGGATCTGGTGGAGCAGAGCCAGAGCAGCCGAATCCACCACGAATGTCGAGGTCTCCATTGCCAGCCGACAAACTCGCCAGCCTTGCCAGCATAGAGACCCTCGACATTCTTCGCGCCGCGCCCAGAGACACAGCAACCAGTGTTTGGACTATTTTTAAAGCATTCAAGATCCATTAATTATTCTCCGGGGTATCCGTATTTGGGACCTCTCCCTGCATCGAAAGATTGAAGCGGCCCCCTGGTGGCATCCAACTTCCTCCCTTGATCCCCATCACGAACATCGCCACTCAGCTCAAGCGTGCATCGTGTCCCGCCGCAGGCTACCTTTTGGCGTATTTGCGATCTTAAGCATTTCTTCTAATCGATTAGGAGTCCCGGGACCGCCAAGTACCGCCTGCGAGATCAGCAAGTAGTCGTGAGGGAGCAGTACGAAGCCGCAAGGCTGACCAGCCTCGTCAAGAAGAACCAGACCGGAAAATTTGACCCAAGGTGAGTGCGACTGCTTTCTACTCTAACGAGTCGATTTGGATTGTTGTTATCACTTTCCCCTTTGTTCTTCGGGATTAACTTCGATGCACCAAGGGGCTGGCGATGGTTCCATGTCATTCTGAGGTGTGGTTGCTGAGATGAGCCATGGCCATGATGCATGACGGACGCGCCGCAAGTGCGAGCCATCGACTGGGGACACTTTGGTTGCAACCTTCGCATGGCACACCATGCCACTTCCTCTAGTGGATGACGGGATCAGTCAGATCTCATCATCATGTGATGACAGCCCGCGCAGAGACATGGTTGGAGTCTGTGCCTTGCCGTGCCACCTGGTGCGACGAGTGAGCATCCAAGCAAACACCAACGCAACCAGCCGATCCCGTCGCCAGCCCAATCATCTGGTGTGCCTTCCGCCGGGAAGCCTTGGCCATCCGCCAGCCTCGCCGCGACACGTGTGGGCTCGACGAGAGAGGCGCTCCTTGGCTGCAGCTCCATACTGCGAAGGTGCCAGTTCGCCAACAGGTTGCCACTGCAGCTTGGCCAAACTCTGCCAACCTCCAAACGCCCAACTTCAACCCCTCCAAAACCTTGAACACAGCAGTCTCCCAGGCCGTCCCAATAAAATCATCCCAAATATCACCTCACCGAATCCCACCGAATCTCACCGCCCCCGAGCTTCTACCTTGTTACCACACTGGGCGTCTCACCTCCACCACTTCATACCCTGAATCTTCAATTCCCGGCTTTCCATTCAAAAGCCACGATTATCGGACACTATTCATTGCCCTGCCGTTCTTGCCTGTTTCAACCCCTTGATCCGGCTATCGCCTGCCGCCTGGAATTGCCACATAGGGCGTGCCTGATTTTCCCTCACGGATTCGCTTTGGGGGCGCACCAGGATTGACGCCTTCGCCCCGCTAGTGCGGAGAGACGGCTAGGGGAGACGGCCATCTCCATCCTGCGTTTCACTGACTTTCAATACGCATCGTTCGCCATGTCTTCTCGTCCACGACGGTCGGCCGCCACAAAGGCCAAGGAAACCATCTCAGTTCATGCACGATGGGCTGACTCGAGCGATAGCAAAGGCAATTCCAAACCCAGCACCGCCATGTCATCTCGCAGATCCAACCGCGTGGTCCGTGATGACCCTGATTCTGACGATGACTCCCATCTCGACGTGACCGTCAAGGTGGGTTCGGGAAAGCTTCGCCAGGCTACACGGGGCAGCGGGCGGCGTAGCGATGCCTTTGAGGGCGGGGAGATTGTCCAGGGAAAGCGGGATCGGGGTGGCAAGAAGAAGTATGTCGTCGACTCAAGCCCCGACGACGATGAGGAGGAGGAGGAGGAGGCGCAGGTTGATGAGGAAGAGGAAGATGACGACATGGATGATGGAGAGGAGGACGCTGAAGGTGAAGATGACATGGACGTCGACGCCGATGGCGATGACGTTGACGCTGAAGGAGAGGAGGAGGAAGACGCAGAGGGCGATATTGATATGGACATTGCCCCGGCTACGGGGACCACCATCAAGATCTCTCGCTCGTCCAACTCAAAACCGTCCCGGCCTGCCGCGGCGTCACGCATTGTTCCGGACGACGACGAGGATGATGACGACGAGCTCAGCGATCCCGCCGACTCCGATGCCGGAGACCAGACTCTTGGCGTTGGGGACGATGAGGTCGAGGAGGACGCTGAGGGCGAGGAGATTGAAGTCGCTGGCGGGGACCAGGAGCTCGACAGCGAGGATGGTAGCCAGGACGGGGAACCAGACCTGACCAAGATGACGAAGCGACAACGTGCCCGCTTCGAGGACACCGAGCAGGAGTACATGAAGCTATCAGACGGTACGTCTTGTTCCTACGAGTTGACTACAGTGCAGAGATTTGCAGGCTAACAATGGCAACCCTGTCGCAGAGGTCCAAGCCAAGAAGGTTTTCACTGCCGAAGAGCTCTCAATGCGAAGGCAGGAAATGGCCCGTCGTAGAAGGAATCTGAGTGAGAAGAGGAATGAGGAAGTCAAGGTAAGTCTCCCCTTCAGACAGAGTTGCTTCTTTGGCAATTCTCAGGAATCATACGCTCACATATTCCCAGATGGAAACCATCAACAAACTCCTCAAGAAGCAGGCGCCAAAGGTCAACAAGAAGGCCGCGGCCGCTGCTGCAGCAGCCGACGGCACTCCTGAGGAAGATGGCCCCAGAGTCAACCCCGCCTTCATCCGCTGGACTAGCAACAAGGATGGAAGCCGTGTCGGTGTCCCGAAGGAGATGATCGGCGGTCCGGCTGGTAAGGTGTTCCAGAAGAGTGGTGGTCGGCTAGCCCCGGGTAGGATGGTCGAGGAGGTGGCTTGAGAAGGTGAGATACTGTACTTTACTAGGCCCAGAGGGTATTGAACAGTGCTTGTCCTCGCCTTATCACGGAGTTTTGTCTCACAATCCTTACTATTTTGATGGCGTCGGGCGAAAATTAAGTTTAAAGACAGTTGAAATTAGGATAGTCACTGAGCCCTTCAAGCCCATGCTACTGCTACCGATCCTCCCCGTGTACGTAGGGTAGACACGTCAACCACTTCTAACCCAAACGAAGCAACGCGGAGTATGCTGGAGGAGTCGAAGCTACCTTTTCATAGGTTTCTCCCGAATAGGTCTCCCAGAGTTGCTGAGGTTGCGAATTGCGGAATTGACCAAGCGGCGAGAGGACCGTTAGTGCCTAAGCGAGCGATAGTTGTAGCAGAGGGGGAGGGCCCTCTCATCTAGGCTAGTCGTTCCCCCGGTATTATCTGGAGATCGCCACAAGACCCCCGACGACTAGTCGTGACTCGTAACACCCTCGAAACCAAGAGAATCACTGACGAGGGGCGTTGGACGAGTACGCTTCCATGGCAGCCACGTATTCCTTCTGCACAACCTCGGCATGAGCGGGAGAGCGAGGCTTTATGGAGCATGGGAATGGCAGGGGGCTGGAGTTGAATCCCTCAGAATAGGCAAAACTGCCCAGTGTTAGCAGAGCACCTTGTAGGACCCGGGATCCGCAACCTGCGGACGATGGCCCAAAGAAGCGACATAGGGACACGGGAAACTGACATGTCGACATCAATATCTTTCCCGTCCTTGCCCTTGACGGGCTCCACGTCAAAGGCCCAGAGGATCCTCGCAATGTTGAGCTCAACAGAGGCCCAGCCGAGATGCATGCCCGGGCAGATGCGTCTTCCCCAACCAAAGGCACTGTGACCCCAGTTGCCAGGATACTCTCTCGACTCCAAGAAGCGCTCTGGTCGGAACTCATGGGGCTCCGGAAAATCCGCCTCGTTTAGATGGACTGGAAGATGTCAGAACAGAAGCGAGGGGGCAAGGTAGAAGGTCCAGCTGGAAGGACTGAACGCACTAGACCAGAGAGGAGCGATAATGGTGCTGCCCTTGGGGATGAACATGCCCCGGTACACGTTGTCGGCGGTACTCGCATGCGGTGTACCGCCTAGCACGGCAACCGGCCGCCAACGCAGTGTTTCTGATGCGATGGCCCTGACGTAGGGAAGCATTGGTAGGTCCTCGAACGTCGGTAATCGGCCGGGTCCAACGACTCGGTCTAGCTCCTCGCGGGCCTGGGGAATGAACTGAGGGCCAGAATGGACGCATGCCAAGAAGAAGCTCGCAATAGATCCAGCCGACTACTAGAAGTGTCAGCCAAGTATCGTAACATAGGTAGTAATATCACTCCTAGTCAAATGGGGGCCACCGACCGTCTCAACTCCGGCCCCGAAAGGCGACCCAGCCGTGTATGCAATCTCAAGATCCGTCATACCAAGACTCTCTTGTTTCTCTAGAAGATGCTTGGCAAAGCAAGGGGGTGAATTTCCCCTAGACGCGCGCTGGCGAACCTCTTCCATTAGTCGTGTGTACATCTGCACATCCTTCACCCGCCCGCGCAGAACGCGGGCTTTCCAGGGGGCGAGGATGGATGGGATGTACTTCAGCACTGGATATCTCTCAACGGCGAACTTTCCGGGAATGCTGTGCCACATTTGTCAGATTAGAAAGTGGTTGTCAGGTAGATGTTGAGGGGCGCGCACTTGACCGACGTCAGTCTTTCCATGGCCTCAGCATTCATCCTCACCACTTCATCCGTCGTCACATCCTCCACCCGTCGCCCATATGTCACCGTCACGATGACACTCGCAGCATAACGCTCCAGGTGCCTCCTAAACGTCCCGGGGTCCGCGAGCAGGTCGTGCATGAGAACCTTGGACTCCATGCTCTGGAAGGGCCGGTATGTCTCGCTTTGGCGCTGCATAAACTCTCCGTGCAACAGCTTGCGCCAGCGTCGCCAGAAAGGCCCGTATGGCGCCATGAGGCCCCTCATTCCGCCTGAAAGAAGCTCACCGCCCATGATGAAGCGGGGACGGGACGAGTACACGGCGCCACGCTTCTCGAGCAGGTCCCATGCTGCCTGCGCGGAGCCGAGGAGGATGGTGGGCGTGGGGCCCATCTGGAGGTAGACGACATCGCCGTACTGGTCGTGGAGCTCCTTAAACCAGATCCATGGCTTGCGGATGCCTGTCCTGACGACCTTGGGGCCGGGTGGGAGTTGGTTGCGGTAGGAGTAGAGCTTCCATTCTTGACAGAGCTAGGGGCGCGTGCACGGTTAGTCCTATGTGTTCTCACCGCAAATGTAGTAGAGGTGATTCTTCAAATCCAGTCTCAATGTTTCTCACTCACCCGCGGGAAGTTTAGAGCGAGGCAAACCACGGCTAGGAGGAAGCCTACGGCCGCCAGCCCTTGAAACAGCATGAACATTGTGGAGATGTAATTGATGACTACCTGGAGACAAAGGTAAAGGGCGCAGTATTTCCCGTGGACATGTTAAAAACACACAAAGATACATCCATTCTGAGATCGTGGATCACCGTTGGCACTGTTCCGATCCCGGACTCAATCTTCGTGATGCGGAGTATGTTAGCCGGAGGAGGCAGGGGTTCTCCTCACATGCAGTGCTAGACTAGGCGAAGACCCCGAAACCGGGGCAGCATCATTAAACAAGGGCTTAGAATGCCACGTGAGATCGCAGAAAAAGAAACGGTCGTGTTTGGTCATCTTTGCTGTTGGATGGTTCAAGGAGGTCTGTCTGCTATTGAACGTTGGTTCCTGACCATCCGCATCCGTGCCTGCATTGGGCCTCCCAGAACGAACTTACACGAGACGCTTACCAAGGTGGAGGTAAATCCACTGACCGCCATCAGCCATGAAGAGCGATTCTTGGTTCAGCAAAACGCTCCTTACGTCCATCTTCCTCAGCATCGGTGGTTTCCTCTATGGCTTGTGAGACTCCCGCCTTGCCAGACTGGACTAGCTGAAGCTGACACAGTATCCAGTGACTCGGGTATCATCACTCCGAGTCTTGCCCTGAGCTCATTCTTGGGTTACTTCAACAACCCTGATGCGCCGTTGCGGGGAGCAATAGTCTCCATCTACCAGGCCGGAGGTACGTTGACAGGTCCAAGGACCGCACCGTTTTCACTCTATGCCGAGTGGGACTGACTCAATACACGCGCAGCATGGCTCGGTAGCGCGTCTGTAGGAATCACCAGTGACCGGCTGGGTCGCCGCAAGGCCATCAGCCTAGGTGCCTTTTTCGGCGTCGTCGGGGGTGCCATTATGGCCGGCGCTGTCCACGTTGCCATGCGTAAGTCCAGCTCTGCGTGGCATAAGTCGCCCCTTGAACGTCTCCAACCAGCTCGGTAGTCATCGTCGGACGGTTCCTCGTTGGGTATGCCGTCGGCACCATCACAGGCGTTGCGCCGGTCTTTAGCGCTGAGATTGCCCGTGTAAGCTAATCCCATGCTGTGATGTGTCTGCTCTGATCCCACTGACGACTCTTGACAGACGGAGGAGCGCGCGAGAATCACCGGTGTCACTCAGATGAGTAAGTCTCACCTCATAGACCGACACACATATAACTCACAATGACGCCAGTGGTCGCCTGGGGGTTCTTCATAGCGCTGTGGATTGGATACGCCGAAGGCCAGTGGGAGAATCTCCATCAGTGGCGCCTCGGTTTCGCCATCCAAAGCCTACCAGCCCTCATACTCGGTGTCGGCGTTCTCTTCATCGCCGAGTCGCCCCGGTGGCTCTGTCTAAAGGGCCGACACGACGAGGCCGAGCGCGCGTTCCGCAACTACCACTTTGACGGCAGCAACGACGACTGGTGCCGTGCCAACTTTGCCGCCATCCAGGCCAACATTTCCGAGGAGATCTCAGCCCAGGGCCAGCTCTCATGGATGGACCTCCTCCGTACGGCGCCTTTCCGCAAGCGCCTGTTCGTTGGCGCCTTCGTCTGGGCCGCGGCCATGCTGTCGGGCATCTCCTTTGTGCAGTACTACCAGACAGCCATCTACGCGACGCTGCAGTTCGACGAGAGCCGGCAGCTGCTGGTCAGCGGGCTGTACGGGTCCGTGGCGCCCGTGGCCTGCTTTCTGTCGCTCTTCTTTGTGGACCGCGTCGGCCGGAAGAAGATCCTCATTGCGAGCTCGTCGCTGCTGTCGCTCTGCTACATGATCATCACCATCATCGCGGCCGTCTTCCCCGCCAGGCCCGGGTTACCGACGAACGCGGCTGCACAGAAGGGCTTGATTGCCTGCATCTTTGCTGTTTCGGCCAACTACTCGGCGCTGCTTGGACCAATGACTTGGATCATCCCGTACGTTTCCTCCACCCTCTTGGGCTGGTGATGCCCTGGCTGACAGAGATGATGCAGACCCGAAGTGTTCACGACAGAGTTCCGAGCCAAGGCGAATGCAGCTGTCCATGTCATCCACTACTCCATCAGTCTGATCATCACGCAGTGCTCGCCGATCGCTCTAGAAGCCGTGGGGTGGAGATACTACGTTTGTCCCCGGTCCCTACCGTGGAAAAAAAAAAAGCTCCTGGGTAACTAATAGCTATGATTAGATCCTCTTTGTTCTGTCAAACGCATTTTGTGCGCTCATCTTTGCCGTTGCCTATCCCGAGACCAAGGGTAAGTTTCAAGCCATTCCCTAGATGGTTCCCAGGACTCACTCGCGCGCAGGCAAATCCCTCGAAGACATGGGCGAGATCTTTGGCGATGTTCAGACGGTCTTCAGGGTGGATGTGAAGAGCTCGGAAAAGGAAAAAGCGTGATAATGCACGTAGCGTAGCTTAAGGGAGGATGCGTGTGGGACGTGTGGCCTCGTGCCGTTTTTGCGTGCCGTAGCCTCTATTATGTAAAGTGCGCACCATGTGCCAGACGTGGGCGAAACACTCAAATTCGACAATTCGGTGGATGAGGCCAAGGTCGCTGTGGCCTTGGGAAATGGTGGGTGGTGCAAGAGAGAGAGTTCCAACCCCGAATGGGCCAGTACTAGTTCGTGTGGTGGCGTCGAAGCCGTTGAATAATACTCGTATCAGATGCCAAGGATATTAGTTCGGCATGTCCCAGATACAGATACTGCCTAATAATCTTATATTTCTGGATGTGAAGGGCGGTGGACCCCCATGCAGATTTGAGTCCTCGCACCTCGACGAGTCGACACATTGGGCTCGGAAGTTGGAGACGGTGAACGGACAGCTAGTGAGTCGCAGCTTTTAGACAGGTCGATTCCGTCGCTCGGTCATACGAAGTATTTAGCGTAGGGAATGCTATTCTCCGTCACATTCCTTGGTTGGAACGAAGTGCCTCCGTAGGAATATGTGAGTTACTATCAGATGACCCTCAGGCCTCGATCCGACGGTCTGCCGTACTCTGGGCTCTCTGAAGCTGGCATGTTTCCCCAAATCTTTGCCACTGGCCAGGCGCCATGCGTACATGGTACTAGGTCTGCAGTAATAGCTAGGACTCGGCGTGTGGGGGCTAACAATATAGTAATACATTCGTAGTCCGGTTACACGGTTCGCTGTCTTCGACGGGGTGATGGAACACATGATAAGCGGGCAGCGAAAGAGCCGACACCACGAGTTCAAGCCTAGTCTTGGCGCGTTTTGTCGAAGGAGTGAGTCTCCAACTCAGCCCACGAAGCTCAGCCAGCTGTGCTGCAGTCTTTCTTTAGAACAAACCAGGCGGGTCAGCCCTGCGGATGGTGGGTCTTGGCTTGTCCAGTTGGATGGTCTTGGCTGCCCAGCTAGAAGAAGACTGTCAGGAGTTGCATGGTGACAGAGGTCGAGATTGGTCGTGGGAAAGGAGTCAGCGGGATCAGCCCAGGATTCTGTCCAGCTACACACTAGCCGGGCGTCGACGTTTCGACGTTTCGAAGGAAGATCCATATCCGCAGTGCAGTGCAGTGCAGTCGCGTTGTGAACCTTGAGCCGAATGGGCAAGGCCCGAGCAGTCGAGATTGCTGGCGCTGCGCCGCAGACTCCACAACTGCTGGAGCCGTGGTTGGCTAGGCAGATTCGTGGCTGGGGCCCAGTGGGTGGAGGTCAGGATCCAGCCCCAAGCTGGAGGCCTACTACTACCATGTACGTATTGTTAAACCCCCAAACCGTCTGAATCCCCCGACCACACAGCCACACCAGAGATCAACCATCGCCCAAGCATTGGCATCCGTCGTTGGAAACATTGACATGGACCGTTGGCCACCTGGCTCGACCAACCTAGAACCAACCCAGACTTCATCAGTGCGCCTTGGCGGCTCCGCGCATGCTGCCAACAGATCATCCGCGTCTCTAAAAACAACCTTGTCCAAAGTCGGGCGAAGGGGGCCCTGGACACCGTTGAAACGGCCAGAGGACAGAGCATGTGCCCGAGACACCGCCTCCTGTCCGTTCGACTACTAGTAGGTAATCGACGAAGTCAAGTGATCTACACGCGCATCAGTATCACTCCGCTATGAAACGCAGCAGACGTCACCGTGGGATTTGCGATGAGATGATCAGCACACTTGCTAGTGGAGGCTGAGAACCTGAAGCCCAGGGCCAGGGGCCATCCATGGATAGGATCGCTGGGGATCTGGGGTGGGCGTGGTGTTGCCGTGTTGCTGTGCATTCTCGCAGCTGGGACAGCCCTACCAGACATTCCCGCCAGCCAACCTGTAATAGTAATACCGGGGGCCTTTAATTGAGTGGCTGCTTTTAGCTGCGATGACTCCCATGCCAAGGACCGTGGGTGGCAGTGGTGGCAGCGGTCCCCATCACAGCCAGAACACCCTGTGCCAGCTGAATCCTCAAAAACCTGTCCTCGCCATCTCTCTCGTCCTTCTTCTCCTCCATTGACCACTCACCTCTCCAAAGCACTTCTCTCCCACAAGTCCAACTCACCCCAGCAGTCACCATGAGCGCCCTCCCGCCCCCTTATGACCCCAATGCCAACCGCGAGCCCTCGCAGCCCGCTCCGGCCACCAACATGTACGTCGTCGAGCCTCCATGGCTTTCACAAGCATCGCAACCCGGTGATTGCCAGCTAACGCTTCCCAATCCCAACCAGCCCGGCGAGCCCATCGCGATGCAGCCCACAGCTCAGCCCGGCATGGACACAGCCGGCCAAAAGGTCACTCCGCTGCACCTCCTTGGCGACAGGCCCGAGTGGATCGACTGCCAGATGTGCCACCAGCGCGCCCGCACACGCGTCCAGACCACCGGTGAAGGCATGCAATTGTACGTTGGCCAAGAACTTCTCTCTCCAGGCCGTCCATCTTGCTGACAGCCCGCACACAGCCTCACCGGCGCCATCCTCTGCCTCGTCTGCATCTGCCTCGCGCCCCTCCCCTGCTGCCTCCACTGGTTCGAGCAGACCAACTGGTACTGCGAAAAGTGCGGCAAGCAGGTCGCCACCCGCGTCCCCGATGCCCCCGTTCAGGTCCTCCCGCCGGTACAAGCCTACGCTGTGCCCTCCCAGTACGCCCAGCCCGTGCCCGGCCACTTCAACCCCCAGGCCGCCGGCTCTCCTCCTCCCCAAGGCCACCCCCAGCAGCCGTGGCCCCAGCAGCAGCAGGAGCAGCCCCAGCAACCGTGGCCTCAGCAGCAGCAGCAGCAGCAGCAACAGCCCGAGATTGCGTATTACGCGCCTCAGCAGCAGCAGCCTGTGCCCGATGCGCCCGAGCACGCGAAGCACTAGAGCCTTTCCTTTCGTTACATTTTTTTTTGTCTGTCTGTTCTGCTGGCTTGCGGGCCTCCGGCATGCTTTTTGTTACGGCCGTTTGTTTCGATACCTGGGCAATGAGAGGACTAGCGTGGTGAGATTGGGAGGCAGATGATTGTGCGCATGGAGATTATAATAGCATTGTTGGTGGGCTCTGTTTCATGCAATCTAGAATACCCGACACGAGTCTATATGGAATATATATGTCCCCTTCTTAGCGGGGAATGGTCATGGAGCAACATTTGGCCATGTCAACTCTAATGTTCACTGTCCCTAACGTAGCGCTAGGTCCATTTGTGAACAACTAAGTGGTTAAGAGACTAAACCCAGGTACAACACGACTACCGGTGAGAGACTATACACAGGCTCGCACCATCCTGAGGCCGTATTAGTGCGCCCGTGCCACTACTGATGGGAGCTGGGAGTCTCCACGAGCTTATTATTATCCATAGGTAGTTGATAAACATGGCGGGTATCCGTACCAGCGGGCGGGGTCCCCGACTTATACCGGCCGTGGAGCCTGGCCACCAAACCGCACCTCCAGACGTGGACACGGTCGCAAGTTATCAAGAGAGATGACACAGATTGGTCAATGGATCTCCATCTCTGGTCAAATTTTGACCCATCTCGCCATTAGACACCCACCAGCCCCTAGCGTACTGCTAATGTGTTCGGAGCATTGCCGTGTTGTTAGGACGAACACGGGATCAGGTTGTCGAGGTGAGACATCGGTGCACGGGGATAGGAGACGGTCGCTCTGCTTCTGGCTACTACTCGTACTATCTTTAAACTAGACTTCTTGACGTCCGGTAGATCTCAATGATACTGTGACAGTGCCGACGGGGCATAAGGTATGATTTCATACTTCATAATCTTACCTGTAGTCGGCACCGGCCCCTTACCGGATCACAACACTTCCCGTCCACTTTGACGTTCATTCTCATCATACATGGGACCAACGTTTCAACCGAATTCACTCCCACCATAATATTCTGTACCTGCACCTGTTGTCCCTCTGGCCAGAGTATGCCTGACTGGTTGTATTCGTACTGCTCCTTACCCCAACTGCCAACGTCACAGGACCCTTGCAACTCCACATTCGACATCAAGGACTCAACATTGATCTAAACTTCACAACCTCTTCTCTTCTTTTTCGTCGAAAGAGGGGACACATAAGTATATACACAAGATGGCCTCTCCAGTGCCACCCCCGCCACCTTATGCCTACGCCTACGAGCCCCGACCCCCTCCGCTGCTGCACCGCCATCCCCGCCTCCTATGGTGGTACTCTATCATCCGCCCCTCAGCCATCATCGTCCCCTTCGTCGCCAGCATCATGGTCATATGGTGGTTCTCCACCAACAGCTTCTGCGACGTCTCTGCCTCCGCCTCGGACGAATGCTACTGGGCCCTCTGGCTTAGCCTGCCCCTGGTGCGCCCCTACTCCTCCTCTTCCTTCTCCCTATCCTCAGCCATGATATTGTATACCGAGCCCAGAAGCTGATAATGGCCCTTAACGACATAAAAGGCCATCGTCTCCCTGGTGTGGAACATGGCCGCCATGATCTCCCACCGACGAAGCGCCAACTACCGCCGCGGAATAAGCTCCGACATCCAGCTCCCCGTGCAGTTCATCATCGCGTGCGGTGCGACGGTGTGCCTCGGAATGCTGGCGTGGCACTACGCTGTCTACAAGGGCCGCATGTGGGGGAGCCACCTCGAGGGCTCCGTCATTGCCCTCGTATGCATCATCATGTAAAAAAAGAACATGAGCTTCGTCTTCCCCATCCAAAGTTTGCCTGCTAACCGTGTTCAGGGGTTTGAATTGTTTACTTGCAGGACTTACAGCGTGTGAGTGGAATCTAGACAGGAAGCACCAGAGAGACCAGGAGACCTTTGTGTTATAGTGTGGCTTAGATCGTTCTTCTGTTATTATTTGCCATCATACAAGCGTCTGTTTGATAATCATACAACCGAAGGCCCCAAGATATCCCCGTTAGCTACTCCGTAGGGAGCAACTGCTAATACTACATGAATTCGTCTCAAAATCGGGGGTTAAATCCCACGTGTTTACAAACCTCGTCCGTCCCCTACAGCATACTGCCTGTGTATCCACCATGGGCCGCGAACCGCATCTGGTAGTCTCGCAAGTCAGCCCAGTGCCGCAGCTCTTCATCCTCGTCCTGGGCCGTCATCTGCGTCGGGTCAGCCGCACGGCTTGCTCCGGCCGGACCTGTCTTCTCCAGTTTCATGAGCACGTCGATGAGCTGCGACAGCGCCTCTTCCGACTTGACAGCAAAAGGCCCCTTGCGCTCCGGCGCGTCGTTGAGCAGCGTGGACGCCACCTGACGGATCTTGTTGATGATGGAGCCGCCGTTGGGCTCGAGGTTACGCTGCGAGATGGACCCCAGCACCGTCAGCAGGTTCTGTACTATCAGCTCCCGCTCGTTGGTCATCAGGGCCAGCACCTCCTTGTCGTCGTTTTCCTCGGCCGCCTTCTCTTCCTCTGATTGCTGGTTGCCGAGCCCATTGCCATTTCTCTGTTCCGATAGGTGGACGTCTCGTAGGTTGAAATAGAGCTCCACAAAGTACGACCGTGTGGCCAGTTGAGAGACGAAAATGTTAGCTTTCTGGATCTCGTACTGGAGCTGCCGGCGCCTATGCGGCTGTGTCTTGAAAGTGTTACGCAGATCGTGCGGTGGCTGGGAATTCGGCCACAGCGGCGGCACGTACTGCATGGTCGAGTCTTCAAACGCCTCCATTGGATCAACCTCGTCGTTACTTCCAAGCTGGAGCTCAGGGGGAAGATCATCAATGATGCTCTTCACCGCCAGAAGCCCATCCCGAAGCAGCAATCTTTGATCTGCCCACGGTAGAGTGCTCATCCCATAGGCGAGTTCCAGGCTGACCACACCGTTCATTGTGGTATAGATATCAATACCAAACCGGAACCCTGTGAGTAGCGAGGCACTACCCTCGGACTGGTCATTGATTTGGTTGGCTACAATGTAGATGTCGTCGATATTCTCCGGGTATGCCGGGTAGGGGAGGCTGGGTGTGGACGGGGCAATCACCAAGTCCGTCTGGGATCCTCCGAGTTGAGAGAAAGAGCTAGGAGATATTAGCGATGGAATGGTCAATAATAGTCAGTCCACATACCGAATACCAAGAAGAAGGCACCAGAAAATGCGCTTCCCAATCTGGTCCTTAACATGATTAAATGGCAACGGATCAGGTGAATATGGATCATTGCCAAAAGTAGGCAGATCACCCGGGTGCTTGGGCCGATTAAAGCCCAGCTCTCGGATCAGGGTCAACGTCTCGGCCATGAAGTGATGCGAAGCGTTCCACTGATGCGTATACCCAGATGCTAGGCCCAGAAAGTAGCTCGTCGCAGCATCATCCAGCGTTTTGGGCTGCTTCAGGACCCATTTGCTACCCCGCGTTGTCAAGGCAATGTCGCGACACTGTTCGATCATGACAAGAGCGCGTGGGAAGAGATGTGTGCTGTGCTGGGCCTTCAGATGCTCTCGGGCGCTTCGCGGGAAGGATGCAACCAGAGCAGCGATCATGCTAGCGAGCAACCCCAGAAACTCGGGCCTTGTGCGATCCTCGCGATTGGCAAATGACTGTCGGAAGGTGGGCTCATGCGGGAATGGCGCGAGAGGGTGGATATAGGTGAAGAAGTCGTCCACGAGCAACTCCAGCACCGGCATCGGCGCAATGCTCTCGGCATCGAGAACGCCTTCAGTTGAAAAGTTCATCAGCGTCTTGGCCGCAGTCTGCGGTGTGACCGCAGTCTGCGGTGTGGGAGACGGGAATTCAGCAGGATGAGGTTCTAAGCGTGCCCTCTTGGCCGCCTTAGCCGCCTCAGCGTGTTTGTTGGGGGGTCCTCGTCGCTTCGTCTCGCGGTTGTACGTGCAGTCGACGCCGAGTTCGCGGCAGGGCTTGCAGGGGATCGTGGTGTCGTCGCATTTGACCTTGCGCATGCTGCACATATCACAAGCGCGTCGCAGTCGCGTCAGCTTGGGGTTGATAGTCGGGTCGCGCATCATGGCGCTGCCAGAGGGCTGGCCCTGCTGCATCTCGCCACCCTGCTGCGGCGGAGGCGGCTGAGCCTGGGCGAGGGCTGCAACGGGCGAGGCATCGTGGGCGATAGGGCTGACTGTAGGTTGCGCGACAGCTTCGGCGGCTGCGTTTTGTAGGGCCTGGGTCTGCTGGGAGGTGATTGCGTGCTGGGCGGCGTCGCTGGCAGCCTGCAGGATCTCGAGGCCGTTGCTGGCGTAGGCGTGGACGTTGGGGTGTTGCTGGGACGGCGATTGTGGAGGAGAGTCGGACATGATGGAATCGCAGCTGCGCGTGCCGCGCTGGACGTGTCGGTCGCGATGGTGATAATTCGCCGACGTTGATGCGTGGAAGCCGTAGATGGCCCGAAAACTGTGTCGGCGTGGAGTGTTGAGGTTGGTGTTATGATCACGTGATTTTAGCCAAGACAAAGCGTCTAGGCTCTTGCACTCCATTTCAGGAAACTCAAACCTTTGGCTTCACGAACTAAATAGCTTGGTTTCTTGTGATGTGGGGGAAATACAAAATTATCAGCTTAGATTGACAGGATGGGATTTCAATTAGGACAACTCCCTAGGTAGGTAAGTATTTTAACTAGATCCTTTACTCCTCACGCGCACGAATAAGTCCAGATTGGCGTGTTTTAAACACATGCAAAACTTAGCTACGACGAAGAACATGTAATTAAGACCAATTTAAAACAATACACACGGGTCGAATCAAATGAAAATTCAGTATAGAAACTTGTCGATTGTATATTGGGCCTCATTGTGGCCAGCATTGCACGCAATATTGACATGGACCTAGTATTATTTCTGTATAGGGTAGCCGGCTCTATGATGGTGGATCGGGGGAAAGGCGGAGGTGCCATCGATTCGTACCTATTCGATAAACTCCCAAAACGTATTCACTGGCAAGCTCCCAGGGCCCAACAAGTACTATATGCAAGGCAGTTCGGCTCGCCTCTACTCTGTGAAGAACATAGAGCGGAATGAGTGTTGAAAGTCTTGCAAGAGATCTTTCCATCGAATTCTGATTCGAACTTACATATACTTGCTCTCTCCTGCTTGCTCCATAAGGTTGTGGAGCTCTGTCACTCAGATCGGGACAGGCGACTGAATAGCAAATCGTTTGATAGATATATTGAAACTATTAGTCAAGCGATTCCGGTATCGGTAGATGCATCTGCGCTATATGATTTGTAATTTCTGGACTCCTTGTTACAGGATTTCTGTCAAGTCGGACTCGGACCATTGGAGCCGAATCTTTTGGAGGTAGAATCTGAAGGTATTCGGGGCTACGACCTCGGCCCTAAGCAGATACAACTAGGCGACATCACGATACCACTCTGGAATCCAGAGCTGCTGTTTGACAAGCACAGAGGGATCTTAAGCGGAAGCCAATTGCCTATAAATATGACAACGATGGTTGTTGTTAGACAGATGGAGGAGCAACCTACCCAGCGCGAGATAGGTGCATTGGACAGAGGGAGTCTAGTTCAGAAGAGCAGGATCATTGGTCCGGCCTCTTGTGTGATATTGGAACGTGCAGGGAATTATCAGCATAACGGATCTATTGATGTGAGGTCAAGCTGCGATCTGGATAGAGGACAGCTATGCTCAATGCGTTTGATTTGATGAACTGCGACTTTATGGTAGTTTTGTGTCTTTAGGCAAATTCTAGTGATACTGCACACATCCCCATGTGCTTTCAAGACTACTAACTGGCTTGGTCCGAAACATTGGGTTGACCAGATTATGTGAGTGTCCAGTTGCAGCGCTATGATTAGCTGTTTTGTCGCCTTGGCCATCCGAATGCCTCGGGAGGCTCCGTTGGGCTCGGCGGTATCCTTGCCGACGGGTGGGAACAAAACTGGGCTTCTTGAGCCTCAGGATTTAGACCTTCTCCCAGTGATCGACGGTGACATCATGGTTCGTTATCGCGCGTGTCAGTGCCCCTCGGTGGGGTTGAAGCGTCCAGTGTTCCAGGTTTCAAGTTTCGAATATCTCTTGTATCCAGTAAGTACGTAGTAGTATGTAGTAGTGAAGAATCTGCTGCCAAGAAAGAGAAGCCATTTACTGGAAAAGAATGGATAAAAACAGAGCAGCTTCAATGGGAGATCCGTTTGAGATTGCTAGCGCCTCGCTTGCGCAGACAGGTGCAGCGGTTCCTGGGAGTGCACCGGTGTCCCACTGACCAACCGGACGATCCCATGTGAAATGGCGGTACAGACCGTCAGAGCCAAGAGGCACACATCGAGACTTGTAGTGGAATGGAGTCGGCGACGCTCGGAGAGACGACAAGTGGAGGAGGGAAAGTGGGAATAGCTCGGGTGTGCGATCGATGCATAATAAAACCATGACGGCACCACCCAAGGAACCATATCCGAGCACATCATCTCATCGCTATCACTACTTGCACGAGCACTAGTCAAAAGTGTTGCTCCTGGAGGTTTCTGTCCGACCCTTCACCACGACACCAGTTTGCATTAAGACATTGGGACGTTTGACGCAGCCCGGACCACTCACCGTCCTTTCGACATCCGTTTTGAGCACTGCGGCTTGCTTAGATTAAGTGCCTCCGAGAGGTTGCACCCCAGTCGATCCCGGAGCTTTTCTCCTTGAGGCCTCGACTCCTTGTTTGGCGACAGCGACAAGGCCACAAGGTGAGTGAGTTTGACTTGGGGCTCCGTTCCCAACCTCATCTTCGCGATTCTTTGTGCTACTGGCATTTGCACTCGTCCTACGCTGTTGCTGAATGTGCTTATCTCACGATGCTCCCCATCTGCCCCTCCCCCACCTTGAAAAGCTCGAGTCCCGACGCTTCGATCCGAATTGGCTTGGACGACAGTATTGTATCAATGCGCTTGGCCTGGGTCGACGCCAAGAAGCCCATGTCCAGCTGGGATACCTTATGTATCACCACTGTTCAGCAACGACCCATCAGTCCATCACGTCACAACATCGTTTTCTTGGGGATGATGAGGCAAGTCAGGAGCAAATCGTCCCAGGCCCCACCAGACACCCACTAGGTAGACGCTGTTGGACAGCTGCCAGCCAAATTCCAGTTTGCGCGGTGCTCTGGCAGGTCGTGCCTTCCCACCCCTCGAGATATTGCTGGTGCAAGACAATACCTTCATACTCTCTCTATTCTCTACTTATTTTTCTTCATCATCTTTTTTTGCTCTTTGGCACATGGTGCTGTGGTTTATGGTCACTTCGTGAAATCAGAACTTGGCTAGCCAACCTGATCTACACCGCACCTTACTATTTGCGGCCGAAACTAGCAGGCATACGGAGCTACAGGTGCTAATATGGAGCCGGACACAGGCCCAGACCGCTGCCAACACCGCGGGGATCGCCCAAGGAACCCTCAACCCCACGGTCTCGACAATCATCACGACGCCGCCACCGGACCGACCAGCGACGACGCCGAATCCCCGCGTCCGCCAGTGTCCACGGACCTGGGCTTTGAGGCCGTTACTCCGGGCATTGACCCTCGCGCCTATATCTCCAAACAAGACACCCCCCTCGGCGCGCCCATCACCACCGGCCCCAGCTACTTCTCCAAGGCCGATACCAGTATCCCTCCGCGTCGCCGGGAATACAACTCCCTTTTGCGTCGGGCTACTACGACAAACACCACTGCAGCTATGGCTCGACGTGAGTCCCTCTCCGACATTCGAGCCGCGAATCCCGACCTCTCCCTCAGCGGCAACATCATCTCGGCCACCTTCAACGCCCCCCATGCCTTTACCTACCACAAGGGCGGCCAATGGGTTAGTAGATTGAGACATATATATCGATACATATCTTGGAGTGGCACTGACGTTTGAGCCTGTCCGAATCTGTAGCTTTTGAAGTCCCGTCGTGGCCAGTCTGCTCTGACTGATTCGTTTGCGTACCTCTCTTCCGATGATACACCCTGGAACCACACAGTCGTCGCGTGGACTGGCGAGATTGATTTCCCCCGGGAGACACCAATCTCCCCTCCCCATACGCCACCCGGAACGACAGTTGGAGCATCATCGCTGAACCCGCTCTCCGCGCCGATTCCCGTCAATGCAAATGATCCTTCACCAGCATCTTCACCCATAGATGGGCTCTGGGTGCCAAAGCAGGACCAGAAACGCCTCGAGAGCCAGTTGATCAATGATAAGACGGTCCCTACTATCCCAGTTTGGCTCTCTGATGAGGCTGAAGCTACCGAAGAGGGGATCACCCTCAAGGACCAGACCAGATGGCGGAGATATGCCGAGCACGACCTCTACACCCTTTTCCACTACAAGCAACAGGAGCCTTCGGATGGCCGCAAGGAGCGAGTTCAATGGGCCGACTACTACCGAATGAACCAGATGTTTGCCAACAAGATCGTCGAAGTTTATAAGCCTGGCGACATTGTCGTCGTCCATGACTACTACCTGATGCTCCTCCCTAGCATGCTGCGTCAGCGCGCCCCGGGCATGTACATATCTTTCTTCTTACACTCGCCGTTCCCCAGCAGTGAGTTTCTACGTTGTCTGCCAAGGCGTAAGGAGGTCTTGCAGGGCGTTCTTGGCTCCAACCTGATCGGCTTCCAATCCTATAGCTACTCGCGCCATTTCTTGAGCTGCTGCACGAGGATATTGGGATTCCCCTCCGACACCCTGGGGATAGATGCCTATGGGACAAGGGTACAGGTGGGCGTTTTCCCCATCGGAATCGATGCTGCCAAGGTGGAGTCTTCTGCATGGAACGACTCGGTCACCGAAAAGTACAATGCTCTCAAGTCCATGTACCAGGGGAAGAAGATCATCGTCGGAAGAGACCGTCTGGACACTGTACGTGGTGTTGCACAGAAGCTTCAGGCATTCGAGCGTTTTCTCGAACTCTACCCTGAGTGGCGCGAAAAGGTCGTTCTAGTTCAGGTCACGACACCGACGGTTGTCGAGGCGGAGAAGGGGGATCCCGAGAACAAGATTGGCACAAGAGTCAACGAGCTCGTCATGAAGATCAATGGCCAGTATGGGAGTTTGGGGTTCTCCCCGGTGCAACACTACCCTCAGTATCTGGACCAGGACGAGTACTTTGCCCTCCTACGTGCCGGCGACATAGGGCTCATTACTTCGGTCCGTGACGGGATGAACACGACTAGCCTGGAATACGTTGTCTGCCAAAAGGAGGCTTACGGACCGCTCATTCTCTCCGAGTTTAGCGGTACAGCTGGGAGTCTCAGTGACGCTATTCACATCAATCCCTGGGATCTCAGTGGCGTTGCTAAGAGAATCGATCTCGCCCTGACCATGTCTGAGGACAGGCGCATGGCAATGCAATCCAGCCTGTACCGTCATGTCACTAATAACAACGTCCAAACGTGGATCTCCAAGTTTATCCACAGAGTTTACAAGGTGCTAGGCGAGTCCAACAACGCTATTGCGACACCACTGCTCGATAGGCCGCTTATGCTATCTCGATACCGCTCCGCACGCAAGCGTGTATTTATGCTCGACTACGACGGCACCCTGACTCCTATAGTTAACGAGCCGAGCGCCGCCATCCCCTCTGAGCGCATTATACACTCGCTGAAGCTGCTGGCAGCCGACCCCAGAAATGCAGTGTGGATCATTTCCGGTAGGGACCAGGAGTTTCTTAAGCAGCACCTTGGCCACATAACGGGGTTGGGCTTCTCGGCGGAGCATGGTAGTTTCATGAAAAATCCCGGCTCTGACCATTGGGAGAACTTGGCCGCGAAGCTCGACATGGGGTGGCAGGAGGAGGTCATAAATGTCTTCCAGAGATATACGGATAAGGTTCCTGGTCAGTCTCGACTCTGTATAGCGCACCGGCTTTCTGCTAACGGTCCATAGGCTCTTTCATCGAACGAAAGCGATGTGCGCTTACGTGGCACTATCGCCTTGCAGATCCTGAGCAGGGCCAAGCCATGTCCCGGGAGTGCCACAGGCAGCTCGTAGATGGGGTTGGGAGCAAATGGGAAGTAGAGGTGATGCCCGGAAAGGCGAACCTTGAAGTCCGACCGACCTTTATCAACAAGGGTGAGATCGCGAAGAGGCTCGTGGCGACCTACCACAGCCCTTCGTCCGAGGACGCAGGTGATGGCGCAGTCGAGTTCGCGCTCTGCATGGGGGATGATTTCACCGACGAGGACATGTTCCGCAGCCTCAATAGCGTGTCTGGATCCCTCCTTGACCCGGATCATGTCTTTACGGTAACGGTCGGGGCGAGCACCAAGGTCACTCTAGCCAGATGGCATTTGTTGGAGCCCGAAGACGTGATTGAGGCCTTGGCACTCTTGGCTGGGGTGGACCAAGAGTCAAAACCCGTCGTCAGCCAGGTAAACCTGGCAGCATTAAGTGCGGTGGAGGGACATGTTCCCGAAACGCAGATCTGACCTAGGGCTGGGGGCGAGGGCCGCCGAATTTGATCCTCAGGAAATTTCACGTGAACTCGGCATTGGCGTTTCCAGGTGGCAATTGCATTAGCGTTGGCTTACAACGGCATGAAAGGGCCTGCGACAGAAATAGATGAGACATGTTGGGGAAGAGGCATCGGGTTGGGGGGATACCAGGAACTCTGCTGGAACTACGGCGACGCGTGTCTCGGGCCTACCTATTAGACGGGTCAAGGTACGCCGTCGAAGGAGTCACAAATCTGGAGATATTATTGCAGCTGAACATACGGGTACTTACGAACTGAATGGGATATACTACATTTGATACACGAATATATGTTGGATCCATCATGTTGCTCATGGGAGGTGACGGGCGATTCCGTCTGGTTGGATCAGTGGAGCATTACTCGAACATCTGGTTAGCTGACACCATGTTTAGTCAATCTCGGTCGAGTGATGGAAGACGGGACGATGGGGTTCAGTCTGCCATGCTCGTCTAAGCGAACGGGCCGTACTTTGGAAAACCGCTCACCGAAGTAGCTCTAGCAGCGCAGATGCTGGCTGATGACCTCCCACGGGACGCTGGAGCGACGGCGCCAAACCTTGACAGCTGGCATCTAGTGGTGCTTGTTGCACTTTGGGCGCACTACCCGAACTCTCCGATCAGGCCTACCAGGGAAGCGGATTATATAGACGGGCGTACCCCGGAAACATGCATGTTTCCGGGATGGTGGTCTTTGCTGTGGCCAGTATTAGACGATTGCATGTATTGTTAATACGACGGGGCAGATTCGGACAGAAGTTGGACAATGGGAGGGTAAGTGACGCCGATGGGTTGGCCGGTAGCTCCCAGCAGACCGGATTTTGGCATCTCGACGTCATGGACGGGCCGAAATGACCGGGAGGCTCGGCCATGTTGGCTTGCCGTTGCGGGCTGCGGCGCCCGGGATCCACATGGCGTCTTATACACAATGATTCCCTTGGTACATGCCGTAATGGTGTGGACAAGTCGTGGGTATGGTGGAAGTGGGCGATATCACGAATCGCGATTGGAGGGGAGCCGGTTGGGGAAGCTTCTTCTGCGGCACCAGGATCCAAGCTCCCTGGGGAAAGAAGCGAGATTTGGTCTCTGGGGATGGTAGGACCTTGGACGGACTCTGGATGGGGTTTGGGGCGAGATGGTGGAATTGACTTCAAGCCGGTCCTCACCCGGAGTGGCCGACGAAGCCACCAAGAGGCCAGAAGGACAGACTGGCAGAACAACCTCACGGAAGGCTGAGAGCTACTCGAACCCGGCCTCGATGATTGGGCCGAACCTGTAAAGACTTTTCGACCGAGTGATTCTACCGCCGAGTCTGTGTTTCCCCCACAGTAATCAGGTCACGATACCGCTCGCGGGTCCTGCGACTGGGTCGGGGCCGCCAGACTCCAAGCCGGCCCGATTTTGGTTTCAATGCGAGGATGGAACAGGGCTGGGCTTGCAAATGGCCGAGAGGGGGACATGTTAATTCCGGAGTATGTGAATACGCAGCGTCATCATCGTGGGCCGAGTAACTATGACGGAACGGAGGGGGGGGGGGGACGAGATACATATTCAAGCTCCCCCCCCGAGGCTCAGGGGAATGCATGCCTACCCTTAAACCTTGGCACTGAATAAACAACTACACCATCGTGACGAACCAGCTGGGCAGGTTTGATACACACATTTCTCAACCATGATTCCGCGATTTCGGTTGCCGAGTCTGACCGTCCACTTTGACGAGCATGACCCCAACTCGGAGCATAGAAAAGAGGGCCAGCGGCAGTCGCTGGCCGGCCTGGACTACTCACCACTGAAGCGGGTGACGATGCGGTCGTTTTTAATGGGCGTACTCGTCTCCATGGGTGGTCTCATGTGGGTTGCACTTACACCTATACCAGATAGTTGGGACTACGTCTGACTTGACCAGCTTTGGCTACGACACAGGTCAGATCTCGGGCTTCCTCGAGATGCATGACTTCCTCCGACGGTTCGGCCAGACCAACAGCCACGGCGAGAAATACTTCAGCACCGTCCGCTCGGGCCTCATTGTGGCGCTCCTGTCCATCGGCACGCTCATGGGCGCGTTGATCGCAGCCCCCGTCGCCGACCGCATTGGACGCCGTGCTTCCATCTCGTGGTGGTGTGTCGTCGTCTCGATCGGCTTCCTCGTCCAGATAGCGTCCATCAATGCTTGGTACCAGGTCATGATCGGGCGATGGGTCGCAGGTCTCGGTGTCGGCGCGCTGAGTCTGTTGGTGCCCATGTACCAGGCCGAGACGGCACCTCCCTGGATCCGCGGTGCCCTCGTCTGCACGTACCAGCTCTTCATCACGATGGGAATCTTCCTCGCGGCCTGCTTCAACTTCGGCACTGAGAAGCACCACGAGTACAGCTCTGCTTCGTGGCGCATCGTCATCGGCCTCGGCTGGGTCTGGACTCTCATCCTGGGCATCGGCATCCTCTTCTTCCCTGAGACGCCGCGATATGACTTCCGCCACGGGCAGGGCGAGCGCGCCAAGCGCACTCTCTGTCATGTCTACGGCGCCACGCCCAACCACTGGTCCATCTACACGCAGGTCGAGGAGATTGAGAGCAAGCTGCGCGCTGAGGACAAGATCAAGCACGGCTTCGTCCAGGAGTTTGGCATCATGTTACGCGCGCCGCGCATGGCGTACCGAATTGCCCTGGGTATGGCTCTGCAGATGTTTCAGCAGCTGACGGGTGCAAACTACTTCTTCTACTACGGCACCACCATCTTCCTGTCCGTCCAGATCAACTCCTTCATCACCCAGATCATCCTCAACACTATCAACTTCCTCACCACATTCATTGGTCTGTACATAGTCGAGCACTACGGCCGCAGGAAGTCGCTCATTGCGGGCTCCATCTGGATGTTCATCTGCTTCATGATCTTCGCCTCGGTCGGCCACTTCATGCTCGACCTCGAAGACCCGTCGCGCACTCCGACCCCGGGAGTCGTCCTCATCGTGTTTGCGTGCCTCTTCATCCTCGGATTTGCCACCACCTGGGGCCCCATGATCTGGGCCATCCAGTCCGAGATCTTCCCGTCGCGGTACCGAGCAAAGGGCATGGCCCTGTCCACAGCCAGCAACTGGATCTGGAACTTTATGATTGCCTTCTTCACCCCCTTTATCACCAAGGCTATTGATTTCCGCTACGGCTACGTCTTTGCTGGGTGCAATCTTGTCGCTGCGATGTTGGTCTACTTTTTCGTTATCGAGGGCCAGGGCAGGACCCTCGAAGAGATTGACTCGGCGTATCTGGAGGTGAGTGTCCCTCGTACCATTATATACCGCTGGGTAAGAGTACATGCTGACGAGAATCTGCGCAGCGCGTCGTTCCATGGAAGAGCAGCAAGTGGACACCTCCGAGTCCGGAGGAGATGGCCCGCCGCAGGAGGGAGGCGGGCACCGAGCTCGACCCAGACGCTATCGGCGGGGATTCTACAGAGACTAATGGCGCGAACGGGACGCTGGGGGCGAATGGGGCTGTCAAGAGGGAGACAAGCGCGGATGCGAACGGGGGGATTATGCACCATGAGGGTGCTTGAGGGGAGTGTCTAGTTAGGTGATGGATTATGAGTTTGCGACTAGAAGATTGAGAACGTATGGGAGTTTCGTCTATGTGTGATAGGTATAGCAAGTATATATGTAACATTATCATCGTACACGTATCTATTCATATTTATTTGTTAATGTGACACCGACCAACCCCTTGAAGACTTGCACAGCGGTAGTAAGCTGATGCCAAGACGCAAACAACCAAGCCATCTTACACGAAGTAACCCGTTTGCATGGGACGGTCTTTATCCAATATCTGGTCTGGACTGATCACACGCTTACCTGTTACCACTGAGCATTAAACTCTAGGTCCGACCTAACCGTAGACATATTACACTCGGGACCTCCGACCAGCTCAATCTCAATTTCAAAGCAGACAGGCTCTAGCCTTTCGTTTGTGGCCTTCTGTTTAGCAAGACAATGGTTAATCTTCCGCTGGAACATTCGTTTGAGGCTAACAAACTCGGCCTCGTCGACGTCGTCGATGCAGTAGTTCCAGCGGTACCAGCCGTCCGCGGCGGTCGAGCCGGGCGCCACGAGCGTGAAGCTGAGGTTCCTGGTCCCGCCCGCAAAGTCCAGGGGCAGCTCGGCCTTGAGCTCGGCGAGCGTCTTGGTCGAGAACAGGCCCTGGGGCTTCCAGAACTTGGCCTCGTGGTGCGGGGGGCGCGAGAGGATGACCTCGTAGGTGATCGCGATGTTGACGCCCGGGAGCGGTGGATCTCTGGCGTTGGGAAGACTGGCATCATGAGTCTCCGTTGCTGGCTGCACAGTAGCCGGCTGCACAGTCGTTGGCTGCTTAGTCGTTGGCCGCACAGCCGGCGGCGGGACGTCTAGCATGGGTGCGTCTGGGGCGCGGGGCCGTACGCTGACACTACGTCGAGGGGCCACGGGTGACTGAAGAGGAATAGTCAAGTTAGGGCTCGGGGGTGTTGCATCCATGGCGCTATGATCGTCCGTGTTCTGGGCTGAGGACATCATCTCGTCCATAATGGGCTCGAGGTGCTCGCGCAGCAATGCCTCCCTGGTTGGGGTGATGGGGTGCCATGCACCCGCCTCGTCAGGGGTCTTTTCGGCCGGATCATCGCGAGGCCTTGAGGAAACGAAGGAAACGTCGTCCAATGGGGCGTCCCTGGCCGTGAATATGGAGCCGACATAGTTGTTTTCCAGGATTGAAGGACCTGTGACGGGTGGATCTGCGGAAGATGGACCTGTGATAGATGGATCTATGGTAGATAGATCTATGGTAGATAGATGTATGGTAGATGGGGCATGCGGTCTCAAAGGGGAGCCACTAGAAGCCTGAGCCTTCTGGCTACCCCAAAACCTGTTGGCATTCTGAGGGCTCCTCACGGCAGTCTTGGCTTTTCGAACTTGCTTGCCCTTCTTTGGGTCCTCGGGACCAGGGTGAACCGTCCGGTACAGGACCTCGACCAGGCGAGGCTTAATGCTGTAGTAATTTCAAACAGGTCAGCAATAGAACTCTTCCGGCACCCAGGCTGTTCATTACTCACCGCGCTTCGTCCCTTGGGAATATAATTCTGTTGTGGAATGAGGCCGTCTCATCTTCAGGCCAGTACTTCCGGCCGCTATCCTCCCACTCTAGGTACTCGTCGGCAACACAAAAAAGCGCGGCCTTGTGGTCCGGGGACGCCCAGTCGTTGAACTGGGACCAGTCTGAGCCCTCGCGATCCTTGTAGACACTGCGGAACAGTTCCAGGCTGTCCACAAAGCAGTCGATGACATATTTTTCGGTCTTGCCTTTGATGTAGTTGAGCTCCTTCATCAGTGTAACTCTGTCGGCGAGCTCCTTGTCACCCTTGGGGGCTGGCTTCCTTGGAGGCATTGTGGGCAAGCGGCCATGTGGATGGGGATGTTGGGGGATGTGCCAGATCTGGATGTCGACCCTAGACGGGGGAAGGATGGGTATATATATACACCTATATATATAGGAATACGTACTGAGATGTGTAATATGGGCTAATAATCATCACTTAGCCACAACAGTCCAGACGACAGTGGCAGCCATGAAACTGGGACAATTTTCTTGATTGGAGTATTCGTCTTGTAACCAACACAATTCTGCAGCTGAACTGAACTAGGCCTCATCGGTCGGCGGCCATGCGACCAACACCAGAATGGGTTTATGGGAGATGACTGGTACACAAGTACACCACCTGGAAGACCAATAGCAAAAGCTCTAAAAATAGCTTTATCAAGAGAAGTAGAAAAATACCTGTTTTTCTTTTCTTTTGGGAAAATTTTCGTCGTCTCTTTTCGCCAGCAATATGAACATGGGCTGCCCCCCCCTTATTGTCACTTAGGTACTCCGTATATGTAATCGGTATTATTCCATATCGACACATGAAACATCGGAGAAGCCTATAGTTGATCCACTTTGATTGAAGGGCCAAAGATAAAATCTTGAGCATGTCTACTAGGGCGGGCTGGGAGGACTCGGCAGCCGAGCCCTAGGCGCAAACACGCCTACGCTTCCCCGGTGTTCCCCAGGTATGGAGGGCGGGGTGGCGTGCATGGGCCTTTGGTTTCCATACTCGTTAATTGCCGACTCGTGTTTATATTGGATTACTTTTCAGTAGCCGTCGACTTGAAGCGTTGTATACCCTGTGATAATTGAGCCGACATTGCTTCAAGTTAGAAGCTACCTATTCAGCACACCCTAAGGAAAAGGCTTGAAGTGTTCGTGTTTCAGACGTCAAACATTTTCGCCATGCTAAATTCAACGCCGATGATGATGGTGATTCCCTCCCCAAATTACCTGCCCCCCGACCGCCCAGCCTCCTGCACCATCCCTGGATGAGGCTGCTTGCTATACCACCACCAGGGCGCGCACTGCTCTGCGCCCATCGCATTGCCTGCAGCCACATGAATTGCAGGAGCGTAACTATGGCAACAATCTCGATGTCACTCCCCAAGCATCCCCATCAGGCCCGTGCCCATGGAGCTGAAATCGGGCCCGCACGCGAACTTGCGGGCGCACCAGCTTCCACCCGCAGCCGTGCCACTTGATCTGCCCAACCTCCTCGACCTCGCAGGCTGTCCTCCTTGCCCCTGGCAGCGTGCAGGGAGAAGGACTGACGGTTGGAGCGGTCGCCAGGCATGACCAGCTGGACGGGCTGCTCGCCGTTGGGGTGGGGGGATGTAGATGGAGGATTTGCCGTAGGTGCCCTCGCCGAGCGCCGTGACCTGCGCTAAGATTGGGGGGGGGGTGGTCTGTGTCTTGGTGCGCTCGTTGCGGAGTATGACCTCCTTGGTTGAGTGCTCCTGGTCGTCCCTAGGAGCGAGACGATAGGCGTGCCGCCGCTCTTGACGACTACGACTGCTCCAGAGACAACACCTAGTCCTGTTTAGGATGGCATATCCAAGGATTGTAACAAGTTCTACGAGGTCAAGAAGGGGGATATCATAGAAAAGATTAAAGTAGTGGACACCCAGATAGTTGTCAAGCTGAGTCAAGGAGGCTAACTAACCTACACCACATTATAGCGACACTGCGATCATCAGCCAGGACTCAATGAGAATGAGGAGTGTGACGGATCTAATCTTTTCGCACTCCGGGGATTGTAATATGACCTACGGAATGCGAACGAAAAGAGGAGTATTTGTGAAAACAAGACCTCGAGACGGTTTAGTCAGTGGGTAACATCATGAATTTCACTTTGTACGACTTCGCAGACAACACGCCTAGTCACGGTCTATCCTAGGCGCCCCATAGGCACACGGGGCCCCGTGCCGGTTATATAAGCGGTTTCTACTACTACTTACCGTCTTCTAAATCAGGCTATTCCTATACCTTATGAAACGTCTTATTAGTGCTAAATCTTATGGTCATATATAGCGAATCACCTATCTAGATAACTATGAAGAGGGTTCTATAATATTATTAATATATCTAAAGAGGGAAAGGAGGTAGTAATAGTTAAGGCTCTGTACCTTAGGAGTATCTATCGTAATAATCGCCTTAACCAAGGTATCTTGAGACTCGTAATTATCGTGATTATCTAAGACGGCTATATCTCTATTAATTTGACTTATGCTTACGAGAAAAAAAAAGACGAAGAATTACTCCAAAGAAGGGGTAGTAATACCCCTAAAAATGATAGTAGGTCAGGCTTATATAACCGGCACGGGGCCCCGTGTGCCTATGGGGCGCCTCTATCCTATATGCACTTACATACTTGGGTCTTCTAGGTATGTAGCATACGGAGCGGAGTGGGGCGCGGGCCCGCAGCAAACGGGGCTCATCACTCACTCCATATTCATTTCTGGACCACGGCAGACATGAGGCAGCAATGCTATCACTTATCAACACTAGTAGGTGCGTTTCAACTTCCTACAGCAAACTTGGAGTCTACCTGGACTTTATACCTTGGATCCAAGGTCAACCTGCTCCGCCCCCTGGGACAAGGACGGATCCGAGTCCCCCCCACGGCGCCGCCGGAGATTCCCGGCCTCGTCGTGCTCCGCGTCCCATCGGTCCAGCTCCGCCAGGGGAACCTGGGCCAGGCGGTGCGTGTTGGCCCCGTTGCCATCCACCTCGAGGATCTCGGTCCGGATGCGGTACCCCTTCCACTTGGGGATCAGGTACATCCACGCGCCGTAGTATACTCCGCACAGAATCATGCTACCGTGAATCAGCATCTCCGTTATGCACCTGGGGAATGAGAGGAAGAAAGAAAGAAAGAAATACTCACATGCCAATGCCAACCACACAGTACGTCGCGTACCAGAAGCTCACGTCGCCGGCGTACGGCCCGCCCTCGGGCGGCCACCACGGCATGACGAGGATGTAGATCTGGATCAGGATGAAGAAGACGAGGCACACGTCCCACACGCGGAACTCGCTGCGAGGGATCTTGTTGCGGCTGCGCCGGCGGCGCATGATGTAGACACCGATGGACATGGCGAAGAGGAACATGGCCTCGGGGTACGACTGGAGGTCGACGACTGCTCAAACATTAGAAGAGGGCATATCTCGAGGTTCTTTGGGTGGAGACTTGCCGAATTGGAATGCATCACCGGCCGGCGGAGCAATGATCATGATGACAGTCATCCCCCACTTGAGCAGATACGGACCCAGAGGCGTGCCAAACGGCCTGGTCGACACCCAGAAGTTGGTGAAGGGCAGGACGCCCTGGCGGCCAATCTCGCGAATCATGCGCGACTGGCCGATGAGGACAGCCAGGAGATTCCCGTAGGCGCTCAGCAGGATCAGCACGTTGAGGGCCGTCTCGGCGGCGCCCTCGCCAAAGACAGTGGTGAAGAAGACGCCGGCGGCCAGCTCAGAGGACTCGGCAAAGGTCTGCTTGGGCACGGCGGAGAAGTAGGCAATGTTGCAGAACATGTACAGGACGGCGACGACGACGACGGAGACGAAGCCGTGGATCTTGATGGAGCGGACGGGGTTGCGGATCTCGTTGACCACGTTGAAGGCGTTCTGGTAGCCCTTGTACGAGAAGACGATGCTGACGAGGGCCGACGCCAGGCCGTTGCCGTCGTTGGTCGTGCCGCTGAAGGCATCGCGGAAGTTGACGCCGGGGTCGGGCACACGCGACACGTTGCCTCCCAGCACGACGAGCCCCGTGATGCTGATGAAGATGAGGGTGATGATCTTGAGGCCGCCGAAGAAGTTGGTCGCCCAGAGCGAGAACCTGTTGTGCGCGATGACACCTGGATGGTCAGCTGCTTACTCGGACGGGGACTCTAGGCATTCAGCCAGAGGAGAAATGCGGGAGAATTCATGCTTACAGATGACAGCGAGCGAGTAGGCAGCAATAGCCACGCCCTTCATCTGCCAGTCGGACGGCTCCTTGCGCGCGATGCGCCATAGATACTGCGACAGCACAATGGCGTTGCTGCTGCTGAAGGACAGGATGACGGACTGGACGGCATAGGCCATGGGGAAGAAGTGCTTGGGGCGCGGGTACGCCTGCTCGAGGTAGACGACCTCGGAGCCGCTGCGGTTGGGGAAGTAGCTCGCCAGCTCGAGGTACGTGCTGAAGCCGGCGACGGCCATGACGAAGCCGATGGCCCAGTAGACGAGGGCGAGGCCGATGGAGCCTGTGTTGCCGAGGATGTTGCCGGCTGGGGGCTGTAAGTATTCTGTTTCTCCCTGTCAGGAGAGCATTGGGGTTGGCCTACGCGTGGAAAAGATCCCGGTGCCAATCATCTGGTTGACGTTGAGGAAGACAATGGTGAGCCACCCGACGTGGTATCCCAGGGGCGAATGCGACTCGACGGGCGCGCCCACGGCCTCTTGGTAGGTCGCCCCAGAGCCGTTCCCGCCCTTGACTCGGGTGAAGGCCAGGTCGCCATCGTGGATGACCGAAGGCTCAGAGTCCGACGTGAAGCCATCGGTTGCATTGCCGCTGTTGTCGACAGCTGGTGGTTCGGTGCCAGACCGAGGCCACACCCGCTGGGCGAGGGAGAAGCCCATGTTCGCTGGGCCACTGGCAGTAGAGGTGTGTTAGAACCAGCGCAAAGGGGGAAATGTGGCATTGGGGCAGGAACTTGAGTCGGCCGTCTCTGTCTTATACATATGTCCATGGCACGGGTCATGCATGGTGTTGGGTTGGCTATGTGCTTACCCCTTGTCCTGCAAGGATCACAGAGATGGCCGTCGCCATCGAACCTAGCAATGTCGAATTAAGCTTGGCCAATGGTCTAGAAGGTGTGCCTTGGCGGTGGTTGGATTAAGGTGCCCTCGCTGCCTTGAACCTGACGACCTTCCCGTGTTAGCAGGCCTGGTGTGTTACATGGAGAGCACGCAATGCGGCACGCGGATTACGCCCACATCATGGCAGCATCCCCATTGGCTTTGGGGGCAGAGGATGGGGGTCAGGGCCATGTCGGTATCTCGGTCCCGGAAGTATTTTTTGGCTTTTTTTTTCTTGGCTCCATGGCTTTAAATCATGACTTTAAATGTACTCTACAGCTGTTGGGCTCTGGAGCGCGTTGTGTCGGATGACGCCGTTCTCAGAGACGCAGGGTATCCATGAAGGGCTCGACTACATATAGGCACCTGCAGTTGGAAATGGCAAAAGCTACCAGTGGTCAGGGCATAATCTTACTCTTCCTACAAAAGCATGGAAACGGGCAACTGCCTCGAGGCCTCGCAGAAGATACTAGACTACGGATACCTAGTAGTATTACAGGGCACCTAATTTAGTAGGTAGATTATGAAATACGTGACGGGCAGTCGCACACAACAGGAAGTAGGTTATTCTCACCCGCAACCCAGATATAAAACATTGAACATCATGGACATAAGGCATCCAAGCTAAATAATCTAAATTCAGTCCAATAGCTTCTCCGTTATGACCTTTGCCAAGCTCAGTATATTCGTCTGGGCGTCCATAATGGTTAGGAACAAGACATCGACCCCCGTCGCACTGAAGATGAACTGGCGGAGCTCCGCCGCGAGCATCGAGTCCATACCAAAGTCTGTCAGAGATTTCTTGACATCCAGATTGGCCACCGGCAGCAGTATCAAGTTGGACATCTTCTTGGCAAGGACGTCCCTGACTGCAGACACGAGGGCATCCCCATCCTTGGCGGCTACGGCTGCGGTGATGGCTGACGACTGCGACGTCGGACCCTGCGTCGTCTCACCGGCAATGCTGCGCTTCAGGGCACACGTAAGAACCGAGAATCTTGCATCGTTGAGGAACTGCCAGTATCCCTCGTAACCCTGCCTATGATGATCCTCAAGACCCGTCACCTCCAGACCCGTGAGGATGTGCGGATGCGAGAGCAGATCCCCCGGATGCGCCGAGGTGGGCGGCTGCGAGAGGCCCATATCCAGGATCTGCAGCAGCTCGTCCTCTGTGATGGGACGCACGCCCTTGCGCAGGAGGAGGTCCTCGATGTGCGGGTTCTCGTGCAGGTAGCCCACCTCGGAGATCATGCCCAGGCCTATGGAGATGGCTTTCAGGCCTAGACCGCGGCGGTATCTCGCAAAGACATCGAGGAAGTTGTTGGCCGCGCAGTAGTTGCCCTCGGTGGCGGTGCCGACCTTGCCCGAGATGGAGCTCGTCATGAGGAAGAAGTCGAGATGGGCCTCGCAGCCGAGCTTGGATAGGGCATTGTGCAAGTTCCACGTTCCCCTGACCTTGGCCTCGGTACCGCTGGTCCAGAAATCGTGCGACATGTATTTGAAGATGGCTTCATTGAGTCCCATCGCGGCCTGGATGACACCTCCTAGGGGGCTTGGGGATGCCTTGATGGCTCTCTCCACGTCATCGTAGTTAGTCACATCGCCCATGACGACCACACAGTGGGCTCCGGCATGCTCCAAGCTGTCGACGAGACGACGTGCTGCTGGTCGCTGTGTGCCAGTGCGGCCGATAAATACAAACTGTCGGGCGCCGCGGCTCATCATCCACTTGGAAATGCTGCGACCCAAGCCGCCCAAGCAGCCGACGAGCAGGTAGCTCTTGTTGGAATCCAGAGTGGTTGAGAACTTGGAGGGGACGACGGGCACCAGCTGCGCCTGGTCCTCGAGCGAGATGACAATCTTGCCCATGCGCTTTGAATTTCTGAAGTAGCTGAGGGCGGACGGTAGCTCCGAGGCCGCAAATACACTCAGGGGCTTGATGGGTTCAATTTGGGAGCTTCTCAGGAGTTCCATTACCTGTGAGATCATCTCTCGGCAGAGGTTGTGATATATTGGCGACTTCAACTCAGTCAGCAGGGAAAGGTCAAATGCGGTAAACGTCGTGCTACGAGAGAGCATCTCCATGTTCAGGCGGCCACCGTCGGTAATGTCACGCTTGCCGATCTCGACGAAACGCCCCAGGTCGGCCAGACACTCCCAGCTTTCGTGGAGAAGGTCTCCTACCAGCGAGTTCAGAATGACATCGACACCGCGCCCACCCGTAGCTGCCTTGATGTCCGAGGCAAAACTGACGTCGTGCGAGTTAAAGATGCGGTCCTCGTTCAGACCAAAGCTGTCGACGAGATACTGCTTCTTCTCTTCCGTTCCCACCGTGGCATATATCTCGGCCCCTATGAGCTTTGCCATCTGGATCGTGGCTATGCCAACACCACCAGCTGCTGAGTGGATGAGTATGCTTTCCCCAGGCTGCAGCCGAGCACGGTGATGAAGAGCGTAAAGGGCTGTCAAAAAGACGACCAAGACAGAGGCCATTGTGCGCATGTCCTCGCCCTCTCTTAGCTTGACGCAGCTCCAGGAAGGCACTAACTCGTAGGTACTAAAGTGTCCCGGGTACAGGACGGCCACTCGGTCCCCAGGGGCGAGCTTGTCGACACAGGAGCCAACCGCAACAACTTGGCCGGCGTACTCGAAGCTGCAGGACGCCTCGGTTGTGTGGACGCGGCCGGCGAGGGCATACACGTCCTTGGCGTTGAGCCCGACGCAGTGGACCTTGATTAGTACGTCGTCCGCCGACAAGGCACTGAAATCGTGGGGTGCTTTCTGAACAAACTGCGCCGTGTTGAGCTGACCAGGCTTCTGTAGTGATAGGGAGGCCATGCCGGCGTTGGCAAGCGGCATGAGCTTCGCCGTAGTGCTCTTTCGCTCACGAAAGTGTGTATTCATGCGCTCATCCGGAACGGTGCGGCTGATGAGGAACCCGTGGCTGTCCTTGATATACTCGTAATCGACGACAGGGCGGCTTGCCTGGTTGAGGATGGTGACTACGTCATGGGCAATGGACGCTGCGTCTGCTCGCGGGTCGAGCTCGAGAGTGAAGATCTTGGTAGAGGGCTGCTCGACCATGATGGCCCGTGAGAGACCGGGGAAAAGAGATAGGGTTGGATCGAAGTCCTGGTGAACGCCGGAGCCCGTGAGCCAGACGATGCGTGCCGCCTGTTCGATAATGTGCTGGACAGCAGTGAATTCTTCGGTATTGGCACAAGCCAGGACGGACTTTTCTAGTTCGATGGTGGAGATGACTAGCGAGCCGGCTGGTATGGACTGCGTGGCTAGATCCTGGAGTGCCATTTCCTGGACGGGCACGCCCCAACCCAGGCTGAGCTCCTCTGTTAGTCTGGTATCTGCTGCTGCTATTTCATGTTCCGAAGATCCACAGACGTGGATGATACTGGTGCTGGAAATAGACGGAAGGACATGATCGGCTGGAGATGGTGATGTTTTGATGAGCTGAACACTCTGCGACCTCTCCGATGACGAGGTGATGACGGAAGAGTCCTCGGTCAATGAGTCTACCCCAATGTTGGACCGAGCAGGGCGTAGGTATATGGTATCAGAAGTGGTGTTATGGCCGAGCTGTCCCAGAGTAGACAGACTCTCAGGAAGAATGACGAGTCCGTACTTGTCAGCCGAGGAAGCCTTTGTGTAAGTCAACGACTCCAGCGTTAGAGGCGTGGCAAAGCTTCGCAGCTCGGCCACTTCAAGCTTGCCGTCTCCTGTCAGGCGACCGAGCGAGAAGTTGTGGAAGCGTCTATGATGCGAGGTTGCCGCAAAGACCTCGGTCAAAGCCGTATCAATGAGCACGGAGTCAGAAGACAGACACAGGATGTTAGTATCGGAGGTTTTGTGGGCAACAAGGTCCAGCGCGGCCAGCATGTACGCATGTGTGCCGAAGGCTCCCAACTGTGTCATGGACAAGATGCGGTCGAGCGCCAGCGTCAAGGCAGCATCGGTAAGGATCTTGTCTACGTCGGGCTTCCAGCTGACCCGGAATAGGGGGTGGCGCATCTCGGTCTTAACATCGGTGCCCGCATACGTTGTGACGTCCACGTCGTGGAGGTGAGCCACTACCTGCTGCTGGGAGTCAAGCATGGCCGAGTTGATCCGACTTGAAGACATGCCAACGGTCTTGGATGTGCAGCAGATCAATCCATGGCCATCTGCCGCTGGAGGCAAGGAAATCCGCGCCTGGCCGATCCTCGTGGGCACTTTGGCAACCAGGGAGTTGAGCAACCCTCCGGCTACGGCAAGGAGACTGACCTGTAACAGGCTGTCGAGGACAGTTGGATGAATCATATACCGAGGATTGGGCTGGGCCCCCTGGACATCCGCTGCTGACCATTTGGTCCTTGCCTCAGCGTACATCGTGCCCTTGGGGTCTGGGGTATAGATCTCATCTACAAGCTCAAACGCCGGACCGATTCCAAATCCACATTTGGAGACGCTCTTATACCAGGCACGCTTTGAATGGGGTGCCATGGAAACATCAGGGAGCCTTGATGGCAGGCCTGATGTGGGTAATCTCGATTCGAATCTCACAGACCCCTTGGCACGGAGAGTCTCGGCGTCATCTGCGATGGATGAGATCTGAAACTCCCACCAGTCTTTAGATATGCTGACATTGGACAGAGACAGCGGCCGGAGCTCCGTGTACAGCTCAACAGAACCCCCTTCGACCAGGGGTAAGGCTGCGAGGAGGTCAACATGGCGGAGAATAATCGACGTGGAAGCTGGAGGTGGAGAGGCACCGGCTGGCAGAGTCTGCATCAAAGCCTCCACTGCCATGGCCATGTAGCCGGTTGCGGGAAAGATGGCCGTATCACCAAGTTTGTGATCTCGAAGCCAGGGCACATGGTCCAGCTGGAGCATGTTGCGCCAGCCAAAGGTTGACTTGTTTCCACCTGGCACTTCACTGCCCAAGAGCTCGTGTCGTGGATGCCTGCGGAAGCGGCCCTCGCGGCTCACACGAGACTCGTTCCACAAGAGATTTTCATAGTGCCATGGATAGGGGGGCAGATCGCACAAGACTTTTGGTGCAGGTCCGGGGTTCACATAGGACCTTCCAAGTGCTGCAAAGTCCACCCGGAGACCCCGTGTATACAGATCACCGACGAGGCTGAGAAGCGATACTGACGAATCTCTGCCTCTGTCAAGTGTCGCAAAGTACGGTGTTTCTTTGCCCAATGTCTGCCTAACAGGCATTTTGAGAGCTGAATGAGGCCCAATCTCGATGAATGCTAGATCTGGATGCGCCCCGGAGAGGCATTCGAGACCTTCGCTGAAACGGACGGGAGACTCTAGGTTCGAACGCCAGTACCAGGGCGTCCGGACATGCTCTTCGCGGACCTCTACGCACGTCACTGTCGAGAACATGCGTGCTTGGCGGGAAGAGGTGCTGGGGCAACGTCTGCCTTGGCCTGAGAAAGCTCCTTCCAGAAGCTTCTCATACATTTGGCCGACAGCAGCCATGTGGTGGGAGTGATATGCCCTGCCGTCCGTCTTGAGCTTCCGAACAAAGACTCCCTCTGCCTTGAGCGCCTCAAACACAATCTCCACACCGCTACTATCGCCACTGACTGTCACGCTCTCTGGGGAATTGATACACGCCACTCTGACCTTGCCATTCAAGTCAAGATTCGTGATCAGGTGGTTTACGGGCTCGGGACCGAGGCCGACGGCAGCCATGGCGCCGACCGTGGTCCCCTGGGAGGCAGCATAACCTCTAAAGTAAGCAATAACAATAGCCTCCCTGGCACTGAGGAGGTTTGCCCCGTATGCTGCCCCAATCTCGCCCGAGGAGTGCCCAAGAGTTGCCTCGGGGATGATCGACCAGTCCCGCAACAGGTCGACGATGGCGACTTGCACTGCTGTCGTGACGGGCTGCGCAAACTGTGCGCGGTTCATTGGATACGCCTCCGAGGTGTCCATCAGAACGTCGTATATACTCCAATCGGGAGCAGGCGAGAGTTTGGACAAGACCTCATCCAGCTGGTGAATGGTGCGGGAGAAGGGGATGAACTGCATCAGCTCTCGAGCCATGCCCGCCCACTGTGCTCCCTGTCCCGTGAAGACAAAGGCAAACCTGCTCTCGGAGAGACTGATGTCTGCGCTCGAAACACGGAGATTGTCGACATTGATGTCCTGCGCAAGTGTATCGTCCCTGGTGATAATGTACCCTCGCACAGGGAGGTGCGTGCGACGCTGCCCCAAAGTGTAGGCCAGGTCTGGCAGGGATACGGAGGTAAGATCAAGCTTTCGAAGGCCCTCAACTCTTCCGTTGAGCGAAGGCAACTTGGTGGCTGAGAATGGAAGGAGGCGAGTCTGGATGCTTGGGAGATCGTCTTCCCTGGCATGGCGGATGAATCCTTCTTCATGATGACTATTGTCATGTCTTTTAACAGGGAAGGTGGCACCGCTCATCTTCAACTCTTCGCTGCTACCAATAAAAGCCTTTTTATTGTTGGTCGAATCCACCCCTTCGAGGATTCCATGTGCGTTGGCTCCCCCATATCCGAAACTGTTAATACTGATGCGTCGCGGATCTCCATCCCGCGAAGGGAAAGGAATAGGCTTCGTCACAACCTCGACTCCCCACTCATCGGCCTTGATCTTTTCGTTCAGCCGCTGAACCCCGATCGTGGCCGGGATGTGTCCCCTCTCTAGTGCGAGGGTAGCCTTGATAATGCTCGTGAGCCCGCTGGCCGCCTCGCTGTGCCCTAGGTTCGTCTTGACGGACCCGATGAGAGAAGGACGATCCCTCTCAGACTTTAAGAACACGCGGCTGAGGGCCTCAACCTCTGTCGCATCACCGACGTTGGTGCCCGTGCCGTGGGCCTCGACATAAGCAGTTTCTGAGGGATGCAATGCTGCCCGACTGTACGCCTTGCGGATCACGGCTTCCTGGCCTTCGATGCTTGGCTTTGTGATACCCGTTGTGCGGCCGTTGCTGTTCACGGCTGTCGAGCGGATGACGGAGCGGATAGGATCACCGTCGCGGATGGCGTCGTCCAGACGCTTGATGTAGACGGCATTGATGCCATCAGCGCGGGCATACCTGGTGTGATTGTTTAATATAGACTGTACTCGTTGGGGCAGAGGTTATCTACTATGTAGGTCGTATCACTCACCCATCGGCTGATGCGTCAAAAGTGTGACAGGTTGAGGACCGCGACAGCACACCGGCTTGCGACCCGGCCACGTGCAGTTCGAGGGACTGGATGAGGTTGACGCCCGCTACGACAGCCGAGTCACATTCACCGGATTGCAGGGCAGCGCATCCAGCGTGGAGGGCATAGAGGGAGGCTGAGCACGCCGTGTCAAGCACGCAGCTCGGCCCTTTGAGGTTAAAGGTGTGCGAGATTCGGTTCGCGAGGATAGTGGTGCCCATGCCGCTGAGGCTGAATCGCGTTAGGCTCTCGACGTCCTTTGTTTGCATGCCAATGAAGTCGGTTGTAAAGGACGCAACTGCTAGAGGGTTAGTAGTGTCACCTGAGTACATGTCGACATTTGGCCATCGCCCTCACTCACCGTAGCAGCCGACGTTGGCCCCCGAGACGTCGTCGAGCGTCACGCCGGCATTCTCAAAACTCTCAAATACAACCTCGAGCAGCTTCCGCTGCTGCGGATCCATGTCACTGGCTTCCCGGTTGTGTATTCCAAAGAACTGATTGTCAAAATCCCTAATGTCTTCCTGTAGGAAGTGACCTCCCAGGGGCTTCGCACTCGCCGGCTGGTCATCGCCGCCGTGGTAGCTGTCAATGTTGAAGCGCGATTCAGGAAGCTTAACCCCTGCAGAGCGTCCCTCTGCGAGAAACTCCCAGAGTTGGGACGGGCTGGAGATGCTGCCAGGTAGCCGGCAACCTGACGATGATATCTTGTCAGCTCCTACACAGCTTATTGTTAAAATGCATCGCTCACCTATGCCTGTAATAGCAATAGGCTCATATGAGGGGCAAAGCCTTCCGTTAGACCCGTTAGGAGTGCTGCGACTGTCCATTGTGGCTGGTTTTACAAGCCCAAACGATTGCCCACGTCAAGTGGTGTTTTGGATCAAGTATTGAGTGATGAAACGTTGAGAGTCTTAAGAGAGTAATATTCCAGGCTCCAGGCTGCCAACCAGGACTACAGGCTGGTGGCCTTTTAATTTGATTTCATCATGAAAAGCACATGTAACAAAGGCTGGTACCCGCCTGGGAAAGAAAGATATGGCGGGCGATGTCAATGACGCAGTCTCCAATGGACTTGGATAACCCCTTTACCCGTGTGGGCGAACGGGCCATAAGCTTGTGAATAGGCCGTGGGGACTAGTGGACGGCCTAGAATCACGTCGTTACATCGCACATATGGCTACGTATAATCGGAGACACACGCCAGCCCATACTATGTACACATCCGGTAGCTTTAGTCCTCTGGTCATGCCCTTCGGTTATTAGACGTGGGCACAATAGCACGTGTGCCCACAGGGCGAATATTCTATGCCGCCGGGGCAGCAATGCACGACTACCTGTAGTTCAGAGTAAATAGAAATACCATCAAAGATATGTAAGCAAACATTAAAATCTAAGCAATCTTGCTAATATACGTAACTTTGGATCAGATTGGGTCAATCCAGTGCCATTATGACTCATGATGGCCTTAAAGAGCTTGAACAGGGTGGGACTAAATGCGACGTTAAGCCATGGAGGCCTCACGTGCTCAGACAAAGATCTGCTCGGCAGAAAGAGAGTGTATATTGCTTCTTCAATGGCCCCTAAGATACTCCTAAAGCAATCCGTGTTGCCTATCTGTATTTTCTGTACGATAAATGTCATCGGTGACTAGTTTATATCCACAATGCCGTCCATAGATGGCGGTGGCACGCATCGAACGCGTCGATGGCTGGCGAGGGATCCCTGAGATTTCTGAAACATCATAACAAGCGCCGAAGCTCCGCCACAGGGCGGATACTATGTGAGACAGGTTTGTCTACCTGGAACATATACGAGCACCTGCGAACTACGGAGTACTACCTCGTACATGAGCTCTGTAGAATGTCTTCCCGTCAGGCAACCGGGAAGATCGACCTCAAGAATATTCCCATACAACCCTACCAGGAACTGCCAGGGAGAAGTTTGAAGCCATGAACCACGCCACATCATCATGGAACACATATTCTGTGTGCATCGTACAATAGATGTCACCTGGCCTTGATCATCTGAAGCCATGCTCAATATGGGTTCGCAAACCTGTCAAATTCTTCCAATCTATTCAAAAACTAACATAATAACGACAATCACGGCGTCCATTGCTGTACACCCCACCTTGCGGCTGCTGGCTCTTATAGCCATGACGGAAGCGCGCCCATAGGTGCCATGGACAGTGATAATGTATGGTTATTATCACGGATGTAACCACCCTGGCAGGGGCTGTAATTTGAGTAACTTTGTCTATGGGGCCCATTTCGCACCTGGTTCTTGTATGGAACTTGATTAGAGATCATTTTTGAAATATAGGCCATGATGCCCCGTACCCCTTGCGTAACAGCTATCATTGACTAAGTAATGTTTTTAGTAAATATCAACGCCAATAACGTTTGTTATGCTAAGTACATGTAATTTTATATCTCGACCCAGAGACTACGTTTGTCCTGCGCCTCCTTCTCCTTAGTCTATACATGGATATTAGTCTGCATGCGGATGTGGCTCATATCAATCGGCGTTCTTCCAAGAACAAGTGGAGGATGGTGGAGAGAATGGCGGTGCCCTGATACCAGGCTTAGGTATTGATTCAAATACCTCGTACATTTTAATACTAGGCCCTCGTGGTCGGGGTGCACTAGAAGTGGTGGAGTCAAGAACTAGAACGAGTAAGCACCGGATGACGCAGTCGACGATCCAGAGGTTGATGTAGAAAACGCGGGTATAGAAGAAGATGGTGGTCAGCTTGGTGAATAAAACGCCGCAGTGGAAGAAGAAGAAGGCCGCCAAGGGGTATTTGGTACCATTTGCGAAGTGTAGTGTATTGCTGGCCTTGACCACCTTGGGGTAGAGTAGTGAAGCCCCAAGCCATTGTCTCTCCAGGCCTACCAGCAGGTTTGTATGAGATTGATGAAGAGTTGTGAAGCACGGATACAAATACAATGATATTGTAAGCTCTATCTAAATATCCCTTGATGGAACCCCTGACTGGCCTAGTAACTATGCACTCGTACGACGATATGTCCCATTCGCCCACTGCCCAACCTCGAAGGCTCCTCCCATCTACCCCAAAATACAGGTATGCTGTTAGCAAGCGTGTCTCAAGGTTGATTACTCTATTTAGAGTCTATCTAGGAATTCATTAACTAACTTACTGGTACTTGTTCGCGGACCGTCTGGTGCGTTCCATTTGCGCTGACGTCGATCAGGATTCCGGGATTCCCTATTTCCCCTATGATCGGCGCAACGGTCCAACACAACGTGTTAGCAGTGTTGAAAATAGAATTCGATTATCGGCCTTACATCCCGAACTGGGTTATTGATAATTCGTCCCCACAATTACATCATCTCCCTTGTCCCACATCATCATGCCGCCCCGGCGCCCAGTCATCCCCATACGGGTGATATCTGTAAATACATGTAAACATGTAAGCAACAAAGCTCCTTGACCATGTAAGTTCTAATATTTGAATAAGAGCCTGCATTTTTCCCAGATAACTACCTATAATCTCACCACAGGTCAGGTATCTTGGCCGAACACCATGTGCTGCTCTAAACCAAACCCCTTTTCAGCGGTGAGATCTTCAAGTTGACCGCAATCAATTCCCCTATCTGCCTCCATTACTAGAGCAAGATTCAAGACAGCTGTTCCGAATTCATCTAGTCCCCTTATACATTGTACGCCTTGCCACTTCACGAAGCCGCTAAAATGGTCTGGAAATAGACGTCCGATACCCGATGGGAACGCCCCTTGGACGGATTGGAGAAGTACTTTACGGTCATGGGCGACATCTCTGGTCGCTTTGCCAATGGATGCGAGAGCTACACGATCTTCTCCGTGGTCAGGGTTGAGCTAGACGCTGCGGACCCTGAATCCGCGCTCCAACATGCATGGAAGCAGATCCGCCATGAGCAACCCCAGATCGCCACCACATTCGAAGGCAATAACAAGGTATACCATGTTCCTGACGACAAGGCCCTGAACTAGTGGCTGGCGTAGAACTTCATCGTCTCCTCTACATTCGACGCCAAGGAGCTACCTCAGGATGTCACCGATAGGCCAATCACGCAAGCCATGCTATACTACCTACCCTAATCCTCGGAGCTCGTCTTCCGTGGCCATCACCAGAGCATGTTCAAGAAGAACCCGCAGATGCTCGGGCTCAGGGGTTACTATACGCGCGCCGCGGCCGCTGCCGTCGCGACGCCCGAGTTCCTTTCCGTCCCAATGTCCCGGGACGCCTTGGTTAGCAGCCTGGGAATTACCGAACGTTACATGCAGCGCGACTACGGCAATGGGATCAAGTTCAGGGACTTCAAGTTTAGCGTTGATGTTGTCCTGAGCATGAGCATGCTGTTTGCGTACCGTTCCAGGACTAGCTGAGGCTCGTCTACAGCTTCAACGTCGGGTTCAAGGAGCCCGCTGATATCCAGAAGTATTTGGAAGAGACCCAAAAGATTCTTGCTCGTGAGCCTCTGGCTTAGGCTGTAGATACATGTTTCTGTCTCTTAGTCCATGGTCTATTTTAAATTTTAGTTCAAATATAATAAAATACATAAAGCCAATGTGAACGAGTATGCACACTCAGTAACGTTGATTTGAATTAACAGATTAGACCTCTTGAACTTACTTAGCGAACTATTATATATACTCTTGCTCATGTCTTATTTCAGTTTAACTGAGTACATGTATCCTTCCAAGATGCGCCCCGTTATTCCACTTGGGGAAAGTCAGGATCCTTGTCCAGAAGGCGCCAAACCGGTTCACTGAGTGCAAAATTGACAACAAGGTCGGGCCCCCGACTGGGAGAGGGTGCCGCTGCACCGGTGTTCTCCGTTTCTATTTCCAGTTCCTCCCCGGTTGACATCACCACCGCTAGATTGTCCTCGAGATAGGTGTCTGTGAAGGGCGCTGACACCAAAAACGGATGAAGAGGCTCTCCCCTACCACCACACTCAAAGTGGACGCCCTCGTACATGTGAGTTTTGGTCCATTGCGTGACAATGAAGCCTCCGGCTCCAAGGCCGTACACCTGTTTCACTCGACTCTTATCCGGCTGAGCGACTATCCATCTCGCCGTGTTCTCCATCTTTTCCGGTCCAACAGTTCGAAACACCCTGTGTACGGCCTCTGCCACTTTCCACAGGGGACCCTTAACAAGCAGATCATGAGAGAACACATCCTGCGCCGGGTAGACGGCGTTTGGGAAGTAGTTGGGAGGCAGGGCCAGCCTACCAGGTTCCCGGGTATCCATGGCCCCCCAGAAGGATCGCTTGAGAAGGTCGGGTATCTCCACGGGAGTCACGCCCTGGGATAAAAGCATCTCGACCTTTGCCTGGTAGACGCGCTGGAGTAGCAGCGCCGAGAGGGCTTCCAAGGTGGATACCCAGGTGCTTCCATCCGGGTTTGTGGCTGATGCCTTCAGCTGAGCCAGACGCTCGCCAGAAAATCTCAGTGCTCTCCCGACGGTAGGCAAGGGTGTAGAAACAACAGCCTGTGGTTCCTCCTCTGCAGGGTCCACGAGGCGTACGATAGACGGCTGGTATTGGAGTGCGGCCTGTTGCTCCTCCGGAGACAGTTGGTCGATCTCGAGCAAATACGACCGAATCTGGGGTGTCTTAGTCAACACCGGGCAATTGGATGACCGGAGCTGGCGGTACAATTCTGCAAAGTTCCGAGCTACTTGGAAGAACCCATTCGCATCGCAGACTATATGGTGGATACGGATGGCTAGAACAACCCCCCCACAGGTAAACTGAGTCTTCTGGATGGCGAGAATGGGGTTAACGGAGATGGCCTCGATGGACCTGTCAAATGGTGGCGCCAGGCTTTTGCCAGAACCCGGTAGATCCGTCAGCAGGAGTCTTCGCGGAGATCGAGTTGGCGGGATCAGATTGTCCAGTCTGTCGGGGTATTGCGCTTCTAGAAACTCGGCGCCCGTGCCAAGTTTTCCAACGCCCCAAGCATTGATGTCAGTGTTCCATTGGAGTCGACCAGTCAAGTGCGGGTAGTAGTCGAGAAGATGGGACGCTGCCTGGCGCAACAATTCAGATGGGAAGAACTCGGAGCTGGTTATAGACGACACGTGCTCATCGGCTGGTTTCCTGTAGACAAAGACACATTCAACGGGTAAATATGGCCATACTAAGTGGTCAAATGGTCCAAGGTGGAAATGCGATCCCAAGGGACGCAGTGATGTCTCGTGGGCGCACTGAAGCGCATATCGCCCCGTGACACGAACTTGATTCGACTCGGGCATGATGAGATGGCCAGTGGATAATACGACACAGTGGGTTCCGTTTGTTGAGAGGTTTGATTGGGATCTGCGATTTGACCTTATACTAGGAACGGAGTCGAAGCAACGCAGTAATAGTATTACGGCCACTACGGTTGTAAATACCACTTGCCTTTCATGGATATGCTTTGTACATGTATGACGTAAAGATGCCAGTTTGTGACGGCAGATGATAGGACTAGGCTACTACTAGAGATTAATGTTATAGTATAGGAGCACTACTACATCATAGACGTACGAATCAAAGTCAAGGGAAGCCAGATATGGCTAGACGGTCTTTGCTTCACTGAGTATATCATATACCATACCTGCATCCGGCCTGGAGTATTCCACGAAGGTACTAATAGAAGGGCTGTCTCTACCTACAATCTTCGAGACATGTGTCTAACTATAAAGGCTGAGTCTGACTAACGGCTTCGCCTAACCAATGTCTATGTCCATCTAGGAGGGGCATTTCTGACCGAGGCTACGTCTTACAGCGAGCACTATTTTTTTAAAATAGGTATATCGGCTACCTCTGACTGCAAACGCTTTTCTATAGCCAACTAGTAGATATTATCAATGATTCTGCTATTTATAGCAGATAATCAACAGCTCATTTTTATTTCCTCTACTCAGGCGGTCCTGATGCCTTTAGTATAGATTGAAAAGCTAGTGACTTGCGGCTTCCCATTCCAGCTCCTATGATCGCATCAAAGCATCATTCAACTTTGATTCTTCAATACTTTTGTCACTAGATACTACCTTATGTGATACTACTCAGAGTCATTGACGTCAGTACATCCCAAGTTAGGGACCCAATGTGGCTTAGGTATTGCCCCGCACTTTGTCCCCCGTATCCGTATTCGTAAGTCATATGGACCAGAAGCTACATGTATGTACTCTGCAATGCGAAATAAGTATAACGTGAAGAAGCACGGACGTGGGCGAACGTAGTATGATGGATAAATTGCCGCATTTCAAATTATTCGTACAATAGTACGAATACCGACACTTCTGTCTCATACATTGCGTTCGAGTCGTACCTCTCGTCGCTCATTTTTGTTGCTAGTTCGCATATAACACTAGGTAAATCCTACGAGCAGTGCATTACGTACCACTTTGTAGCAATAGGGAAGCGGGGGATAGAAGGGGGAGGGAATAGGAGCTCATGAGCTTCATCCGCTAGTAGTAAAGTCGCCGTCCCCAGTCTTATCCCAGATTACCGTTTCTCTTAGCACCTATTTCTGTCTTGTCAGGTCATAGTACTAGTATACTTAGAGTACCTAAATAACCGCGCATAATGAATGTAAATCGCTGGCCATGAATTCATGGGCATTGTTGGTACCTCTGACTAGGGCCTCGTCTTAAGTGTACGTTTATATTTGAACTTTCATGTTAGGATTGTCACTAAAGTGGTTCCTAAATCAATCATGATAAGGAAAGGCGAGCTATACTATGTCATCATATATATTAACGTATGTTCTTGGTGATGTTTTCTGTCTTTCCGCCACGAGCACATACCCTATACCCGCAACAGATGTCCAGGATAGGACCCAAACCTTAAACACGCTATATAGGTGCAGTATGTATTAGAAAATATGGAATTAAATACTGCTTAAGCGGTATCTATTTATTCAAGATTGGAAAAATAAAAATATGTAATTTTAAAGCCAATAATATTAGGTATAGCCATTTTTTGTGATTATTTGTTTACTGAAGTTGCGGCTTAATGTTAGTGATAATTATCGAAAACCTCGAAGTGCATAATTGTGTACAGTCCATATTAATTGTTTATCTTCCTTGCAGCTCTGTCCTCGAGTGATGGCTTCGATGGAGACGTGTTGGAATTAGCCAATGGTGTTTGACGAGGCCTCGTTGACAGCATCGATGGTAAATCTCGTCTTAAGTCGATACGCTCTGGTAACTGATTCTCTTCGCTTGTAACTGGCCCATACCAATTTGAGTATCTTAATAACCTTACCTAAATTTTCCGCTCTAGTTTTAGCGATTTCGTAAGGAATCCACAAGGTGAAAGTATTTCAGAGCTAGAAATGCGGCAGATCTTTCCTTCTTTTACTCGACGGGTCTAGTACTCGATTTTCTTTTCTCTGGGTATTCTAATATTCCCTGGTTGATAGCTAGTGAAGCAGCAGGATGGCTGTCCTCTCCATGTTCATTTCCATTCTGGTGGATTATACAGTATGGGAGAGTAGAGGGCTCAGGTAGGACCGATGTAGCGACCGGATGACTCGTTGGCGCCTCATAGTTCTCAAATGCTTAGGTCAGAGGGTTTCGATTGTAGCAGTTGTGAAACCATCTCTAACAGGGCGCAGCGGTACGCGGGTGTCTGCGTCTGGTGGTTGGGGGCTAGCTTCGATATTTCTTTTTCACAATCATTCAGGAAGGACGTACCTAAGTTGATCATAGCGAGACTAGAAGTGGCGGATAGCTCAAACAATGTCTAATGAAAGCAGAGTGGATGGACAAATATGATGTATAGAAACATGCTTGGAGGGAATCAAGGTGTTACAGCGCGGGGTGACAGCAAACAGTGGGAGACAAGAGTAGCCATGGTTCAATCTACCCATGGACAAGTGTCTTGAAGAATGGAGAATATCCTCCTCCAAAATCCCACTGGGAGTTACCTATGAATCATGGCCCATGTGCTTCTTATCGTGTGGGTCCAGCCCTCACCTTGACCTCCTTTTTTCTTCCATCCACACAGCCGCATCCTTCGCTGCAGAGAGCCCGTCCAGAATACCATCATTTCCGTCCGACATGGGCGATAATCTTTTTTATTATTTCAGTTTAATAATTCTCTGTCGGCGTCTGATTGCAATTTCAAATTGTTGACGACCACTATGGCTTCTGACGCCGCCGACATATCCTCCGCCTCCCAAGCAGAGCCTGCTTCGCCTCCAAAGGTCAAAGAAGGCTCTGCCGAGTGGAACAGCCTCCTCAAGCCGTACTTTCTCAAGTTTGGCGACGGTTCCAAGCTCTGGGTTGATCTGTACAAGGCGACCGACTTGAGCAAAACCTTTCTTACCAAGGCCTCGACAGACATTCCCGCCGGCACCTGGATCTTCCTCGACTACCCACTGCTGTTTGTCGACCCAGATCTCGAGCCTGTCCTAGAAGCCACCAATATCGTCAAGTTGCAGGTGGAATGCCTGGACAACTATGAGAAGAGCCTCTTCTACTCCCTGCCGAACTTCTTCCAGGGAAAGTACAGCAAGCCCTTCTCCATCTGTCGCTCCTGGAGTCTCCCGCTGGTGACGAGCCAGAGACATATCGCGACTCCCACCAACCCAGAGCACCAGCCAACCGTCTGCCTTGCCGATAATCCCAGCCGGCCCTTTCAGGGAGTGTTTCCCCATCTCGCCAAGTTTGTCCGACACTCGTGCGCCCCTAACGCCGTCGCCAGAGTAACCGACGACGAGAAACATGGCATCTGCCTCGCCGTCCGCACGTGCCGACCTGTCATGAAGGGTGAGATCATGACCATAGACTGGCTCGGCTCAAACAGCGTCTACACCGACCGACAAGACCTGCACATGAACAAGTTTGGATACCCCTGCACCTGCCCGAAATGCCTCGCGTCCTCCCAAACAGATGCGGTCCGCGCCACCAGCGACGAACAACGCCAGAGGCTGGCACGGCTCGTGAACCAGATTAGAGGCGGGGCACCTCTCACGCTACTTCGCACTCTTCGTCGTCTCCAGCAGGTGCTTGATATCTGCATGACGGAGAATATCTACGACGAGACGCTCGCGGATATCTACTTTGCGGCATACAAGGCCATGCTGAACAACAACGACAAAGTCCGTGCCCTCGAGTTTTTCTTCCGGTACCAGGAGCACATGTTTATCCTGTTGGGGCAAGACAGCCTCCTTTTGAAAAAGGAGGAAATCGCCGCACTAGGAAATCCCCTAGGCGCTGAAGCATATGCGGGCCACATAAAGATCACAGTGTCGATGACCAACGATGGACAGTTTGAGGCTTGGCTATTCAGAACACACGAGCAGATATCCAGACTCGATCTCTTGAAATCGTACGCGGATCTGCAAGATGACACCATTTTCCGCGGCTTCTGGCTGCTTCCCTCCTCAACGATGCTCACCGACGACTGGGTGGATGGCGAAGGCCAGCCAGTCCGGCACTGGGCTCTGTTTGCCGAGACTGTCGCTGTGTCTGATCCTATCGGGCTCAACGTGCTGGCTAAAGACAAGGTGGGAGCGCAGTTCACCATTTGTCTGAAGAAGCTCCGGGAGCAAGGGACCTTGTCGTCCATTTATGTTTCTAGGGGCTCCCTAGCAATTATGCTGTACGTGACTAGGCAGGAACTAGAGAGCGGTCAAGTTGGGGTTCAACCTCAGTCTCAAGATCATACTTTTGTACGTGGCACTCTCCCCCCCCCCGATCATCGCTTCGTTCTTAGCCACCATACTAACAGTTGCCTTCCCGAATTAGTTCATCCCGAAGACGTCACTCACTCATGTCATGGAACTAAACGACAAGATCCGGAAATACTCAACTCCCGATGAGAACGGCGGCCGTATCTGCTTCGGCTGCGACAAAGTCAGCGATAAGCACCTTAAATGCTCCAAATGTTCATTTTTCTGGTTCTGCGACAAGGTAAGAATCCAGCTCTAAGCATTTAAACAATTATGAAGAAAAACATAGCTGATCAATGCGTTATTACAGGACTGCCTGAAGCGAGCGTGGCTAGACAAGGGCCATAAGGACGACTGCGGTATGCTGAAGAGGCCCGAGATCGCCCGCCTTTTCTTGGTCCATTGGGACCATTTTATCCGCCCACTCAACCTAATGGAGGATGTTTTTGGCGACTGAGCGAGCAAAGACAAGCGCCACCGAATGGTAAACTAGGTGTTGGCTGTACGAGTATATAACATTGAGGAGTTGAGATCACTGGGAATGATTCTCGAAGGGCACTAGCAATGACACATTTCATACTCGGTTATCTTAGAGGAGTCTCTATATGCTTGAGCAAGTCTGCTTGTTTTAAAACCCCACAAAGTTACTTCCTGTTTGGCAGCCACCGCTAAGATCACATGTCTCCTACTTAATCTCAATACTCCCCAGCTGCTCAAGCCCGCGCATCGCCTCCACAGCCTTGCCCCAGGCGTCACCGCCATCACCGTACAACTGGCTCCAGAGATACGCCCACGTCATCTTCTGCACCGTCCCGAGTCGCTCGGGAGTCTCATTCTCGGAATCGGCCGTATTCCAGGTGCCCACGCCGCCCAGGCCGTGCTTGGCCCCCTTTATCGCGAGGAGAGCCTTAGGCGACGGGGACAACTTATACGGGTCGGTAAACCAGTCGGCGCCGCGCGTAGTTAGCGGCAAATTGTCCTCGTCTCCGTAGACGACGAGCGCGGGCGTGGTCATGGTGTCGAATTGGGGGCCGTAGTAGGGAAGCATGGACTTGAATCCCTCGGCCACATCCTCACCAACGCCAGAGCCGGCGAGGATGACGCCGACCTTGATGCGGGGGTCCGCTTGCTTAGTGATCTTGCCATCACGGGGGTCCTTGTTGTTGGCGCCGAGGAGCAGGCCTGCCGTGAAGGCGCCCATGGAGTGGCCTGCAATGGCAATCTTATCCTTATTCAGACGGCCTTCGAGGGTGGGAACGGACTTCTCAATCTCGTCAATTTGGTCCAAGATCTGAACCATGTCCTTGGCACGGCTCTCCCAGGATGCATCCTTTTTTTCAAGGCCGAGGAAGTGCGAGTCGAGGTGCGTCGGCTGGATGACAACGAAGCCTCGACTAGCCCAAAAGTCGGAAAGCGGCGTGTACGCAAAGTGGGAGGAGATCCAGTGAGAGAATCCCAAGCCGTGAGAGAGGAGGATAATAGGCAGGTTACTGCCAGACTGGGGGGCTGAGACTCGGATCTGTAGGTCAACAGGCCGATCTGGGGAGGGGAGCACAACGGGGCTGAAGGACAGAACCGGAGTGGGATCGGGAACGGGGATCTCGCCAGCAGCGCCGATTTTGCAGTGATAGTAAGGAGCCATGGTGATAGTTCCAAGTTGTTGGTGTTTCTGGAAGGTTGAATATATTGGACTGAAGTATAAGAGCTGTGATGTTATTTCCTACTCATCAACTTGCCACATGCAGGCCGCCTCTTTATAGAACCTCAGCATACCGAAAGTCTAAATATTGCAAATATAGGACTTTACTATTCATAATCCAAGATAGACCGGACTTTAGAGGAATTAACAATTACTAGGAATGCTACCGGACTTTAGAGGACTTCGGAAATGCTAGAAATTCCGGCTAAGTAATTCGGCGGTGATAGTTACCCCAACGCTTACAAACATGACTAATTCACATCCCTGCATATACCTAAACGACGTTATCTCCGGACTACAAGCACTTGAACTGTTTCACGACAATCATTTTCATAATGGTTTTTTTTTTTCATTGGTATGACGGATTACAGTGACAGGCGATAGGGTTATTAATCAATACTGGCTATCGGATATATTGGCGGTTTAATACACAAACGATCAAGCACCTGATGATGGATGATAGGAGGCCGATTCGCTGGACGGAAGAAATCTATTGACTCTAAACGCTCCCAAAAACCTCTAAATACACGCGCGCACAGCCTGTCGCAGATCTATGCGCTCTCCGCCGTTTTCTTCTCCTCTTGCTTGCCGCCGAAGTAGTTATACTGCAGGTACCGGAAGCCCTGTGTCGACTGCGCGCCAAAGTTGACAAGGTGGCAGGTGAAGAGGAGATAGTTCCGGGGCGTGACGGCCAGGGAGTAGCGCATGAAGGTGATGGCGTAGACGACCAGCGCGCCCGTCATGGGCCCGGAGATGCTAGTTTAGGTGGTCAGCAATTAGACAGTGATTGGGCGTCGAAAACTTGGGGATATCCCCAAAAAGGGGAAGACGTACAGCTCAGGGTCTTTGCGCATATCCATGACGGCCGCAATGGGAATGCCAAAGTTGGAGGCGGGGCCCCAGAAGTCTAGCCACACTGTTAGCGAATCTCCAAGCCAGCGAGGTGAATCATGTTGCCCAATGGCATCGACGCCTCCGATGAGCGCAAAAGCATTGATCCAAGGTGAACGTACGGGTGGAGCATAGGTAGTCGGACACCGGATTCGACCGGATCTTGGCGTTAAGAGCCTTCACGAGGGCGGCCATGACGGGCAAAGGGTGTCGGAGAGGCTGCTAAAGAGGGGAAGGCGGCGGTATTTTGAGTGATTCAGAATCCAGAGTTGAGAACTTGAGGTGAAGCGAAGTCGTGGATGAGGCGGAAATTAGCCGGGCGAAATCGGAGTTTCCACTTTTCACCACCCCTGGTGTTGCTCGCACTCACAGCAGCACTCTCATCTCAACTCATTTCAATCTCATTCAACTTCACTCACCACATTGTCGCCTTTCATCACTCATGTCAACGACTAACCCGACAATGTTTTCTCATCGGTTCACTGGGAACACCTTGCATCTTAGTTCCAACGTGATATCGACATGCTGCCATGTGTGCTTGTGTCTATTGCTTTATTAATGATTCGACTCCCCGAACTCCATACTAACCCATCAGAAGAATATCAATCATAGCCGCATCCCTAACGAGCTGGGCACCCGTGGTTTTTCAATCGACGAGTTCGAACTATGAAACACACCCGGATCCGCTATGCGCACCAGCCGCGCCTCATCGCTCGCCGTGTCGCTCAGCGTCTCATACTCGACCGCACACGTCCTCTCCATCCTGATGCCCACCTCTGGCGGCCGCCGCGGCATCCCGTCCTCGAAGGGCTCCGCCATGGACCTGCTGACGGTGCCAAAGTGCCTCGTGCTGCTCTTACGGAACGGGCCAAAGTCGGAGCCCCTGCTGGCACGCTTCGATGACCGCCGGCTGCCGCTGAAGGCTATGACCCACAGCGACCGCATCGAGGGGAGGCACGCGCAGATGATGCCAACGTTGACCTCGACGGTCGACCAGACGGCCAGGTCCCTCTTGAACCACGTGGCGTTGGGGGAGTCGACGTCGTTGACAATGAGCGAGTGCAGGCGCATGGCGCTCATGATGGTGACGAAGAGCCCGACGCAGAACATGACGGTCACCTCGGCCTTCTTCTTGCGGTCGAGGCTGAGCCCACGCACCTGCGACAGCGGGATGCCGATGATCCACAGGTCGAGCGCGATACTCATGGCGCCGTTGGCCCACGCCACGGCGCTGACGTTGACGCACGTCCCTGCCTCCTCGCCCGTCCAGCGTTCCCAGTAGTGAGACACGGGGCGGCACTGGAAGATTCCCGTGAAGACAAAGGTGAAGCCGAAGACGCACGTAAAGGCAATGGTGGCCCACAGGTACCGACGGACCTTGTGGTTGGGGAAGACGCGCAGGTAGAAGAACAGAAAGGCCAGCTTGATGACGGTGATGTTGAGGAAGTACAGGATGGTGAAGACGTATAGAAAGAAGCTGAAGTTGGTGATTTGGTCAAACGTCAGAGTCCATATGTCGCGGCCCAGGCCGTTGGCCACGCCGCCCTCGACGCCGATAGCAGCCAAGGGAGCCTGGATGCAGGCGGCGAAGAGCACCATGTAGTCGTCGATGCCCAGGATGAGGTTCTCAGAGAGGATCTTGGCAGCGAAGCGCTGGATGACAGCCAGGCTAGATATGACGGAGAAGGTGATGGCCAGGGTGGTGTAGGTCTGCGAGGCATCGCGGATGGGGGCCTCGCAGGCAGTGGCCGTGATGTTGCGGGCGACTGATGTGATCAGTTTCACAGGCACAGACCGGGGATACGGCGTTGGTGACTTACCTATGGAGTCCTTGCTGGAGCAAGAAGAGAGCGCACATCTTGTGACCTCCTCTTGGGAGGTTCCTGTTAACGCGGTCGAGCACAGGCATTCGATGTTTTCGAAGTCGCACGTTGGCATGGGCGTGGACTTTTCTTGCACTTCGAGGAAACATTCCATCTATACAACACAGTCAGCGGAGTCCCATCCTCATCTCGGGTCTCCGCGCCACGTACCGCACACTGAGGGATGTCCGCAAGGACGTTCATGCTCTTGCTCTTGGTGCTCGGCCCCAAAGCTACTGCAGCCGGCGCCAGCGCCACGAGCGCCAGTAGCACCGATGCCGACCATCCCGTCCTCCGCATCGTATTTCCCTGTCTCGGTCGGCTGTTTTGTGTCTCGGTAATGTGTTCGACCCGTCGCACCAGACCAGACCCGCTGATGTTGTGTCACTTCTGTGTGGAGGCTGCTTATTATTAGGTCAACGGGCCAGCCCACTGAACGTTGAGAGAAAATAGGAATAATTGACCGAGACAGGAGAGAAGGGTCCAGAGAGATGAGTGGAAGCTGCCAGATATTTACAAGGTGCTGGTAGTGACGCAAATGGGGGGGGGGATGCAGGGCAACGGCAAACAACGTTACGGGTTACGAAGCCAGCCGGTAGGGCACGGCATATGGGCTCGCCAGTATATGTGGTTGGGACCCTTGTTGGGGGCCATTTGGATGCTTGCCATTGCTTCCCATTGCTTGTCGTTGCTTGTGTTCGCATCGGTGCATGTTTTACAGGGCCGGCCGGGAACCCGGTCCAGGTTGTGTGAGAGTGTGACTGAATGCCTGCCGTTTCCAGGCGAAGGATTCTTCTGGATCCGGAGGGATCACCGGGGAGCCCGGAGCCGACCTGGTTGCTGGTCCTGGTCCTCCTGGCCGTCCTCCGCCCCCAGGCCTATAATACAGTCGCAAGATATGATAAATTCTGTAATGACTCGTTTTGATGCATGACTTGGTTTCATGATGGGCCATGGGTAGAGTCAAAGCCCATTTCACCAATATTGCTTGCCGATACCCTCCAGCACTTCTTCAAACCGGCGATCGTTCTGTTGCTGTGCCCCTGGCGTGCAATCCGCTAGCCACTGACACCATTTGCAGTCAGAGATCAAGTAACATGGCGTCATGCACTCCCCCAAAGGATTCGCAACCCTCCTCAGTCGCCGCTCTGGACCTTGCGAGCTTGTTGGAACCCGGAGACGAATTGTCGAATCCTCACGTGCGACGTTGACGCCTTTTATTCTCGCCACCAGCCAACACACCAGGATCAAATCCCATGTTATCGCTGCGATCTTGTCGGTATTTGGCGATTCTAGCCGATGGGGGCATTAATGGCTGCCTAACTCACAGACGGCCGGGTGACGTCCAGTGACGCGATACAAGAAGGCATGTCCCAAGAGAAGAGGGCGCATTGCGACCGCCGGCCGGTGGATTGCCCCGGGTCGTCTCGCTTCGCCATCAGACTGACTAACTGTCTCCCACGCTCAACATCCCACGGCGTCACCGGCGTACCGCTGGGGGATTCTCAATCTCATTCTCAGCTCTCACGATGCCTGTGGGCTGTGGCACTGTGGATCTCCCATCCCCACATCCCCGCCACGACTCCAGTGCTCCACGATGGCACGAGTCCCACGAGTCTACGGCATGGTTAACGGCATCCCCGAGTCCCTGGCAGCTCTGTAGGGCAGGTGTTATTATAGATATGCAGCGTTGAGGACATGAAAGCTACACGTCGCCGTAGAATTTGGTATGTGAATCCAGTGAAGTACCGATGGCTGTTCTATTTAAAGTGGAAAAAAGACAAAGGAAAAATGGGTTTTTTGTTCGGGAGATCTCTCGTACTACCATCCTCATGTAAGGTAACGTAGACTTGACCTCAGCAATTGTAGTAAAGACAGTTTTCTCCACCTTCAGTGACGCTGCTGCAATATCCGCATCTACTAAGCACATAAGATAAAATCGCTGACTATACGGACTACCACGTTGACCAACAACTGATAACAGTCCAGGGTAGCAAATGGGTGGTGCTTCCAACAGTGCCGAGTTGAGGTACCGAGCGGCCAAGCAACGAGGAGTTCCAGGTTTCTTATGAAATAGCAGACTGGGTCACTGGGCATACGATTTACTCGTAGGATAAGAGGGTAGTATTTTAGATCTATGGTAATGAGGCCAGCGGTCGTATCCTTGGTGGATTTTCCCGTGCCACGAAAGGGCTAACCGCAAAAAAACATTGACCGTTAATACGAGTATTACCGCCATGGAAATACATATTAGGTGCTTTACTACCACAAAGATCATCTAAATGTCTATAGCCCTCCCCCGGCCACCGCTCTCTCATCTATCCCGCGTCCCGTCTCCTGCTGCAAGTTTGAAGTGACAGACCAAATTCAATCACCGGCATGTGGATCCCGGGCCATCCCCGACGATTGCTAGAGACTCTTTGGGGGCCATTATTGCCCTGTTGGCCCTGTCTCTGCGTTTCAAGACGGCGAATCCCTGTCATACTACGACCAACAGCGACGTGTTCACACATACGGAGCAGATTCCGCGACACTTGACTCGACCAGACGGTTGAACACACACCGCCGGCCGCCATGGCGCCAACAACCCAACGTGTTCGTCCCGTTGCGCATGCTGCAATAGCCCTGACATATTGTTTTGGACCTAGAGGGCTGTGTACATCTGAGACAGCGAGACCAGTATAAGGGTAGCAAAATAGTCTCCCTTGATCGAAACACTAACACCGAGTGCCTTCATCGCTGTCTCCAGTTGTACAACTGACACCTCGGCCCCTTCTCCTCTCACTTATACCAATGAGTGGTAATAACTGCCGAGACACCGGTAGACCGACCCACGACTGCTGATCGCCGCCCTGAAACACAGACAAAGGCCCACAATGAGACTCGCTCAAACATCCATCTCCCTCTTGGCCGTCACGCTCTGCGCTGCATCGCGTCTTGGGAGCCTCCAAGACTGCCGTTGTCTCCCCGGAGACGACTGCTGGCCTTCGGACTCTACATGGAGCGCCCTCAACGAGACGGTCCAGGGACGCCTCGTCCAAACTGTCCCTATCGGCTCGCCCTGCCACGACCCCAACTACGACGCCAGCGCATGCGCGGCTCTCCAAGCGCAATGGACTGATCCCCGGCTGCAGTGCGTCCTTCATCTCTCCCTTTTCCTGCTTCTCCTCACCCTCGGCACATTCGGTGCATAGTCGGGACATGGATAGGCTGATATATGCGGTACCACATATAGCCTGCCCTCGTCATCCTCCATTATGCAGATGTTCTTTGCCAATCAGAGCTGCGACGCCTTCACGCCACGCGAGCAGCCCTGCGAACTAGGTAACTACGTCGCCTACGCTGTCGACGTCGCTACCCCAGGCCATGTGGCAGCGGCCCTCGCCTTTGCCAGTAAGAATAATGTCCGAGTCGTGGTGCGGAACACGGGCCACGAGTATGTAACCCTCCCTAACTAATTGCCCCCTTGTTTCCCTGCATACATATACATACATATACATGCTTGTGTTATGTCCGCAGGAGTGTTTCTGTAACGCCAATGGTAACAAGACGACAGCTTCTTTGGTCGATCAACCGGCGCGGGTGCCCTGTCGATCTGGACTCGGCACCTGCAGTCGACAGAGATCATTGCCGGCTATGAGTCGCCCTCGTACTCAGGTCCCGCGCTGCGCGTTGGCGCCGGTGTGACGGGCGCCGGAGCCATGGAGGTGACAAATGGGAACGGCCTGGCTGTCGTGGTCGGCGAGTGTCCTAGTGTTGGCTTCGCGGGTGGCTTCACGCAGGGCGGCGGGCACTCGACGCTCAGCACGACCTTTGGCCTGGCTGCGGATCAGGTCCTCGAGTACGACGCCGTCACCGCCGCTGGGAGCGTGGTCAAGGCTTCGCCGGAGGAGAATGCCGATTTGTACTGGGCGCTGAGCGGTGGAGGGGGTGGTAACTACGCTGTCGTGACGAGCATGACGGTTAGGGCGCATCCCGTAGGAGACATTGGCGGGGGAACTATCAAGATGCTCGCCAACAGTACCACCCCAGAGAAGTACGCCGAGGTAGTCAGGAGGTTCCACGCGCTGGCGCCGGATATGGTTGACCAGGGCGCCACCGTCACATACATCCTCAACGGGCAGTACCTGAGCTTCGGGCCATTCACTGTCGCCAACTCGACCGGGGAATATGTCCGCGAGGTTGTCGCCGCACCGTTCCTGGCCGCCCTGGAGGAGCTCGGTATTCCTGCTGCGGCCTCATTCTCGACACTCCCCTTCCGAGACCACTACGACACGTATCTCGGCCCGCTGCCTTGGGGGCACCTCTCGAGCAGCGAGTGGCAGTACGGTGGCCGGCTCCTCCCACGGGAGGCCTTTGTCGACAACGATACGAGCGTCTCAGACGTGCTGGTCACCCTCATAGCAGAGGGGACGGTCCTCGCAGGCACCGTCGGCAATTTTGCACCTCCCCACAACGTTGACAACGCGGTCATACCCACGTGGCGCGACACCCTCATACAACTTCAGATCCTGACACCTTGGTCGCCGGATCCCGATTCCTGGGATTCCATGCTGGCTCTGCAGGAGAAGATGACGGAGGAGCTTCTCCCACGGATCAAGGCTGTCACACCGGAGAGCGCCGCTTACATGAACGAGGCCGACTTCCGGGAGCCGGAGTGGAAGGCCGAGTTTTTCGGGGCTAACTACGAGAAGCTCCTGGGGATCAAGGAGAAGTGGGATCCGAATTCGCTGTTCTATGTTCTTAAGGGTGTTGGAAGCGATGCTTGGGACGTGGACAGCCACGGCAGGATGTGTCGATCGTGACTTGCGACTGGTATTTGACCATAAAAAATAGAAGCAGGTTCTGTTTTTAGTTCACGCAGAAACGTACGTGTGGTGATGAGGTGGAATAGACGAGGCACCATAGTCTCACACCGTGCCTTGTGTATTCTGAACGTGTAGTGTCTGCGGCTCCGATTGCTTTTGTACCATGGCGGGTCAAATGAGCTACCAATAAATGAGCGGACAGTAAAGTGGTGATTAAATATTGCTACTTCCAGAACAACCCCAAGAGAGGAGTTGCCATGGTTGTATTGCTGGTAACCTCCCCTGAGCAACTCAGTTTGCATCCCTATCGAGCAATGTTCAAACATCCGAGTCCTAAGCGCGTCTAATCTGCTTTCTTTCAGTTAGGTTGCGCATTTAATGAATCAATTGATTGGCATATCAAACCTCTGGTACGACAAGCGACTCTCAGGCAAGCGTCCCTCACGACGAAGTACGCTTATCCACCAGGGGTTTAATGTGCCAGCCAATACATAAAGTATACCCCTCGACAAGTGAGCCCATCATTGTAATGACAGAGGCTCGTGCCTAAGAATAATGGAGGAACTCAGCCACATGGTGCAAACGACGCACGGCCATCACGCTCTGATGGGGCCTGCGGAGATTTATACTTCGTGCGGAGCTTGATGTACAACAAGCTTCACAGCAAAGGGTAACTTCTATGAAACTGGATCCTCATATGGCCCTGGATTTCCCCTTGTTATCAGCGGTGAGCGCAAATAGCTCACGTATGTTCCATTTGTGCTTGTCGATGGCATATTCTCTGGACGACGTAGCTTGTCGATCATGAGAGAGGGGCTCGGAATCCGTCCTAGTTCGAGTTGGCGGGTTCGGTCCGTGGATGACATCCGTGGGGCGTCCTATGACAGGCGTTTAGTATGAACCTGGGAAAATCAGAGTTGGTGGCAGCGAGACTCACGAATATTGCCAACTCCTCCGATTCCGTAGCCGCGGAGCTGCTTGGTCCGCAGAACCGTCTCCCTATCCTCCTCGTGATCGAAATTCGCCGTGTCGTCTAGGGATCGCCTTCGGCGGGACCCTGACACACCCCTGTCATATCCCGACGTTGACTTTGACCTCGTGGTTGTCGATACAGTCCTGACGTCGACCAGCTGGCCCTGGACCCATACGCGATGTGTGCGCTTCTTGGTGGGGATAAGCTGGCTGGTATCGTGATCAAGAGTATCAAGGGGGATGTCAGCGTCGTCTCTTGAGCGGTACGCTGGCTTGGGGAAGGGTAGAACGGCGGCCAGCTCGTCAAAAATGGGTGGGAGGGGCGGCGGCGGCGCGTAGGGACGTGATCGCATCTTGGCGGAAGGTCGAGGGACTCGGATATCCTTATCGTTGGATGTCTTTGATTGCGTGAACTTGGTGTTTATGCGCTGGAGAGTCACGTTGTCGACAGAATGACGGCCGAGGGGGGGCAAACATCGAAACTGTGGCCATCGTTGATGAGGAGGAAAAGAGCTGGCATTTCGGCAGATGGGAGGGCAGCGGCAGCCTCATTAGAGACGGAATCAAAGGGCGTGCTCGATCAATGGCAGATATTGCCTACAGAGCAAAAGTGACTGTGCTGCAGGGGAAGTTGGGGAGCTGTCGTATCCGGTTAGTGTGGGGATGCCTCGGCAGGGGTTAAACACAATATCGGTGCCAGACAAAAAAGAGTGTCCACCGAATCCGTGAGTCGCCAATATGTTCACATTGAATTACTCCAGCAATGTCTTTTTGATTTTGAATGCTCGGGCTAAGAGAGGCTCAATACTTGAGAAAATAAAATAAAAATGCAAAAAGACTACTTACAGTCAGCCGGAACCAATGAGACACGTAGATGCCACCAAATGACATTCATATATTGCGTTTGAGGTGTGATAAGGGACCGGTGGCAGTCTTATTTTCGTTCCCCACCACGGAGGGCCAAGCCATCAACCATCGACGTGGGATGTCCCTGATGGTATCAAAGATAAGTGACAGGCAACAATTACTGGCAACAAGTAGCTATGTTTGATACTAGTCGTGGTATTATTATGTACGCGCACATCGTATCTTCGGGACCTATTTCGCTCGTTCAGGAGAGGTACCTCAACCATGGCCTCGGTTCAATTCAGATTCGAGAGAGGCAGAGACAGATTACCATGTCCGACGGCGTGTCGTGTAAGCAGTACCGACCGCTCCTACTAATCTAACCATTGGGTCTAACATGTTGGCGCTCATCTCTGTCAGACTCAGGTCTGCAAACAATAGTGGATAATATTATCAACTCGGGTCATCTTAATGCTAGTTGAGAAATGTTTCCGACGATGGCAGAGATTATACATTCATACAAATAATCCCCCATAGAGACGCCTCCTACCAAAGTGCCATCTGTCGCAGACGCGTTTTTACACACAGAAGTACCTAGGTACTAGTAATAGTAGATCTGCTGTGAGGCTAGTGCTACAGGCACCCTCACGTAGACCTACCCTTCTTCGCAGCCCACTTTAGCTAGGTAAGCAATATGGTGGCTTCCTTTTTCCTCCTTTAAGAGACCCGATTCTCGCACTGGTCTCAAAAAAGCTTTAGTGACTCCCCTTGATATCATTATGTGGTTGCTCTCTCGGCTATCTGCAGAGACACCTCACCTTCTTATTAGACGGTCACCTTTGTAGCTACCTTCCTTTCTCCTGCCTTGAAATACCTGGTTCCATCGCTTCATTTTCCAATAGCAGATATGAAGGTTGATTTGTGCAGTAAGGTGCGTCTCTGATGTCAGATATCCTCCAAGTCACCAATACCAGATCTTGGCAGCTTTCTTATCTGGGTAGGGAAAAGGGCCTAGGAATGGGCTCTGGACGTTCTTGACCCCAGTTGGCTCCAACCTCAACTCCCAACCCTTCGATCTCCCGAGGCATTTCCACTCCATTCCTCCTCCACACTCCAGTTGAAAGCAGACCTACACCGCAACTTCATGTTCCTTCTCTTTCGCAAAATCCTGGAGCAGCAACCTGCCTGTTTGCTCCTGCTCCTTCCCACTGCTGCCTATGCACAGACTGTCCTGCGCGAGCGAACCTTCCCTAGTATCTTAACCCCCCAAATTCTGCAACACTGTACCAAGTACGGATACCCTGGCTCTTTCCGAGCCCAGAATTCCCCGCTATCCGTCATCCGCATCAGGGCCTGGGCGCTCATGTGTCTGATCTATGGGGTCGCCTCGTGAAAACCCAAGTCTGTTGGACATCTCGCAAAGCCTCAGCAAGGTAACACAAAAACCACAGGTACACATTGTTGCATGTAAACTTACACCAAACTGGGGCGTTCTCTTCCACATACGTGTGGTCTTCTTCCCAGTCTTTCTTACCCCCCGAGGCCCCCTACCGTCGCCGGCTCCTTCTCCGTCAACCTGTCGACCAGCAAGGTCCGCATCAGATTGTGACCAATCCAACATCATATTCGCTCTGTAACTTCCAGAGATTGTGCTAGAGATCGTCGGTGCCTTCCCTTCCCGGCTTGTACCTAACTGAACTCCTCTTTTGCTATTTGTGATGCTTGAGTTGGGAAGTGTCGCTGGGATTTTCTGCCCGTCCGATCTTAATCGTGCTGTGTGAGGTGCTTGCCATTTAGTGTATTAGTCTGCATTTGGGAAAGAGACGTCTTGAACTCACTGGGGTATATAAATCTCCAACATCGCGTCTTCAATCTGTTTTCTTTTCTCTTTCTTTTTCTCCTTATCCTCTTATTTTCCTCGCTGAAAAGTCGTTCTGTCCTCTGATGTTCAAGATGTCGAGGCGGATGTCAATAATGGTTTGGGGTTCGGGCAGTGATGAACGAAGACAGGAGAGGCACCGTCAGATATTGTAGGGCGGAGGGAGATTAATCTTATACCTGTGCTATGAAGTACTACTCGGGTTGTCGCAACAGTTTTTTTTTTTTTTTAATATCATGTACGTGTCTGTGGCTTGACATTGGGTTGTGCTAAGTGCCCACATTCGTTGCTTTGCTGTCAAAGGGCAACATCAGAGGAATCTGACAAAAGGAGGCCAGAGGCTGTTTCAACCATGTATCGATGATTGGCGGCATCATCATCATCCTTTTATTAGCAGCTCACGTCGCCTAGCGGCTGCTCCTTCTCGTCAACAAGGGATATCTCGAGCCGCAAAGGCCTCTGTTGGAATTTTATGGCTTGGAATACTCGTTCTTCTTTGCTCGTGGATACTAATGTCAAATTCAGTGAATGAAGCATTTTTAGAGAGTACTTAGGTCTCAAATACGGGACTCTTTATCCAGTAAAACTTACCGTCCTAGTAGGTGGCGACTGGCCAGTCCTTATGGTAGACGTTACAAGGGTGAAACGGCGGGAGAGAGTCATGCACAATATCGTCAATTGCGGCAGGTCCTTGAAGCGGTGACCAATTCCCATCAAAACTCAATTTCAAGAACGCTTCCATAGACTACAAGGTCGGCTTGAACTCAGGTGTGTAGGCTCTGACAGCCGCAGAAGCAATCCTGAAGCATCTGGCAAACTGCGCTCGGCTCAAGTCGTCAGGAGAGGAGACCTGACGACGAGTGTTATAATTATCTGGTCGTAGCTTCTCAGACTTTGAATGACTTCGATCCCCTGCTCCGCGGGTGGCAGAATCGATTCCAATGCCTCAGTCTTGGCACTTTCGTCTTCTGCCTCTGTTTTCGCACGCTTCCTTGATGGCGGATTTGAAGGCATGATGGGGAAAACGGCGACTAGCAAAGAGAAGCACTTCCTTTCAATTTGAAAGGGTGAAAGTGTAAGTAGAGAATGAAATGTACCAGAGATCGGTAATCCCAGATCAAGGAAGAATGTTGGTGGGTTTTTCAAGATGGTGCTTTAGTGGAAGAAGCCTGAGGAATAGGCACGAGAGACTGCCAGTTTGGAGAACTGATGGTTGGGTGCACCTTCCTTTAGTACCTCCAGTCACTACCTAGCCTGAGCTGTTTGCTTTCTCGCGCACGCATTCTTCAATTTCTCTGATATAAACGATATAGCCCACTGAATAAAAGCATAATTTCTAGATGATCTGGCCCGTCTCCAAGGCAATCCTCCTCCAAGTCTTCGGGTAGCCTCTTGCAATTCTCCAGTCCTCAGTCGCTTTCTTGACAGCGCCAACGTAGCCCTCACGCCAACTCCCCTCAACATCATCCTCGCCGCCTACGTTTGAGCCTAAACCCCATAGAAGGAGACTCTCAGCTCTGGCTCCCTCTGGTGCGTGAAGGATGCCAACTGCCACGTCGACGAGATCCTGGCGATCATCCACGGCGTAGAAGATGGACGCTGAGCAACGGGAACAAAAATACCGCTGCACGTCATCGGAGCTCGCATGCATAGCTAGAGTCCCGAAGCGAGAATCTCTCTCATCTTCCAAGATGGCGCGCTTCAGCTCCCCGGTGGTCCTAGGAAACTTCCTAGAAACATCGGAGACCTCAGGGCCCGAGGCAAAGTTTAGATGCTGCAACAGCCCAAATGTCCAGTGAATAATGTCCACACCAAACATGGGGCGACAAAAGCTACAAGCATCGAAAGTCGCAATTTGTTTGTACGTGGTTGGATCGACAAAAAATGGCAATTCTTCCGCTCCCATTGTCGCGAAATCGGCGTCGCCGCGACGAAGCTCAAGATCAACGCCCTTGCAATGGCATTGTATCCGAAACACATCTGGTCCGGTCTTCTCATGAACCTTCATGAGGGAATTAGTTTCTGGCCAGTCCCAGGTAATCTGTTCAGATACACCCTGGCGACCCTTCCAACGCCTTGACTCGGTGCCGTTGCCATTAAGCCAGCGTAGCCATGGTGAAGCACCGCCATCCACAGTGTCCTCCACATACGCATGGTCGGTAATGGACATAAAATTCGGCTCCGAGATGTTGCTTAATGCACCAGTAAAGACTCCCAGGGATTCAGGTAGGCTGTCGCGACGCGTCCTCCAGAACAGAGGTCCAGAGCATGTCCCGCAGAATAGGATGTCGAGTGCCGTGCTAAATGTATAGCACGACAATGACGACGTACGCACTTCCTCCGTAGATCCGGGCCATGGAACCGTGGTGCTGTACAAGGCACCGGTGACATGACGACACGACGTACAATGGCAACACGTTCCATGAAGTGGAAGCGATGCTCGTGGCACTGACGTGGAAAATGCGTAGGTTCCGCATAGACATTTGGCCGTTAATTCGACATTTTGCACATCCGTTGACGCCATGGTGTTTGTTTGTATAACTTATGAACCCCCAGGGGCTTTTTTTGAACGAAGAGTAGCGAGTTGCTGGTTGAAGAGGTCATCGATTTGGTAGTATCGTGAATGTTGAAAGCGGGGTTGACCACGACGTTTGAGCGTTCGTAACCATTTGCATATCAAAGCTAAAAGCCCCATAGCGGAGGTTTCTCGCAGGGATGGTTAGCTTTCAGGGTAGGTAAACCGATACGATAATACGAGGTAGGTTAGGTGCATTCTAACCTTGAACAGATAAACAGGTGACCAGGGGGTTCATGGACAAAAGGGGACGAGTTCCTTACAGATATACCTACTAGCACTTACAATTGCACGGGGAGGCTAAGACATAAGTAGTTTCGCTCAAAAGAACTTAAGATATAATTCTTACGAACATTATGGATTTTATACTTATTTCTATGTGTTTGACACTCATTTTGTTGACAAAGAAAAAGATCTAGTGAGAGAAGTTGGCTACCATAGACTTACACAAATGAATATTATGATGTATGATTGACATATAGCGATGTGAAAGTCAATTATAACTGTGCATTCAATAAATCGACTGTATTCGGGCATCGTGGGTTTCCAAGGCGACCGTCGTATTGCCCGCTACAGGGTAGTCCTATCGCGGTATGCAGTCTAACTGGAGGCCTTCCAACCCTTTAATCTTTCCGTAGCTTCTTATAGTCCTCATTTTCATGTCTGTAATTCTTTTTTGTTTATCCATAATTTGCGAACGCAAAAAGGATAGTACCACCCTGAGCAAAAATGTCATTCCCTGCGTCGGATCCCGGCCAGGGCTGTCTTTGACTAGTGCCCGAACACCATTATCATCGAAGGTAGCGTTTGACCCTAATAATGTGACTACGAGTAGATTTCATATAATGGATGAAATAATGTGGCTGTCATGGTTTTGTGTGCCCCAGGGGACAAAGGGAAATAGAAAACATCGCCCTAATTCCACAACATGAATAGTTCACAGCGGATACGCATCACTGCATTGGTTAATAGTTTACTAGATTTCCCCCCAAATCTGGGCATTGAAGTGGACTTTTGAGGTCAAAAGGGACGACTCATCCAACCGACCTTGAAGAGTACGAATTCACGATATGCAAAACCGGATCCAGCCTCAAATTCAACTACGATACACCCCGTCAGGCCATACCTAGATAGATTTCCACAGCTGTCACTAAAATCTTGAAATGCAGCCAATCATTTCCAGTGCAATGGGGCTGTGTGTCAGAAAACGTGAATGGACCCTAAAACGCGAACCTTGATGGCCTCACCGGCCAGTGCGCCACCTACTTTAGTAGGTACCCTGAGAATCTCCTCCTTTATCCACGATAGCCTCATCGACAGGCGCTACTCAACATAGAAAAAAGGGCCTTCCCCCACAAAACCACGGTTGGCTGAAGCCGACCAAGATAGAAGTGCCCAATGGACTGAGGGCCTATGTATAAATAAGTCACAAATCCCCCGGCCAGATCATGCTCATGCTCATCCCCCCCTACTACTATGCATATCTTCATTCTTACACACACATCATTATTATCTCTCCACAAGCAATCAAGACACCACCCCCAGCCTTAACAATGGCTAAGCCAAACATGGTGTTCAATCACAGCCTGGAGGAGGGCAACAAGATGGGTACCCGCGCCAGGGAACCGTTGCCCGTCACCCTGCTTTCGGGGTTCCTTGTACGTTATGCATTCCTGTTCACTATTAGCTTAGCGGCGCTAAGAAATTCCAGGGCGCGGGAAAGACAACGCTCCTACAGCACGTTCTCGAGATGGAGCATGGGCTGCGTATTGCTGTCGTGGTCAACGACATTGGAGCGTGAGTTGGCATCTAGTCACTCTTGGATGAAGCTGAGCTGAAATACATCATAGTGTCAATGTTGACGCCAACCTCATCAAGGGCCACAACGTTGCCAAGACGGAAGAAAAGGTCATTGCCATGCAAAATGGCTGCATCTGCTGCACCCTCCGTGGAGACCTTCTGGAGGAGCTGGTCAACCTCTCCAAGATGAACAAGTTTGACTACATCATCATCGAGAGCAGCGGAATTAGCGAGCCGGAGCAGGTTGCAGAGACCTTTGACATACGTCTTGGCGACCAGATGAGTCTGCAGGCCTCTGAGGGTGGCATGGACGAGGCAACCATCGAGGCATTGAAGGAAATGTGAGCCATTGTTCGGACTTGATCAAGATTGATATATCCCTAACAAAATGCAGTCAAGCTTCGGGTGGCCTTGAGAAATTTGCTAAACTCGATACGGCAGTGACCGTCATTGACGCGTTCACCATGTTCCACGACTTCGACACGGCCGACCTCCTGTCTTCTCGGAGAGAAGATGTCACTGAGGAGGACGAGCGTACAGTCTCGGACCTAATGGTAGACCAGATCGAGTTTGCAGACGTCATCGTGCTCAACAAGATTGACATGGTACGTGGTGTTTGTTTCTTGTCATATGGGATGGGCTAATACCAGGTGATAGGTTGATGAAAAGAAGAAGGTCGACCTCCTCCAAGTCATCGTCAGCCTTAACCCGAAGGCTAAGATAATCGAGACGGTTAAAGGAAAGGTCAACCCGAGAGAGATTGTCAATACCAATCTCTTCAATCTTGAGGTGGCAAGGACGAGCCCCGGTTGGCTTCAGGATCTACACGCCATGACTGCTCGAGAGGTTGGTTCATAATGATTAACTTGTCAAGCCCAAGAAGAAACTCTGACCCCCTATAGGTCAATGGTCGCAAGGTCATCACTCCCAAGCCAGAGACCGAGGAGTACAGCGTCCGGAACTTCGTCTACGTTCGCTGGCGTCCGTTCCATCCCCAACGGCTGTGGGAGCTTTTGTACGACAAGTTCATTCTCCAATTGGAGCATGATGCAGAAGATGAACAGGATGTCAACGGTGATGGCGATGATCAAAGCGAGTCAGCACCTTCGTCTCATGCCGAGTCGACCGAGGAAGAGGACGACGATTCCGAATGCTGTGCACCGGACCCAGACACAATCCTCGCTAACAAGCGCTCTCACCCAGTCTTCAAAGACCTCCTTCGATCCAAGGGAGGGTTTTGGTTTGCGTCGCGGCCAGACTACCGCGGGGAGTGGTCCCAAGCCGGAGCCATGCTCAGAATGACGGGTGAGATGCCCTTCTTCTGTACTCTGGACCCGGGAGACTACTTGGGTGAGGACAGTGAGGTCAATGAGCTGTTAAAGCATGACATTGACATGGGCGGTGACTGGGGGGATCGTCGTCAGGAGATCGTCTTTATCGGGCTCCAGCTTCAACGCGAGAAAATTTCCGACATGCTTGACGAATGCCTCCTCAACAACAAAGAATGGGAGGACTGGCAGAGCATTATGCGGGATAATTCCCTCGACGAGGAGCAGAAGATTGATGCTCTGAACGACAGGTTTGAGGACGGGTGGCCTGACTGGCCAGCTTTTGGCCACGACCACAATCACGACCATGATCATGACGACGGTAATGGGGATAATGCGGACGACGACGAGCTAGAGGAGGCCTCGTAGCAGTAAATTTTGTTCATCCTAGCAGATATAAAAATGATACCCATGTAGCAGCATTTTCAACTCCAAAAATGACTACCCTGAACTCCACGCAATAATGCCCCCATGTCCATTCCATCCTATTGAGCCGGCTGAATACGTACTATAAGTTAGGCATCGTTCCCAAACCCCATCAACGCCACCTTGGCCTGGTCGGCGTCAACAAACCCCCAGCGCCCGTCGCATCCCTCTTTGTGATCCTCGCCCTTGGCCCATGACCAGATCATTTTTCTAGCTTGCCAGACGGCAACGTGTTTGTTATACTTATGGACCTTGGCCACAATCTTCCTCTGCAGTACAGTCTTCAGCTCCTTGCCCAGTTCATGAGAAGGTATCCAGTTGATGTCGCTAGAAGAGAGCGGGCATATTGGACTAGGGTCGGCGTCGAGGCTGTCGCGCTTGAAAAGCTCGATTTTGAGGAGAGGAGGTGATGCCGTGTACGTAGCCACAGCCGCGATATTGACCTTGCAGTCTTCCGAATCGCCACATGCTTTGACGTCCTTGTGTTTGTCTTTGTGAGCTGTATATCATCATCTCAGCCATCCAACGCGTCTAGAATATTTTGATTAGGTCTTACCGCAGACTTTCCCCGCGGGTATTTCCGCATCCACGTTGACGTCGAGAACCGGCTTGACGAGATCCTCGGACGCGCCACCGCCCGCGCTCCACCCGTTGAATATGGCCTCGAGGAACCCCTCGATGCTCTTGCGGGTGGTCGATAGCGAGGCGTCGGGCTGCGTGGCGCGCCCGCAGGCGTGGAGCAGGTCGAAGCAGCGCAGCAGCTCGGCCTTCTCGAGGTCGTCTGGGTTGGATATGGCCCTCGTGAGGGGAGTGTCGGGTGCGGCGTCGGAGTTGCAGGCGACGAGGGCGTCGAAGAACTCGTCGCGGGCGCGCTTGCAGACGGAGGTCATGGCTGTGGCGGGGGAGGGTGCTGCCTCGGAGCGCTGGCGCTTGAGGGGGGCCCGCGTGGTGGTGCTACTGTTGGTGGTGGGGGTGATACTGGGGAGAGGCGCGGAGGATGAGGTGGTGTAGATGCCGTTGGAGCGGGTGTGCATGGTTGGCGTTGTCGCCGGGGTGGTAGAGGGCAGCGGCTGAGAAGAACGAGAGGTTGGATGGAGAGAAGTAACCATAGGAAGGGAGGTTGAGGGGGATGGTGAGGCCATGGCTGAGGGGTGAGAATGAGAGTGCTTTGGAGGGCGGAGATGGAAGTGGGAGAGAGTTGCTGGGAAAGCGGTGAGGGGGGGCCTCATTACGAAGAGGAAGTAGACTTTATCATTCCACCTAGGGATCAATAGAGCTGAGTATAGTCTTGAGAAAATGTAGGAAACCATTCTTGGGGGTCGTTAAGTGGTGCGGATAGGATGGGCGGATCCATGTAAACCATGACAGTCCATGTAAACCATGACAGTCCATGTAAACCATGACAGTCCATGTAAACCATGACAGTCCATGTAAACCATGACAGTCCATGTAAACCATGACAGTCCATGTAAACCATGACAGTCCATGTAAACCATGACAGTCCATGTAAACCATGACAGTCCATGTAAACCATGACAGTCCATGTAAACCATGACAGTCCATGTAAACCATGACAGTCCATGTAAACCATGACAGTCCATGTAAACCATGACAGTCCATGTAAACCATGACAGCTGCCCGGCAGCTGTCAGGTGAGCTGTTCAACAGTAACGGTGTTGCGGGAAGTCCTGGGTAACATCTCAACACCAGAAGATTCATCGTCGTGAGATTACCATTACAATATGAGCGTCGAAACTTTATGTTAGCAACATGTGGTACGTGTGCTAGACAACCATCATTACGTCGCTAGGAGAAGGACTCGAACGGGCAAGCGGTTGCCACACACGCAACCTTCTTCATATCTAGGATTCCACATATTTAAATAGCGGGATATTACATACAAACGCAATTTAATAATTCACAGCGGGCACATCAGGTAGAATTCTCAGAGACTCACGGTGCGCTGCAGATTGTAGAGTTTAGATGTCATGTTGATGCCCTTCATCTCGGTTGGTGCTGGAGTAGGGGTACCGATCGGCGAATGAGCATGGAAGTGGTGTCCCGATTCGGCTATGCTATAAAACCTTAGCATTAAATACGATTGTGACTTGATCATTTGCGCAAACGCGTGTTCATCGTTTTCTAGTGCATGAGTGATATCGGCATTGTGCTAGCTACTAGTGGTGACTAATTAGACGAACTAAATACACAGCCATCAGTTAGAGACTAAGGGACAGAAGAGTAAGAGTATCTGTTTTGGAAGAGGTGTGTTGGTTCTGTATTACTTAGGTACCGAAGAGATCAACTCGCAACCGAGCAAGGGCAAGGTTCGTGGGTGTATCGAATATCGTGAACCATCTTCAATTGGGCACATAATAGCTTCTGAAACCCCTGTCTACCAAGTCAGCGACTCATTCCTGGCAGAACTCGGACTGTGGCAGCTTGCCTACTACTACCTAGGCACTTGGCACGAGGTAGGTAAATTAAGTACGGATCCACATGTCAGACTTCAATGGCCCCGTACTCCGTAGACCAAGCATTCACCCCTTGCCTGGCTTTGCCGCACATGGAGGCATGGCAATCCCAGAAAAGGTGGATCTTATTAATAGTAATAGACGAGGCCACTTTTGTTATCTATTGGCTCCCAGTGGATGGCAACCAAGTCCTGGACGAAACGGGGGGTGTCATCCGTCTATTTCGCCCCCAACGATCTACATCGGTCCGTGGCCGACAAAACGGAGGACATAAAGGAGGCACTGCTACGTGCGTAATCCACGAAAGTCCCGTTACTCTGGCCTCAATCCCCATCAATAATCCGTTTTACCATCGTCACTCATTGCGCACTGGTGGTATTCAATCGCACAGCAACCATGCGCGCCCTCGTTTGTTTGCTCCTTGCTCTCAGCCAAAGTACTTCAGCCGCTCGAAGGCCAACCAACATCCGCTGATCAACATGTTCTAGATGTGCTCGCTGCTGTCGACTGCGGGGGAAACGTGACAATCCGTACCCCGGCCCAAGTCGAAGAAGTCAGCGCCAGCTGCGAAATCATCCAGGGTTCCCTAAACATTACGAATTCCCTCTACGAAAGCGCCACGGTCTCAGGTGTCCGGGTCATCAAGGGTGGCATATTCCACACCAATCATATATACGACACAGACTCAGGCTACCCCAAAGTCTACAGCCTCAAGTTCCCGGACCTGTTGGCAGTTGAGGGAGACCTACAGTTTTCCGACTCTATCACGTCCGAAATCGAGTTCCCAAAGCTCCGCGTGGTGAATGGCACTGTGTGGTTCTCAGAATTGACGAAGCGTGTTGACTTGAGAAGCCTCGAGTACGTCGGGGCTTTCGACGTGAGTGGATATGAAATCACGTTGGAAGAAGTAAACCTGGATAGCCTCAAGGGGTTTGCCGAGGGCGCACCAGACGGAGGTTACGTCAGGTCACGTGCGGTCTCGGCTCCCGTGGCCCAGAAGGCCTTTTTCAGCCGCCCATTACAGCCCGCGTCGGACGATCTCTGGCCATCCATCGACTACAGAGCCGACAGTTACGGTGGTAGCTTGGGAATAAGCTGGCCCAGAATTAACAGGCTTCAAATATCACAGGGTTACAATAGCGATAGATACAGCACGTATGTTACCCTTGGAGGCGAAGACAGCACATCCATGGAGATTCGCAACTTAACTCTGGTCTCCAATGTCGGGCCCCTTTCGAGACACTCGCAGTTGCAAGATCTTACTGTCGGATATTTTGAGCTCTTCTGTTCTCAAGACCACAGCCTAGAGATTCTCTTTGATAACCTCGCCGAATTTGTCAACCTGTGTTGGGACTGGGTACCCACGAATATCACCTGGCCAAAGAAGGCTGAGAACTGGAACGGCCTATCGGTGACGAGCAAGACACAACTTAACCTCACTGCAAACAGTACATGGTACTGGCCACAGGAGATGCGGGTGTTGAATCTGACGAAGGGAGACGTCCATGACGATTTCTTGTAAGCCGGCCAACATGTTGATTTGTACCTCTCCTAACTAATACTGATGCTGGACACAGTGATGAGTTTTTTGAGAAACAAGTGAGGGTGACCGAAACCTTTTATGTTGAAGACTATAATGGTACTCTTGACTGCGAGCGGTTCAAAGATTATGAGCATATTCCGGCGGACTATTACTGTGATCCGAGTTTTCACGAGTCATATGGGGTGTCGAAGGTGGTAATGGCTTGGGGACTACAGCTGGGGCTGACGGCAATCACAGCCCTGGCTTTGGCCTTGTAAACTTCATGTCAACTTCGTGCTATTTTTCGTAGAATCGAAGACGATATACGTGTAATTATACGGTTTAATCTCATAAAGTGGAAGCATGTTCAAAGCGAAGAAAAGGCACTTTAATCAAAGATTTGTTGTCGACAAGCTAGCAAAATAAAGAGTGTACCCGAATTCCTCCTCCCATCCGTGAAAGCCAATGCTCTAATGATGAACCTGCCGTCATGCCACCGATAAAGGAGAGAATCAACTGCGCCAGTCCCAGCCGCATCAGAGCTCAGGGATTGGGGTTGACAATGATCTCACCGCCCTGGGGGTAGGGAGGCACGATGGACACATCGGTCTGAGCCGCAAGCTCCTTGTGCTTGGCCAGGCTGACGTCGGGGTTGTCAAAGTTCTGGTTGATGACGCCGACCATGCCCTTCTGGCAGTGGTCGCCCTTGGTCTGGGGGCAGTAGTACCAGATGGGGTCGTGGGACTCGACGACGATCTGGAACACGAGGTCCGACTCGCCCTCCTCGACGGCGAACTCGAAGCCGGGGAAGAAACCCGTGCCATCGGCGAGGGGCTCGCAGGGGTCGGCAAAGTTGGACTGGGCGACTGAGTGGTTGGCGGCCAGGAACTCCCACTGGATCACGTCGCCGATCTCGGCAACGACGTTGCTAGGCTCGAAGTTGAGGCCGTTGAAGCCGGCTATGATGGAGTGAGTGGCCCCGGTGCGAGTGACAGTTCCGCTGGGCTCATCGCGAGTGGTGACAGTGGGAGCTGTAAGGGCGCAGGTGGCCAGGAGGGCAGCGGAGATGGTCTTGGTGAACATTTTGATATTTCCTGTTGATGATAGGTAGTGTAAAAGATGGAGTTTTGGAGCTTGCAGTGGGAAGATGATTGCTGATGTTGATGCTGGTCATATCCATCTAGATCCAAGGACATGGTGAGGGTATTTATACGCGTCCGTGATGCCGGAACCCGGATGCACTTGAGCTCTCATCGCTTCGTGACAGTGTCTTCAGCCTCCCGGATTCCATGACATCCGGATGACCGCCGAGCCCAAGGTGAGCAACCCAGCCAGCGAATCTCACCGTGGTGGCTGATGGTCAGCATAGCCTACCACATTATCCAATCCAGTCCCGATGCGGTCCCGACTATGTGGTCGGACACACAACCAACCCCAGGATAAGTCCCAAAATAGCAATTCTGATGGCTTCTTAGCTAGAATCTCTCCGCTTTAGTTCATTTTGCCAAGTTTTGCCATCACATCTGCTGACCGCCCTTTGACAAGGCTGAGTGAGCGCCGAAGATGCATTTGTCCCCAACATGAGGTTGCCGGCTACAGAGGAAGGCTTGGAGTTTTTGACTCGCCATGGTAGATTTTCCCACCGTTCTTTGGTTTTGTAAGGAATTCTATGGTGCAGTCTCTCTGTGTGTTTTACTATGTGAGTTCTACAAAAACCATCAGAACATTCATCTGATGTCTCCCAGGGAGGGCCACTTCGTATAGACCAGACACGGATACCGCCAAAAGCAGCACAGGTTGGTGAGCACCTTATTGACGCCTAATACGATCTATTGGCGTCTTTTCACTTGAAAATCCCAGTCAGCTTACTCCGAGGGCCACACGGTACACAGGCGACGGCTGTGCATCACCAAGACTTGATACGAGCCATATTCCAAACATCGCACCAGTCAAGAACATTGAACCCAGGTCTGCTACCAAGACCAATCTCCGCAACATTACATTAGACTAGATATTAAATATAGAACCATTCTTCCAAGCTCAAGCCTACCCTTCCCTACCAATAAGGGAAAAAAGTTCACCGCCCCCCCAATCAGGCCTGCTTCTGCTCAGCCAACCACGTCTTCAAGTCCTTCAGGTCGGGATACATCTTCCTCAGCTCGGGTATATCCGCCGCATAGCCCTCCCTCTCGAAGAAGGCAAACATGTTGCCCATCTCCCTGGACATGCGCAGCACCATCCTCGCCACGATGCCAAACGTCGTCGGCACGGGCGACCCCATGACCTCCCGGTACTGCTCCTCCATCTGCTCGTAGGTCAGCTCGTCGCCCGCCAGCGAGATGCCCCTGCCCTTGAACTCCTCCGGCGACGTGAACGCCTTGGCCGCGAAGACGCCAATGTCGTCCACGGCGATGAGCTGCAGGGGCCTGCTCCTGACGACGAGGCGCCACGCCGTGGCAAAGACCTTGCCGACGAAGCCGCCGTCCAAGTTCTCCATGAACGCGACGGGCCGCAGGATGGTCCAGGACATGCCAGAGCCCTCCGCTGCGGCGATCAGGTGCTTCTCGATGCGATGCTTGCTGGCAAAGTGCGGGATGTCGGTCTCATTATCGAGGGAGCGCTCGCCACCGCGGTCAACAGAGGCGTAGACAAAGTGCTGGACGCCATTCTTCAGGGCAGCGTCGACGAGGGCCTTGCCCTGTTTTTCCTCGTTGATGGTGGCCTCCTTGCCCATGGCCAGAGTCTGCAGGGTACGGTTAGCCATAAGTACAATACCAATAACATGTCATCGTGATGCGACAGAAATGCAATAAGAATAGTAGTATCGTTAGTATTCCGTACCTGGACACTAAAAACACCCCAAATCGAAGGCGCCACCTTTTTCGCGTCTTCGAAAATGGCGTCCGGGCTGTCGAGATCGCCCTTGATCAGGGAGATGTTGTCGGATTTGGCCGCCAGCTTCTGGGCTGAGGAAGACGTTGGATCGCGGGTGAGAGCCAGAATACGGACGTCTGGGGGATTGAGGGCGAGCAGGGCCCTGACGACGGATCCGCCCTGTCTGCCAGTGGCTCCCGAAACAAGAATGGCGCGTGACATGGTGGATGGGTTTCTTGTCTAGCAGTGTGAATATAGTACCAGCAGTCTCACGATTTGAGCTGAGCAAAGAATTCCAAGTTCTTCCAGGTGGGTATTCCATTGTATTTATTTCAACGGTCGCAAGGGCGGTTCGTGAGAGTTTGACTAATGCGAGTCTATCAAGGGAGAGGGGGAGGAACCGCGTTTCGGTGCTCGGAATAGCGAGCTGACCAATAGCTGAGCTCCCGCGACGTTATTCTATGGGTACGGGTAGATCAACGGCGGTTCGGTATAGCGAGCACGCCAGGGAGTTGATTGTTCTAGTATTACAATTCGCACAAGAGTGAATACCATGTTTCGAGCTTGTGATTTCTTCTAGTTTCAAATACGACCATGCTTGATTATATATACACAGCGCATCCATGTCATCACTCAATATACATCACTCAGAGGTACATCTTCTCAAACCCAATGACATCCCACTCGCCCGTCTCCGTGTCGAGCGTCAGGTTGGTGTGCTTAATCTCACCAAACTTGAGAGCACCAGACTCGGCCTGACCGCCGCCGACAGGGCGCTGCAGGTGGTTGTCGCCGGCCACGACGGTGAAGTTGGCCAGGGGGATATTCCACGCGTTGCGGGTTGCGACCGATGGCGAGCCTTCATCTTGATGTTAGCCAACTGCCAGCCAGGCGCCTCAATTTTCGACCTGGGGAACATACCAAAGAACTGCGCAGACGCCTTCTTGGGGGTCACAGTCAGCTGGAAGTAGCCGCGGTAGTAGCCCTCCTGCCACATCATCTCGTCGTTGAGCTTGACCAACTTGCGCGCACTGTTGCCAGCAGTGGGCTCGATGGGGCCCTTCTTGCCAGAGGAGGTGACGGCAGTGCCGGCAAACTCGACTCCGATGGCGCCCGCCCCAGTCTCAGAGTCGTAGTCCTTGGTACCCAACCATGCAATGTCTGAGACCTACAGTATGTGGTGTCAGCAACGTTTGCTCACCAAAGTCAGCCGGGGGTTATCAGCCACGTACCCAGTTCTGGTGGCTGTCGCCCGCGAGGAAAATGTTGTTGTTGATTTTGTTGTCATACAGGTGCTTGAGAGTCCTGTTACGGTTGGCAATGTAGCCCTACATGTATTGTGGTCAGCCCCAGTTGAGTAGGTCAAACGGACAGCCGCTGCAGCGACTTACATTCCAGTTGTCGGTACTCATGTCGCCTTCTTCGTTGTCGAAAATGCGCGAGAAGATGATCTGGTTTCCAACAAGTCTCCAGGTGGCACCGCGCTTCTTGGACTCGGACAGCGAGCGGTAGAACCAGTTCTCCTGGCGGGCTCCCATGAGCGTACGGCTGGGGTCGTCGCGGATGGTGTCGATGTAGTCATCGTTCCAGCCTAGTTGTGTTAGTTCGAGGGGTGAGATGCATGGTCGCCACATGGGCAATCAATCGACTCACCGAGAGATGTAATGCTGCGGTCGTAATTGCGGGTGTCAAGGATGATGAGATCCAGGAGCTTGCCCATCTGGAACGAACGCCACACGCGGAGGCCGTCATCGAAATCAGTTTGGCTGGCAGTGTCAGTCTTGGTCCCTCTCCAATAACCGCCAGCAAGAGCACAGGCGATTGACGTACCGGATAGGCATCCACTCAAAGTAAGCGCGGACAGCATTCACCTTGCGGGTGTCCACAGTGACCTCGGGGCCGTCGTTGCGGAAAGACTCCTCGGTGTTGTTGAGTCCGCTGAACCCATCCCTGTAGCCATTGTTGGCAAACTCTGCTCCAAGTCAGTTCATGGCCCTCAATAGACGGGGTCGAGTGTCCTTTACCATGGTCATCCCACGTGGGAATCCAGGCATAGTTCTGGGCCAGAAGCTTCAGGTCCGGGTCGGTACGGTACTATGTCAGGATTAGAAGGGCCCAGCACAACGGATGGATATCACAAACCTGGCCGTGGCGCGAGCGGTAGTCGTAGAGTGTGAAGATCTCATTGGGAGGGATCGAAGCACGCTCGCTCTTCGTGTTGCTATACTCGTAGATGTAATCACCCAGGTGGATGACCCAGTCATGTTCGTCCTTCCTGGCAGCATTGCCGTAGGCGTTGAAGTACCCGGTGGCTGAGGATGTTGAGCATAAGAACAGAGTCTCAAGAGAACGCGACACTTACGATAGTTGGAGCAGGAGAAGACGGCAAAGCTGAGCTCCGAGACGCCATCATTAGCTCTAGGGGCCGTCTTGGTCCGGCCGATGGGGCTCTTCTTGTCCGAGTTACAGACGGTGAACTGGTAGTTGTACTCGGTAAGGGGCTTCAGACCGGTGGCCTCGACCTGCAATGTCTGCAGTTAGCAAACTGGTCTTCCCTCGCGTCCCAGTGGTCCTTTCATACTGACCTTGACAGTGTAGTCAATGTCCGACGTGGTGTAAGCCTTGCCTTTCGAAACAACCTTGCGCTTCTTGCCCGACCCGGTCTTGAAGACCTCCCACTCGACGCAGACGGGGTTCTTGTCGGCCTTGACAAACTTGGCCGTCTCGTGGCTGTACAGCGGCTCCGCGCCATCAACGGGCGCAGTGCTGTCCTCGGACTCCTCGGACGGGGCAATGCGCGTCCAGAGAATGACGCTGTTGGGCCAGGGGTCGCCCGATGCGACGCCGTGCAGGAAGTTGAGGTCCTCGGCCTTGATGGCCACGTTGCCGCGCTTCCACGAGCGCCTCTCGACGTGCCCAACGTCAATTCCCAGGCGGGCGTGGAGACGCGAGGGACTGGCGTAGTTGAGGTTGCCCTCGAAGCTGGCGACGGCGCCCCCGAGGAGGAGCGCCGTGGTCGCGAATGTCTCTAGAAGGCGCATCTTGCCTGAGCTGATGATCGTCTGAGTGCAGTTGCCGATCCGAAAGGGTTGGTGTTCTTATTTATTGCCTTTTATAGTACAAAATCTCCGGGTATGGCGTGCGAGGTTTCTGTTCGTGACTACCTCTTGTTTCATCACAATCACATGTATACATGGCGGGGGGAAGTATCGTCCACTGAGGGAACGCCGATAGTCCACGTTGCATGCCAAGGGGAACTTTGAATATGGCTTTTTCGGACTAACATCCACACGCACAAACCCTAGAGGGGGGAAATACCCAGGAAGCCACCCGCTGTCGAAGCCCGTGATGGGGTTGTCGTTGCCCTATGTCCTGGAAAGTCGTGGGGGAGCCTTTGCCCCATATTTGATCACCAGGGGCTGGGGCGAATCCGTCATAAACGTGCGCAGCACCTGCAGCCAATTGGTCCACTGATAGGCAGGTCTTTATGCAGCATCAAACTGCAAAGCCTGGATGTTCCTACCGATGTTTTAATAAATGCCTCCTCTACCCTGGTCTAATTATACTATCTTCCGTATTGGGGTTTTGGGGGACAGTGGCTGACCAATGCCGGCGCCCCTGCATCGTATATGCTCGTACCGTCGTGGGTACCGATGACGGCTCCAAGGCGACACAGGAAGATGGAGGCCTCAAGGGCCTTACAGTGCATCAACGATAATGGAAGTAAATTCCTGGTATTTTGCTATCATTCTGCTCGAAACTTCCCTTGTACAGGAGAAGCGTTGCCTCTGCTCCTCTCTCGACACTGACATCACTAGAATTATCATCAATATACTAATCGTCCAAAAAGATGCTATCAAATTTGCAGGCGGGGGAGACTTGTGTACATGCTATCTAGTAGATACTTGGAGAGGGCTTGACGTCAAAATTTGCCTCAAAACATGGTAGCCACCATGTCTTCGGCCCTTCATTCCGGGGATACATCGCCAATGTCGAAGACAACAGATAAGCATATATTTATACTTTTCCTCATCAACACCCGCGGGACAGTCAGAGCCCTGTACAAGAAGTCTCGGAATCTTTGATTTATCCAGCCATTTTCACTGTCCCTGATTCCAGTTTCAGAGCGAATTTAGCAGGCACTTGGGCTCGGGTGCCTCGGTCATTTGATACGGATCACGACGCAGCCCAGATGCGGGGGTAGAAGGGCCCCGTTGTCGGTGATGTGGGGGTAATGTGGTGTGGTTGCTAATTTGCAGGAGGAATATTCGGCATTGGGGGATCGGAGGGCGGGTTTGGCGAGGAGGGAGTGCGCCATGCTGCACATGAATGATGCCACGCAGAGACCCCCTCAAGAAAGATGGGTCGCCACTGTTCCGCACCTATTACTTAAAATAGACTGAGACAGAAAATACAGCCATAATGCATAAACCACATTGCATTATGAATATCCTACCTACCAAAGATGGTGACCATGCCCTCTCGTTCGTGGTCCCGGTCCTGCTCCGCTCGTGTCCGGCCGTGTGGGGCCGATAATACGTCTCCCTCCGGGCTCCACAACCAGACAATACGGAACGTCAAACCCCCAAGAGTAGTACCAGGCAACTTGATTTTGTTGCACGACAAATGCGAGTGATTGGTGTTGTGTAAGAAGCTGGGCCAGAAAAATAGGCTCCATCGAAAGTTTCTCTATGTATGTACTTCGTGGTCTATCTCACTATTACTGGCATTATCTATTCTATCCGTAAACACCCTTTATTCCTCTCCTCCTCCCTCCAAGAAGCAGCAAACCTCCACTGCACAATCACGCCAATGAACGCAACCCCCTGGAAAGCAACACAGACCGTAAATGCCGGTCCGACCCCGATCCGATTCACCATGGGCATCACGAAACTTGTTCCCCCCGCGGCGAATAAGCATCTCGCTAGATTCAGACTTGCACTGGCCGCCGCGCTCCTGTCTGAGAAGACGTCGACGAGGTAAGTCATAATGATGGACTGCGTGGAGACAGCGGTCCAGCCTGTGATGAACGTGGAGATGATGGGGACGGCAATGTGGACCTGCTCGGGGTACTGGATTGTCCAGCCAAAGAGTAGAATGGACAGACATTGGATAAATGAAAAGATGGGTACCAGTCGAAGCCGAGCTTTCTCGAGCGGGAAGTCGTCGCTGGGGCTGCTCACGGACGGATCCACATCGGGTTGGGTAGATCGAATCTCATAGCTACCTTTGACGCGCCGGTAGTCCATGTCGAGGATTTTCCCAGTAATAAGTGTACCTATTATGGATCCCACACCATTTGCGATGAAGGTCAAGCCAATCTGGGTCTGTCCAAGGCCATAGCCCTCCTCGAAAAGCGAGGACATGGCAGTTATACTCATCTGCCAGACCGCATAGTAGACGGCGAGGAAGATGATGATGGGAGCAGCGTGTTTCCTGACGAGTATACGAAGGGGCCCCGTGAGGTCAACGTGTTTCACCTCCGCAGGGTGAGCCAGACCACCTTCCGGACTCCACTTCACCTTTGTCGTCTTCTGGTAGGCGACAAGAGGATGACGAGCAATCAAACTCGAAGGTATCCGACCTCCATTGGCGACAATTGACCGCAATGTTTCGGGGAGGAGGAGCACCAGAAAAATAAGAAAGACACCACTGTAAATGGTCAGGAACCAGAAGATGGCCCGCCATCCCAGTGATCCTGCGAGGGCTCCTCCGATGACAGGCCCAATAGCAACAGGAGCAAGCAACCCAGCCTGGAAGATTCCCATGAACCCTCCCCGTTCGGCGCGCGTGGTGATATCGCCAATGACGCCGGATCCAATGGCAATCGTGCTCGCGCTGCCAGTGCTCTGCAGACATCTGAGCACAATCAGGGTGGCGTAGTTCTTTGTCTCTGCCAACCCGATACATGCGCCAAGAAAGACGAGAAAGGTGCAGCAGTAGGCAATACGTCGTCCTTTCACATCGGATAGAGGGCCCCAAAAGCTGGGTGCGATGCCCTGGAAGATGAGGTACGACGTGACGGTGAGGTTGACCAGCTCCACTGACACATCGAGGTCGCGGGCAATGGCCGGCAGGGCGGGAAAGTAAATATTGGAGGCAAATCCGGAGACTGTTCCCATGTCAGATTCTGAGAGACCCCATTGTAAAAGCCTCTCACGCCAAGGGTAAGGAGCACTCACAAGTTGCAGCAGTCGATGCGATGAGGACGATGATGGCTTTCTGTCGCTTGTCAAATATGCTGTAGGGCTCCTCGGGAACGGGCGGTGGCGACGATGCCGACGAGGGCTCGGGTTCTGTAGGCTGGTTCTCAACAGCTGGTGTCTCCATGTTTTAATGTGCTGTGAAGTTCAATGTTGAGCTGGAGAGAAATTTCAGTCGATGGGCTGAACGTTGACCGTCGTTATATAAGGTTTCCCATATACAATATTTCCGCCTCCCAGTGTCGACGCTGTCGATCACCTCGGAGTTGAGCACTGAAATGGGTGTGAAGCAGAAGCTTAATCGCTAGATGAAGGCCCTGATTTGTGCATCGTGGTGGATTCTCCGGAGTTGAGCTCTCAACTCCGGCACCTGGGACCATGGGCGTGTTGGATCCTCGGAGTTGAGCTTCACCATGCTAGAATATTCGAATAGGGGCGACAGATGCGACAATTTCACTATTTTAGGTGAAGATGTGAAACATATATACTCGTGTCAGAATACGCGCCGGAAACATGGCAACATGTGGCTTTCAATCCCCCGTCCCCCACTCCATGCTCCCATCACACCGTAACAACGACCATGGCACCAATATCCTCCCCAGTGTTTAGCAAACACTATGCGGTCCTCAACTTAAACTTGATGACAATTCTAATAGATATCGTCAAGGACACCACCACAGGAAAAAAATTTATTTCCAACTGCTCCCGCTGGATTGACGCTGTCCATGACAAAGACCCACGACCGCTCACCATCTTCACAAGCCTTGTCCTAAGCGCAGGACAGCCTGAGCTAGCAAAAGATGCCCCATTCACCAAGCTCGCCAATGACTTTGACCCTTTTACGGCTGGCTCTGCAGCAGTAAAAACATCGCCCTCCTTTGCTGTCTACGAGAGAGACATTGTCCTTCAGAAGACACGATGGTACGCTGCAGCGGGCAATACCCTCGAGCAGATATTAAGGGCACAGAATATCGACACCGTCATCATAGTATGTTTCCAACTTTTCCCGCATGATTTGGACTATTGTTGACTCTATCAGTCCGGTCTGAGCCTCTCTGGCGTGGTAATGAGCACCGTCTATCGGCTTTTCGACCTGGACTACAACATTTATGTCATCTCGGACAATGTACTGGAACTGCCCCCAGACCAGCATCCAGAGATGTCGAAAGCCATGCTAGAGACGCTTCTACCAAAAATGAACTTGAGAGTGATATCCATAGATGAAGCTTTAGAAGCACTCGCTCGATCCTAGACAGTCGGACAATTATATGTACCATACGTGCCCTCCTCCGAGAGCCAGCATCGGCAATCAACCACCGTGGGTGCAACTCGTTACCGCATATACCATCGTCCCAAATTCACCCACATCCTCCAGCCACTGATCTACTCTATTCCGTCTTTCCTTAATCCCAGTTTCACCCATGTCTCCCTCTATCGGCCAGAGTTCATCAATCCTCAATCCGCCGCCGTCCCAATCTGCCAGATAGTAGTTGTAAGCCGTTTCCCACTCATTCCGTGTACATGCTCTCCATAGGAGTTTGCCTGCCGGAGCAAGGAGCCCTCGCAGCTCAGTCCCCAGAAAAGTCGGAAGACCATCCTCGGCCAACAGGAGGCTGTCGAAGAGATACATGACGAACAAGGTGCGCCGCTTTGCCTCGGCGACGATCCACGCTTCCCACCTCGGGCGCGCACGGCGCTGCTCAGCTTCACACACGAGTCCCTGCCGGCTACTCGAGCATGCTATATGCTGGAGATTCATCATTGCCTGTCGGAGGAAAGTCCGCACGCCTGGACTGAATTTGAAGAACAGAACCAGCGAATAAATCAGGTAGGCTTGAAACGCTGAGAGCAGAGTTAAATCGCCGTATTCTGTATGCTTCTCGTAAAGGCTTGTCATCTCCCTTTGCAGTACGTCCATGGCAGCGCCTTCACTGCCTGGCAACGGACTCTCGCACATGCGCACCAGGCTCAGACAGGTAGAAAGAGGCGGCCTGGAAGATTCCACAGTCGTTTGCGAAGAATGAACAAACGGTGGGATGCCATGGCCGCGTATCGTGACGGCTGCGTACGACTTGAGGATTCTGTAAATGAAGGATGTGACAGCTGGGGGGTATTCCTTGGTCTTCTGGCCGGGTACTGGCACAAACGAATTCAGCCAACGGTTACTGATATCATCAGCATTGATAGGGCAGAGTAGCTCAGCATCTAAGCCCGAAAAGTCAAGTGCCTCGGAGTCTTCGGGGACAAGACCAGAGTGGTCCTTCAGCATCGACTTGTCGGGGCTGCGGTCGTCCATGGTACTGGACAAGGTGATGGTCGAGCTCCTACCACACACAGGCTGTGTCATGGCCGAGGCCGCAGCTAGCTTGTCGCCCTGGGGTAGCTGGAGGTACGAGCATGGCAGGCCTCGCATAGCACACCTAGTACACTGCGCGGCGTTGTTACGATCGCACTTTGCCTTGGCAGCCGAACAACTCTGGCAAGCCTTTTGCCGAGAAACAGCATACCTCCCAGGCTTCATGGCGACACTTATGAGGCGAGACCGATACTAGGGGGCAGCAAGAGTGAGATCTTGAACAGCCTGGGTCAGTCCATAAAGTTCATGTTCAGACCTTGGGGAATGACGACGACCTCAATCAAAAACGGCCGCCGGCGAGGCGAACCAATCACGGCTCACATGGTTTCCCCGAATGCTCCACGTTAACCTCCACCCCATTTGAAAATGGATATATTAATTGTGTTTGTGAAATACTCGCTTACATATGAAATGGATAAACTCGTCTCTATCGATATAAGAGCTAGGGTTTTCTGGCTCAGTCATGTACTCTTCCTCGGTACCAGTTACATGGAGGTACATACATGTAGTCAGGAATAGCGTCACTCTTCCGCAATATGAGAAATAATCTCGACTTGTTTCGTTGCCTAAGACCTTAAATTCTTTTGCGTTTCTGACTTGAATGGAAAAATTCAATGCTATACCCATATGCAACTGTCGTCGTCCTACCACCATTGCCACCACTTCTTGCTACTTGGCCAGAACTGCTGCGACATCCGTCACCATGTTCATCTCTAGATCCCCTAAAATTTATGAATTTGTGGTAAACTATCCGAGATATTCCAGAAAAAATAATTAGAAATAAAGTCGCCGTATCGTCACGGAACATAAGGTAGGCTGCTTCGGAAAACGATGTTTATGCTAGGTACCCCACATGTAACAACCTGGCATGGGCTCATATCCAGCAGGCGGTCCTAAATTGATTTTATGCACCTAAAATATTTGTCTAGGTAGATTTAGACAGCTTTAGCCCCAAGGAGTAGTTCCCGAATAGCATGATTGCCCCTCTCAATGGCATATGAGAGCGGCGTCTTCCCTTGCTCGTTGCGAGCATTGGGGTCCGCACCCTTCTCCAAGAGGAGCCGTACTGTTTCCTCAGTTCCTTTCATTGAAGCCCATATCAACGGTGTGTAGCCACTCGTGTCACTACAGTTAACTTCTGCTCCGCGGTCGATGAGTAACCTAGCTACCACCTCAAAGCTGTTGCTTAAGGCCAGTAGTAGCGCTGTGCTCCTAAAAATGCTCCTAACGTTGACATCTGCTCCGTTCTCAAGAAGCAGCCTCACAACCATCCCATGGCCTCTCTCTGACGCTGTCACTAATGGTGTTGAGTCACCCCAGCTACTCCCGGCATTGACATCTGCTCCGTTCTCAAGAAGCAGCCTCACAACCATCTCATGGCCTCTCTCTGACGCTGTCACTAATGGTGTTGAGTCACCCCAGCCACTCCCGGCATTGACATCTGCTCCGTTCTCAAGAAGCAGCCTCGCAATCACCTCATAGCCTCTCTCTGACGCTGTCACTAATGGTGTTGAGCCATTCAAACCACTCCCAGCGTTGACATCTGCTCCGTTCTCAAGAAGCAGCCTCGCAACCATCTCATAGCCTCTCTCTGACGCTGTCACTAATGGTGTTGAGCCATTCAAACCACTCCCAGCGTTGACATCTGCTCCGTTCTCAAGAAGCAGCCTCACAACCATCTCATAGCCTCTCTCTGACGCTGTCACTAATGGTGTTGAGCCATTCAAACCACTCCCGGCGTTGGCATCTGCTCCGTTCTCAAGAAGCAGTCTCGCAATCGCCTCATGGCCATTTTCTAACGCTATTATCAACGGTGTAAAGCCGCCATTCCTAACCCTATCGTTAACGTCTGCTCCATTCCCTATCAGGAGTCTCACCATCGCCTCCTGGCCATATCTTGCGGCTTGACCAAGCGCAGTATGGCCTTCTTCATCCAACCCATCAACTGCCCTCCCGCTCTGGAGAAGGAGCCCGGCCATACCAACCCTGAATTCTTGAATGGCCCAGGTCAGAGGGGTTCGATGTTTTATGCTTCTTTCAAAATCTGCCATCCGTCCCAGACTCCCCAGGCCCTCTGCACCATCGAGCCCGTCACAGATGATTGACGGCGATTTCAGGAGAGCGGAAACGGAATCTCTATGACCGTGAGCCATGGCGGCAAAAAATGGATAACGGAACCTCTCTTTTCTTTCGAAAATATCAGGCTCTGGGTTTTCCCGCAGCCTAGTGCGGATGAGCATTGAGCAGCCCCTCTCTGCAAGAACATAGAGAAGATTGGCTTTCGGTGTGTAGCGACGTGCTTTGAATTTCATAAAATGGTTGACGATAGGAATCCATTCTTGAAGTGGAAATCGGGCTAAAAACTCGTCTTGGAGAATCGCATCATCCGCATCTGCCGCAGCATTTGCATGATAGAGAACATGCTGACTCGCATATTCCAGGAACGGGTATTTTTTGGAACCATCGACAACTGTCTGTGAGTCGGATCCGGTGTCGAACGGCGGATTTAGTACGGTCCCATTGTTCAAATGGTGGTGTATGTACGTTTCGCAGCATTCTTTGAGCTTCTCATGGCTTTGAATCTCCCAGTGAAGCCCTAGGTCAGGCCACATCTCACGGAGTCCGCCTGCTTTAACGAGGTAATCACGAACAGATTCATGGATGAATTGAACCGTCCCCTTCTTCCCCTTGGTTATTTCAGCAAGCCCCTTGGAAAATCCGGTAACACTTTGGTCAACTCGGGCCCCTCCAGCTTCTGGAAGTTCGGAATCGGCCAGGTCCTTCGGGAAAAGACCAGACCAGACAGCATGGTGAAGCTCCTCTGGCCGTAAAGGCTTCTTGGCACAGAGTACCCAGAGGGTACACAGAAGGAGACGTTCTTGGTTGCCATTGTCCCGCGTTAGTATATCCTTGAATAGATCGTTCAAGCCGCTTGGTAATTCGCTCAGTCTCTTCCTCAAAGCCAGCCCTCCCCCCCTATAGTCTTTGATGAGAATTTCAAGGACTAAGGCAACCCACATAAAAACACCAGCAGCCTTTTCAAGTATTTGAGTTTGCAATTCCTTAACAAGCTCATTATCGTCAACAGTTGACGTGAGTCGATTCGAGACGTAATCTGCTAAATCTTCACTATGACCTTGTTGGTCCTCTAGTGTAAATTCGATCGCAGGTGGTATTTTGATATATGGATAATGTCGACTTGAAAACAGCATTCGAAACTGAATGCTAGTTTCTATGCATTGTTCTGCAAGGTCTTGAAAATATTCGGCCATATCGGAAATTTGTTGTTCATCACACTCATCGAGAGCGTCAATGAGGCAAGTGAGTCGGCGTTCTGGGCCAAGGGCAAGAACTGCTTCTTTAAAGTATTCCTTGAGAGTATTCAGACGAGGACAGTCATTCCGATTCTGTGAAACGAGTTCCAGATGGTCGAAGAGGTCAGGATAGTGTCGGAGTAGTTGAAGAAGCAAAGACCGATACATCCCTTCGACTGACTTTTCCAACCTATCGCCTCGAGCGTTGAAAAAGAAGGCAATAATTGTACCCAAATCCTGGCGCGGTTTTCGCATCTCTGAGTACGCAAATTTCATGATTATCGACTTGCCGGCCCCTGGCTTCCCACGTATCCATAACAAGCCATGATGCTGTAACATTTTCTTGGGGTCAAGCCATTCTTTATACGTGAGGTGTTTCAGAAACCATCGACACGTTTTCCGATGGGCGCTTTTGATAGTCTCTTGACGAGAATCCATTTGTTCAAATTGGAGGGAATCCAGCAACTGCCGCCGGTAGTCACTAGGTATCCTAGCTCCATCTATGGTCTAGATGTGAGCCACAGTGACCGTACAAGATATGCCATAAAGAACCAAACTCTACGTACCTTGAATGAGATGTTGCGCCACCGTTAGACGTTCCCGGGCTAACACGGGGAGCTCTGTCACAAATTCCCTTGCATATGCGGCCGCTGCAGCCGCCGCATACGCCTGCCAGGTCTTGTTCTTGTGAGAGTCGGAATAGTCGCAGATTCCTCGAATAGGGAGACAAGGAGGGGCACATGTACCCATAACGCCAGCAGCCTCCATCTCAAAGCACATAATGTCCAGCTGCCGAGCAATATGATCCCGCTCGCCGGCACTCCTCATGAGTTTGTTCCCTGAGGCGATTCCCCCGTAATGAATCTGCGGGTTGTTCGTCTTCCGTCTGATCCGATGAATCAGCTTTGATTGGTCACATCTGTCACAGCTACCCGCAGATGTCGAGGAGATATGATTGTACGTCGGGGAGAAGAGCTGGTCTGGTGAGTTTGGGTAACTGTAGGACCTCTCTTTCAGGATAGCTGAAACCTGGCTACCAGTACCAGAGTGTTGATGCTTTGCCCGTAAGGAGGTTATAGCTGTGCCAAGCAGCTTATGCGGAAGTTTCCAGACAGCCGTGCCCTGGATCTGTCCAGGTCCAACAACCTTGCCAAGATCGTACTCCATCACCCTCGTTCCAACAACGACATCACCTAAGCGTATATCGACGTTGGTGGGCACTCCACCACCGATTCCCACCATCAAGACGGCATATATCGAATTAAACGATCGCATCATGTTGTCCATCACGCTTGCAGCATTGACCGTCCCAATCTGCCCGTCGGGCAAGCACGCCATGACAATATTGTGTTTCCCGATTCTCCCAAGCGTATAGGCATTATTGTCACCCGCGAGCCTAGGTAAGGGTTCGTAAATCTCGTCCAACATGGCCTGTGCCGTTGCCATCTCTAGAGGTAGAGCGCAGACCCAGGCGATGGTGTACTCGTCGTGCGTGAGTGGCGCCTTTCGTTGCCCGTGGGCCCCATTGTCCCAGTGATTGGCAAGTTCCCTTTGCCTTTTTTGGAATCGAGCAGAGACTGCCTCAGCGTCTCCCTCGCTGTTGGAGTTATTCCGTTTTCTGTCCATTTCGGCCCAATGTGATAATTCCACTCAAGATGACATGGACGAGGCGGGAGTTTGGATGAGGGCGTCGATAAATTAACGGGCAGTATTTCCCGGGTGACTTGCTGAAATACATTCAGGTCCTTATTTCAAAGTCATTCTCATCTCAAATGCATGAAGAAGGAGAGAGGAAGCGGTTCAAGCGGGGAGGGATAATTGAGCCCTGAAGTGACACCGTGCGAACCGCGAACTGCGAACTGCGGAGTAATAAGGCAGCCAGCACAGGGTTGCAAACGTGTCACTTCCGTGCCAGTTGGCCCTGTACCTAGACATTGAACATAATCATTGTTTGACCAATCACACTGCCGCAGTCTCATAAGATCTTCCGTCCGGGCCATTCTAATAGAGAAGCGGCTAGAGAGTCCGGATGCTTAGCCCAAATTGCCATGATAATTAAAGTCGTCATTCTCGACCAGTTGCTTGGGTAACCCACTGAAATTGATTCAGAACCCATTTCCTTCGTCAGTAAAGTCTAGATTCTGTGTAGGGTCCCAAAGTATATAATTGTTGTCTCACAGCCGTTGCATCAAAATGATCAGGCTCGAGTCTAGCGGTTCAGTATTGTTACCAACAAGTCGATAGGCAATCTCGCCAGGACAGGATGGTGTCTACTTTCTTCCAAGCATCCTCAATCGTGGGATAGATAAGGACAGTGCATCCAAAGAGACCGTCGGGGGACACAGATAGCCCAGGTACTATATATAGAGATCATCGATCAGCGGTTCCATGGGGAGTTTCAATCATATTCTGTATGGCAACCCGTCTTCTCCACACTAACAACCCGGGTGCATACCCAAGTTCAACAAAAAATAACGGCAAGGCTAATGACAGGACGCGCGGACTATAGCAAGGTCTTGGGAGCTATAGCTTATGTAGCGCCGCGTTCGAAAAGAAGTGGTTCCGTGTTCGAAGGAACATGGGGTGGCGTGATGGTGCTCCTCCAATTCCCCTGACGTGGCCGGTGATTCAACTACGTACGTATGTGTGATGTATGATATCACTGCAATGACGTGGCTAGGCACAGCCTCTGTTTCGTATCTCTCTCAGCCATTGATGCTGTCCGGCACATGTTACTTCAGATGGGTTGAACGCCGTTGCGCCCTGCCGCGCGTTAGCGTTGCGACCATCACATGCCCACCATGTGGAACATATTTTAAGCAGGCCGCCTCCCGTAATTCCATATGGAAGACTTGGAAAATAGCCGTACAGAAGATGGAGCTTCCAGCTGTCGATTTCCCTCTCGTCTTCCTGACGGCGGGTGTTGCTAGTTGCTTCGCTAATACTCCCATCTTCAAATAGCTATGGCCTGCCTCGATCTGTCAGCGCGGTCACCACGTCCAGAAACCAGCTGGACACGGCAGACTGACTCTTCGGAGACGGTCGCAAGCCCAAATCCATTGAAGGACCTCGTTGGGATTGCATCATCCGTGGCTGCGCAATATCCCCCCCTCAATCGGCTTTTCGAACTCTACTACCCTACCACTACCAAGAAATCCCCCAAGCCAAACGCCCGGACGGGCGAGTCTTCATCAAGCATACCTGAGCATTTACCATTGTACAAATGTGCCAGCGATGCTTTCGACGAAGCCTACACCAAGTATGGCCTAGCCACACATATGGGGGTCCTTGACCCTAGCTACCATATCTTTATCAGCCAGCATGGCTATGGGTCCGCAGTATATAGGATTCGACACCGAACAGCCGTCATCACTGGCGATCCTCTATGTTCTGCAGATAATCTTGAGCCATTGATGGGCGAGTTCTTCCAGTTTTCTTGCCACAGGAAGCTCCACGTCGCATTCATGGGCGTCAGCGAGGTCTTTGCCGACTACGCAAAGAAACGCGGCTGGACAACCATCCTCTTCGCTCGCGAACGGGTGCTCAACCCCCAAACCAACATGGTCCTGCGCAAGCAAGCCGGGAAGCGCATGATGGCGCAGAATCGGCGCTTACTCGACCCCCATCGGCTTGGACTCTCGGTATACACCTACAGCCCCAGCAGCTCGACCTTCAACCCAAAGCTGGAGGTCGGTCTTCAAACCATCTACGACGAGTGGCGGCGAGGCCGCAACAGCCAGTCCTCAAGCGGGCCCCAGGCCTTTATTACAGTGTTCAACCTCTTCTCATATCCAGATGTCACCATGTTCGTTTACGCCACGGACAGCTCTGATACCATTGTTGGTTTTGCCGAGTTGAGAAGTACCGGTGCGGTGGATGGCTTTCACCTCGACCCATGTGTCGCGACGCCGGACGCACCCTCGGGGACAACCGAGCTCCTCATCACAATGTCTATGCTTCTTCTACGCGAGGCGGGGATAGAGAACCTCAGCCTCGGTTTCGAACCGCTGTCCGATCTGACTGAGATCTCGGGACAGCCCAACTTACAGACTTCGGTTGCACGGTGGGGCTACCGCCAGATCATCAGTTCGTTGCCCATCAAGGGCAAGACGGCTTTCAACGACAAGTTCAGGCCGGATGAGGCGCTAGAGGGGAGCTTGTACATTGCTATGCCTAGGATGGCGTGGCCTCTTCGACAGGGTGCTGCGTTGATGCACATTGCCAACATCAAGCTCGGGAGACTCCTCGGCGTGAAAGTGAGTGAACTTAAAGGAAGACTCAGGAAGGCCGAAAGGCGGCGGAAAGAACAGCAGAGAGCGAACCTAGAACGGGGTATATAGTCTTGGAAGGAGTTTATGCGCTTAGCAAACTGTGTTCAATATGTAAAATCCCATTCTTGAATAGATGAAAGTGTTTGCCGGGGAACTATGTCATAAAAATGGAGGAAACATGCGTTGACCTTACATGAGCGATGCAGGAAACCTCGGAAGACTAAGATTCGGGCCGCACACATCCCCCATCCGTCAACGATCCTCCGGCGGCATCAATTACCCGCCCCCTCCTCCCTAGTCAACGTATAGTCGTAATGCCATCCAGATGACCCCATGTCCTCCCGCACCTTGTACTTGTCCTCCGCAAGCTGCAGCACCCTAAGGTCGATGTCCGCCACCAGCATCTTCTCCTCGGCCGTGTCAATCCGGCCCAGGCTGCCCTGGATCGGCATGCAGACACTGCTCACCCCTCCCGTGTTGCAGAACACAATGGCAGCCGTGTTCTCAAAGGCCCTCATCGTCGTCGCACTCGTGAGAAACAGCATCTCCGAGTCGGGGTTCAGGGCCCGCCCTTCCTCTGACATGTCCTCGGGGTACCACCACGAGGGAATGATGATGATGTCGGCGCCATCAGCTATGAGCGCGCGGAAGGCCTCAGGGAAGGCAAGGTCCCAGCAGATGAGCAGGCCCGCACGGACGGGTCGGCCATCGGAGTGCTTGAGTGGCGTGTCAAAGGCAGTGTGAGGTTCATGGCCCGACGAGGTGAGATGAGGCCGCTCAGGGTGCCAGAGGTTCTTCTTCTCGTACCGGCCGCAGATGTCACCGGTTCCGGCCGCGATAAAATAGGCAACATTGGCCAGCCCCACGCCCGCGGGATCGCCCTGGGCGCCGTCGGCCAAGCAAGGCTCGCATATGGTTCCAGGGACGATGTTGATGTTCAACTGCCGCGCAAGGTCTTGGTATTTGGCCAAATAGGATGCAGATTCAATGCTTGCTTTCCGAAAATCGGGAAGCTCTGGAACCCAGGAGGTGAGGTGGTACTCAGGGAGAACAGCTAGATGACAGCCCTGGGCAGCGGCAGATCGGATATAGCTCTCAACAATTGCATAGTTTCCTTCCAGGGCCAAAGGCTAGTACCTTGTCAGCATCCAAAGTCCAGCCCCAAGTTGGCAAACCGGCCAGTTCGCGCTGGGAGAAGCATCCGATGTGGGGCTATACACACCTTTGGCTCAAACTGGATGACGGCGACGCGATAGACTGGGGCCATCGTGTACAAAGAGCAGCAGGTCTTGGCTCGGCGTCAAGACAGCTACAGATTACGATGATCTAACGGGATTGTGTATGATGGCTTCTGCCAAAGAGCTCAAGCCGATGAATTCAAAGTGAGCCTGTCCCCGCAAAGCCGGAGAGGTGGGGTCGGTGATACGAGCATACGAATTACGATGCCCGGACTCCGAAGTGACATCGGCTCTCCACTGCTGGTTGTCGCAAGGAGTAATAGGTGTACGGATATATGAACGACTGCTTCAAAACATCACCCCAGGTAGCCCCGGCTAGATAAATACAGGCAAAATTTCGCGAGTCGTTCGGGATGTCACCTGTCATCCCTTCGGGAGTTTCGCTCCCACAGCCCTGTTTGGATGATCCCCACCGGAGGGTCCGGAGGGTCCGGAGTCCCCGGAGCCTCCGCACTCGGGAATTGCGGGTCCGCAGGCTGATGCAACACCGTTGATCAAAGCCCAAGGGGACATGTTTCAATACGATACATACAGTAGAAATTATGAATATATTCCTGCAGACTCAAATCATCTACAATTTACTACTTGGTACCTACTTTGCTCAAAAGCTCACTGCTCAGTTGGACCGTCATCGAGTCATCACTCAGGGTCCAGAGAGGGAAGAACAGCTCGGCGCAAACTCAATAATGAATTTGCCTGGGCTGTTCTTCATAATGACGACCAACCGCGTTTCTAGGCGATCTGGAGAGATCCAGCTTTCTGAATTGGCCAATTGTGTCCTCGCTCAGATCGGAAAAAGATCTGATCCCAAGACCCCATCAGCCCTATTGACCTTCAAGCTCCGCAAACCCAAATACTTCATGCTAGGGAATTCACACCATGTTCTCAAAACTCAGCGATTCTCTACACCTTTGTTCATTATACAGTATAGACAGCCTTTTCATTTAAAGCCACAGCTGCGTTTTGTCTAGATTTTCAACCGCACCCAGCGCTCGTCATGCTGACTGTCCTCATCTCACTCTGCCTCTTAGCCGTGGCTGCCACCTGGGTTCCCCAGGGTCGGACTGAGACCAACACCATCCGACGCCGTGACACCCCTGGCTGCGGTAACAAGCATGACTTTGTGGGCAAGACACGCAAATTCAGCATCGAGAGCAGCGGCGGTAAACGCTTCTACCACGTCCACCTCCCCGACGACTACGACCCTACCAGCGAGACGCCGCTCCTAATGGCCTATCATGGCCACGGCCAGAGGTCCACCAATTTCCAAGAAGTCTCTGACTTCTCCAACCAAGACGTCAATCCAGGCATGATAACAGTCTACCCTACTGGTCGCCGTCTAGCATGGGAGGGCGCTTCGTACTCCGAACCCGGTGTCAGCGACTTGCAGTTCACCACCGATCTCGTCGACCGTCTTAAGAACGACTTTTGTGTCAACGACGCCCGCATATACGCAGTCGGTCACTCCAACGGCGGTGGCTTCGTCAATACCCTAGCATGCTCTACCGAGCACGGTGCCCAGTTCGCGGCCTTTGCCGGAGTTGCCTCTGCTCTGTACACCGATCTCCAGGGTAACAAGAGCTGTAGCCCGTCTCGCTCTCCTCTTCCCGTTTTTGAGGCGCACGGCACCAAGGACGAGGTCATCCCGTACGAGGGCGGCAAGGCTACTGGTGGAAGGGTCCCCGCCATCCCCGAGTGGGTTGGCCGCTGGGCTGAGAGGAACCAATGTTCTTCCCCCGAGAAGCATGATCTTCCCAAGAATGTCGTCGACGAGTCATTCACATGTGATGGCCGGCATGGCCTTCAACGCCATGTCAGACTAGACGGGCACAATCACAGCTACCCAGACGCCGAAGACTCCCAGCTGTTTGTCACGCCCATGATTGTGGACTTCCTAAACGCCCAGAAACATCCCAACAGCAAAGTTTCTGAGCCATCGGGGGCACCCAGGAAATTCATCGGCGGAGTGGCCATGTACATGACGCGACTTGTGGAATACCTGAGATTGTCTCGAGCTCAGGCCTTGATATCAAACTAATGGGTTGGTATATATCAAGATATTGTACTCCGTACAAAATGAGCCATATGTGTAACATGATTGATTGAGGCGTTGGGGAGCACTAGGCTCAGATATATGCGTACAAGATAAGCAACAGTCGCGGAGCGACGTATAATACAGAGTAGTGTTACAAAATAGTGGTACAAATAGTGGTACAAGACAAGATCCAGGTGACGGTTTTCGCCAAGCCGCAGTGACAGTCGCGTATCAACACGCGGAGCGCAACAAGCGGTCATCCAGAACCTTATATCTCCGACAAGCCTCAGGCGCTAGGAATCCCCCGAACGGGATTTTGCCCCAGTCCCTCAATCTGGTCGATCCTATGCATCAGGCCGCCATCGTACGGCGGTGCTTCCACCATAGCACTGACAAAAGGCCCCTGCAAACCCAGTGCGCAGCTCGTCAGGTGTTCGCGGATGCGGTCAAGCAGGGCGCTCACTTCGGCGTCAACGTACAGACCAGTCGAGCTCATCTCCTGGATGACATCAAGAGCCGAAGACGCATCGCCAAAGCGATCCCAGTGCAGGCCAGCGAGGGTGGTATAAAAAGGTGTCGAGACGCCAAGAACGTAGGACTCCAGTCCAAGAGACTTGACGTGAGGCAAAATCTGGAACGCAAAAGGTGACGATCGTGTGAAGGCCGTATCGAAGAGTTGGAGTCCAAGAATGAGATAGCCTGAGTAGAGAGCGCCGTGGACGTCCATGATGAGTTTTCCGCCTTCCTCGTTGCTATCAGCAATCGCGCTGGTCTCTGGGGTTTCTGTCTGGTCGGTCGTGCTCTGCTCCGCGAGCTGCTCTTCCTCCTCAACCTTGGCAGCCGCTTTTCTGCCTCTGCGTTTGGGTGCTGGTGCTGCAGGCTTCGGTCGAAGACCAAGTCTCTCGGGAATTGAGAAGACCTCCTTGCCCATCAGCTCCCACAAGGCAAAGTCGGTCCTGCATGCCCGCATCAATCCCTCGACTCGTTTCTTTTCATCGGCTCGCATTTGTCGGTAGCGCAGGCGCTCGGCCCACAGCTGCTTGTCTTCCTCGGACATTTCCTCCATTGCGCTCTCGCTCGGTGCCAGCTCGAACATTCCTAGCGCCTTGTTCGCAGCTTTGCGAAGCGACGGGGGCGATCTCGCGAGATACTTGTCGCGGAATTCGCTCATGCGGGCATGCTCAACGAGGGAACGCGCCTGGCCCGTCTGCCATGGAAAGCGGCCGTCTGCATCACTATCCTGTTTATGGAGGGACTTGGCCACGGGCATCTTGCCTTCTGCAATCTCGTCGAAGATGCGCTTGAAGATCTGGGCTTCGGTTGGGGAGAGGGTGACGCGTTGGTCCTTCTTCAGCGACTCATGGCTCAGGTCGGAATAAAATTTCTTGCTGCTGCCTTGCCGATATTCCTTGGGAGGCTCCTGGCCCTCCCAGTCGAACGGGACGGCTTCGGATCCATGGTTGTCATTGCTACCTCCTTTCGAATGCGCCAAACGCGCAAAGGGAATCGCTGGTCGGCACCTCCAGGCGCGCTGAATAGTTCGCGTCTGGTAAAGAAAGGGTAGAAGAGTAGAAGACATGATTTTGGGGGTGCTGTGAGCTGGCCATACCAACAATACAAGGTGCGACAAACTGGAGATTGTAGCTTCGCGCTGGGAAAAATTCCAGGCGAGGACCCTGAGATTTGGCGGGTAAAATTCGGCACATCGCGCTGGCGCAGAACGCGAAACTGCCTGGGGCGCGTGACTTCGCGCCAGAATCAATTTAACGCCGACGCGCCCTTCACGTCGGCGATCGAGCCTTTACCGGATCCCATCACAACCAATTGCTACCTCCGGTTATACAATTCACGGGTCCGATTTTGGAAAAAAAAAATTGGTTCTATTTATAATAGCATCAGTTGCTGGCCATTGTCATCATGCCAGTCAAGAAAGAAGGCGACGACAAAATCAGCGCCTTCGAGCGCAAGCGGCTAGCCAACATCGAGGCGAACCGTGAAGTGTTGACGGACATCTCCGCAGCTGCGAAAAAGGTCATACCTGACAAACCAACACCGAAACCCTCAAAGTCTAGGAGACCAGCCAGAAAGAGCGAGCCTGTGAAGCGCGAACCCACACGACCCACGCGCACCAGCTCACGGTTAGCTGGGCTCCAAGCCGATGATAGTACCCTGAAGCGCAAAATGGAGGTGGAGGCGGAGGCGCAGGCAGAGTTGGCCAAGGCGAAGAAGATGCGCGTTAGTGACGACCTGAATCTCGGCGACATTGTCGTCGAGGGCAAGAAATGGGGCAGTGGGATCGATGGCATCAAGGGCCTTGTGCGCGGGGCGCAACCAGGCGTGCGCACCTTTACGGAAGACGATGTGAAAGAGACGACGGATAAGGAACTTAAGGGTTTGAGGCAGCGCATGAGTGGGCTCAAGCTGTACGAGCATTGGGCCCCGAATGGTGGGTTGCACTGGCTCAACGCCGTACGACGGTGGTATCTAACAGTCATGCAGACATTAAGATCACACCGCAGCGCGTGTACGCTCTTGGTTTTCACCCTACGGAGGACAAGCCAATTGTCTTTGCGGGCGACAAGGAGGGCGCCATGGGTATCTTTGACGGTTCCCAGACAGCCCCCGAAGTAGACGAAGACGACGAGGACGCAGCGTACCCCGATCCCGTTATATCCGCCTTCAAGACCCATGCTCGAACAATCACGTCCTTCATCTTCCCACCCTCAGATCAAAACGCGGTTTACACGTCGTCGTACGACTCGTCAATACGAAAGATGGATCTAGAGAAGGGAACGTCAGTCCAGATTTTTGCACCGTCAGATCCCGATGTAGATATGCCTCTGTCGGCGTTGGATATGCCCCTGTCAGAGCCGCATATGCTTTACTTCTCGACACTCCATGGCTCTGTCGGCCGTTATGACGTGCGCGCTCCAGGCAGCGAGGAGATCTGGTCGCTCTCGGACCACAAGATTGGCGGTTTCTCGCTGCATCCCCTGCAGCCGCATCTGATTGCTACGGCATCTCTCGATCGGACGCTGAAAATTTGGGACTGCCGAAAGATTAGCGGCAAGGGGGATCTACGTCATCCAGCTCTGCTAGGCGAGCACGAGTCGCGACTGTCGGTATCCCATGCGTCTTGGAGTGCCGGTGGGCATATTGCCACCTCCTCGTACGACGACACGATCAAGATCTACGACTTCTCTGACGCAAGCGCGTGGAAGCCTGGACATGACATTAGCGCCAAGGCCATGGAGCCCAAGCATCAGGTTCGGCACAACAACCAGACGGGGCGGTGGGTCACCATCCTAAAGCCCCAGTGGCAGAGACGGCCGCACGACGGCATCCAGAAGTTTGTCATTGGCAACATGAACCGCTTTGTCGACGTGTTCGCCTCGGACGGCAGCCAGCTCGCGCAGCTGGGCGGCGATGGCATTACCGCCGTGCCTGCTGTCGCACACTTCCACCCGTCCATGGATTGGGTTGCGGGAGCCAACTCGAGCGGGAAGCTATGCTTGTGGCAATGAGCAGGCAGCAATGTAAGGGTCGTAAGCATGATTGGGCAATTCAATTCCTTAGTTAGAGAACCTATGAACGGGGCATTGGGGGCCACTGGTCAGCGGGAAAAAAGCAAAGATTGTGCCAAAGCACCTAGAATATGGAAGATGTATTTTGTAGAGCAGATGCAATGCAGCGATATGAAGCTTGGAATATTGCCACGTGTTTAGCTTTGCTCAGCTTCCCCGAGCAGGGTCTAATATCCAATACAGTACTTACTGAAGGCGAGAAATCATCGAGCGACCCTAGCTGTACCACCGAACCATTCCCCTGTACAAACTATCTTTATAGATACTATACTAGAGGATTAGGCGTCTGGGAGGATGGAAAGTATCTATGCCCATAACGGCGGACAGTGCAAAGAGCTATGATGCAAAGTGTTCATATGCATGTACTCCGATATGGTCCTATAAGCTACGGGTGAATGTTTGGTAATATAATCCATACCTAGGCAGCTGCGTAAACGTTCTTGGATGGTGTTTACTTGTTTAAGAACACGACCAAATAACTGTGGATTGGGTTATATAAGTTGAAATTTGACGGTGGGCCAATAACAACATCGGGCGAATGGTTTAGTGGTATAATACTCCCTTAGCATGTTCACAGCATCTAACTTGGGAGTGGTCCGGGGTTCGATTCCCCGTTCGTCCAGTCGACGGTGGCTAAACACCACCATTGTACCAATCCATTCTTTATTTTTTGCTCTTATGACCTAGACGTCGTATATATATCCCCCAGTTTGACTTTTTGTTTTCTTTTCTAACTTTTTTCAGTCAATATTACCTACCCCCTGCGCTACTCTGTACACACCAGTAGTGTAATGCCATTCCCCTACTATGTACGTACTTCGTAGTACATTGTCAAACCAAACGTGCAAAGCGTAACTCGAGGATTGGGGGGTTAACATGGGCGTGAGATGGTACACATACGTACATGTAATACACAATACTCATATGGTTCATTATCAAACTGCTGCCTAGAGAGAGGTAGGGGTGGTATTAATTTTTCCTGGGTGTTTAGAGACTCAATCTGCCATTGTTTGTTTAGCCTCCATAATAATGTCTTACAATTCTCTGCGATATGAAGCAATATTGCATCTCGCATTAGTCCTGACAGTGGCCACGACAAGCTGCATCCTTCCGATTACGGCCTAAATCTGGCAATTTGGTAAACCTTCAACTATAGATTAGGGAAATAATATCTACGTTCTAGTAAAATATATGTTACTTTGGGCGAGGTATTTCAATCGTGGCACGTAGGGTAAGGGACGAGTTCAAAAAAGCTTTAGCCACATGTCCTTAGTCGCTAGGTAAGGTAGAAGAACAAAAACCAAGTCAAATGGGCCGCGAAAATCTCGTCAACGTGCATTATTATTGCAGACCTATTCGGATAGACAGCAGTTTCCCTGGGCAGGTGATGGCCGAGTCATCCATCTGCGGCCCTGGAGCCATATTTGTGCTACCATCACATGCATGACTGGTGTGATGACAGTGGCACGGGGCACCGGTGAACGGGTCCCCTAGGTCGAGGTCGAAGCTGTCGCATGCAGCCAGGATGGACGACTCTGTCGTCATTGGTCATCGTATCGATAAGAGCTCGTCAGCCAGCCAATCACGCCATGCGATTTGTGACTCGCGCGGGCGGTTTACAGGGGTTTACAGCCCCAGGCACCACTTGTAAGGCGACAGCACAGCGCGCCGCCACCGGCAATCAAGGTTCCAACGCGCTCAGCGGCTGACCGTTAGCATCCCAACCAAACCATCCCATAGTGAACAAGACAGCCCGATCCCATCTCCCGACAACATCCTGCTGCGGTAAAGATCGAGCCGCCCTGTTCTTGCATCACCAGGGACTGGAGGCCGAATTTTATTCCATCCATACGCCCATAAACATACTTGTCCCGATGCCTCGAATGCCCATGGCTTAGATCCCCGGATCGCTCGATTTGGCGGATTCTCGATAGACGCGAGACGACATAGCTACGACGAAGGCACTGCCCTGGACTGTGTGCCTTGCCCATCGCTCGTGGCCCCGCAGACGAAAAGAAGAAGACAAGACAAGGATCAACAGCCATGGCGTCGCCGCCTTCATCACCGCCGAGGGCGGCCTCACAAGGCGCCCATCGGCGGATCAGGAGGGTGCTCCAGAAGAAGCGGCACGGGGATAGCATCGACCTCCCAGAGGGGTTGAGGGGTAGCGATGATTCGTCGGATGAGGAAGAGGCATCCAGCCAAGGCCCGCCGCTCTTCATGAACATGAATCAGAGCATCTTCGGATTGATTGCCGCCGCCGGCTCCAAGATCGACTTTAATGATCGATTCGACGAGACTAGTAGCGATGAAGAGACCAGTGGCGCTCGCGATAAAACAAGCAAGGACAAAGAAGGAGACAAGGAGGATTTGTCACGGACAACGATTCTCCAGCCGAAACGGGAAGACAAGAATAAAGGCCGCCACCGCAGGAAGATTTCAAGCCACAAGCTACTTAAATCACTGCCTGTCCTACCCAAACTCAACTACAAATCGAGAAGTGCCCTAGGCAAGTCATCTGAACAAAATGAGGAGGTGGAAAAATTTGGCGAACCCAGCGAACCTAGCGAGCCCAGTGATCTCTCCAGCCCACCAGCCATCCAGCTGTCACGGGAACCTTCGAACCGCCTTCTGCCGGTCATGAGTAGAATGCTGGAAGCCGAAGCAGAAATGTCGAGTCGGCCGAGCTTTGACATGGAAGGGTTGGAGACGAAGAGACCAATTCAGGGAGGCGAAGCCACGCCGCTGGCGAAACGGCTGATGGAGATATTCGGATTTGACGAGCCAGAGCAGGTTGTTGGGGAATATCCATGCTGGCTGTTGCAGAGCGTCCTCCTTCAGGGATATCTCTATATCACCGCCAAGCACATTTGCTTCTATGCCTACCTGCCGAAGAAGGCTGTAAGTTTGTTCTCTGTTACGCAAGGATCTTACACTGACTGCCTGTAGAACGTTGTTGCCAAATCCGGGTTTCTTTCCAAGAGTGGCAGAAGAAATCCCAAGTACAATCGATACTGGTTCCGTCTGAAGGGCGACGTCCTTTCGTACTATCGCGACTCGAAGAATTTGTACTTTCCCTATGGGCAGATCGATCTCAGCTACGGAATCTCGGCTAGCATCACCGACAAGGATAAGGAAGGCGTCCACTTCGAAGTCGTGGCTCGAAACCGCACCTATAACTTTCGAGCTGACAGCGCACCCAGCGCAAAGGAGTGGGTAAAGTGCTTGCAGAGGGTCATCTTCCGGAGCCACAATGACGGCGACAGCGTCAAAATCTCACTTCCGATCGCCAACGTGATGGATGTTGAGGAGACGCACATGATGGAATTTGCAGAGACTTGCAAGATTCGCATCATAGATAACGACGAGACATATGCTATAGATGAGGTATGTGGCATTGCGGATGCGGACTGAAACTGGTATTGGTATTGACAGGCTGCAGTACTTCTTTTCTTTCTTCAGCTTCGGCGCCGAAGCAATAGATGTCTTGAAGCTCCTTGTTGAGGAGAAGGGCTCGGGTGGTGTGAAGGAAGATCGGGATCTCCCTAGCAGGCGCGGCCGCCCCAGTGGAGAAGCGTTGCGCCATGCTTCGCCGGGATCGGATCGTGACACCCTTCAAATCGGGAGGCATCGCGGTTCGAAGCTACCAGAGCCTGTGAAAGCGACGCTGTCTCCTGTGTCACCACCACGGACATCGAATCTCAGCCCCAGCCCCAGCCGAGATTGTTCACGGCGCTCTAGTTTCGACGCTTTGCGGCAGCTGGGGCGGCATCATCACTCGGGCAACATGCGGAACGAGAGCCCCAGGCGCAGTCTCAGCGAAAGTCGTAGATCCCTGAGCCACAACCGTGTTGAAGGGGGCAGGAAACGGCATGACAGAATGTCTTCTGAGTCGTTCGTTCAGTCGTCGTCGGTGGAAGATCCCAGCTTTTCGAATTTGGCTGTGTCCTCGACAGATGACCGCTCCGCAAGCCAAATTCTGAAAGATAGCGAAGTCTTCCACCAGAGCCCGGCCATGTTGCATATCTCTGCAAGCCAGTCCGCCGAGCTCAAAGGGAAGGGGCCGGCAGCACAGAGGCTCCCACCGTTGGGCACCTACGCTTCTACGGGCCATGTCGATGAATCTTGGTCTGGGGACAAATCGGATCAACAACAAGCAACCACCCCAACTCTAGAAAGCATCACTAAGATGGGCACATATCCTCTCCAGCGCGCTGGTGCCTTTGCGGACTATCTGAACAAGACAAGGCAGCGTATGAGCAACTTGCTTGCCTCAGAGTCCATGGGCTATGTGGAAAAGGTGTCAGGCATGTGGAAAGGAGGACGTAAACACTATGACGATCCCGAAGGGCTGAGACCCGATGATGATGATCTCGAGAAAGATTCAGAGGGGCAATTGCAGACATCCATGGACCGATTCCGCGCGCATTTCGCCTTGCCCGAGAGCGAGAAGCTACAGGCGACCTATTTTTGCAACATTTTCCGCGTGCTGCCGCTCTACGGAAAGATTTATATTAGCGATAGGTCTTTCTGCTTCCGCAGCCTTCTTCCTGGAACGAGGACAAAGCTCATTCTCCCTCTCCAGGATATTGAGACAGTCCAAAAAGAGAAAGGCTTCCGTCTTGGCTACTCGGGATTGGTGCTTGTCATAAAGGGCCACGAGGAGCTGTTCTTCGAATTTGGCCAGGGTGGGGACCGCGATGACTGCACAGTAACATTGCTGCGCAGCTTGGAAGCCACTCGCTATCTGAAAGAGGCCGGACTGCTCAACCAGGACGAAGAGGCTGAGGAAGAAAGTGCTATCGCTGAGCGTGATGCCCTCAAGTCTGCAAGGCAAGGGGAGTTTCCAGGCCACGAACTCCAGATGCCACGAAGAATGACCGGCATGTCCAATGCCCCGCCTATTCTTGACGAGGTAGAAGCGTCCTTCCTCAACTTCAAGCCCCGGCACCCCATGAACATCACTTGCTTGACCATTGGTTCTAGAGGCGATGTCCAGCCGTACATTGCGCTCTGTAAAGGTCTTCTTGCCGAAGGGCACAAGCCTCGGATTGCAACTCACGCCGAGTTCCGGGGTTGGGTCGAGTCTCACGGCATTGAATTTGCGCAAGTGGAGGGCGATCCTGCTGAGCTCATGCGGCTATGCATCGAGCACGGGACCTTCACCTGGGCTTTCCTCCGCGAAGCCAATTCTTCATTCCGCGGCTGGCTCGATGGACTTCTCATCTCGGCGGCAGAGGCCTGCGAAGGTTCTGACCTTCTCATCGAGTCCCCGTCGGCGATGGCTGGCATCCACATTGCCGAGAAGCTTGGAATTCCGTACTTCAGAGCGTTCACCATGCCCTGGACACGCACACGAGCGTACCCACATGCTTTTGTTATGCCAGAACACAAGATGGGCGGTGCCTACAACTACATGACCTACGTCATGTTTGACAACATCTTCTGGAAGGCAATTTCCCACCAAGTCAATAGGTGGAGGAACAACACACTGGGCCTGCCGAATACCGGCCTGGAGAAGATGCAACCTAACAAGGTGCCTTTCTTATACAACTTTAGCCCCTGCGTCGTCACACCTCCCCTCGACTTTTCCGACTGGATCAGGGTCACGGGCTACTGGTTCTTGGATGAGGGAGACAAGTATGAGCCACCCAAGGAGCTGGATGACTTTCTCAAAAAGGCTCGTAAAGATGGGAAGAAGATTGTGTACGTGGGATTCGGTTCCATAATTGTGGACGACCCTCCCAAGATGACGAGAGACGTCATCGATGCCGTCCTCAAGGCCGATGTGCGGTGCATCCTGTCCAAGGGCTGGTCGGAGCGGATATCTTCGCAATCCGAGAAGGACGGGACGAACCCAGGAAAGGAGCCAGAGATGCCACCCGAGATTCATGTCATCAAGGCAGCACCGCATGACTGGCTCTTTAGCCGCATTGATGCTGCAGCGCACCACGGCGGTTCAGGGACGACTGGAGCGAGTTTGCGTGCGGGCATCCCCACCATTATCAGGCCCTTCTTCGGCGACCAGTACTTCTTTGCCAGTAGGGTCGAGGACCTCGGAGTTGGTATACATCTGAAGAAGTGGGGCCCGAATGCCTTTGGCCGGGCGCTGTGGGAAGCTACTCGCAACGAGCGGATGATTGTCAAGGCCAGGGTGCTGGGTGAAGAGATCCGGATGGTAGGTGCCCGTCCCGCTGATATGCACACCCAAAACATACTGACAAACAGCAGGAGAACGGCGTTGACTCCGCCATCCAAAGCATCTATCGCGATCTCGAGTATTCCAAGAGCTTGATCAAGCGCAAGGCAGGCAAGAATGCCGGGACGTCGTCTCCAGATGACGATAACGAGGAGGACGAAGAGAGCTGGACATTTGTGGGCGCTGACGAGCCGGATCCAGACTTTATGACAAAGAAGCTGAGCGAGGGACTTGATGGATATAGGGACACCGGGTCTCCAGGCACGGGATCATCGCGAGCCCTGGGTAGCCAGGTTCTCAAAGCGGCGTAGGGGTGCCTTCTGACGAGATTGGGGGCTTTTTTGTGTGGGCCATGACGGTGTATACGCGGAGCCCTTCCTTGAGCTTGCACATATATGACCTTGCAGATGGCTAGACGACTGGAGTTTCGGCTTTTTCTTCTTCTTTTCTCTCTCTTTCATTTGGGAGTTCTTGTTTGGGTTAGGCAGTGTCTTTGTGGAGCATGGCGAATGTTTGTTCATGGCATTGCACGAGAACGATTGAGCAGTCACGCCGTACAGGATACACTGATGATATAGATATGGTAAGATGTTAGATGAGATAATAAGACTCCGAGATTAAAACTTCATTGACCAACGTCCACGAGCTGAGCGCTGTGGAACGCTTGATAAACATATTCTCTCATTCCTGGTGTCAAGTCAAACAACAACCGGGCTAATATCGGTCATGGCTGAGGCGTACTACATAATTGGACACTTATATATATACACGCAGATCACCCGAAACTAGAGTCAGATACCCTTATTTCGGTCGAAGCGGGAACGAACTAGGGCTCCCAGAGCTACTCGTCCTCCCGGCCGGGGTGGGCGTAGGTTCGGGTGACGACGGGTGCTCTGGGAGCTCGTCAGCATGATCGAGGGTCAGCATGCGAGGGCCGCTATTGTCCCAGATCCGTGTCCCGCGCATCTCCGTGAGGGCTGTCCGAGCCTCCTCGAGGGAGCTGAAGGTGACGTAGGCGAATCCCTTGTGCCTTCCAGAGGTCCTGGTGTTTTGTTTTTGTTAGCTTCAGGTGAATTGCCCCCCACCCGCTGGAGTGTGGCTGGCAAACTTACGGGTCTCTAGGTAGCCGCACGTTGACAACTTTGCCGACGTCTTTGAAAAAATCGCGAAGGCCATCCTCGTCAACATCCCTTGGAAAGTTGGCGACATAGAGAGTGCTGTGCGACGGGTCAGGGATGTACTCGGCAGTGTCCCTCCCTGATATTTGGTACGAAGTAGCCAATTCGCGGTTCAGATCTGGATGGGTCCGGAGGAAATCCTGGAGCAACTCATCCTCAACAGCCTTTGGGCATCTGCGGATGGCATTTACGATGGCCGGGCGTATTTCTGGGTCATCCTTGGTCGTAGAGGCATAGGCGATATCGACGGCATCCTGGAAAGGCTTGGAGAGGACACGATCGGGGTCCTCTTTCAGGGTGGCATTGAAATAGTGCACTGAGAGGTCCTTGAGGTTGGCGACTTTGAGTTTTTCGGCCAGAGTGTAGACTTTGGCGTGGAGTGGGAGGCGGAAGGCTGCGTATAGGAGGCCCGAGCTGTCTAGGGAACTATTAGTAACCCGGAAGAGGAAGAATAAATGGAGAGCGGCTGGAAAAGGATGGGTTGGGCTTGCCTTCATTATCGGGGATCCCATACTCGCCAAGGTACAGGTATTCGACAAGGGCGGAAACCGCCTCGCGGTCATAGTCCTGGACTATGATCTTCCTCTGTCGGCCTGCTTCTTCCTGGAAAAGCAATGTCAGCCACTCAGCTGTGTCAATGACGAAGGCCAAGGGTGCATTGGCCCACCTCGACTTCAATGGCGTCGGCGAAAGCTTCCACTTGAGAACACACAACGAGCCTGTGGACATGGTGGACGTCGTCGCCGCACTCGATGGTCATGTCCGAGTAGAGACGAGAGTCGGCTCTGCGGTTAAGATGCAAGTCAGTCCATCAGCCAATCGATGCAAAGGGCATGGTCTCATAGTCTCATCATCTCATGGATCGTCACTGAATGGGGGCATGGATCACGCTGAATGGGCCCTGGGGATGGCACTAACGCTTTGCGCACGGCGGCCCAGCCCAGCGCGGGGTCAGATCCACTGCGGAGAGACATTGGCGTTGTGGATGATGCCGGCCAAGCCACGGAGAGTTGAGATTGACAGGGAATAGTGAAGGAGGGTCGGTCCGTTTGGAAAGGGAGATGACGGCAAGCAAAGTACGGCTAGGTGCAGGCCTGGAGCTGCGCGGGGTTTGACTTTGAGGCCGAGCTTGAATCTAGATGGATCGATGTCGTATCATTGAATGGAACCAGGGACCCGGCACGTGACCACCTTCAGTATATACATGTGCCCATTCTCTTGCATGGCACACTCTACTCGACCCAAATCACAGCACTCAGACCATCTTCCTCAAGTGCCGTCCCCGCATCTCCCACCCTCACCTCGGCGACAACACCTCCCAGCCGTCCTGTGGTAGTGTCCCTCTCTAGGATGGCAACATTGGCGCTCGTCTGGCCTCCCACAGCCACAAGATCCCCGGCGGCATTGATCTCAAAAGTCCGAGGGAAGTATGAACCAGCGGTCGTCAGTTCCCCGAAGCTCAATTCCACTGAGCCGCTGCTCCCGACGGTGATATCATAGGTTGCCATAGAATCCACCTCGTCACCAAAGGAGCGATCGTAGCGGTTCGAGACGTATACGAAATCGCCCTTTACGCGGATCTCGGCGGCCTTGGATCCTTCCGGATGCTCGACACCATCAGGGAGAGTGGAGATTGTCTGGAGCTGGGTCAGAGAGAGACAGCCACCCTCCTCGGAGACGTCCCAGGCAGTGACGGTGTTGGACAGCTCGTTCACTGTGAATACGGCGCTGGCGCCGGAATCATCTGAGGCGCTCCAGAAGACTGCGTGTCTTGGGCCATCTCCGGGGTTTGTCTGAGCGGAAGGACACTCGGTGAGGCTACCAGTTTCTTGGTCGATGGCGAAGATGTGGATCACGTCGCCACCGAGGTCCGGCGTAAGGATGTAGCCTCCAGAGGGATCCAAGTGGACCCCGTGCGGGTGGGATACATCCTGACGTTCGTGCGGTCCGGTGGTGATGTTGGAGAAGTCGAAATTCTGAAGGAGTTCGGACGTGGAAGTCAGCGGGAGCTGGTAAGTATAAACTTGCGACGATCCGCTGGGTTCGAGTGTCGTGTCAGCACAAGCCCCCATATTACACCGAGGAAAGGGAGACCAACTAGCATGCGAATGCAATGAAACCCTTTCCATTCTGGCCCCCATATAAAGTGCTATGCGCCTCGTTGCCCTCGGTGATGGCCTGGCCCTCAGTGCCTGGCGTCAAAGAACCATCGCCTCCGACCGTAAAAGTTGTCAGGCCATTTGGTGCAGACCAGGACGCTTCGTCGGGAACGTAAAGGGTTCCAGACTCGGAATCAAGGTCGAGCCACGAGGGCCAGAAATTGCCCGAGGGGACCTCGGAGTCAACTGTAAGCTCTCCCGACTCGGAGAGTGTCAAAGTATAGAGATTGCCGCTGAAATGAGATGCAATAAGTCTTGCGCCGTGGGCCCACGAGGGCAAAAGCCCGACAGCAAGTGTCAAGAGAGAGGTGCCGGTCATCATGGCGATTGTCGAGTCTGGAAGTGAATGAGCCAAGACAAAGACCAGAATCGTTCCATTGTCATTAATCGTGGCACTTTGGAGGCTAGCTTTATGTTATTTCTAGAGGCTAAATGGCTCTCGGCATCGGAGGTAGAAGATGCCTCCGTGCTCAAAAGAGAAAGAAATCATACATGTGACACACTGCTGATCCTTCGCTCCCGGCAAAATGGCAGGTAAAAAGCACTATGCTTATAGCCGGTCCAAATTCATGTCCTATTATTTGATTCTGAGATTGCGTATTGCTTATCTGGCATCTCCGATATTAATTACATGTACGGATACTCGGAGTCTGGGGATGAGCCCCTCACCACTCAATTAGCTTGACGATGTGATGGAGAGGCAATGACTTCCCCACTAATAAACCCTTGGGGAGTCTACCTGTCCCATGTTCCTGATCATCGCGAATAGTGGAGATCGGCGTAAGCAAGCTGCAGATGCCTGTTAAGCCCGGCCTCAGCGCGGTCCGTGACGCGTCAAGCGAGGAACCTGAATCAAGTGTCTGGGGCGGTTCTGACAGCTTCTCATTCCTCATAAGTGAATGCATCCAGGGACAGTAGTAGAGGCTTGTGGAGTTGTGTACCTGAGCGCTCTTGGGTAAGGAATATTGCACGGCTTTCGAGGGTTTATAATCTCGGTCTCTCTATAGAATGTAGAGATGGTACATACAACAAAACCAGAAGCTCCCGAGAACAGAGCACGCAGTAGATACCGTAGTCCGACCGCTCATAACCAGTATAGCAATATATGGATGAATTGGGGAGCGAGAACGGAGAAGTAGTGGCTTTAGGATTTTGCGCCCGACACATTCATGTCACCCACAGCATACGTGTACTCGTACATAGGAAGCGCAGCCTTGCGGGAGATGCATGTCATGTACTACTAATAGGTGTCTGAAACATATGGGCTTACTGAAACAGAACAGATCTCTGAGACCGGCTTGACCCACTGAAGAACGGGTTTCAGACCGGGAGTCTGGATGACGGACATTACACGCACGTGCCTATTCTAACCCCGTGAGCTTATAGGAGTAGGAATGGTCAAGGAAGACCCTGTACTCGTACTATGTAAGTGTGCTTTGCGTACGGAGTATATATAGCAATATCAGTAGGTGATAGTGTTGGTAAATCTAAGCTGCTGCCCCCAGGGTCGTCTCATCACAACGGTGGCTTGCGGGGAGCTTTGCAGGGACAATATCTCCGGCATAACCCCCTATTTTGATACTACTATGTAGCAGTAGCACTGGGGCTGCGGTCTCGTGATCGCTGGACTGGTGCGTTGCGCGTAATTTCCTCGGTCCCAGCTATCCGGATCGGATCCACCACGAAGAGACATCTGACGTTGAGATTTTGACCGAGGCCGCCGCGTGACGGAACACTGAGACAAGCCAGAAATAGATGGAACTTTGTATCACACGTTGAACAAGGGGTTGGGTTTGTGCTATCGGGAGAACAAGCTACGTGTACGTACATGCAGCTGAGACTTGAGCTGCGCCGAGATTCAATCGATATACCTAATACCTTGGAAAACGAGGTTGACTTCACGCTGATTCAAATACCAAGGACACCTACATGTATCCGTATTATCGTAATCAGAAAAGCACGCTGCCCTCCAGTATCCACCTAAATATCGACTGTGGCGTGTGTGATCTCCACATGGGCATCAAATATACTAGCCGTGTTCAGCTGGGCAGGATTCAAGAAACACGTTACACATTTATGATTTGAACCCCTGGCTCGATGATTTGATCCGATTCGAAGGCGGCTACGGGGCTAAGCGCCACGGCTGACGGCGTAATACAAGGCTACACGGATAGAAGGCCGTAATATGCTCCGAGTGCGTACTATATACATAGTAGTATTAGTATACGGATAGCATACATGCAGCCCGCGTTAGGCTCACACGGCCCGCTGGAAGGATTTGGCGGTTTCTGCGGGCGCGCGTGGCGCAGGGCTCAGGCTGGATTAACCAACATGATGCGTCGATGATCACTCAGCGCTGTCCCGTTCCTGGATCTTGGCAGTTGGCAGTTGACACCAGAGCGACCAGGCACCTGGACGCTCGTGCAAATGTCCATGGCCGGATTCCGGTGTACTCGTATTATTATCTCGCCTCGCAGGGCCACATCGCAGGGCCACATCACTGTGCCACACGTGCGCATGTGGGAGCCCGATGCAGGCTGCAACTGCACGAATCACGCCGACAAGATGGGATCTACCTCACATGCGCATCGGGAAAGGTCTTCCTTGCCTGGAGCCATGTTGACATGGTGCGTCCAGGGGACCAGAAGAGGCAGTCTGCAGACCTCCGGGCTAGGCAGTACGAGGGATATACGGATATACCCGTACCCATGCCTGTAAGCCCGATGTGTTTGTCCCTGCTCTCTGCCGTCCTTGTCTGTCCTGTACGAGCATGCACACATGTACGTGGGAGGGAGCGCGGACCATCTGCAGGTCTTACCGTCAGGCTGTTTGCTATTGCTACCAACATACATAGATCAAGACAGCGCTATTGATAGGACCGCTCGTTTGGAAGCCAACCAGATGCGTCCTCTGACTCCTCTCAGCCGCTTGAAGCGAGTGACCCTGGCCTATTTGAAGAGTTCACTACCCGAACTGGCAATCAGAGCCGCACAATAGCAGCACTGGCTGTCACGGGCATTCATTCATCACTGGCATTCATCACTGGCATCACTGGCGTGGCAGTGACAAACTTACGACTGACCCAATGAGAGCAGATGGATCCTGCATAAATGGTTAGGCACATGGCCCAGTCGTCCTCAGCCGCTTCTATTCATGTTGTCAACATTGGATCAAGGCCCCATCTGATGATGCAGACCCCATGTCTCATTGGGCTCCCGGAGACGCCCCAAAATCCTCAATCACCTTCTAGACCCCGTCATGCCATGGCCGCAGAGGTTCGGATGTATGTACTATGTACATGTACCTATGCTGTGCTCCTCGACCAACGAGAAGTCTCAGATCCACAGCAACACCGGACGGAGTGCCCTGCCAGTGCCAGGTTGCCTACACTTGGCTGGGTATTTATTTTTACCTGTCTACTCTATACAAATTTCTGTATAGGAGGGAGCAAGAGCCACAGAAATGCAGAGACATAAATATGCCATTGCCGGGCTCCCCAGCTCGCTGTGGCTGAACAAACGTGCAACCTCCCAATCTTCACCCGGGTCCAGTCCATGTTGCCCCTGGCACTTGAACAACTGTCTTTCACCGAAAATGAACAACATATCCTCCTCTATCCTGCCGACTCAGACGTTGGTAGCCACCTACACGGTTGGCTCCGAGTTTGTCGGCAGCTGGCCGAGCTATTATACGTTCGTCTTCGCCGTCCTGCTGCTCTCTGTGGCTCACTGGTCCATGAAACCATCGACCCGTCTCTGTGGCCTCGACCTGTTCCCGCATTACCAGGTTCCCAAGTGGAAGTGGGTCTTCGGGTCCGAAGGCCTCCTGAAGGAGAGCTACGAAAAGGTATGGATCTGTCTCATCTCGGTGTGATGCATCTGGCTGATCGAGTTCCAGTTCCGGGACCATGCCTACCAGATTCATGGGCCCGATGGCGTACAGGTCCTGTTGCCGTCGAGGTATATCAACGAGGCAAAGTTGTTGTCCGACCATTTTCTGGACACCGAAGTTGAGCAGTACCAGGTGAGACAGATAATGCTGTAGAATCGAAAGAGAGAAGTTGACTAAACATGCATCGGATTGCAGACACTCCAAACCAAGTACACCGGCTTCCCCGTCGAAAGCGACAAGCGGCAGACGGTAATCAACACACTCCGTACTCATATAGCTCCTGCCAAAATTGCGAGCGTTTCCCTGGACCTGAAGCCGGAGCTGGATCATCTCGTCTCCAACGAGTTCCCACCTTGCAACGACTGGACTCGGTTCAAGTTCCAGCCATTCTGCCTCCGAGCCATTGCCCGCATGAGCGGATACATATTTGTCGGTCCATCTGTCAGCCGCCAGGAAGAATGGATCGACATCAGCATCAACTTCGCCATGTACGTCTTCGTCGCGGGCGCCAAGCTGCAGCTCTTTCCGAACTGGATGCGGCCCCTGGGACAGTACGGCGTCTCGGAACTCGCCAAGATCAGAAGGTGCGTCTCCACGGCCGAGAGGATCCTCGAGCCTGTTGTCGAGGAGAAGCAACTCCAAAGTCTCACACCGGGTGCTGCTACCCCCTCGTCAGAGAAGACGCTCCTGGATGCGATTGTGGACGACCTCCCCGAGGAGATAAAATGGGACTCGCGGCTTCACGCCCAGCTCCAACTTTCGGCTTCCGCGGCATCTGTGCACCCAACAAGCCAGATCTTGTGTGAGTGCATGTACGACCTGGCTGCGCGACCGGAGCTGCAGGAGGAGCTACGTCAGGAGGCCCATGAGATTCTCGAGGCCGGTCACGGGTGGGCCAAGAAAGACAGTGCTTCCAAGATGAGAAAGATGGACAGCTTCATGCGGGAGGTGCAGCGATTCCGTGGAAATATGGGTGAGCCTTGCCGTAACCACAGTATCGGGGTTTGACAAACTAACATGGTCGATCAGCTACGTTCCTCCGAAGGGTCATGAAGCCCATCACGTTTGCCGATGGTATGCATCTACCTGCTGGCACATCCATCCTCTGTCCCCAGGTAGGCATATCTCTCGACGAGCGCTTCCACTCCTACGCGGACGTATTCGACCCCATGCGCTTCTACCGCATGCGCGAGGAGGCACAGGACCAGCAGGAGGGCAACCGCTGGCAGTTTACCTCCCCGAGCGATTTCAACATGCACTTTGGGATAGGGAGACACACGTGCCCCGGACGCTTCCTCGCCAGCACAAACATCAAGCTCGTCCTGGCGTACTTTCTCCTCAACTATGACGTGCGCTTCAGGCCGGGGGCCGAGCGGCCCAAGTCGTGGACCATTGTCATGACCAAGTCTCCTGACCCCAGCGCTGAGTTGGAGTTTAAGAGAAGAGTCCCGTTGGACTAGAGGGGCGTTCCGGACGTAACCTACCCACCCACTCTACTGAAATACCCCGGGTGGGTAACACGCGTTGATTAATATTGTTCATTGTTCTTCCTTTGCATCGGAATGGGTCGGGGAGTGAGTGGAGTTTGTGTAATAAATCTGCGGGATGTTCATGGGTCACAAACACCAGGCACCAGATTGAAGGGTTTCTCTATGCAATTCACGAATCTTTCAACAGAACACAAAGACAAAAAGCTTGGAAGTGGCAGTGAAGTACAGAACGATGGTATGAAATTGACAATGATAAACAGATCAAACCAGCCGATTTGGATCCATTCTTTGTATTACTCGGTTTCTTGTTAGACAGTACGCGCCTAGAAACCGAGTGATTCACACACAATAAAGGGATATATGTAGGGTTCTTTTTTGTTTCTCCCATCGGACAAGTATCCCATTTCCCATCCTCACATTCTTGAAGAGTCCACAGAAAAGGGTTCAACGATAATCTGATCACCTTCGACGAACCATGGATACATTTCCCATCTACGATCCTTCCGACACTTCGGCTTACTTTGAGAGCGGTAGAAAGATATGGAGCACGACGTTTGGCGAAGACCTCTATGAGACGATCATCAGGATCCCCCTCCGGTCCCCATACTGCTCTCCGTCATCATACCCTCTAACCAACCCCATCAGAGACACCAGCCCCTATCCATCCGAGGATTGGCTCAAAGCAGCAGGAGAGGACCCAATCTTCCTGCAGGACGCCGAGACCGACATGTCCCAGGCCGCCTCCGCCAAGCTGACCCTCATGCGCGACGTCTTCTGGCCCTGGCTCCGCGCCCTCGTCACCGTGCGGCAGGACTCGCAGGGCACCTTCGACAGTCCCTGGAAGGAGAAGGACCTGCTGGGCATGCTCAACTGGTACCGCCTCGCCTTCCACCTTCCGATGCAGGCGAGCGTCGCGTCCGCCCGGGAGCCCTGCGACGGCGTGTGGCGCCTCATGCTCCTCAGCTCGCCCTGGGGCCGCTGCGAGCACTTTGACGACCTGCTCTTCTCGGGCGAGGAGCCCACGCCCGACATGACGGGCCGGCGCGAGCACATGGTCTTCTCGATGGAGCAGCTGGCGCGGTGCAGGAGGCAGGCGTTCCGGGGCATGAGGCACCCCTTCTCGGCGGGGATGGAGCACGAGGCGATGGGGAGGCTGGTGCGGGTCGCCAACGCGGGCGACTTTGGGGTCAATGCGGATCCGTGGTGTGTCTACGTCAAGCACTGGGGGCCGGAGCCGTATAGTGGGACGGTGGAGGAGGTTCTTGGTAGGCGTGCGGAGTGGATGGCGAGGGGCAGGGAGGAGGAGGCTTCGAGCGAGCAGGAGCTGTGTGATCTTGTTTAGGAAGAGTAGTTTGGGACACTGGAACTCTCACTACAAGTGTATGGAAAAGGGAAACGGATGTCATCACACACGTGAAGTTCTGTAGTGAGAAGCGATAAAACAGGTAGTAGGAAACGTCGTGAGTCTGTTTAACCAAGTACCAGTAGGAGGGGCATCTAAACTATTCCATGCCTTCCCGCGTCTGGCTTCTTGCTCTTGAGGCAAACTGGATTCCTAAGCAATTTTAATCTCGGGTAGCTTCACTCCGTAAGGTAGTATTAGTCCGTCCGTTTGGTTGGCGGTCATGCCCCATCAAAGGGCAAGGCAATCCTCGCCCAGATCAGAAACAGTTGCTCATTTAAATAGACAAATGGAAGGTAACTGGTGTGTCGCCTTCATGGGCTACAGGGTACTAAGGTGAAGACATGATGCCTGTTCACGGTAGAATGAGATAACCATTCTGCGTAAATTAGGAGGTACACTTATATCGGCGTATTACAGGCCAGCTAATCTAAGAATTTATGTAGTAAAACGTCTCTTCCAATACAAACTTTGCAGTTACTATAGTAATTTAAAAACCTTTCGTATAAATGTCGCTTGACTCTTGTCTGTTCGGAAGTGTACGAGCTCGTTGAGGTAAGTATACGTCAAAGTCACGTGGAATAAAGCGTGGCCATAGTTCATCGTGGCTGGCTGGTATCATCCTTGCCTGTGGCATGCACCCCTGTGCTTCTTCTTCCCTTCGTATCCCTTTCTGTGAAGCTACTGTCAACGTTTAGGGACATGCTATTGTCAGCCTCCTAGTCCAACCTTACCTACTATCACAAACACCACCCACTCAATCAGAATCGCTGTTTTTTTTTTCCCGCCATTACCACCCCTCTGTTAACGTCTCACCCTATTTTGGGCCAAGTGATGCGATCATAACGCTCGCACTAGTTCTGCTTCCGTAGCGATGGAAGAGAGCGGAAGTGGGGGGACCCCGAAGAGGGCACTTATTGCTGTCTCGCGTAGAAGCCCTCATTGGATTAAGGCGTGGGCTTCCAGCGAAGAGCTCATCACCATTGCTATTGGGATTATGCAGGAGAAGGGCCTAATTTCGCCCAATATGCAAACCGACCCCCATGCGATCAAGTTTCTAGCGACGGAGAGATGGGACATGCGCATATATATCGTGTTCGACCTCTTTCACGACGCCTACAATCCCGACAACGCACACCTCCCAAGTGAATATGACCTGCCGGTCATCTTAGTCTTCCTTAGCCAGAAGGAAAGTGCGAGCATCGCAGGCAGACCTATGGCGAACAAGGTCAATAGCGATATCAGAGCTCTTCATAACGCGACTGGTTTAGGCAGTCGGCCACCGTTTTTCGTCGATCACGCCGATGGAAAAGTCCCGTTCTACCCTAACCCACGTACTTCTTGCACGCCAAGTATCATATTGTAATTGTGTCGGAGAGAAGAACATGAGCATGTTAGGCTAGGAGCTGTACGGCATGTATATAGTATTGCATATCCTCCCGCAACGAGCTTCTCACTCTTGACACAGACAAGGGAGATTCTAGCAGGTTCCAATTTTCTCAGGCTCGCAGTCTCCCTCGCAGCCGTCATACACAACACAAGGGCTGTCCGCGTCAGTGCAGATGTTGGTGAGCGTGGCGACGTCGTTGTAGTTCTGGTTGATGCCCACCAGCTCGCCGCCGCCGTAGGCAGTGACACCCTCCATGACCACGGTCCTTGTGCACTGGGAGTCGCAGTTTCCGCACGAGCGGTAGACTTTGCCGTAGTCGTTGGCGTAGAAGTTGATGACATTGACGGTTCCGCAGCCGTTGTGCTGGATGACCTTGTCACTCGCGCCGTAGGCACCGCCTCCGATGATATAAGTCTGGTCGCCGGCTGCATCTTCCTTCTATCGAGGAGTTAGTATTTGTACCATCTCTTGTAGAAAGTTTGAGGCAAGGTGAACGTACAATGGAGATGGCATCCTCGCAAACGTCCTCGAACCAGACGAACTCGAGAGTGCAGGGACCCAGGCAGTGGACACCCTCCATCTGGTCAGCGCCAATGATGACGTTCTTCAGGGTAGCGCCAGAGTGGAGGATGAAGACGGCATCGCTATCACCTACGTAGTTTTGGTTTGGTGAGCTGCTATACCGTCTCTGAATCATTGTGGTTGTCCGTTCTTACCACCCTCACCGGAGCCGCATGCTCCAGAGCCACGGTCATACTTGACCCAGCCTGCATCAAAGACCTCTCCAGCTGCAATCTCAATGGGAGCATCGCTGGAGATGTGATCAGTCTCGGCAGGGATGCCATCCTCGTAACCGTTGCATGCTAGAGCAATAGGGAGGAGCGACGAGGCGAGAACCAATGTGGAAAGCATAATGCCGATTGTGAGTAGAAACAAAAAATGTTCACAGTAAACTTGAGGGGATCAAGAGTGGTGAGAGCGAAACATGTGCTGATCCTGCTTTGATGTTGGAAGTAAAGTCGGTTAAGCCTGCTACACTTTATACGTCTGGAACGCAGCGTGAAAGACCATCACAGCCAACCTACAGTTTCTACCAACCGGAATCAATTATCCATCAATCCTGATCCAGAATTTCTTGCGGGGCCCGTGCAAACACGACAGCTATGAATCCAGGAGCACGGAGGTTTCGGCTGATGTCAGAGCGTCACGGATACTGAAACGTCCCAAGGCACCCCACCACGGAAGCTGGACGGGCAATATCCGTGGAATGGGTATTGGAATATTAAGCTTACATTGATAAAAGCCAAGGAAAAGCTTAAACGCTCCAAACAGAAGCACGCCCACGTCGGATCGGCGTGTGGCGTCCTGTCGGGGGGTCCTGGGACATGAGTATAGACTGGGACGCGAGACGTGGAAAATCTTGGATCGTAGGAATCATCCCTGCTCCAAACTGTGAAACACCACGGCGAGGGATAATGAATCGACTGACCCCTGGGTTGTATCAACGATGGTCGCTGCTTCGGGCGACATCGGAATTTTGACCCGTTTCGGGTTGTGGGGTGTCGCTCCGCCCGACTCCGGCGCTGGATGGGGAATATGGAGGCCTCATAAGTCGTAACTAGGCGTTTTGAAACGTCTCCCATGGTCATAAAACAAATCTAGTTGTTTTGAGTGTATCTTTGATCTACCATGGGCGGAGACTGTGCGCTTTGAAAATACATTGCAGATGTGTAATACCCAAGTCCTCCACAGTCCACGCATCCACGGGCGATCGCTTAAGAGGCTTCGGAAGTTTAGAGGCCTGTTGGCATTGCACAACCACTAAAATTAATGATGGGGAAACGCTAGCTTCGATGGAAATAAAACATGGAGAAGATGCAGATCCCATTGAACCCCCTTTCCCATATTTCCAGGTCGATGACGATTGTATCCACAGGTAGACCACGCGGGCGAAGGTCATTAAAAACAATCATAGGAGTATTTCGATTGTAAACCCACCAATCCGGGCATAGGGGATGATTGAGATAAGAATACCATAGAAGGTATACGGCTTACTACAAACTGGAGGGTCGGAGGGCCACGGACAGAGGAAAGGCCCTGTACGCGCCGCCATCATATTCGGCCCAGGGGGAGTTGTTGTGAGCCAGATAACTAGTAAGTATAAGGAGATCTTACATTCGGGAAGTGCGTGTATTATTACCAGCCTTTCTTTGTAACTAGCTTCCTCCCTCTTTCCTCAAGGGGCATGATTCGTGCGTTCTTTCTTATATCCCTTCGTCTCACTTCCCCTTCTGTATCTCCATAAAAGCTACGCCCACGCTTCCCGCATCGTTCTCATGCAGCAATCAGACGAGAAAATGTCTCTGGTCTTTGGTTGTCTTTGGTATCCGCGGTGGGATTAGCCATTTTATGATTCATGACTCGGCGTCCCCGAGATCCCTGACTTTAGTGCTTACCCCTTATCTTCCTCCACCAACTCTTAGCATCTCTCTGTCAGAAAGTGGTTGATGAGAAAGATGACAATGCGGGACCGGACTGACTAAAAAAGGCAAAGCATCACGGCAGCTGCAACTCAACACCTTGGAGACCAAAAGAATCGGTCTCCCGTACCACTTGCTGCTATTTACTAGTAGCCCTCATGTCCCTGAGAGATAATTACGATCCGGGCACACCACTTAACTCTCTTCGTCTCCTTGCATGACCACTGACACTTTCTCTTCCCCGAACATATCAGACCCAAGTTTCTCCCATCATGCTGCGTACCGTTGCCAAGCCCTGGGTCGCTATGAGTTCTTTGGTAGCGTATCTGTTTCTTACCATCGTACAACTCGCCGTGGTCGGCAACTTCCACACCCTAACGTCGCGGGAGAAGCTCGGCGTGGCATGGTACAGAAACTTTTGGCAGTTCAGGGGCCCAAATACCAAGACTGAGGCGAAGCAATGGGTCGTGGCTCTTCTCGAGGGCGGGTCCAGGGCGATCGGTGGTATCTGTACGAGCACGTCAGGGCTGACAGGGGTACTGCAATCCCCATCTTCTAGAGTGAGTCAACCGAAGCACATATATACAGAATATGGATTGAGTCATTGACACTGGTTTAGGGTTCACCAATGTCATCTGGAAATCTCTGATTGGTTCCTGTCAACTATACGGGGCTATGATCGACTTAATCCTCATGGCTGCAGAGTGGGACAGTGCGGATATCTCGACTCGCTCTGAAGATGCCTGTTCGAGGTGATCCCTCGTATTGTAGGCACCTTGACAAAGGCATCTTAGTGACAGCGGGTCATCGCTTCATCGGCTTATCGGAGATGTACTGTAACTTGTAAGGATGGGTGTCTAGGGTAGTATTTCAACGTAACCTTACTCCCCTCGGTATGCTTGGCAATCCCAGCTGAATGGCCATGTGCATGCGTGCCAGGTTCATGCAAGCTGGCTCAGCCCCAAAGTCAGCCTTGGGCCAAGAAACATGGCTCCCCGATTTCAGGCAGCTCTGTATCATTAAATAAGATTTCTTCGACTTTCCAGCTCTCTGAAAAATGGAGTAATACAAGTAAATACTCCGCACTAATACTCGATGCTGGAGCAGGTGCTGCAACTTTCCTATGATGTACGGTACATGTACGAATGAGGTCCTATGACAGGCTGCGAACTTTTTGCCAGGGATATATAACAATGCTAGATCATTCACCGAAGGTCCACACCCACTTGTACTCGACCCCGCAACGATGGGTCATATAGCCTTGGAAGGCTGCAGGCAGAGGTGGGGATATTCGCACTTTGGATCCAGGGTTGCAGTGACGATGGCTTGGACGCAACGCACATGCGCCTTGTGCCAAGATGCAGAAATCAAAGTTGAAAAGCTTATTAGTGTCACTCTTCCTGGGTCCTGGTCTGAGTTGCATCTGAAATCAATTTGTCGGGTACTTGTAGAATAACCCGCAATGAAGGGGCTATCGTCATTGCTACTTGGCTCGTGGCTGGGCTCGGCCCTCGCCTTCGACTTTGAGGATCTCAACGACGACTTCTCACCTGCATTCAATCTCGAACTGTCCACCCACAACCATGACTCGGGCTTTGAGCTGCAAAGGGAGCCAGAGCCTGCTTTTGACATTGCCGATCAAAGTCCGGCCAACTCCAGCCTCTTTATCACCGACCTCTTAGCCGACGTGGATCTATGGGACGATGGCGACGATGACGGCAAACTCCTGGCGAGACAGAGCAAGTGTCCAGCAGGCAGCTGTAAGTTACCCCTAATTCCGAAACTTCAACCATGATTGCGCATTTTGGCTGACACCGTAGGTCAGACATGTGTGGCAACGGCAAATGCTGCCGCACCGGGCAAACATGCGTTACCAACGGCTGCTGCCCGTCTGGAAACTCGCAGTGCGGCACGCGCGGATGCTACAACCCCGGCGCCGGCGAAAGCTGCTGCGGCGGTACGGGCAGATACTGTCCCAAGGGCTACGACTGCGTATCCAATGGGTGCTGCCGCAAGGGGACCAAACCGTGCGGGAGCGGCTGCTACGATCCCAAGACTGAGGTATGCTGCGGTGTAGCGGGAACATGCCCCAAGACATCGACCTGTGTAACGGGCGGGTGCTGTCCCAAGGGGATGAAGAAGTGCGGGAACAGCAAATGCTACGATCCGACCAAGGAGACGTGCTGCCCGGCCAACTCTGGTCTCTGTGGGAGACAGAGTGGCAGTGGGGCCTGTGCCCTCGACACCGTCTGCCCCAAGGGTAAAACGTGTGTGGAAGGCAACGGATGTTGCCCCGAGGGCCACAAGCTCTGTGGTACCAAGGGCTGCTATGATCCCAAGAAAGAGACATGCTGCGAGGACACGGGCGAGAGCTGCCCCAAAGACTACGATTGCCTGAAGGACGGCGGCTGCTGCCCCAAGGGCATGATCAAGTGCGGCAAGGAGAAGTGCTACGACCCCAACAAGTCGGTCTGCTGCCAGGACAAGTCGGGCAGCAACAACTGGGGCTGCCAGCGCGGACTGCAGTGCTGTGTCGCCTCGGGCGGATGCTTCGACTCCAAGACGCAGAGGTGCTGCGGTGGCTCCAGGAACTGTGCCATGGATGAGTCCTGCTGTGGCGGTAAATGCTGTCCCAAGGGCGAGACCTGTTGCGCGGGTAAATGCTGCAAGGGTAAGAAGAGCGAGACGTGCTGTAATGGCAAATGCTGCTCCGAGGGCTACACCTGCGACAAGAGTGAGAGGAAGCCGTGGTTGAGAAAATGTGTTCCAACTGAGACGAAGACAACCAAGGAGTGCGAGACGCCGACACCGACGAGAGATCCGCCCAAGTCCATGGTGACCATTCCGTTTGTGTACGACCCAAAGCGATTGGTCCGCGACAAGACCGACAAGTCGAAAAAGACGTATTTCGAAATGTCAAATCACGCCGTCTTGATCAACATGTGTCGAGGCATGAAGAAGCTGAATGGCGGCAAGGTCACCCAGAAGATCAAACTGACATATGCCGGAAAGGACGACGACGAGTGCTGGCACAAGAGAAACAGGGACATCATGTGTCCCGAGGGCTTCTGCAGGGACGCCTACGAAGAGTTCGTCGACCGGTTCTTCCCAGACGGCGTGCCCAAGTGGGCAAAGAAGGCTGTCACAGCCGCCAGCGACATGCAGTGCGACGAGTTCCCCTTTGCGAGCACCCTCCAGGGAGGAGACCTGGCCAACGGAATTGCCATGTGCATCCCGGCCGACCAGAACGGGTTTCAGGGCGGCACGATGGGGAAGTACTTCTGGGAAAGCATGGCCCCGGACAATATCCAGGCAGGCGAGGACTTCATGATTGAAATAAAGGGGTGGGACTGTGATGACGACAGCCACATCACTAGCAGACGGAGAGATGTCGCCATGGGCATGTTCGATGACTTGGACCCCGTGTCATTTAGCGCACTGGCAAAGAGGGATTCCTTTAACGACTTGATAGAGCAGTATGGAGGTGAGTTTTCCGGCTGCATCACACTCCTATCCCCCGTTCAATTCTATATTCGCCATACTGATAACGGCTTGACAGAGGAGATGTACCACGGGTTTGACACCGACAATCCGCGCTCAAACCTGATGACAATGCCACTTGGAGATTTGGCTGCGGGAACGTGAGTAATCAGCCATCCTCTGTGGATCCCTTTCGCTAAGAAACTTGCTCAGGTATCTTGTCAATCTTGACGTGAAAAAGGGAAACCTTAGCTACACCTTGGTGGACTACGTCGGCAACATCTTCGAGGCGACCGTCCTGTCCAACGGCAGCGTTCGATTCACACTCGAAGATGACCGGAACGCTGTTTGTCTTACTGGTACAACAGAAGAGGAGGAGGTTGAGCTTTCATACAAGGCGGAGACCTTGCCAGATCCTGTCAAAACGACGGAGGCCCCAGAGCCTTCGGAAACGGACAACGCGGGCTTTATGGTGCAGCCAAGGGATGCTGCCAAGGGAATGGTAATTGCTTGCGCTATTGTGGCTTTCTGGAACTAGTCAATTCTCAGCGTCTACTTTTTAAATTGTAATGTTGGACTTTAGGTGCGGGCGTTTTGCTCAGGCGTGGTCTAATACGTTCAATCTCGGGAGCAAACAATATCAGAGCAAAAGGGGTTTAAAGAAATGAATTTACGCTTTTCTGATTACACAAAAGAAACTATGCGTTCGGACCATAGCGCGCCAAAAGCTGGGTACCAGTGCGTGTGGTGACGAAAAGGGGAGCACGTGATATTGAAACCGATGATCCACCAGGTTGACATCGGAGTCAAAATTGACTCGCCATCGATCTCATCTGAAACTCAACACTAACTGTGAAAGCGCCCATTCATTGCCTCTTCTAATGATATCGCCAATTGCACGCGCACACGCCTAGCTGCTGGAATGAAGCCTTAAAGCCCTGCAATAGCACACAGGCTGCAGGAGATATCAATCATGAATCCCTTCAACTTCTTCAGGGCACAGTCTTCACCGTCCGGATGGTTTTCCGTCGGCCTCACGACGGAATTCCCCGACGTCGGTGACGACGACGACAACTTATCCCACGCCCGTCTCTGCAATGAGAAGCAGAGGCCCGGATGCAAGATCTTCCGCGTCCCCGAAACAGACGTCGCCCAGAGGACAGAGGTGTCTGTGGGCCTGGTTGCCGCTGAGGGACCGGATGCCTCTGAGCCCGCACAAGGCCTGAAGGGCCAAGTACTCGTCTTTCAGTACAAGGAGAAATTCCATGCGATTGATAACGTGAGTGGGTTTCTGTGCTTTTTGGTCGGGGCTCGGAACACTAATGGGCGATATCAGGAATGCCCCCATTCCTCATTCCCCCTCTCAGAAGGCACGCCCTTTGACATTGAGGACTTTGGAGTGGTTCTCAGCGCCGGCGTCATGTGCCCCAAGCACAACTGGTCCTTTGACCTTTTCACCGGCAATGCGGATCGCGCCACGTACAGACTCACGATATGGGAAGTTCAGCTCCGCGAGGTTGGAGCCAGCCCTCCAAAGGCATCGGATAAGCCCAACCGCATCTCCGATGGTACGGAGAAGGAAGTTTGGGTGAGGAGAAAGCCGAGAGTGGGTTAGCTAGGCATGGAAATTCGGCTGCCGACAAAGGTTTTCCAGGGGACGCCATACCTCCAACTTACATTGTGCTTGAAAAGCGCGCCATAGGGACACCCAGAAGTATGCTGTCTTTGTGTCTCACGGTGCTCCCGACCGTAGCGCATCCGCAGTGTCATCGGCTCTGACCCTCGCAGGCCTACATGGCGTCGATACCAATCACAGCATCAACAGACTTGCCGGGCGGCTACATACCTCGCCCAATCACTGGGGTCGTTTATGCGGCTTCTGCGCTGTACTTCGGATACAAGGCGCGCCCAACTTGGCTCTGTTGGATGCTAGAGGAAGCCTGGCTTCGCCGCGAGCAGCATCCCCACCAACAAGTACGTGGAGATGAATAAGTCCAGTCCCTCATGACTATAGATGCTTTTGCAGAAGTCATAAGTAGCCTTGGCATTTCTCGGGGGCATCTATAGCCAGTACCAAGGCCAGGAGATGCGCATACCTCAGGTTGTGGGTCACTGGTTCCTCGTCTCTCCGCCAGACATAGTCTTCGAGGGTGGCACTGGTGAATTCAAGGCGATATCAGGCGTTCCCTAAAGCATGGCCCGGGGGCGTAAGAAGATTGAGAGCTTTGACGGCTCCTCCGTGGCGGGGAGATGAGGGTTGAGCAGGAGACGCGGAGAGGGTGAGCTCGATGCCATGCACAGGGCTTCCTGGCGAGTGCTCGATGCGTGAGAAACTGGATAAAGCAGAGAGGTGGACGAGGATGCATGTGCTCTTAGTATTCTAGATAATCATTTGAGCGTGTACCAATACTCCCACTAGTCCTGGAGCTATCCCGAGTATCTCCCCCGGACACTCAGAGCATCACGGCAAAAGAGTGGGCCTTCCCGTTGCCTCACCGCGAGTCGTGCTGGTCATGTTGGGATGTTTTGTGCAATGAACTAAAAGGCTGACTATTATCGCATCTCTTTTTTTTTAAAAAAAAAAAAAAAAGGTTAAATAAATAAAAAGATCGCTGATCCAACCGGCAAAAGAATGGTTTCGCCCGGGCTCGAACCGGGGACCTTCTCGGATGATGTTAACATGATTTGTTAACGAGATGCCATAACCAACTAGACTACGAAACCGATGATTGGTTGATGGTGTAACGTCCTCGAGAATTAGCTCAAGAGTGTAGTTGTTCTCCGCGAGGCATCTTGCGAGAAAGGCACATTACGAGGGATGCCAGTATCCGGTGTTGGCATCGCTGGATGTTCAGAACAGCGCGTATTTCGGTAGCTCAAGTGCCTCGAATTGATTGGGATGGGAATATTAGAATAGGTCGTGCCAAACGCGATCTGGTGTGTGCCAACAACTATTCCTTCCACATCCGCAAGACCACACTCTGAGCCGTTTGGCAAGTAGGCAATTGATGTATATGCAAGGGCAGTTCCGGTACCGCTTACTGGGAATAGTATGAGTATCCTCCATGGAAATCCCTTCCAACACCTACTCTACAACTGCGAGCCTGCGTCAACTCGAGATACATCTCGGCTACATCCTCCACGGGCACCCTCGCCTGATCCCCCTCGAACCTCTCTGCCGTCAACCCAACGATAGATAACCGCCCAACTACCTCCTGCGTCTCGGGGTCCTTGGTACTAACGACGGCCATAAAGGCCAGCACAGCGCCAGCAATGCAGAACAGCATGTTTGCCACCAGCAGGCACACCAAGGGGGCAACGGGGATGCTCGAGACCAATACCGAGGTGCGATACTTGGCCTCCTGGGCGTCAGATTGCCGCAGTGCCACTACACCCATCCCGATAGCCGCGTGGTCGTACTCGAGGGCCCATCTATCCAGCATCTGCTGCGCACTGCGCGCTTCCAATCCTGCGAAGCTGAAGGCATGCGCAGGGGCGGAGAGGGCTCCAATGTTGTAGGCGATGGGGCCCTGTAGAGCGTTGGTGATGCTCATGTTGCTCTTGACCGCGTCAAATGCGGTCACGGTGCGGTTCTTCACGCGGTATGCAACGTCATATACCGTGGTCGTGCAGTTCATGGCAATGGTGTACTCCCCCCCGACTTTCTTCAAGATCTCAGGGTCCTTTGTTGGCAGGGGCCACGATGATGATAGCCCTGCCACCCCGATGAAGTGGAAAGGGTTATCTAAACCGGCAAGGTATCCCGACTCGAAAGACTGATCTTTCAAGGCCTCGTCCGGGTAATACCGCGTTTGAAAGTTTTGCAAGACTTGGCCCTCGAAACCGTTTTGGGTGCAGTTGAACGGCGTCTCTGAGCCAACGAAATCGTCCTTATCGAAACACCCACTACTCTTCGGGGCGCACATGGTGCTCATGGCATACGTAAACGCGGTATAGTCCTGTCTCAGGGTCTTTTCCGTATCGGCAGGGGATAGGTAGACGTAGGTGCGATCGGTAGCGAAATGGCGTTTTGCCGTCACTTGGCTCGAGAGGTTGTTGACGACTACAATGGGCTCAATGGGGCTTGGTACCAGAAATGCATTGCCTGCGGATATCAGCAGTGTGCATGCTTCCGCATCGTCAGGTTGGTCGATGTTGTACACCTCGGATTGGGCATTGTAGGAGTTGTTGCCCTTGAGGCATCGGTCTAATACAGAGAAACTGAGGTTGGTACCTGGACTAGGCGAGTAGCGGAAGATATTAGTAGGCTTGGTGGCCAGATGAAGCCAAGTGTCGGCGGCACAAACGAGACCCCTAACGAAGTCGGATCAGTGACATGACAACATTTACGGGAGCAGGTGTTAGGCGGCTGCCACGCTGACATACGACAAGACGATTCCTGTCAGCATCACCGAAGCCAGTGTCTGCAGTGGAGGCGTTATAGGGGCTCGCTTCTTCCGGTTGCTCGTCGTATAAGTCAAGAGCCTCAGAGCAGCCCTCCAAACTCCGCCAGCACGAATCTCCAACATCATGGCAAGCTGATAAGGAGTCGGCAGCGTGGTTGTCTTGCCCGTTCGGTCACGGATAGCCTCAGCCATTTTCCTGCTGGCAGGGTACGCTGCTAGTAAGGTCATGAAGCCGACCGAGATAGTAACAAAGGTGCTGGCCAGGGACGTGATGACGGTGAAGGTCGTAGGGCTAATGTCGACGTGGAGGTCATTGCCAGCCCTAAATCTTTCGAGGCTCCCCGGTTCGGCATACTGGGCGATGGTGGCGATGACGGCCACGTTGAGAGCGAGCACGGGCAACGTGACAGCTGCGAAGCCCCCCCAGATATCCGCCCATTTCCCTTGCATGCGCTGTGACGAGTTACTGTCGACATAGTAATAGTCTGGGGCGATATTGGGCATTGCGTCAAGCTGCTTGGTCGCATGACTCGCATGACCCAAGTCGTCGTGGGCACTCTGAACATGGGGGTTCATGTTGACTCGGTAGTATCCCCAAGGTGACTGCTAGAGTTGGCCCTGAGCATGAGCATTGGAGACCTGGGGGATAAATTTCTCTCAAGGTGAGTTTCCGGGCCACAGAAGAAGGTACATGTTGTGGGTATCCGTACGGATACAAGGTATATAATATCCTCCACCCAACAGCCCTCTCCCCGCCCCTGACATATTAGCATGCCTACATATTAGTTACAGGTTGCGAAATAGCCCAAGAAAAAAGTGGCACCTGTCGACAGGGATAATGGAAACATGAAGGATGCACGTTGCGAGGGACCCCAGCGGCTTGTGGGAACCGACACACCAAGATTTGAGGATCGGCACTTGTGGCTTCCACTATCAACATACATGTACTCCGTACGACGTACTACCAAGAATAACCAGCTGAACTGTGTACTACGTAACAGTGACACGAGTGTACTTCACACCATCAGCCTGGAATTGGGCAACCAATTGGCTATCAATCGGTCGGCGCCCGTTTGTGACAATCAAAAACCCTAACGAGCTACACACTTGCAATAGTACTTGGGAGAGTCCCTCGTAGTTGAGGTTACAGATACGGCTCCGACAGTTTAGAGCCGGGAGCTGGAGCTAGCCTAGCCCCGGGTAAGTTAGGACTCGGGCTTTTCTTTCTGGTGGCGGGCCCGAAATTAGATATGTACTTGCTATATTACAGCCCTACGGCCCTATAGAACGACTGCAGTTCTCAAGGCCAAGGTACTCCGTACCTAGGATAAATAATTTGTCCGCGGGGGTTTTCATGTGCCTTGTTTGTTCGCACAGCTCATTGGATTCAGCATTCAGCTTTCGGAGGTATCTCTGATAGGCAGGTCATCCATGATTCGGACTGTCTCAGTAACCACCTACATAGGATTGGTCTCGTTCGCTCATTCTGTGCGTGCAATACTTTTATTTTTGAGCTCAATGGAGTGGCGAAATCATTGATCTATTAATAATACATATCACCCGCACTCCGATCGAAACATTTCTTCATTTGCAGAGCTGGTTAGTATCCTTGTAATGTGCTTGGACAGCAATGGACTCTCTAACAAGATCACTTGCTGTAGAAGCTAGGGCGGACAAAGGACGAGTCTGTCTAGAACCAGCAGAACAATGTCCGCCGCGATATCTAGAATGGCCTAGCCAACCGAACCGCAAGCCCACTTCAAATACGGCAAAATACCACGATCTGCTACCTCAGATTCTATTAATTTAGAGGAAGTCCCAGGATGCGGGGGCCGTATACATGTACATGCAGGTATGTTGGCTGCCTGTACTTGCAGAGCTGGCACTGCACAGCAGCCAACAACCAACAGCACTGCCGGAAAGCGCACAGCCACGACCACTTGCATGATGGGTTTTGGAATGGCACGAGGAGGCGACCCGAATAGCGACGGGACCAACTACTACTTCAGTAGGTGCCGCTCGTGATGGGAAGCGAAGTGGACGCACATCGAGATTCAAGAGCCTGATCCGCCGTATCAGCGTCAGATGATGGTGTTAATCGACTTCACAGATTGCGGCATTGCGTTTTTCACCTGGAAAATGCAGCGCTACACAAGGCTGGATGACTTCGTCTTGCACAAGTGGCTGCCTACATAATAACGTAATGATCTTAAAGATGAGACGCATCCCCGCTCGGCCGGAGCTAGGATCAGCTGCATGAAGGCCAACTTCGCCTTGAAGCAATGCATCTTTATGTTTCAGCCACACAAGCCTCCTAGCCAGCATAATTGCTTCTTCGAGATAATTTATTGCTTTTTCGGGGTTTATGGGGGGTCAGGACCAACACGGCCATACATGCGTTTACCGTAGTTATCTGTAATGGCAGGCAGTCAAAGCCTCAATACATGCCATTGGTGCACAGGGAGGATTTAAAGACTCCCAAAATGACGTGGCACTTTATGGAGATGGGGTAGCCAATCCTGGGCAGAGATTACCTACACGTAGGTATAAAAAGGCAGCGGTTCAAGGTTCCATTTGTTGTATTGGTCTATTAGATGAGCAACACAATTTGATCGCTTAGAAAGCATAACAACCGCGGAACGTGGACCTCAATGTTATTGCCTATGCTTTGAAGATCATTCTCTCTATGAACTACGGCTACAATGGTACTTCCAGGGAACATCTGCTCGATTTGTCGAACGATCCTCTGCCCTGAATCTAACCTCAGTCGACAGCCTAATCGGCCGGAATTTCAGTCTTCTATACCACCCGGCAAACTCTAGAAATATTCCGGGAAGCCTGCCTACATGGGTGTGTCATCTGCTCGAAGATATGGAATCTGACCGAAAATCACCCACGCGCGTGGTCAGACATAACATCTGAGTGCTAGGAACCGATGCGATACCTATTTCAGAGGCTCCCGATAGAAGAAGGCGTCATACGACTCTGTATGCTATACCGAGATCCATTAAAGCATTATGATGATATTGCGAGATTTCGTCTCGTATCTATAGATGGTATGTAGCACCATTATGCCGGCAGTATCATCAAATCACCAGCAAGCTAGTCAGTAACGAGACCTGCTAATGTTCAGACGACAAATACAGCCCATATTTTATACCATGCGACATAGAGTCTAGCACGTCGTCAGCAACAGCGCTAACAACGGCATACGAGTAGTTTCGTCAATGTTCCTCCACACACACAAAATGTCCCTGCTTGCTAGCCTCGAGGCGCCCCGGCATATCAGTGGCATAAGTAAGTGGACTAGCTTCTTGACTGCATAAGTGCACGCAAATCACGAACCTAGTTAAATATCAATCGCGGAGTATGGAATCTGTGGAACGACCTTGTTTTGCAGTATCCACGGTGCGAACTAACGAAGCCTTCGGACAGATTGCTCGCCATGGCTATAATTGCAAAGCTTTTCCATGAGATCACGGGTGACAGATATGTAGCTGGGTTGTGGCAGTCAAATCTACTCGAGTCGCTGGGCTGGGAGATGTACTATCCCCAGCCACGACTAGAAGTGAGCTATCATGCACCTTCTTGGTCCTGGGTTTCTGTAGATGGACCCGTTCATCCAATGAGGCTACTGGATAAAGGAGAGCTTCTCGTCAGGCTCGCCGGTGTTCGTGTGACCACGCGAGAGCCAGACAAAATGCCCAACATGTGTGAAGGTTCGTTTTTTATATTGGAAGGCAAAAAGTTCACCGCAGCCTGTCACTATCTGGACAATGGCGGCCGCATCTGGACGGCTGATGGCCGCCGGCTTCAGACACACTTGCGTCCAGATTCATCGGATATCGAGTTTCCGGAGGGCTTCTTTGCTGAGGAGGTAGCCATAGATCGGCTTCACGTTCAGCACCAGAGTCTCGGTTTATTTAACACCGGGCCAGAAGATATCGAATATTTTTGTGCTGGGAAGGATTTTTTTGCATTACAATGATATGATACGGGTAGTTGATGAGTAAATTGCATCACGATCTCAGCTGCAATAGATTTATCCGCCCCCATATCTCGACAATAATACTCTGTACAAACTACTAAGGTCGCCTTAAGTCCAGTTCACAGTACATCAAGTCCAAATTATCTACTTACTTACGTGAGCATCGGATAAGCACTCAGAGCAGCTTGCCCCCCAGTATGGCAGAACAAAATGTTGCCCTTGGGGAACCCTCCCTCCCTAGCCATGTGCAAGAGCCCAGCAAGTGTTTTGCCCGTATACACCGGGTCCGTCAAGATGCCCTCCGTCCTAGCAAGCTCCTTGACTGCGTCAGCGGTCCTTTCGTCCAGCTGGCCATAAGCTTTGCCTAGAAAAGAGTGATTAATCTCGTAATCATCCTCGGTAATGGTCTCGGGATCAACACCAATCTTCTCCGCAGCGTTCCGCGCAATGCGCAAGACCAATTCATTGACCCCCTCCCTTCCTGCAACGCTGAACCCGATTAGACGTTTCTTGGACGTGAGCTTTCCAACCTTTTCGGCGAGCTTAAAGCCCGCGACCATGCCGCCGATAGTCGACCCGGAGCCCGTGGCAACGACAACAGCGTCAAAGATGACGCCCAGGTCTTTCTCCTGCTCCAGGACCTCAAACGCCCATCTAGCGTAGCCCACGCCCCCAAGGGGATGGAGGCTCGCGCCAGAGGGGATCGAGTACGGCTTTTGGCCACGGCTTCTCAGCGTCTCCAGGACTTGTTCCTCCGTTGTTCCCACGGGGAAGGTCTCGGCACCGAGGACATTATTCAGCTGGACATTGCCGACGTAGTCGTACTCAGCCTGCGTGCCTGTGACTGCCGCACGGGGATACAGCGCCGCCTAAAAAGAACTATCAACAAACATTTCTGTAGAAATTACAGACCGGATTTCATCTCACCTTGAGACCCAAACGAGCTGCTGCTGCTGCCGTCTGGCGCATGTGATTCGACTGGACGCCGCCGGTGGTGACAAGGGTGTCTGCGCCCTGGGCCAGCGCATCTGCAGCCACATACTCGAGCTTGCGCACCTTGTTCCCGCCAAAGGCGAGGCCCGAGTTGCAGTCCTCGCGCTTGATCCAAAAGGTGGCGCCGCAGTCGAGCTTCTTGGTGAGGCGCGACAGCTGCTCAACGTCGGAGGGCCGATCAAAGAGGAGCTGTACGCGGGGGATGTCACTGAAGGGTGCGGGGAGAGCGACCATGATGACGATGACGGGGGGATGAAGGCAAGTATTTTGAGGGCAGATGATGGGATGAATAAATGAGATGCGATGACTTTATGGCCGGGCAACTGAGTGTGGCAACTGGTGATGACATGGACAGTTGGCCCGTCTTTGACGCAGCATCGAACCGGAAACGGTATCCGCACAGGTGTGCGCCTTTTTGTACAGCGCACAGTCCAACAATGCCAAGCAGACGCCAGTTAATCTGTCCACTTAAGATGATCGGGAACAAGTGCTTTGGTGGTTTAATGTTAATAGTTCATCTGTTGAGGTCTATATAGCTATTTATACATGTTAAATGACTTGCCGGTGGTGATAATGCATTGCTCGGCGATGGAACGGAGCCGACGCCCATTCTCGGAGGACGCCCAATACAGAAGTACAGCCCGCGAAGTCGGGGATAACGGCGGATTTCGAGAACTTCCAGAATAGGAATTGGGGTGAGGCTCTCCAACATGGAATCTACGTCACGAGGTTTTCGCGTGGCGTTCATTGGCCAGCCCGTAAATGCGTAGAAGTAAGCCAACCGGCCTACGGAGTACGAAGTAGAGAGCCCTCATATTTCTAGTATAATGTCGTTGGATGCCGTTTGCATTTCGTTTTTCCTCTACATTTCATCATTTCACGCTTTGTTAGTTCACCATCAGCTACACTTGCCATGATTTCGACATCTTCGGCTGCGGTTTGCCGTGGAAGTGTTCAAGTTGTTGGGAGACTGACCAACGGCGCACTGCACCCCACAATCACACCCCCCTCCAAAGCACCCGGTGGCGCGACACGCAGTGCAACCTCAGTATTATTACCTGAGAATGACCCAAGAGATACTCAAAAGATCGCCCTACCAGGTAGTCGCGTGATGGGCTTCTCCGATTACGGCCATCCCGATGGTTACCCCCTTCTCTACTTCCACGGCTTTCCCTCGTCGCGACTAGAGGGCTCCGTGGTAGACAGCGTCGCCCGCAAACGCCAACTACGCTTTCTCACGCTCGAGCGCCCGGGATTCGGGATATCAACGCCCCAGCCAAACCGCCGCGTCGTCGACTGGGCCAGAGACGTGCGCGCCTTTGCCGAGGAGCTCGGCCTGCGCCGCTTTGCCGTCATGGGCGGGTCTGGGGGCGGGCCGTACGCGCTGGCGTGCGCCCACGAGCTCCCCCGGGACATGGTTTCGGCCGTGGGGCTGTTTGCGAGCGGCGGGCCGTACGACAAGAGCTGGGAGGGCATCCCAATAAGGTCGCGCCTGGGGCACTACGCAGCGAGATACTGGCCATGGGGGCTCAGCACCGTGGCGAGCGGGATCGTGGGCGCGGCGAAGTGGGCGCTGAGGAACGGGCCTACGGGTCGGCGGTATGAGCAATTCCTGCTGGCGGCGCAGACCAAGGCCCTGGATGAGGGGAGGGTGGCGCACGAGAAGACGGGCGCCGAGCTCAGGGAGGAGGCGATACGGACCATGAGTGAGGGGTTCGCGCAGGGGCCAGGGGCGTTCACGCAGGAGGCGCTGGTCCTATCGACGCACTGGGGCTTTGAGCTGGAGGACATTGACTTCGATCCCGTCCAGATATGGCACGGGACCGAGGATAAGAACGCGCCTATTGTATGGGTGCGCAACATGGCAAGGCGCATTCCTCATGCCCGGATGGTCGAGTTCCAAGGCGACTCGCATTACAACCTTGACAAGCACTTGGAGCGGGTACTCACCGAGCTCGTGCCGGATAGTGTGCGCGAAGGGGGACAGTGAGATGCAGGAGATGCCGGATATTCTGTGGCGCGTGTACTTCATACTAGATGGATCTGTCCCTAGTAGATGTAGATGTTCATGTCTAGGTCGATTAGGGGATGCGCGTGGTATAAAAAAGAGAGGAAAGCTGAGCCATTGTTGAAGGGTGGAGAATGATGCGCCCCTGGTGGCTTGTAGCCCTTATGTATAAAACTATTGGGCCCATTCACGTGATCCTCTCACTACCTTGGTTGCCAACAACCAACGTCTTCCGTAGTATAGTGGTCAGTATGCGAGCTTGTCACGCTCGAGACCCGGGTTCAATTCCCGGCGGGAGAGACCGCCAGCCGATTAATCGGTTCTTTTTTTTAAACTTTTGCCTCAATGATCTATCCATCTGACTTACGTAGTAATAATACGTGCCTGTCCGTCCTCCTTATGGGCTTGTTTCTGCTTTTTTTCTGGTGGCTTAATCCACCCACTTATCCGCCGCGTCTAAGTGCCGAAAGCCTTATATTAAGAACCCCGGGACCATTACATAGTACTGGCTACATAATAGAGGCATAATAATGCCGATGCATTAGAAAAAAAACCTATCGCGGTGCAGCGATGAAAGTTTATGAGTTGAATCAAATTACTCTCTTCAAGCTCTGACATGGAAAATGTTCTAGTGCTGTTGTGTAGCTCCACTGATTTTGTCTGGTCGAACCACGGCCTTTTGAGGATTTGTTTCACAAACTTTCCAATTTGTCGAATTCTTAATAGAAAGGACCATCTTTTTGAGGTCAAACTCTTTAAACTCTAACAATACCATGAGCCTATAATCATCGTAGTAGAATGAGCGAGGATAGATGATTCCTTTTGGCATATGGTATAGGGTAGCACAGAGTATGGCGGTTAACACGGCATTGTCGGATCTAGAGAAATCCATCTCCGCTATGACATGATTGTCCGACGGTACAGTCGGTAATCTGCGATGATAATGTCCGTTAGTTTCGCTCTTGCCCCGCACGTGGTTCCTTGTTCTCTGTCATGACAGCGCAGGTACAGACAAGTGGGCACAGGACGGACGATTTTGCGCTCGTGGATTGGTTCACACAATGACTGTTCTACATAGGATATCAAATCGAAAGGGAATAAGATGCGGCTTTTAATATAGACGTCATGCACACCACCGCGGCGAGTCAGCACCGGTCCCGCTCGGAAGTTGTCACGGATGCGAGCCTCGTTGACCCGTGGCTGTACTAGGTAGGTCTTGTACGAGTAGCCAAAGAAAGCTATCCGTATCGATTGATGTGGGATTAATATTATTACGCGCAATTTCTGTACGACAATTGACAATTGATGAAGGTGTTAATTTGCTCACATGGTGCAAGAATGCTATATCATGTAGGTGTAAAGATTATGATACTACTCATATTACTACGAACAGCCCTGACTAGTGATTTGAAGGTTTGCACCCGGTCCTGCCTCAATCAAGCGCACCTAACTACTACTTACTGCTACCTACTAATACTACCTACTTAGGTAGTACCCACATACAGTTAAGTACTTAGTAAGGCAAATAATGCTACGCACCAGTGGATCAGTCTCCGATTAACATATAACAGCCGAGCTCCGATCAGGCCCAACGCCCATCTTCATCCCTCACTCCTACACTGTGCCACTCCCGATATATAGCTGGCTGCAAACAAGTTCTTCCGCAAACTCCCCTAGCTCATTCATCATGGTCGTGTGCAAGTCTACATTCAAGCTCAACAATGGCAAGTCACGTTACTTCAGCCTCACAGCGTGCTCCGATCGCCACTCCGAGGACCCCGCATCCGCCTTGAGTGAATCAGCCAGGTGCTAACTGTACCTCCAGGGCAGGAATTCCCCGCTGTAGGCTTGGGGACCTGGCAAGGTATGTTTCTGGTTAAATTGCTTAAGAGAGTAAAACATAGTGATCACCTGACACCATGCAGGCAAACCCGGCAGCGACGACGAAAAGGCCTTGGAAGACTCCATCATTCATGCCCTCAAGGCCGGGTACCGCCTCATCGACACGGCGCAGATCTACGGTACCGAGCGCGCCGTGGGGCAGGCCATCCGCAAAAGCGGCATCCCCCGGAGCGACATCACCGTCGTGACTAAGTTCTGGGGCCACTGGCACCACGACCCCGCCGAGGCGCTGCGCAGGTCCCTCGCCGATCTCGATGTAGACTACATCGATGTCTTCCTGATGCACTGGCCGTGGGCCACGACCCCGGAGCCGGAGAAGAAGCCCCTCCGCAAGTGGGAGAGCCCAACCTTCATCGAGACATGGAAGAAGATGGAGGAGCTCGTGGGGCCCAAGTGCAGGACTATCGGCGTGAGCAACTTTACGCAGAAGACGCTGGATGAGCTGCTCCAGACGGCCAAGATTGTCCCTGCTGTGAACCAGGTTGAGCTGCACGCGTTGAACCCGAATCTGAAGCTCGTCCCCTACTGCCAAGAAAAGGGCATCGTCGTCACGAGCTGGGCGTAAGTCAACCAACCTCTCCCCTCCCCTCTCTTCTGTCTTTGCCAGATGGCGAATTTCTTGCTCACACTGCGTGCAGGACACTCGGCGGCAGCGACAGCGAAACCAAGGGCCTCATCCTCAACGACAAGCTCTTCACCGACATTGCCCAGGCGCACGGGTGCTCGACGGGCGTCGTGTCGCTCTCGTGGGCGGTGCAGCGCGGCATCAGCGTGATCCCCAAGAGCGCGTCCAAGACGCGCATCGAGGACAACATCAACCTCGTGACGCTGAGCGAGGACGAGATGGCGGCCATCAACGGCGCGCAGGACAAGCTCGGGTGGCACCACCTGGCCAAGGGCATCACGGCGCAGTATATGGAGGTGGACGGCAAGCCGACGCTCATGACGTGGACGTTCCAGGACTTTGGGTGGGAGGACGAGGAGGGGAATTGTTTGACGTGATTGGACTGTAGGCAAATCTATAGAGTACCAGGCATATAGATGGGATTCATTCTCACGATGAGATGCTGATTGAATCGTCAAGACTCGTTCAGTTTTCGTTGCGTTTATTCACAGTGGGCCCTTAATACTAAGATAGGTGTGTTTCGGCACTCAGCACTTGGTAATCATGTTGCATGCTTGGGCGCTCGTGAAACTTGAATGAATGCGACGAGTGCGACGTGCATATTACATCGGCATAGTAAGCCTCGGAGACCGAGAGGCGTTCTCAGCTGAATTAGCCAGCCAATGGCATCAAGTATTTTGATGATCACGGCAAGAAAGTCGCGGCGTGAATTCTCGTCGTTGACCGTGGTGTTCGTCTTCTTCTTCTTTTTTTATTTTATTTTTTTATTTAATTTATTGGTTGGTGTTATGGGAAGTATCCGTACACTGGCGTTAAGTCGTGGAGGTGTCCTGGGATGCCCGGGCGCCAGGTTGTCAAAACACCAAAACCAGTCAGCTCCAGTAGCACATGCCAAGTATGATATTGATATTGTGAGAGCCATGTTCATATTTTCCCATAATCCGTCTTCTGGCTTCATTGTACTTCCGCACTGCATGGACAACGAACACGTGGGAGTTTGGCCGTCGCATTCCTCGGGAATCGGGACTTGGGGCGAGGGCGTGACGGCCCTTGGGCCCCTATGAAGATGGCAGGGCATCTGGGCAGCCAATGGGCATGAATGATCGCATTTGAATGCGGCGAGGTGGGGGACGGGGGAAATTTAAGCTTCATCTTAGCGTGTGGTGCAGCAGTACAACACCCGTCTAAACGACACATGCAGGACGCTGCGACCACTGTAACGCGCCATGATGGTGGATGTATTCTCAGCTGCGCCCCGATGACTCATTTCCCGTCATATCCCATCATCATAAACATCTACCGATTCTGATGATCTACCCCGGATTGAGCAGCGAAACAAGGGCAATACCTCGTAGTAATGGGACTCGTACGAGCATGCGAATATAGACACTGTCCGGATACTCACAGGCCGTTCAACGGTTGGTGGGCCACCGGGCCAAAGTGGCACCCAAAGTGGCAATCGAAGCCTGCCAGGGTCCCTTCGGGCGCCGCGGATCCCGCAGATACGCGCAGAACCGAACAGATGGGCAACCGTGAATTTGCTTCAAGTTCTTGATAAAACATCCATACCTCGCTAGTTGATTGCACTCGATCATGCCCCCCCATTGACTCTTTTTCTCTCTCTCCCTATTAGATAAACTGGGATGAGCTGAAGGACCGTCGCTGCCCCCTATATCGCTTCTCATCGTCGAGTGGCAAGACGATTTAGAACCTCTACCTTCTTCCTTCATTAAAACCTTCCCGCTGAAGCCTCGTTGTTCTTCGGTCACAGCCAACATTTGAACAATCGATGGCTTCGACCAACGAGAAGACCGAGGCGCCAGACACCAACGAGAAGAGAAACGATCTGTCGCGTAGTGATGCATCCGCCGTGACGCCTGTCGAGGCGCCTGGCGAGGCAGCCCCAGAGCCCAAGCCCGACCAGCCCGCTGAGCAGGACGGCTGGAGCGCGTACTGGGTGAGTGGACGGACAATATGGACGCGCCAAATGGCGAGTCGTATGCTAATGCAAATTGCAGAGGATCTTCACCTTTGCTGGGCGCTTCGAGTATTGTCTACAGGCGCTGGCCGTCTTGGCTGCCATTGCGTCCGGTGCTGGTATCGCCCTACAGAACCTCATCTTTGGCGAGTTTGTCACGGCAATCACGGGCTTTGTCTCTGGATCTTCGCCCCCCGCCGCCTTTCGTGACAAGGCAGCCGAGCTAGCGTAAGTACTCCTCACCTGGACGACACCTACCCCTCGTGGATATCATGGCTGACCCTGTCGCAGCCTCTACTTCCTGTACTTGGGCATCGGGCGTTTCATCCTGTCCTACATCTACAACGTCCTCCTCACCTACAGCGCATACCGCATCGTCCGAAATATCCGACATGCCTACCTGCGCGCTGCCCTTGGCCAGGAGGTCGCCTACTACGACTTTGGTTCCGGCGGCTCCATCGCTGCCCAGGCCACCACCAACGGCCGCCTGATCCAGGGCGGTATCTCCGAGAAGTTTGCTCTCACCTTCCAGGGCCTGTCCGCCTTTGTCACCGCCTTCATCGTCGCCTTTGTCACCAACTGGAAGCTGACTCTCATCTGTCTGTGCGTCGCCCCAGCCACCATTGTGGTCATGGGCATCGTTGCTGGCATCGAGGCTGGCTACGAGACCAAAATCCTCGAGGTCTATGCCCAGGCCAACTCCTTCGCCGAGGGCGTCCTCGCCAGCGCGCGCACCGTCCACGCCTTTGAGATGCGGTCTAGGCTCGTCAACAAGTTTGACGTTTACCTCACCGAGGCGCACCGCGTGGGCAGCAAGATCTCCGTCATGTTTGGCATCCTGTTCTCGTGCGAGTACACCATCATCTACCTCGGCTTTGCCCTAGCCTTCTGGCAGGGCGTCCACATGATGGCACGCGGAGAAATTACCAACTCAGGCGATATTTTTACTGTCCTCCTATCGGTCGTCATTGCGGCCATCAACTTGACCATGCTGGCACCGTATTCGATTGAGTTCACTAGGGCTGCCACGGGTGCCGCCAAATTGTTTGTTCTCATTGACCGCAAGTCCGACATTGATCCGTTCAGCGATGCAGGAGACGAACCCCCTGAGATTAAGGGGCTTGTCGAGCTTGAAAATGTATCATTCGCCTATCCGACGCGCCCTGGCATCACCGTCTTGGACGACTTCACGCTCAGGGTCCCAGCTGGTAAGGTCACTGCGCTCGTGGTATGTTACCTTTCGCGTTTCTTTCTGGAGCGACGTGGTGCTAAACGTTTCTTAGGGTCAAAGTGGTTCGGGCAAGAGTACCATTGTCGGCCTCATCGAGAGATGGTACCAGCCTACGGGAGGGTCTATCAAGCTTGATGGCCGGCCGATTGAACAATTGAATCTGAACTGGCTGCGGAAGAATGTTCGGCTCGTTCAACAGGTAAGTGCAGACTATACCCATCATTGTACCTCATATTGACTGGTTTTTTAGGAACCTATCCTCTTTCAAGGATCCGTCTTTGACAACATTGCCTACGGTCTCGTCGGCACCAAATGGGAGAAGGCCTCCCAGGAGGAAAGGATGGCCAAGGTCCAGGACGCTGCGAAGCTAGCCTTTGCTCATGACTTCATCTCGGATCTCCCCGAGGGCTATGATACCGAGATTGGTCAACGCGGGAGCCTCTTGTCTGGTGGTCAGAAGCAGCGTGTGGCCATTGCCCGAGCCGTGGTCTCGCAGCCCACAGTCCTCCTCCTTGATGAGGCTACGAGCGCCCTTGATCCCCATGCCGAGGGTGTCGTGCAGCAGGCCCTTGACCGTGCTTCGGAAGGACGGACCACCATTGTCATTGCTCACAAGCTCGCCACCATTCGCAAGGCCGACAACATTGTCGTCATGACCAAGGGCCGCATCATCGAGCAAGGTACTCACGAGGGTCTCGTCGCCCAGGACGGTGCTTATGCCCATCTTGTCAAGATTCAGAACTTGACTGTTGGTGATGGAGACGACGAAGGCGAGGCTAAGGAGAATGATGAGTCTGGCACCGACGCCAATGAGGACCCTGCAGACCTGACCAAGACTCTGACCCGGTATGCTACTGGTGAACGCACCCGAATGGAGGCCCAAAAGGAGCGAGACAACTACGACCACCACAAGGGTCTCAGCTTCCTGGCCGTCATCTGGCGACTGGTCGTCGAGAACCCGGATATCAAATGGGCGTATCTCGTTGTTTTCATCTCATGTGTTGGAAGCGGTATGTCCTTCATCCCGTCATCAACTCTTTCGTGTCTTTCACTCGCTAACACGCTCCTCAGCTGCAATCTTCCCCGCCCAAGCTATCCTCATCGCCAACATCACTGACGTCTTCACCCTCACCGGCAAGTCTATGACGAACCGCGGAGACTTTTTCGCCACCATGTTTATCGTCCTCGCCGCCGGCTGCCTCGTCTTCTACTTCCTGCTCGGATACTCGACCAACACGGTTGCCCAGTTCCTCTCGCACAAGTTCCGCCGGCAGAGCTTCAACGACATCCTGCGCCAGGATCTTCAGTTCTTTGACCGCTCCGAGAACAACGTCGGCGCTCTGACCAGCCGCATTGACTCGAACCCCCAGTCCATCCTCGAACTCATGGGTTTCAACGTCGGCCTCATCATCATCGCCGTGCTCAATGTGGCCGCCTGCAGCATCCTCGGCCTTGCCCACAGCTGGAAGATTGGCCTGGTCATCGTGCTGGGCGGCCTGCCCCCGCTGGTTGGGTCTGGCTGGCTCAAGATCCGGCTCGATGTCAAGCTGGACAATGAGATTTCCAAAAGGAGCTCCAATAGCGCTTCGATTGCCTCCGAGGCGGTGACGGCTATCCGGACTGTATCTTCGCTGGCCATCGAGGACCAGGTGCTGAAGAGATACACTGACGAGCTGGACCACGCCGTGGTGTCGTCTACGAAACCACTGGCGACTATGATGATTTGCTTTGCTTTCACGCAGGCGGTTGAGCACTGGTTCATGGCGCTCGGATTCTGGTACGTGTGTTTGATACTATTCCGCCTACTCATTGCTGACTTTTTGTGTTTTCCTAGGTATGGCTGCCGCTTGGTCTCATTCGGCGAGACGTCCATGTATGACTTCTTTGTCGCATTCATGGGCGTCTTCCTCTCGGGACAGGCCACCTCGCAGCTCTTCCAGTTCTCGACGAGTGAGCAAGCTTCCGATACACTTCCCCACCAACCTCTGCTAACATTCAATCACAAGGCATCACCAAGGGCAAGAACGCTGCCAACTACATTTTCTGGCTGCATGAACTCCAGCCCACTGTCCAAGAGACGCCCCAGAACCGTGACAATGGACCCAAGTCGGGTGGGCCGATCGCGCTGGACCACGTCCGCTTCTCCTACCCGCTACGCCCCGAGGCCACTGTTCTGAGAGGCATAAACCTGGACGTAAGTTGATCCCAACTTTGGCAATAAAAAGACACATTACTGACAGTTCAAAGATTGAGCGGGGCCAGTTTGTCGCCCTCGTCGGCGCCTCTGGCTGTGGCAAATCCACCATGGTGGCCATGCTGGAGCGCTTCTACGACCTGTCGACGGGCAGTATCCGCATCGACGGCGACAAGCTCACGGATCTCAACCCGCGTCTGTACCGCCGTATTGTCTCTCTGGTGCAGCAGGAGCCGACGCTATTCCAGGGCACCATCCGGGAGAACATTGCCCTGGGCATCGACGACCCCAACTCCACCACCGTAGATGAGTCCACCTCGTCCACAGCCGCGGCTGCCGAAGTCTCTGACAAGGACATCGAGGCGGCGCTCCGCGCAGCCAACGCATGGGACTTTGTCTCGTCGCTTCCCGAGGGCATGGCCACGCCAGCGGGGTCCAACGGGACGCAGCTTTCGGGCGGGCAGCGGCAGCGCATCGCGATTGCGCGGTCGCTGATCCGCAACCCCAAGGTGCTGCTGCTGGATGAGGCGACGAGCGCGCTAGACACGGAGAGCGAGAAGATGGTTCAGGGCGTGCTGGCCGAGGCGGCCAAGGAGGGCGACCGCATCACCATCGCCGTGGCGCATCGCCTGTCGACCATCAAGGACGCCGATGTCATCTGTGTCTTCTACGGCGGGCGCATCGTCGAGAAGGGCACGCATGCGGAGTTGGTGGCGCTGCGGGGGATGTACCGCAAGATGTGCGAGGCGCAGAACCTGGACTGAGAGGGTGTCTGGTTTTTCTTCTCCTTCTTATTTTTCGTGTGTTTGTATTATATGTCACATTAGACGGATTTCTTTATGTATCCGTCCTTGTACATGTCGGCCGTCGGTTAGCAAGCTGATCTCGGCGACGGTTAGGGATTAGAGTAATAGAAAGAGCGAGCCATCTCAGCATGTTGCGCAAGACATCAACACCGCTACTTTGTTCCAGCGTGTCTTTCCCTAACCGTTTGCTCTTGTCTTGTGTGATATGTCTCGTCCCCGACCTCTTCCTGTAGGGCTAGTTGTCCCAGCCGCTGTGGTGTGTGGGAGTTATATACAGGATACATGTACATATAGGAGCCTCGGTGTGACACGAAACGACACGCGAATCCATAGTGGCTGGTCAGCTGCGGGGAACCTTGCAGATGGTTACGGTCGCACATTAGGCAAACGTTGAAAAAGTGCTCATTTGCCCCGCTTTAACCACATTGACCACACCCGACCTGTACGAATTGAACTTGATTGAAGCTATATACATTTAGCTGGTCTTCGCTTCACTGAAGATATCGTACGATATCTTCAGTTACTAACCCAGAACACCACGAGAAGGTGCCAGCCGTCGTCCTGGGTCAGCAGGGCCACTCGGCCCTGCTGACGCCTCCACACAAGGCCACTAGACCAAGGCTTCGCAGGCAGCGCCTAAGGGGATATGTTGTGTACGAAAGCATATGGTTAACAAAGGAAATAAATAGGTACGTACGATTAATTGAGGGTAACGGGATCATCTTGGGTTCCTTCCTCGTCGAGCTCAATCGGCTCATCTTGGGTCCCGGGTCCCTCAATGAGTAAGATGGGCTGTTCTCGGGAACCCTCGCGATCCTCGTACGCTCCCGCGGTCGGTAGACCAGCATCCTGGTCTCTGTTTGTACACGACGACGCGCGGTCCGGCCATTTGCAGTTACTACACGCACCACCGAAGTGGCCTGGTAGGCGTACACAAACAGGGAAAGGGGACGCGTAGCCATCGACGTCCTGAGCCATCTGCCGGCGGCAATGACTACAAGGACGTTCGCACACAATGCCTCTACTCTGGATGAGAAAGGCATTAATGTACGAGGGCCGCCTGCTCTCAATCTGCCTTAACGTAACACGGTCCGCTAGAAAGCGGACGTGACGCCCCGGCAAAGCAAGAGCAGCGCGCGACTGCCGAGAGAAAACGTACGGGCCGAGACCATTCCCACCCGTGTGGGCAAGCAGCAGCCGAGGCTGCTGTGGGATGCTCCGTACGAGACCCTAGAAGGAAGCATTAGTATAATATTAATTCGTAATAAGGGCCCTACTTACAGGAGCGGCACCGGCGTTGGGGCCCTGGTGGTGTTGCTGCTGCTGCTGCTGCTGCTGGCTATTCCTTCGAGTTAGATTCCGTACGTAGAACGGGGCTATGCGGCGCATACGAAGACATGTTGCTGCTGTCTAAATAGATAGGTTAGTGATGAAAATGATGATTTGATGAAGGCTTGTACGTACGGCTATTGGTAGTGGTGGTGGTGTTGTTGCTGTTGCTGTTACTGTTATTATAAAGGAAGGAAAAGTCATCACGAAGGTGAGGGCTAGATGACTTTACCTACCTACTAACCTTATGCCTACCTCTATTCCTAACTAAAGAATCGTACGGTGCCTTATTATAAAGTGATAGGAATCTGAACCTCGACGAGGGCCTCACCAGGTTACCTAATTAGGCAGGGCTACGGGTAAGGGCATGCAAACAATAACGCCGTACCCGCCCCTTTTCATACGGTTTTTCGTACGGTATGTTTGCTTAAAAACCTTTTATCCGTAGATTTCCTTTCTTTATTTTTCTTCTTCTCTTTTTATCCCGTACGATAATGGCTGGCCATACGATCGCAAGGTGGTGCCCAAGGGCACCCTCTACTCGGCTACATAAAGATATCCAGCGAGACTATCTTGACTCTCTTGCCTGCCTCTTCTGTGGCGCACGCTGGCCAGACCCAATCATGGTTGATTCGGGTGATGAAAAGTCTTCGTCCCGTACGCAAAGTGAGACTTCTTCCCAAATCATTCCCCCGATGCCTCCTTCCAAGCGCGACCGTACGAGCAACCTCAAGCAGTTCAAGGCCAAGGCTCAAGAGGCACTCCAAGCTACTCGGGCTTCTTCTCAAAAGAATCCGTACGACCATCCTATCGGAATTCCAATTCGATTAACCCCTCTCTTATCAAAGGGCCGGCTTGAGAGTGGCTTCTTTATTCCTGACCCCCGGAAGATAATCAGGCTTGGTACGTACATACGCGTTCTTTCCCTCTTATAGAAACTAATCCCTTTATAGGACCAATTGACCTTCGATGCCTTGATTGGGTTGAAGATATCGATTTTCTAGACCCCCTTTCTGAAGAAGGATGGATCGAGTCATTCGTACGACCGAACTTCAAAAAACAATTCGAAGATAATATTCCTTGGGAGCTTGGCAAAGGTTGGACGAAGCTGACTGGATTTCTCCGGATTCCTGATGCACCAGAAGGGAAGACTCGTACGGTTACTGGCCTCTTTGCAAAAGGGAATTCGTACGACTGGGAGGTCCAAGATGGCAGGCTTATGGTCTGGATCAACTTTATGATCATCGAGGGTCAGGGTCATGATCAGGGTCAGCAGGTTAAGGAAGAGCCTATTGACTCGGATATTATTGACCTAGATGCCTTCGAAAGCTCCCCAGTCTGTACGAGAAGGTCATCCCTTGAGAACCCAGGCAGCCCTGCGTTGGTCCCTATTAAAAGGGGTAGGTCCGAGAGCACTAATATGACCCAGCCTCGTACGCCTTCCCCTGCCTCTGCCTCTACCCCTGATACTAAACAGCTATCCGGCAAAGGGCCTGCCTTTCGTACCCGTCGGATTCACGAGAGACGGCCAATCCAGAAGAGGCCTTGCGTACGGGACGACTAGGTAATCTCAATCTCCTCGTTTTGGAAGTCTTGGACCTGGGCTTGGAAGGCAGGGGGCAGGGGGTCCCCGCGGAGGTCAGCATCAGCCAACGGCTCAAAGTTCCTTTGTAATAGTCGGTACTAGTTAGAATTAGCTGAAATTCGCACGAAATACTCATCTACCCGTACGTATTCTTGAGCCCCTCCGTGGGGGATAGGGGCTAGGCCAAGGATTGGCTGCTGACCGCTCTGTTGATGCTGTTGGATCCGATCTCGTAGGGCTAGGTAGGCGCGTAGGTGAGGTCGGGTAGGGTCACCTTCCTCTAGGGGGCCTAGGAGGTTACCCTGTTGGATCTCCCTCGTACACCAATCCCTTGTTTCATCTAGTAGAAAAGAATCAACATCAAGTTGATCTAGCGGGTCTAGCATCATCTGTAGGGCCTCGCGGTCATCTGCTTCTTCTTCGCTGCTCAGAGGGACGCCCCAATTTCGGACCTCCTGCGTACGGTAAAGATCCATTGGGATACCTGATACCACATGCTGACGGTTCTTTTGTGTACGAATTCGATGCCCGTTCCAAAGCTGAACAAAGTTTGCAAATTCATCTTGGATAATCAAGGCATAGATTGCGTACAAAGCAATCTGGTCAGCTAAGTTTCCTTCTATGAATAAAGCATATTCAGCTAATTCGTTGAAGAAGGCAATCCAGCGATCTGAGGCCCCTGACCGGAGCTGGCGCCACCAGCTCTCGATTCGTACGTTTCGAGTGCTAGGTCCATACATATGGCATGATTTGATATGATCGCCTTGTGCATAGCGATGTTGAACGCCGCTTTCGTCTTCGTACGTTATCACTGCTGGTCCGGCCTGGGCTAGCATCGCTTGGGCTGCTACCCAGAGGGGGGTCTCAACGCCGTGATCTGAGCGGGTAAAGAAGGGACGCATTCCAAGGCATTGTATCGTACGGAGATATTGCTTCAAGGTACTCAACGACGTAGTCGCTGACCTACCGCAATAGAACCAGATAATACAACGTGAGTATGCATCAATACATGCGTACACTTGGAACCCGAATCTCTTGAGTTTTTCGTACCCGTCAAGGCACCAAAGGAAATTCGGCCCAGGGACCCGGAAATCCGTACGATGTTTGAAGTTCCCCTCACGGCGTTGGCGGACCTCATCAGGGAAGGCAGACCGGTAGAAGTTATAGAGACGGTTCTGCGAGACTAAGACCTGACCCCTTTGCCGTACGTAATTGTAGAGGTATCCGCGGCCAAAGCCCCGAATAGCGGATGATTCTTGGAGGTCGGCTTCAAGGAATTCAATTGCGGCCCGCAGGGTAGCTTCTTGTTCCTCGCTCGTACGGAAACGCCGCTTCATGCCGTATTTATATCGAATTTGAAGTAAGGCATGTGGTGTGATGATGATATTATCTTGCTGCTGAAGATCTCGAAGGATAGATTGGTCGGAATAACCATATAAGAAGAAGTAATGCCGTACGCGATTAACTAGCTCATCTGTGACTTCTTGGCTAGTGATCTGCTGCTGCCGGGAGAAGCCCCAAGATTGAAGCTGCGAGTGAAGGGTCCGGTAGGTTATTGGCCGGCTACCTGATTCAATAAGAAGGGTATTAACCTGCTGGTGGATATCGTTGATTGAGTCCCCTCGTACGAAACGTTCAGCAATATCTTCATAGAAGGGACCAAGATTAGAACGTCTTGAAAGCCCCCATAAAGCTAGCTGGCGTCGTAGGGTTGTTTTGCTGACTGCGGCGCTGCCTCGTACAAGCAGGATATTATTAACCTCTACTAGTAAAAGGTTTACCGTACTAATGCGGGCCCATAGATCAAAGATCTGATCGCGGATAGCCTCAAGATCCCGTGCTGGAGGCATTTTGGTATATAGAAATCGTATATTGTAATAGACTGCAACTTGTATGTGGGTTGTGGTGTAGAGCGGGGTAGATGCAAATGAGCACTTTTTCAACGTTTGCCTAATGTGCGACCGTAGATGGTGCGAATGACGCTGGGCGTGGACGAATGCTCGTTGATGGCAGCCATCCCTTGGCAACGGCTTGATATGCGAGGGGTGATCGTCGGCGATGCGGGCATTGGAGTGATTGGACAACGTACTTCGTAAACACGGCACATGTGCTCGAGGAGTCGAGGATGCATGCTATGCACTATGCGGTCCCCCCTCCGCCAGCCGTGCCGTGATAACGTCGGTGAAGCCTATCCAAAAGGTATGGATGGTCTTGTCTCGTGACGAACAGACTACTCATGGTGAAGTGGTGACCACCTTGCCGATGGCATGAACATGGAGGACTATGCAGGGCACTGCTATGGCTCGTGGCACACATAAGTTGGAACCGAGTTTTCTTTTGAGCTTGACCATGTATATTCTGGGCATACCCTCAATCGACTCCTCTCATTCTCCATACTCGTACACGGGGGCTGGTGTTCTCAGCTAGGACGAGTCTATCATGCCCATCATGCCCATCATGTCGCCCTCCAAGTCTAATACTACCGAGTCGGCTGAGCCGCTCCAACCTGCTCCTCCCGAGTCTGACCTCCACAGCCCTCCGTTTGTCTTCACCACCAAAGATGCAAATGGTAACGAGGAGGCCATCTCCGAGGACGACCCTCGACTACGCGACATCCCCCTCTACGTCCGCCGCGTCGTCAGCCTCACCGATGATCCAACTCTGCCGACCCTGACATTCCGCTACTTTGTCCTCACCATCTTCTTCGTCGTCCCCGGAGCCTTCCTCAGCATGATGAGCCACTTCCGCACCACCTATGCCCCCTACTCGGTCTTCTTCGTCCAGATCGCCTCTAGCTACGCCGGCGTCTGGCTTGCTGATCTGCTGCCTTCCCGCACCGTCAGGGTCCCCTTCACCTCCTGGAGCTTCAGTCTCAACCCGGGCCCCTTCAGCGTCAAGGAGCACGTCCTCATCACCATCTCGGCCGCGTCCGGCGCGACGCACAACCTCGGGTACGCGCCCGTGTCCATGGCTGAGCTGTATTTCGACCAGAAGGTGCATCCGGCTGTGGCCATCTTCTTCATGTGGGGGATTGTGTGGACCGGGTACAGTTTTGCTGCCATTGCGAGGCAGTTCCTCATCTACGACCCGCAGTATCCGTGGTTCACAGCGTATGATTTCCGGACCCCAAAGAGACAGCTGTACTGGATGTGATGCTAATTTTGGATCAAAGCCTTTGCCATACAGCCCTCTTCGAAACTCAAAAGAAGCAACGTGAGAGCCCCACGACCCAGTCCCGCAAGCAGGCCAAGGTCTTCTTCCTCGTCCTCCTGGCCGTGACGCTCTGGCAGTTCCTGCCGGAATTCGCCTTCCCCATGCTGGGATCGCTGGCCTTCCTGTGCTGGGTTGCTCCAAACAACCCGGTCGCTAACTTTGTCGGGGCCGGATACGGGGGTATGGGCTTCCTCAACCTGTCGCTCAACTGGTCTAGCATCGCCAACGCCTACAACCTGTTCCTCACGCCGTGGTGGACGCAGGTCCTCATGTTTGCCGGCTACGTCTGCTCCTGCTGGATCATGATTCCTGCAGCAAAGTATGGGGGTCTCGGCAAGTGGGATCATCATCTGATGTCCAACCGCGTGTACCTTGGTGAGTGCTACCGTCGGGATATTAAACACTCTTCTTGGAGGCTTCCACACACGTATTGACTTTCCGCAGAGAACGGCACGCAATACCCCATAGAGGCAATGCTCACACCAGATATCTCGTTCAACGAGACCGCCTACGAAGAGTACGGACCGCCTTACGTCGGCACCCACGTGCTCATGTGCATGTTCTTCGACTACGCGTCATACGCCTCGGGCATCGCCTGGGTGGCCATATTTGGATATAAGCAGCTGCGCGGTGCCTTTTCCAAGCTGCGCGAGCGCGCCACGAACAAGAACGCGAGGATCAGCGAGCAGCACGGTGACCAGCTCAGCATCCTGCAGCGCTCCTACGAAGAGGCGCCCTTCTGGTGGTTCGCGGCCTTGTTCCTTGCGTCGTTCATCGCTCTCATCACAGTCGTGGCGACGGGCAGCCTCTACATCCCGGTGAGTATACGGATACTACATCTTTCCTCTGTCAACCCTCAACGAGTGTGTCTAACAGACTCAAGGTCTTCACCTATTTTGTCGCCCTGGCCACTGGCGCCATCATCGTCCTTCCCCTCGGCTGGCTCTACGCTCTGTCCAACTTCCAGCTCGCCATCGGCACGACCAACGAGCTGCTCTACGGGCTCATGGTCAACGCCGTCAGCGGGCACAAGAACCCCGTGGGCGCCTCCGTCTACAACAGCATCGCGGGCAACGCCTGGTACCGCGCCCAGAACAACCTTCAGGACATGAAGATTGGGCACTACATGCACGTGCCGCCCCGGGCCGTCTTCTTCGCGCAGGTGTTTGGGTCGTTCCTTGGCATCCCCGTCAACTACGGCGTTATCCGATGGGTGCTCAATACCAAGTTCGACTACCTGACCGGCCAGGTCGAGGATCCATCGCACCAGTGGACCGCCCAGAGCCTGGCTTGGAATCTGACAATGGGCGTCCAATATGTCCTTATTGTGAGTGGGCTGGCTGATTGTGGTGGCATCCGAGGAGGCCCCAGTAGTTCGCTGACTTTTTCATCTCCAGGGACCGCGGCGCTTGTTCCAGGTGGACATCTACCGAGTGGTACCGTACGGGTTCATCGTAGGAGCGCTGGCGCCGGTCTTGCTCTTCACGCTCGACCGCTTCTTCCCGCGGGCTAAGCCCCGGCTCTTCAACACGACCATCTTCTTCGCGGCGATATCGTTCTTCTACGGCAACATCAGCACGGGGTACACGAGTGCGTTCCTGGGCGGCTTCGTCGTCATGTTCTGGGCGTACCGTCACCGCAACGAGCTGTGGGCGCGCTGGAACTACATCCTGGCGGCGGCCTTCGACGCCGGGTTCAACTTCAACATGCTGCTGGTGTTCCTGTTCTTCAGCGCTGGCAAGACGGTGACGATGCCGAACTGGTGGGGGAATGCGGAGGGGAGCAGCGAGCGGTGCTTTGCGTTGGAGAAGGACTAGGCGTTACTCCGAATATAGTACTCCGAATATAGTACCCCGTATATCCGTACTCGTAGATGCTACTATGTACTACTGCTAGTACTATGTAGGCAGTACTTATGCGGAGGCGCGCCACAATATGCAGTGATTCGGGACTATTCACATCTGAGACAATCTCAGGTAATATAGTCAGTGTCCCGCTCTATCTGCACAAAGGATCCGTACGTGAAAGTCCTCGGGGGAGGGAATTCCAAATGGTGACAAGCCCCAATGCCCCTGAGACTTGCGTAGTGCGCCTGTCCATGGTAATACCTAGTAGTACACCAGATAGGGGATGAAACGGGAAAACAATATTAGAATCGGGGATGCCGGCTTGCCTTGGAATGGGTTCCATGGCGAGATGCCCCCGCTTGCTTGTGCGACATCTACATAGTATTATTGGGACTTTGGGAGAATGCTCTCGTCACCGCTCCACGAGGCCCCATGCAGCCCAGGGCAACCAGGTAGAAGGGCTCGAGCTTCCATCACGCTTTCTAGACGATGGCTGACGCCACATGGTTAACAACCTTCCGTTATTGCGCTAGAATCTTGTGGTGGCGGATGGGGGAGATGGCCGACCAACAAGCCGCTCTAACAATGCCAGACTGATTGAGGCATGAATTGGCGCACGCCATTGGACAAGCAGAGCAGCAAACACCGATACGATACAAACAGCCAACGCCACGAGTCGATTGATAAACCCATTATCATCGCATTGCGTGTGATGCCCCGTTTGCCCCCTTTGGCCCCGTCTTGGCCCCCTGCCCCGCACAGAAGTCCCCCAACACCAAGGCTCCCAGTCCTCAGCTGTGTCCCAAAGAGGCAGTTCCCCTTGCGCATCGATGTCTCTGGCACTCTCTGCTCCACCGACAGACCCTGAATGTGCCATGGCATTGGCGCACTAGACCCCGGGGAGCTGGGTGGTTTGTGAAGCTGGCCCTGCAAACACGCACAGGTAATTGCTGCACTAAAGACGCCCAACTAACCCCTTTCTGCCCGGAAGCCCACCGACTCCAAGGGTGAGGCACGCCGGTATCTGGGATGCATTTCCAATTCAGGATTAGATGTATGTTTGGGTTTGCCAACCTCTGGTGCGTATCCAAGCATCGAAGGATGCGGGAAGCTGGCTGATACCGGCAGTTAATAAAACAGAGATAACGGGGGTCGCCGACTGTGTATCACCACGGCTCGCCTCGTCCGTCACCTCTGCCAGCACATAGCACGAGTACAAAAATGGTCGGGTCCCAGACTAGGGGAGTCAAGCAGCTTCTGTTCTCCTCTTCTCCTCCCCTCCCCTCATCAATCCCCCTCATCAACCCTCCAAGATGAAGACTGCCGCTGCTCTCGTCGCCGCTCTGGCGCTGCCCGCCCTGGCCATTCCTGGTGGCAAGGACCATGGCAAGGACCATGGCAAGGACCACGGCAAGGACCACGGCAAGGGGCATGACAAGAACCATGGCTTCCCTCCGCGCTGCAAGGAGTTTGTCACGTCCAAGAAGCTCCAGAAGGCCATCAACATCGACAGCCTCCTTGCCGGGTCCCAGAGGCTCCAGGACATTGCTGATGCCAACGACGGCACCCGCGCCTTTGGCGGCACTGGCCACAACGCCACCGTCGACTTCCTCATCGACTCGCTCAGTGGCCTTGACTACTACGACATCACCAAGCAGGCCTTCACCGAGACCTACGCCACCGCTGATGGCTCCCTCACTGTTGACGGTGCCGAGGTCCCTGCCGGGCCCATGACCTACACCCCCAGCGGCGATGTCTCGGCCCCTCTCGTCGTCGTCAGCAACCTGGGCTGCGAGGCCTCGGACTACCCCGCTGAGCTCGCCGGCAACATTGCCCTCATCAGCCGTGGTGAGTGCACCTTTGGTGCTAAGTCCATCAGCGCCAAGGCTGCCGGTGCTGTTGGTGCCATCATCTACAACAACGAGGCCGGCTCGCTCTCCGGTACCCTGGGTGGTGCTGGCGAGGACTACGCTCCCGTTGTCGGCATCAGCAAGGAGGATGCCGAGCCCATCCTCGCTGCCCTGGAGGCGGGTGAGGTCACCGCTGACCTCAAGATTGATTCCACTGTTGAGGAGCGCGTCACCTTCAACGTCATCGCCGAGACTAAGGGTGGTGACCATGACAATGTCCTGGTCCTCGGTGGCCACACCGACTCGGTCGCGGATGGCCCTGGCATCAAGTAGGTTCCCCCAACCAGTCTTTCCTATGAGAATCAAGGGCTAACAATTGGCAGCGACGATGGTTCTGGCACCATTGGTGTCCTGCGCGTTGCCCAGGCTCTTGCCAAGTACAAGGTCAAGAACGCCGTCCGTTTCGGCTTCTGGAGTGCTGAGGAGTTCGGTCTGCTGGGATCTGCCGCCTATGTTGATTCCTTCCAGAACGACACGGTTGAGCTGTCCAAGATGCGCGCTTACCTCAACTTCGACATGGTGCGTTTGAGCCCTCCTCACGCCCCCCCCCCCCCCCCCCCCCCGTCTGTTGCGTCTGACTGATGATGAATGTGTAGATTGCCAGCCCCAACTTCATCTACGGCATCTATGACGGTGATGGCAGTGCCTTCAACATGTCTGGCCCTCCCGGATCTGACGCGATCGAGAAGGAGTTTGAGGACTTCTACACCCGCAACGGCGCCAAGTTCGTCCCCTCCGAGTTTGACGGCCGCTCCGACTACGAGGCTTTCATCCTGAACGGCATCCCCGCCGGCGGTCTCTTCACCGGCGCCGAGGGCATCATGACCGAGGAGGAGGCCGAGATGTTCGGCGGCCAGGCTGGCGTCGCCTACGACGTCAACTACCACGCTGCCGGCGACGACATCAACAACCTGAGCAACGAGGCTTTCCTGCTCAACACCAAGAGCATCGCCAACTCGGTCGCCAAGTACGCCATGAGCTTCGACTCCCTCGAGCCCGTCGACCTGGCCAAGCGCAGCGCCGCCGCCGCCCGTGCCCGCGTCACTCGCCGCTCCAAGGTCCACACCCACAAGCACAACAGCCCCTGCGGCGGTTCCCGCCTGGCCGTCTAAGATTGATCCAACACAGGGCGCGATCTGGACTGGCCTCTGCGTGGGGCGTGAGTTTGCGTGAGCGTTTTTGGGAGTTTTGGGCGAGTAGGTGGGTTAGGATGGGGGGAGTATGATGAAGAATCCGAATGATATGGATGTATTACTGTGTGATGCTATAGTCAATACGATATTTTCAAATGAACAAAGCCATCTTTCTTGTTGAATCATCCAGATGTTGGTAGAAGCCTTCGGTTCCTTCCCCCATCAAATTGTGACAGTGCCCAGGCCCAGGTCCTCCCTCCTTCAACGTGGAGGCTCACATTGTGTTCAAACTCACGTGCCGCTCGCTGCCCTCCATGCTTGCTCAAGGAAGGTACAAGGCACGTCCCTTCGCCATGATAAGGTACCTATGGAAGCTGCACAGAACAACACTCCAATGCTAACTTTTTTGCAGCTTTATCGAACTGATATCGAGCTGAACCAAGACTCCTCTTGGCATTAGGTCGACTCAGTTCGTGGATGTGACTCGAGATCCACTCGCACTTGACGGCACTGGTCTCACAGTGATGGCACTGACGGGACGGCCTCCCGCAGCTGTGTATGCCGTAGGCACCAGACAACTTGGGCTGGAAACTTATGGAATGTCTCCCAGTGAGGGCGCTAAACCATTCACCGGCTTATTGGCAAATTTTATATATTTTGCACATTTCTTCTTCGAAAGCTGCTGCTTAAGCTTCTTCCACACATCTGATCTTTCTCTCCCGCCCAACCCTCACCTCGGACCCGCAGGATTCTGCCTCTTCACTTTGCAAGGAAAAAAAGACATCAGACGAACCGCGACCCAAAAGACATTTTAGACACGCTAGACGCCATGGCATCCTTGGGATCCGTGGCTGCTTTGCAGAGCGTGTTCCAACATGTCTTCCTCCCACCTCAGCTTCCGCCTGGCGAAGACGAAACTTCATGCATACCAACCCTACTTCCCTTAATTCTCTCTTCATTGCAAGAATTCCAGGCCTTTCAGGACGCCAAAACTTTGGGACACGTAGGGAGGGCCATAATTGCCGTCGAGAACTTTCAGAAGTTGGAGAACAAGTCCGACGGCGTCTCTGAGATAACCCTTAATGATGTCTTTGCGTCGCTCGAACATAGAGGTACGTTACGATTGGAGATCCAAGACAGCCAGCTAACAGCGAACGGCAGATGGCCCGATTCCAGTTCACATCGAGGCCCAAAACTCCGGTGTTCTCGTTTACTTCACATCATCTGAAGTCATCTTTGAGGTATTCGAGCTCTCCCCATCCAATGAGGCTGTATACAGCATGTCCGGTCGTCTTCAAAGGTATTTCCCTGAAGACGTAGTAGCCGTCCCGCACGAAATATTCAACGGAAAAGACTTTCAAACCACCGTCGCCCGGACTCTTGCAACTATGAGCCGGGAATCCGTCGCTGAAATGCAACCCCGAACGCTCAAGGCTGGCGCCTACCAAGTCGAGGCTCGAGATACAGTCTATCCGTTCATCGTCAAGAATCTCTTTGTTGCCATCCTCCAATCTTCTGGTGGCTCTCAACGCCACGTACCCGGGTTTTGGAAGAACACTAGAGAGGAAGTCATGTGGAGCAACGGCAATAAACTACCGTGGCGTCGCTCGCCAGCCTGGCTCCTCCTGAGGGTAGTCTTGGAAAAGACACTTTCTCCGCCAGACGTGAACGATCAGACCCATGACTGCGCCCTCTACAAAAGATACATGGTTTTTCTCATGTGCAAGATTCTGGAGCGGGCTCTGGACCTCCAAATGAGCTCTGATACTCTCAGTGTCATGAACGCTAAACTTGCTCAGCGACTCGTCAAGCTCGACATCAAACAGCCAGAGAGCTGGATGTTCACTACGAGTAACGTAATTGAACGAGCCTCACAGACCCTTGAGCAACGCTGGGAGGAAGTCATTAGAGCCGACACCAGAACTCTGACCATGCCACTCTTCAACACTATTGGGATCAAGCAGGACCTCAGTATCAAGATTCCCGGCCTTGATAGATACCTTCGAAATATCCCAAATAGATCCTCGGCGAGCAGATCTGAGTTCACACCCCCAACTCCAGATATCTCGCACATTACTGGTACCACTCCACCCCCGGTTCCCAAAGTTTCTGCAACCTCAAATCCCTACCAATTATACAACTTGGCCACATTCGAAAATTGGGTCACCGTCCATTTGGAACTCTGGCTGAGGAGTCACAAGGCGCTTCCGGACACGTGTGCGAGCCTTCAAAATATTATCATAGCGTATCATTCCGCTGCATCTGAAGCTTACCAAGGACAACCGGAAGGCATGTCAGTCATGTTCTTGACTATTATTGAGCTTTGGATCGCATGTGACAAGTCAGCAGTCGAAAATTGCCCCCTGATTGCAGACTACAGCCCTGAAGTTCCGGTGGAGCCATTGAGATCGCTGTTACTCAAGTCGGCTACTCACATGAAGCGTCTTTTCGAAACCGAACGCTATCTTGAGGATCGCAAGCGACGAGCAAAATCTCGCAGGTCCATCCTTTTTCATTTCGGCAAAAGTGACGATTACGGTACACGATTCGTTTCTTCTTCCTCCTCTCATCAATTGCTCCTAAACCAAATCCAGGAACAGGCTGCTAGAGACAGAGAGGCAAAGTGCCAGGAACTGCGGGATTGCAAACAAAAATATGACAGTCTCATTTCCCAGGCCAACTCTATGAGCTGCCTATATCGACAGGAATTGGATAAATGGGGCGATGAGCTCACCGTGCATGATGGTCGGTGCCAGAAGTGCTTGCTTAGAAGCCAGGCCAAGTCTTTACGCATTCAGGCCCACGAATGGCCCCTGCCTAAAGATCCAGCCTTGGCTCAAGCAGTTGTGTTTGAGCTGCGAGTCCCTCCATACTTTGGAGTATGGAGAGATTGTACACTTTACCTTCTTCAGAAAATTCTAGGATTCACGCCGACGGGGTTAAAGCCTCAATACTCGTGCTATTTGACCGCCTACACCGGGTTAACAAGATACTTTTGCCGTCATTCATCCGACTCCATTATCGAACTCCTCTCCGAGACCAAGCCAGATTCAAAGACACACAGGCTAGACAGGACTGTGGATGTTGTGCAGGAAAGCGAGGTTTGCTTGGAGACTGGGCCTAGATGGATGTTGATGAACAATTTGGACGGCTCGTTCCTCGGAGTGCTCCAAGCCTCTGACCATGTATCTTCTGTATGCACTTTCAACCTGCCGAGCCTCTCACAGGCATTGAGGCGTTTCCTGAAACGAGCCTGGGGGCGACCCGACGGCGTTGATCCAAACTGCGTCATTGCCAGTCAACACAAATGCCCTCAGCATTTCTCCGTCGACGAGTTCAAATCACTGTGCTCTCTCACACTTGGTCAACACACACAATGGCCCAATCTTCTTGTTCAGTTGGCAATGCCAGCGATTGATATGAACAAGATTGAGACGCTCTTCTTCATTTGGCAACTTGCAGAGCAGTGTGGCCCAGCCACAAACACTTGGCGGAGAAGTACGCATCAAATACTTGAGCAGGATGGTTTCGTGGACGCTTGTCTTAGTAATCTTCAACATTGCTTGACAAGGGTGAAAGAGAGCTGGGAGTCACGTATCGCAGTTGCAATCTTGACTTTTCTTGGTGCCAGGCTCCTATCGTTGAGCTCCGACAAGCAATCCGCCTCTTGTCTGCGGTTTTTGTTGGAGTGTCGTGTTGTCAGTTGCCAATGGCAACGGAACCTTCGACACAAGGCATTCAGTTCACAAGACGATCATACCCGGCTTGACTTGTCGAAGCGAGCAGCCGAAGCCGCGCTTACTTGTCTTTTATCCTTCGATGTCGACAATCCACACCTTTCCCCTCTTCTGGGAGATACCAAGGCAGCAAGTGTTTACCTAGAATGCCTCATCACCTTGCAAGAGACCGATTTCAGCGACAGTCCCAAGGACATGGTTCGCCGCCTATTAAACCTTCGCGCTCGCCGTCTAATTAGGCGCTGCCATTACCCCGTTCAGAGCGCCATCACGAAAAACGAGAGTCTCTGTTTGGACATGGCTATTCAAGCAAATTGGAAAACTTTTAGTCGTCCAGCTGGAAGTAAGTGGCAGCCGATGAAGGTTTGCTGGCTGCATACGAAAGTCGAAACAGGCACAAATAGTGAGCTCCATCTCTCTGTCCATTTTAATATTGTGACTGGCGAGCTGCTTCTCAACGGTCTCCCACGAGGTCGCCTCCCGATAGAGTATGAGACGCATCCCACATATAAGTTGCTTTTCGGAAGCACAGCCTTCGAAGCCATGCCAAGCTCGGATCCAGAAATGCGTTTCACCGCCAGCAAATTGTTTCGTGACTATGAGGTCCAGTTTCTCATAGACAAAGGGTCAATGGACCTTGTTGTGCGGGCCAGAAAGAACGGACAGTGGTGGGAACTGCTACCAAGACGCTTATTCAATGAAGTTCTCCCGTCCACATTCACCCGCAACTATGTCTACTGGTATGATTCTAGCCAGTCGAGAATCACGTTGCGGTCAGACGATAGCCCGTGGGAAGGGGACGATTCCGGATGGGTTATGACGCATGATTACTCCCCATCTGGATGGACTGTACAATGTGGCATCGACGAATTTTTGGTCTTCCCCGGGACAAGCACAGCCGGCGCATTAGATACCATTTTCAGCCCATTAGAGAATCTGTTCGGCCTGGACATAATCTTCAACCAGAAAATGGAGTACCTTAGCGTCCACATGCCACGGCTCAATCTAGACTTCACAGTCACTCCCGGCTCCGACAGCATTCAGTCGCGTCAGTACAAGGACATGCGCATTGATAGCAACCAAGGGATCAAAACGCTCATTGGGCTGCAGAACAAACTTGTGCTCTGCAACTCCAACTCTGCTTCGCGTATGATCCTCATTCCACGCAATATTCCCAAAATATCGGCTCGAATCAGCACCGAGTCGTCTTCTCATCCTGAGATCCAGATCGGTTACTCCGCATCTGTAGTTGAGCCATACCATCTAAACAACCATCTCGGGCAGCTTGTTGGAAACGGGAGCCTCAAGTCACGGCTTTTTGCTGCCGAGCTTCACGCCATGACATCGGGCTGTGTTCCGGATCCTTTTACCGGGTATACGGGAACAGAGGAAGCACTCCACATACTGGACTCAGCGGCTATTCGATCCCTTGGGCTGTCTCATGAGACAGATGTGCAGACACTTCGACGTATATCATATCTATCCCCTAGGCGGACATTCTATCCCAGTCATCTCAAACAAATGCAAGATGTGGATTGGAACTCCAACATGTCCCCTCTTGTGCAGTCCGACATATTTGCCACAGCAGCCACAAATATTTACCAGGAAGCCAAGAAGTTCGAGGTTTTTTCGCAGACACCGCTTGCACATTCCACCTTTTCAGTCTCAAATACTGAGCTTGTGACCAGAAGCATCCATCGTTCTCTCCTAAGTCACGACAGGCAGAGTTCAGTGATCCCACAGTCACCCGGTGTCAAATACGTCCGAGTATCAAATCCGGAGCAGCACATCCCTCAGAGGACTGCACAAGCAATTAAATATGGGACAGCATTTCGCGTCGGAGGTGGTTTGTTGTCCCAGCCTGGGCTCGTCGTCTCGGCTGAGGGTCTCTATAGCCTCCTTACGACGCATACTGGGACCCACGGCGGCCGTAATTTGATGCCAACATTGGATTTTCAGTACTGTGCCCGTTCTCTCGATGCACCTTCATCTGTTCTTCCAGAGAAATTTTGTTCTAGCCACCACACCCTTGCTAAAAGGAAAACTACATGCAGCGAGACTCAGCTCATATCCTGGCTAACAACCTATGCCTTCGCCGAAGAAGCCGATCTGGCATGTCTTCAAGTTCTGCAGTCATTTTTGAGCCTCACGGCCATAAATCACGTGAAAATCCCGATGGATGCCACCTACGCTCTAGATGAGGGCTACCTGTACCAGGCCGAGAGTATCAGGGAAGCCATTCAGAGCGCCAAAGTGCCTTTTGAAATCAGCCCCGAAGCTGGGCTGCCAACAAGACAGCACGAATCTAAACGGTCTGCCCGTGGAAGGCGGCAATTAGAATATGCTAAAAAGGTCCAGGCAGAGGTCAATGATCTCGAAATTATCTTTAACAATCAATGGCCATGTCAAGAACCAGGTCTGCCTACGGGCAACTTTGTGCATATCAATCTTGCCGAGGCCGCACCTGCGGTAAATGGCTACTTTCGTACATGGTTTGCCAATCTTCAGTTCTTCAATTACTTGGGCAGAGTCTGTGACATCTTGAGGAATGCAAATACGGTTGAAGTCGACGTCACATTGAGGAGTCTGGCCCGAACAACATTCACAGCTCGAGGAGGTATGCGAAAGCTAGATATTCTCGATCTTTTCCGGAGACTTTCACCGCCCCCCCCTGGGGATAACAGCATAAAACCGTATCCCCCATTGCCCGTAGCCGCCGAACAGAATACGCCAAACTACCAGCATCTCAAGGCACTCAGTACATCCTTGAGAGCCAAGACGACTTCTCGTCAAGAGTCAATGTACATTGACCAACTGGACGAAAGCATCTCATTCCTCGGAAATTGCGCTCGGAAGCCTAGTGCTGGTGTTTCAATTAAAACCGTGGATCACGCGTCGGCCAGACACCTGCACATGACATACCAACAACACTGCAGTCATCTGCTTCAACAACTTCGTGGTATCCTCAGCATGGGTAATCGCCCCAAGACCCTGTCGCAGCAACCCGTGACATCATGGCAAATTGCCGCTCTTGCGCACCAGTGGCCCAGACTCTCCAAGAGAAGCTTCTTGACTTTGATGAACCGTGGTCACTGGCCATCCGTACCGGCGGAGTGGAAAACCAAAGTCATTGCTCTAGCCCTCAGCATTTCCGACGTGCAAGCGGCGGAACGTCTATTAAACGCAACTGGGCAGGATCAGATCAAGGAGCGTAGCAGCCTCTCGCCAAGATCCTGGGATCCAAGAATTTATCCTGACTCTTTATTGCTGGAAGTCGAGGGCAACATTCGAATTCGACAGGTGCAAGAGGACATTGCTGCTACCATGCGAGAACCGCCAGAGGCTCAGAATGCCGTCATGCAGCTCAATATGGGGGAAGGAAAATCATCTGTTATTGTCCCAATCGTGGCTGCGGCTCTGGCAGATGGCTCACGCCTCGTCAGGGTGATCGTAGCAAAACCTCAATCACGTCAGATGCTGCACATTCTAGTCTCCAAGCTAGGTGGATTGATGAACAGGCAGATCTACCAGATGCCCATGTCCCGATCTGTACGACTCCATCAGCAACAAGTGCAGGCTCTCACCGAGCACTACAAACAATGCATGCGGGATGGTGGAGTTATGCTCGTCCAGCCCGAGCACCTCCTTTCCTTTCAACTGATGACCATTGAGATGGCCATTCGACAAGAGAAAGTCCTTGCCCAGAGCCTCTGGGCCATGGGCGAGCTTCTGGACTCTAATTCCAGGGATATTGTGGATGAGAGCGACGAGAATTTTTCCACCAAGTTCGAGCTTATCTATACTATGGGTGACCAGCGTTCAATCGAGCATGGCCCTGAACGATGGTTCATCATCCAGCAAGTTCTCGGGGTTGTGTCTAGATTTGCGCGGCAGACGAAGGTAAAACTTCCGAAGGGTATTGAGATGGACGAGCAGAATCGCTCTTCATTCCCGGTTATACGCTTCCTTAATGCAGACGCGACCCACGAGGTTCTTAGCCAGGCTGCGGCGTATATCTGCGAAACTGGCTTTCGTGGCTTCCCTATTCCTAGACAAGGGCAGGCTATGAGAATGCGGCTCCTCCGCTATATGCTTGACTCGATGCCGGAGACCGACATCCAGGATTCTGTGGAGTCAAGCAAGTTTTGGGACGAATTCAAGGATAGCCTTCTCCTCCTCCGTGGATTGTTTGCGGGTGGGATTCTCGAGTTTGTCTTCTCTTACAAACGATGGCGTGTCAACTACGGCCTTGACTTTGTGCGTCAGCCTAGTACACGACTCGCGGTCCCATACCGCGCAAAGGATAGCCCCAGTCCTAGGTCCGAGTTCAGTCATCCTGATGTTGTGATATCCCTCACGTGTCTGTCATACTACTATGGCGGGTTGAGCAACGAGGATCAGACCGTGTCTTTGGAGCATCTCCTAAGATCCGATCAAGCTGATGGTGAGTTCCAGGACTGGGTCAGCACCAGCGATGGTCTACAGTCGACATTCCGTTATCACAACAGCATCAATCTTAGGGACAAGGAGCAGTGCGCCAAGAGCGTGTTTCCCTGCTTCCGGTATGCCAAAGGGGCTGTCGACTACTTCCTATCCCACTTCGTTTTCCCCAAAGAGATGAAAGAGTTTTCACACAAGCTTTCCTCTTCGGGGTGGGACCTTGGCCGCGTAAAGGACCACCCACTGACTGGTTTCAGCGGAACAAACGACTCCCAGCATGTTCTTCCAGTGTCAGTCACGCAACTTCAGCTATCCGATCAAAAACACACAAATGCGTTGGTGTTGGGCTACCTCCTGCAACCTGAGAATTCGGTGGTTTCCCTTGCTGGGGAGGGACTAAATGGTATCTGCAAGAGTCGAGATCTTCTGAAATTGGTTACCAGGATGGTACCGGAAGTGCGGGTTGTTCTGGACGTTGGTGCTTTGATTCTTGACATGACCAACGAAGAGTTCGCACAGCAGTGGCTGACTGCTACGCAGGGGCGCGAAGACGTGCAGGCCGTGGTATTTTGCAGCAGCAACGACAACGTCTGTGTTCTTGACCGTCGAGGCCGGATTGAACTTCTGACCACATCACCATTTGCGGGACAGATGGACCAGTGCGTGGCCTTCCTTGACGAAGCGCACACCAGAGGCATTGATCTTCGTCTACCTTCTGACTACAGAGCTGCCGTGACTCTAGGTGCGAATCTAACCAAGGACCGACTCATCCAGGGTATGTAAATCATTATCTTATAGAACATGGTGAATTAACAGCAGACAGCTTGTATGCGGATGCGGAAACTAGGGATTGGCCAGTCGGTCGCCTTCAGTGTACCCGAAGAGATCGAGACAAAAATACGTGAGATGACGGGAAATCTTCAGGAACGACCTATTTCTGTCCCGGATGTCCTGACATGGGCCATTAGAGGTACATGGGTTGACCTTCGCCGCTCCATGCCCTTGTGGTTCACACAAGGCCAGACATTTGCCAGACAGAAGGTTCTCTGGAACCGTGCAAGGGTATCAAACGGAAAGGCCCTAATTAAGGGCAGCCTTGCGCCAAAGTTCCTTGAGGAAGAGTCACAGAATCTCGAGGCCCGCTATCGTTACCGATCACGGGAGCAAAATCAGCACACATTGGATTTCGCATCCGGAAGCGATGGGGATGTTGCCATCCTGGGGAAAATTGCACAAAGGTGCAACCTGTACGAGGGGCTCGAAACCTCGTCCAGTGGCCTCCAAGAAGAGCAAGAGCGCGAACTGGCGCCCGAGATAGAGCAGGAGAGGCAGCTGGAGCGCCCAGCTGCTGCCGAGCCTGCGGCACACCGTCTTCATCCTGACGTTGAGTATTTTGTCAACACTGGCAGAATCGAGGACCTAGAAGAAAGTGACGCATTCATGCTAGCCTTTGACATCTTCAAAGCAACTACAGCTTCCCAGCACATGGATATAGACAGCTTCCCACGGGCTCTGATTGCCACCAGGGAATTCGAGCAAACAGTCAAAAGACCCAGAATGACTGGCAGCTGCATGGACAGCTACCTACGACCTGTACAGTGGGTGTTGATGGGGAGGGGAGAGGACAGTGGCACCAGCACAATGGTTATCATTAGCCCGTATGAGGCTAATAAGCTGATGCAGAAGATCCAGGCATCCAAGTTTGTATCTCTTCACCTGTTCGCTCCGCGGATCAACCAAGGATTCAGGCCACTGGACCACTTAGCTCTCTACTCGATACCGGCAAATATTAAGCATCCCATCCCCCTCCACCTGAGGATCGAGTTGATACTCTTCGCTGGACAGCCGTATTTTTGCTCTTTCCAGCAATACGTCGAGGTCTGCAAATATCTTTGCCTCGCCCACAAGGCCGAATCGGGGGACGGGAGTGTCGGCGCAGACGGGTTCATCGACCCTTCCAGTCATGGTCCAGCTCGAGACCCAAACAGCATCGTCACAGAAAGCCCAGTCAAGTTTCTCAAGGCATTGATGACGAGTGTTCGAAGGGCTGGTGAGGGGATTGGGAAAACGCATCTTGGGCGGCTTCTAGACGGTGCGCTGCCAGGTGAAGACGACTTTGAGGAGGAGTGAATTTTGTTCAGGCTAGAGTCATATCTGTTGGAGTTGAGAGTCATTCTGTAGAGTACGGATCTAGGAATTGGGACGAAAAGATCTGGCGCGCAAAAGACAGTCGTTGTGTAGAGTAACATCGATGCTACTTGGTCTCAGTGTATCAAATCACAGCTTCGCCTTTCCATCCCCCGTATAGGTATGTGCCGTCTGCTCGACCTTTCTGTTTTTGGCCTCCCTCGAGGCATGGAACTTGACATGGCCATACTCCTTGTAACCCTTGTGTCCTAGGGAAAGAATTACGTACCGGTTGGCAAAATGGCGCGTGTGATGGTAGGCATCGTGCTTCTCAATACTCTCCCAGCCCACATACACAATGTAGCAGTTATGATGTCCATCGACAGATTCGACAACCTTGCCACCAGTCACACCGAGACAACCGTCGACATAGCGCACAATGTGCGTCCACAGCGGCCAGGCGCCAATGTGCCAGGCCTCGTCGGTCTCGATGTATACGGCGGTCCCGTTGAAGGGAGCTCCCTTGGCCAGGGCCTGGCTGTTGGGGGTGAACTCCTCGATGAATGCGTGGCGGGTGAAGGGCACGTCGCCGGGGACTACAAGCTTGCTGAAGATGGACTGCAGACGAGCGTGCTCGGGGGTCTTCTGAAAGTCCTGGTGCTGGGAGAGGTGGTCCCTTACTGCGAAGCTTGTGTCAGTGTATGATGGCCAAGATGGAGGGGGTTTGTTTTGGGCGACGACTCACCAACATGGAGCTGTACCTTGGACCAGTTCTCAGGGCTTCGTCCCCAGTACAGGCGACGAAAGCCCTGATAGCCCTCGAGGAGATCAAGGGCGGCTTCCCATTGTCGGCCGGCGTCCGACTTGGGGTCTTCGATGGGGGTTTCCTTGCTGATGGTCAGGTAGTTGATTTGCGTGGTGGGAATCGACATGTCGACGGTGGTTCTTCTAGCAGTGACGTCGAATATTCTCTACCTTCTAACATGAGCAGAGTGGGGATTCTACGATATGCCGGACCCAACATTTAGCAGAGCCCAATAAATACATAGCAAACATGATAGTCTATCCAAAGCCTCGGCATGCGACATGCAGAGTGTGGGGTAAGAGCGTGCAGACGTCAGACCCTGGGAGATGCTCATGTTCCTCATACGGAAGCGATGACAGATGGTTGGACCCCACGAAATGCTTACCACGTTGGGTCTTGTGCCTCGGGGGCGGAAACAAGGGGGGGGGGGCAACAGTGCGGGGAGAAAGCTATCGTTCAATGTGATGGGTATGCTCGGAGCTTCGGATCTTCGGAACTTCGGATCAGCTCTGGATATGATGCGCTCGTGGCTGGTATTGCCTATGTAAGTATATACACCAGGCGACTGCCTCGTCCTTCTCGCTGGAGTCGCTTGTCCAAGTCGTCTGACCGTCAAATCTGCCCGCCATGGCTCCTCCCGTTACCGACTTTGCTGTCAAGGAGAGGTACAGCTACCTAGAAGGGTTTGGAAACTACCACAGGTTTGTTGTACTCAGTCGCATGTCGCCATGAGTCCATGACCAGATACTTACACAACCACGGTATAGTTCAGAAGCCCTTCCTGGAGCCATCCCAGCCGTCAACAACACCCCCATCAAGCCAGCATATGGCCTACGCACAGAGCGCCTCAGCGGCACGTCCTTCATAGCGCCGCGCGACCTCAGCCTGCAGACCTTTATGTACCGCGTATCGTCGTCGCTGGAGCACCAGCTCTTTGAGCCGCTCGAGGAGATCACGCCCAGCAAGGCGCCCACGTTCCTGTCGCCCAACTCGCACATGTGGCCGCGTCTCCCCGTCGACAAGAACGCCGACTGGGTCTCGGCCCAGCGGCTGCTGGCAGGCAACGGTGACCCGGGAGCCAAGACGGGCCTGGGCATCTGGGCCTGGAGCGTCTCCCGGGACATGGAGCCCCGGACGGCCTTCTCATCCATTGACGGCGATCTGCTCATCATCCCCCAGGCCGGCGCTCTCGACATCCAGACCGAGCTAGGGAAGCTCCTAGTGAGGCAGAACGAGATCGCCGTCATCCCCCGCGGTGTGCGATACAGGGTCACGCTCCCTGCTGGGCCAGCCCGTGGCTTCTGCTGCGAGCTGTACCAGGGTCACTTCCGGCTCCCTGATCTCGGTCCTGTGGGCAGCACGGGTCTGGCCAACGTCCGCGACTTCCAGATCCCCGTGGCCTTCTTCGAGGGGCAGCTCAAGGACGGCGTCGCAGTCGCCAACGATGCCGGCATCGCACACACCATCGTGACGAGGCAGAACGGGCGTCTGTGGCACTGCAAGCAGCCTCACACGCCCTTCGACGTGGTCGCCTGGCACGGCACCAACTACCCGTACAAGTACGACCTGGCGCGCTTCTGCGTCATGGGCAACCTGCTCTTCGACGAGCACGACCCCTGCCTGTACACGGTGCTCACGGCGCCGGCCAGCGGCGAGCCGGGCAACGCCGTCGTCGACTTTGTCGTCATCCCGCCCCGGTGGATGGTCGCCGAGGGTACCTTCCGCCTGCCGTACTTCCACAGGAACACCATGTGCGAGTTCTTTGGGCCCATCATCAGCAGCCAGGACGAGCAGTATCCGTTCAACGGGGGCGCTAGCTTTAGGCCGTTTGGTGCGGGTCTGCACGGTAGCAACGTGACGCACGGTGAGACTTTTCTTTGACCAAAGCTCCTATACGTACGGAGTACACACCAATCGATTTCAGTACTGACCCACGGTGAACCCCGTTGTTAGGCCCTAGCGAGGAAGAGTTCCAGGCCACGCGAAACGCACCCGATGACCCGGAAAAGGTCGACGTCGGCGGCATCACTGTGTTTCTCCTCGAGACGGAGAAGCCCTTGTTCCTCAGCGACTGGGCGGCGGATCTGTCTCTCAAGGCGTCTGCCAGGGCGGCTGGCAAGGCAAAGGCCCAGGAGTCCAAATTGTAAGATGAGATATTCGTGAGGGTTTGTGGGAGCGAGAGGAGCGGATATGTAATTCAGCCATGATAACCAAGGTAGGCATAATTGACGGTGATGAGAGCAGTCGCGTTTGATGTGACCACTTCGCCAGTCAGCGCCAAGAAGACCATTGGCTCGCCTTGTCGTCTTAGTTCTGACTCCCAATTGAATCTGCGTATTAAATAGGTGGATGCAGGTCAGCAACGGCGACCGGTAAGCCGAGTCGGCGGATCCATGCTGACATGATGAGGTGATGAGCCTCATGAGGGTGTCGAGACAATGTCTTTACTCCCCCGCTCCTCCCCTCATGGTCCGTCTCCCATCCTCCCTCTGGTGCTCAATCCGTCATACACAAACCTCATCACGACGATTCACAATGGCCGCCCTACAGAAGCCAGTACCTGTTATCCTCTGCGGGAAGGGCGAGTTGATCGGCCGTCCCGTCATTGCCGGCCTCCAGCCTGAGTACGAAGGTGCGTCGTCTCCAACTCACGCTTGTATCCTCCAGGTCAACCAACCCTGCTCACGTATTCTCCGCAGTCGTCCAGTTCATCATGGGCACCGACGCCACCATCGCCGAGATCCCCACCATCCTCCGAGGCCAGACACCCTCCAGCCCCTCCAGCACCCTCGGCTCCGGCGACTACTCACGGCGGCCCGTGGCTGTCATCCTGGGCGGTGGCTACACCGACGTGTTCGATCAAGTCCACGAGGGCGTCGAGGCCGCCTTCTCGCCCGAGGGCCGATCCAGCGGCGTCGCGTGGCTGCGCTTCGACCCGGACAAGCCCATGCCTCCCCTGGGACCCGAGTACGCTGCCCAGGCGCTGCATAGGCTGAGGGACAAGCTGGAGGCGCTTGTGGCGGAGGGCAAGCTGGGGAATGGCGAGACGGCTGTGTACCAGTACTGATGGCGAGGGGCCATATTTGGGAGATGAAGAGAAATCTATTCGTCAATTCTTGAAATGCTGTGTGCGCGTGTGTTGAATGTGTACAAGCCGGCAGCTGAATGCCATCTCCGATGTCTATAGAGTTCTATACCTGTTGAAATGCCCCGTCATGAGCTGTCCCCTGTTCGTTGAGTTGATCGTCCCGATACGCCTGTTGAATGCATCGCCGCCATGAGGGTAAAAATAGTTGTGCTCAAATGACCTGTCCCAACGCCTGTTCATGCATGTCCGCTACTTCTCCGTTGACCTGAGCAGCGAGCTCAGCACGCTCGATTGCTTGGCCTCCATCTCGTGGAACTCGCCCTCGTCCGTCGACTGGATCGTCACGGCGCCTCCGGCTCCAACGCGCCACGTCTCGAACTCTGCAGCGTCGCCATTGACGCCGTTACGCTCCTCCTTCGTATCCTCTCCCCCTTGGTGATGACCTCCACGCATCGCGGTCCGGATCACGACGGAAAAGTCGCCCGCACCGCCAACGTCCATGTACCCCAGCACACCCGAGTATAATCCCCTAGGTCGCCTCTCAATGTCCCGGAGGATCTCGCAGGAGCGCTTCTTGGGCGCCCCCGTCATCGACCCTGGCGGCAGCGACGCCTTCAGCACGTGAAGCCCCCTCGGCTCGCCGGGTCCCGGGGCCGGCAGCTGTCCCTCGATGACCGAGACCAGCTGGTAGACCGTCTCGTACTCCTCCACGACCATGAGCTTGGACGTCCACGTCCTGTGCGCGCCGATGACGCCGCTGAGGTCGTGCCGGATGAGGTCTACGATCATGAGGTTCTCGGCGCGCTCCTTGGAGCTGCCCAGGATCTCGTGGGCGCGCTCGCGCGACATGTCAGGGCCCTTCTTGACGGTGCCCTTGATGGGGCGGAACTGGCACCGCCCGTCGCGCGTCCACCGGAGGAACCGCTCTGGGCTGCTGCCGACGACCACGACGCCCGACAGGCGGACGAATGCGCCGAACGGGGCAGGGTTATTCTGGCGGAGTCGCTTGTAGAGGGCCCACTCGTCCAGTGTGCTCTTCCCCCGGCTGCAGGGGATGGAGATTTCCGTCTCGTCCGTCAGGCATAGCTCGTACGAGTCGCCATTGGCGAGAAATTCCTGGCAGCGCAGAACTTTGCCCCTGTACTCTGCTTCTTTGGGGCGGGCGACTCGGGCAGTGGCAAGAGCCTTGTCAAGCTCGGCACGCTCCAGGTCTTCTGGCGATGGAGTCGTGAGCTGTTCAGCCTTCTCCCGCTGTGGTTGAGATGTTTTCGTTTGCCTCGATAGGTCATCCACGGTTCGCCCAGCACTCGACATCCATTCCTCGTCCCCTGGGAGCAGAGACTGGATGTATACTTGGGACTCTTGGTGATCGACAATGATACTCCGGTGAATAAAGGCAAAGTTGAGGTCGGGAACGCCGCCGGTTGCGCATGATGGATGGAGGTCCACGTCAATGGTCTCGAGTCCCGCCTCGTATGAAATGTAGCCCATGAAACCGCCCCAGAACGGGCTATCCTCCGGCACATGGGGAGCGGTATTCCCGTCCGTTCCAGCCGCGGTGAGATCCGCACTGGAAGCCGATGTACGGGATGGTGCCTGTGGGTCGTGGAGATCCAGGGCCTCTTGCAGAATAGGCCAGGCATCCTCGACAGAGTTGAGCTGCATTGTGGATACACGGCCGCTTCCAAGGCCGTAACGGAGAGTCTTATCGGCGACTCTATACGTGACCTTTATCGTTTTCCCAGGGACGACTAACCCAATAATACTGTACCGCCCTGAGGCGTGGCCCTGGGAGTCAAGCACGACCATGTCACCGGGGCTCTGGTCAAGAGCCTCAATGAGACGAGTGGGAGTGATATTAGAAGCCGGATGCCTTGTCCAGCGCAAAGTGACATCCTGGTCTCCAGCGATAGAACGGAGTTCCCCAGCTAGGTCCGATACGCCACGGCCATTCTCCTTAGCATTCTTGACTGCGTGGTCACCGCCGTCAGAGACATCCAGAGCCGACGGCGTCGGCAGCGAAGCCAGTCCAGGAGCCTCGAGGTATTCCCTCATGCCAGCCCTTCGCCCTCGCGAATACGGCCATCTCTGTGCGTGCGCCCACCAGTGTTCGAGTAGTGTCTCCCCCTCCTTTGATGTGCAGATGGATTCGGGGTGAAACTGCACCCCCCAGAACGGCTTCGTCTCGTGGCGCACGCCCATCAGGATGGGCCCATTGGTCTCGTCGTGAGTATCCCATGCCAGCGGGCGGAGGTTGGGGCAGGTTTCGGAGGGATCCCAGAAGACACCAGAGCCACAGCCAGACTCGCTGATGGTCGCCTGAAGAGAGTGATACTGCACCGCTCCAAACTCGCCGATGCCGGTGAAAATGTCAGTCCCCCTGTGAGTCACGAGGTTGACAGTGCCATGGCGTGCTCGCACGAGCTTCTTCACCTCTGCGCCTTCCGAGTAGCACAGTGACTGGAATCCCAGGCATATCCCCAGCACTGGCAGGATATGGCCCTCGTCGAGCTTCCAGAGCTTGTCGATAAAGCCGACATCGCTGGGGTTCGCGGGGTGGCCTGGCCCAGGTCCAACCACGACGGCGTCAAACTGGTCGATGACGGCGGCGAAATTGCGCTCGACATGCTGATCGTTGATATGAACAACAGTCACCTCTGCTTCGAGACACCTCTCCAAGAGGCCGACAATGTTGTTGGTGAATGAGTCGAAGGCGTCAATGAAGAGGATGCGGTGGCGCTGGGCCAGGTCAATGGCGAGAGAGCCCATGGCTCTGTATCTGAGAGCAAGGGATGGAGTGACGTGAAATATAATACCGCAAGGGTCCTCGATGAGATGAGGGAGATCCGCACGTCAATATGCGGGATGAGGTGGGAACAAGGGTCTGAATTCTCCGATCAGACAAGGTAGAAACATGGCGTGTCAGCAATGTCGTGAGAAAGTACAAATAATCCTTCCTCAAAGCCCCTTGTTTCATACGTCATTTTCGTTAGCGTAGGTCCTCAAGATACCTTGGGCCTTTGAAAGGAGCGGCCATACGGAGGGTATAGGATGTTGCATCGATGGCGGTTTTGAGAGTGGCGCTACGACAGCGATAATCATTGATATCGGCCCAGAGTTGGAAATTTTGCGGCGGCTTGAGTCGGGATTTGGGGGCGCTAATCCCATAGCGGACAGTGCTGGTGTGAAACTCTATTCTTGGGGTGTGTCGACAAATTAACACCAGGTGCATCACATGATTCATCCGGATTCGCCGCTATCATTGTGCCTCCAGCAGTTTCCCATCTCCTCACCACAGAACTTGTGCCACAGAACTCATGGCGGCAATGTGTGCCTGCATCAATGGCAAAAATGGAAGGCAGGGCGCCCGCTCCTTGTCTGTGCTGGCGATCAGACAGACAGACAGACACTGTCCATTGGCCCAGTCTCCCAATTGCCCCTTTCGAGTAGTATCTGATCGCTGGCCTGGGATAACACGTCGGGACAATCAATAATAGGTTTCATAACTTCCAGGGTTCCTCAGGGTTCCCCCCTTCCACTGCCTTAAATCTCCCGACTCTCCTAGTCTTGGTTCGAGTTGCGATATTCCGCAGGACTTGAGACTCTGGGCGTGCGAACTGTCCACCATCCAGCAACGTCCGACGCCACTCCTCGCGCACATGCTACCTATGAGAGTGCCTTACACCGGTGAGTCTCTGCAGACTGCTGGCTATAGAGTAATGATCCAGCCACCATCATGCCATACTGGCCGGTGAACCGCCGGTGTCATCAGCTGCGCAAAGTGGGAGGGCGTCCAGCTGCGCGACGTCCTCGCCGACGCGGGCCTCTCTGTGCAGCAGCAACAACCACGAGCGCAGCAGTGGGCCTGGATCGTCACATGTTGTCCATGTCGAGGGCTACGCCTAATTCGTGAGATCCAGCGCCTTGCAGCGGGGGGACGCGGGGCCAGTCCAGGCTGATGCAGCAAGATGCGGTACTCGACAGCGATCAGAAGGCATGGTGCTAGAAGCGGCGGAGGTACGAGGGCAGACTCCCTCCGGACACGACGGAGTTTTGGAGTCGGAGGAGGCGAGCCGGGAGGGTAAGGCGACATCGGTGGCTAATGCGACGGATGAAACGTATAATACCCAGCCAGAGCCCTATAGAAGCATATATAATATACGTGGGAACTTAGCGACGACATATCCTTGGGCACATGGCTGCTCAACCAACTAACCAACCATAGCCCCATCGTCTCCTCTTCGCAAGCCTTTAATCCGCAATTTTTGGTAGATAGACTACATAAACGGATCACTTTCTCCTACAGGACCTGCCTCTGCTGGTTCGGCTTCCCAGCCGCGAAATCGGCCACGTTCTGTAAAGTCGTGCCGGCTATACCCGCAAGAGCCTCTTCGGTGAAGAATGCCTGGTGACCAGTGACTAGCACATTAGGGAACGTGATCAGACGCTGGAATTTGTCATCCTTGACAATCATGGTGGACCGATCTCGGAAGAACAGTTTAGCTTCTTCCTCGTAAACATCAATTGCGCAGCCGCCCAGGGTGCCTTTCTCGAGAGCTTCGATGAGAGCTGACGTGTCGACGAGGCCACCACGGCTAGTGTTAACAAGGAGCATTCCTGGCTTGACCTTGGCCAGAGTGTCTGCGTTGATGATGTGATGCGTCTCCGAGTTTAGGGGGGCGTGCAGGCAGAGAACGTCGCTCTTGGAGAAAAGCTCGTCGTGATCGACGTATTTCACACCGAAGCCCTCGAGTTCCTTATTACGGATGATATCGCTCGCAATGACCTCACAGCCAAAGCCGAGTTTGAAGGCTTTGGCAACCAAGCTGCCGATCTTTCCGGTGCCCAGGACACCGATGGTCCTGCCATGGAGGTCGTGGCCAACGAGGCCATCGAGCGAGAAATTGTCCAACCGAACCCGTAGCCAGGCCTGGCAAATCTTGCGATCAAGAGCCAAGAGCTGTCCCACCGTAAACTCAGCGACCGAGTAAGGTGAATATGCCGGGACGCGGAGGACTGTTATGCCGAGTTTCGCAGCAGCTTGCCTGTTGACGTTGTTGAACCCAGCGCAGCGCAAGGCAACAAGCTTTGTCCCTCCCTTTGCAAGCTGGCTCAAAACAGCTTCGTCTACCACATCGTTGACAAAAACGCAAACTGCGTCGAACCCGTTTGCGAGAGCGGCTGTGTCCCGGTTGAGACCAGTGTCGTGGTAGACCAGGTCAAAGTTGAAGCCTGGCTGTTTGTTGGCTTGGCCAAGTGAAGCCTGGTCGTAGTGGTGTGTGCTAAAAACGATGACCTTCATGGTGCATGTATTCTTGCCTTGTGTTTCAAGTATGAAGATGAAAAAAGGCGTATGTTCCGAAAAGAATTATATAGCTTCTGCTCTTTGCTAGCTAAATAGGGCTTTCATGCTGTTATCCTATTACAGAATCAAAAAGATAATTACGGAGAAAGCGATGTTATCAGCCTGACGTACAATGTGAACATGTGTTGGGAGGCAGAATGGAAAATTGCAGACAGGGTTCGGAATGCGGCCGTAAGTATCTAGAACGGCCCATAGGACAAAGAGAGCAGACCAGCAGAAGCTTAATAGGGAGCTGTAACGCTGCTTATAAGATGAGCGGTCAGGGTGAGTTCATTTGCAAACTCAATGACCCACATGATCCTATACACAACGTACGATATGAAACTCCAAAGAGTATATATGAGTCTAACGCTGCTTGTGAATATGCCATGATTGTCCGTACTGGCAGACGATTTCATATAGAAGAGTGGACATACCCATAAGAGGCTGAAAAAAAGGGACTCGAAAGGTAAATATGGACGGCCTAAAGTAAATGTCAAATATGTGGTGGGTACACGTGTATAATACTGGATTTTTCAACACGCGATATAAACCTTAACGCAGTGTTATACGCAACCATGAAGATACCATTATAGTATAGATGATTTGATGTAGCAAAGCTGACGTCAAGTCCGAAGTGGTCTAATGAGGCATTTGTGAAGACAGAAGGAAACTCCAATGGTAACAATCGATATTTATGCCGCTCTCCTTGTACCATTCGATGCTCTGACTGAATATCCTCCGCATACATTTTCTTGCAATCTAGTTCTTCGTAATATCCGAAGACAACCCAGTTATTTATCGATCCTCCCTTGCAAGAGCAACCTCCAGTATGAACAAGCCAAAAGGACCTCCCCGCAAGGACCTCAAGGTATATGATCTCGGTTCCCATCCAAAGGACCTTCTTCTAATGATGGACTAGCCAGTGAAGATAGCAGTGATAGGTGCGGGCAACGTGGGCGCGACAACCGCCTATGGACTCCTCTTATCGGGCCTGGCGGCCGAGATTGTCCTGGTAGATGTGAACAAGGACAGGGCAGAAGGAGAGGAAATGGATCTGAGCCATGCTTCGCCTTTCTCACACAAGACTGAGATCCAGGTCGGGGACTATGCCGACTGTGCGGGCGCCTCCATTGTGATCATCGCAGCTGGAATCAACCAGAAACCGGGGCAGACTCGGATGGAACTGGTGAACGCGAACGTCGAGATTTTCAAGGAGATGATCCCTCAGATTGCGCATCACGCACCCGACTCCATTCTTGTGGTTGCGACAAATCCTGTTGACGTCCTCACCCACGTTACATGGAAGCTTTCAGGATTCCCGACCCATCGCGTGATAGGATCAGGGACAGCCTTGGATACCGCTCGCTTCCGTTACGAGATCGGGAAGCTTTACCAGGTGAACCCGGAAAACGTGCAGGCCGACATCATCGGCGAACATGGAGACACGGAGCTGCCCGTCTGGTCACTCGCCAGCATTTCCGGGATGCGTCTGCCGGATTTCTGTCGGCAGTCGGGGATGAAGTACGACGAGAGCGCCATGTTAGCGTGCTTCACGGAGACGAAGAATGCCGCATACAAGATCATCAATCGGAAGGGCTGGACAAACTACGGCGTGGCAACAGCACTGGTGCGCATCGTCGAGACTATCCTGCGAGACGAGGACACCTTGCTTCCGGTTTCCATGGTCGGGAACTTTGCGGGAGTCGAGGACGTGGCTCTAAGCGTGCCCTCCAAGGTCACTCGGCTCGGTGTATTCCACACGTTGACACTCCAGCTCAGTCCGGAAGAAAAGTCTGAGCTGCGAAAGTCTGCTGAGAGTATTAAGAAGGTGCTTGATTCTCTTAGCCTGAAAGGGGGGGAATAACTTTTTTACCTCGCGGCCAGAATACGTCATAGTAAATAAAGGCGTGAGCTGATTTATAGCTAAACCTCCATTTACTCGTAGATCGCAGACGTTAATCACACCCGTCAGACCGATGACGCGTATAAGGCTACAACGGTAGCGTATATGGTTGTGTGTCTGGAATATCTAATAGAGTTTACGGACGGTCTTCCACGAATACCCTTTGTTCAATATTGCCTATCCAGGGATAAGTAGGTAAGATGAGTTGCTGGGTAAAATTGGACCAAAAAGGAGAGATTAGGTTCAGAAGACACAAGCAAAAGATATAATAGAGTACTATAGAGTTTAAGCTAAGCAATAAAGTTCTAGTAGTATAGTAGTATAAAGGTATAGTGGCTCCTACGATTGAGGTCTATTGCGCCATTTCGGAAGATCGGAGTGGACTGGATTCATCCTGACGTCAAGCACGGGTTCGTTCAATATGCCGCTATTATGAGTTGTCTATCCATCATGCTGTTTTCACCAGAGAACAGGCTTCCATGGGTGCGTGGAGACCTATATAGACCAGACAGCACCCCAGATGGAGTGTGTTCTACCTCACTTCATTCCAAGTCGAACAACTGATCGGCCGCTACAGCCTCAGTCTTACGGACGACTTAACAGCATCCTATTCTTTTTCTTAGGAGGGGTGTATCGTATCGAACAATATGGCTACTTGGACTATTGGCAGCTACCTTGCCGAGAGGCTGGCACAAATTGGGATCGAACGTCACTTCATAGTCCCAGGAGACTATAACCTCGTTCTCCTTGATAAGCTGCAAAAGCACCCCAAGCTTCAGGAGATCGGTTGTACCAATGAGCTGAACTGTTCCTTCGCGGCCGAGGGATATGCGCGGGCCAAAGGAGTTGCCGCGGCCGTCGTGACCTTCAGCGTCGGTGCCTTCTCTGCTTTCAACGGCATCGGGGGCGCGTATGCGGAAAACCTCCCCGTCATCCTCGTCAGCGGGTCGCCAAACACGAACGACTCGGGCGCATTTCATCTTCTGCACCATACGCTGGGCACGCACAACTTCGAATACCAGCGCGAGATGGCCGAGAAGATCACCTGTGCCACAGTCGCCATCCGGCGGCCCGAGGATGCACCACGGCTGATCGACCACGCCATACGCAGTGCACTTCTTGCGCAGAAGCCGGCTTACATCGAGATCCCGACAAACCTCGCCAACTCGCCGTGCGCGCCCCCGGGCCCCATCAACGCCGTTGTGGCACCGGAACACAGCGATCCGGAGACGCTGGGGGCGGCCGTGAAGGCTGTGAAGCACTGGCTCGAGTCTAAGCAGAAACTGTCCTTCTTGGTCGGCCCCAAGACTCGCGCAGCTCGTGCCGAAGCGCCGCTCCTGGAACTCGCCAACGCTCTTGGCTGTGCGGTGGCAGTTATGCCCGGCGCCAAGAGCTTCTTCCCGGAAGACCACTCGCAGTTTATCGGTGTCTACTGGGGCGAGGCCAGCACCACGGGGGCTGATGCCATCGTCAACTGGTCAGACGGGATTATCGGTGTCGGCACAGTCTTCACCGACTACAGCACCGCGGGCTGGACGGCAGTACCCACGGCCGCGAATCTGCTGACGGCAGATATGGATCGTGTTAGTTTCGATGGCGTTGACTTCGGGCCCGTCAAGCTGGCAGAACTCTTGTCTGCCCTCGCCAAGGTGGTCAAACCCAACCGTTCAACCATGGTGGAATACGCCCGCATACGTCCCGATAACCCCGTCGTACCTGTAGAGGAGCCAAATCTCCCCATCACCCGCCACGAGATCTCTCGACAGATTCAGCACCTGCTCAAGCCCCAGTCGACTCTCTTTGCTGAGACTGGTGATGCGTGGTTCAATGGCATGCAGATGAAGTTACCCAAGGACACCCGATTTGAGATTGAGATGCAATGGGGTCACATTGGCTGGTCCGTCCCCGCCTCCTTCGGATATGCTGTCGGTGCACCAGACCGTCATGTAATTCTCATGGTTGGTGATGGGTCGTTCCAGATGACAGCACAAGAAGTATCGCAGATGGTTCGTCTCAAGGTTCCCATCGTCATTTTCCTCATGAACAACAGGGGCTACACCATTGAGGTGGAGATTCATGATGGTCTCTACAACCGGATCAAGAATTGGGACTATGCGGGCTTGGTGGAGATGTTCAATGCCGACGATGGTCATGCGAGGGGATGCAAGGCGGCCACTGGGCGGCAGCTCGAGCAAGCGATAGAACTTGCCAAGGCGAACAAGAAAGGGCCGACCTTGATCGAGTGCATGATTGATCAGGACGATTGCACCAAGGAGCTCATCACCTGGGGTCATCATGTAGCTGTGGCTAACGGCCGCCCACCACACAAATTTGACTAGAGGTGCATTGGATAGGAGAAAATGAGAAGAGTATTATCAACATCATAATCGAGGATTTAGTCCGGATCAAGGACTACCCGGCAAAAGGTATTCTAGATCAAGTAAAATCTTCCCAATGAGGTATGGGCCGCCACGAGGAGACCGCTTGAGGCTGAGTAGGTATGATGAGCATCACTGGGGACATATTCGAATTATTGACACTCGACAAGAGTGCCATGGCTTATTTATCTAACCTCTCCCCCTTTCATATCCAGAGAGATGGTAGTGTCGACTTGAGAAAGCCTTAGGAGGTCTCAGTGTAGGGTCATAGCGCTCATACCACCGAAACATAACCCAAACCATATACCAAAACGTCCCCCTTATTATTACAGTCTACTTAATGCGTAACATCTAGTAGGGCGAGGACGTGGCGCTGTAGAAGGCAGAGGCACCGGAAGCGTAGGCGCCAAGTGATTTCTCCCCCGTCAAGCTTTGAGTTATTGGTGCTAAGACTATTAGGCTACGGATACAAATCCTGATTTCTCCTTCCTTCAGCCCTTTGGCCCACGGTGGTAAGTAATAGTACACGCAAACCAGGAGAGCCCCGCAGGGCTGTCACACGTGTTTCCGACGGAAGGATTCATCCGCATGAAATGCAATGCAGGGGGGTGTTTTGACACATTGAAACTCTTCGGCCCAATGCTGATCCCTCCAGGGGTCTGTCTTTTGAAGCGCCCAGGGGCCTTTTGTCTCAACGCCGTCTTGGTTGAAACGCGGAGGTCAGGGTTCAGGATGGGTGGGTAGGGCTCATGGATTTAAGCATAATGTTTATTTTTTCCTCTCATTATACTAATCTATATGTGTGTGTATGTACGGCAAGTGCTCAGTATAAACATCCAAGATGGTTATGTACGTGTGAGAATGGTAGTAGTATATACGGCAATGCCTCCAGTATGAGCCATGAGGCCGAAGGGACGCCCATGCAGTGCCTCAGATCTCACTTCCTCAGGTCGAGGCCGCTTATCCCTGGTACAGAGCAGGTCCAGGCATGGGGTAGGTGGGCTCCTCCTCGTCGTTGTAGATATTGTAGAAGATACCGGGATCCTCCTCGTGGTACAGGTCCATGCCCAGGGTGCCCTCGGGCTTGTCGGAGCCACTTCCGGTGACCTCGAGGTTGATGCACTGGGGGTACATCTGGGTTTGGCTGCAGGAGCATTGTCAGTTTGTCGTTTCACGGCATAAATCGGGCAATGACTAGTGATTCTTGCGTACCCCTTCTTGTGGCCCTCGTGCAGGGCAATCTGCTCGTGGCGCAGGACGTACTGCCCGGGGGCAATGTTCTCAGGGATCTTGACCTTCCAGGCGGAGTCTAAGATACCATGTCAGTCCACAGATCCTTCTTTCACGTAACAAAGAGGGAAGGGGCTCCACGAAGCTAGAGAGGCGGTATTATCACATACCCTCGTCAATGAACTTGTCCGAGGCCCAGTAACCAGGCTCGCCCTCGCCCTCGCCGAGCTCAATCTGGCCCATCTCGGCAATCTTGAAGAAGCGCAGGTGGAGCTTGTCCACGGTGGTGCAGTCACCACCGCAGCTGGCCATGTAGTCGATGACGGGGCCGTGGTGAGAGCCGGGCCACTCGGTCCACTGGAGGGTGATCTCAGAACCAGCAGCGACCTTTGCGACCTTGGGGGCGTTGGTGCTGTTGATGTGGCAGATGACGTCCTCGGTCTGCAGGGCCGACGAGGGCACGAAGCCCGTGTCAGTGGCCCAGTTCTGCCAGCCGATCGAGTCCTGCTCGGGCTCCCAGGGGGCGTCGGTGGGATTGTAGCCTCGGTACGACTCGCCGTCGATGATGATCTCATCGACGTAGCCATGGGCAGAGACGGAGGCGACGACGCCGGCCACAGCGGCGAGGACGGAGGTCTTAGAAGGCATCTTGAGCACTAGTATTTTGGTATGGGAATAAGGTGTAAGTAAGAGTGTGTTAAAGGGAATGGATCGGCAGCGAGTTGAAATAAACTATTCTCGAGGTGTGACACCCTCCCTTTTATACCGTGAAGTCTGGGGACAAAGGATGTTGCACGGTCCCCCACAAGGATTAACCCACGTGCATGTAGACTCTCTAGGCGTTCTCCCCAGGAGGTATCGAGATGTCAAGAAACGCCAATTGCCATCCCTACAAGAGTCGTTGATTGGCCTCGGAGCAGGCCTGAACCGGCAGATGTCTTGGGGGCCACAATACGAGGTTTCAACCTAAAACCAACCGCCCATAAGGAGTAAGACGAGCGACAACGCCCGCCAACTATCTCGAGGGATTCAGAACCATGCTGCCAACGGCCTATGTGAGGTGCTTGGCGCATACCAAGGCCCTACAGCAGTCGGGCTCCCCGGCGAGGACCAGCATACTACGCGCATACAATGATACAATTACAATCCTCCTGCACTAGCTGCTGCTCTGGACTCCCGGCTCCATTAGTACATGTTGACAGGCCCTGTAATTCGTTTCGCTGTCAACTTTAAATTCACGTACTACCTACCTACTAGGTAGTAATTACAATCCCTCCTCCCTAGTCGGCCCCATAATCCCCATAATGACAGGCCGGCTCTTAGCCTTCCCCCGTTTTCACCTTCTACATTGGGCAAGGAGGATTGGACGCATTTGCGGGAGAGCCTATGTACTATGTACAGAGTAGCATTGGGAGGGCCCAGACGTAGGACCAACACGGTAGTCCGTCTCCCAAGCACATAGGATTCCTAGCGCTTAAGGGCATCGTCGTTTATTTTAGCATGCGCCGCAACCTCCCTTGGCAGCAGCGACGACTGGTTGGTGGCCTCGTACAGGAACGGGACCCTCACGAGAGGCCTCATGCGAGGCCTCACGCGCGGCCTCAATGAGAATTTCACATGCGGGCAAGGCGGAGGGCCCAATTCCCCATGGCAGCTGTTAGCCCGTTAGGCGCGTTTCTCCCAATGCGATGCAAGCAAGACACGTAGGCCAAGAAATAAGCATGCGCCAATGCCGGGGCGCGCGAAACACGGAGGCTGTAGTCAACTGAAACGGCCTGCATCCTGCGATGGTGTTCGTACGAGGACAATCGTGTCTGCAAGTCTCTCCCCCAAGACTTCTCCGCGTTCGACGGGGCATGAAAGCGCCCGGCCACGCGTCGATCGAGGAACATCGATCCCAGAGGGGTCTGGGGTAAAAAAATAAAAAAATAAAAAAAACATGGAGATCCGGCAGTGGCAGTCGGGAGATCGACAGGCTGTGCTACGAGTGCTGGCTGTTGACTGCTCAGGCGCTGTGCCTCGAATTCGCGCCCTGAGCATCAGTGCACTACTCGATGGAATGCCATTCATACATGACTATTTACAGAAGAGTAAAAATAACCATAGATCATCCAATGCTACGGGCACGGCATCATCAGTAAAGTAAGCCCAAAGTACAACAATCGGTTTGCACGCCCCAAGGTAAGCAACGAAATCCAGAGTGTGAGGAAAGTTGGACAATAAGAGGTGCCAAAGGCCCCTACGGAGTCGTAGTAATAGTTAACATCGCTACTTAGCACTACCTAGTGACCCGTACAGCTACATGGTCAGGGTTTATTATTGCCATGCAGTATATTAAGGTTAAGGTAGTAAGTAGTATGTATTCTAGCGTCCCCCCCTCATGCAGCCGCATCCTGACGATTCCACGTAACTTCTTGAACCGGCAACAGTCATGTCATGAGGCATTTACCGTATATTTGTATCATAAGAGAGAATTCTACCACTAATAAGAACTACAATCCGCATATCTTGCAATTAATAAGATACGCCATCCTCTTTGGTTATTTCTACTATAGTGTCGGGTGGCCGAGGCGGAATCCGCCTGGTGTCCACTTAGATCTATGGCTGTGGTATGAATAACTAGGTGAGCAGATGTGGGAGGACATGGCTAATACACGGAGCCCCCGGTTTATATGAAGAAACTGGTCTAATGTAATGTCCTGGCGAACCAGCGATATTCAGTGGCCAGACTAATTTAATATTACCAGTGTGCCGCGACTAACGGAACCGATACAATTGCATGTCGTAGAGGGGCATCGAAGGTCATCATGCTAGACGTTGAATGGGAGTTGATAATTGGACAATCGTTTGATTTGCATTTCCAAGCCAATAGCCGTCAATGCCCTAGAGGGCGGGCTTCTGATACAAAGTACGTGGTCTGGATGCAAAGAGCCTCATCACCAGGTGATGATGGTCAGTGACTCTCCAATTCGGCGAGAAACCAAGAGCGCGGCGGGCGGGGCCCCACAATACCATCTGTTCACTACCTTATGTAATCACGCAGCTTGGACGTTCCAATGGTCAGCAAAACACTCACCTCGGGGTCTCGCAATCAATCACGACGACCTCTGCCATCCCCACGACGACGCACACGGGCGCAGATCAGCCTCCAGCACCCCGGATCTGCGCAGCGACGACCACGGACCGCATTCTCAACCCCAATTGACCGACCTCGACCGCCCGCGCATCCCCGCGAGACCGACCGCCCACCATGGCTCAGGACATGCCCCCCAAGGGCGGCTACGGCCCCGTCCAGTACAAGGTGCGTCACCGAGGCCGAGGGGGAGAATCACTCCTTCCAAGGAGGCTGGGATTGGGGTGGTCAGAGTAACGAGGGGGGCTAAAACATTCGCAGCGCAACCTCCCCGCCAAGGGCTTCCGTCCCGGCGTTCTACTACTCGGAATGGGCGGCATCATGGCCTACGGCTGGTACAAGCTCATCGTCGGCATGCGCGAGATGAAGTACGTCTACACTCCCCAAGCTGCACACCCCGAAATAGATATTCATCGATCGATTCCCGAACCGCGTCCATCCACATTCACGGACCAGGGCGGGCCGGCATCCCAATGGGTCCATCCCCCGTGGATGGGTGCATTACTTCGAAGTATGAACCGCCTGCTAACCCATTCTGCCAACAGGGAGCTCGGCCGCGAAAAGATGTGGTCACGCATTTACCTCACCCCTCTCCTCCAGGCCGAGGAGGACCGCGATCAGGTTCGACGGTACTGGGCCGACCAGGCGCGCGAGAAGGAGCTGCTAGGCGAGAACCTCAAGGTCTACAACTCGGACAGGTATGTTCTTCTGCTTCCCTCACCTCTCTCCCCAGGGGGGATCTGGTAGATGGGAAGGGCCCAGTTCTAACATTCTCTGGCAGGTTTGTGAGGCCGACGTACGCGGTGGCGCCCCAGGCGACCAAGGAATAGAAGGGAACAGGCGATGGGCGTGTTGTGTACATATAAGACAAACCTCGTTTTTCTTGAGTCAACAAGAGAATTGCATTGAATTACACTGCGGGTGTTGTCTAAACAAGTGATGGAGAATGATGGTGTCCAACCAAGTTTCCATAAAACAGCTGGACCTAACGAACAAACGGAATCCCCCACGGGCCCTCGATACCAACGTTCCTCGGTCCGGTTATCCTGTCTTCTGATTAACCCATCATTAAATTATACTGCCCGCCCCAGTTGCGCCCTACCAGTCACTTCGGAGAGCGCCGAACTATGTCTCCCACCCACATAAACTTCTCCTGTCCCTGGCCATGGTTCCTAGGCCAGATTCACCCCTCATTTCTCCCAGATCATCCTAGTCCCCGATGGACTTGGGCTCTAGTGGAGAGGACGCTGAGGCCGTATTAGCATATCGTTGCAAAAGGCTGACACCAGCTTGAACTTCATCGCCTCTGATTCACAAGTGGAGGTACGCGGATCATCACAATGTTGAGACTTGCCAGTGGTATTTAGTAGCACGTGTTCACTGTTAAGTACCTGTATCTTTATTGAACGTCGGACCCATCACCCCCATGCCCTTCCAGCGAAAGAATTATGGTGCTTGTGAATACTGGAGGCAAGAAACAAAAGCAGAGAAAACTCCCCGGTCGCTGATACATCATCTAGAAACACACGACGCCGGCCGCCAAGCCATCCCGTCCCTGCCTATTTACCCGCGAACATCAATCAACCAACTATGAGAACATAGAGCAAGTAGAGGCTCCTAGTCGCTGCCAACCGTCTCCAAAAACTCCAGGCCCCGATCATCCGCCATCAGTCCCCGGCCGCCTCGAGCTCAGCCAACAGATCCCTCTCCAGCTCGTCCTCCTCGTCGAGCTCCCCGCCTTCTTCCGGCTGCTGTGACTCGTCGCCCGTCGTTGGGCCCGGTGTCGGGAGGCTACTGCCCTCATCACCTTCGTCGTCCCCATTCGTCGTGAAGGCGGACCGCAGACCTGAAGCACCCCGGTTACGCGCCACACGCTGCTTCTTAGCCAGCACGCTCTCCCCCTCCGGTTCTTCTTCTGCGTCATCGGTGGAGGCCTTGCGCTTCGTGCCCTGTTTAACCGAGCTCTTGTCCGACTCGCTCCCTTCTGACTCGCTGCCGCTCCCCGACGTTGACGATTTGCTCTCATCGTCGTCTTCGCTGTCCAGGTCATCATCCGAGTCCATGCCCAGCAGTTCCTGGATCTCGTGGTCATCCGCCTCCTCCCAGTCCATGTTATCAAGGCCCTTGATGGCAGCGTCATCGTCATCCTCCGACGGCTCCTCGGTCGTGTCGCCGCCGCGCTCGCGATCTGCGCTAGCCACACTGATGTAGTAGGGGCTCTCGTCCAGCCGCCGCCATTGGCTGAGGCAGTCCTGCAGCCAGTTCTGGTTGACGATGCGGATGCTGGGAATCTTGGCAGCCTGTTGCACCTTTTTCGTGCGCGGCCGCGACGATGCAACAACCAGATGCGTCACTCGTTTAGATATAATGTCGAGGACCTGCGCGCCGAAGCTCTGTGCCTGCATCCCGATGTCCGACTCCTCCACATTGACCCCCAGAGGCACCAGCCCAGACAAGACGATGACCAGCCCTTCCAACACACTGGACTTGATGTCATCTAGGATATCTCCCACGTCCGGCACCAATGACAAATCTACGGCCTCTTCAACGGACGTACGTCGAAGTGCTCCATTCCCAGGTCTGTGCCTTGGATCCCCTTTCCTGCGTTCACGCCTCCTCCGATCATATGTTTCGTAAAAGGCGCTGTGCAGGTCAGTCAGGTGGTCTTGGAGGGTAATGAGCTCCTCGTCGTCGTCGCTGAGGAGGTTCCGGTGGTGCCCTGGTGACGACCCTCCTGTCTCCGACTCCTGTGTCTCTTCTTCCTTGTCCAGTTCCTCCTGCATATGCTGCAGTGGGCGGTCGTGCAGTTGCTTCTCCAGAGTCTTCTCCTGCTCTTCGGCTTGGACCCTAAGGCTAGCCTCGTCATCACCACTACTCATCCGTACCAGCTCATCCAGAGGTGACGCCTTACTTGCCGCCTCTGATGAGGCCTCCGGAGCAGCTTTCTTAGATTCCGCCTCCGATGTATCCGGTGGTGTCGTGCCGTTCGTTTTTGGTGCAGCTGGCAGGATATCCGTCCTCTTAGGCAGGAAGCTCGAATTGATATCGCCAATGCCCTTGAAGAAATCGTATGGGGAGACCTTGATGAGATTCGGGCGGTTCATCGGCCAAACATCCGCACGGTCATCGATGATGACGACCATGTTGGTGCTGACTGGAAATAAACGTTGTAAAGTCTTGGCAGTGATACTACCATTCTCGTCGCGGCTGATGACGCGGTTGCCAAATAGCTTTCGATCCGGATCGACAATACGTGCGATATTTTGTGCGTAGGCACGGGTGCCCATAGTATACACATGCAGCTCGTACATATTGCTGACTTCTTCGAGGAACTCCCGCAGACCAGGGCGCAATTTGATATAGTAAGTACAGCCACTAGTGATGCCACGGGGTCCGTCATCGCTCAGCTGGAAAGACTTGACGTCCTTGACAGCGTCATGGTTGGGGTTGTTGGGGTCGCTCTGCCACTCGCCAACAGTGGGATCGATACAGGCGTGGATAATGGTCTGGTCAAGATCGACGACGAGGCTCAGCTTGCGGTTCTTAAGAAGACGCTTCTGTGATTCGTGCTCGGCCCTCGTAGCGACACTCTCACTGACCATAAGCCCTATCTGGTCATGTGTCATGTTAATATTGGCGCGGTCCATGTCGCGTTCCTCGCTCGCCCAGTTAATCTCAGTCATGTCAGCGCCACACAAGCTGCACAGGCCTGAAATCTGGACTTCGTGGCCGCACGCCTCCTCAACGGTCATGCATGGCACGTCGGCGCTGATGACCATGCCCTCCCTGATGCGCCATTCCTTGAGGGTGCCCTCGGCGGGGCTGTCGTACTCGGTGTAGGTGGTCTCGTCGACCCACTCATCATCGCTGATGCGCCGGCGCCAGGAGAACTTGTACTCTATGATGTTCTCCTGCTTCTTAATGGTGTCGCCGGGGGACTTGAGCAGCTTGGTGACGGTGATGGGGTAGTGGAGGCGCGTGCCTAAATGGAAAACCTTGTCGTACATGGTGGCGGCTGTCTGCCAACGCTCTCTCTCTCTCTCTCCCTCTGTAGAGTAACAGTCAGCTAGGCGTCGCAGCGGCGCACTGATGGCTGATGGGGATGCACCTAAAGAGCTTCCCCAGTCACAATCCGTCTCGTCGAACTTGGAGCTCTAGCCAAGCCGCCCATGGCCTCGCTGCAAAGCGCGCAGACGAGGGCAAACCGCAGATAAATGTCGCAGAGGACTAATGCAATCAAATCGACAGACAAATCTCTAGAGTTTTGAAGCCTGGCGCGATGAATTGGTGGTGCTGGGCTTCGGAAGTGTCGTAGATTCCGGGAGCTGGGAAGAGCTTCGAGCTGGGCCCGGAGTGCAGTGTGCACCACCTCGATTTGTTGGTGGAGCTACAAGCGGCGGCGGCGGTGCGGTGTCCAGGCGTTCGCCGGCGGGACGCCAGGTCACGTGAATTGGAGAAGACAATGGGAGAGCCTGTCGGAGTCGCCGGAACGTTGCTCCGGGTCTTGGCCCCTAACTGGATCCTTCGGGTGGGATCAGTGTCGGACAACCTGGAGCTGGTGGTAAGAACCGATAGAAAATGGAATATAAAAATTAGGATAAAAAAGTGAAAAGGTTCAGTGTCGAAGATGCGCTTGATAATGTCTTTGAAGCAGGGACATGCACCTCAATGCATTCGATCTCAGTTATTTAAACTCAGCGCTCGCCCACGTCCCTCTGAGTTTCGAGGCGGGCACCCCCGCCCTTTTGTACTTTTCGGACGCAAACGCCGGATATCCCTGCTGCAGCCCACGGTACCTGGTCCACCCACCAAACAACACTGGGGGGCGAGGTACCCATTGTTGGAGTTACCCCGGCCGGGTGGTAACATGCTGGACAACGTCGACCTTGGACTCTATCTCAACGCATAGGCGTTTATTTGGCTTTGCCCGCGCCATTGTCGTCGGTAAGGGGGAGCGATTATGTGCTCTTGCGTGCGTCTTTGTGTGGTTATGCAGCCGCCCTTGTTTTCCCGCCCAAGTATTTCAAAGGCACGGGACAACGTTTCCAGCCGTTTTCTTATCCCTGTGGCGGGATGTAGATGCCCTCCCCCCCCCGACGCAATGATGACGAGTCACCTACCCTGAAGCTTAAACACAATTTGTTCGCAACCACGTTGTTTTGAAGTAGACAATGACCTAGATCAATAACAAGGACTTACAATACTAGTCTGTAACCAGTTTATAATGTTCGCGCGTTTGCCAACCGAACAAGCCGCTATTTTGATCAAAACACTATCACTGGGGGTATGAACTAGGCAATGAGGATCCAACTACAGCTACAATCCCCTACGGTCGCCTACTTAGATTTCTTACAATTAACCTGATGATTAGGGCTAGTGCCGAAACCAGGCCTAGATTATTTCATCTAGTCCCAGTGATGTCCAGAGAAAAGTTTTCCACGTGCGCCTATAGTACAAACACACTCGTGGCGCTTCGACGTTCAACGGTCGTCACTACAAACGTCTCTAGTTCATCAATTATAGTAAACAAAAACACGTGCAACCGGCCGTGTCCCATATGCCCGCTTCGAAGCCCAATACACCCCGTATATACATTGCCCATGTCATCTATCCATGTACACACCCTCAAGCAGCCGCCTGCACCATCTTGAAGCCTTCGGACACAATTTTGGCAATGTCCTCGTTCTTGTGAGGCAACAGACCCAGCGCAAACGCAACGTCGTTCCACTGTCGCTCCGTCTCGCAACGTCCCAGTCGTGCTGCCAGCTTCTCGGCCAGCTGCTTGGCGTGTTTGTCCTGTCATGGTGAGTCTCCTATACCGATACAATGGTGAAAAACAAGGGGTGCTCACCTTCTCCACAAAGCCGAGCAGGAACCGCACGATCCGTCGGAAGTTCTCCTCCTCCATCTGCCCGCCGCTGAGCAATCCAAACATGTCGACAAAGTGGTTGTACACGGCATTGTCCTTAGTGCTGAGCTCCGTGAAGAACATCCGGGCCAGGTCCGCAATGCGCCGGTCTTCATCCTCAAGACACTTGGCCATCTCGCCGAGCTGACCCTTGACCTTGACCTGTCCGGCCAGAATCAGGAACGTTAGCGTCATGAGACACGTCCGCTTCACGGACGCGTCCGAGTCTGCCAGACGTCGGTACAGGAAGTCCGTATTCTCATCAATTAGGTGGTTGAAGCTGACCGCCATATCGCCCAGCGCAATCACCGCGTTGGAGCGGACAATGGCGTCTGGCGAACGTTCCATAATGGTGATGAGTAAAGGCAGATTCGTCTCGCAGTACTCGGCCGAGACACACATGAGCTTTGCTAGGCACAACGTGGCTGCGCCCTGCAGCCCTTTGTCGGCGTATGTCGTGTTATTGGCACAGATCTCGGACACGAGTGGCCCAAACAATCTTAGAAGCGAGTTAGGCCCATAGAGGAGCTCCCTCTCGCGAATGTGTGTCATGGCCTCGGTAAAGTCGTCCTCGGTGGTACCGCCGATGAGATCCAGCTCGTCTGCTTCCTCCTTTTCCTTGTCATCCTTGTTGGAGGTTGATGCGAGCTTCTCCTTCTCCTGCTTCCGTCTCTTGAAGTCTAGCTCGCAAAGCTCCAAGTGGACGATTTGCTTGATCGCGACATGGCCCACAATAAAGAGCAGCTGGGACAAGCTAATTGCGTTTTCGCGATTCTTGGGCTTGTCGAGCTGGCTTCCGAGTTGCGTCATGGTGGGGTCCGAGAGGTGAGGGTCGATGGTCTGGGTAAGCTGCTGGGTGAGCTGCATCGTCTCGTCGCGTGAGGTAGGACGAGATTGAGGCTGGCCAAAGACGTTTTTCGTTTTGCGTCGGATCATCTGCGAACATAGGGTGTCTGGGTGCTTTGCTACGGCGTAGATGGCGCTGATGGCCTGCTCTGCCAGGCCGTACCACTCTTTGCTGTCTGATTGGACTTCAGTGATAGCGGCTAGCCGCGTGCAGACGGCGTGGTCGTTGGGTAGACGCGAAAACTTGACGGGCGACTCCTTGCCCTGGCGACCTGTCGGATTGATCCTCCTGAGAGCAATGCACGTGTACTTGGCTAGCTGCAAATCGTTGCGACCGTGAGCAGCAAGACCTGTACGCAGCATCGTCTCAATCTCGCCCACGACGATCTCGGGGTTGGCTGTAGCAAGCATGCCCAGGATGATGATGGCACCTCGCCGCTGTGTCCGCGATATTTCCTGCTTCTGCACGCCGTACACCTGCCAGAGCTTGGTAACGACAACCTCGGGGATCATGCCGCCCTTCATCATGGTGGCGAGCAGCTGTTCCAGTGAAGTCAGCTCCGCAGGAGTTGCGCCAAAAGTCAAGCTGATCATGTTGCGCGCGATGTAGTTAGCGGCGTCGTTAGGACTGAATGTATCAGGGGCCTCAAAGAAGAGGCGCTTGTAGCAGTCAATCAGGTGTGTCTGCACACCCTTGCCCTCGTCGCTGTTGCCCTTGGTCCAGATCAACCGCAGCATGCGCCGGATACCGACCTTGTTCTGCTCAATATCGTAGGCATCACCAACCTCGAAATAGTCGATGGCCTCAATAACCTCGCTCTTGTTTCGGGCTCCAAGCAGCTGGCAGATGGTGCCAGTCGCGTCGTGCAGAACATCGATAAACCGGAGCGCCTCGCTATAATACCTCCTGGTAAGGGTGAGCTTCTCGATGGCCTCACTTGTAGCAGCTTCCTCTTGAGCTTTCTGGATGGCGGTAGCCTTCTCCTCGTCCGTCATCGCCTTGGGCTTCTCGGGTGACCCGATCTGAGTGGCTTCATCAACGAGACCGCCGTCTACCTCCGTGTTCTCCGCACCAAATCCGGGCACGCCCGGCGGTGGTTTCAGGGCGTTCAGCTCTTCCTCCACTTTATCGTACCGACTCTGCCATTCCTTCTTGGACAACTGGGCTCCGTGCATGACGGTGAAAGGGTGAGTCTTGATAAGGGTGCCCAGAAGCTTGATGGCGTTGCGACGGACGTTGCTGCTCTTGTCCTCAAGACTCCGGCACGCCAGTTCGGCTGCCTTCTGTCGGCGCTTAGGAAACTTTTGCTCCAGCTCACAGAGCTTCATATAAACCTGAAGAACCCTGCAGCGGCAGTAGGGGTTGATGTCGAGGAAGCGTTCCTCAAGAACGTCAAAGAAAGCATTGAGCTGTGTCTTGTGGTTCTCGTTACGCTCATCCTGTTTTGTCAGGTGTGAGATCATGTTCCCGCACACTTCGATGAGAGCGCAGCGGAGGGTGTAGGACTGAGTTGGTGAGCTTTAGAATATATCAAGATCTTGGGACTGGACTCACCTCGCTATCTAATTGCTTTGCTAGCATCGTCATCTGTTTGATGACTAGCCTTGGAGTCAACTCGGAGAGTTTGGTGATGAATGACGACACCGACTTGGGGCCTCTGGTATCGTTTGAGTTGAATTCCTTGTTGCTGATCTCGCGCAGGACCTCGTCGGTAAGCTGCGGGTAGTCATATGTTTCGGCCAGAATGTGCAGAAACTCGGCCATGGGCTCCGACAGGTGCTCAAAGTAGGTGAGGTTCTGGATAACGTTGATTTGCGCCGCTGCACATGTCAGTTACGCCATCGCCTCCATATATTGGGCTCACTTACCATATCCATGCCCGTGATGCTTCACAGCGACGCACAGCACCTTGAAACAGTGCATCCTGATGGGTGTGCTTTTGGATCTTTGCTCGCTCTCAAGGATCATGTACACCGGCCGGGTCAGGAGGCCAATGAAGGTATCTCTCTCGCTTGTGGTCAAAAAGATCTTGGATAGCTTCAATCTCATGACCTTGCACATGATCTCGAGGGCGGCCTGGAGTTGCGTCGTCGAGTCCCACGTACCCTCCTTGGAAGCGCCCTTCTTGGGCTTGCCTCGGCCTCTCGCAACGGGAGCAACGGAGGACTTTTCGGCTGCCTTTGTCTCCACTGCCGCAATCGTCCATTGTAATAGAAATCCGTAGATTTCAAGAAGCTGTTTGTGGTGCGGAAGGGTGTCTTCGTCGTCGGGAGAGTCGATGTCACCATGTATGGCGTCTGCTTCGGCGCTGAAACCGCTCATGACCAGGTCAAAGACCTTGCTGAGGGCATGCGTTGGAAGATATGAGGTGTACCTGTGTTAAGCCTGTGAGGATGTGTTTTTGGATGCAGAAGGAGAAGTAAATAAGAGAGGATGTTCTTACTTTAGCAGAAACTGTAGAGAGTCTATATTCACAGCACGCATGATGGCGTCTGGGTTGTCTGCGACAGCATCCACGATGGGGTTGAGCACCCCGTTCACGACGGGGTTGGTGAGCAACTCAGGTTCATTTTCACACTCGAAAAGGGCACTGTCAGCCTCTGGCGTCGGGATCGCCGTCGGGTCGGACATGTAGTCCTTGAGCGCATCGTTGATGTCGAAATTGATGGTCGCCATGGTGGGCGCATTCGTCGCCGCGTGGGCGGAGAAGTTGGAGCCGGTTCGTTGTCGTATGCGCCGGGTATTGAAATCTGCGAGGTTAGTATTTGCGGCCGGCCGCAGCTGATTTCCGTTGACCGCTAGCTGTGAGGGGGCGTCGCGATGCGGCGATGGTGATTGTGGTTGTGGACTTGTGATATGGTGATTTGGGCGCAGAGCCCCAGCAACGGCTGTTTTTGTTTTGTTTGACGCGCCTGATGCCCCGCCATTGACCTGCCACCACCAACCGTCGCGTCACTCCAGGGCTCAGCTCCACTAGCAAAGGCCCTCACATCCCTGCACCCACGGGCCACGAGTGATGCTTAATGAAAGAAGAACTTATGCTTTCTCGACAACTGCCTGTTCGTTACGACTTTCTGCTCCACTGAATGGCCCTGAATTGAAGCGTTTACACTTTGATTTCCCGATACGACAGAGCTATTCCTGCGCAATTTCGAACCAAAATATTCTCCCAACTCCACTCTGCAATTGCGGGCCATGGCTGCCGGAACAGTAGCCAACCGACCCTTTACCATCCACGAAGATGTGCGAACCGAGGAGACGGAGGTGGTGGACGAGGAGAATACGCTAGTTGTGGACGATGATGAGTTTGGAATTGCCACGGAGGAGATCCAAGGTGACATTGACGATGAACCGGACCAGGAGCCGGAGCCGGAGGAGGAAGAAGACGACGAGGAAGACGAGGAGGGGTATGATAGCTCCGACGACGAGCAGGTCGACCGAAGTGTAATGGCCGACATGAACCGACTGGAAGAGGATTTTCCGAGCTTTGCAAAGAAGTACCGCTTAATCAAACGTATAGGCGAAGGTGGATTGGAATCCTATCCCTGCGGCTTCCTAGCAACAACTAACCAATTCGCCCATAGGAACTTTCTCAACCGTCTATAAGGCCGAGGACAAGCTCTACGACTATTACAATAATGACTGGAAAGACCAGATTGAGGCGACCAAGTGGACTCCTCCACCTGTCCGTCGACATCAGAACCCCCATCGCTCCCCTCGTCGCCTTCACCGCTATGTCGCCATTAAGAAGATCTACGTAACCTCGTCACCTTCCCGCATATTCAATGAGCTCGACCTGCTCAACGACCTACGCAACTGCCCAGCCGTCTGCCCCCTCATCACCGCCTTCCGCCACACTGATCAGGTCATCGCCATCCTACCGTACTTTCGTCACAGTGATTTCAGGAGCTACTTCAGGGATATGACCATCCCGGACATTGCCATCTACCTGCGCTCTCTGTTCACGGCGCTTAAGAGCTGCCATGCCCGCCACATCCTTCACCGCGACATCAAGCCTACCAACTTCCTCTACGATCCCGCCACGCAGCATGGTGTTCTTGTCGACTTCGGCCTTGCCGAGCGGGAGGGTACGGAGACGAAGCCCTGCCTCTGCCATGAGGTCCGCGAGACGCGCCGTGCTCGCCAGGTGAACTCGGTATGGGCTCAGACGGCCAATGGCCAGAACCAGCCTGGCCATCCGAAGAACGACACGAGGCCGTCCAAGCGTGCCAACCGTGCCGGAACCAGGGGTTTCCGCGCTCCTGAGGTGCTCTTCAAGTGCACCGAGCAGACGACTGCCATCGATATCTGGTCCGTTGGCGTCATCCTGCTGACCATCCTCTCGAAGCGCTTCCCCTTCTTCAACTCAGCGGACGACGTCGAGGCCATGATCGAGATCGCCACCATCTTTGGCTCCAAGAGGATGAAGGGCGCCGGGTTGCTGCATGGGTGTGTCTTCGAGACGAGTATCCCCACTGTTGGCACCCAGGGGTTCAGCCTCGAGAAGATCATCCTCTGGAGCACTTGCCGCAACGAGGACAAGCCTCTCACTGCCGAGGAGAAACTGGCTGTTCGCTTCCTGGAGCGATGCATGGAACTGGACCCGAGCCGGCGCATCACGGCCGAGGAGGCGCTGGAGCATGAGTTCCTGAGGATCGATGATCCATCAAGCCAGGAGCTAGGGGACGATAATGAGATGGACATGCTGAACGCTTAGATAGATACCCTGTATTATAACGGCGCAATACTTGGAAGGGGTTTTTGTGTTTGGAAGGGGTTTTTGTGCTTGAAGCTGTCGACAATACGTACACATGGGTTGCTTGTATATACAGATAATATGCACATGCTGGCGTTCAGGGTAGCAATTTGGGATTTTAGGTATACTTTTCCTAGGGCTGGTCAAGGTGGTGGTGTCATCGGTAATGGGCCAAAATCGATTTTATTCGTTAACTCCATTCGAGAGTCCCTGATGCAATGCTCGAAGCCGACCATCCCAAATTTCCCCATGACCCGGCCGTCCATCACCAAAAGACAAATCCATGGTGGTGAGGGTGGTCCACGCACGGCCAGCGAGGTCTTTCCGCCCGCCTGGTCCCGCAGCGCGGCCTCGCGGACGATAAAGCAAGAGAGGTATTCGTAAAAGGATTTCTTTCTTTTTGTTGTTGTCCACGTTTACACGTTAACCGAACCGAACTCCGCAGCATCGTCTCACGCTTCCCTCCTCCTCCGATCTATTCGCCGTCATTGCCAATTTACGCCACCAGCTCGACGACGCCACCGGCCTCCTGGATCTTCTTCTCCGCCAGCTTGCTCACCCAGCGCGCGCGCACGACCAGGGGGATCTCGGGGAGGCGGCCCTTTCCGAGGACCTTGGAGTAACCGAGGGGCAGGAGGTCGAGGACGGGGACGGTGTCCTTCTTCTCGCCGCTGACGTAGGCGTCGCGGGTCTCGACGGGGACAAGGGACCAGAGCTGCAACGGGTCAGCTAATCTCTTATTTGGACGACATTCGAGCGTTCCGACGCATTTCTTTCCAGTCTCTCTTCTCCCACTGGTTTCCGGATGCCATCGGTCGTCTCAAATGTCAATGGGAGGGCTGAATGTACCTTGTCGAGGTTGATGATGGGCTTCCAGAAGGGGTTGGCCTGCTTGTGGAAGTACCGCATACCAACCTTACCGAAGTAACCGGGATGGTACTATTTGTGCCCTTTTGTCAGTCTCGAGTCCTCAAAATGTGCGTTCGACGTCGCTGGCTGATCGCTTCGCTGTCTCGGGAGGGCATCGCTCGAACCTTGTCCATGTTGGTACGGTGGTGGTGCTGACCACCAGCCAGACCACGACCACCGGGGTGCTTGCGGTGCTTGCCTACGCGGCCCTTGCCGGCGGAGACGTGGCCGCGACTATCGTCACAAGGTCAGCCTCTGGTATCAAGTATCATCGACGGGAATGTTGCTGGCGATGATTCTCCGGACAAGCAATTCTACTCAATCCGAGAGAATACCGTCCAGCAGTCGCAAGGGAACGTACTGCTTGCGGGTCTTCGAAGTTCGGGTAGGCATGGCGACGGTTGTTGGCTGTTGTCGCTTTCCGGTTTTTGCGTCGAGGTGACTGGGAAGTGGGTGGTGATGTTTTTGCGGTGCCCTACCTGAGAATGGGCCAAGTTCGGCAGAATTGTTAGCGGGAGGGTTGCCCTGCCCTAAGCAATTGTGTGGGCGAGGAAGTGGGCGGGTGGGCCCACGCACCTGTGGATATCAGGTGACTCGGGGTCCTTCCTTCTCGGTGAGTTTGCGGTGAGGCGATTGTCTCCGCCAATCAAAATGGCGCCAATCATCACCGCTCGAATGCCCCTGACCGTGCATCTCACCTGTTTCTAGCAAAGGTCCACTGAGGGCGAGTCTGGTGCCATGCACGCCTAGTCATCCTATAGTAGCCATGGCAGCGGATGAGGATATCGATAATGTGTCACATCAGCTTGAAAAGATCGACTTCCACCATCCTTTCACCCCGTACCATGTGCAAGAGGAGTTCATGAGGACGGTTTTTGAGGTGCTGGAAGCTGGTGATGGGCAGGTCGGCATTCTCGAGAGTCCAACCGGAACAGTGAGTGGCATCAGGCTGGTCAGTTCTGTTTACGACGCTGACTCTCTGTAGGGCAAGTCACTGTCACTAATCTGCGCCTCCCTAACATGGCTGCGATACCACAAATCGTCTAGGCATGAGGCTGCTCTACAGGAAGCCGTAGAGGCCCACAAAGATGAGCCATCATGGATTATTGACCAGCTTCTGCGCCAAAAGCGCGACGAGCTCGTGAGGCGATGGGAAGATCGCGAGAAGCGACTCGAGGTGGCTCGCCTGAAAGAGAAGGCTCTTGAGGACCGCGTCCGCAAGCGTCGCCGCATAGAGGAGCACGCCGCTTCCCACCGTACAGTAGACGATGAAGATGCCGAGTGGCTGCTAAACGACCCGGATGATCGGGCTGCTGACTCGCAGGATCCCTTGTCGGGCCTGAGCAAAGAGTCTCGCGATATCTTGACCAAGATCGGCCTGGGCGGTTGGAAGGGCCCTGGTGCGACCGAAGAGGAGGAGCTTCTAGAAGAGAATATCAAGGTGCGAATACCAGTTGTTTCGCGTTGCAAGACCAGGGTGGTAACTTTGATAGATTTACTATACCTCAAGAACCCATTCCCAATTATCCCAATTTATCACGGAGCTTCGCCGCCCTGCGTTTCCGTCGTCGTTACCAAAGTCCATGGCTCAGGGAAAAGAGTCGAAGTCAGAACCTGTCAAACTGCTCCCTCTTTCCTCGCGGCAAAAGCTCTGTATTAATTCTTCAGTGTCGAGGCTGGGGTCTGTCCAAGCCATCAATGATCGATGCGCAGAGCTACAGCAGCCAAAGTCGGGCAAGAAGTGCCAGTTTGTTCCCAAAGAAGAGCTCCTATCACAAACACACGAGTTCCGTGACACGGCCTTGGGGTCTCTCCCAGACATTGAGGATCTACATCAGCTGGGCAAGTCACTCTCTGTGTGCCCATACTATGCCTCACGAACCGCTCTGCCTGGCGCCGAGATTGTCACTCTCCCGTATCCACTACTACTGCAAAGGAGTGCCCGAGATGCTCTTGGAATTAAGCTGGAGGGGAATATAGTCATCATTGACGAGGCACACAACGTCATGGACGCGGTCGCCAGTGTGCACGCGGCAGAGATTCGGCTGACTGACATGAAGAGAGCCAAAGAGATGTTGAGCGTCTACGTGAAGCGGTTCGGCAAGAAGCTAAAGGGTGCGAATCGCGTCAATGTCGGTCGGGTTGCCAGAGTAATCGAAGGACTCACAGAATGGATGACAGGAGCGATGAAGCCCAAGGTGCGTTTACTGCTATCTCACGGCTGATGTGCATGAGACCTGACCGTAACAGCAAGAGCATGGTATCGTGGACCCGAACGATCTCACTCGCCACAAGGGTATTGATCAAATCAACATGTTTGAACTGATTCAATACATCCAAGAATCGAAGCTGGCGTTCAAGATCGAGAGCTACGTCGCCCACGTCGAGAGTGAGAACGATCCGAAGGGTGTTCCTAAATCGTCCACGCCGGTTCTGCACACTCTTGTCTCCTTTCTCGCTGCACTTACCAACCTTAGCTCCGAGGGGCGAATATTCTACGAGAAGATATCCGGACCGGCGGCAGACATTCGGCTGTCTTACCTCCTACTCTCACCGACGCACGCCTTCTCCGCTATTGCCTCTAGCGCTCGCGCCGTCATCCTGGCAGGTGGCACCATGTCACCATTCCAGGACTATAGAGACCATCTCTTCCCGCAGCTACCAAGTACAAAGGTGACAACCTTGAGCTGTGGGCATGTCATCCCACCTGAGAATCTGTGCGTCTGGACACTGGCGTCAACGACGCCGGGGGCGCCAGAGTTCGAATTCAGCTTCCAGAAGCGCGGCGACCGCGAGATGATCCACCAGCTCGGAATGTCCATTGTCAACGCATGTGCTATTGTCCCAGACGGCGTTGTCGTCTTCTTCCCAAGCTACGGGTACCTTGACGAGGTGGTAAACGTGTGGCAGCAGAGCCACGGATCGAACTCACAGTCTATCTGGTCACGACTGCAGACGCGCAAGGCGCTGTTCCGTGAGACCAAGGGCGGCTCAAGCGACCAGGTACTTGGCGAGTACACGCAAGCCATCATGGGCGACGAAGGCGGCAAAGAGGGGGGTAAAAGTAAGGGAGCACTGCTGTTGAGTGTAGTTGGCGGTAAGATGTCGGAGGGTATTAATTTCTCCGACCGCCTCGGGCGCTGTGTCATGGTCGTCGGCCTGCCATACCCCAACATTGCGTCGCCAGACTGGAAGGCCAAGATTGAGTACATCGAGTCGGCCATGTACGCGCAGCTCACAGACGAATCCAGAGGTGGTGCCATTGGCAAGGATGAGGCGAGGGCGAGGGCCAAGCAGGCCAGTCGGGATTTCTACGAGAATGCATGCATGCGAGCTGTGAACCAGAGCATCGGCCGGGCGATCCGGCACCGGGGAGACTACGCAGCGATTATCTTGGTCGACCGGCGGTTCGGAGCCGAGAGGATCCGGAGCAAGCTCCCCGGGTGGATCCAGGGCGGGATGCAGGCCGGGAGCCAGGAGAAGGGTCTTGGTGGGCTGATGGGGGCTCTAGGGAGCTTCTTCCGGGGGAGGAAGATGGCTGCGAGACCCTAGAGTATGTTCGCCCTATGGTATTCTATGGTCGCGAGACAATGATCGTTGGCGCATCTTGAGACTTTCCGCACACAGTACGTGGATACGGCGAATGCAACCTGCAGCCGTAGGTATTCGGCACCTTGCGGCAAACTCCGAGACCATAAAACTGCCGCCGGCGACGACTTGCGCTATTATCAGTAACATCAAGAAAGGGGCTACGAGATTACATATAATGATCAGCTATTGTCTCATGACGAGAAACCACCGCCTCACCTGATTGAGATGCTTAGAACATATATAATAACCAGTGTTTAGCACGAGTATAAAATCACTACTAAGCTCCCCAACCGGGTGTGAGCCGAACGCCACCGGGCTTGCAGCCGGCGCGTCCCGCATTTCTCATCCGCCAACTAGAGGCTTTTACAAGTTTTTTCTGGGCCTTTTTCCAGGAACTGAGTCACTACGCGGCGGAAACCTTTTTTTATTCCCCGGTACCAACCATCTCGGCCTTGCCTTGTTCATCTTCTATCGAAAGTCCAAACTCCGTGGGTTTTGAGACCGACGGATTCTGCGCATGATGTTGTCCGACGCGGAGCAGGGAGAGATTCCCTCCAGCCGGGAGCCCCAGGCCATCCTCGGGGATGAGAAGGGTGGTCTCAAATCGTCGACTACCCCTGGGTCTCGGTCGTCGCGCGCCGTCGAGATACTGGACAAGGTCTTGCGGCTGGGTTGTGTCGAAGCCCAGGGTATCCGGCCTGTTCCGGTCGAGGATCGCAAGTCAAAACGGCCTTGGAATATCTTCACTGTTTGGTGCTCCATGAACACCAATATCCTAGGGTGAGTTCGGCCAATATCATGAGAGCCGAGTTTATGCTAACGGGATGGAAAGTGTTCTGTTCGGGCTCCTGGGACCTATGGTCTATGGACTCAGCCTCCGCGACTCCTCCCTGGTCATCCTCTTCTTCTGCCTGCTCACCACTACGGCCCCGGCTTATCTGTCAACGCTTGGTCCCAAGACGGGCATGAGACAGATGATTCAGGCCAGATATAGCTTTGGGTGAGCCTTAGTCACCCCCATTTTCAGAGTATAGCTAATAGCCTGTTGAAGCCGCTATCTTGTTTCGATCCCCGTGCTTCTCAATCTTGCAACACTCACGGGCTTCATCATCATCATCTGCGTTGTTGGTGGGCAGTGCCTATCGGCCATCTCAGACGGCAATCTGACGCCTAACGCGGGAATCGTCATCATTGCGCTCCTGGGGCTGTTCATCTCGTTCTGCGGATTCCGCGTCCTTCACTACTACGAGACGTACGCCTTCTTCCCAGCCCTCGTTACTATTGCCATCGCTGCTGGGTGCGGAGGGAGCGATCTCAAGAAGCAGAGCACACCGGCGGAGCCTGCCAGCGCGGCGGCCGTGTTGAGTTACGGCATGATTGTGGCGAGCTACATGATCCCCTGGGCGGCTATTGCGAGCGATCTGACAACATACTTTGACCCCAAGGTGCCCTCGTGAGTAGTCACTCCCCCTTCTTTCGGGCCGCACTTAACTGACATGAGCAGATGGCACGTGTTTATGTATACTTACACGGGCCTCACCATCCCCACGATCCTGCTCATGACGCTCGGGGCGGCCATCGCAGGCGCGCTCCCCAACGTGCCCGAATGGCAGGCCGCGTACGACGAGACGCTGGTGGGCGGTATCCTGGCAGCCATGGTCTCGTCGGCGGGCGGGTTCGGCAAGTTCGTGGTAGCGGTGCTGGCGCTGACGCTGCTGGGCAACACGGGGGGGACCATGTACGCCATCACGCTCAACTTCCAGACGCTGGTGCCGTGGCTGGTGCGGGTACCGCGGTACGTGTTCGCGCTGGTGGTGACAGCCGTGGTGATCCCCGTGGCGGTGCGCGCCGTGTCGGGCAACTTCTTTGCCAGCCTTGAGAACTTCATCGCGCTGATCGGCTACTGGTCTGCGTCGTTTGTGGGCATCGTCGGCGCCGAGCACCTCTTCTTCCGGCGCCGCGGGCGCAGCGTGCCCTACGAGCAGGCGTACGACCACGACATCTGGAGCGACGCCAGCAAGCTGCCCTGGGGCGTGGCGGCGCTGGCTAGCGGTGTGCTGTGCTGGGGGCTGGTAGTGCCGTGCATGGCGCAGGTCTGGTGGACGGGGCCGATTGCGAAGACGACGGGCGACCTTGGATTCGAGATGGCGTTTGTACTAAGCGCGCTGCTGTATGTGCCGCTGCGGAAGCTGGAGATTCGGTTCACTGGGAGGTGATGACTGCGATATTGATGGTCCAGCTGTCTGTATCTGGTGTTGTCGAAGCGACTAGCAATAGGGTCCTGACGGTCCCCAAGACATTTCATTCGCAGCCTGATGCCACCTCATCTTCGATGTTGCCTGTACCTCTGTACAGCCCCAGCCTCAATCGACTCGAGTATGAAACGACCGGATCTCTGGGTGATACGAGTACCGAGATAGATTTCCAGCTCCATCGTGCCCAGAAATCCCCGATGTCAAACACCAGACACACGCCAAGCTCGTCGAAAAAGAGGCGAAGCACACGGGATCAGAGTGTGAGTCACGCTGTCACACACCAGCAGAGAGCCGAAGCAAGACGATCGGGTTTGCAAAGCTCTAAATTGTACACATTGGCGAATCAGAAGTCTCGTTTTCACAGGCGGATGCAATGCAATGCAATGTGGAGGCCTTGAGTCACGGCAATCCACATTCCACACTGATAATCAATCCCTGGTCAGCGCTAGCACAAAGTTATGCAAATGCTGGACATACGAGAGTACGGAGTACTACAGAGTACGGAGCACTATGTACCTTGATCCATTCCTCCAACCACCAGTCCAGACGATACGGGGTATAAGTGGCAAATGTCCCCCTCGTCCATCTCCCTCTTCTTCTCTTCTCCCCATCAACACATCCGCCGCCGGATGAGAGTAACCCCCTCATCCGCGCCACTAGCAGTTCACCCTGCTTTCTTTCCCCCCTGAACCATCTTTAGAAAACTCACGCTTCTCCGATAAAAGGGAGAGGCGTCTTACTCTGCACTTATGGAATCCACCGCCGTCACCGCATCGCCAGCCGCTTCACACGGACTCGCAGTCTTCTACAGGCCACAGTTGCCCAAGGAGCCCGTCCCGCCATCGTGGTGACCAGTTTTTGCATCATCATCAATATCAAGAACATCACCAAGACCTTTACCACGATCAGCAACTGTACCAGGGCCTGCTCGACCCCGCCCTGCAACAGCCCTCCTTCTTGGACGACAATACCCTGTGGACTGAGGACAACTTTGGAGGTGAAGGAGACTTTGACTGGACCGCACTAGGACTGGACTGTCTGGGCACCCAGCTCCTGCAGCCGGGACCCTTTGAACTGGGCACGGAGCTGGACACCAACGTGTCGTTGAACATTCTAGAGCAGCAGCAGCAGCAGCCACAAGGCACTGACATGCTCTTCGGAGGTGACGACATGGGCCTCTCCATGGAAGGGGCCTTGGCGTCTGGAGGTAAGCTTTCACTGCCGCATCTGCGACGTATCCTATAGCAGAACACACTTACTCACAACTGTCTCTAGACCACCAGATCTTCTCTCACCCCCTCCTCACACTGCCCAACTCGCCAAACCCTCCCCAGAAATCCTTTACCTCCTCCACCGCCACCACCACCACCTCCTCCACACCCGCCTTCATCCCCCATCACCAGGCCTCCGCCTCCCCTCCCAGCTCCACCGCATCCTCTTCGGAGCGCTCCCCCTCCGGCACCAAACGCCCCGCCACCACCACGGACGACGAGCCCTCGCAGGACGACGACACGACGGTCAAGCGCCAGCGCAACACCATGGCTGCCCGCCGCTACCGCCAGCGCCGCGTCGACCGCCTCGCTGACCTGGAGCGCCGCCTCGCAGAGGTCACCTCCGAGCGCGACGATCTGCGCGTCAAGCTGGCTAGGCGGGAGGCCGAGGTCGGGGCCCTGCGCGATGTGCTCACTGCCAAGAAGTAGCTTATTGTTCGTCGTGTGCGTGCGCGTTCGGTCAGGGTTCTTTGTGTGTAAAAACGATTTTGGGGTTGGACTAAGGTCGTGCTTCGGGAAAAAGGGTTCGGACTGGGGAGCTGGGAGGAAAAAAGCATCTGGGGTTGGTGTGGGATTGTTAGCCTCGTGTCTTTAGCGAAGTGAATTGACCTTTTCTTTTTTTTTTCTTTCGCAAAAATATTCCACGATGTCTTGTGTTTTCTGACGATGTCGTTCTCTTCCTTAGTGTAAATATGTTGTATCATTGCTTCACTCATGGTGAATTGATGATCAAATTCCGTTTCTCTCTTCATACACGCATGTGGGGATTCCACTATGATATTAGGGGTGGCCACTTACACCTAGGACAGAACAACAGTCACAGAAAAGATCCTGGTGGTTCTGGAAAGTTATCATGATCATGATCTCCAATGCCTATGCAATGGATCTCGAGAGATCTTCTATAACCAATCTATATACTCCTTTCACAGCTCCTCATCACAACTCCCCTCAATATCAGCCATCATCGTGAGCCGTCCTCACAGACAGAGACCGGACAGTGAGGTCATACCATCCTGAGCCATAATGATTCATTGTGAGCAGAGTCTCCCCGCGCTGGGAGTTATAATCCAAGGCAGGACCACCAAGTTTCCTGACACTTGCATTGATCCTGGTGTCGTTGGCGACGGCGATGACTTGCACAATGCCCAGCCGAATTTTATGCATCCTCGAAAGAGCAATGTCCGATCTGGCCCCCCTGCACTCGTCTGAATCGGGTCTCGGGGAGCCCTTTGCGACGGCTATCTGTGGGTCCGTCTGCGACTTGTCACTGTGAGCCAGAATGACTCATAATTGCTCACCGCAGTTCAAGCGTCGACCTCTATGTACCCAAGTACCATGTACCACCCCAATTGGTGAGTGCTGGTCAACGCGATACCCGCCATCACCAATGTCAGGGCCTCCCCCATGACATCTCGCTTTTCTAGAACATGATTTTCTCACCCTATTACCTGGCCCAATGCTTGCTTCTCACCATCTCACCATGTCACCGCGACAGCGGGGTCGAAATCTGACTACAAGTATGAACTCAGCAACGAGGGCCGCCCTTTTATCGCATCTGTGTCCAGCACTCGACCCATCTATTATCTCGACAAAGTCCCCCCCCGAGGCTTGATGACCGAGTTATCGAATTCTCCTGCGAATTGTTAGTTCTCTCTGCAACTATCCTCATAGATCGCCGTTAGGCCAGCCTTTCTCGCGACGCAGCGACGATGCCTAGCGACATAGATTTTTCGTATCCTCGATCAGGACCCTTCTGTCCCATAGAAGGACACCCTTGTGAGGTCAAGAAACATCAAGACTTTTCAAAACGTCGCCTAGTAAGGAGGCGGAGGACCAGGCGAGGGCAGCTTGATGGCACACGTTCTGTGTCGTCAGGCTCTGACGACCCACGGCTATGAGATACACAATTATGGCCTGATGGACAGACAGTTGCTGTACCAGAGGTAAGGATTAATTCGTTGAGCCGACCATCTTGCCGCTCTCTTCATAAGCGCTTGGTGCTTGGTCCGCCGGGGAACATCAATGCTGCCGTTGAAGCTTGCATGCAATGGGGTCGTCAGAAGTTCCCGGAGCATGGGGTTGTGTGGGTTGAGAGGCAAGCACATGTCCGCAAAGACATCATTGACTTGATGCAAAGCAGCATGACCCGTGCTAACAAGATTACACGAGCCAACCAACCCCAACCTGAAAATGTATCCGTAGCACATTGAGCATTCTTTAGAGTAGTGCTGGACACTGCTCCGGTTGGGAAGGGTCAAGATGAGACATCTGCATCTCCCACAAGGCACGCCATCACCTGGTTTTACACTGGAGACCTTGCTCCTGGGAGGGGTCATATAAGGTTCTACTGGTTGCTAATTCCTCGAGCGGATGGAGCATCATCTCACGAGTTGATTAATCGAGCTCATAGGAGGTGGCAGGTGTAACATGTTTGTTTAGGTCAGACCCAGACTTGGAGTTCAGGTGGTGGCCGTGGTGATTTAACATTACAGGAATTATACCAGAGTCACTCTTTTCCTTTCCCAAGCATCTGGATGTATCCATTCCAATCCCCGATCATTGAGGTTGATATATCCCACTCGCTGGTAAGTGCTCTTCTTGCCATCTATGGGTTTAAGTATCAGGCCTTCAGCGCCTGTTTTCCCTGACTCACTCTCATCAGAGTGATCGCTATGAACATGAACTAAGATAACAAAATAGCTATCTTCAACATATTTGGACATATCGATGGCAAGATCAGGTGGGGCGTCCTCCAGCAAGTAAAACGTTGATAGCAAGTAGGACTCGTCACCTTCATTAGCAAGATATATGTCGCTCACAGAGCTGGCTCCAAGCTTCAGTTCTTCATCCGAGTACGGGTCGTCGAACCAGCAGTATCCGATGTGGACACCATCCTCCATAGCACTACGCAGTATAACTTGCATACTGCGGACCAGCGGCATCATAAGACCTTCCACCACCAGCATGGCCTCATAAAGTTCCCCATACGGGTTACTCCGATCCTTAGGACTGACGCTGTGGTCGACCAACTGAAGTCCCCTCGCACTCGACGGTAATGATTCGGGTCCAAAGCATATCGACCCATTGGTCACCGCCCACGACCATGAAGGGGCCCGGTAAGACTGGACATGTCTGCAGTAGCTCATTTCAGGGTACCAGAGCAGTCCCCTCTTGAGATCGGAGGTCCAAATTCCGGCAACATAGTCGCCGCCAATATACGGCTGTAGGCATTGCGCCAGACCAGAATAGGCGGGGAACTTGTCCGAATCAAAGCTCAGATTCCTCTGAGAATAATCAACGACCAAATCATAATATTCCTGGAGGAGGTCTAGCCGGTTCGGTGGCTGCTTAGATGTTTTCTCATGGAGGACTGAAGATAGGCCGCCGTACTCGTACGGAGGGAACCTGTTGGGCATCGGCGCGCCATCGGCTGCTTGGAACCCCCCGGGGCATTTCCAGTAGATCTGCTGGGAGCCGAAGAACAGGATTCTTGAAGATAGGATCGACTCCTGTAGTGTCCAGCCGCGGGCGGTAAGTGGAGAGTGCATGTCCAATACACGAAGGGTTTCCTCTTCCTGGTCCATTCTCTGGACTTCAACATTGAATTCCTGATTACCATCTGATAATACCCGCAACTTGGTTGGCTTGGGGTTCCAAGGGGTATTTCGAGGGGGGTTGAGAATCCCAGTAGTGCTCCCGCTCGACGCCAGTGCGCATATAGTCAAGGTGGAGTTGGAATAGTATGGAGCCATCTTCTTCGACTCTTGCTGCCAATCCCCTTTGGAATCTTGGATAATGCAAAGGGAGTCAATCCACACGTAGCGGCATCCAAGTTCTCGTGTGATTCTGATGGCATCTTTGAAGTTGGCGGGTAGCGTCGAATATGGCAAAGCCACTTGGAATGAGCTCAGTGTATCTCCTGTCAGAAGAGGCGAGATCTTGCCGCCCCAGCAATGGCTAAGCGTAACATATTCTGCCCTCATTCCCTCTGAAAGGAAAACACGCGGAGTTTCAGAGCCATCCAGAGGTCCAATGTCGATGACCCGCGTCGGAAGCTCTGGGGTCTGGCCGAGGGAGCAGTTAGGGTGAGACTCGCGGCACTCCTTCAGCCAGGATCGGGCAATGTTGAAATTTCCCACGGTGCCCACAACGGGGTCGACTGTGAAACGACCCATCCGGATATTCTCAACTGTTGTAAACTTCTCTGTAACAACGCTTAGACTTTGTAGATTCATCAATTGGGCAAGAGACGTACCCCGGGAAGCGCTCAGCGTCAGACTAAGTACCGGAAATCCAAAATAATCGCGGGCATCGAGATCCGAGTTGAGGTTCTCAATAGGGCCGACCTGAATAAGGAGAATATCAAAGACCTTGACCTTGTCCACGCCTTCAGCTGAGTATAGATGTCCCGCATCGAGGGCAATCTTGACAGATGAATCCTCAAGGTCCTTTGCCTCGGCGTACATCGATTCAGAAATCTCGCAGCCTTTACCTAGCCATTCCTCCGGCCACATGTATCTGTCCCCCATGGGCGCTCCCTTGAAGCAATCCAATACCAGCTGGCAGAATTCGCATCCATCGTCAGCCGCTTCTTCGAGATTGTTGAAGGAGCTGTGGTGCTGGTGGAATGAACGCTTTGGGAACGAGTGAGCGCTAAATTCCTCCTTGGCTAAGGCGACTAAATCACTAAGGAAGAGCTTTTCACAGCATTGGCATCGGGTTGTCATCGTGCCTTGGACGTACCGTGAAGGCGCTGTTGGCGGTTGTAAATTCAACCATAAAATTGTCACTCCGAGTCTTTCAGCTAGTGATGTTATAACCCCGCCCCAGCTTACCTCTGCAAGCCAAGACCCTTCATCATGCATATAACCCCGAGGGTGGGAAACTTATCAAGAGGGCAAAGCTGTTGGAATTTAGAGTACATGGTTTTGACCCTTATCAATCTGAAGGGCTAGAGATACATCTCCAAGTCTCGCAGCTTTACATGAACAAGTCTGCTCTTCCTACATAGACCTCAACTTCCAGGTCGGCTGAATGAAATTCTTGACTTATTGACGCCATGTCCATTATCCGACACCTGCGTCCCCGGAGGTATATCTTTAGTGCTTCCTACCCCTTCGCACCCAATTCTTTCAGCCCAGATTTGAAGTCCCAACTGCGCTATCCTCAGGCTGGAGGAGGCCTCTTTGCAGCAGGGTCGGAATGGCATACTGCTCAGTCCATTCGGTGCACTTCCACAGAGGCTGGCGCTCTTCTCCGTCTTTGTAGAAAACGAACCCGCCAGATTCCAGTCTCTCTTTGAAAGGCTCCACCTGGCCCACCCTTTGGGGGTTGGAGGCCTTCTGCTGGGGAGGTGTTGGCAGCGAGCGGAGTGCATCGTCCCAGTTCTCCCGTTGGTTGACGACGGGTGTGTAGCCCAGAAGCTCCTTGGAATGGAGAGAGTCTGAAGTGAATGGGTCTTGCGCGCCCCTGCATTCATAGGTCATGCCTCCCCTGGACGTGATGTCGCCTATGACATTGTAGGGGATACCGGATCCGTCGTCATTGGTCTTGACGAAAATGCTGTGATGGAGGCGTCCGGGAGGCATATGAGGGTCTGGAAGGGCAAGATCTTCCTTGACTTTGTATACAGGATACCTCTCTGTGGCCATCGCGGGAAGTCCGATATTTGTCGAGGGAAAATGGAACTGGCCGAGGCCCAACAGTCCTGAATGGACCAAGTTTGCTTAGTCCCCGAATAATTTGTCATTAAGGGGAACATGACTTTTATATACTTCTAAAAATGGGTTTGTGTTAGAGACAATTCATTTCGACCCAGCGTCGTGGTAATACTGGCTTCGTCGATCCGTGAATCACTGCACACCAACGCGATCATTGGCCACTCATCTCGATCCTCTAACCTCTGAGGAGGGCACGAGTACCACCAAAACTTAAAAGATATCCTATTGGTCAGATATATCTTTTGTGTCATGTTGTAACCCGGCGACGGCGGTTGTTAGTTGGCGGTTGATGTCCCACCAGGCTTCATTGGCGCGCGGTTAAATGCGCGACGATGTGCGCTCCCTTCATGTTGACGGTATAAGTCATCACTTGGGTTTCCTCATAGCAGCCTCTATTTCCTCGGTCCCGAAATGTCTATTGAGCTTAGGGTCGGGATCAACGGTCCCAAAAAGCGGATCTGGGATTATTCCGCCACAATCGCCGCCGATAAACTCCGGAGGGGGGACGAGTGGACGTATTTGCGTGGATATAGGTTGCAGTTGTGTCGAGATTAATTTCTTGGCACCAGCGGAAAATGAGTCCGAGATGGACTCCAACTCCACACCAGGGATATGCTCCATAACTATATGGAGGGGTCCAGATGGCGGGTTGCGATACATAGCATACAGACGGGGTGCCAGGGCCTTGAGTGGGGAGGAGACCAGGCAGCTCAGGGGGGTGGGGAAAGTAAGGAAGTGATACAGGCTCTAGGGAGGCTATGGTAGTAAAGGTGATGGTTAGAAATAGAAATAAGTGAAAGAATAAAGATCCAGAGCGAGCAGTTGGCCTGATGTTACGGATGATGATGTGTTAACAAGATGAAGTTGGCTTCCTGCCCAAAGAGCACAGGCGGTAACCAACGGCCAACAATCTCGTTGCCCGCAGATCACATAAATGCACGTCAGGCGTTGATAACGTGATCTGTCCTCGAGGGGCTGCCTTCCCTCGATAACACCATCCCAGCCCAACCCCTCCCGAGGCGCCGCGCGGACGTGCGTTATGGCAAGGCATGGCACAGCACCAAAAATACCAAGGCCTTGTAACATCAACTTCACACCTCACCCATCAACTTCCAGTCTCCGGTCGCCACACCTCCTTCGTCTTGGGTGTAGACTCTCCTTACAGGCAGACGCCGTCGGCAACAGAGCAAGCCCCAGATGGCTTTTAGTGGGGAGGCAACTACACGCAGCATAGCCAACCGCATGTATAGGAACTCCACGTCCGGCCTCCCAGCTGACCACATGCCAATATCTCGTATTCCTTACAGATCGAAGCATGGTCATGACTGATAACTCATGCGGGCTGTCGGCGTTGACGGACCCACTACTCACCTAATAGACCGGGATTTGCCTCCTGGCTGTATCCCGTGGTCAAGAAAACAGACCATCATCAGGAGAGCGAGCGCTGATCTGTGGCGGGGAGCTAGGGGAACACGCGATTGGGGAGTATCTGCTGCGTCGTACGCGCCCTCCGCGCTTGGAGGCTATACCTGAATTCTACGTCGATACATTTATCAAGACATTCTCAACGGCGAGGGCGGGCAGTAGTACCCTGCAGTGAAAGCTGCCCACGTGGCTGACGCAGTCGACTGAGCTGAACGGCAGTTCCAGACTTACTAAAACGAAGTTCGCCTCGAAGGATCATGGGTCTCCATCTAGTCTACCGAAAGATCCGGGACGGCTTCGGGTTGGTCTCCCAGAGTCTCCACGATTTATGACTGGTCATGTAAGCCAACGGTGCGGCCGTGCTTAGGTCCCCAAGCGTGGGATCGTTGTGATGGAGGGCCGGGCCTGCTTGGCGTGACACCATGGCTGCGCCTTGGTTGGCCGGGAGCCTAAGTTTTGGGGTGTATGGACAGTGATGTCAGTAGTAACAAGTGGATGATGATATAGAATCTATGTCGCCCACTAGACTGGGGCTTTCTTGGCCAATGGTCACTTGGACAGCATCAAGTGGACTAGCCTGCTCGGTACGAAGTAGTCCGGATTACCAAAGGACAAGGATTGTGGAAACCTTGGAATGCAGTTCAGCTTGCGTAGAGGCTGGGCCAGAGACAGCGCCGGGCTAGAGGCAAAGTCGGTGGAGGCTAGGCGGAGCGATGTACAGGAAATGAGGAGCGACTGGGTATCAATACGGCGGGCGCCAACAAAGCGTGCCATGTGGCAGAACGGAACGCTAGGAAGGCCAAGCCAGCCACAAGCCATATGAGATGATGAGCGCAAGAACCGTCTTGCACTCCCATTTGGTCTGTCTCGGGACGCCTTGGGCTTCGCATGCAGAGTTGAAGACGAGGTTAGTGACCCAGACTCGTGTGCGGCCCGCCCCGACACCACACGTAGATATCTAATGGTCTGCCACGACGTCAGAGGAGGACGGCAATGGACAATGATGGGAAGAATTCTGTATGACTTACTAATTATAAGGCCAGGACTGCATGCGGCATGGGATGCAGCCTTGGGGAAAACCAGGGGTGTTTTGACGATGGTGGTGCCGCCGCGGGTTGCAAGTGACTCCAGCTGGTTACCCCAAGGATGGGGAAGAGTGGGTATGGTGGTCACCCGCGTAAGACATAGGCGACGGCCACCCTCCATCACGAATGGAGTAAGGTAGGGGACCAGTGCACACCCTCATTACCTCGTATAAGAACGCCAGTACGGGGGCGGGCGGACGCAAAGGGCGTGATCTCCATGTCATGATGTACAGACACCCGTCAAAACAAGGTCGCATTGCAGACACTAGGGACGATCCCGTTAAAGTGCTAGGTCCACCAGGCCGAGTAGGCCGACTGCGAACGCCTGCAGCAGATGTAGGGAGGCTGTGTGGGCGTACCAGGTGATGGCCAACGACAGGGCGGCGCCACCGTTGGCGAATGGATGAGACTGGCTGATGCCATTGATCGAAGATGCAGCGTGTCGCTACTGCAGCTGCGGAGAACTAATAATGATGTGTCTGTGTTTGCAGCGACAAGAATAATCATGAGCCGTCAGTACAAGTTCCAGGATGAGACTTTGGAGTTTGCCAGAGTGAAGTTGGCACGAGTAATACTCCGCATGGAGTGCATAAATCATGTGCCCTTGTCCTTCCCTAGACAGGACCCCCACTCTCTGGCAAGTGACGAGGCCCCGGGGGTTTTCTGCAGCTCTGCAACTATTATGCAAGAAGCACTGATGCACCATAGCGGGCACCATAGCGGGAGAAATGTATGTTGTTTCAGACCGGACCGGCGGAGCTTTGTCCTTGGGCGACCAAAGCCAATGTCGTACGCGGCAACGGCAAAGTGATCGGCATGTTTTCGTAGTACTCGTAGAAGGTGGAAGCATGCGGCGGCATGCACATTTGTACAAAGCCGGACACCATACGTCGATATATAAGCCATTCCCATTGTTCTGAATTGTGTAAGATTGTATGACCAGGTATGCACACCCTAGCTCCCTTCAAGTGTTTCGACGGATCGCGTAGGACAGGCCGAACAGCCACCGTTGGACACAGATGGGCAGCGAGATGAGATGTGATCCGAAAGAGCACGAGCATCGCTCGCTTTGGGTGAGGCGCGGCGGGAAGCTGCACAAGCCAAGCAGCAATGAGATCCGAATCGGGAACGGCGTTGAGATGTTGACGAGGCGGCCGATGTTGGCTGTCGTCGGCCGTCGTAAACAGCCCTCGGTTACGTCAACAAATCCCTTTGTAATAGTATTTGCCGTCTGCTGAAGATAAAAGCTGTATGAGTGAGACAAATTGAGTCAGGCGATGAAGATGCAAGTCGCGCCCGAGTTGAAGCAGAGGGGAGAGGGGAGAAAAGAGAGACGCGTCGCGGCAGGAACAAGTTTTGACGGCGAAAGTTGTACCATGCCAAAGTCGGCACCTGTAGGCTGTAGCACTCAAGCAGGTTCCAACACATTAAGACACCGGAGTAAAATTTGAAATCGGGAAGCCGAAGCATCGGCATTCAATCGGGCTCCTCTTGCGGGCAGGAGAATATCCGTGGCGAATATGCTAAGGTGCTAGGTAAGGTAGGTAGTACTAAGTAGTTTGAAGCTTGATAGGTACTTCGTACTTTGAAGCTGAACCATGGCGCTGGCCAACTCCAGCCGCGATCCTGCGTCGATTGTGCGCCCAGGCAAGAGCTTATCTGGTAGCGAATCAAGGCAGAGCCCATCTGCTTCCTGCTTTGAGTAAACGTAAGGCGCCTTAGGTAGCAAGTGCAGGCGGCGAGCGCCTGCGTCAACCTCCATTCCATAAGGCAGGTATAAATCGCATCGGATAGCATGTGCTCGTGGCAGGAGGACTCACCTCACGGTGCATAATATGACGGCAGGCGCAGCCCACCTACCCTGACCTCCAGCTCCAGCTCCCACTTCAAGTGCGCGAGTCCACCACCACCAGTCCACAACCAGTCCACCACCACCGACTCAGTCCACCACCACCCGACCACCACCAGAGGTCCAAAAGCCCCGCCCCGCCTTCAACTCGCCTTGCGCTAGGGCCCGGGCACTTCACCTAATTCAATCCTCTTCACCTCAGCCCTCGCCGAGTCCTCATTTCTCTCCATCACGCTCCCCTCACGCGGCTCTCGCGTCTTCCACCTCCCTCTCCTTCCCCTCCCCCCGCTCGACCCTCGAGACTCAGGCTCGCCCACGATGCCCGACTATCGCCACATGCGTTCCGGGAGCCTCAATATCCCCAACGGTCAGCGCAATCCCGGCATGCCGCCTCCCCGCTTCGACGGCCCGCGCAGTCCCCCGAGTGCGTCCTCCTTGTCCCCCTCATCCGTCCCATTCTCGAGACCCATGGGGTGATTGCTCAATCACTCCGATGCGTCAATCGCAATCCCATCGCTTGCCGCTAACCTCTTCAGATACGGCTCACGTGCCCTGCAAGTTCTTCCGCCAGGGTGCCTGCCAGGCGGGCAATGCCTGTCCCTTCAGCCATGATCTAGGCCAGTCTGCGGAGAATGTCTGCAAATACTTTGCCAAGGTCAGCCTGCACAGCCAAACAATATCGCAACATCTCTAACCCGAGTAGGGTAACTGCAAGTTCGGCCCCAAATGCGCCAATATCCACGTCCTTCCTGATGGTCGACGCATCAACTACGGCAAAAATGGTGTCACAATAGGCGCTAATCCCGCCAGCCTCTCTGGACGACCGGCCCAGAGCCCGACCTCGCCCACATCGACCATCGCGGGGCACTCCCATCAGACCGCTCACGGCAGCTCCGGGAACCCCCAACCCCCGACCTCCAATAGCGCCCTCACCAACTCCCTATACGGTGCCGACCAGTCCTCCTTCGCCACAGCCTACCCTTACGATGACCATCACAACCAGCACAACCATCTGGGTCGCCAACCCAGCCTCGATAATGGCATTCCCATAATCGACGCCCCATACTCGCATGGCGGCTCCAACTACGGCTCTCCTCGCGACGATGACTCCCGCTTCGGCCTCGGCTTATCGCCCATCAATGGGAAGGGCCTCTCCGTTCTCGATGCTCCGCTGCCTGCTTCTTTCGACTCCAACGGTATATCTAACGCCGCCCGTTTTCCAGCCGCACCCTGGCCGTCTTCCGTTCCCTCCAAATTCGGCCTCGAATCGCCCTCGCCGTCACTGAGCAATGCCAAGGACTCGCGCACCTCCGAGACCCTCAAGCTCCTCCATACGTCTGCTTTTGGCTCCTCGGACCACTTGGCCACACCCATGGCTGGAAGCCCGACTAATTCGCAACTCGGCAATGGTAGTATCGGTGACGAATACTTTGGAAAGCGCACGATGCACTCTTCGCGGTTCCCAAGACCCAAGATGCTCAGCTCCAGCCTGCCCAAGACGACCTCTGCTGTTGACCGTGACTGGGAGGCCGGCTTTGCATTTGACGATAATAACGACAATTTGCCCGAGAACTACGTGCCCGAGAACCTTCAGGACCTACTCACCCCGGCTGAGAAGGCCCGTCGTGGGTCCATCCGGGCAGACGACGCCAATGTTGAAGGTCTCAGCAAGTACGGCAGCCCTATCGGGTCCAGCCCTGGGCGGTGGGGTCCCGTGTTCCCCCGTCAGAAAGACGAAGACGATCTATCTAGGTCAGCACGCGGTACGGCGTCAGCTTTTGGCCATGTGGGCAGTCCCCTACGAAACTCGACGCTTGCGCAGGAGATGGACGGCTATGGCAGCGTCTCCGGACGACCTTCGGTCATGCGGTCTGGGAGTGAATCAATGTCCGTCCTCTCCCAGCAGCTGCAACTTAGCCGTCTCGACGACGCTCCTGGGAACTCTAGCCCTATGCTCCACCCATCCACGGCGAGAACTCCAGGAAAGGACCGTCACATGGAGCGCCATGTGTCTAGCGGTAGCATCAGCTCGTCCGTGACGGGCCGCTTCACAACCCCGATCGATGAGGAGGATCCCGACTTCGTCTTCAGCATGGAAGAGGAAGATGACCTGGTGGCAACCCGGGCGCGCAAGCGGGGATCTTCTGGTCTCGGCATGGGTGGCTGGGGCAGTTATGCTGGCGTGGTTTCGGGCAGAGGCCAAGCCAACGGAGGCAAGGACACCAAAGAAAACATGCACGTCAACAACCGGTGACCCCCTGAGCCCCGGCATTACGGCCTTCAATGCTTCTCAACGGATGATATGATCCACGATCTACGAAAAACGACTCACGTTCCTTCGGCGGTACAAAGCATGTGCCTAAATACATCTTTTTCTTGCAAACGGAAAGACAAAATGCTCGAACATGTCGCTCGGATTTAATACTTCTCATATGTCTTAAAAGGGCCCCCTTCATGAAAATACAGCCACGCCAAAAAGGGAAAGGGGATAGTTACCGGATACATGGCTTTGGAGTTTTCTTTTTATCATGCTTTTTTATCCTTTTCCAGTGCTCTTTGACTCCGGGTTACCCGACGCAAATTTATGTCTTATCTATGTTGTCCTTATTGAAAGGGTGGTGGCGGTTGCTGTTTTCGGGCTCCTCATCCTTGGGGACGGGGCGTATTCAAATTTAGTGGTCAATTTGACGACTTGGTGGGAGTGATCTTTGCTTTCTGATGGAACCGACTGTTTGGAGACAAGTCAATGCACTAGTTCTCAAGGTAGCTGCCCAATTCTTTGCTGAATCTTGAGCGGGGACTGCTTGAACAGCGGCAGGCTGTCAACAAACATCCTTAGGGTTAGGAAGTGGGCGCAAGGGTCTTTCGGAACAATCTTCACCATAGCTATCTTTTCAGATGGGCAGGCGGAACGCCATGGGCGAAACGATGTGAATGACTCGGCAGGAGCATCCAGAACAATTTCAAACATTGGCACAGAATCAACACTTCGTCTCAAGAATATGAACAAATAGGTGATCTTAGCTCACACCACGCCAGCCCATGCAATGTAGAACAAAAAAGCGGTTGTTGGATCTATACACTAATACAGGGACTTAACGTCCATCCTCATATCATCCCCAATGTTATGCTCACAGCCCCCAGTCTCACACTCCCACGCATGCTTCCTTTCGCATCAGGATTGCAATTGTACTCACAATACATGCCACCCGGGACATCATTCCCGTGTCATCATTCCCCCATTCCGCTGGATCTCCAACCCGTCCGTTCTAAGGCGTAGTTTCCTGTAGTCGTACAAAGCAAGGGGAGTTGCGGGTTTTCCGGTCTTTGGTTTGCGTCGGCGCTCTACGTTTAGGAGGCATCGGGCTGGTTGAGAATGTAGGTGACGGCCTGGTCGACTGTTGACGGGAGTTAGCAGAGGCGCTCTAAGGGTCCAAATTCTCCCGGCCCCCATCGTGGGGGAGAGAAGCGGAGGGAGAGGCGTACCGGAGTGGATGCCGTCGGCGTCCTTGTCGGGGATCTCGATGCTGAACTCCTCCTCGATAGCCATGACGACCTCGACGGTGTCAAGGCTGTCAAGACCGAGGTCGTTGGCGAAGTGGGCGGAGGGCTTGATCTGTGTCGGATGAGTGAGTACAACTGGTCATAGTGAGTCGACTTCGGTTTCACGCGGGACGTACGTTGGCGGCATCGTTGACCTAGTGTCACAGTTAGCTCGCAGTTCTGAGGATGATATGAAAGTTACAATCCGGCAGGGAGGGCGCGACGTGAACCAGTTCGGACCATGTCCGAGCCCAGCGGCCCAGCCCTTCTTCACTCTCGGATATAACAAGGGGGGGTGGCGGTCGGCGGCTCACCTTGTCGAAGCCCTGCAGCAGGCTCATGATCCGGCCCTCGACCTCCTCCTTCTTCAGGGCACCACCGGCGCTATACATGCGCACGGCCTGGATCCGGGGGACCATGGCGGCGACGCGGACGGGCTTGGCGGCGGCGGTGATGAAGGTGCGTTGCGTCGTAGCAGGGCGGGCGGCGACGGCGCGGGCCGTGCGGAGGAGAGCGGCGCGGAACATGTTGGGCTGTGGAACGAGGCGGTGGTACTTGGGTGTGCGAAGGCGGAAGAGGTGGCTGAGGGAGCAATTGGCGACCGTGGAGATGGAGGAGAGGAGCAAGGGAGGTTGATGATGATAAATTTCTCGCGGGCGCGGATTCGCTGGAGCTAGCGACAGCTGCTTGCTGCCGGCGAATTGACGAGTCACGTGAGAATGCCGGGGAGATTGGTTAGTCAGCGAAGAGTAAGGGACTGTGATTGGTGGGAATTGCCGAGGAGGTCAACTACCCTAGAGCTGAGTCCTTTGCAGTAAAATCAGTGTTTATAATTGTAAAGTGAAAAGAATAAAGGAGACGTTGAATTGATGGTTGTAGATTGAAAATATTTATTTCTCTTTTCTTAAGATGAATTAGTTGTGGGCTGGTTATATGGCGCAATATCCCACATCTTATACTTAAAGTCTCCTTTCTAGGTATCCTCAAGTTCGTTGAGTGCGTGTATAAAATCCATGTGTATTTGAATTAATCTAGAGTTTGATTTGACCAAGTAGTAAACATAATTGGCCCATTGGTAGGTTGGAACAGTACTCAACCCACGTCAGATCTTGATAGCAGGTCACTGATTCTTCCTTGTCTCCAACTCCTTTGTCTCGAACGGGGTTATAAGTAGCTCGTTCCTCCAAGACCATGCAACGAGCATCATAGTCCCCACTCCACACGTGCCGCTCAAGACAACAGCCGAAACCAGAATCATTGTCCAAGATAGCTGCATCGAGCCGCAATCCTTCATGTCCTTGAGGTCCCGGAGCATCAAGGCCAGCCATAGCAGCGCTGCACCCAAGCAGCAGATGTAGTCGTACTGGATGACGACCCGCAAAGCCACATCAGCCTCTACGGGGGCATAGATGAAGTACTTGGGTACAAAGAGCTGGAAAAGGGAAAGCTCCGAGCTGTAGGCAGTATACCAGTATATGGCCGTGTTGACGGCCGCGAGGACCCCGACGGAGACCCTGACGATATGTTTCGATGAGCCGCCTTGGTATCCAATTGTTTTAGCTGCAAGAATTATCGATGTTAAAAACGTGAGTGAACCCCAGATGGGGTAGAGCTGCCAGATCCAGTTCCACCAGTGGCGCGCGGCGTAGCTCTGGTGGAAGTAGCTGAGGAAATGGGGCACGTAGTAGGCCAGAATGATGGTGGGAAGGGTACCCGCTGCTTGAGCAGGCCAAATGGTCCTATTGATTGGCAAGGCAAATCTTTGCGGCGGGGAGAAGACGTATAAGCAGAATAAGTAGAGGGGAACCATGATCCCGACGGGGATGAATTGGGCGATGAAAGTTATGAAAATGGGGCTTGACTAGGTTAGCAAATTGCTCACATTCAGACCGTGTAGTAATGACTTACTACCGGAGACGCATGTGATACCCCATGCGGCAAGACTCCCAGAACAGGATAGCATATAAACTGCCGTACTCGGTGAGGAACACGAGGGACTGCCAGTACGCGCCGGGGTCGGCTGGGTACATTTGCAGCTGGGCAAAGGCAATAGTGATGTGGGAGAGGGCTGTGTCAAGGATGGGGACTTTGTAGAAGGTGGCGATGATTGGTACTTTGACGCCGCGCATGGAGAAGTGGCCGCACCGCTGCATGCCGGCAATGAGATCTGCCATAGGCTCAGCAAAGATGGCGGCGCGTATCATTATGAGGGCGAGGCCGACTAGGGGCGCGGCCCGAAGGGCGCGAGATGTGATGGTACTCATGTTGTAATGGAGCGAGAACAGTAGATGAGGGTGTCACAGAATATGAGACGGTGTTGCGTAAGTAAGGGGAAAAAAGACCAGGAAAGAAGAAAACGTGGAAATATGTATAGGCATACAGGGATTCGGCTTACTGGCATCTTTTCGGTCTGTCAACAACTGTCAAAACTAAGGCCAAGACACAACATCAATAGTCCAGCCATGGCAATACAAGATGCCACAAACGAGACCAGAGATCCCCATGTGAGAAGCAGCCCCCAGAGTGTATACCTCAAGCCCCAATATGGCAACTTGGGATGGGGAGACCTGATCCTGAGACCCCGTGGAGCCCCGGAGATCCGGATGGGCTTTTTGTGGCGGCCCACACCCGAGCCGTTCAGCTTCGACTCCCACAGGACGGGCAATCAGGCAGACAGTAGTTAACGTTAACCACCTTTATCTCCACCTAATAAACGGGGAAACAGAGATATCCCTTAGCTTCCACATTCATTGGCCAAACTTCCACAGGCGTGAATCAATGTGTCTTTCGATAGTTAATGGGCTATTACGATAATAACAACGATGAATCTATACCTAGTACCTGCCTAGTACTTATCTGGTACCCACTGATACACACTACTACTAGTAGTACTGCTAGTAAGTATAATAGTGTATTATTACCTTGATCAACATGTGATTTACGCGAGGAACATGTGTTAGGCAAAGCTGGAGTGTCGACATGTTATCAGGCGTACGTAAACAGTTGCTACGAGCCACGTCTGAAAATATATCTCGGCCCGCGATGTTATATAGTTAATACTACTAACCTGATACTACTTTGTACTGCGACGGGGGCACCAAAGCACCCCAGCAGAACCTTGCCAACGCTGACTTTGACGGCCTGCGCGGCTTCACGGGCTCCGACCCGCCTGGCAGCCATACAAAGAGCACGTAGCTTCGGAGGACTCATCCGTCGAAGAGGTAGGCACCAAGCTATGGCGGCGGCCATGAGAGCTGAGGGCGGCGTGGAGCTGTACCTGGCGAGCGGCGAGAGAAACGACTGGGTCATAGGAGTGCAGTGCGGGCCGTGTGTTCGGGCTGTGCGTCGAGTTTGGCTGGGCGAGCAAGTCGGATGCTCGTGTCTGTTCTACCCCACGGGTGACGAGTACCATGAGTCGATTAGGCAGGTCGGTACTGGGCTGATGGAGCTGATGCTTGCGGTGGTGGTGACGGCGGGTGGGCCCTTGTTCTGGATACGATGAGTGATGGACTCTGTAAGCTGCTTAGATAGCCTTGTCTGCGGTTTTGGATATGAGGGCCGGTGCCTACCGTTGTAATCGTGGATCTATAATGAATGAGAATCGGACATTGAAAAGATTTGGTGTTATTTAGGGCGCTCAACCTTCTAGCGCCCAAACATGCTCTGGGAATCACAGCGACAAGTGGGTTGTCATGAAGACATGTCTTGAGCTCTAGATATATGTACAGGAGCCCCGAACGTGTAGCCCCCGTCTACTCTCACACTCCCATTCTGCTCCAAAAATACAAAAAAACAAAAAGATTCCACGGTTGGTACAAAGGAAATTCGGGAATAGGCTATGCGTAGGTTTTTGCTTTTCGTCCTAGGAAACCCCTTATCGGTAGGGCGAATCGGCGCGGATGGCGGCCGCCAACTCGGGTTCCCACTTGTCTCCGTTGGACAGAAGCTTCTCTGCAAGATTGTTAGCATGCATGCCACGCAAATCACAGGGGAAGGGGGTATATCGGGGCTCGTCGTCCGCTACGCACCCTTGTTGTACAGCAGCTCCTCGCGTGTCTCGGTCGCATACTCGGCGTTGGGGCTCTCGACAATGGCGTCGACGGGGCACGACTCCTGGCAGAAACCGCAGTAGATGCACTTGGTCATGTCAATATCGTAGCGGGTTGTGCGGCGGGAGCCGTCGGCGCGCTCCTCGGCCTCGATGGTGATGGCCTGGGCGGGGCAGATCTGGTGTCCCTGTTAGCGATAGGAATTCTCGGTATCCTGTATCATCGTGAACTCACAGCCTCACAGAGCTTGCAAGCAATGCAGCGCTCCTCTCCAGAGGGGTACCGCCGCAGGGCGTGCTCGCCACGGAATCGGGGGGAGATGGGGCCCTGCGCTAGTTAGCCACAGCTGTTCGTTGCTGGGTGCTTCGGAAGCTCTCAAATCCGGCATACCTTCTCGAAGGGGTAGAAGATGGTGTACCTGCGCTCAGGGTCAGCATTACCAGCTCGCTACAGCCCTCAATGGCTCCAATTCGCTCGCGCGAGGGGTCTGCGGTATAACATACGGTGGCCGGAAGAACTGCTCGAGCAGCACATACATGCCCCTCGCCATCTCCGTCATGAGGAAGTATTTGCCCAGCCTGTCGAGTGTGCTGTCCTTCTCCCAGGCCCATTCCACGCGCTGGCTCGTGCGGAAGTTCGCGGGCGGCGGGCCCTTGGGGGTGGCGTACCCTCTCGTCTGCTGGCGGACGACGGCTGCGCGGGTCGATGTCGAGAGGACGGCAGCCCCGGTCGCGCGGGGGAGCACCTGGCGGACGAGCATCGTTGAGGGGGCCATTGTGATCGAAGAGGCCGGTCCGATTGATGGGTTGGCGGGAGGGGAGAGGGGGGTCGGTTGTTGGATTGAGCGACTCAAGGCGGACGACAGCTTGACGTGATGGAGATTTGTGAGGTCGCCTGCGGGTATTACAATGGCAGGAGCCGTGATTGGCCGGAGCCTAGTCACGTGATATCTCACGTGCAACATTCCTAACATCAACCAACGTCGACTCCCATGCGACTCGATTTGATTCATCCCTTGAACAGTCGGAAAAATTGGGTTTAGCATATCTTTTTGTTCATTCTATCAACTATTGACATCAACGTATTGGTCTGTTCTTGTGTCGCTTTACCGTGCTATGTGGTGACTGCTTTCCGCCTCCGGCGCCTTGCATCGCTGATATTGAAATCACAAACAAAACAAACTCGCTGCGAAATCAGCCCGGATATCAAATCAGAAGCTCTTTTCCCATGCGCCCCACCAAACGCCCATATTGGCCGCCACCACGAGATCCAGCATTTTGAGCCCGTCGTGGTATATGATCAACTTCCCTAGCTTGGCTCTCTTGCCACGGTTGCCACCACCCGCACGTTCTCTCCCAAGGTTGACATCAAAAGGCGAGACCTCTTCTTCATCGTCGTCATCGTCGTCATCATCCCTTCTCCAGAATTTACGCAGATTGCCGAGGCGCTGATGACGCCCACCCTGCTCGTCCGCCCCCACTACCTCGGAGTTCGGAAGATTGAAGCGCAGCTCACTGACGATGGCGGAAGCGACATTGGGCGGGGTGGTTCCAGCTGCCTGCTGTTCGGCAACGAGGGGGTTGTATGTGGCAGCCGGGCCTTCGTGTAGGATATGGTGGCACCGCACGCTGCGGCCGGCGTTGCCTGTTCGGAACTCACACCGCCCGTCCCAAGGACTATTGAAGATGTAACCCCTCGGCTTCATTCCAGGACCAGGTTGTCCTATCGCTGTAGTGGGTTCAGGATCGGCCCCCATTGGACAAGCAGAGCTGAAGGAAACGGCGCTATTACCACGGGAGTGACCCATCCGTTGCTTGTCGAGGCGGTTGAGCTTGTGCCGCAAAGTGGACGACCAGCTCTTTGAATAGGACATAAGAACCTGTCGCGAGAAGGTGCCATTCTCGTGCTGGTGACGGTCTTCGGATACGATCTGGGGCGCGGAGGCGTCGTTACTCCTGCGAGTGGGCATGTTTCGAAATTTGGCATACCCCGAGGTCTCGAGGTGGACTTCGATGGGTGGGCGGATCGCCGGTACTCCATCCTCGGAGCGCGAAGGAGCGGTAGAGTCAAAATGCTGCGACGAGATGCGTCCGACGTTCCACTGGTGGCTGGAACTGGGGTCACGGCGGATGAGGCTGAGATTGAAGATTTCGCTCTGCTTGATGGGTGACGGGGACCGACTAAATCCTTGAGTAGGGAGGGGCTGGCGCGGTGCACAGCCGACCGAGTATGGTCGTGGCCGAGCTAGTTTCTCCCGATGTGGAGGCGGAGCTGGTGCCCGATGGTCGCCTTGCTGAGACCATGGGCGTTCCTCATGAGGTCGATCGTAGTCTGGTCCGTCAGAGCGTTCGTGGAAGCTCTGCTGAGAGTATGGTCGCGCGGAGGAACTGAACGGCTCCTCTCTAGGTGGCAGAGGTAGAGCTTTCTCGGGGCTGGGTCCTGGTGACAAGTTTCGCGTGTTGCCGTGGCCTAGGGGCTTTCGTGCCGGCATCTGAGTCCGGTGTACGGGGGCTGGAGGTGCGTCTGGTTGTGAGTCTGAGGAGGGGTCAGCGAGACCAACGCCCGAATCCTCCATTCCCCGTGATAGAGGAGGGACCTGGAGAGATGGCGCTGGTGGACCAGACAAGTATTCCCGGAACGTGGGATGTGAGCCTTGGTTGTCGGTATCCAGAGGTACGTTGAGCAATCTCGGGCCGTCATCTGGCGTTAGTGGACGTGCGTTGCCTGGCAAGGGCTTTCTGGGGATGACCCGTCCCGAGGGGTTGCTTTCGTCGCTGGACAGGCCGGATTCATCGCATCTGACAGGAGGCGGTCCAGATAAGCTGGGTCTAGAGGTATCGAGGTGAATGTAGTAGAGCGAGCTGGCGACATCCTCTGCGGTGACGTTTTTCAGTTGGGGCTTGAAAGGTGAAAGGATGACATCTGACAGATCAGCACGGGGTCTCGCCAATGGAATGAGGACTGGATCAATAAAGACTCACCTCTAGTTCCAGGGACTCTCGAAATGTAGAGCGTCAGCGGTTCCTGCTTCTGCTCGGTGGGGTTGAAGGGGTATTGTGGAGGGTTGGCAGCGAGGTAGTTGAGGGACGCCAGAGACCTGGCCTCCATGGCTGAAGATGAGCGGTGTGAATGTGCGGAGGGCGAAGCGGATGGAGGAGGTGAAGATGCTAGGCAAGGTAATAATGCGGATGAGGCAGTCGAGGATTTGATAAGATGTTGCCGTGGCGGGCTGTCGACGTCACACGCGAGGCTGATGCAGCAGGGTCCAAGCAAGGGACGTCGAAGTCGTTGAGTTGGTCCAGTGCATTGAGTGCAGTGTCTTTCAAATTGGGCGACAGTCAGCGGCCGAGACAAAAGAGGCTATAAAAAGCAAGAGGTGCTATTTGCAGGCGAAGCGGAATACGTGGCTTCGGCCGTCAACGCGCGAGTTAAACGACAAAAGAAAAAGCCGACCACGGCGGCTGAAGCTTTTGTTCACGTCGCCGTCGGAGCTCACGCTGCTGGCGACGACACTACGACACTGCCTAGGCGAAAACACGACGTCAGCAGTGTGGCGTGGCTGTGTTGTTCAGTCCAGTCAGTGCCACCACTCATCAGTGGTGCCTTGAACTTGGCTCTGGCGTTTCGGATTCGGGCCCGCTGTGACTTGGCTGCCCGACGGGGCCGTAATCCGTCGCTTTCTTACTGCTTCTACGAAGTACGGAGTATCGTGTCAGCTGAATGAGGGCATCATTAGCTGGTCAGCCCACCTTATGTGTGGCGATGAAGTCATCCCAGGTGTTGTTTGGGTTCTTACATAAATGCTTTACATGTACCATTATTACCCGATATTCTGTCCAGTCCATGCAGGACACAGAAACACATTGGGTTTGATTGTGGCGGGAGTCCACGCGGCAGCCCACTAAAATAGGCCCTAAGTTGATGATTCCACTTGCTGCCCGGTCACACTCGTAAGGTACCTAGTTAACTAGTTGCCTGACAGCGCAGGGGCCAAATATAGACACTGCGCACTGTATTAACCCACGGAACCAGGACAATACCTACAGTTTTAAATCACTTGAACACTGTACCAGGCTGCTAGCAGCTTCACCTCTGCCTGGTGTCCGCCGTGTTTCCGTCCACATCCTCGTGCCCCAGCCTCATGATGTTGTTAAAGTTTGCTGGTCCCTTTCCCCCCTTCGTATCCGCCACCATCAAGCAATGCCGAAACTAGGATATCCGTCATGAGCAGCATGGATTCGATCACCAGGTGAGGTCACCAGCTGTCACCGAGCGTGGCTTGACTGGCCATGGTCACTGAGTCTCGGAATCAACGGGATGATTTCAATCCGGGTTATGTTGGCCTCTAGCAGATGACCAAATGGGATACATAACCGTAATGCCCGACACGCGCCTTCGATCGATGCAAAAAAGGTCCGAGCAAACAGAATCTCATCTGTTTCTCGCGTGTTTCTCGCCGTCAAACCGCGCAACGCCACTATTTTAAAACCGAAAACATGGCCTCGCTTCACCTGACGCCACCCACCATCCTGGCCTTGGTCATCAGACACAGGCTCCCTCGGTCGGCGCGGGCTCACAATCAGGCATCTTGGTCGCCGTCACGTACTCGGTGCCCGCGCAGCCCCCAGGGCAGCCACGGTCGCAGGGGAAACCCGTGAAGACGGTCGGGACGGCCTGCGGGCAACCGCATCCGGGCATGATGGTCGACACGTCCATGCACATGGGGCGGATGCACGTAGAGCAGACCGACGTTGTCGACGTGAACGTCGGGCATGGGTGTCTGTCGTCGGCCGAGGCCCTGGTGGCGTGTAAGCCTGGGAAATATCTCCCCCTGGGGGATAGTGTGGAGTATTGCTGGCTTACACTGACAGGGCTGATATAATCGAGGCGGCGATGAGGATTCTCATGATGCTGTAGCGGGGTCTGCGCAATACGTGAGTTGAACGGTAGGAAGTCTTGGCGGCCAAGTCCACAAAGGAGTGGTCGTGGGACACTTTTAAAGACGACCGCGAGAGGGTGGTGCCCTGCATGCTACTACTTCGTACATGTCGTCTTTTGAGTTCTAGACTCTCGTATAACCACGCCACCGTCAATCAGTCTTAGGCGGTGTCTTATTGACTGCCAGCTCGAGTGTAAAACAACGCGGCTTGCAACAGGGTTGACTTAATATTGCAAAGAATGACTGAAGCTTGATGCGAGGCTGATGGCCTACAGCTTTCCCCGCACCGCCTTGTCTCGTTTTGTATCTAGTTAGGTCACGGTTCAGTGCCCGGTGTCATGAAAATGGGACTTCCTTCCCTGACAGTGAATTAGCAGCTGCCCGATAGGTGTTCCATCACTGCTAAAAGGAGTCTAGAGTCTAGACTCTCGCTTCTCTTATAACTGAATTGCTGCCGAAACGCACCGCCTCTGCACCGAGTTCGTGATGCTGTTCCAGGGCCACGTCCTCTGTCACTCTGAGACTCAGGAGTCTAGGTCGCCGGGACGGGTAGGGTTGGTCAGTCAAGGCATACAAAGACTTCGAGTCTGTAAGAATGAATCGGCGAACCTCAAAAGAATACAAGGGGTGCTGGCCGATGATTTGAAAGAGGCCATGGCAGGGGAACATCGGCGTTGAGGGTTTGGCTCGTCTCTCTCGTCAAATAACTACGCTTTGGACATAGCAAAAGCTTCCACTTCCGGCGACGGCTTTCCTCGCCGGGGAAGTCTCCGGCTTTCTGGATTGACCGGGTGACACCGATTACTCTGTTGGGAAGACTGAGCTATTGGTCATTGGACCGATGACTCCGGGACACCGGGTATATCATCACCATGCATATAGGCTGTACTAGCCATGAGCTGTTGAGGCGGTATCTCAAGACGATGGCTGCATCCCTACCGCTATCACTCAGGTCCAGATACCCGATCACCCTATCCAAGATGGGACACTTGAGTTACAACGGGACGGGATATACGAGCGACGCCGCTGAATGACCAGCACGCCCATCATCAGCGAGGCTCTCATCATCTATTGCAGCGCAGCCCGCGTTAAGAACGTGCCGAGTACATGTATATGGCCTCAATTCTAGGACAAGGAATGGAAACGCATCACCAACGCCTTTAACACTAGAAGTTGACGAGCTCCCTTCCAGCTTTGGCACCAGGGAGCGAGTTGGGAATCCCGAGGTGCTCAAGGAATCGGGTTTCCTGAATAAGTCCAGCAGCGCGACTCCAGTCGGCCACGGCTACGCCACCCCGTCGCATTGACCGAGGAGGAAGCTGCGCAGACCATCAGCGGCTATCCATGCATACGACGTATGTAGTATGCGTCCGCTGCCTAACACGCGCCTGCGGCAGGGCTCGAAGGGGCACAGATCTCCGGCATCAACAGCTCCCTGCCGGATTATTTCTTCCGGAACATGTGCAGCAAGCTTACGGATCGCGGCGGCGGGAACATTGAGAACTGAGGTTAGTTCCACGTTGATGTCATTAAGCCCGTTAATATGGCTGTTGGGATAGACAGGACGGCCATGCGTCTGACCCCATACTGTGACTTTTTGGGCATGCTTTATGGCTGGGCCCGACCTCATATTCCCCGGCCTGGCTGGCCAGCTGGTCATGCCCGGCTTGCATGCATTTCCTTGAGGCTCCACAGAAACGACGGCGCGGATTGCGGCGGGCGAGGACGGTCGGGTAGATGGTTGATCAGTGGGGACCCAACTGCCGTCTTCCTCGCAGGGGTGTTCACAGCCGAGTCTGTTAATGGGGCGGCCGTGGATGAGGTGTCCATGGCCTTTGTGCGGTACATGTATACATGTGCTTTGTGGCCAATCCGGGCCCGTTCCGCATCAGGTCAATCCTGTGCCGAAAAAGTACAATGTGGGCTTCTTTCGGCTTCTACATGCCCCAAGCTGACCAACTGGTCGATCGACTGCATACACATTACACGTTCAGCCAACAGTTCCTCTCAGCCGCAGCTGCTCGGCATTAGTGCAGTCGGTATTTCAAAATACGAGTCCCTAAAAGATGCCTGTATCCATGTTTTCATCCCATATCTGATCGTGTATTAAGTTTCTACCCCTTGCTATTATTACTACTCCTCCGTTCATCTAACAGCTCTGCGAGCAATCCAACGACAACCACCGCAATACATCCCATTACTAGTATAACTGGCGACGAGCCCTGATTTCTTGCTCTATAATGGCGATTTAGATGCCAACAGGGTTGTCGCAGAGAAGAGCCTGGTCGGCCTACATAATGATTGTCAGCGGGGTGGTGAGATATGGTACAGAGCAGGGTTATCTCTTACAACGGGGGCGACGCAGCACTTGGGCTGCTGGCCCTTCTGGGCGCAGATCTCAGCAAAGTGATCAGCGTCACAGGGAGTCTCGGAGGCTAGAGTAGGTGTTTTAGCAACTATCGCATGGCGAGGGAGTTCTCTCAGGAAGGCGGATTCTACTTACGGACTTCGCAGTCGAGACCAATGATGCCAAGGGCATCGGTAGCACAGCAGAGGGTGTTGCTGTAGAGGGTGCTACCGCAGGGCACGTACTCGCCACGGTCCTCGACCTCAGTCGGGGCAGCCATGGCGGCGGCGGCGAGAAGGGCGACGGCGGCGAAGAACTTCATGTTGAAGGAGTTGGGAGGTGTTGGTCCTGATAAAGATAAAGGTCTGGAAGGTGCTTTGGTATTGTTGGAGTGAAGGATGTCGATGATGCTAAGATTTGTCCTCGAGAAGGGGAGGAACGGGGGATATTTATACACGTTCCTCGACCTCGCCAGCCTTCACACGAACCCATCCCACCGCCACTCTCTGCAAACCCGCAGAGAGATCAACATGGTAACCACGGGTATGTCCCCAGCTGGATTCATCGAGCCTTTGGGACTGTTTGTTGTTGGCCCGCTGGATGGTCAGAGCTCATCCCCTGGCCGAGCTGCAAGCCTATGGGGTGCGCTGGCCACATGCAAACATTGGGGATAATTTCCCTTTGGTGATATCCCTCTCTATTCAGGCGAGGCTTGATGGCGGCCGTGTTCACGGCGGTGGCCCATCTCCAAACTGGATGGGATCGCCGCTGCTGTTTAGTTGGCAGCAGGCATGTCTGCATTTGTACGCACGTCGATACATGTACGTTCATTGAGAGGCGCACGGGTGCCTAAATGCAGACAGGCAGTTCCTGGTACAGGCACAGTCTGTCCTTCTTCCAGCTATCTGCATGGCCAGTCGATCACTGATTGTACATGTGGCTTACACGCCCTCATTGGCCCGATCAAGCCGGGAAATGGTCCGGTGTCATCCGTCACATCCACATCCCGTTCCCCGCTGCCACCGCGCCGGGTTCCTTACCCGTCCTTTGCCTTGGCACATCGACGGCCCGTGAGGCTGAACCAATCGAAGCTAGCAGCCCGTCGGGTACCAGCATCATGCATGTGCGGGGGTGCCATCCCAAATTCACCATGCAGCCCTCGTTCAATGCCATTGGCGCGGCGAGATGGTGGGATGAGTGGGCGTGGGAAAAAAAAAGGAAGATCTTATGAGGATCATCGCTGGGGGCTGTACGAAGTAATCTAGAACGATTGATGCGCTACGCGGACAACCGTCATGTTCTGATGGACTTAATGTTGCCTAGTAAGCTGAGATCATTCATCGGATCAAACAAAAGGTATAGGTATTTGTTGTACGGATACGGAGGCAGCTATCAATAATACGAGAGTTTAAATGAGCTGTGAAATAGACGCTTACTATACGTATAATACTGGACAAGTCTGCATAATGGACCACTTTACTCGTATTCTGATAGAATGGTCACATATCCCAAATAATACCAAGGGGATTATATATATGTATATAGAGTAGACCCCTTATGCTGGTGGGTGGTAGTGGTTAGGCTGGACTGATGTCGGAACAGGTACGAGCCTTTGAATAGTAGGCCAGGGCTGGTACCAACCTGAAAGAAATATGATTCTTAGAAGTCTTGATGAACTTGGCACATTTTTAATCTACGAATATATTCCTCGATCGCCCATCTCTTAATCGATGTTCTTCTGGATCTAGGTATGTAAAGATATCTGCACCGAAAGCTTCATTTACCCTAAGGGATTGAAGATTCTAGCATCAGCCTGTCTATGGGTCCTACGAAGTCCGTTCATCGCCTCCAAGTTGCCAAGGGGTCTCTATTGTACGGTTCATGACGCCAGGAGGGATATGCCATCGCACCTAAGGAAAGAGAATGACGTTGGGTCTTGATAAGCAAAATCACTCCATATGTCTGTCACATACGACCATACCCAGTGGAAAATGCGGGATCCCACGTCAAATTCTTGTATCATGCTTGTCTACTTTCAGTTTTCGACGCTTCTCCCTCCACATCTCACCATCTTGACCTCCGAAACTGGAGGCAACTGAGCAGGCGCTTATCATGTCTATCTCTGCCTGGCGAAACATCGGGTACATTTCCCAACATGGCTCTTAAAAGTCGCCGTCTTGGTCAACAACTAGAGCTAAGAACGTATTCAAGCCTACCTCTATAATTACACGATGACACAAACTTTTAAGATCAATTAAAGAAGGATTACTGTAATATTAATTAGATGATTTGGTCGTGAGGGCAGCAACTAGTGTCTAGCTGGAAGGAGTGCAATGGAACAACATCGGTTGCCTTGCTGCACCACAGGCCCTAGCGACAAGCGAGTCGCGCACTTCGGTATTTTTTGCGGAATGTATATACAAAAAGTACCTAAAATTATTAAGGCTCCTTATCAATTTTTGGCTCGTTTCCCTGCCATTGCCCAGCCCAATAAGGTACCCGACTCGCTTATCAGCCACGTTATGACAAACTCGCCCGCAAGCATTGCATCTCGACAGCAAAGGCGTCTTTCTTATGCTTCCATGGCGTCAACATCCCATTCCTCTTTCGATTTTGACCATTGAGGTTGATAGATCTAAGAGGTTATCGGGTATGGAACTCCGCCAGCATCAAGTCCACGATCATACCTCTCCTAGTGCGTTTATCGTTGAACACGTTACGTGGCTCTATATCAAAGTTTTAGACATCGGTGCTGATATAATCGACTAAGTGTAGCGAGAATCCTATTAGCAATACCTATATCAATTACTCTAGTTCTTTTAAGGCTAATCACCCGCTATAACTAAGGAATATAAAGTACTTCTATACGTCGCTATCGTAGTAGTAGGGCTTAATGAGATTAATAATACCGAGATAGACCGGAACGAAATTCACCTAGAGGTCCCGAAGGTAATCGTATATCTTATTTTCGTAGCGTAGATATTTAGTATTTATAGCCTCTACGCCTTTCGCTATAAGCGTATAGCTATTTAATGATAGGCAGAATTTAAAGAGGGATCCATGTAATCCTGATAGGTAAAACGGTATATAATTAGTATTCTTCCTAATTTTTAATTTTAAGTGTGTTGGGGGATGCCGACGTTCGTTGCTTTTGTGGTCAGAAGGTTACAACCTGAGAACCACAACAAGGAATCCCGACCTAAAAGGTCTCGAGACTGCTTTTTGCTATGTATATAAGACGGGAATCAATCGCACATATGAGTAATACCATAATCTTTATTCTTGACTATCAATTGACGCATATGTTGCCCATTTCGCACATTGACCTTGTTGCTCCGTGAGCCACGACCTTCGTGCCATCCCAGCCTCTGGCTGCAACCATGGCCTACGACGACTTTTCGCATGCACCGATCATCTGTACGAGCAATATTACACCCAACCTAACCCACCAAATCTTTAGAAACTTCCTGCTGTTGTTGTGGTTGTTGTGGTGTTAATGGCTTCATCCCCTGGGAGGTAAAGCCTCATCAAATCCGCCCCCCTGCAATGTCCTCCTCGCGTTCTGCCGCCCCAGCTTCAAACCATCGTACTCTAACAGTGCTAGATTTCTAGTCGATATCGATATAGATAACCCAGGGAGTACTTGCCGCAAGCTTCTATATTTTCGACGAAGCTCGGGAGCCAGTCTCGGAAATGGCTCCACATCAGACAAGGGAAAGCAGGGAAGAAGGAGCCTTTAGATCATCGCAGCATAGACGTAGTTAGACTACGTTCAAACGGTATAATACAAGCGACCTATTTAAAAGGTAGTTATGTATCTGCCTCTCCTCGCATGCTAGTTCTAGGTTTTAACTCTGGGCTAAATTTTTAAGAATAACATTACAGCGGAAGGTTTGTGCCCTAGATGCCAATTTAGACTTAATTTTGATATTGAATCAAGAGGAATTCCCCGATCACTTGCAGTTAGTTATTTTTGCGTAGCTTATCGACTCTATTTTCGGCAGGCCTAGCAGCCACGTGAGGCCTTGGGTATAAGTGATAATCAACTAGGGACCTTTTCACACTCTCCGGAGATTATAACAGTCACTATTTCCCCCCTAACTACAAGGTCACTACAATTTCCTAGAGATACCACCATATTATACCTCCTCACTCCCCTCCTGCTATCCGTTCTCTGACAATTGAGAACTCTATATATATTAATATGATGACGTTATAGGTGGCAAGAACTAATTACTCGAAAGGTGTGCTTAAAGCTTTAAGACTTTTATGATTTATTCTTGGATCTTCTTAATATAGTTCTTCTTATTTTGTCCCCTTTTTCTTCTAGTCTGCTCCCTATCTGGACTCGAAAAGCTAAGTTCACGACAGTATATTCTAAGTCTTACAATCATCAGCTGAATGTCGGAGAAGCCGAATGGGCCCGCGACCCTGCATATTATAGGCTTCTAGACTTAAAGTACTATATACATCTCTCTAGCTGATCCTTTGCACGGAAACCAAAGTTCGATAAACATTTTGGGGTCATATAATGTCATTTCGTGGTGAGACCCCTGGGCTGCGGAGTTTCTTAATGGCAACATGCAAGGCGGCGGACTTGGGCTCAGCACTCGAATTCTATCGTGACTAAACGGAATTTTAGTCCGGTCTAAGTCTGGTCCTTCAAAAAGTCATTTGGATGGTTACATGAATTCACTTCGAGGTGAAACCTCTGCGCTGCGGGGTTTCTCAATGACAACATGCAAGGCGGCGGACTTGGCCTCAGCACTCGAATTTTATCGTGACTATGCGGAATTTTAGTCCGGTCTAAGTCTGGTCCTTCAAAAAGTCATTTGGATGGTTATATGAATTCACTTCGAGGTGAAGCCCCTGCGCTGCGGGGTTTCTCAATGACAACATGCAAGGCGGCGGACTTGGCCTCCGCGTTCGAATCTTACCCTGCCTTGATCTGGGAAGCCTGGGATCTTACAGCTCGCTCGGCGACGGCTTGCTGAGAAACTCAACCCACGACCAATCACAATCTGATTCACCGGAGATGTCATTACAATCGCGCACTCTTACAGGCTCCTCTTCTTGCTTGGCACCTCAAGTAGTCACACTGCGGTGCGGTCCAGATAAGAGCTCGGCCCTGCAGTAATGGACAAATGATGGACATGTCCCCGCGCCGAACACAAGGCAACAAGGTAAACACCGAAATAGATCTCTTTGAACCATAATGTGCCATAAGTACAATATAGTATCATATTGGGCCCGACCAAAAGAGGTCACCACAGACAGCTAAGCTATTAGAATATTCTTTAAGACATTCGGTTCCCGCCATCGACTACATTTGTCACATAGCAAGTTGGTTATTTTTGGAGAACAACAAACTTGCCGTGCTAATGAGCAAGCCATAGATACTGGTGCAGCGTGCTGGGACTGCGCAAGAAATGGTCATACTTGTAGGCCGGTAGGTTATCTTCGCGTGGCGGGAAATGCACCGAGCTGCTGATCAGACCTCCTGCCGCAGTAGCATCGGCTCCCGCTTTGGCTTCCCATGATGAGGCAGCTGAGAAGTCCTACGGGGAACGAAAGTTCCTGGCGCTAGAGACAATTATAGAGGCTGCTCGGCCCTGGATTGTGAGTGAATAAAGCTCCCCGTCCGTCTACTGACACGAGGTACTGCGGGCCCCCCCGCCCCCCTAATTACCTGCGCCTGAAGTTGTGCCTTTTCTAATTTCCTTCTTTCTAAGAGGCAAAGGTGCGTCAGATGATGACAAGTAAGAACCAGATATTCGTGCGTGCGACGATCAGATTTGCGATTGCGACGGAAAGGCTGCGAACAAGCAGCGTTGCTCAGAACGTTCATATTTAACATGCGACTATACTAATAAAATAGCCTCGGCTGTGGTAGACCGGATGCTGAACACTTGGAGAAACTGGCCTTCAAGCAGGCCTGTCATGGAACCCAGAGCGACGAGGTTGGCTTACAAGCGGTGCGACAATTTATCTGTGGGGCTTGGGGTGTCATGTGTCAAACGAACCAGATTGTCAACTAGTCAGGTAGTGCCAAGGCTCTATAGGGAATTCCCTCTGGGCGAAATAAACCCATGCCATGCCTCTGGCGCTAGTTTCTCATCGTTCCGCTAAACGTGGGCCTTCCGTTCTCTATCCGTACCGGGACCGTCCTTCGAAGGTCTCCGCCCGCATCACGCAACTGCTGCCTTTTCACGCTCACAATAAGCCTTCTCTCACTCTTACGCCCTGTCTCATTTAATCCCTCCTTCATCACTTCTCCGGCTGCAATTCAGCGCCCCCCTCTCAACTGTTCACTCTCCTAAGACTACTCTACCACACAGAACCTCGCTCCACTACCCCACAATGTCCGAGCTCAAGGTTGGCGACAGCTTCCCCGAAGGCATTGCCTTCAGCTATGTGCCTCCCACCCCGGAGAACAGCGATATAACCTCCTGCGGTATCCCCCAGAAGTTCGACGCTAGCGAGGGTAAGCTATCTCTTCCTTTCGCCCCTCCCATTAGCGGGGGCTCATGATCGGCAGAGTTCAAGAAGAAGAAGGTCGTACTCGTCTCCGTCCCGGGAGCCTTTACGCCCACATGCTCTGCCGCCCACGTCCCCTCGTACATTAACAACGCCGACAAGCTCAAGGCCCAGGGTGTCGACCAGGTCGTCGTCATTGCCTACAACGACGCATTTGTCATGTCCGCCTGGGGCAAGGCCAACCACATCAAGGACGAGTTCATTGTGAGGCTCCCCTCTGGCCCCTTCCCCTAGCTACCTGCCGGTGGTAAAGCCATGGCTGACTCTAGACCCCCAAGACCTTCGCCTCCGACCCTGAGACCAATTTCAGCAAGAGCATCGGCTGGACCGCCGGTGACCGCACCGCCCGCTATGCCATCGTTATCGACCATGGCAAGGTCACCTATGCCGCCAAGGAGCCTGGTCCTGGCATTGAGAACTCTGGCGCCGAGGCTGTCCTCTCCAAGCTATAAGGCCAGCGCTGAGGGATATCCCCTCATTAGCTTTTGTTTTCTTAAAACAAAATCCAACCTAGAATATAGATCTGCCGAAAGGGCTGCAGTAGCCTCGCACATTCAACCCTAGCACCGTATGGAACCGCTGTGATGGCCTTGAGGCTTGTTTGGTGACCTTTTGCACCGGTATGTCATTGCTCAACTACCAATGCACCCTATGGCATTCCATGCGCCCGAAATTTGTAGAAGAACCGACTGGAAAGACACATAAGAACCACGGACTCCCGTCCTCCTAAGCTTTTCTTGTTCCTCCCCACGCTGCCCAAAGTCCCACGCTCTCTGGGAATCTCCATTTAGCGGGTCTGGGCGGTAACCTTGGGAGGTGCGCCCTTGGCGCCCTGCTTGCTGACGTTCCGCACGGTCTGGCCCTTGGCGGCGGCGGCGGCCTTCTTCTCCTTGCTCTCCTTGATGGCCTGGGAGCTGTGGACTCTTCTCCTTGATCACATCGAGGGGAGCGCCCACGATGCCAACCACGCGACGCACGCTACCATGTCACGCACGAATTTTGGCAGTTCAACCTTCCAACTTTAAGATGCGAGTAAATGGATCACAACGCTCGAATAAATGCGGCACTAGAAGAATTCAAAACTCAAGATCACATCAATTACGCTAATATTGACCATGTGGCGTGATTTGAAGGTCAAGGACTTTGAGCGCAAGTCTGTTAAAAATCAAGAGCTAGTTCCGCATGATTTGCGACTTGGCCCTAGTCCTAGCAGAACGCTAAAACCTATTAAAATCACGATTAGTTGGTTTTAGTTCGTTTAGCTATTCGCATTTTTCTAGACATTCATCGAGTAGATACGTATTTACCGGTTTTATAGCTGTTATATAATGTTCTCTTTTAATTTGGAAAAGCTATAGCTCCTAGGCTACTCCTTATAGACTCCTGTTCTCCTCTTTAAGAAGTTTAATAACTATTATTGACGCCTATCTGCAGTCGCCCTCGTGCCAGTCCGTGACACTTGAGTACCGATCCCTTGCCGTCATCGCTTGCCTTAGTATTTGTATCACCGGCTGTTTATGTTAATAATAGAATTTGTCTTATACTAAGGCGGAAAACCCGCCGCAATTCCGAAGCTTTTTAGCAGTAAGCCTCTCCGTAACTAAGTTAACTTTACCTTACGAGCAGCTAACGCCTGTTAATTAGCATGCACTGAGGAGAGCTTCAAAAATTCTAAACAAAGGAGTCAATTAACCAAAAGCTAAAGAATAAATAAGGTTTAACTTCATTCGAATTTTTCGAGGCGGCTGTCAGTTATTGATCTGTCGTACAAGATCCCCAGCAATTCGTAGCTATCCAATATCTTGCGCACACTCGCGTACTGCCCGAGTCAACTAACAGCATCCAATTCACACCAGGGCAATTGCCCAACACAATATAATTGAAATATATAAGTTTCACTAATTTCTAACGACTGCCCTCCTTCCATTTGACATTATCCTTATAATAGCCGCTAATAACGTTATCACCCCACTCCTTGCAGCTCACAACGTGTCTGTTCTCCGCTTGCTCCGCGGTCAAGGCCGGAATCTTAGAGCTCTTCAGTGGCTCCATGAGAACCTCCCAGTTGGGACGTCCAGTAAAGAGTACCGACATCCTATCAAACTTGGCCTGCTCGCCATAGGCAGTCACCACACGATGAAGACCAGACTTGAGTACTCCATTGGTCAAGATCGGCATGGCATCTCCAAGATTGACAATCATATGCCCAGCTTCTGGACGGACCCACAGCCACGAGTCTTCGGTTGGTGTATCTTCATTCAGATACACGGCATCATCCTTGGGAATCTGCAAGCCACTAACCCAAGTAAAAAGCATGGAAATGCTGACAACGTCGCGGTGTGCGAAAATGCGCGGGCGGCCGCGAATGGCCGTGTCAGGGTCAGACGGTGGGTGCCTCAGCACGCGCAAGAACGAATAAGTTGGAGCTTCAAGTTGATGCGTCTCGGTGAACGCCCCTGGTGCAAGTTCCAAGTGTTTCTCAAGAGCAGAAAGGAGTGTTTGTTCAACCGAGTGCGCGTCAACTTGAATCTCCTTGAACAGGTCTTCGTGTTGCTTGAGCCACTTAGGCAATTCCCAGCCTGGTGTTGTCTTTGCAAAAAGCTCATCGCGGGGAATCTGTGATCCATATTAACGACCGTTAGGAATGTTAACCGAAGATGGGGTAGGGGTCTGATCTCACATTCAACGATTCGACAAATTTGGCAACGCCTTCCCCTTCAGGAGTAGTCATGGTATAACCACGGTCAAGCACTCCCTTTTCAACACGGGTGAGATAGCTTCGCTTATCTTCTTCCGGGAGGGTAGTCATGAGGTGCTGTACAATATTGCGCAGCTTGCAGGCATTCTCCCAGAGTCTCCGGCCAAGCGGGAGATCCATCAAGTCCAGGTAGAAAAACCCAGTTTGGGAGCATATATCGAAGACTGCCTTGGTATGAACATCGTCGCTACTCATGAGTTTGGAGATGGAGACCCTTGGCAGGTCATAGGTCGGAAGATGATCCGGTAGAGGAATAGGTTCAAAGTTGGTAGGGTCAAACGACTCTAGTGTTTCAACGGAACCCATCTTGTTGATTTGTGTAGTTGATGGAACGAGATAATTCAATGATCTTTCTTAATCATTTCTATGCTCAATTCTAAAGTTGCGGGACAGCGGGGGTATAAATAGTTTGCGGTCAAATCATAGCCTACACGGGCTGTGGCCTGGACTGTTGTCCATAGAATAGTGGTAATACCGAGGACGTTGACGCCGAAGAGCGAAGAGCGAGAAGGCGCGAGACCACAGGACTTCAGAATAAGAGAAATGTTGCTCTGACACGTCACGTTGCGCGGCGTGGGTTGGCTGACTGTCAACAGTGTGGTTGGACTACCCTTCTAGCGCTCGTAGCTGAATGATTAATTAGCATTAACTTGCATCAGTAATCGGTGATAAGATTCTAGATCAAATGACTTTTCTGAGGAACGGACTTGGACCGGACTGGATTTATGTATAGTCAAGGTCAATTCAGATGCTTACGCCAAGTCCACCGCCACCTTGGGTGTTGCCATCAAAAAACTCCGCAGCGCAGGGGTGTCACCACGAAGTGGTGTTGTGGAACTCCGCCCTAGTAGGATTTTAAGAACGGACTACTCGACGGGCTGAGTCAGGTAGGGAGGGGACTACACAGGCCGCCCGTCTATCCGCTGGATAGACGGCTATAACTCTCGTAACCTTGATACCTTTATAACTAACTTTTCCTACTTCAAAGCTATATCTAACTAGATATATATAATTATATAGCTTAATAAATTTATTATAGATTTTAAATATATTAAATAATATATATATTTGATTTTATCTAATATAGATAATTATAGAATTTATTAATAGTATTTAAATCGGTAAAAATATTTATAAAATATAAAGGTTTTTTTCTTAATAAAATTAAAAAATCTTAAATATAATTTTTAATTCTTAATCTTATCTTCTAAACTTTTATATATAAATATTATATAATATAATCTATTTTTTAAAATTTAATATATAATTCTTAGTATTTTAAGTAATTAATTCTTAAAAAAAAGAAATCTTACTAAGAAATTATCTTATTTTATTAGCTTTATAGATAATTAATAAAAAGAAAGATATTAATATAAAATTAAATAAAATATCTAGAATTATATATTAAATTATAAGATTAGGAAATAAAGATTATATTAAAGATTTTCTAATTTTATTAAGAAAAAAACCTTTATATTTTATAAGGGTTTTAACCGATTTTAATACTTTAATAAATTCTATAACTATCTATCTTAGATAAGATTAAATATAAATATATATATATATATTATTTAATATATTTAAAATCTATAATAAGTTTTTTAAGCTATATAATCGTATATAGCTAGTTAAATATAGCGAAAGGTTAGTTATAAAGGTATCGAGGTTACGAGAGTTATAGCCGTCTATTTAGCGGATAGACTTTAGTCCCCCCCCACCTAAGTCAGCCCGTCGAGTAGGCCCGGACTAAAATCCTACATAATCAAGGCAAATTTCTATTGTCGAGGCTAAGTCCGCCGCCTTGCATGCTCCCACCGAGAAACCCCGCAGCGCAGGGGTTCACTATCACAGCCAAGGTACGGAATAGAGGGATGGTACAAACAGGTGTTAGAAGGTATCGCAATTGTACAATGTTCCTAGCCTACGGTCCTAGTCTGTATCACTCACCAGTACTCCGTAAATGGCGTTATTTATCCCTAAAATGTTTAGCGCAACTTTAATTTCCGTGATAAGGCTTAGCTTGAGAAATGTACAAGGTACATTCAGCCTAGAATCCTATGGCATGCAGGGTTGTGGGCCGATTCGGCTTTTCGGGCGTTCGGCTGATGATGACTGTGTAGCGAACTTGGCCTTTTGGGTCCGGACAGGGAACAGACTAGAAGTAAAACGGGATATAATAAGAATAACTATATTAGGGCATCTAACAATACGATAAGAGTCTTGAGACTTTGAGCACAGCTTCTGGGTAGTTGAATTTTCCCACCTAGAACCTCATCATATCTATGTACATAGTGTTCTCAATGGAGAAGCTTGTCACGCTTATTACAGGTGAGCATCCGACTAATGCGTTTGTCACATTCCATGTTTGCAATTTGAGAGCTCTGACTAGCAATTAGGCGGGAGTGGAGGTATTGGGTTCGAGGTTGCTAAAAACCTTCTACTCTCTAGCGCCTCTTATCATATCATCATTGGAAGCCGCGATAAAGAGAGAGGTGAAGCTGCTTTGAAGCTATTATCCAACCTCCCGGAAATTAGAGGCACCGTGTCCCTCGTTCAAATCGATGTAACGGATGATGCTAGCGTCGACAGCGCCGCGGCTTCGGTCAAAGCCTCTTACGGCCGTCTAGATGTGTTGGTTAACAATGCTGGCATAGTTGAGCGCGGTGAGCCCCGGGCCGCTGCTCGCCGCATCTTTGAGACGAACGTCATTGGCTATATTAGCGTTACGGAAGCTTTCTTACCCCTTTTGCATGAGGCGCCCAAGCCCAGGCTTGTTTTCTTATCAAGCAGCTTGGGATCTCTTGCCTACGCTTCCAATCCGGAAAGCAGGTACTATATGCCTATCGGAACCGAATACAGGGCAGCTACAGCAGCGCGAAACATGGTTATGAACCAGTACTGGGTGCGACTTCAGAAGGAGGGTGGCGGGAAGTTCTTGGTTCACGGAGCTGATCCTGGCCTGGTGGCTACCAATTTGGCTGATACTCCTGATCAACTGAGAGCCAGAGGAGCGGCTGAGCCACCTGTTGGCGGAGAGCGCGTGGCTTCGATTGTCAGAGGGGAACGCGACGCTGATGTTGGACTTGTGTGCGGAGAGTATGGTGTTCTACCTTGGTGAACCTACACCGAAAGCTTCAGACATTGTCAGAGAATTTTTTATATTTTTCTGCAATATGTATTGCAGTCAGAAGATAAGATGCAAAGAAGTGTGCTTCATCTAGACCAAAATCCGCCGTCTTAAGCATACTTCACACCACCATAAATGAAACAAATAAATGCAATTCGTAACCACTTAGAACTCAAAAGTGAGAATAGATTATCTCAAGTCGAATTATTCATCTCTTTTTCTTTGTTTGTTTCGTCAAGCTTGGAGATTTGGTAATAGCTAAAGGAAACCATATTAGAAATCTTCTTGGTGGAGTGATCGAGAGACTGTGGATAGGCTTGTAAATACCGATTCCTTGTAGCAATTGGAGTTCTGTGCCCAAAATAACGTTCGACAATTTCTGTCCATCTTCTTCCATGAGCTCTCACAGCGTTTCGTAGCATATGGTCCTTATGAGCCGATTGTCAACGACTTCTGGCAAGGCAGGAGCTAGATTTACTACCTCGTATAGTGACCATCTGTCACGACTTATTGTCGGCTTCTCGACTTCATGCCAGCGTCTCGCGCATTCTATACCAGTCAGTATATTAATCTGCGCAGTAAGCGATTTTACCTGACATTTGAGCAAAAGTATCATTCTTTTGTCGACAAGTTAGGAATCATACTTACGGTCGGCTTGGCGTGTCTGTACATGTTGTGCTACTCTCGCCCAGCTATGACGACGAAATGTTAGTGAGTGCATACCGTCACGCAGCTACAGTAGTATCACTACAGTGCCCAGACCCTATGCCGAGTCTAGTTAAGGAACGTGAGGTCACACTTACTTCGTGTCGTAAACTTTTAGTCCTTGATGCAGCAGCTCGATTTCTGTCGCATCCCAAGGACCCTTTCTCAAATTAGGTGCCAGACAATATGCCCATCTTTTACGGCAATCCTTGTTTGTTCTGCCGTTCAATTTTGAGGCAACGTCGTGCCAGTTTATTGTACGCGCTGTGAGTTTGGAAGTATGAGAAGAGCGTTACCATGACAAAGGTGTAAGAAATGAGCATGACGGTGACTTACCGGGTTGTGAAGCTACCAAGGATCGGAGAGTCTCATCCTCCTCTTCTGTCCAATTTTTGGAACATCTCATGACGTGCAGGTGTAAAGTCTGACCAGTTCAAGTCCAATGGCTAGGCGGGTTTCCAGTTCTTCAAAGCTCCTTTTCCACTATCATCGGCCGAGCGGCATCTGAGCCCTGAATGTATAAAAGACGATGTGTTTGTTTCTTAAACCAAGCGATGAAGTCAAGTAAAATCTAGCTTGTGTACAGGTGACTAACTGTGACACAAAAAGGACATCATATACCAAGACGACTTTGTCCTTATATGCTGTGGAGCTATGAGCCGAAGTGGAAACTAGAGGTGTTAAGTAGACATTGCGGGGGGAGTGGGCTACCGTCGTTGCATAAAGAAACGAGACAATTTCAGGGAAGAAGAGACGTCATTGCTAACGCTGGAACTGTCCAAAAAGCAGACCCACTGTTCGTCCAAGTGGTTTTACAACAATGGGGATCCCATATTGTGATGAAAGGTGATGGAGTCAACCGTAAGCATCGGATAGATTACCCGTTGGTTGAAGGTTGTGCGTGTGGGGCTCAACGCAGCCAACTAAGCTCCGTCACTTACAGCACACAAATTGCGGGACAACTCGCATAAACCTAGGATAAGAAATAACCGCGTTTTCCTACAGAAAATCACTGATATTAACAAAAATCAGGTTAAATTACGACCTTTTAGCTTATAATAGAAACTATAAATATTATAACGCTTTATATAACGCTTTAATAGATATATTTAGACCTTAAGGAAATGGGATTATAGTTATATTTTATATAAGAATAAGGGGGGTTATTTAATCTACGCGATTATTATAAAATCGACCTCGAAAGAGGTAGTAGATTTCCGAAGAATATTCTATAAATACTTAATTATATAAGCTCTTATTAGCTTTTTTCGTTATATTTTTTTAATTAATATAATAGAATAAGATATAATAATTTAATAAACGCGTTATATAAAACGTTATAGTATCTATGGCTGGCTTCTATTATAAGTTAGATCCTAGTAATTTAGCTTGATTTTAATGAGAAATAGCTAGAAATAGGTGGTTTTATATAAGGAAACCCGGTTACTTCTTATTCCAGGTTTATACGTATTGTCCCGCAATTTATATGCTAACTAAGTGACGAAGGAACTTAGTTGGCTGCGTTGTGCCCCACATGGCCTTCCGCCAACGTGTAGTGCCCAAGTTCGTTTGATGAAGTGCGAGTTTCCTGATGCACATCATCCTGTTACATGAACGGTTTGGCTCGCACGCGAGGGTGGGGGAAGGGGATATGACTCTGACTCAAGGCTCGTTTGCTGAGCTCGTATAGTGGAATGATATCGGTGCGACCAACCTTGGTTGGCTATTGGACGGAGGGAAGTGTGGCTGCGAGGCTTGTTCCAGTATGTCTTTGACTAGCGTCGACCGGGCTGATGTGGGGAGTCCGTCCATCCAAACTACTCTTAGTTAGTGACTGACACCTTCACGGATCGCGTGATGGGGCCGGCAGCAGCTCCGATCTAGCTTACCATTGCGAGGATCCACAGGGTCAGCAATCACTGAAGGACGAATAATAACCGGCTACTCTTAGAAGCATGGTCGGCTTTCCCTGTCTTCCCATTAGATACGACGCCTCTGACGACCACTCGTTCATCACACTGCAACACACCGCTAAAATCCTCGGCCGCTGTCGTTGCAATGCTCCTCCCAACACCTTTTTTATGCACTGCTTACTTGCGTGCGGTAAGCAGAGGGTAGGGATCTATACAGCCAGTGTCAAGATACGGAAGCACACCACATGTCCACATGTCCACTTGTCCGCATGTCCGCATGTCCGCATGTCCGCATGTCCGCATGTCCCGAACGCTACTCGTGGAGACAGGTCACAGCTTATATAGGTGGTTTAAATAGTATATAATTACGATACCTTCTAACTAGGGAGGGACGGCTTATACGAGCTCTTTTATATATATATCCTTTTTTTAATATCCCGATAAGTCTTAAATATAGCTAAAACGGGGTCTTTTATATATCGCGAGGGGGACCTTTTAAGTACCCCGCTCGTACTCTATAGGTCGCTATACCTTAGTGCTTCAGCGTCTTTGATAACAGGCGTGGCTACCCGAGATATTAGCGTTATATTACTATTAGGCATTTTGACGCCGCCAGCCAGCCCCCCCTGATGTCCCAGGCTGGTCCGAAGTGGAAATCGTGGGGGTTGTCGTCTGTTCCTTGACGCCTAGCGTCACCCGCAATAGAGAAATCTGCACGAGGCAAATGCATGTCATAGGGACAGGCTAGCGCACCAGTGATTAGCCGCAGATGCATATCTCTCTTGGCAACCCTATGGGTCATGACAAGCCGAGGTTCTGCCTCTGTGACTTGTGTAATGCCCTAAAGTAGTAGGATTGATGAGATTACGGCATCAACGTTGCATTAATCGTGATTCGGTGACATCTTGCTTACCATGTAATGCGTGTAATAGGAATACTGTGAGCAATCTTGCCGATGCTGATGCCTGCCGAAGCGGTGCGTCACTTTGTCATCCATTGTGGAGAAGGAACATTTGCAACAAAGCTTCGCAAAGGGCGTAAATCGTTGCATATGAATGCATAGACTGGTGATTCGGCTATACTATAGCTGAGAGTTGAGAATCGAGACTCTCGTCCACAACCTAAGGCTCCAGTATTGCTTGGTTGCGAATAGCATTTGGCAGAGGAAACCATGGGATTGCAATCACGTTTACCAATGCCGTTACTAACTGCAAGTACCAATCACAAGAGATATAATTGCTTCCGCTGAAGTAGCATGGGCCTGGCATTCTGACGCCAACCTCACAAGAAGGCTCTAGATTTGTCCGGTCCCGGTCTGGTCCATAATCAGTGCTTATTTTGCATACGGCAATAACGATACCTGGAGAGTTCCATAAAAGGTTGTCACGAATGCTTCTTGTCTCGCTGCAAATGTAGAATGTCTGTTCTCCGTCGTGCTTCATTGCCCAATCTATCAACACAATTGGCAAGTCAATTCACTCAAAACTATTCTCATACTTTGAAGTAGTACGTTTTATCATTGAGAAATTACAAACAAGTTACCTTCCAAGTACAATGACTATAAACGGCACATCAACCAGGGCTGTCAACGGGTATTGTGAAATCCCAACCGCTGTTACTCCCAATGGCAAACAATCAAGCACGCGTTGAACGGCAAGACTAATAGGTTATGTTCAAAGCAACTCACAGCCGTTTGATTCTATCCCTGAGCCAATTGCAATTTGCGGCGTCGGTATACGTCTGCCTGGCAAGATTTATACGGGTAAGGATTTTTGGGATGTTTTATATCACGGCAAAGACGTTCGCGCCCCAATTCCGTCGGACCGATTCAATATCAACGCTTTCGACGGCTCTCTGGGCAAGAAGAATAAGATCAATACCAAATACGCGTATTGTCTCGAAGAGGATCTCGGAGTTCTTGACGCCTCCTTCTTCAACATGAGTAAAGCGGAGTTGGAAAAGACTGATCCTCAACTTAGAAAGACGCTTGAGGTTACACGTGAATGCCTCGAGAATGCTGGTGAGACTGGGTGGCGCGGGAAAGATATTGGTGTCTATGTCGGAACCTTCGGCGATGACTGGCTTCAGAGCGGCACCAGGGAGAGTCAGGTCTCGGGTGGGTACAATTTCACCGGTGACTTGATGCTTGCGAATCGAGTTTCATATGAATTCGATCTACATGGCCCTAGGTAAGTGCTCAAACAACGCCGCTGACCCTGCCTTGCAACAACGATCTAACTTGATCCACCAGCCTAGTGGTAAAGACCGGGTGCAGTGCAAGCTTGGTAGCATTACATGAAGCCTGTCGAGCTCTTCAGCAGCGGGATTGTTCTGCGGCTCTTGTCAGCGGCACATCTCTCCTCATGGGCCCTCATATCTTCAAAATTATGACCGACGAGGGTGTACTTTCTCCGGAAGGCTCATGCAAGACCTTTGATGCAAGCGCAGACGGCTTTGCTCGTGCTGAAGGTGTCAATGCTGTCTTCCTCAAGCGCCTTCCAGATGCGATACGGGACGGCAATCCTATTCGCGCAGTTATTCGAAATTCTGGAAATAACTGCGATGGCAAGACGCAAGGCATCACCTCGCCCAGATCCGATACGCAAGAATCACTTATCCGTCAAGTTTATGCCCAAGCACGACTGGACCCTAGTGATACGGGATTCTTTGAGTGCCATGGCACAGGAACAGCGGCAGGTGACCCGATAGAAACTACTGCTGTAGGAAATGTGTTTGGAGAGAAGGGCATTCATATTGGATCAGTGAGACCGAGTCCTACCAACTTACCCGACGCCTTCGTGAATCATTTCTAACGATCAACCCAGGTTAAACCCAACACAGGCCACTCAGAAGGAGCTAGTGGCCTCACCAGTTTGATTAAAGCTATTCTTGCGCTTGAGCACAAAACCATTCCGCCCAATATCAAGTTCAATACTCCCAATCCCAAGAGTAAGTTCAATCATGCCATGCTGCACGCATTAACGAGACACTCAATAATTACTAAAAATGTCTGCAGTTGATTTTGAGAAGCACAATCTCGTTGTGCCCCTCAAGCCAACCCCTTGGCCCAGAAACCGCGCCGAAAGAATCTCCGTCAACTCCTTTGGCATCGGAGGAAGCAATGCGCATGCTATTATCGATAGCATAGAGCAATTCTTGGCCGACAACCCTACTCTGGAACGCAGCTATGCGATTACCCCCGACGGGCATAAGCTTGCCTCCCCGCGACTGCTCCTCTTCTCCGCCAATGTGGCAGATTCTGCCAAGCAATTTGCAAAAGAAGCCGTGGATTATGCCCGGCGACGACCTGAGCACTTAAGAGACCTCGCGTACACACTTGCATCTCGGCGCGAAAAGCTACAGCATCGTTCTTACGCCCTCATTTCAGCAGATGGAACTGTTGCAGAGGCAGCTCCTACTGTCAAGGTCTCGCCTCGTGAGAGATCAAAAATATTCGCTTTCAGTGGGCAAGGAGCACAATGGCCTCAAATGGGTCAAGAGCTCATCGTGGGCCATCCTGTGTTCTCTCAAACCATCAGCGAGCTAGACGATGTTTTGCAAACCTTGAAACAGCCACCAACTTGGAGTTTAAGACGTAAGTACTATTGCACCCGTGATTTCGCAACAATTGGTGCTCTAACACCTTATAGACGAGCTTCTGAAACCCAAAGGCAGCAGCCAAGTATACCGGGCGGAGCTATCTCAGCCCCTGACCACAGCTGTGCAACTTGGGATAGTGAACATCCTCAAGCAACTTGGCGTCACCGCTGATGCAGTCGTTGGCCACTCAAGTGGTGAAATTGCTGCGGCATACGCGGCTGGTATTTTGACACTCCACGATGCTATCATTGTGTCGTATCTTCGCGGTCTGGCTACCAGCTCTCAGCCTAGCAAGGGTGGCATGGCGGCAGTAGGACTCTCTGCAAAGGCCCTCCAGCCATACCTACTTGATGGTGTTGTTGTTGCAGCTGAGAACAGCGAGAAAGCCACCACCATCTCTGGGGACAGTGCTACGCTGGATGAAGTCCTGGAGAGCATCAAGGCCGATCATCCGGATACACTCGCCCGAAGGCTGCAAGTCGACATGGCCTACCATTCACCGCACATGATTCCAGTTGGTGAAACATATCTCGATATGATGGAGAGTATATTTGGTGCGGCAAAGGCGTGGCCTGTACCAAAGGCTGTAACCACCAGAATGTTCTCTACCGTTACTGTCAAGGCCATTTCCGAGGCCTTGGATCTCGAATACTGGATAACCAATTTGACCTCGACTGTCAAGTTCAGCCCCGGGTTTTCTACAATGCTGGCTAAACAGGCGGGACAGCCAGTGGTGATAGAAATCGGTCCTCATTCACAGATGGCCGGGCCTATTCGCGAGATTTGCAAGACAGAGGGAGTGCAAAGCTCGTATGTACCCACAATCATTCGAGGAGAAGATTGTTTGGAGTCTATTGCCGCCACAGTCGGCCAGCTCTTTCAGCAAGGGGTCGAGGTCGACATGGCTGCGGATTCAACAATATTCCCTCCAGGGAAAGTGTTGACAGACATGCCCTTGTACGCATGGGATCACTCCGTCAAGTACTGGAACGAAAACCGCATTTCGCACGACTGGCGCTTCCGCAAGTACGGCCACCACGCTCTACTGGGTGAAAATATTCCCGAGAGCAATGCCCTCGAGCCCTCTTGGCGCTGCATGATTGATTTGGAGGACGAGCCTTGGCTGAGAGACCACATGATTGCCACCGATATTGTGTTTCCCTTTGCGGGATACGTCAGCATGGCTGGCGAAGCAGTTCGACAAGTTACAGAGACGGTTGATTTCGTCGGCTACCGGGTCAAGCACGTCGTGGTGCACAATGCCTTGGTTCTGAATGAGAGCAAATCAACCGAAGTGGCACTCACGCTTCGCAAACGCAAATTGACGGACAAGTCTCACTCCAAGTATTATGAGTTTACCATTTCATCATATTCGGGATCGGCCTGGACGACACACTGCGAAGGAAGCGTGGTGCTTCTGACAGAACAAAAAGTAACGGCAAATAATGTGAAGACGCTCCCACGCAAAGCCAACGCGGCCAAGTGGTACAACGACATGTCACGGATTGGTTTGAGATATGGGCCGCATTTCCAAGGGCTGACGTTCTTGGAGGCGAGTCCAGTTAGCAAGCATGCCATTGCTGGAGTTGCAGCGACTACAGATGGCCCGTTCCTTTTCCACCCGGCCACGATGGACTCGGCGTTCCAATTGATGATTGCAGCTGGAGCCAAAGCATCGTCTGTCAACCTTAGCCAGCTGGTGGTGCCGGTTCTGATCGAAGAGGTCGAGGTGTACGCTTCCTCCGAGCTCATGATTGGCGAAGCCATCATCTCGCAGGACGGAAAGAACTCCGAGTTGACGTGCACAGCGGGTAACAGAGTGTGTCTACGCATGCAGGGAGCAAGGTTGAAGGCGCTCGAGTCTGATGAGGACGCCGACGCCGATAAGCACAAGGCAGCGCGGCTCGAATTTTTCCCAGACATTGACTTTGCGGACCATTCGACTCTGATTGAGGCTCCACGTGTCAACAGAGACATTCGAGTCATGATTGAGGAGATTGTCTTGCTATGCATTCTCGACTCAGCAGAACGCGTCCAAGATCTTGACGCAAGCCAACCACATTACCAAGTATACCGCGAATGGCTGTTCAGAGAGAAGCAGAAGGCCGTCAACAAGGCATATGGCCTGTTCCAAGACAAAGCATACCTCTTCTCCACACTTGACAAGGCGCAACGCCAGCGCGAGCTAGACAAGAGGCTTGGGCTGATTACAGATGATCCTGTGCTCGAACACTTGGCGCGCGGCATCTTCAAGGTTAACGAGCATTGCGAAGATCTCTTCACAGGTCGCATGGACGCGTTGAATCTGCTTCTGCAGGATAATGTCTTGACTGACATCTACAACTCTGTGTCGTTTGACTTTTCCAAATTTGTCCGTCTCATGTGCATCAACAAACCCACGCTTCGCATTCTCGAAGTTGGCGCGGGCACTGGTGGCGCGACCGACATTATCCTCAAAGATCTCGTCAGCATCTCAGAGAACCCAGCGTACAGCATCTACACTTTTACCGATATCTCTGCCGGATTCTTTGCACAGGCTACTGAGCGCTTCAGCTATGCGCCCAACATGGAGTACAAGGTGTTTGACATTAGCCAAAGCCCGACAGAGCAAGGGTTCCAGCCCAACAGCTATGACATTGTCATTGCAAACAACGTCATCCATGCCACACCCAATTTGAACGCCACTCTGACAAATCTTCGGACTTTGCTTCGAGATCGTGGCCACTTGCTCCTCTCGGAAGTGTGCGCCACGGGCGCGAATGCGCCCGGGTACGCGTTTGGCCAGTTTTCAGGCTGGTGGATGGGCGAGGCAGACAATCGCAAATGGGAGCCGTTCGTCTCTGTGCCGCGCTGGGATCGCGAGCTGAAGAACGCTGGCTTTGCAGGGACGGACACTGTTGTGTACGATGAGCAGGAGCCGTATCAGTACTGTGCAGCCATTGTTTCTCAAGCAGTAAAGCTTCCAGGCACGGCTACAAATGGACATGCAAATGGACATGCAAACGGACTTACAAACGGACATACCAATGAACACATCAACGGACACATCAACGGACACATCAACGGACACATCAATGGACACATCAACGGACACATCAACGGACATACAAACGGGAATGCCCTAGAACCTGGCACTATCAATGCCGTCACTGTTCTCTGCGATGAACCAGAGAAGGGTCCGACCGCAGCCTTGATTGACGACATGCAATCGCGAGGGTACGACGTTTCGGCTGTCAAGCTAGGAGATGGCCCTCTCCCTCCTGACAGGTCTGTCCTGGTGACGCTCGATATGGAAAGCTACTTTTTCCAAGACATCACCGCACCTCGCCTCCACGCCTTTCAAGAAATGACCCGCCAGCACCAGGGCCAAAACTTGCTCTGGATCATGCCACGAGTGCAACTCGACTGCGACGATCCGCGACCCGCCCAGACGCTTGGCGCCATGCGTCTTGTTCGATCCGAGCTCTCTGTGCCGTTCCACACGCTCGAGATTGACAAGTCGGAGCCGGCCTTTACCGACTTGATCCTGCAAGTTCTTGGCAAGATTATCGACCGCGATGATGTCGAGGCACTCTCCCCAGACCGGGAGTTTGTGGTGCAAAACGGCAGCGTCAAGATTCCCCGAACACAGCCGTTTTCGTTGCAGCAGGACATGGAGTCTGATGCAGCAAGCCGAGACGATGAAGACGGTGTGAAGAGACTCGCGATTGGCAAGCCTGGGTCGCTCGAGACTTTGCACTGGTTAAGCACGGGACCAAACCTCGTTGCTGAAGACGAGGTTGAGATTGAGACCAGAGCGGTAGGCATAAACTTCAGAGTAAGTGAGACTAGAATCGTTGTTTTATTGTTGAGTATGATGCTGAGGAACTATTAGGATATCATGGTGTCGATGGGCATCTTAACCTTTGGAGATGGGACACCACAGCTTGGCATTGAGATGTCTGGAATCGTCACCCGAGTTGGCTCTACAGTTCATCACGTGAAGCCCGGAGATCGTGTCATTGCTACTAGCTCTGACGGATTATTTGCCACCAGGGCCATTGCGAAAGGAGCGCTTGTGGTAGGCATCCCAGATGAGCTTGGATTTGAGGAAGCGGCCACCATTCCTACCGTCTTTGCCACGGTCATTCAAGCATTGATGCGAACGGCCCATTTGGAAAAGGGCAAGACTGTGCTCGTCCATTCAGTGTGTGGCGGTATTGGCCACGCCGCTGTCCAGCTTTGCCAAAGTGTCGGAGCTGAGGTATGTCAATTAGATGGATTATGTGTTGTTGAGTCGAACAACTGCTAATTGATCGCTTTCTTGCAGCTTTTCGTCACGGTAGGCAGCAAGGCCAAGGCCGACTACGCGCACACAATCTATGGCATCCCGCGGAACCGCATCTTCAACTCGCGTGACGTGTCGTTTGTGGCAGACGTGATGCGCGAGACGCAGGGCAACGGCGTCGACATTGTGCTCAATTCGTTGTCGGGCCCGCTGCTGCACGCATCGTGGGAGTGCGTCGCCGAGTTTGGACAGCTCGTCGAGCTGGGCAAGCGCGACCTTGTCGAGTTTGGTTCGCTTGCGCTGGAGCCGTTTTTGCTGAATCGATCGTACTGCTGCGTCGATTTAGCGCACATGCTGGAGAGGCGACCAGATCAGGTCGGGCAGCTGCTTCGAGACACGGTCCAGCTGATTCGCGAGGGCAAGATCAAGCCCATTGCGAGTCGCGCCGACTTTGACGCTCATCATGTCACTGAAGCGTTCCGTCACTTGCAAAAGGGCGATCATATCGGTAAAGCTGTTCTCACATTGCCTGTGCTGCCTGGAAATGCAGACGCAGATACAAATGGAGCTGTGGCCGCTGAGTTGGCCGCATCGCCCAAGCGCTTAAGGCTGACGCTGGACCCGAGGGCAACGTATCTCCTTACAGGCGGACTCGGTGGCGTGGGTAAGGCTGTAGCAAGCTGGATGGCGGAGCGCGGCGCCCGCAACTTGGTATTTCTCTCTCGCTCAGCTGGTCGGGGTAGAGAGGATGCCTCATTTTTCGCAGAGCTGGCCTTGATGGGCTGCACCGCCATTCCAGTGCGAGGACAAGTGCAGGTATTGGCAGACGTTGAACGCGCCATCGCCGCGGCTCCTAGTCCAATCAAAGGTGTCTTGCACCTTGCCATGGTTCTTCGGGTGAGTACCGTACCTCACCTCTGGCATTCTTCTTCAGCCAACCACTAACGACTTGTCAACTTACAGGATGGACCGGTCCTTGATCTGTCTTTTGAAGACTGGACCCAGGCTGTGGCCCCCAAGGTTGACGGCGCCTGGAACTTACACCATGCGCTGAGCAAACCAGAGCTGCCTACCCTGGACTTCTTCCTGGTGACAAGCTCCATCGTCACTGCCACCCATCACCCAGGCCAAGCCAATTACGCAGCTGCCAACACTGCCATCGAGGCTCTGGTGCAATTCCGTCGCCGCCAAGGGCTGCCTGCCTCTGCGCTGGGCCTTGCCGCCGTCGAAGACATTGGTTTTGTCTCAGGGAATGCCGTTGTACGCCGTAAGCTCAAGTCACAAGGTCTGTACTTCATCACGGAGCGATTCGTGCTCGATTTCTTTGAGCATTCTCTGCTGCATCAGCACAACAGCCCGGGCATAACTGCACCCGCAGGCAAGCTTTCATCGTGGGCAAACCACGGCCACACCATTGCTGGTGTGCACAGTGAGACATCGCTGACTGACCCCAACTGCCCTACCCTCTGGCGTCGCAACCGTGAGATGGGCTTCTACCACAACATCCAAGCGACGTCGTCGGGCACCATGGCTCGCAACACGTCCAGCGCGCTCGCGCTTTTCATCGAGGAGGCCGCGTCAAGTGGTGATGCTTCAAAAATTTTAGACGGCGATGCGGCAGTGGACTTTTTAGCCACGGAGATTGGCCTGCGCATTCTGCAGCTGATGATGCGCGAGGCCGAGGATGGCGTCGTGGACGTCTCGTTGAGCCTCGCGGCTGTTGGAATGGACTCGTTGATTGCCATTGAGCTGCGTCGCTGGTGGAAGCAGAGCTTTGCTGTTGACGTGACTGTGCTGGAGATTATGGCCGCTGGCAATCTGCGTGGGCTTGGGCTGCTTGCAAGTCAAGCCTTGAAGAAGAAGTTGGTCGGCTAAATAGCAGCAGGGCTTAGTTAAGCAGTTTTGAGATTTGATCCACGTAGCAGTGTCGATGTTTCATGTTTATCACTATGCAGTCTGTTATTCTCATAACTCTTTATTTGTGGTTGTTGTTTCTCCTTCCACTAGAGCCCTTCGCTGGTCTTCGTTTAGCTGGATTACTCGCCATAACACGTCCTCACACTGATGAGCGTTAGTGCTACTTCTCATATAAAATTAAAATTGAATGGCTGAATACTCCTATCTGTAAAGATATTGATAGGATACAACTCCAAGTAAAAACTAAACACAAGCCGGCTATGCCCGTCTTGAGCTAGGAGAAGGAAAAGATTTTTCAGTGAAGGGTAGGTGTGGGCACCCATCAACATTATTTCGCCTCGGGAGACTCTGTAGAATCCGCATTGACTTCTGCATCGTCTGCGGGCTTTGCTTCGGCCTTGACGCTTTTCCATTCCATCCCCAGGACAGCCAAGGCGCTCAAACAGGTGGTGATGAGGGCGATTCTGAACGCCCACACGATAGCATCATTGTACACAAGTTTCATCTGAGACAGTACAGCGGGATCCGTGATTCCGAAATGGCCCGGGTCGGTCGTTGCTCCTGCTCCTGCGATCTCCTTCGGATCAGCGCCAAGGTTGGGAATGGCTCGCAGACCTTGAACAAGCTTGGTAATAAACACGTTCTGTGCGACACTGATAAAGAGACTGCCACCAAACATCTGAGAAAAGATGATGATGGCAGTGCCGATTGGGACGTCGCTGAGAGGGAGAACAGCCTGGACTAGGATAATGGGCTGCTGCATGCCAATGCCGATGCCGAAGCCAAACAGAATCTGATAGCCAATCCATTTGCCCGTGGAAATATCGGCAGTGTACAGGGTCAAGAGGCCAGCGCCAATAGATCCAATGACAGAAAGGCCATACATGAATGGCGTGGGGTATCCGAGCTTGGTCACAACGGATCCGGCTCCCAGGGCACCCACGGTGAAGGAAATGAGTAGAGGTAACGTGTTGACGCCCGCAGTAGTAGCCGAGGAGCCGCGAACAACCTGGAACCAGATTGGTATGTAGTAAATGTTGACAAAGAAGGCACTGCCGACAACCATGGCAAAAGCGGCAGCGCTCGCCAAGCTGCGTTGCTTAATGAGGCGGCCGGGTATGGTCGCGTTTTCGCCCATAAAGTACTGGACAATGGCAAAGGCCACAAGCAGCACGGCAAAGATTACGAGCAAGGCAATGACGCGGCCGCTGCTCCACGAGTATGCGCTACCGCCCCAGAACAAGGCGAGAAGAATACAGATGACGCTGGCCAGGAAAAAAATGGTTCCCAAGGGATCAAAGCTGTTGAAAGTTTGCCAGAGAGAAGTGTCGGTTGAATCATCCTGCTGTCGCTCGGGCAAGTGGAGGAAGAGAATGAGCGAAGCAGCTGTAACACCTCCAAAGGGAAGGTTGATGTAGAAGCACCATCTCCAGGTGACGTTATCGGCAAAGGCACCGCCCACCAATGGACCGATAATGCTTGCAATTCCATACATGGCACCAAAGAGACCCGTGTGGATGGGTCGCTTGTCGAGAGGCGTGGTGTATGCGAGGATGACCAAGGCGCCCGAGAAGATGCCTGAGCCGCCCAGACCTGCAATGGCGCGTCCGACGATCAAAACGACGGAGCTTGGGGCGACGGCGCAGATGAGGGAGCCGATTTCGAAAAGGGCCAGGCAGCCCAAAAACACCCACTTGACGCTAAACATCTTGAACATTCGACCGAAGAGGAGAGTAAGAGCACAAAAGGTGAGCAGGTAGGCGGAGCCATACCAGCCAACATCACTCAGGGCCTGAAACTGATCCGTGATCTTGGGGATGGCAGTTGCAATGATGGTGTTGTCGAGAGAGACGCAGAGCACAGCGAGCTGAAGACCAAGCATGAGAGCGAAGAGCTTGAATCCAGACGGATACACAACGGCGTCCTCGCCATCACTCGGTGTGTCGGCATCGAGTGCAGTGTCAGCATCGTGACCTTCTTTGGTGGCAAATTTGTTTTCATTTGGCAAGCTGTCGGCCTTGGGCTCGGTCTCGTCGTCGCGTAGCGTGGCAGACTTATCGCCGTTAGTAGCCATCTTTGCAGAATGGCAAATGAACGGAAGAGCTGTTGCCAGTTAGGACATTTGTTGCTTGGGAGTAGGGACGAGTGCACTCACCTCGAGATTTTCTCCAGGGAATACAGGTGTAACAGGTACAAAGAGGAACAATATCGCCACCTTTGTTAATATATAGCGTCCTAGTTGGCGCTGAAGAACGAAGTAAGAAGAGCATCTTAAGTACTCAACGTTGCCAAGCAAAGACGAGATCGCGGACGCTCGCAATACAATCGCGGAAGTCCACAATTTTGCGGACTCCGCACAGCGGAAAGCACCTCAGCCTTGCCATTGTCTGCTTCTTCCCTTGTGCGGATTTTCAAATATTGCACGTTCCAAGACAAGTCGGAGTTGCGGAGTTTCGGGTGAGGCTGCGGGTGTGACGCTAGTCTCCAACCCAATCCACGTTAATGTCGCTGATCGGCAGTGATCGCGCGCGGCAGCTTCCCGCTCCTTTTGAAAAGCTCCGCCACGTACCTCCATAGATTTCCCTCGTACACTAAAGAGACGTCATGTCAAGTCTCGGGATTGCGATGCCCTTGCCCCACTTGACTCACGGCTCGTTCTGTCCTTGGCCCTGGACATGCCTGCCCTGTCACACGCCACATCGGAGCTTTGGCACAAATCCGCTATGGGAGCTACAACCCCGGACTGACTATCCGTATACTGTAAGCAAAACGCCATAAATAGAGCGAAGTCTGTCCCTGGTCCGGGCCAGGTGGATCAGTTTCGACAGCCAATGAAAGATGGCGCGGATACTGACAGCAGGCCGTCAGCTGCCCTTGAGTAGGAGTCAGGTTTGTAGCGCATGCTGCTTTTGCGTCCATCCGTAACTCCAACATTACTAGTACCTGTAGGTGCCGAAAAACAGCTCACGAAATTACAGCGTAACGTGTAAGAAGTCAGTCGTAGTGGAGGCAGCTTTTTCACCGCTATTTCCACGGCGACCGAAGCGATTGCATTTGGGGTAGTTTAGCGTTTCTCGTGTTTCGACGACCGCATATGAATGATTCAAAGCACCACATTCCTAATTCCAATGCCAATTCCAAACTAAATCATAACTACAGGTACCACAAAAAAACTTTCTATTCCTCCATTAGCCTTGCCCTGATAAACCGATAAAGACCCCCGCGGTTTACAAGTCAACAAAACAAAATCAACCCTAAAGTAAAAGGCGTTTTTTAAAATAAAAAAAAAGAGAGAGAGACCAGAGAAGGCAGCATAGGAATTACCTATTTGAGTATTCTCCATGCCTAGAGTCAGGTTCCGAGGCAAACCACATGCCACATACCCCGATCATCGCTCATGTCCGTACTCCGCTACACCACAGTACCGCAGCCGTACATGTCCATCAACGACGGCATAAAACGTCGGAGTTGCAAACCCTAACAAGCTGATTCTTCACAGTCAAACATTCCAGTCCCTATGTCACTCTATACTCCGTCGCCATAATTGCCTCCAGCACCGCCATCTCCGCCAACACCTCCGCCTTGTCCGCCGCGCCCGCCAGCTCCCCCTTTAACCTGACCACCTCCTGCCCAATTTCCTGCCCAACCTCCTGCAGATACCGCCTCAGGCACCGCCCGCCCGTCGTGACCGCCTGCCGCACCGTGTCCAGCGTTTAGCAGGTCGTTTCGGAACGTAATCACTAGCTGCACCCAGTCCGCCACGGGTAGGTTGCACACGCCGCTGTCGACGTAGCACGTCGGGTGCGAGCCAAACGCGGCGGTCTTGAGCGTAAGACGAATATAACGTGTACGTATTGGGCGGACTTTGGTATGCGGGCTGGCATAGGATGTTCGGCGCGTTGCACGTCTGGCACGTACCGGCAACATCGTCGCGCGGCTCGTAGAGCGTAGCCATCTTCCGTCCCCATGGAACCGAGTGGAACGACTGCAGCAGAGTCTCGCCATTTTCTTCCGTCACAGTAACAATGATCGTCTCATCGCCAGCGATTGCATCTCGAGGTATCGTGATGAGGGCGCCACTGGCGCACTTGTTCAATGTTGATGCCTTCTAACCGACCACCAGTTGAGCCCTCTGGGTCGGGCTAAGCTGAGGCTGGTGGGCAAAATAAATCCTACCACAAAGATCCGTCCTCTATTTGGTGATACTGGATCCCTGAGGCGACAGCGTCTCTCTCAAGTCGGCCGACTGCCGAGTCCCGAATCCTTCCCGCGGCCCCACCGGCAACCCCACGGAGTCCCGGTCTCCGAGTCTCCTCTCTCGCTTCGGCCCCACCGGCGACCGCCTCCTGCTCTTGCCGAGAAGTTTACTAATATACTCGGTGAGTCAGCATAGCGTCGAGGCTCAAGTATAGAGGGTGTGGGAAGCCTTTGCGGGAGTCGACGTCTTGGTGAATAACGCGGTTATCTTCGCGCTGAAGGCTACCCAGGAGACCAGGCACGAATCCATGTCGAGACATTGGGTCAAACCTATTTATTACAGTTGGTATATTCTATTTCTAGCGACAAATTGATTGATGAAGGACATCTTCAATGTATCATAGAACCGGAGCCCCGCGGCTCGCAGGGTTTTTGAAAAACCCTCCGAGGAAGTCGACAAACCCTGCGAGATTGCGCTGACCACGGAGGGTTGCGATTGTGCGAAGATTATAACATGACGCCACCTAGAACTCTCTCCAACAACGGTGGAATAAATAAAGCATGATCCAGATATAACCAAACCAAAGGCGGGTCACTCAACTCCGCTGCGACTGCGACACAATATCTGACAAGAAGCAGTTGCTTGTGTCTTCCCACCCGGCGCTGACCGAACACTTCCACGGCACAAAATGGCCCAAGATAACGCGCCCACTCCAAAGAGGGGCCCCGAATTATCTGCTGATAGCAGCGAGGTCATCGAGTTCAGGGCGAAGAACCCCGAATCAACCCGGAAGGGCCCACGATTCTGGGCCATCCTCTTTGTTCTATCCCTGACTAGCTTGCTTACATCTCTGGAGGCAACAATCACTTCGACGGTCCTGCCTGTCATCGTCGCGGAACTTGATGGTGGCGATGACTATATCTGGGTAGCTAATGGATACTTTCTAACAATGTGAGCCTCCTCCAGCCCTGGTTTGTGGCATATAGGTAACATGGTTGTGGTTATTAATGGCTGATTTTGCTCTCCAGGGCATCACTGCAACCCATGTTCGGACAAATCGCAAACATCTTTGGCCGCCGGTGGCCCATGATTGGCTCGACTGTCACCTTCGTGGTCGGAAGTGGCATATGCGGCGGGTGAGTAACCCTCATGATCTACCACATTGTTTTGGTGAAACAGATAGATAGGCTAACGACAAGGCGGTGTTGGTGGAGTAGGGCCACGAGCATGACCATGCTGATAGCCGGCCGGGTCCTTCAAGGGGTGGGCGGCTCGGGAATCAGTGTCCTAGTCGAGACGGTTGTCTGCGACCTGGTCCCTCTGCGGGAGAGAGGAAACTACATGGCCATCGTGTTCGGCATGATATCGCTGGGGACCTCTCTCGGCCCGCTCTTTGGCGGTCTGATTGTCCAGTATAGCACCTGGCGCTGGGCCTTCTACATGGCCCTGCCCATTGGTGGCCCTGCGCTGGTCCTGCTGGTGTTGTTCCTGCACGTCAACTACGACAGGGCCAACGGCTTGGCCACCAAGCTCGGTAGCCTCGACTGGCTGGGCAACGTCGTCTTCATTGGGGCATCGTGCTCTGTGCTGATTGCCCTCAGCTGGGCAGGTGTGCAGTACGAATGGTCTGCGTGGGAAGTCCTAGTACCCCTTATCGTGGGCATGGTTGGCCTGGTGGGCTTCATAGCCCTCGAGTCCTCGCGGTTCGTCTCCAATCCGATGATGCCCATCCGCCTCTTCAAGACACAGGTTTCATCCGGCGTATTCGTCATCACCTTCATCCACGGCATTATCACAATGTGGGCCTTCTACTTCCTGCCGGTCTACTTCCAAGGCGTACTCGAGGCCTCGCCGTACCGGTCGGGCATCATGCTTCTGCCGACCATCCTCGCATTGATACCCGCGGCAATTGTCGGTGGCCTGGCCCTCACCAAGTTCGGACGCTACAAGCCCATACTGGTGCTCGCCTTCGCCCTTGTGGTCATCGGATTCGGCGTGTTCTCAACCATGGACCAGCACTCCAGCACGGGCGCCTGGGTGGGCTTCCAGATCATCGAGTCCATGGGTGCCGGCCTGGGCATCCCCGTGCTGCTGCCCGCCCTGCTGGCCCCGCTGACGGACGGGGACACGGCGCTCGCGACGGGCACTTGGGCCTTCATGCGCAGCTTCGGCGTGACCTGGGGCGTCGCCATCGCTGGCGCCGTCTACAGCAACCGTGCCGAGCAGCTGGCGGGCTCGGGCGCCATCACGGACCGGGAGGTGGCCGCCCAGTTTGCGGGCGGCGGGGCCTACCGAGACGCTACGGCCAACTTCCTGGACTCGCTCACCGAGAAGGCGCGCAAGGAGGTCATCGGTGTGCAGAGTAGCGCTTTGCAGCGGTCCTGGCAGGTTGCTATTGCCTTTGGCGCCGTGGGGTTCCTCGCTGCCGCATTACTCAAGGAGGTGCCGCTCAGGAAGGAGCTCGATACCGAGTTTGGTATATTGGAGGAGAAGGACAATGGCGATAAGCAGGCAGAGACAGCTGGAGATGAGATACCTACACAGAGCCAAGAAGCTAGGAAATAGGTATCCAGGGACAGCGCTGATATGGGCTTTCCCTACCTCCTCCCGTTGCTCAATAAACAGGCACCCTCTCATAATCACATGTAGTAGTCTCTTTGTACTAATACAAGTATTTGCCGTCAGGAAGTTCCCGGTCTGTCCCCGGTTAGTCTAGGGCTGCGTTCCGGCAATGCCAATCACTCTCACACCAACTAATGCTAAATCACACCTCAATCATGCTATATAAGTGGAATGGATAGGCCTCTTGGTCATAATCTCAAATCTAGAATAAAGCTACCGTGTTCTTAATGTTCTCTCGTATGGACTCCACAAACGACTTCTGGGGCCCCTTGTTTCCTCTCCGTGATATAACATCCTCTTGGGCCATGGCGGTATGAAGTAACAGCGCTCTTCCCGCATCAGCAAATATTCCCTGGGGAGGTACATCTTCCTCCTTGCTCGAGAGACAGTACACCATTGGAAGCCCCATGCAACGCTCCAGGGTGTAAATATGGCTCTGGATAACCTCCACTATGCCCTGGGCATAGGCTTTCCCTGTCATGTCCTGCAGGGAGGATATACCCCCAATACGAAGCACTGCCTTGACCTTGATTGACTGGATCTTTTCCGGCGGGACCTGGCTCAGTGACCGGTAGACATCATGAAAAAGTCCATCGTAGAGCCTCATCAGCTGGATGTAGTTTGAGAGCACCAGCAGTATCTTTTCCGTGCTGAGAGACGTATATGAGTCGACCGGTGGCGGTGACGGCGAGAGGAGCTGGTCAGGCAAGAAAGGCGGGGCACTCGTATTCGCAGACGCCGTCAGGTCCCCGATTATACTGATGAACTCTGTGGTGAGCGCGAGCAACACAGCGACGGGGTTCTCAGTGTCCAGCCCCAAAGAGTCCTCTTGGCAGTCATCGATGATATTACGGGGGTTGGCGAGAAAAGGGTCAATAACAGAGACTCGCCGCTCCATCTTCTCCCCAAACAGCACCAGCGAGCTCGCCGCACTCGGGCGTTGGGCGGGAGGAGCCGGGTTGGGCTCGCACCGGGGGGAGCTGAGGAAGTCGAGCCCTCCGCCGGCTACTGGGCTCCTCTCCCCACTCAGGGGCAAGTCGAAGAAAGTTGGAGCCTCGCCGCCGTGCACCGGCCAGGGATCCGAGTGGTCTGGGAATACTGCCTCGCGCCTCGATGGATAAGCAGCAGGTCTCGCCGAGAACCCCGTCACGCCAAGGTTCCCCAGGACGCTCATCGACGCATCGCCAAAGTCAAATGGCACGTCTGCCGACATAGATTCCTCCACTGCCTCCACCCCACGAGTCTCTAGGCCGATCTGGATGCCGTCCCCCGGGGTCGTCCAGAACCCAGGCGAGGCGACGGCAGCCGCAGACCGGTCGGTGAGGCGCGGCGTCTTCCGCGGCCGCCCAGGGTAGCCGGCTGAGGCGGTGATGCAGGGCACAGCGAGAGAAACGCAGCGTGCGCACGGCTCGACGCTGTCTGGGGCGCGCGGGCATCGCACTCGCTTCGCCCTGCACCGGTCGCAGGCAGATCGCTTGGCTGGCTTCGGCGTGCGCATGACGGCCGTTGGGCTTTCGATGATGAATAAGGGATTTTCTCTGGTTCCGTGCTCAATGGAAACGTGGTTTAGGTAGTCCAAGTCAGCTTGGCGGCTGTGCCGTGGTGCATCTGAACCGTCCGAATGCTCGGAGGGTTTTAGCGCTGCCAGCCATAGGTGGTGATACGGAACCCCGGACTCCTCGAGGCTTGGACCATACACGAGGAACAGTCCACGGGCCAACATCAGCTTGTTTATGTTATCAACACCAACAACAATAATATAATACTCTATAGAGACAGAGATTTTTACGTAAATTTCAGATAGTCCATTCTGAGAAATGTTGTATTTGGGCGGTCAGGGCCCCCACTACTTATCCGAGACTACTATCGTAAATATAGCTAATAATACAACGGCTGCCCCTTGAACGTGCTCAATCATGGGCTTGAACTTTGCCCATCTAGTCTGCAGGCGTGCTCGCCCGAGCCAAGGTAGTCAATGGCACGGGGATACATGACAAACGATTCCTCCAAGCTCACGCGTGAGCCTTGGTAGCATCCAGGTAGGAAGCCTCCACCAAGTATCCAATGGAGAACTTGATGTGACGCTCAACGGCATCCCACTGAATGAGGTCGGGGGTCTGGAATATGTGTCAGTGCGTGCGGCCAAGGGTTGATATTTCGCGGAAAGACACTCACATCCCACTCCGTGTGGATGTTGAGGGAGCTCTTGTCATTGAGGTCCTCAAAGAGAAACGCAGCGGCTGTGTTATTGTAAGTTAAACCACTCACACCAAGAACATGAAAGGCAACACTTACGAAAGCCATTCTCCGTGACAGAGGCGTGGTCCGAGCAGGCATAGCCGCACGCATCCGTGTTTGGGGCCTTACCGGTGTACTCGGTCACGAGCAGCTTGACATACTCGGTGAGGCCCTTGTGGGTGTTGTCCGTGATGACGCAGGGGGTGCCGCTAGGCTGGTAGCCCGTCATGTCCTGGTTGACGTACGAGACGACACTCTTGCCCTTGGCCTTGTAGTCGGCCCAGATCTCGCGAGACCCAATCAGGCCGAGCTCCTCGGCGGCATACCAGTGGAACTCGAGTGTGTTCTTCGGGGTGAAGCCAGCACCCACCAGGACGCGGAGGGCTTCCAGAATGGTGACAGAGCCCGAGGCGTTGTCATCAGCACCGGGAGCGGTTTCGTTGGCGCCCTCCTGGTTGACAGAGTCGAAGTGAGCTCCAACGATGACTGTATGCAGCATAACATGAGACCACGGTTAGAACCTCCGCTCTACATATGAGTTAAGAAGGAGGGATTTGAGACGAACCAAGGTTGTCGCTTTCTCCGGGGATACGGGCAATGATGGATTTCTGGGGGTAGTCGGGGTGCTTGATCTGCTCGACCGTGAAGGCCTCATTGACGGATCCAATCTGCTTGATTGTGTCATAGAGCCAGTTGCCAGCCTCAGCGCCAAGCTTGGTTTCACACAGACGGGTATGGTATCTAGTACGTGTATGTTTAGACCAACGGTAAATCCAACAGAAGGATAAACATGGGCAACCAATAGGCAACCCATACGAAACTTACGAAGATAGGTGCTCCAGCCAATCTTTGGGCTGGTCCATGTCGACAGTCTTGATCAAAGTGTTTACCTCGTCGACATGGCTCAGGCTGTCGGGGTACTTGGGGTCGGACTGGACCGAGATGGCAGTCTTCCCGACCTTGGCGTTGGTGATGTCGATGAAGCCACTGTCAGATTTGATCAGCGCAAGTCTCTGCGCCGTGCTCATCCAGGTGCCAGCGTCCGACTCGGAAGTCTTGATCAGGCGTAGGCCTTGGGAACGAGGTGTCGCCGAAGAGATAGCGCTCTGAGGCGCGCACACCGCAAGGGCAGCGACGGCGAACTTGAGTAGAGACATGACGGTGGTAACTTGTAAGCTGTTGGTAAAACTTGGTGGTTTTTGAGAAGGTGCGAAGTGAGTGGGAAGAGTTGAGGGCTATTGTTCCAAGTCTCAGAGCCCGCCGTGGACGGTCTATTATACTTGGACTCCAGACATCATGATCGCCCGGATGCCTCTCGATAAATCACCGCTTTCCTTCGATGTTATTCTACGACAGCTATATCATCAATACGAGCTTCTCTTCGACTAAATTCTGAGCTTTGCTGCACTGACCACGGTCGTGATGACACGCTAGGACTACTACAGCAGCCCTCGGGGAGAATCTCTGCGTGGGGAGCCAATTGCCATCAACCATTACTCAATGCCTTGAACAGCTCGCGGCCTTCAAACAGTACTGCAGCCTATCGGAGGAGGCGTGACTGGATCTCCACCCGGTCCCGCCTGCGTCCCTAGATGGTTAAGGCTGCTCCCCTGGGGCTCCGTACCCAGCAGATGCCGAGACGGAACTGGGGCTGGCGAGCTAATCTTTATTCCTTCAAGGCAGTGTTGGGCCCGGGAGTCTCAGATGCTCGTACCCCATACCCATTTGGCAGTAGCCGCCAGGGGGTGTAAGCGCGAGAGAGCCCCGTGAATTGTGAGTACTAGTGACGCGTCGTGCACTGCGCCTCCAGATCAGAATAAAGCCGACTTGGTGCTGTCTCGGTGGTCCGGAGGAATTCCCGCCGATTCGGCTCTTCTTTTCTGGAGGTCTTTTACACCGTCTTCTAACAATCTTAAACAAGAATTAAACCTTCAAAGATCCAAGGCCCTCCGACCTGACGATCACCGATCGGGCCGCGTGGGCAGTGGCGCAGACCCTTGCCTGATGGATTTCCGAATTACAAAGCGTGTGCAGATCATTTGATGCTATTTTGGTCACCAATAGTACTTGTGTGAAAAGCTTTGCGGGGTAACTGCATGTCGTGTATCTGTACTCCGTACCCGTAGAAAGAAAAGCATTTTATAAGGCAATTCATGATGTTCCCATGCACAGGGGCGCGCTGCGTTTTCCGAGCCAGTCTGCCTCCTCTGGCCCGGGACTGACAAGCACCATGCCCTTCTGTTAGTAAATTGGGTTTGACATGCCCAGCGACCAGTTTACGATGGCTAGAGATGACTTATTGCTAGTGGCGAAACGCGTTTCCCTTTGGGTAGATGAGAATTCGTGGTAATTAGAGGTATAGTATGGATAGGTGTTGCGGAAGATTCGGAAATAGGTAGTGTTACCGCAACTCTCAGCAAGGACGACTGTACCTAATGGAAAATACGGGATCCCATCTGCTCTTAGGAGGCGCCGAGGGGGCTATAGTAGTCAGGGCGGTTTCGACTAGCGAAAACCGGCTTCTGTCTTTCACGATTCTAACAATACTTGCCCATAAGGTGCCTATGTAGTGCTATTGTAGGACCTCCTGCTACTGCTACCAACGCCGTCATTTTTCGGCTTTTCTGCCCTTGGTTGTTCAGCTGGCGGAGGATTGGTGATGACCTTTGTAGCCTTGCGCCTGCAGTTGAAGTAGTAATTTCAAATCCGGATCCTTCAGCAGCTTGCAATCCGCCTTGTGGCCCTTCTCGTTCCAAGCAACAGCCTGGCATGCCTGATCAAGAACCCCCAAGTCAGAACACGCTGGTTCAAATGCTGTGACCGCTAGGGACTACGGCAGGGGTACCAAGGGAATTCACATACCTTTTCGCAGTACCAGGCGAGACCGCACCCAGCACACTTTTTTAATGTCTCGGCCTCCCGGTCGCAGCCTTGACAGGTCCTCTTTCCGCTCACCTCGCTGGCGTACTTTTGCACTTTGTCGCCTATGGCGAGCAATTTGTCAAGTGGAGCGGGGAAGATCTATAGAAGTCAGCTGTTATCTGAAAAAGTCCTTTGGTGGCTATGGAAGCAGAAGCAAACTTGTTGCTAACCTGGAGCGTCCCAGGATTTTCCTGTCGGATTCCCACCGACATATCGAGGAATCCATGTTGCTCCGCGTAGAGAATCGCAACGGCGAAGCCCTTCCGCACACGCAAAGGGTCTACCAGCGACCGGCCGCTGTCCCCGGTGTAGAACGCGACGGCCGTTACATGTCCGGCCGGGTCCTTGAGATGAAGCCGCAAGCGCGTAAGGCATTCAACGCTGGCAATCTCGGCGAGAAAGCACCAGTGCTTGCGGGGGACGTATGTGGACCCGTCGATCGACTCGTATAATTCTTCGTCAAGGTCATACTCCTCTAGTAGCTCAAGGAAGGAGGGGAACGTGGTGTTATCGCGAAGGCCGGTGACAAGGCCCAAGCCTTTATCGGGGACGTCTTGGGCCGCATGTACCGTTTAAGAGTCCATGACTGGTATTTGGACGTGTAAAATTCCCCTGTAGCGTATGAAGGAAAGCTGTGGCAAGTGCTTAGGTTAAAGGGGCGATATTCTCTGCATGTCTTCGGTCCACGCAGCTTTTCCCTCATGGGGATGGGAGACGCGAAGGATTTGTTTGTTGAGTCTGCCATTTGTCTCAGATTGTTTCTTATTGGTTCAAAAGTGCCAGAAAACTGGGATTGCTTGGTAATGTCGCGTTTGCTAAAATGTCTGACTTGATTGGATTTCTGCCCAACAAAGGGAGTTGTCACAGCCATCAATTGATGTTACAAATAGCCCAGGCAGACCAATTGGCCTATTGTTTGTCCAATTGATTTCTTGGGGGTCCAAGGAAACTTCTTCGAGCACACCTCAGATCGGATGAGCGGCCCACCAATAATTACCTATCCGTAAGTACAATGCCATGTGGCTAGTATGTATGCTGCTTGGTAGTAAGTACGGGCCTTGGAGCTGGCCGGCCAGCTGGGGATGTCTCTCAAGTCGCTCAGACCGCCGAGTCCCGAGTTCGACCCCACGGCCCCACCTACAGACTCCCGGTCCTCCGCTCCCCCGCTCTGCTCTCCGGCTCCGGCCCCACCGGTAACCGCTGCCTGCTCTCGTCGCCGACTCGGGGTTCCCGTTGATTGTCTTTTAGGCCATGTTTGTCATAGGAACATATTTGTATGCACTGAAAATGGCGCACATGGACAGAATTTGTGGCCTAAAGAAACTACGACATCCCCGCTCTGTTTAGTCGTCCCCATATCCTCTCAGTATACCGAGTACCTACGTCGACAATAATAAGCGCTCCCACCTTAAAAGGGCCCCGCGGCCCGCGATCATGCGGGCTCTGCCCTCTTTAGAGAGTAAGCATCGCCATGGACATGACCGGTCAGGTCAGGCTGTCACACAGTAGGTGGGCCAGCGAACCAGAGGGCAAGACAAGGTGACGATGGGACGGCGAGGGGACGAGAAAACAACCCTAAATCTCCCAATATCCGATCCCCTCACGGTTGGCAAGCGCAATGGCATCCATCAAGTTACACGGGCGAATCAGCAAAGACTTTGCCGCTGTGGCATTATGCATGTCATGCCCGGCATGGCCTAGTGGACTGCTTAGCTTGAGGCTGCAGACTGCAGTTCCGTTCCTTGAAGAGACATGATTCATACCACATATGGCACGCATCTGTGCGACCATGAGAGGATAAGTACCACAGACCCCCCATTCCAATCCCTTTTCCAGTTTACATAGTACTATTCTGACTTGATCCCTCCGGTTCTCTAGCCAGGTAGGAAATGTCCAATGGCGGACGCAGCGGCCCTTCACGAGTCGGCCGAGCCACCCGTCTCGGCTGAATCATCCCCATCTCGAGCCGCTTCAGGCAAGGCATCCCCCAAGGGGCACGACTCTCCTCCCAGGGCGCGCGACTCTCCTCCCAGGGCGCGCGACTCTCCTCCCAGGGCGCGCGACTCTCCTCCCAGGGTGCGCGACTCTCCTCCCAGGGCGCGCGACTCTCCTGCCTCCCCCGATGCCGCCGACGATCAACAACCATTGCACTCCGTGGAGCACTGGGAGCAACTTGCAGTGATTCCATCTGTTTCTTCCTCTCGTGGGGGACCTGTTAGCTGAGCGGATTACCTAGGTCGAGAACCAGCATCATGAAGACGAAAACCCCGACGACGACGACGACTCGGCGTTTGGTGAATCTGGGGATGACATGTCGTCCTCAGCCTCGTTGACCTCGAGCATCCTCCAATACCGCACGATACACGGCCGCACATTTCATTCCGACCTGGGAAATGCAGAATACTGGTACACGATGACCGTCCACCAGCTGCGTCTGTCCATTTCTCTCTAATTGTACGACAATAGGGCGTCTAATGACGAACGTCAGAATGAATCTATGGACATTGTGTATGTAAGCCTGGTTGATGATTCGCTTCGGACAGCACTCGCTCATACTCTAGACACCATTTTCTGTCCTTGACCATCGACGGCAAACTCTGCCTAGCACCCATCAGCAGGGGCATCCAAAAAGTCCTCGATGTTGGTACCGGAACAGGTGGGGGCATATCCTCGTCCGAAAGGAAAGCACTGGGGCAAGAAAAATGCTGACGAGAAGCTCGATGCGCCCAGGTGTGTGGGCAATGTACGACAAACGCGCCTCTCCCCCCCTTTGAGCATTTAGTTATTTACACCAATCTCTAACATAGTGATTTCGCCGACGAGTATCCCGAGACCGAGGTCATCGGCACCGACGTTTCCCCCATCCAACCTTCGTGGATCCCGCCTAACCTGCGTTTGTAAGTTGAGACCAGTGCGTCGACTTTTGTGTGTCAGAAATGACTGACCGTGGGTCTTATTTTACACTGATAGCGAAATCGAGGACTTTAATCAGCAGTGGACCTTTAACCCTAATTCCTTCGACTTTGTCCACACGCGCTACCTCCACGGCAGCGTCCGAGACTGGGCGGCATTCTTTAGGGACGCGTACATGGTATGCAAGCCAGACGGCTGGGTGCAGAGCTACGAGGGCTGCGCCATGTTTGAGAGCGACGATGGCACCGTGACGGACATGAGCGCGATGCACGAGTGGGGGAAGTTCTTCATCGAGGGGGGGAGGAGGCTCGGGCAGACGTTTTTGATTCTCGAGAACGACTTGCAGCAAAAGTACATGGACGAGGCCGGGTTCGTTGACATAACCGTTGTCAACAAAAAGGTGAATTATTCAACACGGGATCATGGATCCAACATTATCCACTGTCGTCGTCGCTGACTCGCCCTTTTGCCGCGTACTGATAGATACCCATCGGGGCGTGGCCGGCCGATCCCAAGCTGCGAGAAATCGGCCAATTCGTGCTGGCAGCTCTCGAGAAGGACTTTGAGGGCTACGTCTTGTACATGGCCAGCCAGCTGCTGGGCTGGACGATGCAGGAGGTGACGGTATACTGCGCCCAGCTTCGGCGCGAGCTCCGGTCGCGAGCAAACCATCCCTACTTCCGGGTGAGGATCGTGTATGGCAGGAAGCCACGCTATTGATGGTGCATGTATGTATATATCCTGGCAATCGGAGAGCATGAGCTGCAGAGCGAGGTGCATTGTGGCTTTATTAATACTACTTCCCAAGGACCCGAGCGCTTTGACAAGTCACAAGGGCCTTGTGTTGACGGTGCCAGACAAACAGGACCATGGGGGCCGAGGTTGGAGTATGAACCCCTTCCAGCTTGACGCAGCTCTCTCTCCACTTCTCCAGCGCGTCCAAGGTCGATCATACTCAAACCAGCGTCAACCACCCAGGTCGGGCCGCTTGATACACCGGGACTCCGATGGAGTGCCCCAAATTGCCCGCGGGGCAAATTACGTACTGCTTCTGGATTACCCCGGACGTTGGATGCCGTCGATCCGTTAAAACGCAACGGCACTGCGACGGCTGTTGATATCGGGCACCTGGCCTGACTGATTATTCGTATCTCATACCTGGACTCACTCTCGCCGAAGATCATGGCCGCCTTGATTGACTCGCTCCTCGTCGCCGGAGGCCTCGACCCTTCCAAGAACTACTCCTTCTTGACGGTTCCCGTGGCGCTGTACCTGTGCCTGACCCCGCACTACCTGGCTGTGGCGACTGCTGGCATCGCCGTCTACGACAATTCGGCGCCGCGCAACTTCCAGGAGAATGTGCGCCGTGACACATCCATCGACAAGATTGTGCGTCTCCCAGCCCACCCTCTGCTACTACATACATACATACATACATACACACATACATACAAAAATACATACATATATACGGATGCATACTGACACACACGGGCTCCCGTAGAGGAAGGCGCGCGTCCTGCGCATGGCCGGTGCCTCAACCAACGGCTTCGAGACGCTGGGCTTCTTCGCAGGCGGCGTTGCAGCGGCCAATTATGCGGGCGTCGACAGCCGGACCCTCAACGCGCTGAGCGTCGGCTACGTCCTGGCCCGCCTGGCCTTTATCGCCGCCTACGTCGGCATCCGCAACAGGCGCCTGTCGTGGGCTCGCAGCGTGCTCTGGAACGTCGCTTCGCTGGCCAGCGTGGCCCTGTGGATCAAGGCTGGGATGAAGCATGTGTAACCGCCCAAGCGAGGGTGGGCTTCACATGATGGCGGTGAGAGGCCGCATCGCATGTTATTAGTAGTGATAAATCCAACCTCGCCGACTATCAAGAGTCGACTGGATTTTTTTCTTTGAATTTTTTTCCTCGCCTGGACATTGCCTAGTACCGATGTGACTAGGCCTACATGCAGTGACTAGGTACGCGATCCTTCTGTCGATTGCCGTATATAAGCCAAGAGTTGGAGACACGACGGCCAGTTCTCCAGCCCATATGCATCACCTGGTCACGCGCCACATCGGACGGCATCGATTGGAAGACTCGTCCCCAGGCACACGAGCCGGAGGTGCCGGCACACATGGATCAGGCCTGTCCCAACTGCCAGAACTGCCAGAAACGGGTCTCTCCCTATGCTAGGGCCATGCGTAGCTATGGGTTAGCTATGCGTAGCTACGTAGGGCAATCGTTCCGACTGGCCAATGGTCGTACACCCCTTTCCCACGAGTGGCGCCATCATTTGACGAGTGTCCATGACCATGCTGGCGAGGCTCTTTTTTTTTTCTTCTTTTCCAAAGTTCCACCATATTGCAGAACTACCCGGGGGAGCCTGTTTAGACTCCGTCGTGATGCTCGTATATAAGGCCTGTCTGCTGCGGCCTTGCGCGGCGCCGTGGCCCCTCGCGTCCAGACTGTGCCATAACGCCCTTCCCCCCTCAACACCATGCACTCTCTCTACTCCTCCATCGCGGCGTTGCCGTTGTTCGTCATCGGCGCCTGGGCCAAGGCCAACCTGCAGCCTCTGCCGGGTGACTTGACAACCCCGGTCCAGCAGCGCATCGCCGTGGACGGGCCCAACAGTGAGTACTAACAGCACACAGCACTGATCTGCTTTCCCTGTGGCTTGGATGAATGAATCTGATGGCGTCAGGCATGACTATTGCGTGGAACACATACCAGCAGTTCAACCAGTCCTGTGTCAACTATGGTCCCTCGCCCGACTCCCTTTCCCAGCAGGCCTGCTCGACCAACTCCCTGACCTACCCATCTTCGCGGACGTGGTCCAACACGGTGACACTGACCAACCTCGACCCGGCCACCAAGTACTACTATCAGATCGTGTCCACCAACTCGAGCGTCGAGCACTTCCTCAGCCCCCGTGTCCCCGGAGACAAGACGCCCTTCGCCATCAACGCCATCATCGACCTGGGCATCTACGGCGAGGATGGCTACACCATCAAGGGCGACGCCAGCAAGCGCGACCTCATCCCCGAGATCCCGCCCTCGATGAACCACACCACCATCCACCGCCTGGCCCAGACCATCGACGACTACGAGTTCGTCATCCACCCGGGCGACCTGGGCTACGCCGACAACTGGGCCCTCAACCCCTCCAACCTCTTCGACGGCAAGAACGCCTTCCAGGCCATCCTCGAGAACTTCTACGACCAGCTCGCCCCCATCGCCGCCCGCAAGCCCTACATGGCCAGCCCGGGCAACCACGAGGCCGCCTGCGAGGAGCTCCCCTACACCACCAACCTCTGCCCGGATGGCCAGAAGAACTTCACCGACTTCCTCACCCGCTTCGGCCCCTCCATGCCCGCCGCCTTCTCCTCCAACTCGCAGAGCGACCGCGCCAAGGTCAACGCCAACCGCGCCCGCCAGCTCGCCCTCCCGCCCTTCTGGTACTCGTTCGAGTACGGCATGGCCCACATTGTCATGATCGACACCGAGACCGACTTCCCCAAGGCGCCCTCCGGCCCCGGCGGCAGCGCGGGCCTCAACGGCGGGCCCTTTGGCATCGAGGACCAGCAGCTCGAGTTCCTCGAGGCGGACCTCTCCTCGGTCGACCGCTCCGTCACGCCTTGGGTCATCGTCGCCGGCCACCGTCCCTGGTACACGGCCGGCGGCAGCGCCTGCAAGCCCTGCCAGAAGGCCTTCGAGAGCCTCATGTACCGGTACAACGTGGACCTGGGCGTGTTCGGGCACATCCACAACTCGCAGCGGTTCCTGCCCGTGTACGACGGCAAGGCCGACCCGGCGGGCCTGGACGACCCCAAGGCGCCCATGTACATCGTCGCGGGCGGGGCGGGCAACATCGAGGGCCTGTCCAAGGTGGGCATCCGGCAGGACTACAACGCCTTTGCGTACGACGACGACTTCAGCTACGCGACCATCCGGCTCCTCGACGAGAACAACATGCAGGTCGACTTCTTCAAGTCGTCGACGGGTGAGCTTCTGGACACCTCTACGCTGTACAAGTCTCACTTTACGAGCCGGAGCTGGGAGGAGGAGTCGGAATGATAGGGATCTGTGTCCAGGTAGCTTCCGATGCTGCGATGCCATCTTGGGTGCATTTGTTGACGTGAATGACGAGAACATAACTGTCAATAAGATATCGTTCAATACTACTATGGTACATAACATCTACTAATGTGACCACTGGGCATCCATGTACATCCTGAGGCCATTAATATGTGTCTCTGCGGTTGGTGGACGGTCTCCAAGATAACACCATCGTCTTCGACCAGGATTCATTCCAAAGCTACTCTAACTCAGCCACCTCCTTTTCAGCACTCAGCTCAGCGTGATATCTCGGCAGGGCATCGACGCCATCCCCCAGGGCTTTCACCACGCCAAGGGCGCCATACTTTGTCGCCCAGTCCAGCGGTGCCAAGAGTTTGGGCTTGGCCATCGACTGCCGGCCCGCGGGACCCTCCACGGCCGCTTTCTGGCGGTGGCCCCAGTAGCCTGTACACATCAGTGCGGCCTTGGCAGAGGAACCGACGGGACCATCGTCCAAGAGCGGAGCGCAAGCTTTTGGATCCACGCCTCCGAATATGAACTCCTTGGCCAGCTCTGCCGCCTCGCCCTCCTCGTCGCCATCGGGGTAGACTGCAAGTAGGTGCAGTGGATTCCAGCCCTCATCTGTGCTCACGACCGGGTCAGCTCCGTGATTGAGGAGAAGCCGGGCTGCTCGCACAGCCTGGGACAATGATTTGACGTGAGCTTCAGGCACAGTGCTGCTGCCTCCCCTGGTCCGGGCCAGCGCACACATCAAGGGCGTCCAGCCATTCGAGTTCTGTTCATTGACGTCCATCCCATACGAGATGAGCAGCTCCATGATGTCGGTCTTGCCCCCCGCGGCCGCAAAGTGCAGCAAGCCCTCCCCGTGGTGATTTCGCAGCTCAGCCACAGTCATCATGTCCATGCGACAGGCCTCCAGATACAGCCGGAAGATGTGCAGGTTCGACCCAAACGCCGCCCAGTGAACGGGCGCCTCGCCGGCCTCGTCGCGCCGGGTCACGGAGGCGTTGCGCCGGAGAAGGAGACGGATCCCCGTCTCGTGGAGGCGGCAGGATGCGTCCTGGTCGCTGACGCGTATGGGGGACGCGAGGAGGTGCAAGGCAGACTGCCCGCCGTCGTTGGCGGCGTTGGGATCAGCCCCGGCCTCCAGGACAACCTTGAGCGCCCCGGCTAGGTCGATATACGAGGCGGTGAGCAGCGTGAGGTGCTGCTTGTGCCAGAGATCGTTGGCGTCTGCCCTCTCGTCGAGCAGGAGCGAAAGCAGTTGCTGCTGATCGAGGTAGTCGACGCCCTCGTACCGTATCGCGCCGGACCGCTCCTCCTCCTCGTACAGGGGGAACTTGAAGCCGGCAGCCTTGTGCAGGGCCTGCTCGAAGGTCTTGAAGTGGAACTCACACTTGCTCAGAAGCACATCCACCACGTGCACTTGCCACCTCCCCGCAGCGTAGAGAAGAGCCGCGTCCTTGACGTCGGCAGACCAGCCGTCCCACCAGTCTAGAAGCTCGGCGACGATGGATACCTGGCCGTACGTGGCAGCGTGGACGAAGCCGGAGCCCCAGACCTCGACGACGGTGTTGGGATGGGTCTCCTTCTCGGGAGGCACATGTCTCCAGAAGCGCTGGAGGATGTCTCGACGCCCATTGAGAGCAGCCAGGGTCAAGGGGGAAAGACCTCTAGCGTTGTTGAGAGGAAGTAGAGGGTCTGCTCCCGCTCGCAGGAGGGTGTCAACCGCGGCCAAGTTGTCATAGCATGTCGCGACATGGAGTGGTGTGCCCCAGTGACCATCTTGTTGGTTCAAATCCTGGTTCACAGTAGGCAAGGTGAGAAGCTGCCGTAGCTTTGGAAGGTTACCCTCATATATACAAAGGTGCAGAGCCTCAACAGGAGGGTTGTGGGAGTCGCCCATCTGGGGCTGTATTTCCGGTACGCCCATCGGGGCGCTTTGTGGTGACTGTGCGGCCGTGGAGTCTTGTGAAGGTCCCTCAAACAAGCGAAAATACATTTGTTGGAAGAACAGAAGCGGGCGATTCTCTACTCCTTTTGAAGCTGAGCATGGTGCAGATGAGGCTTACGTATAGGGTGGAGACATGTCTCGGTGATCCCGTCCGGCTTCCTAGTGCTTACAGTCGCCCTGGTTCATCTGCATCTAGATCGGAGAGCTTGGCTCTCCCAGGTCGTATTGCAATTAAGGTGGTGGTAGATCTTGATACTTGTTCTGGATGAGAAGGTTCACAAGGAAACTGTAATCAGAACTCAGTGGAACAGCTGGACTTGGATATATCCATTCTCAGAACTGACTGATTCGCCGCGGGAGAAGGCCCAGTGTGGCGTTAATCGTGACCGCAAGGGCGTGGGTGTCTTTACCTTGGGTTTTTTTTATAGCTTACAACGATGTTTTCGCAGCACTTGGTCATTGTCCTGACATAGAGAAACACCTGAAATAACCCCGGCCGCTAACCATGTGTCGATAATAATGCGTTCAGTTAGCCATCCCTAATACCGGCCATACTATGGGAACAACACAACAGGACTATGTACGGTGGATATTATCCACGGAAAGTATTGCATTCAGGTTCTGTACTCGCCCAAGACGAGCAATTGCCACTCGTCGAGAGCCTTAATCATCTCTTCATACAATCCATGCTCCTTACGCTGACCAAAGGGTAGCCGAAACTGACAATACCAAAAGTCGCGGTTTCTTGAAATCGGTTACTCGACATATTAAACGTCTCCTCTAAAACTCCATTCGCTATATATCTCCACATAAGGCCTAAATTAGTGTAAAATAAAGGGCAAAGCCACATGATATACCACAATGCTATAATTGCAAAGATATAAGATAGTCTTGAATGGTCTTTAATATGCCGAAAAGCTATACCTTCACAAGACCCATATGCGTTGCATCATAATAACCACACAATAATTTTACAATGACTTAGTTAATATCTAAATAATCACTGTTGAATTTCGTGCAGGTAAGTAGCTATCTCTGTGTTAAAGATACCCTCCGCGACAAGTTGATCGGCAGACTCGACAATCCATGTCTGGCAGTCCCTTTGCACAAGCCTCCTTCCAGGCGCAGCCTATACCTGGTTAGCTGTCGCATTCGGTGAATAATGATAGACGTACCTTTTTATCCGTTGAATTCAAAGACTTCCCAGGTGCCTTGACCTTGTGCGCACTCGCCTCAAAGCGGCAGACGGGAACAGTGTCAAGCATAGCAACACCATTGTTGAACATGGCTCTCTCGTCAAAATACCGGGCATCAACCCACTGCAGCGGGATCCGATCAGGTTTTCTGTTGGTCTCGTCCAAGTCGTATGCCCGCTTGATCTCGAACTTGAACCCGTTCCTCACGTCGCCCGTCGCGTGGAGAACGACGCCCTTTGACGGCGCAGTGTTCGACCGTACAAAGTATGCCCAGTGGTCCTTGAAAGGCGAACCGTTGTATACGAGCAACTCCACCAGGAAAGCTCCCTCTGGACCTTTGGGGGGAACCGTAGGTGCATTTGGAGCCGCTGGGCGAGGAATGACGCCGGAAACTGGCGGTGGGGGAGGAGTAGGGGGTGGCATGGCGATGGATCTTTAGTTTACAGAAATGAAGAAGTGAATGATAAGTTTCACTCGTGATTGACTCCTTGCAACTAAAGAAGTATATACACATAATGCATCACATCGTGCCTGGAGAAAGGTGGCAGCCTAAGGGCAAATCGCAGGCAGCAGTCATCACCTCTATTTCCACATGGCGGCTAAACACGGACGGCAGCTAGATATATTAACAGATCATTGGGGGTTTGAAATGCCATCTTTAGTTTCACAAGTCTCAAAGGTTGTTCCGGCGGGCGAGCATCTGGTGCGCGTCAGCGTGTGCAAGTGAACCAGTGTAAGCCCTTGTGACCCTATGATTATATGATCCTTGTGACACCGAGGGGCACCACAAATAAACTTCTACTACGCGCCCATACGCCCACGCTTACACTCCAGCAACCCAACAGCGTCGCTGGAGTCTCGCAGGTTCGCCGCCCTGCTGGCTCAATGGCAACAAGAGAGACCTCAGGGCTAGGCGATGGATGTCCAGACCCCCCAGCCTCCAGCAATACCAAGATTTTCCGCGAGTCCAATTTCTTCAAGGAGCGGCGAGCATCAGCGCTTCCGTCGCCATCACAGATCAGGGCCCTGAACGTGGAGTCGGGCAATGTCCGCGCGACCGATTTCAACCGCCCTTCGCCCGTCATCATCCCATCGCTCGGCCTGTTTGTCAAGTATGGAGCCGACGTGACTGTAGTCGAGGCGCAGACCCAGATGCGGATGCGCAAACTGCTCGAGAGCCGAGTACCGATCCCCGAGGTCTTCGGCTGGGCTGAAGACGGGGAACAGAGATTCATTTACATGTCCTTGGTCGAGGGCGATAGTCTACAGGCGAGATGGGCAAAAATGAACGAGGACGAGCGACAGGCCGTTTGTAGGGAACTGAAGAGCATGGTGAATACGTGGAGGGCTCTGTCGCAAAATGAGCTCGAAGGCGACCGCTACGTTGGTGAGTACGCCGCCTGCGGTACCACCATCTACCCAAGTATGCCTAATGCATGGATCTAGGAAGCATGGGTAAACACCAACTGAATGATATCTTCTTCCGCTTCCGCTCAGAGCTCCAAGGCCCATTCGCGGGCCCAGATGCAGTCCAGAGGTTTCAAGACGCATGCGACCTCGACATCAGCGGGGACATTCACACACCGATCGTATTCACCCACAACGACGTCTGCCCGCCCAACATTCTGTTGTCGCCGGGGCCGAACCCCAAGGTCGTCGCCATCATTGACTGGAACCAGTCTGGGTGGTATCCTTGGTACTGGGAGTCTTGCAAGTCGCGACAGGTTGGCCTCATTTCGGAATCCTTTGACCGTGCTCTCCTGGATGAGTGGCACACGACATATGTGCCGATGATTCTAGATCCGGCGGATGACGAGGCATACTATCATCCATTTATATACTTTGTTCTTTCCAAGGGCATTTAGCACCGATTACTTCCGCAAAAAGGAGAATATTATCCTAGGTAGAGAGGTCTAGACTCCATGTGAACCGGGTATTAAACCCTTAGTTCCCAACAACGGTGCATCCATCATCCCCCGCGTTCATCGCGTGTTATCTTGTTATTACCCACCAAGCATAGCCTAACGGCTGGTCCGCCTGGTATTAATATTACTACTAGTGTGTGGTACGTACATAATAGATGGTAGAAGTAATTGTTGTCCGCGTAATGCAGATAGCCTAACTCTTGCCTAGCCGCTCTCGACCCTGCATTCGCTCCCTGCCTGCATATTACCGAATACTGACCCTGGTCTATACCCGGAGGTCGGTCCAAGATTAGGGTTTACCAGTTTCTCGGGGCCACGATTTATGCAAAGCTAACTACCGATATCCGAAGTAAGCGACATCGGACTAGTCTGCGGAGTTGAAACTTGAAACACCGGGCTGCCGGTTTGCCGGGCACACATTTTTATCAGAAGAGAGAGTAAGTCAGCGACGGCATCTGGCATCGTTTCCTAGCATTGTAGATATCCAGCCAGCCTCCCACACCACCGGTAATAGTACTGTCCGCAATAGCTTCTTTTTGGTGGGCCTTATGTCTGCAACAAGTGCGCGGGGATACGCGTCAGTACGGAATACGGATTCCAGTCTTGAGTACCGACGGCTAGGGAGCGGTATTAGGAAATGTTGGGCCAAGGCCGACGACCTCAACTGCTGCTCAACATCATCATGCACATGATAACAGCTGCATGTGCGCGGTATGACCGCGCCCCCCCCCCGACTCCCCGAAGCTCCGACGACGGGGACAAGCCCCCCATGTTTTTATGTCGTAAAATAGGGGGGGCTCTAAAAGTATGGTTATACCTAGTCCGTACGTATCTTGACGACATCCCCCCTACTCTGCCAATCACGACTAGATAAACATTCCCCGCATCTGAGCCAGGCAAGCCACGGACTTGGTGTCGCCGCTCACAGGGATGTGAGAGAACGGGCAAAACAGCTTGCAAGGGTCGCGAAGCGGCGCCGCAGCGCATTGACGAATCCCCCAAATTCCCACGAACCACCCCGCTGGGCCCGCTCCCCATAATATGGATACTCCTAGTACTAGTATATGGATCCCATGGGCCATGGCTCCGCCGTCCAAAAAGTTCCCCAGAGCGCCCGCGCTTACGGCGGCCAATTTCCGGTGGGGGACAGCTCTCGAGGGCGGCGGTGACTGGAGTCGAGCGGCGAAGGTCCACCGCCGAGTCTACTCAACGGCCTTCCAGACTGCCAGACCCCGGTTGGCCGCGTGGGCGGGCGGCGAGAGAGCGGGCTCGTGAGACTCGCGGAGGAGACGGCGGGGGGGCAGGGATCCTTATCTACAATGGATCCCGAGGACAGGCTAGAAAGCGAGAGGAACTAGGCTGCAAGAGGCAGCAACGAGGAGAGACATGGGCAGCGGCACGCGTGGGCAACCGTTGGCGAGAGAGCCCAGTGCCGGGGGGTTGGGTGCCAACCGGGCTGGGGTTCAATCGGTGCGGAGGTTTGGCATGGGGGTAACGAGGGGGGCAACTCATGTTCCTCATGGGTTGGTACCGTGGTGTTCCGAGCTGTTAACGCGCTTACATTGATACCGCTCGCCTCGACTTCCCGAGGTTGGACGTATTCACTTATCCCCTTACATTGCGGAGTACAACCAACCTACTGGGTAATGTACTAGATACCAGCCTTGTCGTGACCCGTCGAGGGTATTTATCTGGGTCTCCCCCAGAGATCTTCACCCGTCCCCTCACTTCTCCTCACAAGCAGCGACCGGGTGTCCACTAGAACAAGTCAACCCGTCCTTGTCAGCTTCTCCAGCATCCTGAACATTGTTCAGCCTTGCTTCCATCCCGTGTGGCGCCGACGTTCTACTGCTGCCATGGAGCCCACCGAGACCAAGGACGCCGGGATTGTCCCGACGACCACCCAAGACCGCGCTTCCACCCCGAGCGTGGACGAGAAGAAGCCCCAGGCCCAGAATGGATCGCCCCAGGACGCAGAGATCCTCGCCGCGTTGGAGAGCTATGTCCCGGGCACGGCCGAGGAGAAGCGTCTAGTCAGGAAGATAGACTTTATCCTGCTTCCCCTCCTGTGGTGGATGTACATCCTGGCATACCTGGACCGTGGCAACATTGTAAGGCCACCTTTGTGGCTACTGGCCGGGGAGCTTCCTACTGATGAGCTCGTAACTAACACTCGAACAGGCCAACGCCAATGCTGCTGGCATGAGTGACGATCTTGGACTCTCTGATACCCGTGAGCCAACCCCTCCGGCTTTCAAGATTCATTGCGATGGCCCCGTCTAGGTATATCGTGCCTCAGCTAAAACTTACTAGAATACTCCCTGCTCGTCTCCCTCTTCTTCCTCGCCTACGTCATCTTCGAGGTGCCCTCCAACATGATCCTCATGAAGATCAAGCCCTCCATCTACCTGTCCACCATCATCTGGGTCTGGGGCTGCGTCGTCATCGCCATGTCCCAGACCAAGAACGCCTCCGGCTTCATGGCCGGCCGCTTCTTCCTCGGCGCCATCGAGGCCGGCCTCTTCCCCGGTGCCATCTTCATCCTGACCTGCTGGTACACAAAGAAGGAAGTCGGTAAGTAGTCATCATATATATATATAGGTATTGTCTCTACCACAACATGGGGGCTGACAGACATGACTCTCCAGGCAAGCGCTTCTGCATCTTCTACACCTCCGGCTGCGTCGCCCCCGCCCTCGGCGGCATCATGGCCGGCGCCGTCATCGAGGGCCTCGAGGGCGTCAGAGGCATCCCCGGCTGGCGCTGGCTGCTGCTGATAGAGGGCGTCATCACCGTCACCTGCGGCCTCGGGCTGTACCTCTTGCTGCCCAACTACCCGCTCAACTCGCGCATGCTCACGCCCGAGCAGCGCATCCTCGCGCACGTGCGCATCATGCGCGACCGGGACGAGAACCGCGGTCCCGCGGAGGAGGAGGACCAGCTGACGCCCTTCCAGGCGTTCAGGGCCGTCCTCGCGGACAAGCGCATCTGGTTCTTCCTGGTGGTATACATCTGCAACACCCTCGCCATGACCATCACGTACTTCATCCCCGTGATCCTGCAGGACCTCGGGTACGCGGGCACCAAGGCGCAGTGGATGACGGTGCCCATCTGGGTATGCGGCGCCATCTTCCAGCTCTTCTGGTCGTACACGTCGGACAGGACGCAGGACCGGCGGTGGCACAACACGGGGCTCATCGGGCTGTCGGCCGTGACGTGCATCGTCTCGCTGGCCGTGACCAACGGCGTGGCCAAGTACGTCATGATGTGCTTCCTGATCGGCGGCATGTACACGGCGCTGCCGCTGATCCTCAACTGGGTCAGCGAGACGTTTGCGCGGCCCGAGAGGAAGCGGTCCATTGCCATTGCGTTTGTCAACGCCTCCGGCCACACCACCTTCATCTATGGCAGCTACCTGTGGCCCAGCTCGCAGGCTCCTCGCAACTTTGCGGGCTTTGGCACGTTGACCGCGGTTCTCTGCATTGGCACCGTGCTCGCGGCTCTGCTTCCGGTCATCTTCAAGCACCTGCCAAACCCGGAGCAAGATGTTGTAGAGGAGCAGCGCCAGGAGACTGTCACTTCAGCCAACGAGAAATCGGAGGCATGAGGTCAGCAGTGGCATAGTGAAGGGTGGAGGCTGGACGGTGCTGATAGAACTCACGGATTAGAGCAGATATCGGTGGATGGCAAATCTGTATTGAGAATACAAACCGAATGAACATGTCTGTCTATCGAGTATTTTTGCCGTATCTTTACCAACAATTATCCGTCACTCAGGCCGCCTTGGCAGCCTTGATTTCCTCGACAACCCGCTTCACCACTTGATCCAAGTCCTCGTCCTGAAGTCCCAACATCTTCATAGCAAAGCCGGGCTTCTCAGTCCAGTCCGCATCCCTCGCACCCAGCGCAAACACAACCTCCTCGATGGCGTGCTTGTCACCCGCATCGACTTTCTTCTGCTCTTGTTCCAGGAACGGCCCCGACTGGGTCTCCTTAACCGTCCACGGCGCTCCTCCCGTAACCTTTTCCAGCGCTGCTAGAACCTGCCGCTGCGTTGGGTTGAAGCTCTGCACAAAGAGCGTCTTATTGGCCGTCTCCGCGGGCTTCCTGAGCACAGCCACGACGGCCTCACCGACGCGGTGCAACGTAGACGCCGACGCCGGGGTGTTGCCACCGTCGAGCAGCAGCGCCTCCCGCTTCTCCAGGTCAAAGTGCAGGAAGTTATCCCGCAGGCCCCAGTCAAAGAAGTGCCCGCAGACGAGGGCCGTCCAGGAGAAACCCTTGGAGGCAAATTCGCGCTCCAACTCCTCACACCGCTCGCGCACACGCACCTTGTCACGGTAGAGCTGCAGGCGCTTGAGTGCCTCGGGGTTGGCGGCGTCGCAGGAGCCAAAGTCGGCAGGGATGAAGCGACGGACGCCAGCCTGGGCAGCAGCATAGGCGAGGCGAAGGTGGTACTCGAGGCGTCCGGGAATGGGAAAGGCAGCAATGACAGCGTCCTGGCCTTGGAGGGCGGCGGTGAGGTCGGGAAGGGCAAAGTCCGAGTCGACCACCTTGACAGTCACGTTGGGGTGGTCGGCCGAGGGGACACTGGAGGTAGACGACGCACGCTGGAGAATGGTGACCTGGAAATCGGCGGCGACCAAGACTGGCAGCAGGACGGAGCCCAGGCTGCCGTTGGCGCCCACGAGGCAGACCTTGTTCAGGGACATGATGGCTTGTCTGGGCTGGCGGAAACGGTTGCGGCTGGTGCTGGGTGTTGGTATAGTATTATGAGGTGATTCGGGCAATCGAGGTTTCGTCGTGTTTCTGTATGGAGGTGGTGACGTGGGAGTCGTGGGAGCGAGTCGGGGTGAATATGGTGGAGGTGGCGGGGCTTCTGCGTCTTGGCCACGACGGGCAAGAGGGGCCTGAGGGGCCTGAGGGGCAAGAGGGGCAAGAGGGGCAAGAGGGCCAAGAGGGCCACGAGGGGCATCGTTTATCGTCGGCGACTGGTTGACGGACGCGAGCGGAGGCGGAATCTGGAAGGGTCGTTGGCGCACTGCTTGGGGGAGGTATGATAGGACACGGTGATCTACTTTCGAATGTCAGCCAGTAGTCAGTACCGAGCCAGTGTTCCAAACCCCAGTGTGCCAGATGCCACTGCGAGTCTGCTGGGGGCCAACGGGGTGACGAATTACTATGATTATAATTTGGGGGGATGTCGGCTGGTTCCGGCCCCGCTCTGTAGCGCTGTGGCTGTTGCAGCTCAAGAAGCCGATTCAGGTCCCTCTGGAGAGATGGGGGAGGCGGTGGTCGGCGGTCGGCCTCATAAACCGGCAGAGGCTCCTCCATGTCCACCCACGGATCTGGATCCCGAGGGGCTGGCATGCTGTAGAATCTTGGCCTTAATTGGATTTGTACCGAAGTAATCGGCCTCCTTGGCAGGTTTCGTCGCGCAACTTCCTGCGCACGTTGCGAGCTTCCTCGCGGCTGCTCCTCGTAGCTACCGTGTATCAACTCGTCTTCGTCTGTGTCGAAGTCTCCCTCCTGTTCGTACTCGGGCCTATACTGCCCAAACAGGTTCTTCACCCTAGCGATCAAATCGAGGCGTCTCACTAGACATATTAGCCCAGCGACTAAGACGATGAGTAAGGAAAGAAATAGCTTGAGCATTGTGGGCGAGCTTGTCGTCTGTGATATAGGCTTGGGCAGAAAAGGGTACAGCTCGGGCGAGGGCCTCCCGGGTGTATGTGGACATAGAGATGGATACGACTTACTATTCTCGCTGAGGGCGTCCGCGACAACCTGGAAGATACCGGAGACTTTTGTGGGAGAAAGTTGGTGCAGATCAGGAAGGGGCGATTCCACGGTGATGGTTTGTTTATGAGATCTCACGTCTAGATCTGTAGCAGTTGCCCTTTATTAATTACAGACTGAGCAGCTGAGCAACTAGGGCAAGTTGTTCTGGGCTTGCCACTTACCCACTTACCTTACATGCTTAAACGTTAAATTCTTGTTTGCTATTTGGTGGAAAGCCAAGTTGTCTGTCTTTGTCACCAATGTCATTGCCATGCCAACTCTGGCTCTTCCTGTGTACCGTGGCGCAAGCCATAAAGGAAATCCCCAAGGAACCCAGCCTGTTTGTTGAGGCCTCGCACAGTATTTCTTCCTTGGTCACCAGGTACAACCTAGCAAAGAGTTTATGTAAAAGGCTTTATGAAACACGAAGACTGATTCACCTTTGAAAAGGCCTTCTGCGGGAGCCTTGGGCAGCGTGTTGCTCCTCCTATGTACCTCTCTAACAGCTACTTCCTCAGATGATCAACAGCCGTGGCCGCAAATACAGATAGGATCCCATTTCAGGGTGTCTCTAATAATGTTAAGACTAATATCACCATGTTTGAATTAGTATTATCGTTCCTCTCCTGCATGAAAGGGCTCCTTCGTGGCTTGCATCCGCGTAGAGGAACTCCTTGAGGCGTCCACAGCAGACCCTTCCACAATTACAGTATGAATTTAATTTATACGTTGAATCAGAAAAAGGTACTCCGTGCCATCAGTCGCTTACTATAGAAGCCAACAACGAATTACCATCTAGGTACTTACAGCCCCATATCCACGCCATGGCTTACCCACCACTCACACCGCGTCTTCAATCCATCCTCAACATCCACCATCTCCGTACTTCCCCCCGTCCCAATCACCATTCTCGCATGCCCCCGCGCCCCCCAGTCCTCCCACTCGGCCGTTCCCCCCTCACGGTGCGTATTCGGATCCAGCGTCCGCATGAAACTCGTCCAGTACCCCTGCAGCACCGGCGATGCCCGCTCGTTGATGCCCCCCGGCTTGTAGCTCTCCGGCTCGTCGTCCGTGTACGCGGGGCCGATGAGCGCCTGCAGCTCCGACGTGTGCGGCACACCCAGGCCCTCCTCCATCTGCGCCGGGTCCTCGACGCTCCACATGTAGGCCCACGACCTGGCGGAGCGCGCCGCCGAGACGGAGTTGGCGAACAGCGCCGGGCACATGTACCGCACCTCCTGGTACGTGTTGCTGGCCTGCCGCCAGTAGCACCCCGGCGCGGGGCAGTCGTCCTCGTGGGGGTTGGGGTACATGTCGTTGATCTCGCCGAGCCGCGAGGGCGTCAGGGTCGGGTACTGGTCGATCATGAACTGGTTGCTGTCGATGAGGCTGGACGCGTCCTTGGGTGCAAAGGAGGTGCCGCCGTTGCGGTCGTCGCCGAAAACGGTGGGCACTTTGATGAATTTGCCCTGGGCCAGGGCACGGTACGTGTAGTCGGTGATGAAGTCGTAGTCGAGGACGGGCAGCCACTGGTACAGTGGCGGGCTTGCACCCCCTGGGAGTGGGATGTTGATGTTGACCTCCTGGATCTGGTCGGCCGTCTTCCTGCGCAGGCATCTCATGGTATCTGTGGTGCACCCCAGGCGGATAGCAAACTGGTTGAACTGGTATTGCGACTCCTCGACAGTGAGAGTCGCCGCGAAAGAGGCCGACTGGGCCATGGCGCCGTGGAACAGGCCTCTGTCTGTCCCATTCTCGGATGTCATGTGGAAGATGACACTGGCTCCTCCAGCGCTGGTGCCGCCAATGACCACATGGTCTGGATCACCCCCAAACTTGGATATATGCTCCTGAACCCACTCGAGCGCCTTGCGCTGGTCGCGGAGGCCGTTGTTGGGCGTGATCTGATCGCCGTTGGTCAGGAAGCCGTAGGGCCCAACACGGTAGTTGAGGTTGACGACGACGAGGTCGCGGTCAGCGACGTCAATGATGCCAGTAGCATTAATGGAGGGATCTGAGAGCTTGTTGAAGCCGCCGCCCTGGATGTAAAAGTAGACGGGGAGTTTCGACTCGCGCGTGGCATTGCTAGGGGCCATGACATTGAGAAACAGGCAGTCCTCCGAGGTCTCGTTGTCCCCGGCACGCTTCTTGGTAGCCAGACAGGCTAGTGGCGGCTATCAAGTGGTATCAGCAACTGGCTGGTCTGCCCCAGGATATTGTAGGAACGCCAACATACCGCATCTGCAGGCTGAGGCTCATGATGGCACGGCGGATCTTGCGGAGGCATGAAGCGCAGATCCCCCAGGGGAGCGGCCGCGTATCGCATCCCCAGCCATTGTGTCAGCCCGTTGGACAGAGCAGTGCCTACGTACGAAGTGCAACCAAGGTCGACCTTTGGGGTCACTGCTATCGCCGTAGACGCAAGTAGGGCGCCATGGAACAAGTGTTGTAGCCGAGTCATTATGGATGGGAGAGCCCTGTTACTCCTGGGAAAGTTCTTTTCCTGCTCAAGGCTAGAAATATTCTAGAGGGTAACATCATCTGGATGCGCCCTCGGCTTCTTATAGGAGAAGAACAAAGCACGGTGCTAACAACCCCCCCCCCCCAATTCTTCTCCGCAACACTCATCCATAGAGCATGGATGATATCGCTCCTCTCTCCAATCATTGATATCCCCGCCTTCTAATCTGTCGGGCTTACCCTGGGTAAAATTTGTAAGCGAATGCGTCGCAGGGCAGTCTATCTTGTCGATCACCAACGATGGGAGGGGTAGCGACTAAGTGAGAGTCTGCCACTCGCCCACATCTCCGAATGGCGGACGTTCAACTGGAAATGGGGAAGTCCAGGGAGCCACAAGTAGAAAACATAATCAGGGACGCCGATGCCATGCCGAATTTTGGTAGAGGCCCAGAAAGTTTGGATGTGCTCGAGCGAGCGAGGCCCCAATGACTCCGGGGTTAATACGGAGTAACCGCAATACTCCGAATAGAAAGCGTTTCTCCGCAAAGGGGACCGCATGTGGGGGTAGAATTGAGAACTTGGGTTAGTGAGTTGGTGGATAGGTAACTCAAAGCCATTCCCACAATCCTATTTCTCCTATTAACCGGTTCGTCTCGTTCGACCCCAGATCGCTGGCCTCCAGAGTACGGATCAACCAGATATTAATAGTTTAGTCCATTGTCCATTCCCGGCCCTTACTCGGCTGTACAAGAACTTCTGTTTCTCTGTTGACGGAACTATGAGTACGAAGTTCTCCGCATTAATACTCGTAAACGCGAAAGGCCGATCCAGCCCTCTGTCCTGCGTCATCCCAGACCATCAGACATGTACGGATATGCAGGTCTCACCAATGGCCCAGCACAAACCCACTCGCACCAATACTCGTACACACCACGACAGCGTATTCTCGTGCCCGGCAGCCTAAAGCCCAGTCAGAAAATTTCACAAAAAGTCCATGTGTCGCCGTTTGGGGTTCCAATTTTGGAAGAGTTGGACCCGCCATTTTTGGAAGCCCGGGGCACCCTCGACAAGTACATTTCCAGCGCGGCCCATGTACTTGTCGAGGTTCACTGCACAAGTACAGTACGTCCACCGCCCCCACCATAGCATACGGTTGAAGCCCAGTCAAATGGAGCCGGGAAACCAGGGCGTCGGGGGGTCAAAGGCAAGGAGATAGGGGAATGGGGAATTGATAAATAGATATGGAGAGCCAGAAATGTGTTTCTTTGCGTTGTCAGACGAAGCCGCTACAGTCTCGAGACGCGATCAAGAGTCATTCGGCCGCTTGCAACAGTCGGTGCTCAAACTGTGTTGGAACCCATCATCGGCTCAGACAGTGCGAACTCGACGGGAAAACCACGTGCCGTCCCCCTCTTCGTTTCCAGCTCCGACTGCGGGTCGAACCGAATCACAAGAAGGTCCTCAAACCGGCAGGGTTCACGTACCTCCCATACTTCCGTTGGGTCCGAGACAGGACGAGGTTCAAGATCGGACTCGACCGGATCGACGATGCACTCGCCCGCATCTTCCTTATGTGGACAGGGTGTAACACGAGCTGGTGTACACCCAGCCCAAGAACGTGAAGAAGAAGATTGAGGGATTCCATGGGGAATCTGATGCCTATACCGATGTCGACAACGATTCGGGCGAGTACGCCGAGCCTCGGCTGAAGGATTGCTGGGTCTGTGGCCGACTGGACGAGAGGAGAGAGGCGGTGTACAAGGTCCTCTGCTGGGAAGATATAGATCTCTGGATCCTGCGCGACCCCTTGGGCGACAGTAGCCGAGATTGTCTCGCCATGCAGGCCCTCCTGCGCTTCCACAAGAACCACAACAATGAGATGGCGCTCACCTGGTATCCCTTCGTTGAAGAGAAGCTCCCTGTTCTCTGCCCTATCACTCACATCCTCGCCAAAGCCCCGGCGGAGGGTGTTATCGACAAGTCCGGTTATGGTACCCGAGCAGAGCCCTTCTTCAGCACCAAATTGGGCATCCGTGCCGTGCATATAACTTGAAAGTGTTCCGGCAGACCGTCGAGTCTGTCGAGGGTCCCGTGAAGTCGGACGAACCGGTGACGGCGGGTATGTTCGACAGCAACTCGAACAAGCTCGGCACCAGCGCGGGGCTACCCGGCAGATTCCAGTCGTATTGTTACCGCCGAGGGAACCTGAACATTCTCGATAGTAAGTTCACCCCCTACTGTCGTGCCCAGCGGCTGGTAACGCGGAAGAAGAGCACTACACCCAAGCCATCCGGGATCAAGGAGTGCGGCACCAGCCCAACAGCACCATGTACCAGAGACACTACGCCAACGCCGAAAGGAATTCCCTAGTCCAGGACGCAAGCCTAGGTCGCAGCACTGAGTCCTCTTACCTCGATATTCTCAATTATATGGGTACCCAATACGACGAGAACGCCCCATCAGGGGTTTCTGACGACATGATGCGTGCGATCGGAACGGATGCAAGAGTCCGCAAGCTAATGGAAGATTGGGCGGCACTTGAAGCCGAGCTGCAGACCAAGTATGGGAAGTCCATGAAGGCTACCAGTAGCGACAAGAAGAGACGGGACCAGAAGCAGAACGAACTAAGGGTCGCGAGACAGACCCAACGCCGAAAGGTCGCAGCGATACTTGGCCGGAAATACTTCAAGGAGAAGAACGACGAAGAGCTCGACAGGCAGCTGTGTGGCATTCACGAGCCGCAGCAGCCACTACGGAAGATTGTATTTCGCTTGTCGGAGCAGAGGCTCATCGCCGACATCCTCAGCGACTCGGACGAAGACCTTCCAGAAGACGAGATCGTTCGTAGGAAGGTCGATGCGACTAATGCCTTGGTCAGTTACGCCTGGAAGATCGAGCCGAGGGAGGAAGAGTTAGTTCGCAGCATCAGACAGGAGTGCAGGCACCGTCAGCAGAGATTGAAAAGCGACCCAAGATCATCATCCGCTCAAAGTCGGCAGACACGAACCGCTCCGGAAGAAGGCGGAGCACGTACGATCCTTCTTCAAAGCCAAGGATTATTATCGTCAGCAGAGTTCACACCTGACTGCCGGGAACAAGGATCGTCGTTACGTCTTCATTCCCGGAACAGGGCGACGGGACTGAGTCGGCTGGCGTCATGCCGCCGCCGCGGCCGTGTTGGTCCTACTATGGTGTGAGGTCTATAAATAGGGTGTTCGCCCCTACTTCCCCTATCGACCGCTCCTCTTTCTCTTCTCCCACTCTTCTCCCAAACCACACCGAATCGACCATGGCAACCACGTCTAGCACGACACCGCCAAGCTCTGGTCGTACTGCACTCAGAGGGCAGCACAGCAGCCGAGATCGACTTTGCTGAGCCAGCCTGGTGGCGAGACGCACTCAATCGTGCAGACCCAAACTGGGAGGACCCCTTCGAGCTCATGAAGTTTGGCGACGTCGGGAACCCAAGCTGGTGGCATCCTTGGGAACCCGGCGACCCCGGCCGACACTACAGAGAGAAGGCGGGGCCGAGGACCTGTGCAAGGAGGCAGCGCAGGTCGAGTACCGGTCAGCGCCTTCAAGCCAACAGCCACCCCGGAGCCCAGGAGGTCAGCTCGAATTAGGGTGGGGAGGCATACACAGACTGCGATGTTAAAAGGGGTGTGGTGCCGGTAGGTCTACTGTGAGAGGAGATTCGGATTATGGGGAGTTACAGGGCTCTTGGACATGTATCTCGGGCATCGACACGGGTCGTCGTTGCTATTTTCATAAATCTCAGTGACTCGTTGATAGAAGTCACATTTCCTGGTGCGCGTAACCTTTTGACATTATATATTATATCTTGCCTTATTAAGAATTACATTGTTATTGGTGAGGCACTCAAGCACGCTTCAACTCGAAACTCTTGTATGCTCTCATGCGTTGCCATGGTCCGCCGTGTACAAAAGAGTCCGACCACTGTTTGCAGCATGAGGGGAACACTAACCTCTTCGCCCACATCATGTTAGGATGATTCGCGGAACATCTCCAGGCTCCAGGCAGGAAAGACCTTGAACGGACACGATGATGTCCCAGATAACATTCGTCAACTCGTTCTAGACGACGAACGTCAGCGGGAAGATAGGGAACAGAAGGAGCGGAACAAGATAAAACCCCGTAAACGGAAGCGACGGGACTCAGATAGTTCGTCACATGATATAAGGACGATCTATTACCACTCTTGCGCACCGGTAGCTGCTGCCGCCACAAACACTCACTCCTTCGACGCCAAGGATGGTTTTTCCCACGTCTCCTGTCGTGGAGTTAAGTATCCCGAGAGATGATGCGGTCAGAGCATACAACCAATGGCAGCGGTCTCAAGTGAGGACCGAGGAGCAGAAACAATATTATGACATGGCAGAGGAGTTGACTTTGGTATACTGCTACGATCTAAACGTCCTTGCTGTTAACCGAGAGACGATGTGCCGGTTCTACACCCAGCATAGGATACCAGATGGCGCAGCATGGCATTACGTTTGTGGCATCAAGCCATTCTTGAAAGAACACGAAATAACCAAGAGCAAGCCCTAGGTATACGTGAAGACAACGGGCCGTGCCGAGCGGTTCCAAAGCTCATTAGAGGGTTTTGATTGTCATACGGCCTGCGAAAATGAAGAAAATAGCAATATTATGACTATGAATGATCCACATAATGTCCTCGCCATTGAAAGTTCATGTCATACTGGTAATGGCTCCACTGAGGACCACGTTCGATGGGTCCAATCCGCCACATTCGCTGTCTGTCCTATTCCAGCCGTACCCGTAGATAATGTAAGAACTTCCCTAACGGTGTATGTCTTGCTGAATTCTCGCCGCAAGCCCCGCTCTCGGCATGCTGAAGAAGGGCGCTCATATATCGGAAAGGAGTGTCGCAGGTGGGACATTCGAAATCGAAGTCGGGATTATGTTCACAAGTATACCATTTAGACTGGTAGCATTCAAATGCTACCTCGGCAATCCACTCGCAATTCACGCCCGATTCGCAGGAGCCGGCTTCGAGATGCAACACCATTGCTGACTGGGAGACGAACATTAGAGTGCATCCCGGGCACTCTACATCCCTTTCCGCGTGTGTCTTCAGGTGCTACAGTGATGTTAGCAGGCCATTCAAGGGGTAGGTTTGGATAGGCTTTACATTTACTAGGTTTGAAGCAGAATTGAAGCATCTCTGGCAAGTCTCACACAGATTGTGCTCTCTCACTTTGTGCTGGACGAGCTGATTAGGGGTGTCGAACGGACGTTCGCAAGAGGTGCAATAGGTATGCTTCGCCTCAGCATGCTCGTCCAATTCTTCCTCAGAAAGGAAGTCAGGCTTGTGAGAGCATATTCTGCAGACGAAGTGCGCCGTAGAGTTACGGATGTGCTGCTGCTTGGCGGACTTGGATGAGAAGGGTCGCTGGCATCGTGCACAGTAGGATCCAGGGTGCTTGCTCTGAAAGTGTTGCTGTAACGCTCTGAAACTCCCGAGGCCTCGGTCGCAAAGTGGGCAGTCATTCATATTGGAATGTCGTGGGTCTAGGGACGCTTTAGGCTAGAGGCTGACGACTGCGTGAAGTATGGAGTAGATACCCACAAGTTCGTCGGAAAGCGGGGACAAAATGGGGGGTTGGCAGATGAATAGTGGAGTCAAGAATCGTGTCAGGGATCATGTGACTACAACTTGCTTAATGCGACCGAAGTTGAGGTGTAAGCTATCTTATCTCTTATCGTCTAGTGCCGGTCGTATATATGATACCTGTGACGTTTGGTGATCCGGCTACAGGGTAGACGGGTCGATTCTGTCGTTTGATGTTCGACAAAGTGAAATAGGGTGTCCGACTGAGCGTTGGGGTTGTCACCTAAGCTTTGACAACGGTGGCCGTATCAGGGGAATTGGTGCAGTGATAGACAAGAGTTGTATAGTAAAGCTGTAGTAGGCACTACTGAATAGTATTGATAGCTAAGGAGTAAAAGAAAGGTATCTAGTCAAGGGAGAATTGGGGGGTCCTATATAGTAATGACTGTTTGCTTGCTTGTTCCTGGATCACTCTCCCTGGTGATCCTTACTATGTGGCCTTACGGCTCCCCGTGAGCGGTGATCCGTGATCCAATCCAACTCGGGTCGGATAATCCTTCCTTTCCGGTCCTTGGTCTCGTGACGTGCGACCGTCCGACGAGGCCAAGTGTTGTTGGTCCGTAACAATACCTCATCTAATATACTATGTACTTGTGAAGGGGTAGACACTGGTCGGGTAACAAGGGTCACCTTATTCCACCACATATGACAGAAGTACTAAAAGCTGAGGTGGGGTCTTCCCCGTCCTCCTTCCTTTCATGAGAGCCTCCAATATCAGATATCTCCCGCCTTTCGAACTACAGTTTGGGATCGCCGCCGTACAAACACTCTGGATAGCTTCGCTCTGCCCCTAATCCTCTTCTCTCAAGAGAGATTTCCTATTGTCATGGGTCCCCAAATCGCAGCATGGGAAGACCTAACATTCTTTCATGAGGAGGTTGACCAAACCGGCGAATTCCAGCACACAACTTTTGCAGTGGTCGACGAAGATGACACCGCCTACTTCGGCAAGTCGAATCATCCCAAACGCAACCTCACCTTTCAACAAATTGCATCTGCTCTCACTCCCATCCCCGACAATGATATTTTTCCAGAATGGGTGCCTTATAGTGCGGAACTCACCGAGGCCCCGGACACATTCCCACCCATCACCTACATCAAACGCCCAAACCTGTCTCTATACGACATCTTCCAGGAACATAACGCCCTCAACAATATCCCTAAAGGGCTACTTGAGGAAGCCAAAGCCATGGAGATGATCTCCAAACACCCACACCCTAACATTATATGTTACCATGGCTGCCGAGTTCGTCGTGGCCGTATCACTGGTCTCGTCCTCGACCGCCATCCCCACACGCTGAGCGACTATCTGAAGAATAAGGTTGGGTCTGTAGATGGGGTGCCCTTCATACAAGCCGTTAAGTCAGCTATCTGCCACCTACACTCTCTCGGGTGGGCCCACAACGACCTCAATCCAAGCAACATCCTGGTCGACGAGGACGGCATGCCGATACTGATTGACTTCGGGTCCGCCCGCGAGATAGGTGCTAAACTCGGGACTAGCCGGGGTACGAAGGGATGGATCGACGGAGAGATGAAGGATTATCATACGTCAGACAAGCGCCATGATTTTTTCGCTCTAGAGAAGATTCGCATGTGGTTAGACGCACCGATATTTGACGATTAGGAACGCTGAACGCAATATCTACTCACTAAATTCTCGATGCTCGCCATGGGCATCATCGTCTGCATACGTGGGGTCAAGTTGGGCAATCCGCTTCGTGAAAGGAATTTGTTACAAGCGAATGTAGTTGATCCACATAACTGTTGATGATGGGGAAAAAGGAGCTATCTTTTGATCTACTACTAATCTTAGATATCTTTATTTCATTTAACTCCTATATTTTTATATACTAATACCATAGACATTAGGGTATTTATATACTAGAGATGCAATCTTAATACTATTAGAAGTTTCGTTTTTCCATAGTGGTGATGAGAAAGTTAAGTAGCGAAGTTACATAAATGGAGTTTTCGTGTCTATATATGCCAGGAATCGGCATCGCAACTTGGGTTTTAACGGGGGGAAGGGTCTGGAAAGTTAAGGGACCGCCGGCTGTGATCCTTCTAGCAATTATAGATCCTCAATATGTTACAACTCTTCAGTTACGAGCGGCGATATTGACAACAGACTGCCTACTTCAGTGGAAAAGAGACACAAAGAACATAGCAATAATAACATGTATGACTTAGGCCACTTGCAGTCATCGTATCACATCTGCGAGAGAGGAAAAATTCAGAGAACACGGTAAAAGAGCGCTTCTCTATTATACAAGGATCGGCAGAGCATTCTATTCCATAGGCCATGCATAGTTTACGTGAAGGACCAGAAGAAGGAAACATCCGCGATGCTGTGAAAGAATTACGCGTTCCGCCCCCTTGCCAGGAACTTTGCTGATATCGACGAGAAACAAATGCATGCAAAAGCTCACTCATGCATCAGTGCCAACGAGCCCGGCTCAGCCGATCATACTCTTCCTCCGAATATCCTTCCCACCGACTTCTAAGGGTATATGCCTCAATCTCGCTCCTCGTACCCTGCCCTGGAAGCCGCCGGCCCCGGAAATCCAGACCCATCCACTCAAGCTGCCCTTCGATTCGGCCGTCACCGAGGAACTTGATCCAGCCTTCGTTCTCGTCGCCGTACACGATGGGTCCCTCTCGTTCCTCGCCGCGCCAGGTGAATGGCACGCGGTCGTGCGAGGACTTCATCGGGCGTTGGGCAAAGTACATGACCCCTTCGACGATTCCCAGGTCGAAGCTAGCCCACATGCTAGATTCGGAGATTGTGAAGACAAGGTCGAATTCTGATCCGCAGCTGGGCCACTGGCTGGACACCTCAGAGCTGGTCAAGTCGTATCGACCATTCAGGAGGCCGAGAGGGCGGAGTTCGCCTTCCTCTCCGTAGGAATCGCTGTCCTCGCCATGTGGATCGCCTACTTCGCCGTAGGGATCGCTGTCATAGACGTGGGAGTCATCTTCGTGGCTGTGGGAGTCGCTCCCATGGTCAAACTCGGAGTAAGGAGGAGGAGGCTCGTCATTTTCGTCGTCATAGTAGCTATTATTACTATAAGAGCTATACCCACCCTCCACGCGAGGTGGTGCTGGAGGCGCTGTGATACGGCCTCGAGCCGCGAAGGAACCACTGCGGCGCGCAGTCTGGCGTGGACGAGAGCTCGGAGCTGGAGGTGGGAGCGCCGTGGATGCGCCGCGCCCCAGACCTTGGCCTTGGGAACGGTTGCCCCGTGAACAGCGGGCGGTCTGCTTCGTACGCGGCGCGGGTGTCTCTTGGGTGCTGGAGGATGTCGGGGCCCGTGAGTCTTTAGATAGAGTCGTTTTTGTCTTCTTAGTGGCAGGCCGACCTAAAGGAGTGCTCGTGGTGGTCGCACTGGCATTATCGCTCGCCTTCCTCTTAGTCCCTGTGGCCTTTAGCGTCGTCGTCGTCATCGTTGTTGTTTTTTTTGTTATCTTAGTCGTCTTGGTCGTCTTGGTCGTCGTCTTGGGCGTCGTCACGGTCTTGTTCTTGACTTCGCCTCCGCCCTTACGAGTCTTCTTAGCATCTCTGTCGTTCTTGGTCCATTCCTTCTTCAGCTTTCCCTCCAGCTTAAAAACATCAGCGGGGACCTTCAATTTTCCAGCATTGACAGCGTCAAACAGGCGCATGCGGGCAACCGCCTTGGTCTTGGATGGCGGAAGACCATGGTGGATGAGCTGAGCCTCGAACCAGTGGGCGGGATGGTCCTTATCAGAGCCCGAGGCAAAGTGCTCCTTCAACTCAGCAAGATTTGCACGGCGATGCAGATGGTGACCTGAAACCTCAGCAAAGAACTCGCCGTTGGCGAAGGCGAAGCCGTTCTCAGATGCTGGTGGAGTGATGCCCAACGGCGTGGTGGGCGTTGTGCCAGACTGCCGGGGCATGTTTGAGCAAAGTGTCCCTTGCAACCGCGGCGATGACTCGAGTCTAGAGTGAAAAAGCCCGCAACCAGGGTCGTTAGATGTGCTTTGCAGTCTTCCAGTAGCAGATATTTCAAGTGCCACGTATGAACATGAAGGTATGGTGCGGGCGAGCAAACAAAGTGCTCAGTTGGAGGGTCTGGAAGCAAATTTGTTGGGGGAGCAGCTGAAATTCACAACCTTCTCAAGTCGTTGTCACTCCTAAAACCCTTTGTACATCGTACTGGTTTATTCCAGGGCTGAACAAACATCTAATTAATACTGCTAATGCAGATAGTAGGTAATAGGCACTAATACCGAATGGATAGGTAGGAAGTTCCGCCGATGGTGTCACTGCGGTATTCGCCTTGTTGTCCTCTTACTTTGGGCTTTTTCCCTATGTAGGGTACGAGTACGTATACGGGTCCTATCCTGTTATCTCAGTAACATCATCAATGCTATGTTTTCTTTTGTCAGTTACAGGTTTGCCCTGACGACATTGGTGGCTTTGCAACCAGTGGCTGTTCTGATTAAACCTGCTAAAGTACCTTACCCTAGAGCGAGGTGTATATTCATGTGAAGCACCAAGTATCATCCCAGCATTAGATTCAGGTGCAAAGATTGCTATAATAATCCTACCTTACCTTATATCACTGCTTCTCTCTGTAGCAATGCCAAAAGCTTAAGTTGTGAGTGACTTACCCAACCTCGGTAGTCACTTACATGCATTGATAGACCGTAACCTGCTACCTACTAGTAAGAAAGGAGTTGATAAAAGACCACACATGATCACCCAATGCTAAATGCTCCATTAATGGCATTAGTTTATCCAAAACGTACTGTTAATATACCCGTTTATCGTATGTTGGTCTACTTATACGAGACTACTTCCTCGCCTATTGTGGTACGGGGGGCGAGATCGGCGACGTAATTCCGGGCCCGGCCTCAAACACCCATCACGGGCAGAAGCACATCATCGCAGCCGCGCCAGGAAATTTCCAGCACCCTACTCGTACAACCCGTCCACCAGCAACGCGGACGCCAGACATCGACCATGGCGCCCACGCTGCCACAGGATCCGGCCGATCCCTCCAAGAAGAAGGCGCCGAGCCCCCTGCGCTCCATTATCGCCGGGTCCACGGCCGGCGCAATTGAGATTGGTGAGACAGCTACCGGCCTCCAGCACCGACAGTCGGACACACCTTGCTAACCACGAGACCTTTGCAGCCATCACCTATCCCGCCGAATGTACGTCTCCGGTGCACTCAAATCCCGGTCGACCAGCGCCGCCCCAGAACCAACAACTGACCGAACCCTTCCAGTCGCAAAGACCCGCTCGCAGCTCAACAGGCGCTTAGCCGAGGGTCAGAAGCTGCCATGGCCGCCGTTCGGTAAACAGTGGTACGCCGGCTGCACGACTCTCATTATTGGAAACTCGGCCAAGGCAGGCATCCGTATGTGATAAGCAGATCTCTACGGAGCATATTGAAGCGAATTGACCGACGCAGGTTTCGTCGCCTTCGACCAGTACAAGCGCATGCTCGCCGATGCCGATGGCAAGCTCACCGGCCCGCGGACGGTCTTGGCCGGCTTCGGCGCTGGTGTGACCGAGTCGTTGCTGGCTGTTACGCCTACCGAGAGCATCAAGACGACGCTGTATGATCCCAGGAACACCCCAATGAGCACTATTCGGACCTAGGAAATGCTAACAACTACCCTCCCAGGATCGACGACAGAAAGTCTGGCAAGCCGCGGTTGCGCGGCTTCCTCCACGCCGTGCCCATCATCGCCCGCGAGCGTGGCGTCGCCGGCTTCTTCCAGGGCTTCGTGCCCACGACGCTGCGGCAGTCGGCCAACAGCGCGGTGCGCTTCGGCTCGTACACGTTCCTGCGTCAGCTCGCCGAGTCGTGGACAGCACCCGGCGAGAAGCTGGGCACCGTGGCCACCTTCACTATCGGCGGCCTTGCCGGCCTCGTCACCGTGGCCGTCACCCAGCCCCTCGACACTGTCAAGACGCGCATGCAGAGCATCGAGGCCCGGCAGGTCTACGGCAACACGCTGCGGTGCGCCACTACAATCTTCAAGAACGAGGGTGTCGCAACCTTCTGGAGTGGGGCGCTGCCCCGCCTGGCCAGGTTGGTCCTGAGCGGCGGCATTGTCTTCACCATGTACGAGAAGAGCATGGAGCTGTTCAACAAGTTCGACCCGGAGATGAAGTACATTTAGAACCGAGTTTGTGTGAAAGCAGGCGTTGGGTCGGAAAAAAACATAGATGGAGCAACTTATGTGTATGCTCTTGATCTTGTACAGCAGCTATTGTACACTTGATATACAGTCCGTCGCCGTCATGGCACCATCGACAAGGGTATCGTGGACTATGAACCGGCCATCCTGGCCTTCTCTTCTCATTTTCCCGCAATATCAGTTTCTGTAGCATCGACTATTGTAGCCTGATCATGCCCGACAGCCTTTTGCCTAGTCGCTCCAGCCATGTGCGCTTCGGCGCCTCCTCGATCTCTCGAACAAGGTCGGTAAAATATGTCGGCTGGCTGGTGGGCTCCAGCATGGGTCCGTTCAGTTTGTACTAGCCATGGTCAGCTCGTCACAGAGTTCTTTCAGTTCGAGAGACATACCCTCTCCATGAATCGATTCTGCTGGAGAACCTGCAGCGCCCGTGCCTTGAACAGCTCCTCGGCCTCCATGGAGGGTTTGTACTTCTTGTATCGCTCGTCAATCGTCTTGCGGAGAACATCTTGAAGCTGGTAGTCGGGGCGCAGTTCCTGCTTCGGCCATTTTGCTAGGACCTCGCTGTAGATGCGGTACTGGGGTTCTCCTACGTTAGCTTGGATATCCGAGATGTAGTACATGTGGGATGTCGTGCTCACAGATAGAGGGCGCGACATGGTGGGCGGACGATCAATGGAGTTCCAGAGAGATATGCTGGGAGAGAATCGTCTTTGCGACGAAACCCATGACGCTGGACTCGAGAGTCCAAGTTGACGACGTCAATGATTATTCGCTTCAATCGCAACCAGTCACTAATCCAGCGTCGCGCCGCGTTCAGGAAACTTTCATCGACTCTCGGCGGCCGGAGCAACCGACTCCGGGGGGCAAGCCTTGGCAGCGGGACAGCCGGTTTTACCCTTTACTGGTGCCTGATGCAGGGATATGTTGATGCCTCAGGCATGCATAAATAGGGAACTTGGCGTTCTGCCGCTGTTCCAGGGCCTTCGGCGCCGCGCCACCCTCTGTGCTGGAAGGCCTGTGGCCACCTCATTTCAGCGCCGCCCTGTGACTAAACCATCCCGCCTGATATGCTGTAACCCGTCCTCCACCTTCCTACCAAGCCTCACACTGTCGTTATCTCGCCCTCCTCCTCTCATCTTCTCCTTCCCCTTTATCCGTACCTCTGCTGCTGTCTCCGTTCCTTGGACTCTCCTCACATCTCTTCCCCAGTTTAAGCGTCTTCATATAGACGCCGTCGACTGACGACTCGGCGGCCACTAGGGAGGCAGCCAACAACTGTCCCCCTCCCCCCCCCAACATTGAATCCCGGCACCGCCAGATCGACACGACATCCATCACCGTCATCATGGCCGGGGGTTATGAGCGTGTATGACGGCCCAAGTAGTTGAATTAATTGCGAAATACTGACAGAATATCTAGGTAAACGCTCACGATCAAGACGACGATGTCGACACCCCCATCAATCAGCTTGGCCCGCAGCCCATTCCCAGCTCTCCTCCACCGTCCTTCCACTCCCGCGCGTCCTCGCCACGGCGCCGCGAGAACGTTAACCAGACGCTTGCCGACGCTTTCGACGATGACGACGATGACAGCGATGATGAGGCCGATGATAGGCAGCGCCTGGTTCGCCAGAACTCGACGCCAAGCAGCGGCATGAATGACAGTAGTTCGTCGCAATCCCCCCCAGCTCAGAACTCTTCGTACACGCCACCAAGCGCGAATGCGCCGGTCAGGTCTGGCAGGGTCATGGGCGGCGGGGTAGCGTCGGACGGTGTCTTTGCCAACATGTCTGCCCGACCCGAGCGCCAAGCACCAACCGAGAAGGACGAGCAGCCACCAGTATGTGTTGAATTGCCCATGAGAATCGTCTACCATTTATTCTAACCTGATCGCAGACATATGAGCAAGCCGCCGCCGATGCTGTTCCCCCGTACTGGGAGACGACGATCCTCGCACCCGGTCTGGGCGGTCCCGATGAGGTCTACGTGGACGGCCTCCCTGTCGGCTCCGTCTTCTCCTTTATCTGGAACGGCATGATCTCCACGTCGTTCCAGCTCGTTGGCTTCCTCCTCACCTACCTCCTCCACTCGACGCACGCTGCCAAGAACGGCTCCCGCGCAGGCCTCGGCATCACTCTCATCCAGTACGGCTTCTACATGAAGTCGTCCCCCGCCAGCGACGCGCCGTCCAACATGGGCGGCCCCGACGGCTATGCGGCACCCCCAGACCCGAACTCGCACGACTTTAAGGAGACCGACGTCACCGAGGGCGGGGGTGCTATTGGCGACATCACTAGCGGCGAGTGGCTGGCATATGTCTTGATGGTTGTCGGGTGGTTCATTCTCATCAAGAGTACGGTCGAGTTTTTGAGGGCGAGACGACATGAACAGCTCGTTCTGCAGAGCCCAGATCGGGGTCTTGGTGTTCCTGTGATCGCACAAGGAGAGACGACTGAGAGAGTCGTATGATGATGATTAGAATGAGCGAGGGTGTTTTGGCGAACATGGTTCGACACTACATTGCGTACCTCTATAAAGATCGTCTTTTGACTAGCAACTAAGGGTTCCGGCGTTTTACGGCTATAATGGGTTTGAAATGGAGCGACCAAGGCACTACTATCTGGATTTCAAGACTACACTACACACACGAGCTAGGATGCTCTTCCATATATTTGTCTCAACAGCGTTTGGCGCATTAGCGTCGTATCTTAGCTCTTTTAGGACCTCACTACGTAATCCTGACCATACATGAACTCTTGTGGAACGATCTAGGGTATTCGTAAATCGGTCTGTTGGTACGAAGCAGTATGTGTTGACCGGCGCCCCGCATATAGTTTGGTGGCGAGCGTCATCCGACATCACCTCTACGCCAACATAAAGTCAGCTACCACGTCGGGCCTGCAACCTAGAAGAAACATGTTTCATGCAATAACTGATGCACCTCTTAACTTTCTTCACATTGGAGCCACACTGTGACCCTGTCTACGCCATCTTATACCTTTTGATGATCAATACCACTCTGTAACTATCAACTACTAAATCTCACCCTGACGAACTGGTTTTCACTGAAAGCTCAGAGCTGTCTTGATCGATCCAGTGGCCTCTCAGCCTTGGATGCCTCCTCTTTCTCTGGCGTCCACATCACGATTAACCCGCTGCCTCTCCGCGCCCTTCGCACCCGTCCGTAACGTATTTTCCATCCCCTTCACCACCGACATGGCGTGGCGCTGCTCCGGCTCCACCAACACGGAGCTCATCGAGAACCTGTTCCGCGGGGGGCTCATCAAGGACCCGACAGTGAAGGACGCCTTTCTCAAGGTAGTCTCCCACCTCCAGAACGAATCAGCACAGCATGTTTCAGCAGTTAACTGACCATCCCCAGGTCGACCGCGCGTGCTACGCCCCTTCCATGGCCTACGAGGACTCCCCGCAGCCCATCGGCCACGGAGCCACCATCTCGGCCCCGCACATGCATGCCGCCGCCATCGAGCACGTCCTGCCCTACCTGACCCGCAAGGAGACACCCGAGGCGGGCGACGTGCCCCCCCGCCGCGTCCTCGACGTGGGCTCCGGGTCCGGCTACCTCACCCATGTGCTGGCCGAGCTGGCGGGCGAGGGCGCCACCGTGGTCGGGCTGGAGCACATCGCCGAGCTGCGGGACCTGGGCGAGCGCAACGCACGCAAGAGCGAGGCGGGGAGAGGCATGGTGGACAGCGGGAGGATGAGGTTCCGTGTGGGGGATGGGCGGAAGGGGTGGCTGGAGGACGGGAAGGGCGAGTGGGATGTGATCCACGTGGGCGCGGCGGCTAAGACGGTGCATGAGGAGATGCTAGAGCAGTTGAAGGCGCCGGGATGGTGAGTTCTCTCTCTCTCTCTCTCTCTCCCTCTCATGTTTTGATGAGGGGTTAAACGGAAATTGGTTGCTGACATTAGGTAGTATGTTCATCCCCGTGGATGATGATAGACTGGGCATCGACCAGTCTGTTTGGAGGATCGAAAAGGACGAGGCGGGCAAGATTCATAGGAAGAGACTGTTCGGTGTGCGATATGTGGCTCTGACGGATCCGCCAGACAAGTAATGGATAAAAAGGAATGGGATAGGCGTTTGCGTTGGGGTTGTTCTGCTGTTACCTACTTTCCAGTTTCATGCAAGGGATTTATCATTTCAGGGTTTCGCGTTCATAATGGCACGTCCTAGCTGCGACTTCTCTTTCTATAGCATCTCCGGATCGCCGCCATACAAGTTGTAACTGTGGCAAAATCTTGATTTTTTACTCTTCATCCAAGGACTTGCTTGGCTCATGTTTCTATTGCCAATACTAAGGTCGACTGTCGAATCATCAACGGACGAACGTGGTTTCTTGCAACGCTTTGCTGGGAGACTTGTCGCCTAGGGAACTACAAGGAGCATCACAAAGATGAAGCCGAGAAGCAGTTGCAGAATCATGCCCCAGTCATAATGATCTTTACTAAAGCAGCCGGTCCAGACCGACGAAAAGATAAAGATAAAACAGCCCGTAATTCCATGACAATTCACACAAAGTGCAGAACCAGCACCCCAAGCGCCCCAACTCCTCGTAATTCTCTTAGCCGAACGTGTTACTCGTTACTCCCCTCTTGCCCCCATCGACACAACTTGAAAGCTCTAGAACCAGTTGACCGCAACAAAGATGCCCGCCATACCGAGGTAGACACCCGGCGCGGGGCGGCTCCTCCCACGCTCCGCACCAGCAACGGGCGGAGGGAGCGGGCTAGTCGTCGGGGCTAGAGGGCGTGTAGTCTCGATCGACTCGGGAGCAGGGCGAGGACGGGTGACGATGATGCTACCGTGGCTGGTGGGAGCCGTGCCCAGCGGCATGGGGGCAGCAGCGGTAGGAGTCGGCACGGGCGTGACGACGGGCTTTTCCGAGACGGCGAACTCTACGGGGGGAGGCATGTGGTCCTCCGGTGGGTTGCTAGTGAGTAGAGTGGCGACGGGGCCGGGGGTCGAGGGGGTGGTGGTGATGGTGTTGTGGCAGCCCTCGCTGGGGCAGATGGTGTCGGTGACGATGGCGAGGGGGGTGGGGGTGTGCTTCTCGGCGCAGTCCTCATCGATGACGGTGACGGTCTTTGTGATGGCGCGCTTCTGGTTGTGGGGGAGGTTACAGAGGGCGCCTGGAGGGCAGTTGATGACACCGGAGACGGGGGCGATGTGATCGGGCGAGGCGCCCATAGGTAGGCGGGCGGTGACCGCAGTGGCCAAGAGAAGGTTGAGGAAGATGGAGAGAGACATTGTGGTCTTTGCCTTTAGAATGGCTGGGAAGTCTATGCTGTTTGTCTGGAGTCGTCTGGATGATGAAGAGTGGCGGAGAAGGACTGGACTTGGGAGCGCCTAGATGTTGGTTGGTATTGTGATGGAGAGAATTAACGAGAACATGAGAACACTTGTTGGATTAAATAGAAAGATCTAGGCCCCTTCCACTCAGTCGGCATTGTAGGATTCAACATGTCTAGCCACGGCGTGAAATATATTGATCCTGTGTTCAGGGGGTGTATCAGAGTCGGGCCATGGTGAGGAATCCCCGAGCCGTAGTGGCTGAGGCTGAATGGTAGTCGTTTAATGGGGGCTGACGTCTACTCTAAGGGGATTCAAAGTTTCAAGGGGTAAGGATATGCTGGGGAGGGCAAGACATGATTGTGAGAGGAGGGAGTGGGTGAGGCTGGTAGGGAGACTGGAATGGGCCAAGGGAGAGAAGGGGGCTGGCGTTGGGCGACGTGACGCGTGGGCAACATTCCTGAGCGCGGATTGTCCTGCAAAGGCGGAATGAGGGGAAAAACACTTAAAGTCGAAACCCCGTGATTCTTGAGCTTGGAATAGCCCCTGGAGGTAGGGGATGGTATCCATGGTCTGTTCTGTGTTGATGGTTACTTTGCCCGGGCCGTTCGAGGATCTAGCAACTTCACTTGGAAATGTCTGCTCCATCAGCTCGGACATCAATCGGCCTCGTCGGTATGAATCAGCACCGAGATGCCTGCGCGAAGGGTCCTGGTGACTCGGTTGTGTATCAGAATCAACTTACAGGTTAGGTAGGTGCTTACTTGGGTCATGATAGGAAGCGATGCTAGGCCGCCGAATTAAGCAGGAGGTTGTGACACCGCTTCTGGCTCCAGAAAGCAAGGGGGAATTTGAGCAATTCGACACGGCTGGTCGGTACGGGAGATATCAGACACGACACATGGTGGTGTACTATACGTCATCGAATACGAGCAAGAGGACCCTCGTACACTGGATCTTGCGCGGAAGTCATCCGGCCACCAGACGGCCTGCATCAGCATACTAATTAGTCCTACTGGGGTTGGCTTGTGGGGTGATTAATCCTCCTGAGGTCCCTCCGTACGGATACCTGTATGTATGTTCGCGATGCGACGGCGCGGGGCCTCTAGAACGGCGCAAACGGACCTTGAACTCGGCATCTAGGCGTGTGGGGTTTAGTGCAGATCTCTGCTACTACGAGAGGGTTTCCAAGAAGAAGAAATGGCTAGCGTACATCCAGGGTCCCTAATGCGTTTGTGCCCCAGTAAATACAGCATGCATGCTTGAATTTTCAGAGGTTGCCGACGGCCTGAGATAGTACTTATATAATAGCACTGGAGGCTTTTCTAGGCACCTTTATGGATACCGAACGCGCCAATTCTTGTTGTACGGCATCGGCACCGCCAGACGCCACTATTTCCGACAAGATCGAAAATGTATCATTGCATAAATGATTCAAGGGGATGCAGTCCGGAGGCCTACGGCCTCTACTCTGTGTACTATGAGAGAACATGATTGTGTGTGGTCGAGTCGCTGTCAGCCGTCTGTTCACGGGGCCCCTCCCCTGTATTTTAGCGGGGATACGGCTTGGGATGCGCGGGAAGCGGGCGTCTTGTGGCCTTGTGGAGACGACTTTACAGCGCCACGATTGGAGATCTTCCACTGGGCTACTCCGGATATGGAGTACAGTCCTCCTGTTCTGCTCTGATGCATGCGTGTAGCACATCATTTAGGATAATATTATATTACCCTCGTGCTAGCACTCCGAACGTTCAGATACGAACCAGGAATAAGGTAATCAAAGACCAAGAATGAGTGACTTGAACGAATGATCGATAAGGTGGTATACGGCGCGTCAAGGTTAGATATGGTCCGATGAACGTTTCCTGATACTAATCTCCTCCTCCCTCCTCACGCCAAGAGGGACATTTAGATCCTCCCTACTAGGCTATACGCAGTACGGACATGGTAACCGACGCTGAGGTAAATTAAATCCCGCCCCCAAGTACTATTTACGTAGGGCATTCAAATCGCCTCAAATTCCCCTTTCTAATAACCATGTCCCTGTAGTCTGTTGTGCTGTGCTTCTAATGCAATGTAGGGCGCCATGTGATGGCTAGTATAACCAGGTCTCTGGCACCCATGTCCGGTTTCCTGAGCACAGTCCTTGCTTCGTCACATAATGAGTAATAATTTCCTGCTCGGATACACTGTAACGTAATAGTACCCAAGGGCTAGGAGGTCTCCTACTGCCAACCCATAATAGGGCTGAAACGGAATTAGCTAGTCCCAAATGTTCGAAGGATGCAATACAAAAGGACTATTACGTACCTATCCTAGGAACCTCTTGTCCGAATGTTTGGCCATGATCCAATGCAATGGGGGTTACTATCCCTGTGCTATGTGATGTCTTCTCCGCACGAATACAGCATAGGCACCCCTACCACTATAGTATATCCTTACCTATTATATCTTTGGCGTTGTGGGTATAGCTTGAATAGGTCAATCCCCTGATAAGGCAGGGGCTACTACATCAAATGCAATAGGTCACAGGGACGACAGGGCTTTCGGTTTCTATCTTCTCGTGGGGCTCATCCTAACCGGGCCAGGATAGATTGGGACTACGATCCAGCAAGGACTTGGCATGGTCAAACGTAGCTACTATTCGTATGGTATAAAGAGGCAGCCAGCTCCCAGGGAGCACTGGGGCCTTCTCATTCTTTACAGCACCTCCACAAGCATTCAGACATTAAATTTCACAGACAGGACTCCTGCCACCCACCGCGAACATGAAGGCTTTTGTTCTGACTCTTGTTGCCATTCAGGCTCTCCTCGTAGCAGGAAGCCCTACTGAGAAGGTAGGCCACACAATAATGAGTTTACTCGGGTTGTGAAAGAGTACAAAGACTAACAACACAAAACAGGATGCAGTTCAGTCGCTGAAGGCGAGGGTGAGCAACTATTTCCCTACTCGTACCACGAAGAAATATATCAAGAAACTAGCCGTGTACATAGGTTTCCGATGACGTCCTCAACCTAGACCTCGATGCGCTCGATGCGCTCGACAAGCGTGGCTGCGACTACGGTGACTGCGATGGCTGCCTCGGTGGCTGGGGCGGATGCATTATTTGCAATGGCGGTGGAGCAGACGGTCCCGGCCCATGTGCCACCTGGTATGTTTCCTTACGCACTATCGCCGGATACTAGTTCTGTGGCTAATAGCTCATGGTGTAGCTGGGTCTACTGTGCCGCGAACTGCGGATGCTAGGCAGAGAATAGGTATACGCCTTTGATATAACTGTTGGTATCGGCATGTTAGGATTGCTCACATGTTGCTCGATCCCATGAGTTATGTTGTCAAGGGGAAGATGGGGCCAAGAGAGAAGATGAGCCATCGACCACGAGGGTGCTCACGTGGCTAGGGGTTCAACATATACCCTCGTAGCTAGCGCAGTCATGGTCATCATCACCGCGGGCGATAGGGTCAATTGAATCAATTTCCCGTCTTTCTGACCTGTCAGGTCAGCCTCGTTTGATAGTACTTCCATGCAGTCCTTCCCTGCGCAAGGGCACCTTGAAGCCAGGGGTAGTGGGGGCACCCTTGGTCCGTTGCGGCCACCCAACAGCCCTGTAATAGTTGGTGGCCTCATGAGTCTCCCGTCTCAATTCCTTAACCTATAGATGTTAAGAGGGCAAAAAGTGATACACTGCTACGTGGTTTGTATGAAAAAAAAAAAGAAATGACTAGATAGCAATCAATGCTCGTATACATGCAGTATAATACCTACGTGTATATGCGGAGTAACTAGAATCTAAACATAATACAATACCTAAGTAATCACTAATTAATAAATACGGACACGCATAGAAATATAGATAGATATTTATATCATAAATAAGTGCGATCTATGTATTATTATGATATGGTCTCGAGCTTTTGCTGACCGCTTGGCAGTACGCAAAGGCGACAAAGTCCTGTACCGAGATGGAGGGCAAATGTATTAACCGACTGCTTACGTATGACAGCATCCTACCAGTGACAAGAGACCATCCTACCCACCAGCATTATTTCTTGTCCTCCTCCCCCCCGCTCTGCGGCATCACCTCCTCCTCGTCGCCACCACCTGAGCCCTGGATGCGGGCCACGAAGAGCGGCATGAGCTCCTGGGGCGCGCACGAGATCTTGGCATCGTCGCGCCTCTCGTGCTTGACAAAGACGTCGAGCGAGCGCGGGAGCACCAGGCCCATGACGACGATGAAGAAGGAGACGTGGGCAAAAGCGAAGCCGCAGATGTGCAGGGGGTCCATGCGGCCCTTGGCGTAGAAGTCCGGGTACGAGAAGGAGGCGATGATGGCCAGGATGGGCGCCGAGATGTAGCGGAGGACGGGGCCCCAGATGACGGGGATGCTCCAGTTTTTCCCCTGGGCCACGATGACGTTCAAGTCGCGGCGCAGCTGGTTCATCTGTATTGAGACAAGTCAGTCGATGCTCTCAGGGGTATAAAACAAGGGGCGGTGGGAGGAAGGGGGGCGGGGGGCATGATGAGGACATGGACTTACAGAGTAGAATGTAAGCCACCAAAACTTGGACAGGAACTTGTTCCGTCCCCAGAACCTCGGGGGCTGAGAATCTGGCTCCTTGGCGATGAAGATAGATACGATGTTGCCGACGACGAACAGACCAAAGCCCATCCCTGCCCCAGCCTCGGGGCCCTCGAGCTGCCCGACGAGGACGCCGAAGAACATGGAGGACGTACGTCAGGCAGTAGCAGACGTAGGAGGCAAATCCCACCTGCGAGACGACGTCCTTGTAGCGGTAAAAGGTGGAGACGGAGACGATCTCGCACCAGACGACGAGGAGCAGGGTGATGTTGTTGACCCACGTGTCGACGCAGTCGAGCAGGTAGTATCCAAACTCGGTGCAGTACATGAGGGAAAGGAGGAACGAGCAGATGACGACAACAGTGGCCGTGACCCAGCGGGGGATGCGCTGCGCGGGGACACTCTCGTGAAGAATAGTAATGAGGGACTCGACCAGGGCCACGGACGAGCTCAGACCCAGCAGGGCAATGGTCAGGAACCAGACGACAGAGAAGAAGTTGGCGCCGGGCATCTCGCTCAGGGCCAGCGGGTACGTCAGGAATCCGACGGTGAAGGTGCTCAGGCCCTGGCCGTCCTTCTCGGGGGTCATGCCCAGGAAGCCAATGATGCTGAAGACGACGAAGCCCGCGACAATCTCGAAGAGCGAGTTGCTGAAGGCGATGATGAGGGTATCCTGGACCGAGTTGGCAAACTTGGGGTTGTACGACGCGTACGTGGTGAAGTAGCCGAAGCCGACACCGATGGAGAAGAAGATCTGGCCGCAGGCCGCCTGCCAGATGGCGCCGGACGCGAGCTTCTCGCCGTGCCACTCAGCAAAGTAGTATCGCACACCGCGGGCGGCGTTGTCAAGCGACACGGAGCGACCCAGGAGCACGATGAGCATGACGATGGGCAGGCCCATGGTGAAGTAGATGGCGCGGCCCGTCAGGGCGATGCCCTTGAACATGCACAGCCAGACGCAGAACCAGATGAAGGCGGCCCAGCCGGCGGTCTCGCCGATCAGGCCCGTGCCCGGGTACTGGGTATACTGGACAACGCGTCCTCCATCAACAATGCCAGGGATGGGGTCCTGGTTGGCAATGACATCCTGCATGTAGAACTCGTCGCCGCGGCCGCCCCAAGGGAGGGGGCTCTGGAAGGAGCAGCGGAAGTAGTGCATGACCCAGCTGAGGATGGGCACGTAGTAGGCGACGACCATGTATCCGGTGAGCACGACGCCGAGGCCGACACCCTTGAGGCGGCTGTTGAGGCTGTTGAAGGAGGTGACGACGCCGGCGCGGTAGGCCTGGCCCAGGCAGATCTCGAGGCACAGGACGGGGATGCCTAGGAAGAAGAGGGCGATGAGGTACGGGATGAACCACTGGAGCCCGTTGTTGGCGAAGACGACGGAGGGATACCGCAGCACGTTTCCGAGGCCGACCGCGCCGCCCTGGGGAGGTTAGTTGAGGGCATCACCATGGCAAAAGAGTGATGGTCTTGCTTACAATGGCGGCTAGGATGAAGGCGAGGCGGTTCGGCCACACATCGCGACCGTCGCCCTCCTTTTCGGCGACGGGGTTGAGGATCCCCAAGAGTTTCTGGGCAATGGCCATGGTGGAAATGGCTTCGAAATGCGAGTGAAGGATGGGGAGAGAGTGGAGAGGGCACGGGGGAGTCTCCACGGAGCACTCTTTGCATACAATGCTTATCTATATACTACCTACTACATGGCACATGCACGCACAGACAACTGCATAGACCGGGAACAGCTTCAGGATGGTGGTTGCTACGTGCCATGTAGTACAGGGTACGACCAACAGGGCCAAGCGAGCCAAGGGCTTGTCAAACCAGTCAGGGGATGAGCCGGGCGAGGACCAGTCATGGATCCATCGCCCTGGCCGAAAGCTGGAGGCTGCGGGTTGTTGGCTACGTAACTTGTTTGGTTAGTACTTGGTGCTTGGCACTTGGTAAGAATCACCTGTTCGCCGACTCATGAACCCGGGCCCTCGTTCGTCACCCTCTGGCTAGTCTCCTGCCTCATTGATTTTGACGCCGATGGCCCGGAAGCTGGGGATCTGTGGAGGCTGGTGGGCCGTGGAGGCCGATGGACCGTTAACAACGGTAGACTGTGGAGAGCTGGGGCTCGGGAGAGGAATAGGGAGCTGCAGGATGTTCGATGCCTCAACGCGTTTGACTCGACTCCTGAACTGAGATCTTGGATTCTACGAGGTGGATCTCAGATGATCCCATCATCCCCCAAGGGATCCCTGTGAAATAAGCTTAGATCCATCCACCAGCCCACCTCCATCGTGAGATAGACGATTCATTGGATGGCTCACGACTGCTTTCCACTGCCAAGCTGCCAAGTAAACCCAAGCTGGAAAACGAACCAATGCCCATTGGTTAGGTAAACCGGGTCGTGGGCCCTGGTGCCTTGGCCTACGCGGCTTCCAAAGTGTCATCCCACAAGTGTTGACCAAGGCTGACTTCCGCGTCTCAAGGGGCCTTCCGCATGAGAATGCAACCTCGTCCAGGTGCATAGTACTTAATACCGCACTTGACCTGGGGCTCCACATGGTTGTATCTTTCACATGTCTTTGATACACTGCATAGGAGCCTTCTCCTAACGATAGCGCAAATCATTAGTGTGCTATCAACCTGAAGATATGGCTCCCAGCCATTCCACAAAAGGCGGATCCATAACATGCTGGCGGGCAGGACGCAGTGTAGAGCCCTCGTACGATAGGCGCAGAGGCCAACATGTGATAATACGGCTCAGCCATACCTCTTGTTCCGCGTCTGTGCCGCATGCCAAGCATACTGCTGTATACGTACTTATACGTAGGTACATGTATCTTTGTGCTGTTACCTGTTGCGTAATAGCGCACGGAGACCCGTAGCGATTTAGGAAACCGACGGCACCAAACCTGGAGAACCTGGCACGGCCCCCAAATATCCGGGTGGGTAACTCGTAAGCATCCATCCCTAATATTGTAGGGCGGGACGGAATACGGATAATACCTGGAAAGTTGGAGGTAACTTGTCCCGTCCGCGCTCAAATATCCGCTGCAGATGGCCTGACATGGTGCTGGTCGTTGTCTCATCCAATCAATAAATATATGCACCGGCATAGTTCCGGCGATGCCGCCGATGCTAAAACGTGGCAACGTGAGGTTAATGACTGAGCCGAAAATAACCGGTTCTTTTCTCTACGAGTAAACGAGAAGATGATAATATTAGTCGACAGAGGAAAGGGGAAGGGGTAACATGTCCAGGTATGGATATTGGTCTTGGGAAAGGGGAGATGTAGGTGCAGCGAAGGGTTTTCCCCGATCACAGGCACTCTCTTAACAGTAATGGCAATTTTGGAATAATGATACTTTAAATGATTTAGCATCTTATTAAAGTTCTCTCACGAGACCAGCTGCGGCTTCTCGTTTGGATGTTCTGAGTTCTGACATGACGGAGCACAGGGCACCCAAGTCAGACAACCCCATGTGCACACATTCCGGCATCCAAGGAAGAAAAAGCTTGGACATTTGACTAACCAACTACTTCTGAAACATTCACCTGGCCTGGAACGCCTTGCCCGTGCTCACATTGAGCTTCTGCCACCGCCCCCACACCAGATACTTGACGAACTGCACAGGCCAGTACACATGGTAGAGCCACCACCACGGCCACGGATCCCACACCTCGAACGTGCCGTCTTTCCAGTTGCGCCAGTTGCGCCAGTTGCGCCAGTTGTGCACGTGGTTCAGGAACGATGACACCTCCCCTGCCCTGCGCCCGTCCCGGGGGTCCCTTGACAGACTCTCCAGCGTCGGCGATAGGAAGTGCTGGACCAGGTCCTGCCCAATCCAGTAGTAGCTTTTGGGATTCCTTGGAACCACAACGGGTGTCACTTCCTCGGGTATGGGAGGCTCGGGCTGGAGCAGGGAGAGGTACTCGCCCACCAGCTCCGGGGTGTCGTTGAAGAGCACCACGGCCGTGTGGACCCTGGGCTTGCACTCAATGGGAAACACATGGACGTCCTCGTGCTTGGAGTCGCCGCCGCTCCATGTCTTAGCCATGAAATCAAAGCTAACGTGCCCCGTAAAGTCCTCGCCCTCCGTCTCAGCAATTGTCTCGGTGAAGGCGAGCATGAACCGACTGAGCGGCGATTCCGGGGGTAGAGCTTGGTAGTGCATGAGCGTATCTGATGACGGACAGGCCACAAACGCGCGGACGCGGCCGCGAACGACGAGAGCGTGGGTGCAGAACTCGTGGCCCTGGAGATACTCTTGCATCATGTACTCGTCACCGTCCTCGAGGGTCATCTTCTCGATGCAGCGGAGCGTCTCCTGCTCAGTCGCCAGTGGAAGCAGGGGCATATCGCACCGGGCAGCGTCATGGACCCCGTTCCTTCTGAGGAGATACCTGTTGGCCCCCGGATGCGCCCTGAGACCACCGCGCTTGTTGAGGAAGTCGATGATGGCGGATTTTCCGCGCACGACCTCTGTATCCGGCACGGGCAGCTCGAGGTGCCGCGTGTACTCCATGAAGGAGTCCTTATTGTGAAGTGTTCGCACATACTTGGCGCTGAGCTGGACGGCCTTGGCAGGTGTCTGCGACTCAATCATATCCTTGGCCAGCGCATCCTGAACGACAGCGGTGACATCCGAGACGGAGACCCAGAGGTCGACCTTTTCCTTCTTGACGATGTCGAGCAGGGCCAGAGCATACGGGTCGTCCTCAATCTCGTCGTCGTCCCCAAACGGCGTCTTCCTCGGCGGCGGGAGACGATAGAAGGCCTCGAGGGCGGCAGACACACGGCCGGGGGCCAAACGATGCGAGTCTGCGCCGATGACCCTGTGGCCGGCACGATGGAAGAGGCGCGCCAGGGCGAGGCCCTTGGCCATGCTCACGCCGGTGACGAGGACCGTCTTGCGGAGGGGCTCGGGGACCTTGGCATGGTCCTGCTGCGTCTTCCCGGCGAGCCTGTGCCAGATGCTGACGGCCAAGACGATGGCCGTGTCGAGGGGGAGCAGGGCCAGGCTCAGGCAGAGCAGGGCCAGGTTCTTGAGCGTGTGCCGGGCGAGCTGCAACATTGTTACTTTGTCTGGCACCAGCGTGATCACGAGTCGGGCCAGGGATGAGGGCGATGCGACCGTGGTTCTGTAGAGAAAATCAAAATGGAACGATGGTGAAGCCCCCGGAAGCTCTAGTAGCGTCGTAGATCCGCAAAGCGGGAGACGTCATTGTGTCCCAATAACACCTTCACGCGTCACCTCAGTGTTAAACCATAAGTACCTACTACCACTGCAGTACTTGGCTTCAAAGCGGCCGTCAGTCACTGAAGTCTGTTCAATGGCGTGGGACTGGAAGTGTAAAAACTTAAAGATACAGGCATTTTTGGTGCGCGGATATGTCTTTCTCGAACTCTCGACGTCCGGTCTGTAGAGGTACACGCGGAACATGGGATGCATGTAGTTGGAGGCTTCAAATGATATTCGGCTACTCTATCGCTAATTTATACCCTATCTATGCATCTGGTCACCTCGATGCCGTCCTGTTCCCTGTTAGCGGCGCACGACATCGTACTAGATGGGGATTTTAGGACTCACAGGAGCACCTGTGGGCTCGAAGCTGTTAATTAGCTGGCTCTTGTAGACGAGTCTTGGGTCGCCCCTGAGAAAGGTGGGGAGCTTCTCGTCCCCGTGTCGCTTCTGGTACTGCGTCAAGTGTCTATCGTTGAAGTGCTCCTTCACAACGCTCTCCGGCATATGTTCTAATGCCTTCTTGTTCTTCACGTCGACGGGGCTCCTCACGTACTCCAAGTAAGGTGGATTGCCGGGGTCGATGACGTTGTCGGCCGCCAGAACTGACCACGGCCGGACTAGACCTAGTTCTTCGCAAAGCTTGAGGTCGGTTAGGTACGCCGGCTTGTAGTGGTCGAGGAACAGCAGATCGATCACCGACAGCTGCCCATCTGCATGCAGCCGCCGGAGGGACTCATCGCTCGGACCGACCACCACCTCGACTATGTCACTGAGGCCAGCCAGGTCGACCAGTGATTCTATAACAGCTGCAAACTCGGGGTTGCGCTCCAGCGTCAGGTACTTGGTTCCGCCGGCTTTCCGCAGTGCGCTGCCGAACAGGATGGCCGAGTATCCAACGTAACCTCCGAGTTCGACCTGCCATGTCTCGTCAGCGCCATGGCCCCTGTACTGTCAACTCCGCCCATCTGAGATATTGCTTACCATGACCCTGGGCCTCGTCTCGGTAACTAGGTTCGCAACGATCTTTCCCTTTTGCTGGCCGACGTTCATCAGGAACCTCTTGGTCCGTCCATACTCGTCAATGGCAGCGAGCACCCGCTCCGGGGACCCCCGCAGCTCGTCGACGTCAGGCCTCCCGTAGACAAAATCCAGAAGCTCATTCTCTCTGCCATCGTCAAAGCAGACGTCTCCCATTGGCAGGTATGCCGTATTTCGGTCAAAGGATGTGTCCATCGTGCTGCTGCTGCTGCTGCTGTCGGATCAACTCGAAACTTGTCGAACTTCTCTGGGGGGTCCCCTCCCCTCCTTCGCGGGACACAGCGCCGTTTACATACTCGCCCCAACGCCGCCATGCGACGCTACTCATTTCCCCCAAGCAGCACATATGTGTCCCTGCCTTGGGGTGCGGCTGATGGCGTGGAGATCGACGCGCTGCTGCACCCGTGTCCCACGGCTGAAGCCGGAAGCGTGGTAACAGTGACCGTAAGCGACTTGAGCTGTGCCTGGCTGAGACATGGGGCGGCTGCTATCGGATCGAGGCTCTGCCCGTGACCCTGGGGCCTTCCAAATAGCCCCAATGGACTCAATGGCCTGGCCGCTTTAGATCGTCTGGGCTCGGTCGTAAGTCAATAGCGTGTTGGCCGCTTGCCCATGGCCAGCACCCGTATTATGGGATCACCGTGTTTTGGAGGAGGAATGTGTCTTAGTGGAAACCAGCCTAGCAGGACGCTTTCGTATCAGCAGGGCCGCCAGGCGAATCCTACCCGCGCAAATTTTCGGGATCAGCGCCGGATTGAGAGCCCAATCCTCCGGCCTGAATGCTCCGAGCCACGTGCCTACATAGCACTAGGACTCTACTGGGAGCCTACTGGAAGCGAGAGTCAACTCGAGGGCATCATGACCTGCCCCTGGGCTCTCACCCTCCTCAGCCTGGGTCCACAGCGGCACAGAGCTCAGCCACGATGTTTGGGGCTCACAAAGGCATGGCAATCATAGACTTTCCAACGTTGACGATGCTTCCTGATCGCGGCCGCTCGTCTGTACCGGGGTATGCATCCCATCTACCGGTTCTCCTCGGGGTTCCCCGCGTGGATGGGCTCATAGTACTTTGTATTGTCTGAACGATGGAACAGCGACCGCTACGTAGAAATCACGACGGAATGATCGGTCTGGAAGTATGCGTCGGGGGAATTAGTGTGGCGTGAGCTGCCCAAGCAATCATGACAAGTGCACTTTCTCAGAGTTGGTGACGAAGCGACGATGGCATATGCCATTGATGCCCTTGAAGTCGGTGGTATTCCAAAATCCTATGAGACTCTATCTTCTTGAGTAGTATAGTGCTCGAGGGTGCTCTCCAGAATCATCAATGTTTCCCACAACCTCTACTACATCCAATTGCGCTCATCCCTAGCAGGTCTTTTCCTTAGCCGCTCATATACGAACCAAACCTTGGCAACCATGCCCGACGGCCGAGCACTTCTCCGTCTGCGGCTACGAAAAGATCGAGTACGACTTCGAGTTCGTGGACGGCGTCCTTGACATGGACAATCCGCAGCTGGCCAAACGCCACCAGAGATGGCAACGCTGCCTGGCTGTCATAGATAGACCTGCGCAAACATGTACGAGCTCTAGGGGACCGTTATGCAGCGTTACTTTGGCCACTACGGGATCAACCTCACGGTCCATAAGACCATGATTGGCGAGAAGACCAAGGGCATGACATCGATGACTCTATGAACGAGTTTGGTGTGTACCGCAAGGAAGCCCGTCCTGGTTGTGGGTGGCGGTCTTGTGACGGACTCATCGGCACCGCCTTTGGGAGGGCCGATGGCGCGAGCGAGGAGGTCAACAAGGCCGCCAATATAGTGTGTAGGGCTGAGATCTACGAGATGCTAAAGCTCGAGACGCCTAACCTACATGAGATCATGCTGGACCCACGTGATTGCCTACGGCCACATGCGAGCACTCATCTCACAATCTTCACTAATAACCCCCAAGGTCTCTCTGCCGGCACAGTAGATAGCTGTACCCCCCTCCACGAGTGCGTCCCCTAACCCTCCCCTCCGCCACGGCTACGCCATCTCCATCGACGTGGCCTACTCAGCCACCCTCGCGCAAATCCGCAGGCTTCTCTCCGGCGCCGATCACCGACGCCTGCTGCACCTCTTCTCGCGTGTGGGGCTGTAGATGGACCACGCGCAGTTCGACGCGTCCCCTTGCTAGAGAAGGCCACGGCGGCTATCATGAAGACGGGCGACGGCAAGCTGCGCGCCGCGATGTCCCGTCAGCCCCATGGGCGAGTGCGTGTTCCTCAACGACGTGACGCACGCGGAGATGCGGCTGATATGGGGAGAACCTGGGCAGGGGGGGGGGGGGCTGGAGGCGTACGCCGATGGGAGTGACACAAGGTATGTATGTTAACGGCAAGCCGGCTGAGGTGACGGCGAAGAGCAGCGCCAAGAAGGACGTGGATAACTCAAGTGCAAACTGGTGTGCTTGCATCCTGACGGATGGGATCAAGGAGACGGTAAGCGAGTGGGAGGTGAACCACCTCAACGTCGTCACAGTGGCGGATGAATATGGTGCGCCCTACTTCCGATCCAGCGAGACTAATCCGCTTTGGAGCTCTCTTGAAAACGACACATGTTGGCCCCTTTCAATGTCTTTGGACCTGTCAAGCTGTTCATGTCGAGAATTATCGTCCCCCTCGTACTCGTAGACGACTTGGGCAGGTGCCGCCGGCTGATGGGGGCTGGTTGTGACTGTCTCGGTGGTCTCGTATATCAGGCAGCCGGGGACGTTCGTGGGCGCTGAAGTTGACGCTTTCGCAGAATCGAGGCTCTGGGGGTCGCAGATGACTGCGGCGCAGCTGTTCCCAGTGGATGCTCCGACTGGGTGATCTAAAACAGACGCTGGGAAAGCCGACTTCAGGTGGGAGGGGGGAGGGAGAGAAGGGGAGGGAGGGGAGGGAGGAGGGAGGGGTAAGGGAAGAAACAGAGGGTTCCAGACCGCAGTAGAAACACGGTTCATACACGGTTCAAATGGAGGAGGTAGGTTAAACCAGGCTGAGGTTCCTGGGCGGCCCTTGGCTGTAAACTTGGTCAATAGCATTCGTTGCCAGTATTCCGGGGATACCCACTTGGTCGAATCATCGGGGTCTCAAAGGTCTACCTTGGTACGAGTACAATGCGCGCGTACTTCCAAATGCAGACACATATTCGATGGCAGACGGCGATGTCACTGCAAATCAGTCACCTTCCGTCCATGTCTCACCATTTGATTCTAACAACATCGACCGCCAATTGGTATATTGCGACTTCCGTGAATTGCAAGATATAACACTCCGTTGACAAAAGAACACCATCCCGTATGACCTTAAGCACCTATATCCCGACCCTTCTCATCAAGAAAAGGGGACAGGCCAAATGGAAACAAATAAGAAATCCAACCCGTTGCAAAAACCCCTAACCATACCACCAAGGTCCCTTTTTTTCTGCTTTTGTGATCTTGGTCCTCGTTTTCTCGTGTGTGGAGTTATCCCGTCCTGTCAAATCCCCAGACACCTGATGACTCCAAATTCGAAAATTCGAACCCGCTGCCCCTGAAAATGCTTTCCAGATACCGCACTGGTTCGCAGAGCCATTACCTCCACGTATTGCTGTCGACAGGCCGCGCACGACCGCAATATGGAGTCCCACATGCTGTTCATACCCGTCGCGACGTCCTCCTAACCCCGACCATGTGTCAGCCAAATCACCCCATACATCCCAAAGGAAATGCAACCCATTCCCGCAAACATGACATCTCATACGCCCGCGACAAAGATGCAACTCTCCGGCCGCCCGATATCGAAACGCGCCAAAGCAAAGAACTCCCGAGCGAATGCCAGTCCCTCGCCGCAAAGACGGTTTCCATCGCCAGACCAAACAGCCCAAATCAAATCCAGATCCTAGGTATATAGCCAGCTTTTTTCACTTGTCGTAATCGCCCGGAAATGCCACAACTTTGCCGTCCGTACCTGAACCGAACAAAGAACACCGAAAATAACAACCCATTCCCGCCGAACAAATTCGACCACCTCATCCCATGATAACAATGATGATACCTAGCCCAGAGCGCCTCGAGGTTTTCTCATGCAAATTCCCGCCTGCCGGAGTCAACTCTCAGCTCGACCGATTCGTATTGAGCGACTTAGCCCCAAACGCTCGCCTGGGTACCAAGTCCAGAGGACTGTCCCCAAACGCCGTTGCCACGGCCCCAACCGCCAGATGAGCCCATAGGTGTAGTCGACCGCTTAGACTGCGAATTGGACGGCGTACCCGAGGGTCGAGTGCCGATGGGAGCTACTGTAGCGCCAGAAACGCCGGGCTTGGAGCCAGGCGCAAGGTCGCGAGGAGGGGAACCGCCGGTGGGGCTCGACGTGCTCGTACGGCTCTGGGGGCCAACCGCGTTGTCAAAGACCTTGTTGGTCGGCCCGGCAGTCTGGGGGCTGGAGGTGCTGGGAGGTCGAGAGCTGGGGTCGGCCTGGACAGAGGTGGGCTCAACGACAGAGCCCGGGGTGCCCACCTCACCGCCAGGGGGAGCGCGGACGCCATCATAGCCCAGGGGAGATGCACCACGCAGGCTAGAAGGACCGCTCGGACCAGGAGCGCCGGTTCGAACCTTGCCATTCTCGTCGACGTAGCCGCTCTTGTCAGCAAAGGGTCCTTCGCCGTAGAGAGCGCTTCGCTGGCGAGCAATGAGCTCCCGCGTCTCCTCCTCAGACATCTGCTGCTTGTTGCTGTTGTTGCTGTTATTGTTGTTGACGTTGTTGCCGGGGGTCGGGACGTCAGTCATAGCATCTACGTAGAAAAAGCCGTTAGCCCATGCTCAACGTCTCGGACAGGTAAACAAGCAAGCCGCAACCGCCGCCCTCCCTCTTCCGCTCTAGGCAGAGAGAGAAGCGTCTCGTCCTGAACAAAACTGTGTATAAAAGGATATGAGACAACCCGACACCACATGTTGATCCGTCCCCATCCAAACTTTTCTATTTGCCATCCGCCGTGTGACTGCAAGTGCTATACAGCTGAGGGTGGCCTACTTCGTTGGTATTGCTGCTCTGTGTGCAGATTGCGCAGCTCTCGCTCCCGCTGTGCTGCCATCCTCCTCTTTGCCTGCATTACCTGCTCCGCCTCGTTGGAGCCGCGCGAGGACTGGTGACGCTGGGACGCGTAGAAATTGTGAAGGTTCTGACCGGGAGGACCGGGGGGCCCATCGAAGTTGTTCATCGAGTGCGAGCGAGAACCGTGACCGTGCGACATCCGCCCCTCTACTCGACAACATCGTCAGTTCATACGCTCGGGACTCTTGAGTATAGCCACTTACCAAAGTCGGGGGTGCTTCGGGCGGAGCCAGGGCCGTGGCCGTGCATGGGGGAAAACTTGCGCCGGCCGCCCATCATAAAGCCCTTTCCAGACTTTTGGAGGTTTTCGTAGGCGCGATCAACCTCTGTCAGGAGCAGTCAGCAAACAGGTTCAAGCGATAGACCCGGGAACAAGCCCAGAGTAGAGCAAGGGCTCGGCTCTAGACCCGTCTATGACGAATGTGGACGCATTCTTACCATCAAACTGGTACGAGAAGGCGTAGTCATCCTGGGGCTGAGGGGCGCTGGCACCTGTAACATTATTCCATCAGCATCCGGTTCATGGGTAGAGCAGAAGCCACCGCGCAACGCACCGGCACGGACAGGAGTGGAGGTGCCCTGGTGTTCCCAGTTGTTCTGCTGGCTGGGGCCAGTCCACTGCGGATTTTCGTAGTAGGACATGATGATCTGCGGGTAATACGGCGAATCGAATACGGTCGCAATAAGTGCCAGATGCTACACTCTGACGCTTTGTTCGAGCAGCGAGGTGAGTCGATCGACGATATTGATTATTAACCTAAAACCAGGTGACAAGTCAGCCTCGCTGTGTGGGGCTCATTGGATGAAAAAATATTGGACAAGAGTAAGAGGCACACTGGGCGGAATGATAGAGGCTATGCCGATGTGAAATCTCGTTGATGAAGCGACGTCGTCAAAAACTCGGGAGACGTCGCAAATGCCGCGCGACGCTGCATCGTGCCCCCGTCGACCGAGGGACATGGGCGAAATCCTTACCTGATAGAAAATCCAACAAGATCAATGATAGAGCCCGATGGATCTATCAGATTCGCAGAACAAAAGAGACGTCGTCGGAATAAGCAACGCCGGGTATTCGCGCGAGGCGGGAGCGGGAGCGGAAAACCGACGGCGACGCGAAACGAAGTCTGGATCGGCTGGATGGGTAGGTGCAGAAACGGGGTTCACCACGTCGACTCGAGCGAACCGGGCAAGTCGACAAGAGTTGATGGCAACGACAACACGTGGGGGCCTCCTTGGAAGAACTGAAGACGAAGGAGAAGATGGTTGATGGAGCGGCGAGAAAGGAAGAAGCAGAGGGGAGAGGAGCTAGAAGGAAGGACCAGCTCTTTCGGTGCGGTACGTACTTTCGACGAGGTCCCCGGTTAAGGCAGGCGGGACGATAGGGGAAAAATTGAACACCAACCTTTAGTACTGGCACTGTCTAGCACTGTATGCGCCCGGTGTACAGCTGGTGCGCTGAGCACGGTACGAGCATTACACAAGGCGCGTCACACACTGTCCCTGGGGCATTTCTCGATTGTGGAGGTGATGATATTCACACAGATGAGCATTTCTTTTGTAATGATGCGCTCAACACTGACGGAGCGAGCCGCGTCCTCGGATCGAGCGCACAGTGACAAGACCACCATGTGCGCAATCGAGACGGGCGCCGAATTCCGTAGCCGCTCTGCTTCTGTGCGTCCTGGCTCGCAGTCCTGGTCGGCGGAAATAATTTGGGGTCACGACCGTTTACCGAGTGGGGTGTGCCAAGCCTGAAGATGATGTGAGGCGCCAATCAGCCATCATCTCGCACTGTGGTACAGGCGTCTCACCTGTCCCGAACATCCCCGACGCTCCGCGTACAGGCGGCTCTGGGGCAGAGTTCAGCGTATGGGCACAGTGGGCATTCCCGTCCCCGGCCCTTCCACGGGATGGAATAGCGACTCTTGATGATGGAATACACCATCTTGACCAGTTACACGACTCGGCCAAGATAGCCATTGACGTGTATGCCGCCACATGTTCCGCCTCGGCATCCCCTCCTAATCGAGTATCAAACAGGAGCATCGAGAGGTAGCCGCGCTCGCCTGCACTGTCCTTCACGTCATTTCTTGGCTCTCCCCATCCTGTGGGGGGCCAAATTTCACTCGTCGCGTCTTTCAGCGCCTCCTTTTCTCCAGCGACCGCCAGCAGACCTCCTTTTACCGGCTGCTCCCCTCGGCGCCCAACCCACAGTTTGGCATTGCCTAGCGTACGGTAGGCAGTATGGGGCAGAGCAACCCCGAAGCCCCGAACCATCACTATTGTACAAAAGTGCCGTTTCCAAAGCGCGAGAGATCTTACGCGCCATCAAGGACATACAGCTGAATGGGAATTCAACGTCGCCGGACAGAATTGCGGCCAGCGACTCCGGTGATGACTTGTGGGGTCCGACAGGCCTGTGCTTCATCCAGGGTCCAGCAAGTCATCTCCAACCAACTGAAGAACTCCACCAAAGTCCAGCATCTCGGATAGTACGATGTCCCGAATTGCCCGGGTGGTACGCCCATTTCTGAACGGGAATTGACAGTGATCAATGGATCAGTGTGCACTTCATCATACCACTAGTGTTTACGTAGTACGGTTAAATACTACCATATAGATGTCCCCGACTTATGTCGACGCGCCTCATGCATGCAGATGCATTCGAACCGAACAATGAACCAGGTTCTCACGATGCGCTCTCGGCGAATATGGATACAGTTCAATGCGCCTCTCAGTTAAATAGCGCCCCAAGCTCGTCTGGCTCCTCAGCCGCATGGATTCAACACTGGGGCATTTAGCCCCGACAGGAGTACCTTATCCGGACCTTTGTATCATCATCTTGTTTGACGAAATAACGATTTACTCAGCAATCCCATAGCCCACGACAGCGCTCACCTCAACGGTCTGAACAGCTAGAGCCTCCTACTGCAAGCCAACACAGTGTCGAGATGCAGCAACCCCCATCGCCCTGCATATTCCATGGTCAGGCGACGCATGCGATGTCTAAATCCGGTGCAATCACATCGTGGTTGCAGGACTGCTCTCGCTTTGCTGCCTCTCGTTGGCTGAGAGTGTCATCATGGATTGGGTCCTTTTCTGCTGCCGTTCACGTCATTACACTGAGAACTGATGGCTTTGTCTCTCCCCCGGTCCCAGAATGGAAAGATGACATCCCTAAAGATAACGTAGTATGAAGAACCTTCTGCCCAAAACGTGGCCAAGTTCTCGTTTGGCCTAGAGGTTGACTAGATGCAGGCACATTGACCAATTTGAGTAGGAACACTATACCACCTGGTCCAAAGCAGCCGAGGGATAATAGCCGATGCTCGCTCCATGATAAGGACTCGAATACCCATTAGTGATGGATAACTCGTTGGTGTTTTCCTGCCACCCACACATCGACAGGGATTACATGCGAATCCATGTCTCCCCACACGCCACATATCAACCCCTCCCAGAATGGTGGGAACCATGATGGAATCAACACCCGAGAGTTCTTTGTGGGTGCTAGAAGTCATCTCTAGAGAAGATGTCAGAAGAGGCCAAATACGTAGCTTGATATCTGCTTTCTCTTCCCACTAAACTATCAAGCTTTAATCCTAAGACAACCCCCCTAACTACTAAAAATACCTAATATGCTCAAAGTCCTCCATCAACTTATGTGGCTTGCTACCCTGAAGCTTTCAACGAAACAATGGGATTCTATGGCTCGGGCTGCTCCAAACGCAGTACTACAAATTGAACTACTATTGAACACAGCGGAAATAGAGGCCTATTCAAAGATTGAGGGATAAAACTATAAAGACTCCATAGTTGTTCCTCTTTTTTTTTACGGGTACCTCTATATGGATACCAGCATACAAAGCTTGAACACGAGCAAAAAGTGATCCAGTTCTCCCACCAGTTTCCGTAGCTTCACAACACTTCATGCTTATTATTACTTTCACAATTCAACCTATATTAGATTTTTATTGTGAATTATCCCACTATATTACTAATGAAGACATTGGGGGAAGGTAAATCCCGAGGCTATTGTTCCAACCCTCCCTCCTGGGTGGCCGTAACCTTGCACTAAGCATGGCTAGACTGTTGTGATTTGCGATAGATAGCTTGAGCTGGGTTATTTGAAGGTGTTAAGAAGTATGTATGCGGTGTCTAATTTTGTCTACCTGAATCACATCTTTGTATTTGACTGTTGATGGGTCTAGACGTAGTCGGGAGTGGAAGATGTGTCTGTCTTCACTTAGTATTCTTGTTCACTGCGAAATAGTATCGGTGTTCTCATTGTGGTAATAGCTGGTTTAAATTGAAGAACAGTTTCTCCAATGAGTGCAAAGAAGAGGGAAATAGGATCTTTAGAGATAAGTTGACCTGTAGTTCCCGAGTACAGCGGTCGTGCCACTCCTCGAACTGTGGACAGCTTCAGATCTCATTCTCCGCCGCCTTCCTCCATCGTAACGCCATGGCCACCAATACTGCCATTTGGGCTGTAAATAAAACCAAGGCCATATATATCTTAACAGCCTTTAGGCACTGGCTAAAAGGACATAGGCCATCAGTCCCTGGCAGCTGTCAGCTCAACACCTGGCACTTCTGCCAGTGCTTGACACTCGCTCACAGCTCTACGCGCGTACACGCTACTAGTTTTAGCTATTCACTTACTCCTCACTTGTTTGCTACTCATCGTATATAGCTGGTCTTGAATCCTCGCCCTCGTCTTGATTTCTTTTCCTCCTCCTCACATATCCACCCTCAGCTTTCACAATTGCCCTCCCTCGCACCTTTCGTATGATATCTTTGACATACAAGTCAGCAGTCCCACATCACAAAAATCCTTTAAGATCCCAGTGAGTCTTGATACTCACTGTGTTTGGTTGTACAGACTGTCCTGACCCTAACTACACTTATTTAGTAAACAATCCACAACTTAAACCTTCAACATGCCTCCTACCAAGGAAACAAACAACAAGACCAGCACGGGAACTCCTCAGGCCCCTGACGCGGGCCGTTTCTGCCACGATTGCTTTGGAAGACACCCAAACCACAAAGCTCACTGCGCCTGGACCGTTGACTCGGCCGCATCCAAGGCAGCTATTATTCCGCCTGAGAAGAAGGACAAGAATTCAAAGCTTGTCAGGTTGAATGGGGGATACATTGGAAAGGTAAGCTCAATCTCTAATCTTTGATGTTGTCCCTGAAGTACAGGGAGTTAACTATCTATTTGTGCTAGGCGATTGTCAACAACGACCTCTGGGGCATGTGCAAGAAGAACCCGGCCATGGAGGGACAAAACTCCAAGGCAGATAACGATGTCAACAACGAGAACGAATGGGTCAAGGTGGAGGGAGAGTGGGTTGAGATGTAAGCCACTCTCTGATTGATTTAGTCTCACCCAGGGTTAGACTTTCTTGGTGTCACGCTGATGGACGATGGTCGTACTTTAACTACTGTGGAAAGAGGATCTGGCGGAAACACTAGCAGTATGATAGGCTTGATGCTACCAACGCATAGCAAGTAACTTGAGCAAATCTGAGAAATTTTCCTTGATTAGGAACTTTTTTATTCACGTGATATCCTTTGTAGAATGATGTACTAAAACCAACTTAAACTCATCTTCCACTGCTTTCCCCTTCATGTCTGGAATTGCGATGGTCAGAGGCATTTTGGGAGAGCAGGCGTAGGTACTTGAAGTTCGGTGTACCATCCGAGCAAATTTGTTCGTGATAGCCTCTTTCCCTTGCCCGACGCCTGCTGACCTAATCTCCTTGATTGCACACAGGCCTGATTGGGTTGTCAATATTTTTGCATCCTTATGCCCATGGGGAGTTGACGTCAGCCCTTATCCTGCTAGCGAGGTGCCTTAAGAAGCTGATATTGTCTTATAGGGAAGAGCTCTTTGAGCCGATTTCGAACCGATTGGCGTTAGGTTAGAAACACAGTCGATGGTACCCGATATCCCTCATTTGATAAATCGAAACATTCGAAATCCGGGAATCGGTCGGTTGTGGACAGAACTTGCTGTTCGTGTTGTGTTGAATTATGACCTCTGAGCCATGTCTACTACCTTGTCAGAACATTTTAATCGAGAGTGGTACAATAATCCGAACCATTCTGAGATATTCCTTCAACTTGGCAGTATATGAAACTGCACCCATGAGGAGTATGGGTAGTCGGCGGATGTCCCTCCTGCCAACGTCGCGTATTGGTTGCGGTCGCTACCAGTATCCAAGCAACAGGGATTGCGTTGAATAGTTTCTTCAGTCGGTAAACCGGAAAAGGCTGCTCCCCAGAGCTGGGTGAATCTGGCGATGATGGAGGAGACCTGCCTGAAGCAGCGAACGACGGATGGAACCCTCATGATATCGTAAAAGATTTGATTGAAGTTCGAAGTTTTGTGTATAGGTGAAGATTGGGGTGGTCTGTGATCAAAAGGCAAAAAGAAAAAGAGGCGCAATGAACATTATTGACAGTTCCTCAACGGTAGGGAGGTGTTCCCGCGGACAAATGTGCGCCATGGCGCATGATCCCCATAAGGTTTGTGTGAACGTGTAAGTACTTCATTGATAGTACTCTTCTAGTCATTGACAGCCCTATGAACACGTGCATAAACCACTGTCTCAACAATCTTGATAACTTTATCGGAGAACAGAAGGTACTTACTACTAATACTTGCGGAAGCCGCCTTCCGCAAACTTGGATGATTCCCGAGCTCCGATCCTACCAAGGCCCTGAAAATCTCTCGCCGTAAGTCATGCATCTGGGCTGCGGTCACCAAATGCGTTATATTCTGTAAAGAGGGTTGAGAGTGCCAATATCACTGTGGTACTATGTTTTCTGCGACTATGTTTTAAATTGAATCTGTTGGGCAGTGGGATTGATGAAGAACATTGAACAAGCCCTTGTACCTTAGGTACTCATCAGAGTTGAACCGCGGGGGAAGAACAACAGGGACAGAATACTAAAACAACATGAACAAAGAAGCACTGGGTGACACGAAGGTTTACTGATGCCTTAAGGTACCAATTATCTTTAGGCACTTTGAGCATCTAATATTGATGCAAGGTGCTACTATGAGGCTAGGTCACCAACATATGTGAATAACTGCAACTGCAGCAGACCGCTTTGATCAAACCATATGCAAAGGCTTTCAGACAATAAAGGAGCCCAAATTTGAGTCTGCAAAACAATTTGATACATGTTCTCTCTATCCATAATTGTAGCCAATCTAGCCCTTTCCCGCCATACTCCTCGCATATTACTGCTACCTCCCATAGAAACCAAAATGAAAATATATCTAATATTGAGCCCGACTCTCCTAGCTATTTAAAAATTGCGTTTTGCTTTATATCTGTTCTGATTTGTGAATTGTGCACTATCAATTCAGCGACACTTCATCCAGCGATCGCCTCTCAAAAGAGCGCAACGCAAGGGGCTCCATCCCCGCTGACCGCCCTTGCCACCAGCGAATCTTGGTGGAAGGGAAGCTGCTATTAGGACCCTTGAGCACCAGGCCAGGATGAACCAGGTTGAGGGCGATACTGGCAAGAAGCATGGACAGGCCATCCAGGTAGAGCTGGAACTCTTCGTGCTGGAGGACCACGTTGGACGATGAGGCGCCCTGGCTGAACTCCACCAGGCGGAAGATGATGCGCTCCTATTCCACAAAGAGTTGTTAGAATTGGTTACACTATCGTGGGAATTTACGAAAAAAAAAAACCAAGACGTACAACAATAAGTAAGAGTACCGCATATACGACCCAGAGCAGCACCTTTGTCCAGCGGCTTGTGAGCTTGACGATCCCGGCGCGGGTATTGTAGGCGAGGTCGCGATGGAAAATGACGGTGAGGCCAAGGAAGACCATGACGAATGCCAACTGGATTCCGACCCCAACCATGTATATATTGCGTCCCGTCTTGGCGATGTCTGGGTCGTCCGGGTTGGCCAGCATACCACCCCCAGCGGCCTGGACGATGAAGCACACAATATCGGCTGTGACAAAGGCCTTGGCAAGCCATCGGGCTGGAATACGCTTTACCTCGTGTAGGGGTTGGAGAAAATAAATTAGGCGGGCGACGACCATGTACACAAAGGCATTAATCCCTGGCGTTGGGAGACATGGCAATTAGCAGAGGAGAGGCGGCAGTAGTTGGGTGCAACTTACATAGGGGTGCTAGGAGGAGCAAGAGAGACGATAGGACGACATATGTTGATTCTTGCTGGTCTTTGGCGCCGAGGGCCCGGAAGATGAAGCACAGACACTCCCAGGAGGCACCCATGATGATGACCCAGCAGAATGACTGGCGATTTGGTGGTTAATATTGTCATCTACTGCTGTTCGACAGACACATAGCTAACCTTTTTGAGAATAAATGCTTGGACCACATGAGCTGTAGTAGTCATGAAGAAGGCGATTGCAAAGGCCGTGTTATCTTCCCACCGAGGGTAGAAGCCATAGTTGGCGTTGCAAGCGTTGGGGGGCACGTAGCCGTTCTCGTCGGGTATCGCGGTGGTGCATGTCGCCGCGGTGGCAGTGAAGGTGGCTGTCGCTTGTGCAAACGTAGCTGATGCTTGTAAAAGTGCCGGCATTGTGTAATGGAGGAATGGTTTGTCGAGTTGTCTGGTCTCTTGGCGAGTCTTGGTCTCGATGTGACCGTGGAGTCCTGAAGCATTTATACAGCATTGAGATTCGGCGACGCCGCTCATCTCTGTTTATAGATGACGTGGCCATGATATCAAAACAAATCTATTGTTATATCTTTGAGTCTCATTCAATATCTGAGGGGCTCAATCGTCGTTTTTTCCCATCGAAACGACTACACGTTGCGTGTTGCTTGACGACGCGCCTACGAACGGAGACTGGGAGCCATACGAGGAAGTTCGGAGTAATAACGTATCGGAACCCGAATGATTATCAAAATCGTGGCTGATAATTGGCTGCCTGTCTCGTTTTCCTCGCTTTTGCTATTGTTTAATTGCCGTGTACATAGGCGCTGCCGCGATGTGACGGCTAAGCTGCGCCACGCTGAGAGTGAAAGGGGCGAAGCAGCGTGGCAGGATTACCTCGTAACTGAGCAAGTGCTTCGATTTGTTGACGAACTCTCGCTCTGAAAAGGCGCGGACTTGCGAATAATTCCATTCCTTTTGCTACCCGCGAGATTGCCGTCCCGTTGCCTCGCTCCCCCCTCGCCCAATCGTTCCTACATCATACATGTACACCATGTGTGTTGCCACTAGACCCATGGACTCTAGCAGCAACAGTATTCGTTCGAGCCCGTCTCCGGGCTCTTCCTTTACCCTTGAGCATTTTCAGAGTCCTGAGACACAAACCTCAGAGAACGACAATCTCGTGGATGGGCCCGGGGTGGAAACATCGACCTCGACAAGCCCCGAGAGGCAGATGCCCGCGACGACAGAACCAGCTAGCCAGCCGCCAACAAAGATACGGCGCAAGCCTGTTCCTGGGAAGGGGTTTCGCAAGACCAGGAGTGGCTGTTTCAACTGCAAGCGTCGCAGGGTGAAGTGCACTGAGACGCGGCCCACGTGCCTGGGCTGTCGCCGCCTTTCCCTGGACTGCGTCTACCCTCATAGACTCGAAGCTGATCTATGCCGGTCTATTCCCACCCGTCCCCCCTGTGGTGGTGCTTCCACCGTCGCTATTGACCTTGATCATCTCCGATTCTTCAATCACTTCCTGGTTGGGGGCCATCCTCCACATCCCTATGGGCCCGGGGCATCGGTGTGGAAAGATGTCGCTGGCATCGCTTATCAAGTCCGTCACCTTCGCCTCCACCGCTGCCCATTGTCATATCCACTTACATAGACGATAGCACGAATTCCTAGCATGTGACCTCCTTGGCCTCGCCGCCCAGCACCTCACCCTGTTCTCCCATGCAGACTGCTCTGTTCAGGCCCTAGGGCTAAGGGTGTCTGCCATCAAGGGCCTCAATGAGGCTCTATCACGACCATGCGTCTCCACGACCGATGCAGACGCCCGATACGCTGCCGCCATAATCCTGACGTACCAGTCGGCATACATGCCCAATGGCCTCATGGACCTGCTTCATATGATGCGCGGCTGGATGACCATCTCCTCGACTCTGGTCATAGACCCCGACACCTCCCTGTTCCGCGGCTTTACTCGTGAGTCATTTGTAGGCAGCATGATGGAGTATGTCGGGGACCTGCCGGGCCCAAGGGGGAGCACCATGATGGATGACTTTTTCGCTTCCCTGTCGCTCATCGCGCCCCTCTGTCAGAGCGATGCAGAACTTCGTTATCTAGCGGCCCTTAAAAAACTGGGCACATTGGCCAGAGACTCTCCTATGGATGGTGAGTAAACCTGTTCCCATTTGCTACAGTGGCTCTACTAACATTACGTGTCACCCCAGCATTTGTCGAGATGGTTCCCTGTTATGCACTCACCAACAAGATGACAGAAGACGAGTTCAGCCAATTTGTCGATCCCGCCAACAGCGTGGCCCAGGTCCTGATTGCGCACTTCCTGGTGCTCAACCACGCCCTGGAGCTGCAGTTTGCGGGCTCCAAGCAGTGCGGCCAGTATGCGTTCTGCAAGGACATTACACGAGCCTGGATACAAAATATATCGGAAAGTCTACCAGTTGGATTCCAAAGATATGTTATTTGGCCCTTGGCCATAATGAGCCTATACTAATAACGGCGGCGTTGGGACTTTTTCTGCGCTACTTTTCCTTTCATATTTTTTCGATGAAATAGACTTTGTATTCTGACTCTGTATTTTGCTTGTATCTTACTTTTTTTTGCTCCGAGAGCCTTCTGGTCAATTTGCTACACGTATCCGAATCTCTTCGTCGAGCATGCTCCTACATTTTAAGCAAGTCAAGTTGTTACATGCACCAACGGGGACGGAGATGCGGGGACTTTGGCAGTCCCGTAAACTCATCCACCATCCGTGCTCGAGAAGAAGAAGAGATGCAGTGGACGAGTACATGCAAGAATGTGCAAGGTGAAATGGGCTATGCAAATATGTATCCCTCTGAATACATTTACATAGTAGCGTGACCACTAACCAGAGGTGGCATACAGATTCGTCCACCATTTATATGTCGACACAGTATCTGGCACAGCCACCATTCAACATTTCAACACCTCAATTTAGAGATCGCTATTCTCAGCTGGTGCTGATCTCTCATTTTGTTTGCAGGCACTATGGCTGCAGGACTGCCTGCTATGCCCATTTTGATGCAGCAGCTGTCACTGTTCAGCCAGCTCGATACCCAGTAGTTCATTAGACGGAGATCTTACCCCAACTACAAGGTCATCGGGAACCTGGGTAGTGGACTCCATGGTCACTCTCCCTCTCTAGTTGCTTGACTCGCTTAGTGATTGCTTCGGTCTTTTTTTTATCGTCTTTTTATCCCCAGCGTCAAAGTAGACTAGCACCAAGGTTTCATGGCATACATGCATTCGAACCAGTCCTATCTATATACGTGTATTAAACCTTGAGAAGCATGCACAGACCCATGAAGCCCCAACACACATCGGTCATAGGGCGTCTGGGGAAAGGGGGCAGTGCAAGAAGGCGATGCTGTCTTGGCGTTCGCACTCCTCAGCCGCATCGATGCAGTGACGGCGAGCTATAAGCAACAAGAAAGACGGTCGATGCCAAATTCCTGAGTCGTAACGCATCAACCAGACCATATCCGTCAACTAGAAAGTTTGATGAGGAGCGCTCAATTTCCCTCGACATTGTCTTCGATATCCGCGAGAGCTCCCCACGGGGAAGCACCTTGAAACGATTAGCCCTTCTGCTAATTGCTCGACAACATATATATGCGTAGGACTAAGTCTGGGTTAACGCGCCAGCATTGAATTCGACAAAGATGAGCCTCAGTACGATTACCCTAGGTCTCCAACCGGACAATAATCTAACCTCATGGTCAAAGTCACCAACCAGGTTGTGTACAGCCAATTCTTAAGCCATTCCTTGACCCATCGGAAGCCCCGCCCACCTAGGAAGCGAGGTATGTAACTTCGTCCACGATACCAGACTCCAAGGCCTTGCACCATGTCCGGAAATAGGAACTTGGCTGACTCGGATTGATATCCTTAAAGCGAGCCTGTTTGCCATGACTCGAGCATTCGACGTTGCTCTCACCGTGATCGCAGCCACGGCCGCCGCTATCGCTGGCGCCCACGCCGCAAACGCGTCGGTGACATGGGGCATCCTCTACACCGCTACCCTAGGGGGAGCCATCAAATCGGTCAGCATAGCGCCTACTGGGATTTTTCTACTACTGGTCCCAGGAAGTGCACCTTTGATGGTACTGCCAGTACTGCTTGGGACATCTATTGTATCAAATGTACTGGTGGTGGCAGCCATCTCAAATCGTGTCCTCGGGCATGGTAAGCGCTCCTTTGTTCTACTTCCTTGGCCTCCCTATTCAGAAAAAAAGTACATGTAGACAGCTGACACTTGTTCTGTGGTTCCAGTACCAAATGAGCTATTGGTGGCAGCCGTCGTGGCATCGATTCCTCTCTCGTGTGGCATAGCATATTATTATGGAGGTGCGTCCTGTTCTTTTGACCCTGTCTGTCGTATATTTGCACCAACATTATTCTGACGCACTCCGTTGATGTAGCCTTTCGAGTTCCCATCACTGTCCCTTCCATCGCATTCGATGTTCTTGGGGCATACACCTTTGCAAAGATGTCCCACTACTTGGGTGAGGCCCCTCTCATTATGTTACCTACTTATTTCTATCATATAGTTTCTTCAAAGGAGGAATGCACTGACTCCGGAATCTTTCTCTAGGATACACCGTCTGCAGTACAGAAGTCGCTAAGCATGCCGGTACTGTATTTGCGGCAGTCACCTGCATCACCACAACATTCACAGCGTTCTTCACAATCGGGCGTACCAGGACCATAAAATTTTCAGAAAATACAGCCGACCGGTTTATAGATGGCACTGCCCATGCGAGCTGGTGTGGTAATAGAATCTTTGTCCAGACAAGCACGGAAGAATACATCGATGATTCGTTTGGGACCTCGGAACGCACTATGACTTTCACATCGGGATGGGTATACAATACCTACCATGGCCTGGGACTCTGCTGGAATTCTGAGACGCCCCACGGCAGCGTGGGCTTGTCTGCGGCGGGTTCTGTGGAAACTATCTCCGAGAGAAATACCTACGGTAGCGGTACTAGGGTTACTTACGGGTGAGGGAATAAGAGTAGCAGCCCCAATCAGCGCCCAAATTGTAATGGATAGGTTCAGTTAGTATTCATTCACGTTTCTTGTGGGTTGGGATTACGACCGAGGTGTTTATTGTGCCATTATAGTGATATAGATATAATTACTGTGGCAATATACATGTAACCACAAAGCGGAGGCTGTAGTTGTGCCACAGATTCCGTGCAGCCCGAGTAGGTACATGGAACTTCGTCACTAGGTAGTGCTCGGTAACAATTTCTTACCACCTCTCCTATTTTCTCGCCGCTTTTGCTTGCCACGAAACTTCAACTAATATATCTCACCTTTTAACCTCGGCAACTCTTTGTATTTGCGACATGTCTCCCTTCCCTGGCCCAGATATCAAGAGATCATTCACTCCCTAGTCCCCGCCTTCAGACATAAGCCGCAACACACTAAAATAGGGCACAAATAATACTAGTTTTATTCAAGCTCCAGGGACTAGATAGTAACAGGTATGCCTCCTTCTTCGATTTCCCCTACCATATACTTCCCCAACCGGGCTCAGTCTAACCCTCTGGAATACAACCCCAGCAGAAATTGGTATTAGCATTTGCCCTCATTAGGATCAGCCCTGAAACAGTCATTGACGTTAATAAAGAGTTGCATAACGTAGGAATGATGTGACAGTACTTACCTGAACCGCCAATTCCCGTAGGTTGTATCACCTCCCTTGCCGCACTTGATGATCTCATTCGTAAGGCCATTGTTGCGCTCACTAAAACCGATTGTACGCTTCGAACCGGCATTCTTGCCATTGAATTTAACCAGTGATAGAACTGAGTTTGAATAGTGAAGACTCTTGAATGAGTAGTTTGAGTGCTTATTGATCCGAATGAGTGTCTAACGCCTTGAAGAGAGAGAACTCTCCCCTTTATATATAAGTGCTAATACTATGGTATCTCATAGTATGAAGAGGTCTGCCTTCTTGCACACCTCAATCGACCTCCTCCAACGCCCAGAAAGACGAGGGAGCGAAATGATCCTCGACTAGCCTTGCCCAACTTCTCCATGTCGGCAACGGCTACTAGTGCAGCAGAGAGGACACAAGTCACTCGTTGCGGCTGTTGGTTAGCAACTACAAGAGCACAAGACGTTACCTAGTCAGGTACAGGGAGTTTTAAGGGGTAGCTAGTTGGTTGAGCTGGCCTGTGCAGGCGGGCGAGGCTGTCATAAACGCAGCTTTGTCAGTATTTCCAAAACATGTTACCGACGTTCTCGCAGTGTCTGAGTCGTTGCGTAAGTTCAGCTTGATTTTGTGGGTGTGACAGGTTCATACTCATGGCTGTAAGTGTAACTGTCGGGCATCTGGAGGGACGAGTACGATATTCCTAAAATAGGTGATATGTTGCCTGAGGAGGATCTGGGGATCACCTGAACTCAGGTACGAGTATCTGCAGGGTAGAATCCACCATAGCATTTGCCTCCTCATAATAAGCACTGCATACCATAACGCAAATGGCCCAATGGTTGGTTTATTATAGCTTGGAGTACTGGGTGGCTTGACTTTCACTCATCTCCGAATTCCCACTAACATCAGCCCATTTTGTGAGACGAACACCCCCCAAACTCATACAGCCTCCCAAATCAATCTAAGCTCCATTCTACGTTACATATGAAAAATCCGTGCCACAAAAACGGTCCATATTCTGACCCAAACTCACTCATGATTTACCATCAACATAGAACCTCCACTCCCAGCCTGGGTCTTACACGCTATAATCATTGAGCCGATACGGCACTAGGTTGAATAGAATAGCTGGTCGGATCCTTGGCCCCCTTTTCAGCACTCTTTGGACCCAGGGATAACTCAAAAAGTCCCGCCTGTTCTCACCAGGGACTGCACCGTTGTGAAGAACAACCCAAAGCTGTTGAGCCATCATCTCGTACTCTTCCTCCCAGTGAGCGCGTTGGCAGTTAATGCAAGGACCAACGCCATGGTTCTGCACGCTCCAGCGGGGGGAGTTGGGGCCAGGAGACTTTCGGTCCAGAGATAGGAGTTCAGCCAGCCTCCTGTCGTCGTATAAGTCGACAACTGCCTGGATAAGCGGCCCATTATTGGGCCACCCGATGGGATACCCAAAGTACTGTCTGGCCATGGGAACTCTGATGGTTATTCCTGGTGCGGTGAGGACATAAAGCGTCTTGAGCCCCCTCATACGACCGAGAAATGACCAGGCCCTCATGAACCGATGGTCATCTCCGCTACCCCCACGGGTCCCAGTGGATAACGATCGCGGAACCAACCATGATCCCCAGGACACTGCAACCTTGTGCATACCCAGTCCGCTTTCACATGCTTCTTCCAGAATGTCTCCATAGCTAGACCATTCCATTCCCCTGTTGTTACGAGAGTCCTGATACCCGTGATTAAAGAGCAAGATATCTTCAGGTTGTACCAGGCCCAGAGGGGCCCGCAAGACATCACTGGTCGATGACGCTATGCCCGGGGTTGATTCTTCTAGTGTCCAATAACTGGAACCCGGCGTCTCCCTAAACTTCTTCATGACTTCGAGAGCCTCATCTCCATCGTCGGTGACCTGGGGGGGCGGGGAGACTACCAAAATTCCCATGTAAGATCTGGAAATAAGCTCATGCAGGTCGATTACCCGTGGGGTCGGGACGGGAAGAAGATCGATAATCAAGTCGCGTATATCAGTCGGGAACTCTTTGAACTTGGGAAATGCGACGGAGATTTCGGCGCTGGACAGGTGACCAAGTCTTTGGTCAGGGTCTGTCTCTGGCCCAAGTCCATGGGCGTTGTGGATCAGGTCATTCTGGCAAACCCATGGTGCCGACGAATTAACCACCAGCTCCTTCCATATGACCAGTCGAGAGCGACGAACCGTGGGAGTCGAGGCGGCGTTCTTGAAGAAGCAATTCGCTGGGTGGCCACAAATCTTTCCAGAGAAATGGAAATAGCCCGCAATGTGGGAGATGTTTCGGATCTCCCCCTCGGTAGGGGTTTCCAAGTTCTCGACCAGTCCCAGAGACTTTATCATCGCGACAAGCTCCTCCTTAGTGACTCGCTCCGGATCCTTCACCATTTTGCGCAGATTTTTATCGAGAAGGGTGTCGAGGAATGCTTCATATGACCAGCGAGGTTCCCAATCATTTCTGATGAAGCCTTCATACGGCCAGGTACACTCCCTTCCCGGATCCAAATACCGGTTGATTTGGTTAGCGTAGCTCATGGCTGCGCAGTTGTCAAATTCTAGAGTTTCGAGGCTGAATATGTTTGCAGGCAGCCTCTCTTTTGGGAGGCGATGGGTAAGTGCTAGATAGGTTCTTGGAATAAGAGCACCTCTCTTCGGCTCCAGAGATTAGAACCTTGAAACAGTCAAGAAAAGACCTTAGCAGCCTTACAGAGGCTGTTTGTTCTGCCCAGTCGTTTCCGGAAGGAGGCCTGTGTCCGTGGCCAGGGGGCGAGTCGAAGAGCCGTTGGCGATAGTTTCGAGGGCGGGGATTTGTGTCGGGAAGAAAAATCAGTGTGAGGAATAAAGAGCTTCTCGGTTGCTTCGAGGTCAGACGTGGGAGTTGGCTTTGAAGCAGAACGAGGTTGTGGAAACAGAATGGATTATCTTGGAGTGGGAGGAAACGCAATACGTAAGTTTTTGGGACGCGCAGTGACTGCAAAACATTCAAATTTACCCCAGGTTCACTTCACTCTCACCTGAATGAAAGGTGCCTACTTGAGGTAGTGGAGCTGAGGCAATTGTGATGGACATGAACATGACGGAATACGAATGAACAAGAGGGAACGCGTACCTACCCAAGTAAGGATCGTTCTACCTCCTTTCCAACAACCGGTAACCGACTGAACACAATATTGCAGATAGTACAGCGGCTTTGGCAGCTTCCAGTTCATGTAGTCGCAATGTTTATACTAACCTTTTTTCCCCACAACAGATTGCTCACCAGACAAGACAATCACCCACAACCTCACTGTCACCGTCAGAGGTGGTATTACATCTCCAACACCTTCGAAGTGTGTTTTGGCAATGAAAGACATTGGAGATGAGAGCCGCCCCCGAAGTAGTCTAACAAGGTGAAGAATTGCACGTTAACGGGAGCTGATCCGTCTGGCCAGCAGGCCTTCGCACTAAATACCTAAGCTCAAAGCATTAGAGCATTAGAGCTCTGCTGTCATCAAACCCCTACCGCACCGTCAAGCCTTCTAAGGCTCGGGGTGAGTATCTGTAGAGGCTGACTGAAGACTTGTGTATATTGTCTGAACACTATTACCTAGCTTGGTCTAACATTACCAACCGTCATAGGCTGCCAATATTGATTGTTAATCCGTCCTGCGTATCCCTCTCTTGCGCCTGCCTCACAAGTCGTGAAAATTTTCAATTTATTCGATGTTATATTCGGCAGTCCAGAACTTTTGCAATGCTTCTCATCCACTTTCATGGAGGGTAATAGGTGTGGGCTGTGGCCATGGCTAGCGTGTCTCTAATGGTAGTCGCCTACCTCGACTCAGAGAAAGGAGTTCGGAGGCGTTGTTCGAGGCTCTACTAGGTAGGTATTAATATGCGTAATAATATTCAATTACGAGCGCAACGCTAAAACTGACTCGTTTGCAGATAGTAATTCGAACACGATGACTCCGATCAGAACCTGGGGTCCCTCGCCCATGGGGTAATACTATGCAGCATTTCCCTTGGCAGCAACACAGAGCGATGAACCTCGGCCCGGCAGAACAAATCTGGGGAAACATCCACAGTGCCAAAATCGAGATGCATCTACCTACAAAACGCCCTGCTTGGTACTGTCATGTCGATCCTGCTCCCGCTTCATCCACTTCATACTTCACCCCTCCCTGAATTTCCTTTCGCTCATCAACATGCCACTGCGAGCCAAGGTGGCCGACCATGCCCTGTCGGGTCAAACCAAGGTAAGAGCTAGCTCCCAGCGACCCAGACCTGGTGCGAAGCGGTTCCTAACTTGCGGATAGGTTCCTGTCGAAGAAATGACCGAGATCCATCCACTGCCAGGAGACGAGGCGGACGATGTCATCTTCAGCATCCAGGGTCGCGTGGGAATGATGCAGCTCAACAGACCCAAGAAACTGAATTCCTTGTCTGGGTCCATGATACGCAAACTGATTCCGAAGCTGAGGGTGAGTTCCCGCACGCCCGGCTTGACCCCTATCGCTAACGTCGCATGACTGGATTGCAGGAGTGGGAGAAGTCGGACCTGATTGATTGCGTCGTGCTGACCGCCGCTGGGCCCAAGGCCTTCTGTGCTGGAGGAGACGTTGCAACCTTGGCACGACAAAATATGCTCGGGAAGCAAGGCGAGAAGGAGTCTACCGAGTACTTTGCCACCGAGTACAAGCTCAACCATTTGATTGCCACGTATGCGAAGCCGTACATTGCAATCATTGACGGAATCACCATGGGCGGTGGCATGGGACTCTCGTGCCACGGCCCCTTCCGAGTTGCGACAGAAAAGACCCTCTTCGCCATGCCTGAAACAGATATCGGACTCTTCCCGGATGTCGGCGGTGGCTTCTTCCTTTCGCGCCTGGACGGGGGCTTGGGCGCATACCTGGCCATCACCTCGGATCGCGTGGCCGGTATCCAGACATACTACGCCGGTATTGCGACGCACTATATACATTCTTCCAACATTCCTGACTTGTTAAACCAACTCACAAGTGGCTCAATTCACTTCCCGAGAGGATCTACCTATCAACAGCGCCTCGAAGTCATCGACAATGCCCTCATCAAGCTTTCCTCGACAACCCCGCACAGTGACCCAGTTCAGCTGGCCGGGGAGAAGCGCGAGGCGATAGATGAGGTCTTTGGCCCTGACTCAACCATCCCCGAGATTCTGAAGCGTCTTGCCGATATCAGCGCCGGCCAGACCAGGTTCAGCTCAGACTCCGTTCGGGAGTGGGCAAAGAAGACCCACAAGGTGATCACGACGGGGAGGAGCCCAACGTCCATGGCAGTGACGCTGCGGCAGCTGCGTCTCGCCCGGGGATGGACCATAGGGCAGACTTTCAGGCGCGAGCACGTCATTGCTGCGAGGTTCATGAGGCATGCTGACTTTGTCAACGGCGTCAAGTCGAAGCTCATCGACAAGCCCGCCACAGCCCCGAAATGGAACCCCCCACAACCTGAACAGGTCACCGATGCTATGGTTGAGGAATTTTTCAATGCTCCTAAAGACCTTCCCAGCTTAGTATTGCTGGACGAGGAGTCCAGGGCCGAGTACAGGGAATATCCCCATGCGTGGACGGCACTCCCTTCAGAGGCCCGCATCAAGGGGATGCTCAGGTCGGCAGGGGCTCAAAACCCGTCTGGTAAAACCACAGATCAGGTTGTTGGTGAGCTAGCTGGTAGCATCGGAAATCGTCCCGGCGTGGAAAAGAAGGTCCTTGATGTCTGGGCGAGGATGGCAAGGTCCGCTGCTTAGGGAGCGGTAAATAGGGCGTGACCTTGCATGCATACACATACATACTAGAGAGAATAAACAGATAACGGGTCCAATATTGTGGTCATGGAAATTGTGAGATCAATTATCTAAGCTCAATCTTCCCATGGCAAGACCTGCAAAAGCAGAAACAACTTCCCTCTGGTTCGCCTTCTTCAGCAAGTCAAAGTGCCGTCTTCTCCTCCTGAAGCTGTACTCTCCGTCGTCGATTTCTGCGCTGCGCCCCACGGGACCAAACGCCATCCTCTTCGTCCCTGCCCAGGGCTCTTCCCCATTGATAAACAAGATCCATCTTCGCCTCATCTCCGAGCCGACAGCCTCGGAACCCGGATCAAACGATAGGTCATACCCGCCGAACAGTAGGATCAGGTCGACAGCGTGGTGGGAGCGGCTCGAGGGCTGCCAGGGGTTTGGCTGGTCAATGATGTACTGGTAGACGCGCCTTTGGTCCTTTCGCCACTGCGCGCAGATGTCGTATGCCGGCATGGCGAAGCAGCGGTCGTTGATAAAGTCCAAGGCACCCAGCTTGCACGAGGTGGCTCGGTCGGGGTAGATGCCATAGGCGCTCTTGATCTCTGCCGAGTCTTTGATCTTGTCGAAGCACTTGCAGATTTCAGCAGCACTTGCTGTCTCGATGCCATTTCGCCAAATTGCGGACTGTGAATTGTAGCCGATATTAGTCCAGATCATAAGGGAACGTGAATGAACAATAGGGAGGCATGCTCAGAAATTTCAGGCACACGTACATCATACTCGCAGTCACCCACCATGAGCGCGTCAATCTGTTCCATCTTCTTCTGCCACCCCTCCAGCCCATCGGAAGCCTGCAGCGAAACGGAGGAGATACCACTCTCCTCCATACGGCGAAGCAGTGACTCAACCGGGACTTCTTCGAGTGCGCATCCGTCCTTCTGTTGCACCTTTTTGGAGAGCGCATCAATCAATGCCTTGCCGCCCTTGAGCTGCATAGGTGGAGAGAGAAATAGGGATCCAGACTGGATGATGGCGCGTTGGACCGGAGTCCCCACTATGGCATGGGCGTGAACGTAGACGCCGCCGGCGCTTTCTCCTGCCATGGTTATATTGTTCTGCATGTCAGGGGTATCTCTAGTCAGCTTCTCTCGCATCTGATATTGATGATGGTGCTGTAGAACAAACCGGGTCACCGCCGAATCCTCCAATATGCTTACGGATCCATTCCACAGCGAGTGCCTGGTCCTTCAAAGCCAGGTTGGTTTCCTGGCCGTTCCCGAATCCAAAAATATTAAGCCGGTAGTTAAGGGCCACAATAATAATGGGTTTCCCTAGTTTGGCAGAATCTGCCACCATGCGATGAGGATCGCAAATCCTGCCAGCCAAGCTCCCAAAGGTCATAACCTGGGAGCCACCTGTGACATAGATTCAGCACATGTCCTTGGCAGCCCGGTATTTATGAGAGGATCGCGAGTGTGTGACTAATGCACGCTGCTTCTATCGCATATACGTTCAAAAGCAAGTCGACTCACCATGTATCCATACAAACACAGGCAACTTTTCCCCAGCTGCCACACCAGCCGGCAGAGTTATTGTGAGATTGAGACATTCAAATTCGTCCTGTGGCTCCAGGGGGTCGTCCAGGTGCTCCGGAAGTCGAAGCAGCACTGCGGGCGACGCGTAGTTCTGAGGACACACGGGTCTAGACAGGAGACGGGTTAGAACTACCTAGACGCAGAACACAAAGGAACACACGAGGATTGATAGTTGGGTGGCAAGGATGAAGGAAGCAACACACCCGAAGCTGGTGCAGTCCATGGCCGATGACTGGCCGTTGCTGGGCTGCTCCTGTAATTGGGCCCGTTGGAATCTGGCCGGCACCTTGCCGTACTTGATGCCCCGATACTGTTCAATGCTGACTCCATGGCGATCTGACTTGATCCCATGCAGGCGAGCGTTGAGTGTGGAGTGTTCCTTGATGGCGGTTGTGGGAGCAGCATCGGAGCTGGGATCCAAATGGGAGGCAATTGCCTGCAGTCGGTGAGCAGACATGGCGGATGACGCGATGGAGGGTGAACGTTGGCCTGATGGTCTGGACGCGGAACAGTGAAAGCAGTGAAACAGTGAGTGAAGGTTGAGGCGTTCCTGGGGGGAATTACTATTATGGCAGGCGATGACGCCACGAAATTGCACTTGCAAGTGACCCCGAGCGATCAGTTCATCCATCAGAGCCTCTGCTCGGTCGTCTTTGGGGAACCGTGGGCCTCGGTTATTAGCAAATGGCAACCAAAAAAAAAGACGGGAACCACTTGTGGTTTTTCAGCCTACCCAACAACCCCAAGTCCCCCGCCACATGACGCGTGGAGGCCTAAAAGCCAAGCACTCCAACTCTCCAAGGGCCCCCCAAGGGGCACTACTCGTACATAGCCATGGCAGGCCTCCAGGGGCCAGGCCCAAGCTTTAGCTCACCGAACCCCTCCAAGCCTCCTCCAGGGGCCCAGATCGGTACCGACAGCGCCATGTGCGCCACCCCCGGGGGACCCCGGACCCCGGAGCCCCGAGCACGCCATGCAGAATTAAAATACGCACTACGAGTACGAATCCGAGTGCTATGATATGGACGAATATGGACAGCGGCTCCGGTTGCTTCGCCTTTACTTTGTGTCATATCATCCCTAAATCGCTACACGTATGTGTCACCAAAGGGCAGTTCCGTACTCTTAATTAAGAACTCTATTAGTAAAGCACCCCATCACATGGAGATTGTGCCGAAGGGAAACAGGTGAATAACCGCGCCAAGCGATCAGGGTACATTTATTCCGCCATCAAGAGGTCAAGTTTTCAAGTCAAATTTAAGTGTTCAAGATGCCGGCTTAATTCTCCATGTTATTCTGACCATAGGCTAAATGCCTTCCATGGGAGTCAACAACTAACGCCGACATCTTTGGTGATAAAAAGGGCATTTATTAATATGACGGATCATCTATGGGGCGCCAAAGAACAACTGCAAGTGCTCTAATATTGCGAGAACCATCCTGACACAGGCCAATAGCCCAGAACTTTGTAAAGAAGCAGAGGTCCAAGAATCCCCATGGTGTAATATCTCTCAGATAGTGTACCGGAAAAAGGTGGCATAGTCTCCCTTGTCTGACTCGAGTTCCATCTCGGCTTCAGTATACGCGGCGGGGGCCTTGTGGGCAGCGTCGCGCCTCGCGTTCTCCCGCCGCAAGTAAATGGTCATAAACACACCTAGCAGGAGCGTCATCGCACAGAGGGCAATGAGAATACCATGGCCGGAGCGATAATGGGGAGCATCGTTGGCTCGGAAGATGAAGCCTGCCACGGCACCGCCCATGTTACCCTAAATAGAGGGGGAACATGTTAGCAAGAGCTCTCATGGAAGAGTGAACCAAAAAAAAAAAAAGAGAAGGGCTACTAACGCATCCGATCTGCATGGCAATGCCGACACCTCTCTTAACAGATCCGCCAACGTTGTTGCTGTTCCAGGAGGTGATCTGGGGGACGTTAGGGAAGATGCCCAGCAGCACAAGGAAGCAGGCAAAATATTTGACGCTCGGGATCTCCACGGCAATGAGAATAACAAAGCCGATGATACTATTACACGATTAGCCAGGCTCTTTCGTTGCTTGGTTTTGTTTTTGGCCGCAGGACGAAAGCAAACAAAACCCGGGGATCGTAGAGTTTGGGTCCAAACTTACGCTATGGCAGCAATACCAATAACGTAGATGCCGCGCTGGCCGTGTTTATCGGTCACAAAGCCAATCCCAACGGTGGCTATGCAGGCGGTAACATAAGGCGGCACGGACATGAGCTGGGCCAGCTCAGCCGTGTGGCCCATGCTCTGGATGATGGTGGGCAGGAAGATGGACACGGAGTAGAGGGGGAGGAAGTTGCCGATGGTCATGAGGCAGTTCACCCAGATCTTCCAGTCCTTGAAGGCGTCCTTGATGAACTTGGAGTGGAACTCGTTGGACAAGGCTGTGTGGTCGTCGCGAAGGCGGCGCACAATCTCGGTCTTCTCCCGGGAGGAGAGGAACTTGGCGGTATCCGGGTAGTCATTCAGGTAGAAGAATGCAATGACGGCTATTGATATCAGTCAACCATTTTGATGCAAGGATAGGAATGCAGGGAAGAGGAATCGCCGCTCACCAACAAGAACTGTCAAAATACCCTCAAGGATAAAGATCCATGACCATCCAGCGAGCCCACCGACTCCCTCCATCTCCATAATTCCGCGTGCGAGCAGGCCTCCAAAGGCACCAGCAGCAGTAGCAGCGGAGAAAAAGATGGCGATGCGCAGACCGCACTCATGGCGACGATACCACAGTGTGATGCTAGCTTCGGTTAGCCGCGCCACGCCCATGCTCAAACATCGCTGGAATACGTACTAGTAAGTGACACCAGGGAAGAGACCACCCTCTGCCAATCCGAGGGCGGCTCGGGCGGCCAGAAGGCCCTCAAAGTTGTGAACGATGCCCATCAAAGTCATAACAATGCCCCACACCACCATGATTGTTGCAATCCAGACAGAGGGGCGAAAACGCTTCATCGCCAGGTTGGAGGGAACCTCGGACAGAACGTAGAAAGGGAAGAAGACTGCGACTGCGGTCTATTCACCCAAATCCAAATGTAAGCAGGTTTGCTTTGGTAGACAAGCGGAAACAGCAACAACATGGGTCAACTGGACTTACACTATAGTCCCACTTGCCATCCATCCCCAAATCTTCCTCCATACCGGCCAGTTTGGCATTTCCAATGTTCGATCGATCGAGAAAGGAGAGAAGATACATGACAGCTAGAAGAGGGAGGAGGGTCTTGTCGAGTTTCCAAAGGAGGCCCTTTGTCTCCTTGGTGGAGAACCCTGCCTCCTGCTCCTCATACTCGACAGTTGGCTTTTCAACATCCATCTCGCTGTGGTTGACCAAGTTTCAGCGTCTTGACTCTGCACGAGAGGGGTTCTTCTGTGCCTCTGTGACAGTATCTTCGGATAGGAACAAGTTGGATGTAGGAGAACTTGGAGGATACCAGAGTTGCGCGTTACATATTCGGCCTTGATGTGGACAAAGCGATTTAAGTAGTTTTTCCATGGGTCCGTACACCATCAGACCATTCAGTTACATGTGCCTAAGGTACCAGATGTGCATAGCATCTGGGATCTCGCAAAGACCAGACTCTACCATTTCACACACCTTGTCGTGGCGGCCCTTGGCAAGTGGGGTGATATCCACTAGAACGCGTGCGTACTCCTCTGTATGATATAAACTATCAAGGTTAAGCGTCGACTAACTTTGCTGGGCAAGATCTCCTGGGAGAAGAACGCGCTAAGATGTTGGAGTAGTCGAGTCAGTGCCAGACGGTAGTACAGACGGCAGTAGAGTATTACAAACGGTAGATGTGTTACCACAGACTGGAGTGATAGAGCCTGGCCCATTCATGCCTGTACCTTACTTTCTACTAATGCACGTTGTGCTTGTTTCCTAATGCCTACCATACCGAATCATCCCTCTTCCACTCCCCCGAACCAGACGAGAGCCGACTAGCGGGCCAGCGGCTACGAAGACGGGGCTTTTCGGCTCAGCCTCCAAGCCTCCAAGCCTCCAACAAACTCGACCCCCCCCCCCCTTCGCCTCGAGCACAACGGGTCCGCCAAGCTTTCACCAAAGAGACAGTCATCGCTAGCGTCTCCAACTATACCAGCCTCAGTGCCTCAGTCAGCTCTAGCGGGCTTCAGGAGGTGGTAGCGCCAGTAGGCAGAGTGGCCTGTTCAACTGTTGGTGGGGAATTGAGCACGAAATCCTGGGGTTTGTGAGGGGAACGAATGCGGGGGACGAAATCATGCAAATAGCGTTGCAGATGCCCCGACTTCCCCGCAGGTATCAAAGGTCCCAATGGTCCCAATAGGCTCCGATGGTTCGATCAAGCAATGCTTTACATGCACGTACGTAATATTGATAAGGCAGGTCAGCGTGGAGGACGGATAGCTCCGTCGGAGCTGGTGTCCCCAGCGTGGCGGCGTGGCCAGTTCCTGGATATCCGAGCTTTACCGGCCACTACCGACAACGTGGACACGGCTGATATCCGGGGCCACGCCAGTCTCAAGCCTAGATTGCTTGGATTAGGACTATCCCCTGTCCGTTTTTCTCGGGACTGAGGCTACGTGGCAGAACCCTCTGTGGAGAGCTGTGGACTCCGGGGACGGGCGTGTTACCGTTCAGATGGTCGCCGACAATCTCGTTCCCCGCCAGGCAGGAGTCATGATGACAACTGACCGTATTTCTTTGTTTTTTTTCCTAACCGCCGTCTGATTCACTAATACGGCTACCAGATCGTACCTATGGAGTGGATTTCGGGGCTTAAAATCTAGACCAAAGGAGGATTCTAACTAGTCGATGTTTTCATCTAACAAGATGGTCGAGGACTGTGGCCTGCGCCAGAAACACCGTGGGTGACTCACCGACCCATTTCAACATAATATACGAGTATACCCTAAGGGGAAGTGAAGAGCAAATTATACTAGTGCTGATTCGCTCTAAGAGGTTCCTGCATGCAAGTAGTTACAGACCAAGCAGTGCAGTGCAAGCATCCCTCCTTTTCATCAACTCAGGGGGCAGAACACATGGATTTGAAACGGTGGCCATCAATATAGAAACACAGATGGTATTGAATCAAAGATCCCTGTGTACAGCCAGATTCAGTAAAGCTGAAGCCAGTTGCATCACAACCAACATGGCATGGCTTTCCGAAATATTCCATGTAGTAAAATCGACGAAGCCGCGTGATTTCATGGTTGACGATACTCCAGAAGACGATCCAAGATCATTCTAGAAATACATCAGAAACCTGTGTTGCACGATAATTAGTAGATGCCACAGAGAATACTGCAACGTGAGACGTGGTTGGTGAAAGCCGCATGAAGCGTGCGTCATCACCGCCACCCAGGAACCTGAGGTCAAAAGCAAGACAGAAATACTGAGACAGCCTCTCTCTTCATACAAGGCTAGTTGAGCTTCTTTATTATTGTCCCTTGCCACCCAAATGTCCCATCGCCTTAAATCCGGGCATCCATCTTATTCATTCCATTCATTACCAACCATCGAAATTCAAAATCTCTTCACATTGGCTTACTCAACCAGCGCCCGTGGGCCGGCTCGCGAGACATGTGGCGGTCAAGAGCTCTCTCGCGCGATGAGGAGGTCGAGCTCGAGTCGCTCCTCCTGCAGGACCTCGAGGATGACGATGACCTCATCTCGAGCCCAGACGCTCCTCTCGCCATGGCACCAACATCAACACAAACCACCACCGCCATCCGCCGCCCCAAGTGGCTCTCGCACGCGGCCCGCCACCGCGACTGGTACCATCGCTGGGTCCAGCCCATCTCATCCTACCTCATCCACCTCTTCCGGCCCCGCCTGACCTGGCGCTACGTGCTGTTCTCGGCTCTCGCGCTCTACGTGCTGTACTGCTTCGTGCGCGGCTCACCACTCTTCGCGTCCCCCCTGCCTCCCCACATGGGCGTGTACGGCGTCGGGGCCGTAGATCTCGAGATCCCCCTCCAGGGAGGTCCCAAGCGCATATCTGAGGCCGTCTTCAAGCATTCCGGCGATCCCGCGTTCGACGTCGAGACCCTGCTCGTCACCCTCTACTACCCAACCGACCCGGCCTTTCGCTCGCGCAAATCACGCCACTACTGGATCCCCAAGCCCATCAGCCTCACCAGCAAGGGCTACGCCAAAGTCGCCCACCTCGACAACTTTGTCACCCGGCCCCTCCTGACCTCGCTCCTCTGGGCCGTCGCCGGTCACATCACCATCCCTGCCGAGGTCGATGCCCCTATCCTGGGGTCGCCGTCCCTGGACAGCGACAGCGACGGGGAGTCGCAGCCAGGCCCCTTCCCCATCATGGTCTTCTCCCACGGCTCCGCCTCCTCCCGTACCGACTACACATACTTCCTCGGCGAGCTCGCCTCTCATGGGCACGTCGTCGCGGCCATTGAGCACCGCGACGGCAGCTGTCCTGGCACCCTCATCAAGCTCACCCCGGACGACCCCGGCCGCCCGCGCCTGCACATGCGACCCTCCGACCTCAAGGACAAGATGGACACCCCCGAGTTCAAGCGCACCCAGCTGGCCTTCCGCGACGCCGAGATCCGCGCCGCCATCGACCTGCTCACGTCCCTCAACCAGGGCACCCAGCCAGACAACAACACCCGCGCCCCCGTCACCACCCTCGACAACTGGGCCGGCCGCCTCAACACAGCCCTCCTCACCATCGCCGGCCACTCCTACGGCGCCACCGGCGCCCTCCAGGCCCTCAGCACCGTCGCCCCCAACGCCTCGGCCGGCATCATCCTCGACCCGGGCAAGTCCTCCGGCCCTCTCAACCACAATGCCACCGTTCCCCTGCTCGTCATCCACTCCAACTCGTGGTCCCGCACGCACTCCATCTTCCACGGCCGCCCACACTTCGACACGGTGCGTGACCTCGTCCGCGGCGCCGCCGCGCCCTCGTGGTTCCTCACCAGCATCGGCACATCGCACCCCAGCGTCACCGACGCCCCGCTTCTGGAGCCGCTGCTGCTGCGCTGGACCACGGGCGCGGGGATGGACGTCAAGGCCGCCCTGCGCGAGTACGTGGGCGCGGCCAATGACTTCATGACGTACGTCGCGACTGGCGAGGTCCCCGGGGGCCTATTGTCGGAGAAGGTGACACACGAGAAGTACGGCGAGTGGATCAGCGAGGATCGCAAGAGGGAGTTCCCCAAGGGCTTGGCCAAGCACTGGGAGATCCACGTCACCCCTGACTCGTAGCACCATCGAAGACGACTATTACAGTGTGTACTACTATTATTAGCACAAGATGTTAGACAAGAGCGCGAGCAAGTGTACGATTCATGATATATTAAGGACACAACTGGTAAACACAAACGACTTGATTAATGATACAACTCCCATTCGGTGCCACTGCCAGTTTCCCAGCTCTAGTCCATGTCCCCACTCGGGTTATATCCATGCCACCATTTCCCAGTAACCCTAGCTCAGAGGATCCGTAAGATATGTAATGACGTGGGCATATGTGTCCACCCCCAGACTTATAACATGTCACGCACCCACAATCCATTATCAAATATTCTCCGACCATGTTGGACCTCCGGCCCATGCACGTCATTGTAACGCCAACAAGACCCCCTCAGAGGAAGACCGCCGGCGAACTGCCGTCACTCCTACCAGTCGTGCTCCCCTCAGCCTTCCTCCGGCGGCTATGGAGAAACATCTCCACCATCTTCTTGCTCGTCATCACCTGCTCCGGACTGTTCGACTGGTCTAGAATAACAGAGCCGTCCTGGCCAAAGTTGGTTCTGAGGTTCGATGTCGGGGAGGATTCCACTGTTCGGCTGCCCCTCCTTGGCCTCCGACATGGGGAACCTGTGCTTACTCGACCAAACTGTCTCTCCACTGCCGCAGTCAATCCAGGGCTGGACTTGGTCAACGACCCAGCAGTTCCCGCCGGACGGGTGCCTGTGCGCCTTTGAAATCCCAGCTCCCCCCTTCCAGTTGAGCGTGAGTTTGGCACAGTCATAAACGATGCCGAGTGGCGAGGTGTTGAATCCTTCCGCTTAAATGTAGAACTTGGATTTTTGCAATTCAGGGTAGGGAGAGAAGGAAATGTGCGAAACCCGCTCTTGAACGACATCTCAGGGGGCAGTTGATCGACACAGCTCCCTTCGTTCTACGGTGGTAACTCGTTCTCAACGCCGGGCGTAACTCGCCGTGGCTGTAAGATAACATTCTGCGCAGATTTAGACTGAGAGATTCTCGCCAATGGCTGGAGTGGCGTTGTTTCGTTGGACGACCGCCTGGCCTTTGGAGAGTTGCGTACCACGTCCGTAGGAGACTCGATTTCTGCCTTTTCGCGAACGTGGCCTAGTCTAGGACGCGGTTGCGAGAAGTCTGGTGCCTCCTCACAGCTTCCGGCAGGGCCACTACCCTCAAGCTTCGAGACATGGCCACTCAGTCGCATCTTCCAGCCAATTGAGCTTCCAATGGACGCATCTCGTGTAGGTGAACAAAGCAGTCCTCCTGAACACTCGGTAAAAGTCGACGCATTGTCATGTGCCTGCGACGATGGAGGCTCACGAAACCCTTCAGCTACAGACGGCGCGGCGTTCACTCCCATGTCCTCCTCAGCATAGGAATACAAGCTATCAGCATATATTCCTTGCGCTTCACGTCTCGATCCCGTCTTACTTGGTTCGCGAGCTGGAAGGCTGATAGCCGAGAGGGACCCCAGATACTTAGTCCCCAGTCCCTGGGTAGCCTTGTTCTTGACTGACTCTTCGGCAGCCTTCATGTTCTCTTGCAGTGCACGTCGGAACGGACTCACTGTCCGGAAGAGGTGGCTTGGAGGGCTGCCAAAGAAAGCCGAGCTACGCTGGGTCAGAGGGTTGGTTCGCTTAGAATTTGCGTGAGAGGCCAGTCCAGCGTTCCCAACTGATGGTACTGACAGGGCGGCCACATCACCGTTGCTTTTTAGCCAAGGGTTAGGAGAGCCACGACCACCACCAGAGTTGTAGTCGTGGAGTGCGCCAGGTCTAGAAGCCACAACAGTTTCCGGAGAGCTTGGTTCTCGCGGAGGACTCTTGTTCCTTTTGTACTGGAACAAGTCATCTTCCGGTTGGACACAGCGTATCGTCGGAGGCGAGTCAGGAGACCACCTGCAAGATCCAAACTGATTTAAAGAGCTGCTCCTTGTGGGACCGATTCCGCAAGCCCTTATTGTGTCAACACTTTGTCGCCAGTCCTCCTCATTCTTCTCCTTTGCCTCGTTGGCCCTCTTCATCAGCGCCGAGTAGATGCGTTCACTGTCAACTGTGGTAGCCTTGCAGACTGCCAAATCCTGTTCACCCGTCCGTGGAAGCGATACAGAAGAAGCCTGCGTCCCATTTTCCTTGATGGCTGATAGGCGCTGGTGCTCTCCATTTGGATGGCTTATCGCCGTGTTCGTCACGGAATCAGTCCAGCTGGTGACTCGGGACCTGTCATCTGGCAGAACCATATCCCCAGAGTCGCAGCTTTTGAGGCTGCCCTGTCGAGACAGCATATTTTGGCGAGATGTCGTTTTATGTAAGGAGGCCAATCGAGAATGTCTCCCGCACATGGACGGCTCTTCTGCAGGTGCTAGGGGCTCCGAGCGTAGATAGCTGCCGGTTTCAAACTCGTTCGACTCAATGCGACCTTGCTGGCAACTCGGGTATTCTTCAGAGGATTGCTGCCAGCTGAAAAATCCTTTCAGCTTTGTCTTGATTGTTGTGGAAAACTTCCGGGCCTTCTTTCGCAAGCTTCTATGCTTCGGGATAGATAGACTATCTCCAGAAAACGCCGATGAAAGGGCCGCGCTATGGTTGCTGCCGCTCCGTAATGATTTTCGGAGCCCCATAGAGCTCGCAGTCCCACGAGACCTTTTTGATGTGTTGTAAGTAGAAGGGTACGATTTAAGCTGTGGTTGATTCTCAGCCTGTTCGAGGAATTTTTCGCGCGCAAGTTCCAACGCCAGATCGTGATGCCCACTGCTGCCAGTATGAGACGCTATCTGATCCCGTCGATTTCGGAGGATACTCATAGACTTGGGGCCCCGTAGCATCTGCTGGTGCTTCTCCACTACTGGAATCGTATCCTCGTTGGGGGAAGCGTATGATGATCGAGGGCGTCTTGTTTCGTGGGCAGGATTATTCGTGAAGTAGTATTCAGCTTGTGAGAAATCAGTCGTGGGCAACATTGACCTTGATTTTCGTAATCTTCTGTATGATGAAGGCATGGAAACAAGGTCATCCTCGACGGTGTATCGCTCTCTGGGCATTTGAGCTGGACGGAATGGATTTATTGTTGAGGTATCGTCGTGCTTGCTCTCCGACAAAGTGCTCTGAGCACTTCTAGGACGGCCACCAAACGATATATTTTCACCATCGTCAGCTAGGGTCGCAGCTATCCGATGATCGCTTGCTCGAGATCCAAACTCTCTCCTCGGTCGTGCGTTAGGTCCCGTAAACCGGATGCTCCGCTGGCGAGGCACACCAAAGGCATGGTCAACTCTCTCAACGTAGCTCCTCGAGCTCTCGCTGCCTGATATTCCATGCCTTGCCATGGCCTTATCTCTGGGATTAAGGCTCAAAGAAACGGTGTCCTCAGTTAGAGTTGCCATCCCTTCGGTCTTCCTCCCGTGGGCCCGCTGATAGGATAATCTGGCAGCAATGTGAGCTTCACGCTCAGCAGCAACCGGGTCGCTGTGAAGTGCGTAAATCGATTTTCGGGCGATCGAGTTTGTTGACTTGCTCCGGCCGAGAGGACGACGGTGGATATTTTTGTTCCTGCTCCGGCGCAGCATTACCGGTGGCTGACGGTGGGCAGGGCTTAATCAGGAGGTAGGGTAAAGACGCCCAAACTTTGTTGGATATAGTTGAGGTAACGGTGACCATTTGATGCCAGTAAGGTTGCTCGTCTATGACGATGTGAAACTAGGTATTCAGAAACCAAGGCGCAACGTATCTTTTATATCCTGGCACCAGGTCTCCAGTTGAAGCGGCCAAGGCAGCATCAAGTCATAGCTAGAATACGGCCGTGAAGACGATAGTACTATTCGTGCAAGTAGAAGAAAACAGTTAGATAATTGGACGGTCAACCTTCCAGGGGCGATGCAATCCGTAGCACTCTTACCGTGGAATCGCCAAGGAGCGTACTACTAGAGAAAGAGCCATCGCTAAGGTGTCTTAGTAGTGCTATCCATAGCAAGCGTGATATAAGGTCACGGCTCCCCCTATACCCCTAGGACATTGCGAAACCTTGATTCAGCCTTCCTTATCAATACATCCACGAACAGGCAGTCAGGAATCCAGGTCCAGCGCCGCGGACCCAAGGGCACGAAAGAAGAAGGTACTGACTAGGGTTATAGTAAGGAAATATATTGGTCAAATCTGAGGTGATTCAATGTTCGTATGCATTCTAATATCAAGATAACATCCTCGAGTGACCCAGCTATACACACCGAAACAAGCGCAAACAACGAAACTTCAGCGATGCCTAGTGAGGTGTAGCGACCTTTCTACGCCCGATCCGCCCAAGTGCAATACCCAAAAACCAAAGGAAAACCATTCTCTACCTGCCACGCATATCCGGGGTGAATGTGCCAAGACTCTTAAACACGGAGCTCGGAGAGAAGCTTCTTCAGCTCCCCATCAACGGTCTCGCGAACGTGCTCGCTAAACTTGGCAGCCTTCTCCTCGAACTTGTCGACCTTCCCGGAAACAACTTCAAAGCCATCAGCAACGTATGTCTCGAGCTTCCCGACGACAGAAGCGTCGTCACGCTGAACCTCGTAGCTACCAGCCTCCATGATCTTGGAAAAGTTATTGCAGCCACCACCGTTCCAGGCGAGCAGGTTGGGAGTGTCAGAGTCAGGGAGGCCATTCAGGGCTCCCTTAGTTGCGACAGAGATGACGCTCTTCTTCAGCTCTGCAGTGGTGATGGGGGCAACAGCGAACTCGGAGTCGCCGGCAGGCTGGAGAGATAGGTAGTAGGCGAGGAGACCAGCAAGATGGGGAGAGGCCATGGAGGTGCCAGAGATGGTGTTGATGGCGTAGGGGGAGCCGATCCAGGTAGACTGAATGCTCACACCAGGGCCGAAGATGTCAGTGCACTTTCCATAGTTGGAGAAGTAGGCACGGTCATCATTGAGGTCAGAGGCACCGACAGTGAGGGGCTCAGAGGCGGCTGCAGGCGAGTAATTGCAGGCATCAGCGTTGTCGTTACCCGCAGCCACGGCAAAGTGGACACCAGCGCGGACGGCAGCGTTAACAGCGGCATCGAGGGCAGAGGTCTTGCCGCCACCAAGCGACATGTTGGCAACGGAGCCCTTGAAGCCCTTGCGCTTACCATCCTTGGTTGCGGCAACCTGCTTCTCATGGGCCTCCGCGGCATATTCAACTCCCTTGAGGACATCGGCCATAGTCCCGGAGCCATTGGAGCGCAGGACCTTGACAGCATAGATGTTGGCTTTCTTGGCAACACCGTACTTCTTGCCGGCAATGGTGCCTGAGCAGTGGGTGCCGTGGCCGTTGCCATCCTCATCAGCATCTCCGTCAGGGATGGTAGAGCCCCAATGGGCACGGCCCTCGAAGTCCACATGCTCAGTGTTGGTGCCAGTGTCGATGACGTAGGCATCGACACCCTCACCGCCTTCCTCGGTGTAGAGGTACTTGTTAAAGGTACCAAAGCCGAGAGTATCACGATGAGAGATACGGGCAAGACCCCAAGGAGCCTGCTTCTGGGTATCGCCATCGCACTTGTCCTCGGTCACAGCATCCTGATAATCGACCGGGAGCATAGTGTGGACGATTGTGTCGTGCTCAATGTACTCGACCTGGTGGTAGGCTGTTAGCAACAATGAATTTTATAGACAAAGGGAAACCAGTTCGCCTAGAAGCAGACTATAGGACGACAAAAGGGTACAAGGAAGATTCAACTTACATCGGGATGGTTGCGGACCTTCTCGATCACGTCAGGGTGGAAGTGACCGGCATAGCCCTTGAAACCCTCGCCGATGGAGAGGGTGTGCTTCACACCGCCAAACACCTTTCCAACGAAGTCGTCGACGAGGCCTCGCTTGCGAAGCTCAAGATACTGGTCATCCTGCTTGTGACCATCCTCATGAATGGTCTGAATCCAGTTGTGGTGGTCGTTGACAGCTGAGGTATCGACATGATCCTTGAACTTGATAATGTAGGAATCGGGGATGCTGTCAGCATCGACAGAGCTCAGAATGGGGGCTGAGTTTCCGTGGATTGTCTCGGTGCTGAACGAGGCCGCCTGGGCGACGGCCGCCAGAGAGAGGGCGGCAATGCTCCGCATGGTGATCGTCTACCAGAGACGGGCAAAAGAAGGTAAAAGACGAGGAAGTAAACCGCAATCCAGGAGCTCTCTAGAGAAAGGAAGGCAGCCCGTCCGCGTAATGGATGTGGTTGATGATGATGGTGATGGGGGGAGGATGAAGGAAGGGAGAATGGTTGGGGACGGATGACGAGCGACAGCAGGCTGATAAAGCCATCGTCCCCAGGCACTACAGGCACAGGCAGTGACGCATCCAGTCACCAGCCAGCCGAGTGATAACAGACTGTGGGGCAATCGAGACTCATGATGGCTTAGCGGGTGGCGGATTTGGCCAATCCGATGACATCTTGGTTTCCAAGGCGATGCGATAACGGGAGCTTTACAGCGAGCCGCGCCTCAGAAAGACAAAGTACAGGTACATGTCTCAGGACGGGCCCCTGTTGTGCCGTTCCTGCGTCAGGCATCCGGAACCCCAGAGCTCCGTGTTCAGCGCTTCGGTCCTGGACCAGACGTGTCCTCTCCAGTGCGGATTGCGTGACAACCTGGACTCCAGCACCAAACGCACCAAATGCCCACAGGGGTCTCCTATCAAAAAAAAAATTAAAAAAAAAAAGAAGACGAAGAAAAGCGCCATCTAAACACTGGCCTACTGGGAGATACTTGCCATTCTTAATACTGAGATCATCCATGGCAAGGCAGGATGGAGCACCAGCTCGGCCGCCCCAAAACTGTGCCCCAATACGACAGATGTGAAGTACTGGTACTTGGCATCCCTGGGTGAATCCTTCCGAGTGGTGGATTGCGAATGCGGGGGAAGCTCCATCCCAGGTGACCGCCTGATCTGAATTCTGGGCCCCAAGATCAGTCGCCTGCTGCACGTGCTCCGTTACCAGGCCCCAGCTCTCACCGTCCCAATACAGGGTTTCTCAACTTTTGACAGAAGATCGTTGAGAACTAATAAACGAGCATGCATCTACCTTTACTCCCCATACTTTCCCGAACCCTGGGAATGGGTGACACGAAACTGTGAGTCTCCATTGTGTGGCTGGTTTAGGATTGACGTGGCTGTACATCCAAAACCCCTCTCAACCAGCGTCTCTCTAATGCCCTACCCTATACAATCCCCAGTACAGCCAACAAACCATTGTCATGAGTTTCACTCGAGTCAAAATAATGCTATATATTCTATAAAATAATAACAGGTAGAATTGCGCTCTAAGTAGTGATGAAGATTCATAAATCTGCTCTTGGAGACATTGTATATCGCCGAGGTTTAGGGTACGAAGTAGTAGCAGCTCTTAAAACACCACGTCATGAGACACATTATTCAACCACTACAGAATTTGTCGCTGCAAGTAAATAAATACCTAACGAATTTTACCTTACGCATTGATATCCCAATTTTCCCCTATCAAGCCAGTGGCTCGCCCACCTACCTTCGTGAGAACATGAGCTTGCAGTGATAAGTGAGGTGCCTTCGGATGGGGCTGAGGTGACGGGAGTTGGAGGCAAAGGCGGGGCAGTGAGCTGACAGTGGGCCGTGACTGACTACGAGTACCGTATGTTTGGCCGTCGCCTGCTGCCTTCCAAGTTCCAAGGCCAGGCGCTGACACGACGGTTTCGTTGCTCCAAAAGGCACGAGCCGCCATATTTCCATACTTTGCACACGTTAAAAGCTCGCAGAGTTTTAGTCGACTCGTTTTATGATCTAGGGGTACGTTCATCTAGTGGCCTCTTGTCGACCTCCAAACTGCAGCTGCCCTCCAAAACTTGATCTCCAGTGCGGCGCGCCCACATCACGAACCTTGACCGCTGCACGGCTCCGCGCGTCTTCCGCTTCCGAACCCGAAACCACGCTCTTTCGATGCTGAATCTGTGCGACTGCAACCTGGACCCTTGAAGGGCGTCTGGGGAGAGGAAGAGGAAATTTGGGGCGCTGCTGAAGAGCCGTCTCCTTGACCGAGTGGACCATGTCTGCACTTCCCCGACGTTATCGGTCGTCCACCTCGGCCTCGAATCCTACACACTCTAAGTCGCTCGAAATATTGACGGCTCAGCTCGACAGAATTTCCCAAGATGCGTCAGTTCACCGCGAAGATGGGTATCCTGACTCTTCCAAGCTCGTTAAAGGCCTGCGCAGCGTCGCCCAACAGGTAGCGGCACCTGGCACAGCCGGGCCCCAGGACGATTTCCGTCACGCTCAAGGCTTTGAACGGGTCCTCGACACCTTACGTGCCTTTTCAGGCTACTACAATCCTGAGAAGCGCACAGAGACCGAAATACTATCTCTATTCAAACTTTTGAAGGAGGCGCTGAATGTGCTATCGTCTGCACTGCGCAACCATGCCGGGAACAAGCGCTTCTTTAGATACCGGGTTGATGGTGGGGGCTGGGAGTCCCTTGAGCAGGTCATCGCCAGTATAGGGCTTGGAGGCGCTGAACCAGATCCTTGGGTTACCTGCCACCTCTTTGGAAAGCTGCTATCCTTTTGTCTTGACGACGAGGCTATAGACCTTCTCTGCCAATCCATTGCCAAGACACTTCGGCCAGATACCGAGAACCCACCGCAAAGCGAGGATGAAGATAGTGTCGAAGAACAGTGGGACCTTCTACTGGCCCAGTCTATCGACAATGTCGGTCCTAGTGTACGCGAGCTTGTCAATGCTAAGACCATTGTTCGACACCCCGAGATTCTCAGAGCTGTAGTGAGCTTCTGGAGCGCTCTTCCGCGCGCAAAAGATATCAAGCCGACCCCTGGATCTCTCATTGTGCTGGAGACGATACACTCCGTCGCCTCAGAGTCCGTCCACAATCGTGTTGCGATACACTCCACCGGTGTGCTCTCGCTGTTCTTGCGCTCCGCCTTTTCGCCTGATTCGACCTTGACCTCGGTTGAGCACCAAAAGGTCTTGGACATATGCAAGCTGCTCATGTATCTTGGCATCAATCAACCAGCTGACACCCAATTTCTGCTCACGGCCTCTAGTGCAGAGGCATCCGAGTTCTGTCTGGACATGACGACTAAGTACTCTGGGCCCCCGTTCTTTCAGTTCGATTTGTCAATCCACGGGTACTCTTCGCTCGAACTCCCAAGCCTGGGCCGTTCATTTCCACCCCAGTCAACGGCTGGATACACCTTCACTGCCTGGATCTGCGTGGACACCTTTGATACGGCTTCCCACACAACCCTCTTTGGCGTGTTTGATGCTACACAAACATGCTTCTTGCTCATGTATCTTGAGAGGGACACTCAAAATTTCATCTTGCAAACTTCGGTTTTCTCAAATAAGCCCAGTATTAGATTTAAGTCGGTTGCCTTTAAGGAGAAGGAATGGTATCACATCGCTGTTGTCCATCGCCGGCCGAAGACGATGAGCTCGAGCAAAGCCTCCCTTTATGTCAACGGAGAATTTGCGGAACAGATGCGCTGCAACTACCCGCAAACTCCACCACTCTCGAACGGGAGCAACGAGAGCTTTGCCTCTTTTAGCTCCAGCCAGAACAAGACGAATCCTGTACAGGCTTTCCTGGGTACCCCGCGGGACTTGTCTAACAAGGTTGGCCCGGGCCAAGTCTTTTCAAGATGGTCACTTGCCTCAGCACACCTATTCGAGGACGCGCTCAGCGATGACTACCTGGCGGTGCACTTTGGACTTGGGCCTCGATACCAAGGTAACTTTCAGGATAGCCTGGGTGGATTCCAAACCTACGAGGCGTCAGCGACTTTGGGATTGCGCAACGAGATTGCCCACCCCGGTACCAATGAGAGTTCCGACATTCTGAAGGCCGTTCGCGAGAAAGCGAGCACGTTACTTCCCGAGTCCAGGATCCTCCTTAGCATCCTCCCCCCAGCGACATTCCCTAGTAATGTGCAGTTTCTCAACACTGGACTGCTTCGGTCTCTACCTCGATCAGCTGCGCGCAGTTTGTTTCGCTCGTCGAATCACGAAGGCTCGCCCCTGGCCATAAACTGTGCTGTTCCTTGCGTCACAGATGCATTATTCAAGGCGCATGGTATTGCGTCCTTCCGTGGAAGCCCCGTCGTAGCAGTGCCATCCTATATGGATGAGAACCTATGGCGCCTTGCTGGCTTCACGCCCCTGGCTTTGAAGCTCCTAGAAAGGGCGTCAAGCGTTGAGGAGGCCGTTCGGGCGTTGGAAATCATGTTTCATTGCATTCTGAAAAGCTGGCGGAACAGCGAGGCCATGGAAAGAGACAATGGCTATGGAATTCTAGGCATGCTTCTCCGATTTAAACTAGGCTATGGTGGCTGGACTGGTAATGATGGTTCAGTATCGAAGCTCTTGATCTCCAACGAAGAAAGGAACAGCCTCGTATTCCGGATTCTTAGCCTTACCCTCGGATTTGTGGGATACAACCACGCCTCGCCGATTGAATCCTTCATCATTAATCCTTTGGCCTACCGCATCCTGTTGATCGACCTCGACATATGGCGCAAGTCGGAACCTCGGGTTCAAGAGCTCTATTATAAACAGTTTGTGACCTTTGCGGTCCTCAGCAAGTTCCACGAATTCAACCGTAGGAGGCTGATTCGGATGCGTAAGTAATTTTCTTTCTCCGTCATTAATGCTCTCTAACATATGCCAGGAATCGTCAAGAGGCTGCTTGATGCTGTGAAGGGAGAAGCTGTCGCTGAGGAGGTTATGCCTCACTTTATGGCTGCTTTTGAAGTTTTGGTGAAATCAAATCTCAATCCGGAGGTGATGAGGTCCTTAGCTCTGTTCATCACTTATGCTTTCCATTCGCCCGCAGCATCGCTACCGCGCACACCAAGGCCATTGTCAGCAGCTTCTAGATCGAGCACTCCGATCCCTTTGAGGAAAACAGTGGCCGAAGTGAGCCCAGGCTCCGGCTCTCCCACTGGGCTCAAGTACCTCCCCAAGAAGAGGCTAGGCACAAAGATACTGGTCATGTTCTCGGGGATTCTTTGCGAAAAGGGCAACTTCAATCATATCAAGAAGTTTGCAAGGACTGTGACAAACAAGGTAATACAATCCTTCTGTTTTGGCAGGAACATGGCTGCTAATAATGACTGAAGTGGTTGCTCTACCTCCTTGCCGAAGACGATGTCGAAATTGTTATCCATGGCTGCAAAATTCTTGCCCGCCTCCTTGTTGCACATGGAAACACCTACACCACAAAATTTGCCAATAGATCTGGCGGATTTACAATCATGGCTAACCGTCTGCGGAAATTTTGGGATGTGCCCACTTTGTGGCCAATCTGTCTGAGCATACTGTTTGGATACGATGTTGCCGAAGTCGACTTCGGGCGCGATTTTGACTTCTTGAGTCTTGTGGACATCTTCGGAGAGCGCAAGGTGGCCTACCCCGACTCTCTCCCAATCCTCACCTCCATGCTGCAACACGGGTTCAAGGAAGTCATGAGGCACCAAGAAGATCCAGACTCCCCAGCCGACCGGCTGGCTCCCGCGGAAGGAAGCCGGAAACCCACAACATCGAATCCTGAGGGGCGGCTGAGAGCAAAGTCCATGGATCTTGCCGACGCCCTGGATAGTCGATGTAAGTGCCAAATGTTGACAAAAGCCGCCGAAACTCACTAACGTAGACTCAAGTGACTTTTACGGGCGAGAAGGAGAGAGTTCTTGGTCATACTACGGTTTTACAGACTGTGATATGGTTTTTGCGGGATCTCCACTTGAGATCCCCTGAGTTTAGGGAATTCGCTCTTTCTTCGGATTGGGTTCGGCTTTTGTTGGCTGCTATATATCCCGCCATCGTGAGCGCGGATGCCGTGACACCGGAAGTCGAACTGAATTCTGGTGAAGCAGCTCTTACTTTTGACGGAACTGATGTTATCATTCGGCCTTTGGGAGGGGGCACTGCCCCTGCGCCCATCGTGCGAACTAGCAGCGTCGATGCTATGCCCTCTCCGCAGTCAACGCCACCTAAGGGAACGCCGCTACGGAGGGCCTCATCGTTTGTTCTCTTGACCACCCACAAGACTCGGCAAGATTCTAGCTCGGCTCGACTCAGTCATCCCTTGTCGCCTCAGAAGGTTTCGTCGACCTTGAAGCCCAGTACACTTTTGGACGAACTCGTAGAACTTGTCACCCAAGTCTTCATGGATCAGCTCATTTCCCGTAAAGAGTTTCCGGGCTTTGGTCTCTTTACCAAGGTTCCTCCCGGATTTAAAGAACACCAGGCATATTTCGAGTCATTTATTCTACGAAAAATGGTCACGAAGGTGACGAACTATGTGCAGAAGTCTGGTAAGACAATCTGCGAACCACGCATTCTTACGAACCTTGCGAGGTTCTCTCTGCACCTCTCGGAAGCAATCTTCGAGGGATGGTTCCTCAACGGTGCCGAGGACATGATCGACTTCAATGGAATGTTGTTGGAATTTCTACAGCGGCCTGATATTGAGCAGTTGAAGAGTGTTCGACTGTGCAGTCAAGCCGTTTCCATGATTCGTGGCTGCCTTTTGAGGGTTATCCTTCTCAAAATGTCGGATTTGGATAATGTGGAGACGGCTGAAGAGGATGCGAAGAAGTTCATGGATAAAATGGCATACTGGCAGATGTCCATCTTGGGATGCTTCAGCTTTGATGACGATTACTTGAAACTATTCTGGTACCAGCTGTACACGAAGCTTGTCGATGACAAGCCTTCTGTGCGGCTAGCTGCAGCGACCTTGATGCGTGTCATCCTGGTCCAGAAACCCGAGGAATCGTTCACCCTTATCCGATCATGCATGCTGCCGGATCAGCGGAAACTGTCACAGGATTTTCAGAAGCTGACGGAGGTGGATGATGAGACGTTTGTTGAGTGGGTTGACAACCATCGCCCTTCTCTCGACGTACTCTTCTTTGGCACCATGGCAAAGACTTGGGAAGATTTTGTCGCCACGGAAAACGCCAGAACGTTTGAAACAGCAAAGACGCGACTGTCTAAGCGCAAGGATAAGCTCAGGGCGTGGTATGCAGAGAACGAAGTGGCCGACAAAACACTCTTCAACCACGAGATTGGTAATAGTGCGTGGATGAAGAGCATTTACAGCTCGGAGCATTTCAAATCCCAGCGCCTCATCCAGGATCAGCAAGATGATTTGGCGTTCCTCATACCTACATGGCGGAAAATGGAGAGGGACCTCAGGAGGCCTGGTGCCGTCTTCAGCGAACCTACCCCAGCTAAGTGGAAGCTGGACCGGACGGAGGGGCGAAACAGGATGAGGCTGAGGCTTCTTCCTGATTATTCCGCCAAGGAGGACAATTATCAACCGAAGCGCAAGGGCACTGGAACTCCGCAACCCACCTTACAAGTCAACACGATGGAGAACCCCTCCCCGTCTCTGGCGCCAACGGCGACATCACCAAAGAAGAGATCATCAGCCAACTTGGCGGATGGAAACCGTGATGGGAACTTGGTCAGGTCTGAACAACGGAATGCTGACCAGGCAGAGTCTGGGTTCGCCCCCGAGGATGATTTCGAATTGGTCGATGATCCAAATGACCCCAATGATGAAGACAGCTTCGAGGACAAAAACCGAAAGGTCATGCGTCGACTGGAGCACGGAGACCAGGTACAAGCGGCCTACAACGTATCTCGGATCACAGGCCTCGAAGCATGCGAGGGCATCCTCATAATAGGTAAAGATGCTCTCTACATTATGGACAACGTTTTCCAGTGCGCCAGTGGCGACATTGTCAATGTATGGCAAGCTCCGCCCGAGGAGCGAGATCCATTCACCCAAGTGGTAACGGGTGCCAAGACGATGGAGAAGCGCCAGAACGCGGGCAACCGAGAACAGGAATCGAGGCATTGGCGGTGGCAAGACGTTATCAGCATCTCAAAGCGACGGTTCTTGTTTCGCGATGTTGCCATTGAGATCTTCTTCACCGACGGGCGCAGCTATCTTCTCACGCAGATCAACAGCGCCATGAGAGACGAGCTTTTCGTGAAGATGATGAACAAGGCACCTCATACGAGCACGGCCAGTGCGCTGCCAAACCCCGAGGACGCGTGGCGGCTCGAGGTGCTCAAGGTTGTTGATGAGGCCCCTCAGGGGCTTGGTTCAAGACTCGGAACTTTATTCAATGCAGCACCGTGGAATCCCATCATGAAGCGCTGGCAAAAGGGCGAAGTCTCTAACTTCCACTATCTCATGATGGTCAACACCCTAGCTGGCAGAACATTCAATGATCTTACGCAGTACCCTGTGTTTCCATGGATCATTGCTGATTACACTAGCGACGTCTTAGACTTAGACGACCCCGCAACGTTCCGTGACCTCTCAAAGCCAATGGGAGCGCAAACTCACGGCCGGGTCCCTGACTTTATCGAGACGTACACTGCTCTGCAAGACATTGGGCAAGAACCGTTTCATTACGGGACTCACTATTCCTCGGCGATGATTGTTTCGTCATACCTAATCCGGTTACCGCCGTTTGTGCAGTCTTACTTGCTGGTTCAGGGTGACAGCTTCGACCACGCGGATCGCCTCTTCCAGTCCATTCCAGATGCCTGGGACTCTGCTTCCCGAAAGAACAAGGCCGACGTACGAGAACTGACACCCGAGTTCTTTTGTCTCCCAGAATTCTTGACCAATATCAATGATTATGACTTTGGTCGTCGGCAGAGCACAGGCGCCAAGGTCGATAATGTCATCTTGCCACCCTGGGCCAAAGGAGATCCGAAGATATTCATCGCCAAGCACCGTGAGGCTCTCGAGAGCCCATACGTCAGTGAGAACTTAAACCACTGGATTGATCTAGTGTTCGGGTACAAGCAGCGAGGCGAGGCGGCGGTGGAGAATCTGAACGTCTTCCACCACCTATCTTATGCTGGTGCAAGTGATTTGGATCGCATCACAGATGCGAATGAGCGAGCAATAACTGCCGGCGTAATCCACAACTTTGGGCAGACACCGCACCAAGTGTTTTCCAAACCACATCCGACCCGAGAGAATTTGAGATGCCCCATTCGGAGGCTTGATACAGCGGTATTCTCGTTACGGTGTCTCCCGAATCCTCTGCTAGGTATGCTGTACCATCTCTCCCTTCTCCCTGTCGACACTGAATCTAACAACGTTTATAGAGAGCCGAGAACGTGTAGCGTCCTTGACTTACGCTCCTAGGCTTGATCGCCTTCTTTGCACCTCCCCATTTCGCCTCAACTTCCCTCCGTACGACAAGTATCTGGAATGGGGCTTCGCTGACAACAGCATCCGTTTCATCTACGGCGATAATAGAAAGGTAAGCTTCCCGGTGGGCACCATGGTAGGTAGAGTGAATGCTGACACCCTCAAGCTGGCTGGGCTATTTGAGAACCTTCACATCGGCCAAATCTCGTGCGCAACCTTTGCCGACTCAAAGACGCTCATCACGGCTGGAGAGGACTGCGTTATCTCCGTATTCATGGTGCAAACATCACCAAACAAGCCAGTCGAGATTACTCCGAAGTCAAGTCTATTTGGGCATAAGACACCAGTGACAACGATTGCCGTGAGCAAAGTATTCAGCACGTTTGTGTCAGTGTCCTCGGATGGACAGGCGTTGCTGTGGGACCTGAACCAGTTGGCTTTTATTCGGAAGCTGCCTCTGGTTCGACCGGTGGAGGACGCGAAAATCAACAGCGTGACTGGCGAGATTCTCCTCTGCTCGGGACCGAATGTGCTTCTGTATACACTCAATGGGTCTCTGATCCTTGATGTCAACGTCTGTCTTGACCAGGATGATTATGTCCACTCGTGCGCCTTTTACGAAGGCGCCGGGAACGAGTGGCTCGAGGATCAGCTCATCTTCACTGGCCACCGCCGGGGCCGCGTCAATGTGTGGCGGAAGAGTATCAAGGGCGGGAAGTGGACCCTTGACTTCCTGCGACGCCTTGACCACATCAACTTCAAGGCTGATACAGGTGGCAACACAGAAGCTGGAATTACCTGTGTTAGTCCGATGCCAACGTGCCTTTATACTGGTGACGAGGACGGCCGTGTGGTGAGTACTTCCTTCCTAGGAATTTCACGTAAGATGCCCGTTGCTAATAACAAACAGTATGAATGGAATTTTGCTGGTAAAGATAGATAGAGCGCGACTTCACAGGGTTATTCGTGGGCTGGCGCACAACTCCCTAAGGAATTGGCCTAGATCAGAATTGCGCACAGTGTTTCTTCGTATAAGACACGAACGAGCGAATAATGAGCCTTGGATGCATGAGCTGCGGCGTTTTGTGGCGTTGTCGATACGTAGGGGGGTGCTGGGATTGGTGGACTTGCGCGCAAGACCAGCAAGCATATACATATCACACTTGCTGTCTTGTTTGGATCGGTGGTTGAATTCAAGGAAAAGCTTGTTGTAGCGTCAATCAGGACTGTTGAGGTCCTTGTCTAGTAATGGCTTGTCCATGGCCTCGAAACGCCCTATATGTACAAGAGTCATCCGTCCATGACTCGACATTCATTCAACGTCCACTATTCGGGATCTTCCAGAAATCTTATGCTTTCATTCGTCGTCGTAGCCGGTCAATTGTTTCCTCGGGCCGGTGGGAACTAGACAAGACTGGGTCAGCAGGCGTGGACACAACCTTCGACGTAGGTGGTCTTGTTCGTACCGGGATAGGTGGACGGGACGGGCGGGGGGTCAATGTCGCCTAGACGGTAGCGGAGGGCGCGGCCGGGGTAGATCATGACAGGGCCGATGCCACCGATGATGACGGACCAGAAGAGCGCGGGCCGCTCGCGGGCTGCCCAGCGGCAGTACTTGAAGGGGGTGGACCAGAAGTGCGGCGCAGCGGACATGGTGGCCTATTGTAGCGAGCACAAGGTGTCAGAATCTTGGGGGAGAGCGAGGGGCGGAGGGGCGAGCCTGCACGTACTCAATTGAGGATATTGAGGTTGCGCTTGGTGGATTGGTTCGGGGACTGAAGCTCTCACGATGGACGATGCATGCGATGCAGTTGGATTGAGATTTCGGAAAAACATAGTGCCGGGTTGTCTCTGGTTCAGAAACCCCCACTGGTGTGGTGTCCACCAGTGGCGCTCCCCACCCCGGTGGCTGCTGGGGCCTGGACGAGGCTACGTATCCCGAAGCTTTGGGAGCTTTCGAACGGTCTTTCCGACAACACCAACAATCTGCCCCTGACAACGTCCCCTTTTTTTGCCCACAATTCGCGAAAAACCGGCACGATGCGGTCGCTCCTGAGCCTTGTCGTGCTTCTTTTTGCGGCGATTGTGTCGGCTGCCAGCACGTCGGGCAATAGGCTGCTAGTAGTGGCCGATGATGTCGCAGACAAGGAGGCCTACACTACGTTCTTCGGCGACCTGGCGGGTGAGATACCTAGAGGGATTGGAGGGTGAGGATGATGGCTGACCGATTGAAATAGCTCGAGGCTACGAGATTACGTATGATACGCCGCGGAGCGATGATCTGAAGCTGTTCCATCTGGGAGAGAGGACATATGACCATTTGGTCTTTCTGCCCACCAAGGTCAAAGGTGCGCTGGAAAGCTAAAGCTGCAGCTGCGCTGAGATTAAAAAATGCTTACCATTCAATGTAGCGCTTGGCCCTAAGCTGACACCGAACATACTCGTTGACTTTGTCAATGCCGAGGGCAACATCCTCATTGCCCAGTCTTCGAACTATGCCTCGTCCACGTCGATGGTATCCTTCCTCAATGAGATTGGCATCTCCCTCCCCACCGAGAGAACCGACCTCGTCGTCGACCACTTCAACTTCGATACCGTTTCCGCTCCCGAGAAGCATGATGTTCTCGTTCTCGACGCCCCCTCGCCCGTCCGCGCCGGCATCAAGCCCCTGTTTTCTGTCGGCGAAGGCGCAGTCCTCGCCCTTCCGCGAACTGTCGGCCACGCTCTTGGCGCTAGCCAGCTTCTGACGCCGATCTTGCGTGCCCCCGCGACGGCATACAGCTACAACCCCAAGGAGCAGGGTGATGTGGTCGAGGCGGACGAGCTCTTCGGGGCTGGTGCTCAGTTGGCGCTTGTGTCGGCCTTCCAAGCGCGTAACTCGGCGCGTGTCGCCGTCCTGGGCTCCGCTGAGATGCTTCAGGACAAGTGGTTTGACGCCCAGGTAGCCCGTCAGGGCGAGAAGAAGATAGCCACTGCGAATAGGGAGTTTGCTAAGTGGCTGTCAGGGTGGACCTTCCAGGAGGTTGGCGTTCTTAGGGTGAACAACATTGAGCACCGTTTGAAGGGTGATAATGAGACCAACCCAGGCATCTATCGTGTCAAGACTGAAGTGGTGAGTGATGATTTTACTGCCTTACAGTAAGCATAGGTGGCAATGGCTAACGAATCTACAGTCTTACAGCATCTCTGTCTCCGAATACTCCTGGGACTCGTGGCGCCCATACACTCTTCCTGAATCGGACGCTCTGCAGCTTGAATTTTCCATGTTGTCTCCCTTCCACCGTCTCGATCTGGAACCCATCGAGACGACTGCCGATGCTACCGTTTATGGTACCACCTTTATCCTGCCGGACCAGCACGGCATCTTCAACTTCCGCGTCAACTACAAGCGCCCCTTCCTGTCCAACGTCGACGAGAAGAACACGGTCAGTGTGCGTCACATTGCGCACGACGAGTGGCCGCGTAGCTTCGTCATCTCCGCCGCCTGGCCATGGATCTCAGGCATCGGCGCGACGATCACTGGCTTCCTGGCCTTTTGCGCCGTCTGGGTGTACAGCCGGCCTGCTCCCTCTAAGAAGACGCAGTGAGCGAGGCAGACTTAGCTGATCTCTATGAGAGAATGTACGATCTGAATGTGCCATTGAAAGGCACGCTGGTATGGGAAAATTCATCGCAAAGGCAAACTATTGGGCCCATGATAGGTGTGATTTGAGTGGATTTCAAGCAGGCACGTAGAGGAATAATAGAATCCTGTTCTTTGGTGCACATCATTGATACATTGAGTGCTGGGCCCAACATTTCTCTGATAGAGTGCCGTGTGATTACGTTTGTTCCCAAGGATTTCCCCTACCCATGTTCCCCTTGGATATTTTGACCTGGATTACTCGTACTTCACTTAACGCTGAACGGGCGACCATTTGATGATTTTAAAATCTTCCATTGAAATGCTATGACGAAGAAAAACACATACAAATACCCTCAGATTAGCTCTCTTGTGTTCTCACTGACAACGCGCGCGACTGGAGGCGTAGCTCACTGGCGCTGCTGCCTGCAAATTTGGCTTTTTGGACATTCCATCATCACCGGGCTCATGTGTTTTGTTTCTTCGACCGCTAACCATCCCACCAAGAAAATCCACCGTCAGCAAGCATCCATCCCACCGCTTCCCTCCGAGCTCAAGCCTGCTCCGATTGAAAACTATATGATGTGAGTATCATGAGCTCATCCGGTCCATCTGCTCAGAGCAGAGGACCAAGGACGATTATGCTTCTTGCAAGGGCTTTTTCGGTCATTGCGGCTGTGGTGAAGAGCTCAAAGGTGAGGGCAGAAAGGAACGAAGGCAAACAGAAGGGGAAAAGCGAGGCAAAGACAGATGGGTTGAGGAAACGGAAAAAAAGCTGCTCAGATCTCTGTTCTTCGGTTGAAGACGCTCACGCTCCCGCCAGGGTGGGTTCAGGTCCTGACGCTCACACACTCGCCAGGGTGGGTTCGTGCCCTGGCTGTGTGCTGAGTAAAGGAGAAGTCGCGTAGCTTTTGGTGTATGGCGATCATCACTGCAGCAAACAAGCGTGGAGCTCCATACTTACCTGGAGGCGTCGGGCTGATAGCAAAAGAAGCCCAGAGGAAATCATGTCGGAGGCATCTAGTGTTGGAAAAAGTGCCGAAAAGAGGGCTCAGATTGTTCTTCTCCTAGAGAAGAACAGGCCATCGATCTGGTGTGGGTTCTGTCCACCAGAAAGAGGCTAACTCTGCTGCTCCAGGACTCCCCGGTTCGCTGTGGGAAAAAAAGGGTTCTGTAGCGTTGGGTTCTATTGGGGGGAGTCCATGGAGAGTCGCTCACGACGATCCTGCCGAGTGGGTTCTGGCCCTCGGGCTTACGGATTTGCGTAGAGTCCATCATCACTGCCCTTGGCATGACTGGAGAGGAATGAAGCGTTGAGCACTGCTGAACTTGGAACTCTTGCGTGTCGTGAGCGATGAAGAGGATGTCGAAGCTGTTCGAGATGCTGTGGGAAGATGACAAGAGATGACAAGAGATGGCATGAAGATCTGTGAGGAAGACTGATGGTAATGATGAGGAAGGAAGAAGTCGTGAGGAAGTGGGAGAGAAGGAAGGCATTTATAGTCGGGAACATAGATGGTGGTGATTGCGCACTTGCCCAATCAACGAATTTCCAGACCTAGGTGACGACACTTGATGTTGGCTTTCCTGATCCTGATCGTTGGTTGGCCGATTAAATGGAGATGAAACGAGGGAGCGGTGAAGGCCCATCAAGATGTTGAAAGTGTTGACAGTGTTGACAGTGTTGACAGTGTTGACAGCTGTTGACAGCTGTTGGCAGCTGGTGGCAGCTGGTGGGCGGCCGGCCAGCAGTGCTGGAGGTTTGGAGTTTTGGTGGTGAAGATGAAGTGACGTTGGGGAGACGCGCTTAACGCGTGCACAGACCTGGCGGCTGAAGTGTGGGTCATAGTCACCGCAGAGTGGGGCGGGTATGTGGCTGGTGACTCTGAGCTCTCCGTGGCGCTTCAATTCCACGCGAGGCTGAAATCTTTGGATGCGACAACCACGTACTCGACCTAAGTCTCCTCAACGCCTTGTGGTAGAGCACAGCTACAACGTTGTCCGAGTTACCCTTGAACAACCGCAAAAATGGTACTCGCACTCTCCCCTCGCGTTTCGAGCCCGGTGCTGACATGTCCAGGCGCGTAACTCAGAAAAGGCCCAGTCCATGCTCTTTCGCTTCCGTGAAGCGCAAGCAGCGGACTTGGGCATCGTCGACGCCGGCCGCACCCGCCGCCCTAAAATGATCACCGAGGTCGACCAGATACCCGCGGCTGAGAAATGGCGCGGTCAGGTCGTCAAGGAGATCTCGCGCAAGATGACGCGCATCCAGGATCTGGCCCTCAGCGACTACCAGATCCGCGACCTCAATGACGAGATCAACAAGCTCATGCGCGAGAAGCACATGTGGGAGGTCCAGATACGAAACCTCGGCGGTCCGAACTACATGCGGGGTGGTGGAAAAATGTACGATGAGCAGGGTCGTGAGATTCCAGGCGGTGGGAAGGGGTACAAATACTTTGGCAGGGCGAAGGAGTTGCCTGGTGTCAAGGAGCTGTTTGATGCAGCGAGGGCGAAACACGAGGACAAGCCGTTGGAAGAAAGCAAAGATCTGCGAAAGCTGGTTGACGCGGCATACTACGGCTACGCCCCGGACGAGGAGGATGATGCTCTCCTAAAGTACGAGGCCGAAAAGGAGCGGCAAGCGGTGGCCCACCTACTCGAGACCGGAGATCACGAGGCTCCTGAAGGGTGGGTATCGCTACCAGGAGATGCGGGCGATGGCATGGCATGGGAGCTGCCGACTTTGGAGGAGGTCCAGGAAGAGCTGATTGAGAGGAGGAGACGAAAACTGCTGGACCAGCTTTGACAGGTTAGCGGTCAAAGACTGCGATTTATTTCGACCAAGGGTGCCGTGAAGCTCTTGCCGTGCACTAAGCACCACCACGCCGGATGGGATAGGCGTGTCTTAGGCCAGGCCACAGCCCAAGATGCCCAACGAACCCGAGGAGCACGGGCCAGCATCTTTAAGGTTGCCTGTGCCCAGCTCGATTCTGGAAGCGCCAACATGGCGTTTTGCGAATATCATGGCATTCGGCGCCAGTCGCAACCACTTACGGGCCCGGAAAGCTGGTCTGCGTGGTCCTTGCGTCGAGAACTTGAAGGCACCGCTACCAGCCTCGGCTGTGGGGGCGGATCGGTGCCTGTGCATTGTCAGGAGGTTGACGGCATATCACTGAAATTAGGAGTTATCTGGCTGGCAAAAACAGACATTGGTTAACGGGTCAAGGAGTTTAGGGTATCATGATAGTGAACTGGTAGGACTGGGTAGGCTTCCACGATCACCCGAGTGAATAGAAAGTCATGAATTTGCAATGCAGAAACATGGGGGCGAAGAAAGTGAAGGAGCTCCTACGGATAGCACATCTAACGAGGTTGCTCTCGCGGGGATACTCGGCTTCATGTGGCACCTACGCAATGCGGCATGCTTCCGCTCGTAGCCGTTATTCTGCCTCAATTCCCTGAAGCAGAGTCCATACGTGCATCGTGGGGTGACATGGCGTAGGGAGGGACGTTCTGCATGTCAGCGCCACAGAAGATCGACTCGTGCTCGCGCTGCCCCCCTGGCTACGATGTCATCCTCCTTAGGCATGATGCTTGTTGCGCTGGTTTAGGCTGTGGTTGAGACTTGGCTGCGACTACGAAGTAAGCACGGATGGATTAACCTTCGTATGAAGAGACATTCCGAAGGTAGTTTAAGCAATGAATGCAACCATAGATCTACGTACGAAGTAGTAATCATCTGATTCCTGTGCTATGTGGTAACTGATCACAGTTTGGGGTCTGGACTCGAGCCGGCCGTAGGGGATTGGCTGGGTGGAGGTGAAACGACTGCAAGGCGCAGATCGTCATCTTCAATCCCCCAGATCGAGGTTCAGGGTTCTTCAGAATCCCGCCCTTTAGTGGTTCGGCGGTTGGCTCGAGCGCCAAATTGCGCTGCTCGTCTTGCAGGTCTTGGCGCTTTCGCCGTTGGGTGGCGTTGGGAATGGCTCATCATATGGCGGTTGCCCAGTGGTCATGCTCCTGAAAGAACACCCCTGGGCGCTTCCACTTGGTCCTTATCGGAAGCCCCTTCCCGGTCTTGTTTGGTCCATCCTTCCTCCCGACTACGATTCTTTTCATATTGTCTTTCTCTCGTTGCTAGCTTCACTCGTTTTGCTTCTCATTGGCGATTCTAGTTAGTGTCCAACCGACACGTCCGCTCTTTTCCGCATTATTTCGGGGCTCCCAAGATCAGGATCAACACTCAAGTTTTCGGGACCCTGCCTGCAACAGCAGCTGCTGCAACACACATCTATCCCCTGCTCGTCGCCAACAGCCCCGCGAACCCGCCATCGCCCGCCAACGAACTCCCCTCCCCTGAAAGTCCCAACGCGACGAAGTCATGCCGATTTAGCCATTTTGTTTCCTGCTACTCCTTCCATTGCGTCTCCGTACCTACGAGATCCTTTCTGCGACAGCGTTTGATTTCGACACGAGACGGGCCATTGTGGACATTGAGTCTACCGACGTTGGATTGGGTCGCTCACTCTACCTTCTGGCAACTGACGCGAACTCCCTGCCAACGGAGGCACATCTTCATCAAGGGGGCAAGTTTGGCGCTTCCTAGGCTTCGGCCTATTGACTGTCAACATGGTTTCTTTTTTTGGTCTGCGTTTTGGAGGTGACAAGAAGAAGTTGCAGTGAGCATCCAGAGCGTACCCGCGCATCCAGCATCTACTAACTCGTTGTAGGGAGAAGCAACAGGAAGCCGAGAAGTCAGCAAAACGATGGAAGAAGGGTGCCCAAGACAGCTTGGGGTCCGACCAGTCTTTCGGTCACACCCTCCCACGTCCCCAGCGCCCTCCATCACGACCAGGAACAAGCAATTCGATTCGCAGCACCATGCTCTTCCGCGCCCCGTTCGCCAATTCCGCAGCAACGTCGTCAATGGTTGATCTTGCGCCTCCCTCACCGCGAAGGCCCAGCATTGCCAGTCTACGCCAATCCGCCTCCAGCTCCCATCTCAAAGGCGGGCGACCAAATATATCTGGACCAATTGGCCCTCCATTACATCTGCTTGGAGCCGACGCCTCGCAAATCGCGGCTCTCGCAAGACCTGGAACCGCAGGGTCTATGAAGAAGGACGTGCTTAGCCCACTCGATGTACAGTTTGGCATGGATATCTCGAGCATGCGGCCCCATACATCTGCAGGAGGATCCGCTTTCAAGAGCCCTCTGAGCCAAGACAACTTTGATATTGGGCACTCTGAAAAGGGTGGTAGTATTAGCAACAAAGGCGAGGGCTTTGTTGGGCCAAACGGATGCCCATCTCCGCCTCCTTCGGTAAAGAGCGTGGAGCAAGGGTTGACTCGAGTGAACACCGACCCAAGACTCTCCAAAGGACCCGCCCCTAGCTCTCTTCGGCGAGTTAACACGGCCGACCACAACGGTCTACCAAGCCCTGCAGTGAGCGAGGACCGGCTGGAAACGCCGGTTACGCGCACTATGCAGGCAAGGCGCGACACCATGACTTTCCATTCGCCTAGGCGACGCAGCTTCAACAAGCAAGTTGATGAGGGAGTTACAAGAAGACAGCTTCGCGAAAGGACAGAGCAGGAAAAGGCTGAGATTAAGAAGAGGCGACAGACAGAGGGCTTCGAGGGGAACTTCTCGGCTTTCAACTTCGGAGGCCCCATTATTGATGCCTCGACGCCAATGCCTGCAGATATGCCTATCTCACCTACAACTATTGGACAACAGGACATCTTTCCGGACGGAAGGCGGGGTAGCTCACCGGCAGTGGAAAAAAAGAGTGCTCGGGAGCGTGGGATGAGCGAACCGATGACGGCCGACGCTATGGATTGTGGTGAGAAAGCGGACCAAGGGAGCCGTGCTGGTCAACCCGACTCTGCCTCGATCCCTTGGCCCTCGATTAACTCAGCGGAAAATGACGCCCGTCGAGGCCACAACGCCGCGCCATCACTCGACTCCTTCCCCAAGCCTGCTCGACCCCGGGTTGATTCTGACACACGGTGTCCCGATACGCCCACCGCCCTACGAGCTCCTCCCCCTGTGACTGACCGGGCGACTATCCGCTCCTCTCAAAGTTCTCAAGGCGGCCAGTCAGAACGATTCGATGAGGCACCCCCGCCCACAGTGAACCCAGACCGCCGATCCCAGAGTCCCCTCCGCTCTAAGCAGCCCATCGGGGGTGATTTCCCAGTAACCAAAGGATTACCTCGGGGCCGTCGCCCTAGTTCGCATGGATCTCAGCGCGGCCGATCCCCGGAAAGATTTGAGGGAGCACCACCGCCGGCACTGAACCCCGATCGTCGGTCACAGAGCTCCCTTAGAGGCAGGCAGCCTATTGAAGGCAGCTTCCTGACTACCAAGGGTCTACCAAGAGGTCGTCGGCCGGGGACGGGACCAGCACCTATTGCCCCTGTCCCTCACGGGAATGGCGCTCCTCCGCCGCGTCCACCGCGGGATAGCGAAGCCGCCACGACGCGACCTGGCTGGGCAACTCGGTCAGACAAGCACATGTCCGCTGTTCCAGCGCCCTTATCGCCCGTGGCCTCTAAGCCTTCCTTCCTCGACCATGAGCTCATTGCTCCAGCTGCAAAGACATCGGCAGCTCCGTCGCTCGGCCCTCCCCGACTGCCCAGCCCGACTTTCTCTTCACTCGAGGAGTCCATGTCCGAGAACTTTGCTAAAGCTTTTGACTTCACAACTCCCGATCCACCTGCACCACGGCCTGATAAGCCGCTGATCTCCCCCGTCCTGAGCGAATTTGGTATGCGAATAGGAAATGGGCCGGAAAGCCCCATCCGTGTCGAAGCCACGAAGGCACCTCCGAGGCCCCCACCAGTTACCGTACCGCTCTCTGCGAGTGGAACACCAAATGGGAGCATCAAGTCTCCTACGACGAGCGAATTTTCGCCCGGATTTATTTAAACGATCAACGATCTTTCATATATATTAATCTCCTTAATGCGCTGGATACCCCTGATTTGACAATGCTCATGGGATGTCGGTTTTCCTGGGTAGCGAAGGAGTGGTTGTATTTTCCTGGTAATTTATTTGTGGTCAATGTGGTACATGGCCTTTTTACATATTCCTCCCACGGGTATCCCCGCAACTAATGGCACGCTTATGTTTTGTTGAAATCCAAAACATTGTCTTCGCTATGTCTCTCTTCATGATCGCTCGTCAACCTCTACCATGACATCCAAAACGCCATCAAACAGTCCCCAGTCCAAGCAGTTTATCCCATGCTCACATGCCCTCATTCAGGAACATGCGTAGGTTACCGCCCACGTGCTTAAGGTCCAGCAAAAAGGTATCATGTCCAAATAGACTCATCTCCTCGCTCAGCTCCATGTGCGTCACGTTGCGGTTCCCGCCCAGCCGGAGCGCCTCGGCAATCTCCCGCTGCTGCCACGCAGGGAAGAGGATGTCGCTCGCCACGCCCATGACGAGAGTGGGGGTGTCGCGCAGCGGCGCCAGGCCCTCAACAAGATCCTCGGGGGGCCGCGATGAGCCCGGTGACGTCGGCTCCGACGTGTCGACCTTGGACCCGGGTTGCTCCTGGTACGGCTGCGCGGGGAGCGTGAGGCTGCATTGGGGATCGGTACCCGTGGTGGAGGCGGAGCCATCTTCGGATTGGAGCTGCTCCTTCCGGAGCGCGCGGCGCACGGCAGTGGCGCGCTGGTTCTCGATGCCCAGATCGAAGAGGTCCATGGCCTTGCTAACGTAGAGCAGGCTGTTGGGGTCGTAGGTCAGGCACCACTTCTCGCCGGCGTGGTCGAGGTAGGTTTCGATGAGGAAGTCCGGGCACAAGGCGGGAGGCTTGGCCGGGTCTGCGCGCCGGCGGCCGAAACGCTGCTCCCACTCCGGCCCGGAGCGGTAGGTGACGGTGGCGATCTCGCGGGCGAGCTTCATGCCCGCGTGGGGCGGGACGCGGCCATAGTAGAAGCCGCGGTTCCAGTTGGGGTCCATCATGAGGACCTGGCGCTGGGTATGGCGCATGGCGATGCTGTAGGGGTGGCTGCGCGCGCAGCCGCTGATGGAGACGATGCGGCGGACGCGGTCCGGGAAGAGCACGCCGGCAGCGAGGGACTGCATTCCGCCCATGCTGGAGCCGACGCTGGCGTATAGGCGGTCGATGCCCATGTTGTCGAGCAGGCGGAACTGGGCGCGGACCATGTCGTCCATGGTGAGGATGGGGAATCGGGTGGCATACTGCTCGCCATTGGCCGGGTCGATGGACTGAGGGCCCGTGGACCCATAGCAGCCGCCGATGACGTTGGTGCAGACGACGAAGAAGCGGTCCGTGTCCAGGGGCTTGCCGGGGCCGATGAACTTTTCCCACCAGCCGGGCTTGGGGTTGGCCTTGGTGGAGTGGGCGTGAGAGGAAGCGGAAAGGCCGGTGTGGAGGAGAATGGCGTTGGACTTGTCGGCGTTGAGGGTGCCCCAGGTCTCGTAGGCGATGTTGAACTCGGGGAGGATGCCGCCCCAGTCGAGCAGAAAGGGTTCCTTGCAGTGGTAGTGGAGGGTGGCGCCGGCTGTATAGGAAGGCTCAGGGGGCCCGTTAAGGTCGCTGTGTGTTGTGTTGGCGGTGGAGTCTGCCTCTAACTTTGCGGAGCGAGTCTCGAGGGCATCGAGGCAGGGGAAGGCCAGGGCAGGATTGGAGGACGACTTGCGCGGAGGTGCAGAGTGGATTGTCCTAGAGCCATGGTTGAGGGTGGGAGTGCGCGGCTGGGGGTTTGAAGATATGAGGCGAGAGCAGGCGATCCGTGATGTTGACGACGGGAAGTTTGATGTGGAGGTCTGGAGTTGCCGCAGGGTAGCGGCCAAAGGTTTGCGAGAGGCCCTCATGTCTCCTCACATGTGTATTTCGCGCCTAAAAGCGGCTGGGGATGCACTGAAAATGAAGGGATACGGATTTCAAGGGATTTTATAAAGTTGAGTGTTCATTATGAGCCCCCGGGGCTCGTGGACGTTGAATTGTCCATGATGAGTGAAAGCCGATTTCTAAGACGGCTCGGCGGCGATTGCGACATTTCACGTGCCGAGACCCCAGAGTGGTTTAGCGTCAACTGTTCCCGCTTTATACCCGGTCCCACTCTCCAAACATGGCAAGCACGGTGGCTGCAGCGCCTTGGGCTTCTCGGTGCCTGCCTCCCAGGTTCTCTAAAACATGAACTACGAGTAGCTCATGCCCAAGTGTCAAACCATCTCACTGCCTGGAAGAATGCCTCCTCCTTGCCGAATCTCTGCGGCGGATCCGAAACATTGGCTCGGACGCCAAAGCCATGCTCTGTGCCGCTGTATAGCGCGACCGAGTATGTCTGGCTGGACTTCTGGAGCAGCTCCTCAATCACACGCCGACGCTCCGGGGGCATCATCTCATCCACCTCTGCGCAGCTCATCAGCATCAAAAGTCTCTCGTTGATCTCATCTGTTTAGAGCACTCACCTGCAGCAGCCACAGATATGGGGCCAGTGATGGCTTCGATCTCGACGTCCTCCAACAGACTCGGGTGGGCCGCGAAGCCAGCATCCGCGCCCATGCCCTCCCCGAGCACGCGGAACGCATAGCGCCCGCCGTAGCAGTAGCCCGTCGACACGATCTTCTTCACTCCCAGCTTCTCGCGCATGTACCTCATTGTCGACGCGAGCATCGGGTCGATGATGGCCGGGCTGTGGCTGTTCATGAACTCGGTCAGGTTGAAGGTTGGCATGCTGTTGAGGTCCTCAGGCGCGGGCGTCCCATTGAACATATCCGGGGCGACGGTGAGGTAGCCAGCGCGGCCAAAACTATCAGCCAGCCTTTGGCATTGTTAGATTCATGATGTGCTCGGTGATGGTTCAGAGGCAAATTCTCGTACAGCTTGTTCTCGTCCAGCTGGATGCCGAAAACATCTGTCAGGTATAAGACGGCCGTGTCGGACTTCCTGCCTGTTACGTACAGGGTCACTGAGCGGATGTTAGGTATATGCTCATGGCCTGGATGCAGCGTTCCCCCCGCACTCACTGTCATCATGCTCAACCTCCTTCCCAACTGGTTTCCCCGAGTGCGCAATGGCAGAGACATCAGCGACCGGGCAATGGGTCATGGCAAGTGCTGAAGCAGCACCTGCGAGAGCGAGCAAATACGTCTGGAGAAACATGGCGGATGGCGATGAGGCGATAGCTAGGGAGTTGAGGAGTCGGGTCAGAACGGTTCAATTGAGGAGTTGGGATGTTCCAATTGATCGTAACATTCTGGGGTCTTTATACTATTCTGCTCGTACGTACGTGCATGGATGCCCGGTTCATGCGACTACGTACGTACATGGACATGATTCGTGCGACTCTGGCTTATCTGTTTGCGAGATCTGAAAATGCGTTGATAAGGCGGTTAGAGGTGACCGAAAGGGTAAGGAGTTGGAGTGAGATTCTCCACGAGTTACCGTAGCCCTGTACGGATGCTTCGTAGACGCAATGGTCGTTGGATTTGGATCATTTTTCGCACACTAATCAAAATACTATCTGTGCGTTTTCGTACTAATAGTACATAGTAGTAGTAGTATTATAGCAGTAGTAGAGTCATCTACATCACTGCCTATTCAGCAACGAGTCAGATCACCATGGGGTCTTGCTCTTATAACCACAATTCACGTAGTGACCTTCGAGACATTCGATAGGTACATGGACACAGCATCCAATAAACACTCGCCACGCACCTTCACCGGCCACCCAATGGGCTGATAGCACTACCTACGGGTAGTCATCATCATCATCATCACCTGCTACTACGACGGTGAACATGAAATTGACCGCTTCAATACCGTGGCAAGACCATGTTACCACCTCAACACCATTGCCACGCTTGAGCGTAGCATTTAATTATGAGGGAAATGGATTAGAGGGCATTGCCCATATGTTGCTCACCGCATAGGGTCTCCAGAGGCAGCCCAAGCTCCTTACCCCAAGCCGCAAAGGCCATCAAAAACCAACGCGACAACATAGCATTGAGGCGGGCCGCCATCAGAGACTTGACTGAGATCGACAGACTAATACTACCCAGCGACGGCACTGACCATCGCGTTGCCACGACATTGACGGCTCGTCGAGACCCCTTGCCTCCGAATGTATCAGCACTAGTTAAATGGCCACTGTGAGATGATCCAAAACCAGGCCTTCTTACTCACGAAGCCGTTCCCGCCATTACACCTGCATCTTGCACCTCTACCACCGCCGCATCCCTGCCATTATCGCCGAGATCTTCTTCCAAGAAGAGTTAATCCCAATCTTTGCGCCCGGATAATTGCACAGAATGGAAACATTGCTCTTCGAAGCCTACTTCTCGAAAATGGCGCCGACCCAGGACCCTTGGCGGTCGACACATATCCCGTTCACAGGATCAGGCAAGAGGGGGAGTCGATCACTCGTTGACGTTGTATCCAGCTTTGCCGTATCCAGCAACACCAAAATAGCTTTGATGCTCCTTGACCACAGTGCCGGCATCAACGATGCTACTGGCCGGCCAAACTGCGCTGCACAAAACCTGGGCCGTCGATCACATTGAGCTTCTCCTCGGCCGTCGTGCCGACATGATGGCGCGCATGAACTATTCTAAATCAGTGCTGCACTACGAAGTTCTTGAGTCGGGAAATACAACGCCAGTACGGTGAGACTTGCTGCTCGGCCGAGACGGCCGCAAGCTCGTCAATAGCCCAACTCTCGGGGACTGAGCCCAGTCCACGTCGTTTCCTCATTCCACGACGACGATATAATAGTCCTTCCCATAAACGCCACGGCCGTTGAGTGTCTCCTCAACACTGGGGCGGTTCCCACAGCTGCTGGTGATCGGCTCTAGGGGTCTTGCCCCATGGGGTGATGGTGAAACCAGTTTCGCTGGAATGGCACTGTTGTCTCAGCTTGTTTCTGCAATACCTAAATGGGATGCAGGGTTCAAATACTAGGATGTCTCCTCTAACTAGTTCCCTTTCGACAAACCGACATCGGGCAGGCAGTCACATGCGGAGCCCTCCTATCCAGAAGCCTGGTCAAGTCGTAGTTCCCCTCGCTTCTGATTCAGGGCTTCGCGGTCGAAGGTACTAGACCTGCGGCACAACTCAAAACGATGGGGTGAGATGGGAGAGGCTTGAGCCAATTGGTGCCTGGGCGATGCAAGGTGTCTGCAAAGGCTGGCAGAGTGGAGTAGCTTGAGTGTCCCCCAAGACGGGGACTGCGTACATCCTAGTTCAGTTCAAAGAGACTTGCCGGGTATATTTGAATTGCGATAGGACGAGTTTTCTCAGACAACTGTTACATTTACTCGCGCTGCAAAGACCTCGACGGCACGAACCGGCAGGCCCCGAGGATGGTGCACTCGACTCAGATCCCATTTCCACGGCCATGCAGGTTGCTACTAACCAGCCTTTGGAATTTGAATACGAACCGGGTCTTCTGCTTCAGTTTGCTTTTTCCTGTATAGCTCCAAAGCTTCTTCCACGCAAAATGATGCCGTTTGCCTGCATACGGTTGGGGTACTGATAAGGTTTGGAATGGACAAAGGCCATTGGCGCAACGTTGATGAAGCGGTAACGTCCTGGAGGTCCCAAGTGCTCGATTCACATTCCTCGGAACTCTCTAAAGGTACGCGGTGGCTTCCATCAGCCCAAACTTTCACCCACGTCTGCCGGGGGGGTGAGATGGTACCTGGCGAATTGGACCAGCTCCTCAAGCTCCAGGTGTGCCGCCGTATGCTACCATGGGTGTGAAGAGAGCAACTCGATTTCCTAAAAGAGCGAAGAGCTTGGGTCAAGGGCATGCTGCTAGCTCCAGGATGAAACTTGCATGATGGCCTGGTAGGCCACCGCCAGGAGCAGCTAGCTGTTTGTGACCCTGATAGGGAGTCCGCTTCGTAGATCCCTTGATGAACCCCCGGTGACGTCCATGGAGTAGCGTCGAGCTTATAAAATGAGACTGGAGGGATCGGTGTCTATATAAATCGGACAAAGACCAGCGGGCCCGACAGGCCCGAATTAGATATAATAGTCCTCATCTGTGAGTGAGTGCGTGTGCGTGCGTCCTTACTTGCTCTGAAGTTCTGAACTCTGAAGTTCTAAACCCTGGGTTGTCGACACCTGAACGACATTGCCCAGCATGACCCTCCCAGGATTTCGCTCCATCTTCACCACTCGGGATAACCCTGATACCAGGGCAGGGAGCCGGCCCCATGTATTCCCAGACCCAGCCCGGAACCTACTCGTTGTCATCGTCGGTGAATTCTGCGGAACGTTCATGTTCCTCCTGCTGGCTTATATCGGCACCCAGACGGCTCTCAACCAAAACTCCCCCGGAAATCCCGATGCCCCTCTGATGCCATTTAGTCTGCTCATGGTTGCCTTCTCTTTCGGAGCCTCTCTCGGTATCAATGTCTGGATTTTCTACCGAGTCACAGGTGGCATGTTCAACCCAGCTGTGAGTCCTTTCCCCAGTCTACCGATCCCAGTCTATGTCTAGGTATGGACTAACAACGGCACTCAGGTGACTCTCGGTCTCCTACTTGTCGGTGCCGTTAAACCGGTTCGAGCAGCTTTTGTCCTTGCGACCCAGATAGTGGCTGCCATTGCTGCAGCTGCCGTCGCCGACGGACTCATTCCCGGTCCCCTCACCGTCGGCAACAAGCTCTCCGACGGTGTGAGCATCGTTCGCGGCCTGTTCCTGGAGATGTTCTTAACTGCCCAGCTTGTCCTGACCATCTACTTCCTGGCCGTCGAGAAGCACCGCGCCACGTACCTCGCACCCATCGGCATCGGCACCGCCGCCTTCATCGCCCACATCTGCGGCACCAACTACACCGGCACGTCCATCAACCCGGCCCGCTCCTTCGGCCCGGACGTGATAACCTCCTTCCCCGGATACCACTGGATCTTCTGGCTCGGGCCCTTCATGGGATCCCTCGTGGCGTGGGGTTGCTACACGATCCTCAAGTGGCTCGAGTACCAGACGGCCAACCCGGGCCAGGACGCGCCACACATTGACCTGGCCAACAAGGAGGCCCAGGCACCCACGGATGCCGACGTCAACCGCGCCGACAAGTACTTCCCGGGGAACCCGCCGCCCGGGAACAACACCAACGCTTACGCCACCAACTTCGCCAATTACGGCGGGAACAGCAGCAGCAACAACCAATACAGCAGCGGCGGTGGCCATACGAGGACCGAGTCTAACCATTCTGCTGCAGCTGGGTCGTCAGCCGCCATAGTGTGAGGAAAAAGCGGTGTCGAGAACGTGGAGTAGGGGACAAAGGCCCCCGTGCCAAACCACTCTGGAGACGGCTTAGCCATTAGTGGAATAAAGTGGCGGGGATGTGAAGGCATCAACCTCCCAAATAGTCATGTTAATTAGAGACATCTCGGTAGTGTGAAGGGGGGAGGGAAGTTGATATATGATTACTTAGTGAGTACCTACTCGACAGACTGATCCCAGCCGGGATTACAAGGCTTTTAGGCCGCGGAAAGTAGCGTATACATGTACTCGGGAGAAGCAGGCTATAGTAATTACACTTTCTTCAGATGATCGAACAAATATATCAATTGGACCGGGGGCTCGTAGTTTTTCTCGGGAGACGACAATCTAACTAGTGTACAGCCAAGACCTGCCACTCGAGCCATGGTCGATAGGTGTGCTCGGATGATTCGCAGCTAGCTGGCGGCATCGAACTCAGCTATACCAGTCTCGCATGATGGCGTTACATTACATTTGGTGCGAACTCAGCGAGCAGAGACAGGTGAGGAATCAGGAACTGTGAATCCTAATTCGGAAGTCATCAGGTCACACCGGGCAATATGCATCTTACCGACGGATATGGGTTTAAAGGGGGGAGGGGGTTCCATTATGACACCAGACACTCGCCACCGGTAGAGCAGGCTGCAGCCTGGAAAGTGGGGGACAGCTCGGGCGGGGCTTCCGGCCGGGCCTTGGGGATTCGCTGCGGGGTGGCACTGTGGCACTGTGGCACTGTCTGTGGCAGCACTGGCAGTGAAGCAGTTAGGAACAATGTGGAAGGTGCCTCGTGGATCTGACGCAACCCCAAACAGGTGTCGTCACCATCAGCCCTTGATCAATGCGACCTACCTCCCACCTTTATACCGTTGCCTCTTTATCACAGCCCCGATCAACCTGAACTGCTCAAGTATCCTGTCTTTGGTTCTTCTCGCTCATCTAACACGCATACTCTTCACCCTTAACTTTCATACATCCCCCATGGCAATCTCACCCGCTACGATAGCGGAGCGACTGAGCAATATGTTCCTGGGAAACTCCTCAGAAGGGCCTAAGGGGACAGGCGGCGCATATGATCCCAGTCCCATCGACATTTTCGTGGTGCGCACTATACTTTGCCGCTCGAAACGACTGCCCCCGGATATCGTCGATGTCATATTCGACCATGCAGGGTACTGGGCTCACTCGACTAACCAAATCGACTACATGGAGGAACACAAAAACCCCCTCCGTATCACAGGGACCGGAAAGAAGGAAAACAAATTTCTGGTGCGTAGCGAAAGTAGTGGCGATGGCCTGGTGAACAATCAGCTGACTGACTACAGCTACGCTCCATCCCCGTTGGCCTCACAACCATTGATGATAGGAAGAATTTGGCCGAGGAGCTAGCCTATGACACGAATGAATCAATTCCCCGCCCACTCAAGACGGAGCTGGACCCAAGCCTCTTCAAAAGCCTGGCCAAGTACCCAACCCCGGAGCTGACCCATCCCGTTCGCAAAGTCGTCTTCACGGTCAAGAGCAGAGACCAAGGCTGGGGAGGTGACCGGAACCGGGGAGATAAACAGTATGCTGGCTCGTGGACCTGGTTCGAGGCCGGCTTGGAAAGATTCGACAGGGAGCAGACTTGTGAGTCCCCTTCTAAATGGATTGGTCTCTCTGCCCTAACACAAGTAGGCGAGCCGCACTGCACAAGCGACCTCCGCTACAATTCCCCCAAATCACCCGAGCCGTCTCTTCCTCTATGTGGTCTTCGGCCTGTCCAGCCAACCATTCAACAGCCCAGCGGCGAGGACGTGAGCAAGTATGAGTATAATCACCCCTTACTTTCACATGACAAGTACACAATCCAGAGGAATAAGACGGCAAACAGACAGTGGCAGTACAATGTTGTTACGTGGTCATGGGACGATAACGTTGACCCCGCTTCGGAGGAGGCGAAGAAGCTTGACGAAAACGAGGGTCGCGGTAAGGCCTCGGCGACGGGAGAGTTTGTGAGGAGCCTGAAGCTGGGGGATGTGGTCACAATCTGGGGCAAGGCCAGGTTCCCTGGCTGGACAAATCAGGTGGAAAAGGTCAAGATAGACATTTACTGGGCGGTATGATGCTCAAAAATAGCGTTTGTTTCTCTCTTGTTATCGAACTGATCGCGGGTTGGCAATTCTCAATATGGCTTCAGGGTAGGGTTGAATAAATGAGGACGATGTACGAATGCAAGTGATTGCTAGTGATTGAGCGGCAGGTAGTAGGATCCTCTAGAAACTAGGTTTCTAATGATATGCCTTCTATTTCTTGATTATTATTCATGTTCAACCAGTCTTAGTTCTAAGTTAGGCCCTTCTGCAGTTGATGTCATGGTGTGGGGCTGGCATTCCCATTGATCACAGCTTGTTGTAGCTCCGTCGCAGCTCTGCTCCCACTGCGTGACTCTGCCCATGTCAACCTCCAGCAATGCGAGTAGCCAGAGAAGCACTCGGATACGCCTATCGCCCAAGATTAGCGTGTCGCCCTAGCCGGTTCAACTATCTTCGTTCCTCACATACCGCAGCAATGTCTCGAACATTCAATCTCCCGCACCACAATGTGCCCGTCTCCCTACCCGAGGGCTTGACCGAGGACCAGCTCCTCGCTTTCCGACCCTTCAACGTAATCCATGCCTCCACGATCGATCCAGCTGGCTGCTCATACTTATACGATGATTAGAACTGGATCGACGCGTTGACCAAGGCCACACGTCTACAGACCGAAGCATCCCATCCCTTCCACGACGACGCCTACGCGCTTCGATCCGTCACCGTCCAGTCCTTCGACCTTTTCGGCGGCAACCGCATCGGCTTCCTCAAGCTCGTCGCCAGCGTCACCAACACCACCGGCGAGTCTCTCCCGGCCGCCGCCCTGCTGCGCGGCCCCAGCGTTGCCATGCTCGTCATGCTCATCCCCGACGACGCGCCCCCCGGCTCGGACGAGCGCTACGTGGTGCTGACGGTGCAGCCGCGCATCCCCGCGGGGAGCCTGGGCTTCGTGGAGCTGCCGGCGGGCATGGTGGATGACGCGGGCAGCTTCAAGGGCGCGGCCGCCAAAGAGATGGAGGAGGAGCTGGGCATCACGATTGGCGAGGACGAACTCACGTGCCTGAGCGAGCTGGCGGCGGCGCCGGAGGACGCAGATCCGGAGGAGGAGGGGCTGCCGTGGGCCATGTTCCCCAGCGCGGGCGGGTGCGACGAGTACATCACCATCTACAGTTACGAGCGACGCATACCGAGGGAGCAGCTGAAGGAGTGGAGTGGCCGCCTCACGGGTCTGAGGTCCCACGGGGAGAAGATCACGCTCAAGGTTGTCCCCATGAAGGATCTGTGGAGGGAGGGCGCGAGAGATGCCAAGGCACTGGGCGCGGTGGCCTTGTGGGAGGGACTCCGCCGCGAGAAGAAGATTTGAAGCATTTATATTGCTGATACTCTACTTTATTATTCCTTTGGAACGGAAAGAAGACCCATGCCCTTATAGCTTCAGCTGCTTCGCTATCAGGATGCCCTCGGCAAACGTCCCCACCCTGGCGTCAATGGCGTACCCCTCGCTCTCCAGCTTCTTGCACTCGTCCCACAGATCGTCCAGCGGCACGGTGAAGACTTCGATGAACTCATTCTCCTCAAGCTGCGGCTGTGGGTGCTTGTTCTCGGGGAGGGACATGTCGATGGAGACGTGCACCATGCGGAGATTGGTGTTGCAGAAGCCCGGGTCGTTGTATATGATGGGGCTCGTCTCGGTGACTACGCCGACGTAGCCCGTCTCCTCGCGCAGCTCGCGCACGGCGGCCTGCTCGGCTGTCTCGCCCTTGTCGACGAGCCCCGCGGGGACCTCCACGACGACCTTGTCCAGCGGCGGGCGGTACTGTTTCTGCAGCAGGAGCTCGCGACGGCCTGTGGTGGGGTTGTCGAGGATGGCAAGGATGCCGACGGCGTCAATGTCACAGCCCTTGGGGCGGGTGAGGCGCTCGCCGGACTCCCATATGCGGGCTGTGCCCTTGGGGTCACGGTATGTGATTCTGGAGAGTCAGCCATGGGTCAAGGGGTTGTGTGTCTTGCGAGGCGTACTTGACGAGCTTTGCCCATTTGGCTTCCTCGTCGGACTGGGCGAGGTCAACTAGAGCGGAAACTACATTGCGATTCTAGGATTCATACCAGTGGCCCTTTGGAGAGCACTTTGGCGTCTGAGATGGACATGTTGGCGCGCCGGTCAACGCTTTATGACGTGATGCTCGAGGGGAGAATTGATGAGTCGTGAGTCGCGAGTCGTGACAAGACGAAGTAGGGGCGGGGACTTCTTGATGGAGTGGGGGCGGGGCACGAATGCGCCCAACTCGAAGGCCCAGCTCCACCAACAACCAGTTCGGCTCCTGCACCTTCAAACTGCCTTCAACACAGTCATCCACTGGATGCAGCGATGGGCTCAAAGGCACATCTCTGTTTGATCCCTCTAGGTATGTCAGGGTGCTTATTATAGTATCCTCTGTATCTAAATACCAGTTTTGTGTATTTCTTGTTATCAGTGAAAATCAAGCACTCTACTCCGTATATCACCCTATATACTTCCTACGTAGGGAGTACCATAGGAAAATGGATGATCCATCACAAGGCTTGATGTCTGGATCAGGCTGTTTAAAGGGTTTTGAAAGCGAAGTCCGATCTTCCGTATTCCTCGGTAAGTTTGTATACTAACTGAATATCGCAGGTAGAACTGTTCACAGTCTCTCAGTGCCCGTACCTGTTTCAGGGGTCAGATTTAAGACCGGGGTGAATAGCTCTGCATCTGTGGCTGTGGGGAATGGTTGGCGCGGCCTTTATCGAAGCTTACATGTAAACGCGGAGTCCGCCCCGATTGTTCAACTGCATGTAATGGTCGCCTTGACCAGAGAGATTTTAGAAAATTTCCCTGGAGAGGAGCCTTATCCCATCTAGCCCGGGACAGACTCAAGCTGGGGGCTCTTGTTCTATTTCGACTGCACGCACCTCAATTTCACAGCTAGTAGCATTCCGAGCATTGCAATGATTATTAAACAGGTACTTGTATGTGCGCACAATGATCTAGGGCTATCTTGTCCAATAACATATTACAGTCTTCGAGACACCGCCCAGCCATTACTACCATAAGGGATCGGGTAATACTCAAACTCATGTGCACTGATATTTACCCAAGAGGGCGCTGGCACTTAAAAATAGAATGCAGTCTGCCCGTAGCCAACCATAGAGTCCCCCCAGTCTTGAATCTTGCCCAAAGAGGCTCCCCAGACTCCACAATCCCCAGCTGGTCAGCCTTGTCAAGGGGCAGCGATCCAGCAACGGGTGTTTCCGATGGACTGGAATGCCACGCCGACGAGCCAGCGCACGTATTATGGCTTGGTTCCTTGCATGGGGCCTCCTGGAGATGATTCGACGACGGCAATTGTATGGACATCGTATATTGTACGAAGCGCATCTTGAGGATCTGCCGCCGATCTGTTTCTTTTTCTGTCCATATCGCGTGGCTCGGGTTCCCCAGCTCTCCCTCAATTGCGGCTGTGCCACAACATACTGCCCATCAAAATCACCATTGGCCGGCGAGCGACTGCAGGTGACCTTATTCGAAGCTGATTATTTGAACGGGAAGAATCCTTATTCCATAAGATTATCGTCTGCTCGTTGTAGTTCGGTGCGCGACTTGATCAGCCCTATGCCAAGCAAGGCACGGCCAATGCTGGCGATGAATTGGACAGTTAACCTTTTGAAATTCTCGTTGATATGGCCATAGAAATGAACTTTTTGGGCAAGTGTAAGATTGGGGCGCAGTGAAATAAGAAGACTCACAAAAAATGCCGGTTGGAGCTATACGGCATTATACGAGTTGGGCAGGATTTCCCAATCAGGACATCGAATGCCTTGCATGTTAGCGTTGCTGCAGCCGTTAAATCCTCCAGGGTGTATTTCGAACCCATAGATCTGGGGCAGGGCAAAATACGCAGACCGCCAAGATGGGCGCAAAAACTCTTGAAGGAATGATCTGCATGTTCGTTTGACGTGCCTGAGAGACGTGAAACGCAGCATGTCCGGACCGGTGGAATAGCTTCAGCCGTATTACTACCATCACGATGATTGCTTGCACGAATATCTTCTGTGATATAATCCAGTGGGCCAACTGAGATATCAATATCTGCACTGTATTTGGAGCGTCTGCCACGAAAGAATGATCTTAAAAGTTTCAAAGACTGGTGTGTTGTAGGTATTTCATTCAGATGGACGGCCTTATTAGAATCAGCTGGGGGTTTGCGGAGAATAATTCACGACACCGTGAGAAGGAAAACAGCGTACAAGTAATTCCAGGGTGCAATCTTTCTTACCCATACCTCAGCCTGGATTATAGGAATGCCTGATTGGTGCCCAGGGGTCAGGGGCAGCCGTTGTAAGTAGCTGAGCACCCAGGGCGTTGGAGATCGTCACTCCACCTCAGCCCAGGCACACTCCAACGCAAAAGATGCCTTAGATGTGTGATTTTCGAATTATAGCAACAACCACAGCAATGATCATCAACTCATTGTGTTGCTCGTGTATCAGATTGTCTTGAATCGGGTATAAAAGACCTCGACTCCTCTCTGGTTGTTCATATTCTCATCCTCATCAGCCTTCACTCCAACACAACACACATACAATACACATACAACACATACACAACACACCCACAGCACTCTTCACCAACTTCCTCAACAACCCACACAAATCATTCAAAATGCAGCTCCCCACCGTCACCGCCGTTGTCCTCCCCCTCTTCTTCGCCGCCACGGCCAACGCCTGGGGCCTCACCGTCTACTTCGCCGGCCCCGGACACATCTCCACCCACGGCACCACCAACTCGGGCTGCGTCAACTTCGACATTGACACCGCCGGAAAGAAGGTCAACAAGGCCAAGTTCACCGACAGCTTCTATGCCGACACCTTTGAGCTCTACACCAAGAAGAACTGCAAGGGCAAGGTCAGCTACCGCAACGGCGACGGCACCCACAAGATGTCCGCCCGCAAGATCCGCAGCTACAAGGTTTACTAGATGTGGGTTTCCAGATATTCTGCTCATCAGAGAGGGTAATAGGACTAACAGACCATCAGTATCCATCTTGGGATAAAAAGTTGGACTCTGCTAGAGTTGTATTTTGACTGGTCGGTTAGAATGTCGAGAATATGGAACTAGGAAGAATACTTGTACAAATCTGATTTCTTTAAATCAATACAGTCGTTACAGTTCTCCAAAAACTTGCGCATCTCATCCAGCTGCTATCTCCCTCGATCGTCATATGCCTCCTGATGAACTGAATAAGGTTGCATATGGCAGGGTTGCATAAATATTCCGAGGACTGAATAAGATGTTCAATATGGCTGAAAATGGCCCTATTCTTTTATGGCACAGTTTGGAAATTGAGGGAGGACGCAACGTTAACTTCAATCCTGGCAAACCGCACAACCCCCTCATCTAGGAAGGCAACATGTAAGCCGCAGAATCCTTCCAGCCATTCCACCGCCATGGGCTCTGCTCCATCTATTGGTTCTACTCTGCCTTTTGTCTCACCGGTAAAACGCCCAGCTCGTCTCATCCTTCAGGCTAGAGCCTCGAATACCCTTCGGATCATCGCCTCCGGCTTATTGTTCACGGCACTTAGGACATCACAGAGAAGGAAAAAACGAGTATCAGCCCACATTCCTCTCTGGCACTAAGGTGAGAATCCCGCGTAGTCGTGCGGGCCGCCTATAAGATGACAGTTCCCCCATGACGAGACCGGCACCTTTATTGCAAGACAACCCAGCAGAGCCATCACTATGATCACTACCGAGAAAGCCATCCTGGCCCTTGTCGCGGCCGCCGCGCCGACGCTGGCCCAGGAGTGCGACTGCTACCTCATCGGTGGCTCGTACCCAACCTACTACGCCAACCACGGCTTCTGGGACTTCCGCTCCCTGTCCCAATACGCCGTCGCCGAGGCCCCTCCTATCCCTGGCACTCGCCAAGAGAACACCGATGCTCCCTTCACCAGCGACTTCTTCAACTGGGAGTCCGAGTTTGCCCAGTTCTGGGGCCCACAGAGGTGGAACAACTCCGGGGAGGAGTTCATGAACGTTAACTCGTATAACAACCTTTACATCGAGTCGGACCCGGATGGTCAGACCGAGACATACCTGACCATGCGCACTGCCCGCGTCGCCGCCGACTTCCAGACGTCGGCCGAGTTCGAGTCCATGGAGGAGGTGGACCACGCATCTATGCGGATGCGCGCCCGCACGCACGGTTCGTCGGGCGCGTGCACCTCCATCTTCACGTACCGGGGGGCGGAGCAGCTCAAGGACGTGCAGGAGTCGGACATTGAGGTGCTGACGCGCGACGCGACCGACGCCGTGCACTACACCAACCAGCCATCGTACCTCGAGGACGGGACCACCGTCGACGGCGCGTCGCACCAGATCACCCTGCCCGTCCCCTGGACCGAGTGGTCGGACCACCGACTGGACTGGACACCCGGGCGCACGACGTGGAGCGTCGACAGCCAGGAGCTGCACTCACAGGAGTTCCAGGCACCGACGCAGCCTAGCCGCATCCTGCTCAATGCGTGGAGCGACGGGAAGGACTGGACGGGCATGATGGACGAGGGAGGCGCCGCGTACCAGCATATTCAGTGGATTGAGATTGCGTACGGCGTGACGGACGAGGCGTCATGCCAGAACGTGTGTAGCATTGACGAGTCGAGTGAGCCTGGAGCGCCGAGGATGCTGTAGGTCAGCGTCACGCGGGTCAGGGTTTGCATGGGAGTATGTATATGTATGGGTGTATATTAACAGAGGGATATATGGCCGCACATTAGGCAAACGTTGAAATATTGCTCATTCTCCCATCTTAGCCTTCTCTATCCGTAGTTATCAAGACGTTCTGAATAGTATTGGCTACAAGTGAGTAGGTGAATTTGGGAAAAAGCAGGCCTGTATGACTCTTTCTTGTTAACTTTTACGAGTTGTGTTTGGATTGCTGCGAACTACCTAGAGAGCTCTGCCTTACAGACAGGTGTTAGGAGTACTCAGGGGGATATATGTTAAGAGTTCAATATCGACAGCCAGGTTACCTGTAAGGAGAGAGCAGAATGTTCAATATGAATAATAAACCAATGCCCAAATATCAATATAATCTTAATATAGATAATCCGTATTGGGATTTTGTCAGGGACTCGGCTCATATGTTCTGCAGTCTTTCTCCAGCCCTGTTGGAAATCAAGTACTAATTGGATACCAAACATAGCTGATCTCATCGACAGTATGTACATCGCGTCCCACAGACCTCTGAGGATTCCCGTGGCCAAACTACTAGAGTCTGACCTTTTGGTCGATCGATAAGTACACGGAGCGAGCCCGGTCAGCCTTTGCATTTCATTTTGACCAATTTGCCGAGTAAACAGTTGTTGCTCCTAATGGTGCCCACTTGCCCGAGCCATATTGGGGAGAATGGGTGTTGGAATGTCGATAGGCCAAACGGGGGCTCGGTTGGGTTGAATGGTAGATGCGCACATGTACGACATAGGAGGGTGGGAGACCTTGATATTCGGCGTGGGCTGATATCCCGATCGACCGACCGGATTCACGATATCAGTAAACGGAAGCCGTGCCCACTTGTGTAAAATCAGTATTTCGGGACCAAGAGTCCAAGAATTGGATGGTGAGACCGAAAAGTGGACTTGGAAGCCGGTGAAATTTCCCCATAGCGTGACTCCCCTGTCGATCGTGGGATGCGAAGGAGCGGCGAGGTGCATTACTAGAGAAGGAAGAAAATAACAACGCACGCACCACTATTTTGCAGCCACATTAATATATACTAAACAGCTGGGGGTTTTCCGAGGGGTTTGTGTTCTCGTCCTGTAAAGGACGGCTCACAGATCAAACCCGACCACGGCCGGGATGAAAGGCATCTCTATACTCGGGGCTTCGGCGGCGGCTCCCCTCCTTGCCTCCGCTTCAGCCGTCTCATCAGACAGTCCGGTCCCGCCCGGGGCCGCCAAGGCAGCAATTGACGCCATGAACAGCCACTACTACAACTCGACCGACGGTCGGTGGGGGACAGAGGCTGCCTGGTGGCTCAGCGGCATCGCCATGCAGACCATCATCGACTACATGCAGCTCACGGGCAGCCTGGAGTACATCGGCTACGTCTGGAACACGATAGAGCACCAGAGGGACCCCCTGGACTGGTGGCCCGAGGGCGGCGGCTGGTTCCGCGCCGACTCGACCGACGACACTGGGTGGTGGGCGCTGGCCCTAGTGAGCCTGTTCGACCTGACGGGCTCGTTTCTGTGCCTCGAAATTGCGCGTCTGGACGAAGCCTACATGTATGACTACTGGGTTGAGGAGACGTGTGGCGGCGGCCTCATCTGGAACATCCCCCAGCTCGAGTACAAGAACGCCATCGGCAACGAGCAGTACATCAGGCTGGCGGCCGCGCTGCACAACCGCATCCCCGGCGATGAAGAGTACCTGAGAAAGGCGGTGCAGGCCTGGGAGTGGTTCCGGGACAGCGGCATGATCAACTCGGACAGCCTGGTCAATGACGGCCTCACCGAGGAGGCGGGCGGCCGGTGCACCAACAATGGCCAGACCACCTGGACGTACAACCAGGGCGTCATCCTGGGCGGGCTGACCGAGCTGTACCGCGCGACGGGCGACGACGGGTACCTGGAGACGGCGAGGGGCATCGCCGACGCTGTGCTGGCCAGCGAGGAGCTGTCCCCTGGGGGGATCCTGACGGAGCCGTGCGATGCCGAGGAGGGCTGCTACTACGACCAGGAGGCCTTCAAGGGCATCTTTGCGCGCTACCTGGCTGATCTGGATGGCGAGCTGGAGGGGCGGCCGTATAGCGGGTACCTGGCCAAGAACGCTGCGTCTGCGTGGAAGCATGCGAGAAGTGACGAGGATATGTACTCGGTAGACTGGGCGAAGCCATTTGATGGGGCCACGATCGGGTCACAGTCTTCTGCTGCGAGTCTACTTCTGCGTGTACAATTGTACGATCAGATAAAGATTTAGCATAACCCGAGTAGCTTCACTCATCTCCAAACCCCGCGCCAGCTCATGGCGCATATTGTGGGAGTACTTTGAGCTGAAATTGTATGTTCAAGGTATTGTCTTACTGTCTGGCCTATTCATACTACCATAGTAGCATGCTGGTGTTGTGCTTAACACTCCAACCAGTCTTCATGAAGGCATACAACGGAAATCAAAATCAATTCATGGGTATGCTCAGGATCATCCGCCATGTCGGCTGCATGGTCTTCGAGGTGCTCGCACATGCGGTCGGCGAAATACACGACCGTGTCCACGATATCTGCCCCCTCGACCAGTCTCCATCTTCCCCCAATGTCATCCATATCAACTTGGACGTAGCGCCGATCCTTTGCCAAGAAGACGATGCTCCCAGCCACAAGCTCCCCGTAGCTGAGACCCTCCATCGGCCGGAGGGTGCTGTTGGTGCTATCCACGATGCGCAACTCTTTGTGACATCGGTGATGGAACCCTACCAATTCCCTGGCGAGCCCGGCAGGCAACATCTCCAGCTTCCCCAGATCCTCCAGCTCGTAGGCCGGTGGACCAAAGGGGTCCTCCCACCGCTCCAGATCTTCTAGCCACTGGGGGTCGCTTTCGATGCCGAGGAACTTGGGTTGGAGATACCCCCACATGCTGTCCCGGTACAGGCGACAGAGCATGGTGCCGTCAGTCTCGGCCAGGTGCGGCATCTGCATGACCAGCAGGTCATTCTCTGGACGCGTGGTGATGTGTAGTGCCGATATGCCTGATTGGTCTACGCGCACGCTCGCGACTCCCATCCCACTGCGAAGGTAGGTGTATGGATTCGGGCATTTTCTCGACCTCCAAAGCATAGCCTCTCGCGACTCGGGGCAGGCGTCCCAGAGCCCCGAGTCCATCAGGTAGCCAGACGGGTTCTGCGGGTTATCCCAAGCCGGATGCTGACCGTTTCCAGCCCTTTGGGAAAGGCAGACGAGCTATTTGGACGTCGAAGTGACAAGAGAAAAGTTGGCAAGGTATCCGTAATGTCTAAGAAATGACTGGGTGATGTAAGGGGAAGGTAGGTGGTTAATAGAAAAAAAGGGAGGTACTGGCATTTTAGTACCTCGATGGGATATATGTATGTGTTGTATCTTTGTGTGACACGTATCAGGAAACTTGTGTTGACCTCATGTTGTCAGCGTAAGGTATTGTGTATATAGTTAGTTTGTACTAGGTAGTTTGTGTCTAGCAGGTACTATTCAGCTATACTTCGGTGCGCCAGCAGGGCCAGAAAGGTACACTGGAAGGCGCCGCTTTGAGTCACAGCGAATGTTGATGCTAATTATACTTTCCACAACTGACTTTGCATGAGAATCAAGTCATCTCCGTGTGGACCATGGGGGGGGGGGGGGATACGTACAAAAAGGGGGAGCTAAAAGAAACGACCGTGACGCGACTTATAACCTGACAGCACAGCTAGGTATACACACCAAACGTTGAGTACCATGTGTTGGATCAGACGTGCTAGTCCTCCGTGTCCCAGTCAATGGGCTGGACGCCCCTCCCCTTGCCCTCCATGAGCGCCTCGAGCTTGTCCTCGTTGGTGACCCAGCCATGGCGCTTGGTGGCCACGGCGTATTTGATGGGATCCCTCCACTCCTTCCACCAGCCCTCCTCGCTCTGCACGACACACTGACGACCCTCAACACCAAACTTGGCCGTCGCAAAGGGCCAGACGGCCGTCACCACCTCGTAGCGTGCCTTGGGGCGGAACATGGTCTTGACCGACGTGACGTACTTGTGCACCCGGTCAGCGCTGCGCACCACAACGCGCGCGTGGGTCGTCGGGAACGAGATGGCCAGCGTGCCACGGTACCCCGTGGACGCGATCAGGCTGCGCAGCTGGCCCTCAAGCCACAGGGTGTCGAGGTTGACGACGCTACGCTGCAGCACAAACGCCTTGACATCGGCCGCATCCTCGACGAACAACCGGCACCACTCCTCGAGCCCGCCGTCCCCCACACGGGGCACCACGTCGGGCCTCGTGCCCCCTCGCAGCGCCAGCTCGTCGTCGCCCACGCACCGCATGTAGTCGGCGCGCAGCCGGGCGTCGTCGGGCACGAGCAGCGCCATGAGGTTGAGCCGGATGTCGAAGTCGACGGTGTGGCGGCGCGTGCCCCGGACGTGGATCTGGGGCTTGGGGGGCACCGTGGCCTGCACGCGCAGGAAGGCGGCGAGCTCGCGCGCGTTGCCGACCAGGTGTTGGCTGGTGCGCGAAGACAGCGTGGTGCCGTCGGCGGAGAGCTGGAACAGCGGCGGCGAGTACAGCCGGTAGTCGATCCGGGGGAGGCCGGGGAAGGTCTGGGTGGACGTCGAGGACGACAGCGTCTCGGTCCGGATGATGGGGCCGACGGGAGCGGCTTGGAGCTCCACGGCTTGTCTCTCTACGGCCTGCTTCGCGTCGTAGTAGTAGCTGGGCGACACCGGTATCAGGCCAGACGCTGCATGGCGGTCGACCAGCGTCCAGGCTGGTATGGGGCCTGCCGCGCTGGGCGTCAGAGCCGATTCCTCAGTCCCACGCTCCATGTCGACTGCGATGGTGTTGGTGTTGGTGCAATGGCGAAGCCAAAGTTCAGCTTCTCCTCGCCCATGTTTTTACCACTGTGCCTGAGAGATCTGCATTGCTGCTGTGCCTGTAATAAGTGATATACTAGTTAATGCTAGCGGCGTAGGGATGCATGGTGGCTGTTGGTATTACTCCTGCCAATGGCTCCCATGCTGGGCTAAAATCTCACCTCCAGGGGTACCGATTCGTGTGCCTCGGACTCTTCACCCTCGGACTCTTCACAGCCGTAAGCTGGAATTGTTGCTATTCCCGGAGCACTATAATACGGGGAAGCCGCCAAGAAGTGTTGTACATATCCGTAATATTCCATTAGCAGCATCTATCAATACTATATGTACATAGTATACCACGTTATTTTACTCCACCAACTCGGGGCCACTGCTGTACTCGGGATTGACCCAGTCGGGCGCCCCAGCCTTTTCTCGAAGCCTGCCACCAAACTTGTGCACCAGCGCCAGCACTGGGATGCAGAAGAAGACGGTGATGATGGCATGGCCCGCAAACGTCCACGTGAACCCGACGTCCTCCACCCACGGCACGATGAAGAACGGGTCGACAAAGGCCGACATGTTGAGCATGACGGCGTAAAAGGTCATGGTCGTCATGCTCTGCATCGGGTACGCGTCGAAGATGTACGCGCAGACGGCCGCGTTGCCCATCTGGATACCAGCGCCGACTATTGCAATTGTCAGAGGCGACATGTCTACCTGAGGGAGGAGAGGAAGAGGCGACGGCATGACTTACATAGTGCCAGAGCAACCTGACCGACCATCCAGTGGTAGCCCCGGTCGACGCTGACGCCCCAGACAATCATGCCTACGGCCGTGAGTATCGCTGCAGGATACGACAGCCAGAGACGCATCTCGGGGTTCTTGGAGTTGCCGTTGCGCTTGGCCAGCCTGACCATGAGCCAGTCGCTCAGGGTACCCGAGCAGAGCATCTCGGAGACGATGGTACCGACGATGAGTCCGAGGTAGAGAAGGCTGTGTTATCATCATGTCAGCTTTCTTCACCATCCATGGGCTCGGGTACATAACAGTACCCCCTTGAGAACATGGGCTTACCCCTGGCTCTGCGGAGAATAGTTCGGATAGGCAATGGGAAGCATCGTGGCAACTGACAATACCCACCAATACCAGCCGAAGCAGTAGGTTATGACCGAGATGGGAACCACCGTGTACTTGAATGTCTTGACGAACCGGATGAGCGTGTCATACGGCCTCGGATGCTTGACGCCCGGAAGTGGCGTGACGTTGGCAAACGGCAAGTCCTTCGTTCTGCTAACAGCTGGCACTTCCCCAGCACTGTCCCCAGACGAGGCCTTCTCCTCGACCGCCTCCGTTGGGGTGACCACACCCCCCTTGTTGGATACCCCCAGCATCAGATCCCGCGGGTACAGCGTCTCCGGGAGGAAAGCCACCTCGGCAATGAGAATGACGCCGAAAATAATGGCAGATAGCCACTGGATCCACACGTGGCCGGCGAGCCCGACGAACCCGCCGATGAGCGGACCGAAGAGCAGGCCCAGGTCGATGGCGAGGACCCACAGGCCAACCTTCTGCCCGCGCTCGTGCTCGAAGAAGAGGTCATTTATAATGGCTAAGCCGACATTGGAGGCCGGGCTGACGCCCAGGCCCTGGAAGAAGCGGGCGGCCATGTAGGACGGGTAGGTGGGAGCGAGGGCGGCGCCGACAGTCGAGGCGAGGGCCATGGTGGTTCCCAGGATGAAGATGGGGCGGCGGCCGATGATGTCGGCGGGTGAGGCCCAGAGCAGGGGGCCCAGGGCAAGGCCGAGGGCGGGGATGGCGACGGTCCAGTTGAGCTGGGCGAGGGAGACGGAGTAGTGCTCCTGGAGGACGAGGAAGGACGGGACGGTGGTGGTGGTGATGTAGGTGAACATGAAGTACCTAGTGAGGAGGGAGGTTAGTATTCCACGGAGCTGGTTACGGTGTAAGTCAACTGCAGTACTTAACCTACAATGACATGATAATTGCCAGGATAATGTGCTTCTGGGCAAAGGACCAGTTCAGAGGGTCGAGAGTATCACCACTGACGGGCTGCGGGAACAGTTTGAAGCCATCTTTGTTGAGGTAGACCTCATCTGTTGCCTGGCCAAGATGGTCTTCTGCGATGATGGGATTTCTCTCCTGGACAGGAGCTTTGGGCTCCTCCATCTTCTCGGCCATGGTCATGGCAATGAGTTCAGGGGGGCTCCAATAAGTGACAGATGAAATGGGATGTTCCAACAGCCATCATGAGAACGAGACAAGAGGCTCTCACAGACATGATAAATGTCTAACCCCCCATGACCTGAACCGCCAGATCCGTGAACATGCTCCCGCGATGCCTGTGTGCCTTATCACTCTCCCAACCCGATGGGCTGAAGATGCACCGGGCCCTTATCAGCTCGTTCACGTCGTCCACCAAAAGCGAACCCCACACACCCACCCCACGCGGCATCAGAGCATGTGCTGCATGTGCTACATGTTCCAAGACGGTAACTTAGCCGCCGGCATTCCGGCAATCTGGTTCGCGGTATATCCGCGTTATCTCGACCCCCTGGCGCGGATGCCACGCTGTGACGCTGTGGCAGCTCTGCGCCCGTTATCTTCAATGCCATGTGGCAAGGGTGGGGTGACCCATTGTAGTACTACTCCATAGTACTCCGTACCGAGACGTCAATCATCTCGAGTTGCTTGATTGCCGCCTTGGATCAGCTGTCAAGGGATACTCATTTACATATCACATATTGATTAGAAGTACTGACCACTATGCTGCATCAATGGGTAGAGCCGCTATCGAAGCCGACGTCAGCCGCGCACGGGCTTGGGGTTAGGGTTATTATAGCGCAGGCGATCAAAAAAATATGGAGGGAGAGATAAAATAACTCCTCGTATAGGTGTACCTATATAGGTACATTATAATGATACCCACGTGTACTCCGCACCGTATAAACCAAATGCCAATATCAAATAATAGTTGCCTGTTATACATATAAATATATATACGAATATGGCCACGAATTTATCATAGTATCACTATCATGGTGTCTCGGTCTTGGCAGGGTTGACAGAGAAAGGGAACTTGATTTAAAGCATAACCCAGCTGTGGTCAAAGTTGCTGTCGTCTAGTACTCGTCATCTCCGTCTATGCCATTACTTCCTGTCTCATCATCCAACCTCTCAGCCGCATTGCGCACCTCGGCATCCCAATTGCTCAAGCCAACAATAATCCACTCCAGCCCACCTACAAGGAACAGCGCCACGCACTGTCCCATCCACAGCCCAGCTAGCCCCCATCCGTGGAACGCGAGATAGATGCCTCCTGGCAGAGCACCTCCGTAGTAGCTGATGCAGTTGACCAGAGCCCCAACCCATTGCCGCCCCATGCCCCTCAGCGCGCCGCCGCAGCTGCCGTTGAGCCCGTCTGCGATCTGGAACAGGGCCACGTAGGGGATGATGTCGGCGACGAGGGCAATCACGCGCTTGTCGTCGTTGAACAGGCCGCCGACTACATTCCGGGCAGACAAGAGGGCAGTGAGGATCAGACTGCCGAATAGCACGGATAGGATAGCCGCGCAGTGCGCTGACCGGCGTGCCCCCCGAGGGTCCCTCGCACCTAGCAAGTTCCCCAGGCGTGCTGACTCTGCCACGCCCAGTCCAAAGGGGATCGTGTTGACAATCTGATCCGCCGTCATGACCACCGACTGCGCAGCCAGCGGGATGGTTCCAAGACGGCCGGCAGCGAGTGCAACAATCTCAAACGCCCACCACTCCGTCCCGACGTGGATGACACCCAGGAATGCAAGTTTGGCAAAGGGCACGCAGTTTGTAAGAGCCCTCCGTGGGTCGAGGCCGCCCCAGCACTCACTGCCCTGCACAAACACCGCATACGCCACCAGCAGCAGGAAGGACAGCCAGTACGATATCCCCGTCGCGACCGGCGCCCCGTACAGGCCCATGTCGAGCTTGTGGATGAGGAGGTAGTTGAGCACGGCGTTGAGCGGCGACGTGACGAGCAGCACGTAGGTGCCCGGGCGGTAGATGCCCTGCGCCTGGAGGAACTTCTTCATGCACTCGAACCAGACGTAGCCCAGCCCGCCGGGGGCCAGCAGCCTAAGGAAGCGCGCGCTCTGGACGCAGATGGCCTCGGGCTGGCCCAGCGCGCGGAAGAGGTGCTCGGAGGAGGCCCAGACGGCGGCGACGACGGCGTAGAAGGCCGTCAGGACGACGAGCCCGCGCTGCAGCAGCACGCCCAGGTTGGCCTTGTCCTGCTTGGCGCTGGTGAAGCTGCTGGAGGCGAGGGTGTCGAGGGCGCTGGTGCCGCCCAGGGCGATGAGCCAGGCGGTGGCCATGGCGAACATGTACGAGAAAGCGGCGACGGCGAGGGCCTCGGACGAGAGGCGCCCTGCCACGAGGATTGACACGGTCTGCAGGCTGTTCTGCAGCATGTAGGCGAGGATGATGGGGATGGAGGCTTTGGTGAGGAACCAGAGCTCGGAGAGCCACTCGAAGTACTCTGAGCGGACGGGAGTTGGGCGCCATGATGCGTCGGCGAGAAGGGGGGAGGATTCATCTGGGAGCGACTCATCGTCGTGCGATATGCGCGACGGCAGATATTTTGAGTGTTCCATAATGCCTGATGTCCACTGACCTAGGACCGTGACAGGACTGCGAGGTTTCTGAAATTGAAAACGACAAATGTTGATATAGTTGTAAAGCTCAAGAGAGCGTTGCAATTAGGGAGTAGCGGCCAGTACATGGGTATGGCATTGAGGACTCGGAGCCCATGGGATATACAAAAAAGCATGCATCTTTCTGTCACTTTGCCAACAAGCAAATCATCCTCCTCCATCTCGAGATGGCGGCAAAATGTCCAAAAACGAATGTATCTAGCCGTTATGCATGGGCTTATCGGCCATTCAGAGGCACATGTCAGTGGGACGCGGGAATTGCATCGCTTTCACGATGCCGTAGTTTGATCCCCACCGACTAAAAGACTGACACATCCACATCAGCAATCAAGCCTCCAAAAACCCCGCAAGAGACCCAGATCTGGACAGGCTCCGCGTCGTTCCGAACGAATCGTGACGGGTCTGACCACGTCGGAGATGCCCCGGCTTTGGAGTCTTTGGTGGATTGGCCGATGGGTCGATAGACTCGATACAGCTTACACGATCCATCATGGCGCTAAACTTGATTCGGCATATTAGCCACCAGATAATCGGATGCCGGAGTCGGTGGGTTCGACGATGGAGAAAGGGTACTAACTGAATATCGTAATGTAGGCGCCTGGCGAACGAGAATGCATCCTTGGTAGGCGTCGTGGAGGATCAAAGACACAACTTGGACGGTCCCTCGGCCATTCCTGAAGGATATAAGGGCTGATCCATTGCTCGCACTTTCAACTATGTTTTTTCTCCTCTCAAGTCCATTCTAATAACAAACTTCGACCTATAAACCATGTATTCCAAGGCATTGCTTGCGTTGGGCCTGGCCGCTGCGGCATCAGCCCACTCTGGTCACGATCAGGAGCCGCTGTCTGGTCCTCATGAGGGCCTGTGGTACAAGAGCGCACTGCCGGGCGACGGTGGCACTCAGGTGAGTTTCTTCATCATTCCATTTGCTACTTTTTTCTATAGTTCCTAACTTCTGTCAGGCTGATTCCGTCTTCTCTGGCATCTCGACCTTTGGACGTTTGCCCTACCAGCCTTGTCTGGGTTCTCCCGATGTCAAGTATGACATTGCCTTTATCGGTACACACGAGTCTTCCCCTCCTTGAGACAGCCTAATGCTCAAACTCTCCCATAGGTGCCCCCTTCGACACCGGTACCTCGTACCGCCCGGGTGCCCGCTTTGGACCCTCCGGCATCCGTCAGGGATCTCGCCGTCTGAATCTCTAGTATGGCACTTCTTGTCCACCGTCATTCTGAATACGATATTGACTGGATTCCACAGTGGAGGCTACAACGTCCCTCTTGCCACCAACCCCTTCAACAGTTGGGCGACGGTGCTCGACTGTGGAGACATCCCCGTCACTTCGTGAGCCTTCTCGCCACAGTGGACTAATTTTAATGGCGACTGACACTCATCCAGATATGACAACACATTTGCTCTCCATCAGATTGAGGAAGGCCACTACAACATCCTCTCCCGCGCCCCTGCAACGGATGCGGACAAGAGGGGCCCTGCCATCAAGGGCAAGACTCTGCCTCGAGTCATCACCCTGGGAGGAGACCACACCATCACGCTCCCCCTACTGCGCTCCATCAACCGTGCCTACGGACCCGTGTCCGTCATCCACTTTGACAGCCATCTCGACACCTGGAAGCCCAAGGTCTTTGGCGGCTCCCCCTCGGACGTGGCCAGCATCAACCACGGCACCTACTTCTACCACGCCTCCATGGAGGGCCTCCTCCGCAACGACACCAACATCCACGCCGGTATCCGCACCACCCTCAGCGGCCCCAGCGATTACGACAACGACGGCTACTGCGGCTTCCAGATCGTCGAGGCCCGCGAGATCGACACCATCGGCACCGAGGGCATCATCAAGCGCATCGTCGAGCGCGTCGGCACCACGAACCCTGTCTACCTGTCTATTGACATCGACACCCTCGACCCGGCCTTTGCCCCCGCCACGGGAACCCCCGAGACGGGCGGCTGGTCGACGCGCGAGCTGAGGACCATCCTGCGCGGTCTGGAGGACCTGAACCTGATTGCTGCCGACATTGTTGAGGTTGCGGTACGTTTTTTTCTTCTTCCCCAAACATCCTCCTCACAAACAGTCTGTCTAATTTACATCATGTGTAGCCCGCGTACGATACCAATGCCGAGCACACCACCATGGCTGCGGCGGATGTTCTCTACGAGGTCATGAGCATCATGGTCAAGAAGGGCCCGCTCAGCAGGATGGTGGACGGTGGGGACAGCAGCGAGGAGCTGTAAATGTGAATATGGGAATATCGGAATGATCAGAACCAAGAGTTCTCCACGGCGTAATGTACAAAAAGGCTCATATGAATAAAAATCCTTAGCATCTCCCATCTTGATGGACGGCTTGGAAGGGCGAGCCAACCGACCATGTCGCATTACTCCATAGATATAAATAGCCAAGACCAGAGCAATCCAGATTAGTCGGGTCCAACTTCAGTCCTGCTGTCTCCGTTGCCAATCCCTCTATGAGCGGCAACAAGGCTGAGAGACCATCATAATATATATATTCGTGTAAATATTCGTACAGATATTCCTCTACATATTTATTAATATAATAGGTGTCTATTCATATTTATATTCAATCTACATAATACCTAGGTATTCCTCGTATACGGTATCAGTAGGAGTGCTTGCAGTTGTTTGGTGCGCTAGCAGTCCTCCCATGATGATTGATGTAGGATCACAAGTTCACAACATAACCACACGCACCCTGGATGTCTCTCAACCTGGCGGTGTGCGTCTTAAAGCTGCTGCTGCATCACGGAGCCACGTCGGTTCCAACCTGCTGGTTCCTCTCTCGGGACTGTGCATTATCGCTGCGCCTCACTCAGCTGATTATTGGCCGATGCAAGCTGCCTGTATACATCAATGCAAGGCAGACCAATACATCAAGTGTATCCAATGCCAGGTCAAATGGCACGCAAGCATTCTTCGCATCCCCATGCATTTACAGTGTCTGGCTGCATTCCCGGAGAATCAGAGTATGACTGCTCAGTTCAACCCTATCCGATTGGTTCGGCATTGTCATTTTGTCGCGGGAGGCCATCGAGCTGGGTGCGCCTTATCTCGTGGGCCACATGCATTCTTATCTCCAGTTCTCCACGCCATGAATAAGTCGAATAACAATACAAATCCACGCCGTCTCCACCGTGACCCGATGGCCGGAGACGCCATCGGTGATCACCACCTCCGCTCACGCCAGGCATCGCAGTCTCTCAATATCACGAATCCACGATTGACAGCTAAGCCGCAGCCTTTGCAATTCGCCACGCTGCTTCACCCAGTCCCCCGTCTGATACTTGCCCCTATCCACGAATCCACCTTTGGTAGCTACACTCCGGGTCCCCTCCTCATATCTAATAATACTACAGTCCACCCATACCACGATAAGCTCGGACCCGTCTGTCTGGTCTGGTCTATCCCATGCCCGGTAAAAGATCCCGACAAGGGTGCGACGAGTGCCGGAGGCGCCGACGGAAGTGCGATGAGCAGAAACCCACCTGCGCGCAATGCTCCGCCTTTGGGAGGACCTGCCACTACACACTCAAGCTCGTCTGGGGCGGCCGCAGGTTCAAGAAGTCGTGCTTCGGCCAGTGCCTGCAGCTGGACACGGCCTCGGCCGAGACGATAGGTACCAACGGCCTCCGTGCCCCTGACTATTCCCTCGTGTCTGGTGGGCCTGGGCTGATCGCTCATCTGATGTCTTGCAGATGCCGAGGACGGCGGGTTTGTCTATGGCACCAAGGGAGTGTCTGAGGCGCATGTATTGCCTCATCCGGCACCGCTCCCCTCGTGTCTACCTAACGGAGTGCCCCTACCGCCACGATACCAGCGGCTGCTGAACTACTTCACCGAGGATATCCTGGCCTCCCTCTCATGCCACCCATCGATACACTCGGACCTCTGCCGGGGCCTGGTCCCCGTGGCCCTCGACTCCCCCCACCTCCTCTCCGCGTGCCTCGCCCTGTCGGCCGCCGGATTTCTCTCCCGGGGCATCTCCGGGGTCGACGGCATCGACATCTCACGCGTCCTGGGCCACCTGCAGACCTCAGGCCTCTCGCTACTAAGGTCCGCATTGGGGAGCGGGCAGATGAGCGAGACGCTGCTGGCGACCTGTCTCATCTGGTGTCTAGCCGACGTGTTTGCCTGTCGGCAGGGCGTATCGTCCTGGCGTATCCATCTACAGGGGATCAAGGCTCTCATCGATGGAAATCAGACATACCAGAATTTTGGGGCAGGCTCCGGGGTTGCACAGAAGGCCATGAGGCATCTTTACCTCTTATACCTCTCCCTCCAAACTCTGCCCTACGTCCCTTCCCCTGAAGCCCCACGGGCCTCAGCCCTGAGAAGCATAACCCCTCCGCGAGAACAAAAAGAGCCGCCAGCTGCTATAAGCCCAAGTATAGATGGATTTCTGGGCTATAGCGAGGAGCTCCTCCACGTCCTCCAGCAGATCGACCAAATCTCCCACGACGGCGACCACCGCGACGGCTCCTCGCCCCCAGCCCCAGCGGCTGACATCCTCCTCGGCAAGGTCAAGGGCATGATACACCGCGACTCCCATGCTCCGCCTGAGATCGCCATCTCGTCATCGCTCTCGACCGAGCACGGCCGCGACTTCTCCCTCTGCCACCGGACCTTCCAGCAGGCCACGCTGGTGCACCTGTACCGGCGCCTCTACCGCCTCCCCTCCGGCTCCGCGCCCATCCAGGCCGCCGTCCGGGAGATCGAGGCCATGGTCAGCGAGATGACACAGGGCCAGCCATGCCGCACGTGGGTCGCCATGGCGATGCCGCTGTTCACCATCGGGTGCGAGGCCTTTACGCCGGGACAGAGGAGCTTCGTGCTCGACAAGGTGGACAAGTTCGAGGCGTGCCTGGGGTCGCTCCACGTCGGGATCATCCGCCAGGCCCTGGAGGATATGTGGGAGGCGCGGGCGGCGCTGGGGGATATGGACGGCGAGGTGTGTGCTAGCCGGCTACTTGGTGAGTGTTCTCCCACGGTTTATTACTGACTCTTTGATGCCTTGAAGCTGACGGAAATCATGAGTAGATGGATTGCAGTACAATATTATACTATTTTGATATGATTTATTATCTCGCGGGTCCCTGAGGAATGAAAACGAGTTGTCATCTATTTCGGGGCCCAACTTCGATTCATTTCGGCGCCAAGGATGAAATTCGGACGCTCGTCGCTGACCACCATGGATCTCGTAGACTAGGGATCAAGCCAGTCCCAGTATGATAACGGCAGCACTATGTCGTGCTACACTATTACATACCTTATGTACGGGGTACGTAATTGCCAAGACCATGGAGGGACCCCAGATCCCGAACACCACGGTGACACCGGCGCGGCTCGGGCCTCCTCCACAGGTGCCCGGACTCCCGATGTGGGGATCCCGGGGTCAGTCGAGTCCAGGCATGACTTGCTCCGATCATCCCGGCGGTTTAGGCACGTGGGTGACAGTAGTAATATGCACAGTAATTTATTTCTGCAGATGGCGCGGTGGCGTCTCGGAGTTACATGCTCTTGCCCATCATAAAAAACAAAAAAAAGCTGTTGTCTCCTTAATTTTTAACCTCCCAACCACCGAGTGTTTCTCCTGCCCAACAGACGGTTGCCCTGGCTACTTTCCTAGGTATTTAAGTTTGTAGACGGTGGGAATTAACTTCCCTTTGATCACATAGTCAACAATTCCCCTTGGTGCAATATCTCTCCAAGTCCAAAATTGCACATAAAAAAAACACGACAAATCCCCCTGTTTGAACCATCAACATCCACTTTCAGACACACTTCCCAAACACACTTCTCCCCTCGTCATAATTAACACCTTCAACATGGTAGCCGCCATCATCGCCCTGTTGGGTACCCTCCTCGTTGCCAAGGTGTCGTCTGCGCCCTCGGCAAACATCACCCTCCTCACACCCCTTCCCGAGAGCGCAGACGAAATGGACATCATGTTCCAGCCCATCTTGGACTTTGACCGGGACGGGTGCTACAATACAGCGGCCGTTTCCCCGGACGGGGACATCAACCCTGGCGAGGGCTCCACAATCACTATTGAGGGCCACTGCCGGGACCCCCGTCTACTCGTCAACAGCAACGCGTATTCGCGTCGCCGCTGCAACAACGGTATTTGTGCCATCATGTGAGTACATCCCAAGAATCTGCCTGGGGGAGAACACGCTGACAGAGAATAGGTACGAATACTACTTTCAGAAAGACCAGGCCCTCGGTGGCTCGTTCCTCGGCGGTCACCGCCACGACTGGGAGAACATTATCGTCTTCCTCCAGGGTGACCAGGTCATCCGCGTCGCGCCGGCGTGCCACGGTGGCTACGACCAGGCGACTAGCGAGTTTCTTTCCGAGGGCTTCAATCCTCTGCTCGTGTACCACAAGGACGCCCCACACACCCATTGCTTCCGCCTGGCTGTCGAGGATGATCTGGAGCGCGTCGAGAGCGACTTTGGTGTCTTCTATCGCAGTCCTCTCGTGGGTTGGGACCACTGGCCTGACCCAGCCCTGCGCGACACGATGCTCCAGGCGTGGAAGAAGGGTGTTGGGCCCAACTTGGATGACGAGTTTGGTAGGTCTCTGTGGAAGGCGGCAGGGGATCAGGTTCCTGGGTTCGATCCGTACTTGGACGAGTAGATTGTTGAAGCCATAGCCTATATACCAAATTGTTTAATTCGCTACTTGACTTTCTTGCCCATCAGACCCCAAGTGTACGCACAGAAAAGTATAATTTCTCACAAAATACAACATCTCCTGAATTATCCCAGTGAATTATTGATATGCTTTTTGAAATCTAAAATATTATTCCCATTAACAATGTGGGCTGAGTATGTATCTACACCAGCTGGAGAGCGTCCCTCACGGTCTCCAGGCCAGCAAATAACAAGTTGTCATGATGCCGTCTAGCAACAATCTGGAGACCGATGGGCGCATCCTCAAAGTCGCCCTCCTCCCACAGCTTCCTGACATAGCGGCATTCTTCACCCAGAGCATTACCCTCGGCGTAGTCCTCCGCCCCCTTCTTCCCCGCCACGATGGGGGTGGGGATCACAGCGCCGGGGCAGTCGAGGTAGTTCCACAGCGCAGTGTAGTTCCAGTACAGCGCAGTCTCGTGGGTGGGCGCGGGGCCGACAAAGGCGGGGGAGAGGATCAGGTCGACGTCCTGCGACGCCCAGTGCCTGGCAAAGTCGTGACGGAACTGGTCGCGCCGGACTCTCTGCTGGAACACGTCGATCCCCGAGAGCGGCGGCCGTCCCGAGGCGTCCTTCATGATCCACTCCGTCAGGGGGTACACGGGCTCGCCGGCCGCGGCCAGGGCCTTGCGCGTGCCGTTGCCGCTGTCGGGCCAGTAGGCGAGGCGGATGTTCCGCATGGCCTCGGACATGCCGTGGGGCTCGAACGTCGAGACCTCGATGCCCGGTAGCCCTTCCAGCCGCGCGCGTGCCCACTCCAGGGCTCTTGTCACGGGGGGCTGGGGGGTGATGACGCCGTCGTTCATCATGATGCCAATCTTCAGGGGGCGCGGCGCCTGGGTGGTGGACAGGCCTGTCCACGGGATCGGCACGATGCGGGTATCTTCAAGGTACGGCTTTGCGGATGAGATGGTCGACATGAACAGGTCCATGTCCCGGAGGGAGGTGGCCATAGGACCAGAAGAGCACAGAACATTCAGCTCGCACGGGATCCCCCCCTCGATAAAGTCGCTCATGGGGAGCGTGTAGGCCGTGGCCTTGAATCCGTAGAGCCCGTTGAACGCAGCAGGCCCACGGACGCTGCCGCCAATATCGGTGCCGACGCCGAGAACCGACCCCCTGAGGGCGATGAGGGCCGCCTCGCCGCCGGTGGAGCCGCCGCCGGAGAGGTTGATGTTGTAGGGGTTGAGGACGCGGCCGAAGGGCGAGGTGCTCTCGAGGTGCATGATGGCCTGCGGCTGGTTGGTCTTGCAGTAGAAGACGGCCCCGGCCTCGCGCAGGATGCGGACCATGTGGCAGTCGCTGTCGGCCTTCTTGATGGTGCTCAGGTAGCCCGTGTTGCCCCAGTGGCCGGCGACGGGGATGTGCGCCTTGAGGCTGATGGGCACGCCGTGAAGGGGGCCGACGGTCTTGCCCGTGGAGGCGAGGTGGGCATCGAGCTTCCTGGCCCGCTCGACGGCCTCGTCCATGAACCACTCTGTGAGGCAGCTGGTGAGCTGGTGGGCGATGACGGCACGCTTGGAGAATGCGGTGGCGACCTCGACGGCGGAGAGTTCCCGGGCGGCAATGGCCTGGGCGAGGGCCACGGCATCGTAGTCCTCGGTGATGGAGAGCTCCCTGGGGGTCAGGAGGCCGCACTCCCGGGGGATGCCGGTGACGTTCTTGGGGGCATTTTGCAGGGCCGAGGAGGGCAGGACAAACTCCGTGGGGACGGAAGCTGCAAAGTCCCGGGCGATGGCCTCGCGGGCGGCTTCGTACTCGGCCGAGCCCGAGGGCACCGGGACCGGCTCCAAGATGGGGATCTTTGTATAAGCCATTGAAGATGAACGAAGATAAGGGTATGTGGATGAGGATGTAGTGTATAACAACAGCTGCTGATGAAGGAAGAATGAATGAGAAGCAGAGTGTGTGAATCAGTCGCTGCAGCGAGACAAGTGCGTGTATGCTAGAAGCAAAGGGTGAATCTCAGTGTCTCGGGTGTTGTGTGTTTGAACGTTGGTAGGTGAAGAGGGGCTGCAACGAGGTCCTAGGCTGCGTCTGAGGATCCAATGGCGACTTTCATGTGGTAGTGCGGGTCGGAATCGATGCCTGAGGGCTCTTTTACACGTATATATGCTCACCTGCCAACGTGGAGGTTGCCGCATCCAAACGCCGACAATGTCATCCTCTCTGGTCGGATCCCGCGATCAATCAATCACCTTACCAAGCAAGCCAGCCGCGAAGCAGGTCGAGGCGCCGCATAGAGGGTCTGCTTAACAAGCAAAGATGGAGCTATAAGGCGATTTTGCGCCAAAATCCCACTAAGATTCAATATTCAACTAGCATCTATACGGATACGTGTAAACGGAAGGGCGTGGCTTGTATGCATGGATTTGGTTGTGTCATGGATGGCATGTTTTGTAAGCAGAGTCCCCACAAGGCCACAATGGCAAGGCACAAGCACCAATCGATAATGGTATTGATTACCTAGTATGGATATTGACTTCCACTCTGCCTCAATTGCTGAGTCCAAGGCACTGGGCCACTCACTGGCTGTACTGGCTGTACTGGCTGTACTGGCTGGCACAAGCGGCATCGGAGCCGTCAGCCGGCTGGCGTGCAGGCCAAGTGCCGGATCCCGACTGCCGAAGAAACGTGAATGACGCCTGTAGATAGATATTCACCACGAAACCATCATTACCCTACAGGCGCTTACATAATGGATGGTTTTAAACGTACCACATAACGATGACAATAAGCAAAAGGTTTAATAATATTGTTGCTATTATTAAGGGGAGAAGTGAAAATCTTCAAGTGCACGGCGAATACTAGATTTGTGGTGTTGGTACTATGTACCTACCGAATACGGAGGAGTAATTGGACGCTACAATTCACTGGCCAGTCCTCGCCTGCTGTCGCACATTACCCAGCCAAGGTCCGCAAAAGCAGCCCTTGAAGTAAGAGATGGCGTATGATTGATGATATCTCTGATCTGCGGAAGTATATATCGTGATACGGTGATACAGGGGTTTTCCATAATTGCAACTTTTGCGGACCTTGCCTAATGGCACGACCGTGCTCGCCAGCCATAAATCAACAACTCTTTGCAGTAGCTGACTATACCTGACCACGATATGGGTCAATTTTACGTTCTATCTTTCGATATCTTGACCGTCTGGGCTAAATTGAGAAGGTGGCGACAAGATTCGGTGCTGGTTTTGGATGGTATTATCCTTCATTGCTCGAGCAGACATCTCTCACACACCATAGGGGGCCACAACTGGAACGAAGCGCCTAGCCCCCAAGAACCCCGTAGGGCTGAAGTAAGATCCAAGATCGATAAGCGAGCGGTTGATGTTATTGAGCCACCAGAGCCACATGCATGCGTTGTACAATATAAGGTCCGATACTGGCTGCATGAGTGCGACGTCGTATTTTTGCGACAGTATGTATAGACAATCTCCTAGTTCTGATTAATCTCCCCTTCGACTCCCGTTTTCATGTCAACGCACTACGGTCAAGATGCCCCGGGGTTGGGTAAATTCAACGGTGCCTTTTCGAAAGCAAGCCTCACTCCAGCGAAGAAGTTATCAGCTGGTTGGCAATGGCCCACAGCCTGCAACGGTTCCGCAGACCCAGGGGTGTGGACGTCAAAGCCGGCTCTCCGGCCGCGATAACATCATCTACACTCCCTAGCTTCCAAGCGAGACCCTCCCAGTTCAAAGAGCCCAGCCCGGTATTTTTGTAGTCTTTCGGCGCTGTATCTGCATCCCATCCCCCCCCGCAACCTCCAAGTCTGTATAGATAGGGAGCCGTGCAGCCATTCAGGATCTGGGTCTGCCAGAAGTGCCTGTCAAGGACAACAAGGCGTGACAAGGTCTTGGAGCACCGTCGCAGGCGCACGACGGAGGAGGCTGGAAGGAAGCTATTGACGTGATTCAGTATCTCAAGCGGCATATCTTCGATACCAACTCCCAGGCCCGGTGGCGCAGTTGCAGCGCCGGGGTCAGCTGCATTCTCTGAAAGGTCTAGTTCATTTTCTGTGTCAGATGGTTGTTCGGAATCAGAGGAGATATCGCTGAGTAACCCCGATATGAACTCCGCAAGCCCCGGGACATCTAATGGATCACTGCAGAACCACTGAAGCAAGTAGAATTGGTCTGGTCAGCGTCGGCAGACGCAAGATGGCACTGGACAACGAACCTCATTCGCCGCGTAGACCTCCCAGCCCTGGTAGCCCCAGAACCGCCTCGCCCCATAGTAGTTGTGGTCAAACTCGAGGCCGTAGGATGCGTAGCTAGTTGTACCATTGATCCCTCCCCGGTCGGCAATTCTGTACATCTCTGCCATGTTGCGCTTGCGCTGGGCACAGAAGAGCTTGTAGACGCTCGTCAAGGTTAGCGAGGGCGAGGGAGGCTGCCGCGTGGACTCGGCGCGCCAAGAAATGGCATGGCGAAGGACGCTCAGGCATCGGTCATGCAGGGGGAATAGGCCATCGCCAGTATCCTCGTCCAGGCTCAATACGCGGAACGAGTCTGCGCCCTGGTCGCCGGTGCGAAAGTCGCAGCCCTCCGTAAAGCTCCAGTAAGTGGGCCCCGAGATGAACAAGCCTTCCACGTCGGATTGGTTGTTTATCCTGTGGATCCTCGTGTCAGGGCTCAGCCTCGCAAAGGGACTTTTTTTTCTTTCTTTCAAGGTAGGGGGGTCATTAATACTGGTCACGAGGGTAGAGCCGTCGCACATGGGCAGCAGTGCCGAGAAGCCGGATTTCGCACAACCACTGCCGGCGCAACGCCGTCAGCTTTTGCACTCAAAAGGGGTGCTCGTGATAGAGGCTTCCGGACAGAGAGAGAAGAAAACGTGTGCCTGGAAATATCGTGGGCCAAGGCTATGGATCCGGGTATACCGGCAGCGGCCGACCCTTGCCAGCGGGCCGGAAGGCTCCACTAGGTAGGCTTCTAGACTTTGGTTTCCCGAGGGGGCAACGGGAGACTCCGAGCCTCGAAGGAATAGGTAAGACGAATACGGGAGAGGATGCATGCGTGCTACGTCTGGAGGCTTACCTGTTTTGTGGCGTCCTCGGAAGGGTCGTCTGCCTCCCACGTCTCATCTTCGTTGTCGGCGTAGTCATCGCGAGGTGGGATATCAAAGGGGCACCCGCAGACGACGCAATACACAAAAGGGGGAGACATGATGAGGTCTTTTGAGCGGCGATTGATTCTTGGTGGCGGTTGACGCCTGATGAGAAGATGGACAGAGAGAACCTGATGTAGAGGAATGGAGAGAGAGAGGGGGGGGGGGGGCCGCCACAATGCAACAGAGAGATTGAAAGGAGGTCAGAGGAACTTGGAGGAATCGCTGGGGCGCAGGGAAATCAAATAGGGAATAATACCTGAACCTGCCAATGGCCGGTTGGGATTGAACTTCCACCCCTCAGGTCCCCGACGACGCCGAGTTCCAGGTCACCACATCAAGCCTCCATAGCCTGATTCCTTGGCACCAGACCCCGTAACCAGAATAGATTAGCCTATTCGGGCGCAAGTTGTGGCCTTGTGGCTATTCAAGGCTGCGTGTGGGATGCATCATGTATTAGTATTATGTATGAGGGTGGGCACTGAACAGGCGGGCACTGGGCAGCCGGCAATTGATTCCCCATCCATGTTTGCAGATTCCAAATCGCCAATGCTGTAAGCACTAATAATCTTACCAGCCTCGGAGGGCTGAGTCCCTGGCCGTTTATTTGAGGTGCGGCCGGGGCCCAGGGGTTCGATAGTATCCGCAGTGCCTATGCCTAATAGGTAGTATCGAATGATAGTACGGCCGTAGCCACATGCACATAGGGTCCGTAGTCGTCCTTGTCATTGGCGCGTCTCTGTGCATTCTTCCTCTCCCCTGAACATGAGGCTCTCCAATATCATGTCTACATAGCACATACCATAATGGTACTAGTATGCACTATGTCTCCGTACATACCTAGTACTATGTAGTAGCAATCCCTAGGCGGGCTCATCCGGTGTTATATATCTCAGCCTGGGGCCTCTCCACCACCCCCAGGCCAGACCACAGCGACTTTGCCATCTCTCGCTCTCCGTTGTCTGCCCAGAATGCTTCTCACTAAAGGGCTAGGCGCGGCAGTTCTGCTGCTGTCTGGTGTCCAAGCCGGCGTCGCCCCTGTGCGGCTCGAGGCCCGAGCTGTTGATGCCAACGTCACCACAACTCCTGGCTCAGCCACTTACACCAACACTCCCATCTCGCTTCCGTCCTCGGATAGCATCACCACTCCTGGATCTTCTACCACTGAGACTGATGCCACCACTCCTGGGTCCTCTGCCACTGAAACCGATGCCACTGATGTCTCATCTACAGCGACTGATGTGTCGACTGCGACTGACGGCCCTACCACCATTGATGTGTCAACCGCGACTGACGGCCCTACCACCACTGATGTGTCGACTGCGACTAATGGCCCTACCACCACTGATGCGTTGACATCTACCATTGCTGATGGCCCTACCACCAGCGAGGCCACTCTCCCCACTGGAACCATCACTGGAACGGGTACCTCGACTGGTCTTCCTGCTGCTGCCACCGACGCTGCTAGCTCTTTCAGCGATCTCGTTTCTGCTGTCTCATCCATTGCTGCCAAGCCTTCTATCTCGGTTGAGGACGTCGAAAACTTCCAGGAGCAGGCCGAGGACGAGTATGATGAGCTCGAGCGTATCGAGGCTGAGTTGAAGGCGATTGACCCCGACAGCCTTAGCGAGGATGACTCTCATATCGTTGAGGAGGCCCTCTTGGGACTCGGCGCTTTGCTCACCTGGTTCTCCATCAACCTCACTGCCCTTTCCTCGGCCGTGACTGCGCCAGCTCTTGCTGCTACTGTATTCGCCGATATTGCTCCGGCCTTTGCCGCTGTTATTACCGGCACCCTTCTGTCTGACGCTCTCAGCGGGCTCGAGAATCTGGGCAACGATAACGATGGGGGCGACGACGGTGACGACGGTGATGATGACGACGACGACGACGACGACGATGATGATGATGAGCCTACCACCACTGAAGAATCAGTCGTGTCCAGCACCGCTGAGGCGACTTCCACGACTACAACTTCGGGGGCTTTCTGCAGCGCTATTCCCTATGAGCTTGACCTCCATAGCTCTGACGATGACGACAACTCGACCGACGAGGATCTTTGGGGACGCTCTGTTGACTCCCTTGTCGAGCTGGAGGTCCGTGGCCACCTGGAGAAGAGGGCTCGGTTCCCCTACTTTGGAAATTGCAAGAAGAACAAGGCGCCAGCTTTCCCGGCCAACCCGTCCGCCAAGCAGCTGTCAGCCGCAGAGGACAAGCCCAACAAACAGAACCAGGACTGGAGAGACATCATCCTCAGATGGTACGACCGCAAGGACTGCGTAAGCGAAGACGACATGACGCCTGGGTGGAAAATCGCCGACAACGCGGAGGCCAAGGTAAAGGGTGCGGCCGCCGGTGGTATGCACGAGTACTGGACAGTCGATCACATCTGGGAGCTCAAGTTCTTCACCGACTTCTTCGAGATTGAACTGCTGCCGGGTCCGAGGAGCAAGGGACACAAGCTCACCTGCGACGAGTTTGACGACATCTTCATGACCAAGTACGACAAGTGCGGCAAGCCCTCGACCGACGCCAAGCTCAAGACGCTCATGCAGCAGCTCGTCGAGAAGGCCCCCAGCAGCGCCCCCAAGAGCACCCAGCTCGAGTTCGTGGCCATGAACAAGCAAATCAACGAGATCAAGGGCGCCATGTTCAAGCTGGGAGAGCTTAAGGAGAAGGGATTTACTGACAACTTCTCGAAATCTACCCTCCAGACGATCCAGACCCTCGAGGCCATCGGCAACGCCGTCGACATCTTCAACTCCGGCCCTGTCAAGGCTCTCTTCGAGGTGACCAACCAGCGCATGTATAATTCCTTCAAGGGCGTCGAGCAGTTTATTACGGACAAGGGCCTCCCCACGTCACTAGGCGATGTCAAATTCGCCGACAATTACGAAGAATTCATGACCAAGCGCCTCGACACCAACGCCCAGGACGCCTGGGAATTCGTGGACAAGTGGACAGACAAGGTCAGACTGGACATCGCACAGATTCCTGACGAGGACGAGAATAAGAAGACCCTGTCCGATCTCTTCAACGGCTTCGAGAAGAGCAAGTACGCCTCCAAGAGCCACTATTCCTTCTCGGCCAATAGAGATCTTGCCGGAGCTGGAGGCGCTGCGGTTGTGTTCAAGCGATCCCTCTGGGAGAGAGCTGAGGGTGACGAGGACGACGAGGGTGACTCTTGCACCATCGAGACGACTACAGGAGAGGCTACCTCAACTGTTGCGCAGCCGACGACTATCGGCGAGTCAACCGCCGTCTCTACCACGGAGGAGTCTTCCACTGTTACTCCCACTGAGCAGTCTACTATTGCCTCAAACACGGCTGAGTCTACTGCTGTCTCTTCTACGGAGGAATCTACTGCTGTCTCTTCTACGGAAGAGCCTACTGCTGTCTCTTCTACGGAAGAGCCTACTGCTGTCTCTTCTACGGAAGAGCCTACTGCTGTCTCTTCTACGGAAGAGCCTACTGCTGTCTCTACCACAGAGGAGTCTACTGCTTTCCCTACCACGGAGGAGTCTACTATTGTCACTCCCACTGAAGAGTCTACCGCCTTCTCCAGCACGGAGGACGTAAGCACCTTCTCTACCACGGAGGAGTCCACGGCGCCCAGCTCTACCGAAGAGCCCACCTCCACTATTGAGTCCAGTGTCTCATCCGTCGAGCCCACTTCTTTCGTTTATACCACTGTCACGACCTTTTTAACGTCTTTCATCACCGAGAGCACTTCTGAGGAGCCCTCATCCACCATTATCTCCACCTCGAGCGTGCCTTCCGCCATTCCGACGGTTTCGCCCAACCCCGACGGTACCAACGTCGTAAGTCACATCCCGAGCATGATTGAAACAAGGGCCCAACTAACGACCACAATCTAGCATGTCAACAAGGGCTGCGTCCTCATCAACGGCTCTCCCCGCTGTGCCTCTGACGCTGGCTCCATCTCCGGCGTCTACGAGAGCTCTTACAGTATGCCACTCAAACACTTTCTGCTCGTTGATCCCGCCAGCTGACAAACATTGCAACAGACGTTGCCTCGACCCCCGGCGAGGCTGAAAGCTCTGCCACGATTCTGGCTCGCTTTGACTCGAACGTCGACAACCACCTCCACGCATTGGCAGGCTGCCAGCTCAACGCCCGCTGGCCCTCCAACTACGGCGATGTCTACTTTGGCGAGGACGGCTGCCTCTACGACTCTCAGAGCAACAGGATCTTTGACCAATGTACGTACCCAACATGAAGCTCACAGGGAGCCTGATATTATACTGGGCATGGCACTGACCAGACTACGCTCAACAGGCTGCGGTACCCCGGACAGCAACAACAACGGTCCTGTCACGAATCCCTACTGCCCCCCGGCGCCCCCGGGTGCTTCGCAGGATCATGGCAACCACGACGGCTCCGCCATCTGCGCGTCCATCTCCAAGGACACGTGCCTGTCAGCGGCGATGCGCTACGTAGACGACGTCGTGTACCACCAGTACACATCCGCAGTCTGGCCCGACGACACGGGCAAGGACATTGCCAACGCCATCTTCCCCATCGCGGGCCCCATCCTCGAGGACCTGTTCGGCATCAACTACGGCTGCACCGTCATCTGGACGTGTGACGACGACGGCGCCTTCGCGCAGGGCATGACGGGCCGCCAGATCAAGGACTCGATGCTCAACATCTACAACCTCAACGGCGCCAAGGGCTGCGGCAGCACGTACCTCGACAACCGCTGCCACGTCACCGTCAACGGCTGCAACAACTGCCAGGACAGGGGTCACTCGCAGACCCTCTGGAGCCCGTACGATGTGTACGATGGCACGTTTCCCGACGCCAACGATGGGTTCCCCCCCAGCAATTAATTATCGTAGTTGGTAGTCGAGACGGGGAGGGCGAGGCGCTGATAGATGGAGCCTGTTTATGTTCTAGATAGATATTTTCCATTTAATTTCACACTATTATGTACGGATAGTTGGGCTCATCATAGACTCTTTTTCGATTGTGGATTGGGGGCAACTGATTACCAGAGAGCATGCTCTTGTCTTTAATGGAGAAGAATTACGCTTGATACATGTATTTTGGATCTTATTTTGAGGAATAGCTTAACGCGGGCGCCCTAGAAGCTTGAAATTGAATACAAGAGCTGTTAAGCTCATCCATCCCTAGATCACCCTCCTCACTGGGGCACTCCTCGCCCACCATTTCTGGACCACCCTCGCTGGACAGGCCCAACCAGTATTCCTGGAGCAAGGCTACAGCTTCACTTTCTTCGGACCAAGAAATGAACGATTCATTCTGGAAATGCACCCCTAGGACGCAGCACTTCTCTAGACGTAGGTAGGTAACAGCTAGAAAAGGAAAAGACTGGTCCAAACGAGTAGATAAGCTGAATGTGAGATGTTCCTAGCTTTTGCGAAAGGAGTCTTATTGAGAGAAATTTCTCGCTACTTAGTAGAGCTACGGATAGGGTAGTTCACTCCATGTGTACACTAACGAGCAAGCTACTAGCTTAGATTAAGGAATTTGGATTGATCCCTATCTATCAAGTCTTTTTTTGTGCGTCAAGTCACCTAGCGAGCAGCTTCTGGTAAGCCTATCGCCATCGCAGGGTATACAGTACAACTAACATAACGCTAGCGTCGGCTAGGCTTTTGGAGGAGATATCCCGCCGTCCGTACGAAGGCTCATCGAACCAAGACCCCCGGCTTCCTAGTCGGAGGATGGTGGTGTATGGCATCTCATGTCTCCGCAGTGACGACCGATCGTATCTCCGTCCCGGTATGCCTTAACACATGAGTTCGGGCTCGCGCAAGGAACCAATCTAGTATTCTCCACCCGGAGACCACAGTTATAGTAGTCCGTATACTCCGTAGACGACGCAAATTTCCTAAAATTTGGCTAGAGGAAACCTTTCGCGTTAAAGCTAATTGTATCTATATGTACGGATTCTGCGCTTACGGATGAAAGGTATCTCACCAGGGTCAGAAAGTCAAAGTATTTGAGAGTGTGTTGAAAGAACAGAATAGTAGCGGACGACAAGAATTATAAGTTTATTCGATATAGTATCCGTAAGCCAGGGAATGGTGAGGTCGGCCTTGTATACATTTTAGGTGCTCCAGGACATCCCCTCCATGCTATCATCATTAATTTTTGCAACGCTGCTAGGATCATCGGCCTGGTCAGATGGCCTGCGTCCATCCTTGTGCCGAGAATTAGGGACTATAAACGTCTGGTCATTAGTGAATAGAACAAACGCAAACTCCAGGGTAGCAGATTATATGGGCATTGCATATAGTATATGATTGGCTTTTCTATGATGAGGCGGCACGATTAATACAGAACGAGTATATAGATAGACTCGTGTGGAGGTGGGGCTACAGGCTACCCTTCAGTCAGGGCACCTGACGTTCAACATTTTTACGTTGCTGACTAACACCGCTTCTCTGCTTGAAAAGATGACGTTGGGCGCTTGCTTCCTGGCCTGCCTGGTCCCAAGCTGTCTCTCAAATCACTCCTGGCAGTCGTGTTCTTCCCGTCATCGATGGCTCTTCCACTGCACATCCCAAGCTGCATTCGCGTTCCCGAGCATCCCTTTCACCTACCACCGTTAGACAAGCCATTGAGGATTCAGATCGAAGGCCCATTGGTATCAATCCAGAAGCTTCTCCCGGAAGTACGATGGCAGGTTGATGTCTGCAAACCAATATTTCCGCAGCCGGCCGGCCCGGAACTCGCAAAACTGGCGTACCGGGCTATTTATAGCCAGGATGTCCGTCCTCACGTCGAAAATGATCTGATCGTGCGAGATGAGTACCTGGGCTGGGTGGATCAGAAGAAGTTAGGATCACGCTTGGCCATTGCGAATTTCGAGTCTCTTTATTGACGCCGCTAACGATGATTCGGGCGTTTACTAGTGAGATCGACTATTATGGCGTTACATTTGATCATCTCGTTCCCGCTGATGATTACTTTCCGGAGGTCTTGCAAATTAATATCTGCGAGTTAGACGAGGACGAGGGAGAGTATGCGAACACATACCTTCCGTTTACGGTGGATCCGGCGGAATATATTGGGAAGAAAGTATTGGCGGTACCAAGGTGCTGTCAGAAGAGGAAGGGAACTACGGACAGGTCCAGAGTGAACGGTTCAGTGACTCAGAAGGATCTTATCCGGCAAGGGTTTGATAGGGAAGTGATGATGAAATTGTTGATAGCCCATGGGATATACTCTACGAAGATCCCCGAGAAGCGATTCGACAAAGTCCCTGAGCCGCGGACGGGCGTGGCCCCCAAAGAGCCATGATCCCCTTCGTGTCGAGCTCCTCGGGCATAACATCATATAGATCCCGGTTGTCCAGGTACCGTGAGCCGTATGGTCGAGATTCGGGAATATACCACTAGCTGCGCATTCGGGTCGATGAAATGAATAACTTTTGTGAGGACGTTTGAACTTCTGGAAGTCTATAAAGTGCTGCTGTAAATAAATCTGCGGGGGCTAATGGTCGTGGGCGCATCACGGATGTCAAGAGTAGTCCGTCCCCAGTTGCGCAGCTTGTATATATCCTCTAAATACGCCTTGCATAGCTCAGTAACCTTGAGATCGCATGGCCAATCCAATACCCATTTGGTCTTAGTAGCTATCCCCTTTGCTTCCGGGGCTTTGCTTGACGCCGTAACTACTATACGCCTATACTGGTGTCGTAGGTTCTAGATATTGCGACGACTGTTGAAGCCATTTAGATCCTCTCGACTCATATAGAGGGGGGTGTCCTCTCGAAATTCCGTAGCCGGAGTAACCATATTCTATATCTTATTATATTTAGAGTACTTCATAGGGATAAGCTTATGATCAAAGAACTCGTTTCTCCACGTAAGAGGCATATAATAAATATCCTCGAGCAAGGCTCGCCTAAGAATCTCAGCCAAAGAGGCGAATAGTATGGCAAACGCGCAATCTACCAAGGCCCGTGAGACGAAGAAGGTCGAGAGGTATACGAGGCGACAGGGAACTAGCGTGATAGAGAAAGATATTCTATATCTCCGATACTAGTATAGTATTACGCATCTAATCATTGTAGGCCTCATGTTTTATCTTAAGCATCGCGCGTAACGTGTTAATGCCGCTTGTTTCAGTAGATCGTGATGGTGGCGACTAGCGTCATGCTCCGCTACTATGTTGAGTCGTAGACGGCGGCAAGGATAACCTACTCCTACGGCAATGATATCAGGGTCTTACGGCGAAATTCACCGATTACACTAGCTAGGATGATGAAGTAGGATTCCACACGGCCGGACTCTATACAGGGGATATTACGAGCGCGGCCCCAGAGCGTCCGCAGGATCATAAGGATGTCAATAGTCGTGGCTTCCCTTTTGATGAATATCTACTTAGGTATAAGCCCTTTCTTCTCTGCTAGCTCTTACAAGTCTGATGGGCACCACTGATGACCATCGAGGCAAACCTACTACTCCTTCCTCACGCAATAGGCCTGCGGCGCGCCCTACGGGCGGCCTTTTCCGCCTCCGGCGGCGTATTCTGATAGACCTACAAGGCCTGCCTTTTGCTACGAGGCCTACCTTTTAGGATTATTATGCGATATAAATAGTTAATCAAGCTTTCCCCCCTCGCCGGGGGGCCTCTTCGGGGGCCCTCCCAGGAGCCACCCTACCTAACTAGCTAGCTATCTACCTCTTAGTATATCTTATATTACTAAGGAAGGATATAGGAAAAAAGGAGGGTTAGCGCATTTATCTCTTACCTTTATATTATAGTATAGTTATTTTTCCTATTTGAGAAGTAAATCTAGAAGCTAGGCTTTGCCCTCCGACCAATGCCTTCGCGTAAAGCTGTTTTGCTTGACTAGATCGACCGCGCTTCTACTTTAGCTAAGACCTCCTCACAAAGGATTGAGCCACCCTAGTCTCGTGAAATCGTGAGTCTCTAGATTCAAAGCGTCTTGACGGTGGCATTGCGAACTGGCGCCGATCCGTCGGGCAGGTGACGAGGGGTGCAAAGTGTTCTAGAAGCGGCCTCGAATGCGCCCAACCGTCGCAGTGAGGGAGGGGCAAAAGATGCAAGTGGATGGCAAGGCGGGTGAGATGCGTTTGTGTTTTGGGGGAAAGGGGATGGATACCAGGAGAGGCAATGGACAACCCAAGCAGGCAACACCAAGCAGCCCCGCAGCTCCCTAGCCAGGTGCTGCTTTCATCATTGCTTACAAAGTGACGAGCCAACATCCATGGATCTCTAAGCCAGGATCAGAGCCGCCCCTGGAGGGCGGGCACCGAGACGGAATCGTACCACGGCGGCAAACAGGACGGCAAACAGGACGGCAAACAGGACGGCAAACAGGACGGCAAACAGGACGGCAAACAGGACGGCAAACAGGACGGCAAACAGGACGGCAAACAGGACGGCAAACAGGACGGCAAACAGGACGGCAAACAGGACGGCAAACAGGACGGCAAACAGGACGGCAAACAGGACGGCAAACAGGACGGGCCAATGGGAGAGAGCACGGGTGGGTGGCAGCAAACGACAAGCCACCTCTTATTAGCGGCTTGACTCTGGGAGAGCGGACGGGATCCCGTATTTTCCACTAGTTGTGAGCCTAGAAGGCTTATATACATGTAACAAGGCTTAAGAATCGCAGCAATCATAGACCATAAAAAAATAGCTCCAAGTTGCCACAATCAATGGGGTAACTAAAGGGGTAGGGGTTATGGCCCTGCAGATGAGGATAGCTCGCTGATCCTTTGGAGCTCCGTCCTGTAAAACTGACGTGACTTGACCCAGTTGTAAGCGTACATGAGGGCGAAGGCTAGAAATATCAACGCTGCGCATATAAGTGGCCCCAAGATGGAAAAGACTGTGAAGCCATAGGAAGCCGAGGCGAAAGCGTCACTTTTGGCGAGGTGTTCGGTGCCCTGCCCAACCTGCATGGCAGTGAGGACGAGGGCGATGTAAACGGTGGTGGCAGCGAGCCAGGAAAAGTTGTCGCGGAAGAAGGCATTGTACCGGTCCCAGCGAGGTAGGTAGCCATAGCTAGGAGTCATCCATAAGCTATATATCTTATTCAACCGACTCAGACGGAGCTCGCCGTGATAGAAGCGCGGGTCAACGTGCCGCTGGATCTCGGCCAGGTTCAGCTCGTGCACGAGGGTCCTCCAGTCCAGCCATTCTACACCCGGTGGGAGCAGCTTCTTCTCGACGGCAATGTGGAAGTCGCTCTCGTGGGAAATGAGTGCAGTGTAAGAAAACAAGAAGCCGATGGCCCTCTCGTGTAGACCTTTCTGCTGGCACTTGCTGATGACGCGTCGCTGGGCGACGGCGCAGCAGCAGTTCGGCAGGCAAGATAGGTGCTTGGACCAGAACCGCGGCTCCAGAAGGAAGCGAGGGAGTGGCTTTATATAAATGCGGCCCTCTGTCCATACAAGATGCATGTCCATCTGCTCGGCGATGAAAAGATCGCGATTAAGCAGCAACTGGCGGTGCAGCGGGCGAGGCGGCAGCGGCAGGCCGGCGAACCACAGCAAATCCTGGACGCGGCTCAACCTCTGTAGGTCAAGCTCCTTTTCCAGCCAGTCTGCGACTTGACAGGCTGGAGAAGCGACATGATTGGAATCGTCGCGATATGACGCTGGCAAGAGGTGGGCAAGGTCATCTGGGTCCTGGCCCTCCGAGTGAGGCTTGGGACCTCCTGAGCTGGCGTTGCTGCTCAAGCTGGTGTCCTGGTGCGGTTGCTTCTGCTGCTGCGGAAGTGGCTGGACGGAGAATGGACAAGACTGCTCACCGTTAGTCGAGACGACAGGCCTTAATTGAGGACTCGACTTACCGAGGTGCTCGTCTTGTTGAGACCGTTCATGTTGAAATGCGCCCTGCTGGGCTAACGATACAGTCTATCTTACAGATACTACTCGTATGTAGCAGGCCAATCGAGGAGAAAACTGGGCAGGCTTCAGGTTTCAATGTTAGTGTGAAAACCCGTAGGCTGTAAGCGCCAAAAAAAAAAGAACAATCAAAAATTATTGGATGTCTTCAGGTCTTGAGCAAAAGACACCCTGGCTCAGCTCAGCTCAGGGCGCATGCATGTCGCAAGAATCTCAGCTGTATCCGTACTCGGTAAGCGCTGAGCTCTGGCCCCAAGGATGGAGCAACCATTGGCTCCCGCGGATCAGGAGCATCAAATAATTTACTATGTATAACGTAGGCGGCTAGCAGCACTATTTCAGGACTGCGGGTTCAACACTCCCAGAGCCGACTCTTAAAATCCCCGCTTCTACGGAGTACCTAGCTCTATCATCCCCATCCAACGCCATCCATGTGCTCATCGACTACGTTCCCTCATGCACAACCTGATACAGGATAATGGGAAGCCCCAGTGATAATACTTCCGGCATGCAAAATAGTCAGGTTGACCCCACCGAGTCCGAGTCCAGCCCACTCCCAAGCGCTACTCCCTCTCAGCCTTCAACTACTTCTTCGGGCCGCACGTTTCGTGTCAGGGGGATTCCTCTCGGGGCCTCCACATCGGACGTTGAATCCGCCCTGAACCAGTATCTTGCTAGCCAACTCAATGGCGACGAACCTAACTTGTACATAAAATCTCTATCCGCCGATTCTCGTGGCCGGAGCCAGGTCGCCACCATCAGCTTGAGAACTTTGCCAACCAACCTAACCTCCAAGCACGAATGGACGTGGAACCACCTAGGACAACCATGGACTGTGGACGACCATTTTCAAGGCTTAACGGTCCTGTATTCCCCTCCAGCCGGAAATCATGCATTTGAGTCAGTCGCTCAGCGGTGTTTTCTTGGCCCAATCACTAATTATGAGTCGTAGCATCATCGCCATCTCGGGGCTTGGCAGCCATGCTTACGGATCTTTCAAAGAGAGGGGGGGACCACACATGTGGCTTTCTGATTCTCTGCCGCATGATATCCCCACGGCAAGGATTATGACATATGGTTACTCGTCCGGTCTAGTTGGCAGCCAGAGTGCCCAGAATCTAGGTGATATAGCTCAGACGTTTGAAAGGACACTCCGACATTTACAGGTGAGTCTAATTTACACACCATCCCCCACGACCAAGCCAAAGTATCTGACATGGAAACCTGTAGACCAAACCAATCATCTTTGTTGCACACAGTCTAGGCGGTCTAGTTGTGAAAGAGGTAGGCACCCCCATGTCTTGACCTTGCCCAGCACGTGAGTCGTTAACTTTGGTTCTGCCGACTAGGCAATCATCCAATGTGCTAAATCGGAGAAAAACAACATTCTGTCATTGGTATACGGAGCGCTATTCTTTGGGGTCCCAAACGACGGGCTGGACGTCGCATCGCTCATACCAATGGTCGGAGACGGGCCCAACCGGTTTTTCGTTGAATCTCTAGGAAACCTCAACTCGCGCAATCTAAGAGAGCAGCATAAGAGTTTCCTCGAAGCATTCAACTTCAAGGGGAGCTCCGAGATCTATTCCTTTTACGAGACCCGACAGTCACCAAAGGCGAAAAAGGTACGTGGCCCTCCAGATCACATCAACATACCATAGTACTAAACGGGTGACAGGACGCACAGGGAAATTGGTCCATGACGGGTGATTTCGAGTTTCGCGTCACGGCGAGCTCGGCGACCCACTGCCGTCCATGGGAGAACACGGATGACTACTTGTATCCGATGGATCGCGATCACTCGGATCTGGTCAAATTTCGGGCCGCCGACGTCGACTACGATACGGTCTGGGAAACAATCCAGGGAATGGTCGAGCAATCTGAGGGCTTCCAGGAGCGAAGGACCAGGTACTAGACCGCCAATACACGTACTCATATTGAAAACCAACTAAGATCCACAAGTAACAACAAAGGCGCATATCTTATGGACGAGACAGAAAAACAATTCTTGGCCACCTTGCGAGTGTCTGATCCCAGCGACGACAAGACACGCATTGAGAAGGACAAGGGTGGCCTTTTGGAGGATTCGTATCGCTGGATTCTTGACAACCCCAGCTTCGGAAAATGGCGCGGCGACGACCAGAGCCGACTTCTTTGGATCAACGGCCCGGCCGGCATAGGGAAGACGATGCTTCTCTGTGGAATAATCGACAGCCTGAGCAGTCCGCATGAAAAGGGGCGCCTCGTTTCATTCTTCTTCTGCCAGGGCAGTTTTTCGTGGACCAGGAACGCAACAGCAGTGCTTTGCGGTCTTGCCTATCTCCTCGTCCGCCAGAACCCTTCCTTGATTTCACATGTGCGGGAAAAGCTTGGGTATGCAAGCAAGTCGCACTTCGAGGGCATCAATGGTTGGGAGGCCATATCGAAGATCCTGCAAAGCATGCTGCAAGATGATGCGCTTCCGCCCGTGTACCTGATTGTCGACGCACTGGATGAGTGCGAGACTGGCGTGGAGGAGCTCTTGGGCTTCATAAATAAAACTACGTCCGCCGAGCATTCTCGAGTCAAATGGCTTGTATCAAGTCGGCATGATGACACCATCGAGAACATCCTGGCCACTGGCGCCGAAGGCCCAAATCTCAGTCTTGACATCAACCCCATCTTAGTGTCCCAAGCCGTCGACACCTATATCGAGTACCAAGTCTCCCAGTTCAAGCTAATACAGCATGATAAGGCACTACAAAAACAAGTCTACGAGAAGCTTCACGAGAACGCCGGGGGCACATTTCTATGGGTGGCTCTCGTCTTTGAAGAGCTACGCAAGCTCAAGCTCGCCGTCGACGTCAGGCGTGCAATCGATGAGACACCGTCCAGCGTGGGGAAGCTCTACAAGACCATGGTGGATCGGGTTGCGACTCTCGAGCAGCACTCTCAGTCATGCTTCCGCATCCTTTGGGCCACTGCTATTGCCTACCGTCCACTTCACCTTCTTGAGCTGCAGATGTTGGCTAGTCTCGAGGAAACCATGGACACCGAGGACTTGAAACGTCTCGCACGTCTGTGCGGGTCCTTTCTCGTTGTTCGGGACCATCACGTTTATCCCATACATCATTCCGCCAAAGAGTATCTAACACAGAATGCATCCGTAAACCTCTCCCCCGCAGAAGTAGGCCCAGACCATTTCCACATGTTCACGCGGTCGCTCCGGGGCTTGTCAAATGTATTGCGGAGAAACGTTTACGAAATACAAAGCCCAGGCACACTAATTGGGGATGTGGCACCTCCTGATCCCGACCCTTTAGTTCCGGTTCGCTATTCCTGCCTGTTTTGGTATCAGCACTTGTGTGACGCCAAGATCCTGGACTCCCAATACAGCATTGAATTCTCTGACAGTGGGACATTGTTCACGTTTTTGAAAGAATCTTTTCTTTACTGGATCGAAAGCCTGAGCCTCCTAGAGCAGATTCCAGTTGGGGTACATGTAATTCATCAAGTTCTATGTGCAGTCCAGGTACGTATATTGTTCCCCATCTCTTGTTCCTTACGTTCTAACTATTCCTAGAAATCACCACATGAATCCCACGAGTTGATCGAGTTCTTGATTGATGCAGAAAAGTTTCTATACAACTTCACATCCATCATAGAAAAGTCCCCCTTACAGACATATGGCGCCGGGCTGGTCTTCTGCGGAGCGAATAGCGACATAAGGCACCGGTTTTGGGATCAAAGACTAGCCGGCATCAAGAATGTGTTTGGAACTGGTGACAACGAGTCCTCGTTTATACAAGCTCTGAAACATGACGGCCAAGTCGTTGCCGTAGCCTTCTCTCCGGATGGGCAGCACCTTGCGACGGCCTCTACCGACAAGACCGCACGGCTCTGGAACCCCGTCACTGGAAAATGTATACATTTACTGGATGGCCACAGTGATGTTGTTTCAACTATTTCCTTCTCTCCAGACGGCCGACTGCTTGCAACCGGCTCTGGGACGATGGTTCGGATCTGGGATACAGCCACTGGCATTCGCAAGTACACCCTAGAAGGCCATTCCCAGGATATCCATAATATCGCCTTCTCCCAGGATGGTGAACTCCTTGTGTCAGCTTCATCTGAGGGAAAAGTATGCCTATGGCACCCAGCAACAGGAACTTTAAAGAAAGAACTTGATGGCAAATTCTTTGCTATTTCGCCGAGTAACGAGTTTGTTGCCATCGCTACTGAACGGTCAGTGAGCCTCTGGAATACCGTCAAAGGAGCAATTGACCATAAACTTGAGGATCAAGACAACGAGACTGTGTTATCAATGGCATTTTCACCAGACAGTCAGGTGCTAGCTATAGCCTCTCGTCAGAGAACATGGCGCAGCATACGACTCTGGGATGTCACCACAGGAACCTGTAAACAAACTCACACAGTGGGGTACTTGGATATAGGCCAGCTTTCCTTTTCGCCCGATGGAGAGTTCATCGGTGTGGGCTTGCACAGTTCAGTTGCACTTATGGATGTTGCTAAAGGTAGTATCAAAACTCTTTCCCACGCTCGAGAAGGTGATGGTATGGTGTCAAGCCTGGCCTTCTCTCCCAATGGCAAGCTTTTGGCAGCAACCAGGACTTGGTCCTCGAGGATAGAGCTCTTCGATATGACATCCCGCGGCAGAGCCAGTGAAAGCTTGGGAATCCACACCGCCAGAGTCCGGGGTGTTGCTTTCTCGGACAGCAATCTGCTTGCGTCGGCTTCAGACGACGGTACAGCAGGCATATGGCACACCTCTGTGGGCTCCTCCCCATCAACCTGGGAGTCACTACGGGACATGGTCACTGGGAGTAACAACCGGATGCTCGATAAATGCAATCACGCCAAGGCCGTTATGTTTTCTCCGGACGGCTCGCTTCTCGCCACGATTGCATATTACGGCTGCACGGTGTCTATCTGGGACACAGCTACGGGTTCACACAAGCATACCTTCTCACTTCTATTCCTGGATGATAGCATCACATTCTCCCCTGACAACGAATCGCTGGTGGTTTTCTTCCGCGAACGTCAGGTACTAGAGGTCCATAACATAGAAACAAATGCACGCAAGGCTGTGGTCGATGGCTATAGACAGCATCTAATTCCAGATCCCGTGGAATCAATCAAGGAGAATGTTGTATGGGGGATCGCTGCCTTTGGCATGGGATATGTGTGGGATGCTGCTTCAGTTGCAGCGTGTAAGGACCTGGGTCGCACATTCAGCCACATTATTGCCTTCAGCTTCTCGCACGACGGCAAACAGCTTGCATTGGCCTCGGATACATGGATACGCCTCTATGACACGGTAAAGAACCGGTACATTTGGAGACTGGACGACTACCAAGGCCCTGCTGTTCGCGCCATCGCATTCTCCCCAGGGAAAGATTGCATTGTGATGGCGTTGGATGACGGCACGATGCAGCTCTGGGATACCGAACTGCGTGGCCGCAAGCAGATCCTTCATGGTCACCCTGACTCCGTGGTGGCTGTAGCTATATCGCCAAACAAAGACACGATTGCATCTGCTTCAACCGACGGATCGCTGTGGCTCTGGGACACCGCGACAGGGGGCCGCAAAGCCACAACAGACCTCAGTCGGTATTGTCTGCATACAAGAGAACTTAGATTCTCAGACGATGGTAGATATCTAAAAACCGACGAGGGTTGGGTCTCTCTCAGCTCAGAAACCTCTTCTGGCGCGAATGCTGTACGAGAAAACCCGGGTGATTCGGTATCTATAAATGAGGACTGGCTGTCCTGGGAAGGGTCAAATTTCCTCTGGCTTCCACCGGACTATCGGGCTGTTGACGCGGACTTTTCCAACAACGCGGTGGTGATGCTGCATCCCAGTTGGAAAGTGACCCTGATTGAATTTGAATGTGTCTAGATAGTCTGGCCCAGGTGGCCTCCCCTTCATACTCATTTTCAACAGCAGAAGAAGGAGAAGGAGAATGCAGCGAAAAGGAGGGAACGGGAAAGGGGGGCGGAGGTGGTCGACCACGAGAGATGATGATTCAAGTTATGGAGAGTGTGGCCAAACCACTAAATACCAGGTGGGAATAATTGCAAACGCCGTTTCTGTCAAAAATCAGGTGGCAGAATACGAGTAATGTATTTGACGCGCCAACATCTATCTCAGCTGTCCCCGATGGCGCCATAGGCAGGTATCCCGCGCGTCCGCAAGCCGTAAACAATCTTCTTTGTGATCTTCTCATTAGCAATAACGATAGCCGCCTCGGCCGGCCCAACGCCAAGTTCTCGTAACTGTGCCGCGAGGCTCTGCACCCGGCTAGCCAGCTCATGATAGCTGAGCTCCCTAGGTACCGACGCGGACATGTCACGCACAGCAACAGTGTCTGGTGATGAGGCGACATGGTGATAGAAGGCAGAAGTGACGGTGGTAAACGGACAGTGAGTAACTGGGCCCTGCTCAAAATACCGGATGAGGTGCAGGTCCGCGCTGGAGAGCGCCGTGTCGGAGGGAGGAATCGTGTACATGATCGTGAGTACCTAGGTTCAGGGACCAAAATGTCCGTACTCTTGATGTGCCCAAAACCACTGGCCATGAGCGATTCCAGAGATGGCTTATATGCTCAGAGTGCCAACTCCACATTCTCTCCTCCTCTCCCCATGTTTCCTACTAGCACGCAGCCTCTTGTAACTCATCCCAATGCCCTAGTCACTAGGTAGGGGTATCGACCAAATTTCGATCGACTTCAGCTAGCAATACTATGAGTCTCTAGGAGTTAGTCCGAGGCTATGGGTGTCGTGGGCTATCCCAATCGACGGGGATGCCTTACGAGGAATGCCACCGCTGGCATCATACATAGAACAGGATGGACGCGTAGCCAGATTTAGTAGATGGCGTGGCCGCGACCACAGTAGGTCCTGCAACATTCTCCCACAACCCCCTCCACCAAGACCAAAAGTTGGGAGGGCCGACCCACGTAGTATCTAATAGACCGGACGCATGAAGGACATCTTGATTCCTAGTTCTTGTGTTTTCACCGACGGGAGACCGAAAGAGTCAGTTAATCGGCTCTAATAGGACTCTGGGGCACAGTACTACGAGTACTCATAGAAGTGAAGTGATCACCATGCTGCAGTTGATGAAGCACCGGTAACTTGGTAATGCCACTCATCTATCGACCCATCGAGTGTCTCACGTCCCCATCGTCCTCGGTCGTGGCAAGCGCATTGTATTCATGAGGCCCCCCAGTCCCGGCCCCATGCCAGCAGCTCGGCTAGATTCACCCCTTTCATATCAGTTTTGGCCGAGCGATAATGATTTTATTCAACCAGGGTCACCGTCCGTTGAATAGCCTGGCCTGAGTGCCACCTGTTCGACAGACCATTACTGACATGAGCCCCCTCCCCCAGTGCGACGTTCATATCATTTCAGACACACAAGCATGTTCGGATAGACGACGCGACGACTGCTACCCTGTTTTCCTTTTATCAGCTGCAGCTTTCAAACCTGCCCTGCTGGTGAGCTGTCAGACGCAAGCCCTTCCTTCCCGCTTCGCTGGCCCCGTTCCCATATGAGCCGTGCTCGCTCGGACCTTGCGCCACAGTTCCCATCACGGCATCACCCGTGTGCCATGACCCTCTTTGTCCCAAATGGGGACCCCACCCTTTTCCGTGTCTTCCCTCGAGTATCTGGTGGAAATAATGTACTTCGTAGCCCACTTGAACCCACCTGGCAGGCTGGTCGAACGGGCCCAAACGTGGTGGTGAGTACTACATCCATGCACTAGACGTCGGCACGAGACGAAGCTGTACAGATTCATTCAGCATTTCGCTCGGTGGAGCCGCCAAGGGTGAGAGCACGTTTCTCGCCAGGAATAAAAGGTGGGAGATATGACGACGCTGGAATATAATTAAAAATATTGCCTTCATTCCAGGACGCACTGTGTGTCAGTGGGTGAGTACTATTACTCGTAGATCGAATATCGTGTGTGTGCAGTTTGTATCAGTGTGCTCAGTGTTGTTGCCAAGGCGTTTGTGGATGTCTCATCGTCCCCCAACCCTCATCACTCGGCATTCCTTGCATCATGGACACGAAAATGTTTGTACCACCAAGTTTTTGTTTCTTTCTCTCTAAATGGCTTTTGTTGCCATTCATATATATATATATGTAGTGTGTCCTATATAAGCGGTACCGACCAGCTCCAAATCTGAAGCGCCCCTATCCCCCCTCGCCCCCCACGAGAAAAACCGGCCCAGAAAGTTGAGAACTGCTCCCATTCCAGGTTCCATAGAATCCAATTGCCATAAACATGATGATATACAAATCATAGTGACGTCGGCATCCAAGCGTTGGTGAATTGGGGGCGGGCAGATACCTGATAGTCATGACTTGTATCAAGCCCCCGCCCCCGACCAGAAAAGTAACGAGATCATTAGTGTAGTGAGTGTCAGAAATTACAATAAGAATATTGAAAACATAGAAGCGCTGCAGGGGTATAATGTACAGCGTGCAGTCATCGCTGGTAGGAGAGGTCAAGTGCAATTACGCCGAGTAGCCGGCGGACTCGAGGCTGTCGGCAGAGTCAAACGACCGCCGAGCCTTGACGTACTTGGGCCAGGTATTGGTCAGGACGAGATACTTGATGCTCATCTCAGCGTCATCGAAGATGTTCTCGCCAAACTCCTCTGGGATCTCGCCCCAGTACCGGATATTCTCCATGACCGTCTCTTCTGATCTAGGAGTATCGGGGGGCGCAATGGCCGTCTGCGAGGTGCTCTTGGGGCCGGCGCGCCAGTCGGCCGTCTCAAAGGGCGTGGCAGGGTCGGGTGTGTGCTCGTCGCCGTACAGGATCCGGGCCGCGTTCTCAAAGACACCAGCCAGCTTCTTGAAGTCGGGCGAGGACAGGTTGACCTGGAACTCGGCGCCGCGGGAGCTGATGAAGTCGATGTAGATGCGCAGACCTTCCTCGAAGCTGGCCCGAACGTCGACCTGGCTGGTAGGGCTCAGGGGCCCGCCGGCCTTCTCTTCGATAACAGACATGTTCCGCTCAAAGCCCTTGCCGGCGTAAAACTTGAGCTTCCACTCGGCGACTCGGCGGAGGAAGGCAATGTTCTCGCCGGAGAAATCCCTGAGCGCGGAGAACTGCTGGAGGGGCTCGGGGTTCTTGACCAGTGTGTGCTCGAGGGCATCCATGGTCAGGACCGAGTTGTTGGAAGAGCTGGAGACGGAACCGGCCTTGGACTTGCGAGCCTTCTTCCATGACACGTAGGTGCTGCCAGTCTCGATAGAGCCGCCGTTGGCACCGGCACCACCCCTGTTACGGGCCTCCCACCGAGCGATCGATTCGAGAGTCTCCTGGCGGAGGGACTGGTGCTTGAGCACCTCCCAGACAGGAAGGAAAATGGTGAATATCTCGAGAAGCATAATAGAGATAGCAATCCACTGAGGGGGGATAAAGTATTGGTTAACGGCGGCCATGGCAGGGACGTAGAGGCCAACAAGCCACATGGGGGTAGCGTGAAGGCTACACACGGTCAGTTATATCCCCATCTCATCTGATACAGTCGACTTACCCAGCAAGGCAGCAGCCAATAGTCTGGACCCTCCAGCCGAGAGTATCATGGAGACCACGAGCACGCCACAGAATGTAGGGGGCAACAATCCAAGCCCAGAAGCACTGCCAGAACACGGAAGGCCACCACTCCCAGCCCTTGCTGGCAGCTGCCTTCTTCTCGGCTTCGGTGCCGTGGACTTCAGTTCCAGGAATGCCGAACTCAGGATGGAACTTGCGCGAGACAATGAACATGAACAGAGTCAGGAAAAGCTGTGGATTGGAGGTTAGATACATGAGTTCGCCCGAGACACTTGACCTGCGAGAGACTTACCTGGAAGGCCATTCCAGCACACACAACAGCCAGCATCTTAGTTGTGTAGTCAAGCGTACGGTACTTGTCCATGAGAGTCTTCTTCTTGGAGCTCGGGCGACGGTGAGAGTCGAAACGATCGGTGCCGATAAATCGCTTCTGCATCTCGGCGACGTATAGGAATCGGGAGTTGGAGGCCTGGAAGAGCGCAATGCCAAAGGGCAGCCAAATACCCATGATCCAAAACTCAACGCCCGCCGACATGTAATTGCCGTAGAGGTAGCCGAACTGCACGGCCAACCAGTACATATGGAGGAGAACGACGGCGCCAAACGACAGCGGCAGGCCACGGATTCGGAGGATCGGCATTTCACGTCTCTTGTAGAGGAAGACCATGCCACTAACGAGGACCAGAGTCCATATGACGGCAAAGCAGCAGTAAAAGATACCCAGGCCGTCGATCGCAGGGCCAGACGAGTCGTCCGCCCTGACCTCGAGACTCCCACCCATGATTGTCGATTTATCCGGCGTAGAGTGAGCTCGGGCTTGGAAGAAGTGTGTGTTGGCTAAGAGGTGAGGACGGTAGCAAGAGAGTGGGCAAAAAAGATAGGTAAGGAGCGTATTGAAGACCTAAGGTGACAGACGAAGTGAAGGGAACCAGGGGTCCGGAAATGGTGCAGCTGGATACCTTATATCACAGCATGCCACGCTTTATCAGAGACAATGCATGTACGTATAGAGTCCCACTTAGTTCCAGCCAACGTCGTGGTTCCTTGGGGGAGACGGGGGAGAGGAGGACTCGGACGAGTCAGGCCGAGGACTGACAAGCAGATGAGCTGTGAGAGGTCGGGGTGTCTGGGGGCCGATCGTGGGTTGGAGCCTTGCAGGCTCTGGAACTTTGGAGGCTGGACTCCTGGAGCCAAGCTTGTCATGTTTCCAGGGGTGTGACGGCTGAGTGGGTGACTCTGAGTCTGTGGGCGAGTACATGCCCATCATCCATGTCGATCTCCATGCGCCAGTATGGCAGACCTTGCCTCCTTGGTCAATGGTCAAAGACACCCCAGCTCAAAGTGGAAACGGCAAACCAGTGGCTTGCAGAGCCTGTGTGCCGATGATGAAACCGTTGCCATGTGCGAGTACTCGTCCTAGCTGTCTTCAAGCCGGCGTCTGAGGGCTGGCTGGCTGTGGATGTGAGTACAGATGCCTCACCCTTGTTGGTAGCAGGGCCGCACTGTCGCCTGAATGGCCCATCTACTATACTACCAGTCTCGTTGCTTGTCGCGTCGCTGCTTCGTCCTGGCCAGTGACCATTCCATACTCGTACGAGCATTGGCAGCCAGGCTGTAAAAAAAATCATTGCTGAGCCGTTCCGCCGTCACATCCAACCAGCACTAACGGGCGAGCTTCGCCTCATCACCCGCCAGCGTCACATAGTCACAGGCTCGATCGCTGGATGGACCTACCCAGGCTGATCACAAGCCTAAGGTAGGTAGATTCCTCCCAAGACCCCGTGGTCCAGGGCTTGCTCCCTGGAAGCTCGAGTCAAGGGTGCTGTGGTGGACTGGTCACTGCTGTACTCATGTAAGACAGTCTAACGGCCCCATATGGCCTACGTATGGGGACACCCGACACAAGCGGGACGAACAAAAGCAAAAGACGGCCCTTCCGTTCCCCGTAGTTACATGGTACGTTTCGCACCCAGGCATCGTCGTATCGAGCCAGAAGAATGAGCATGGTGGCGCACTTCTCTAGCTTGCTTCCCCGCTGCTGTGTTCTTTCCTTTGACTCCCTCATCTTGGACTTTTTCGGGCATGCCCTTTTCTCCAAATTGCGTTATGCAACTTCCTGGTTTGCGATGGGTCCTCTTGAGTGAAGTCCACATCACCCTGCTGCCCTGCATGAGTGGATCGCCCAATAGCCGTGGCCTGTAGCATAGCCCCCCAGCCCGATCTGGCCCTCCTCTTGGCGAAGGCAACGGAGGCCCGGAGAGCCATCTTCGGTGATTGCTCAGATTACTACTATTACATACAGCAGAGCGATCAGGTTACTGGGAGGGGTTTGTTGATCGCTCAGCTTTCAACTGCTGACCCCCGAGTACAGGGGCGGAGGATGGGGGCACCAGGGACCCCAACGCATCTCATGATCTCCCAAATGCATCAACGTCTGCCCCATTGCAATGCTCGCAGCGCCGACGAAAGTAGCGTCACCATCAAAAGCCCCAACCTAGAGCCCTGGCAGACCTGGGGCCTGGATCCTCGGAAATTCCTGGCCCTCGCAAACGCATCCCAGCGTAGTATCCGTAGATCACGGGCAGTGAGGATTCCGTGACCGAAGGTCACCGGTGACCGTCCAGATCGGCGTCGGCGACTCGACGGGACAGAAACTGGGGTAGGTAGGACAGTGACGCGCTGCCAAGCTCCCACTAATAGCAAAAATGCCCTTCTCCTTCATCAGCTGTCGGCGATGGTGAAATCATCACAGCCCCCTCGCCTCCCAAGTCTGCTACATCCCTTATTACGGGTACTCATACTGAGGGTGTCTCACACAGGTGGACGGCCTGAGCACGCCCAGAAGCAGTCGCCGACAACAACCAGCCACGGGGTCGAACCCGGAGAGCAAAAGAAACAAGAAGAAGACGCCGCGACCGTTGTGTTTCGACAACCGGAGCTGCATAAGCCTAGGCCGGGCGACTTCTGCAAAACGGCCTGGCTAGGGCTGGAGGGAGAACTACTCGTAGACATAGTATCAGACGAATGCAGAGCACCATGCACAACTCTGTTTGAACTTTGGAGCAGCTTTCGAGTGATACGAGGATATTCTGGGCGGGAGCTTCCGGATACCCCTGTCTGGCTGAGGCGTTCATGGGCTGCCCCAATCCGGAGTAGACCTGTCGATCCTCATCCGCATCCCTGGTCGTTCAGCAGAGTCTTGGGACGGTGTCCCGGTCAGTGCGGTGGCGCGCGGGGCGCCCAAGAGCCGATGCTTTTCGGACCACAAGTTAGAGCCAGCGTCCACCGGCTCCAGCCTTCGTGGGCTTCGGCAAAAAAAGGCACCTTGGCAGCCCGGCAGTCGCCATTGACAAGTGACAAGTGACAAGCGGCCAGTCTCTTTTGGGCAGTCTCAAATCTCCATGGACCACGAGCATGGGGTAAGTCCTCTCCATCGCGCGCGAGGATGAAATGAAGCGGTCGAATTCTTCACAAGCTTTCCACTTCGCAACGCCGAATCCCGGAGGCCCAGAGCTGTTTAGACTCCGTTGTGCGCAGCTTGTACGAAGCATTGCCAGGCTCGAGTTGATAGATACGATGTAATGTGCGTAATATAAGTAGCTGGCCCTTGTCCTGCGTGATCCACCACATGGGTTGCTCGCGTGGCTTGCCATAAGGCACTCGCACGGATAGTGATAAGTGACGACTCACTAAGCTGATCCAGCAATCAGGTCATCAGATGCATGAGAACCAAGGGACTGATGCCCCAGAACCAAGGGAGTGGCGCCCAAGTCCAAGTTGCCAATGCAACGCCATGCAACCAGGCAGGAGCAAAGTGGTCATACCCTTCTTCAGTTTTCTTTTGCCGGCTCTTGGCGCAGCGAGGGTTCAAATGAGCGGCGGGCGCGCGTGTGATTTCCGTATTACGAGCCAAGCAACTTCACAATCAGGGCCCTCCTGCACCATCGGTCCATCACAATGAGAAGTGACGGTCGGTCTAATGCTCCAAGATTCCCTCGCCATGATCCGTCGGTATCTAGGCCGATTAGACGTCAATGATGACCCCAGTCTGCCCAGTCTTGGATGGCTGGCAACCTTTCGTCAGCTTTCACAAGGGCACCAGGGTGCGAATACCAGCTCGGTGGGGGTGCCTCCCTCGATCCATGAAGAAGCAGCAAACATTCGAGGCCGAACAAACCGCCCTGGAGAGTATTATGCCGCCTGCGCCATTAGTATTGAGCCCATAGTGGCGGTTTGCGTGCTTTTTGTTGTTGTTTTTTGCTTTGTCGCTCAGCCACAGGCGCATTATGGCGAACAAGTGAGAAGTGAGCTCTGCCAGTCAGTTCCCCCCTTCTCCCATCTTTCAGCTCCTTTAACCTCTGGTTTCTATTCCTCATCAGAAGTCGAAGATGACAGACCCTTGTCTTAGGCGAGACGCTGATTCTCAAACTATCGAAAAGCGAGGCGCGAACCAGCGTTTCCTGTTGTCTTCTCAGACCCCTCTGGCCAAGGCCAGGCCGAGGCTTTCCTTGATATTCGCATGCAGGGGTAAAGTGCCAAAAGCAACTTCTCAGACATTGACTCGACCCCGAACTTTGAAGAGCCTGCCGCAGCCATGATGCCCAGCAGCCATCAAGTCGGCCATCAACAACTTCCCATGACGACCGCGTCAACAGGCCAGTCCAGACCTTTATGTTGCGCCCGAGAGCTGGAGACGGTCATAGAGCATTACCCTTGGTCATATGGATTTGCTGAAATCGACAATATAGGGACATCCATTGGCCAATACGAAGTTGCACAATCGTACTTCATACCTACCCCAAGGTAGGGCACGGTTGGGGACCAGCCGAACCACGATGTTGACCCCTCGACCCATGAGTCCACGAGTTTCAACGGTTTGCAGTTGAGACTTGGGTTTTCGAATCCCTCATGGATTATCCTTACCGCCTATTGTATAGATATGACCCATCATAGCCAACAAGCAAGTCGCAACGGATGCTGTCCGACCCTCATATGCCCACACCACCGACAACGGGTTGGACCCGTTGTGAGAGGGTGAGACACCGCATGGCAAAGGCCCTAGAATTTGCTTCTGTTATCAGCACAACGGCATCCATAGTTGCCGCCAGCAGCTCGCCATGAAGCGGGTATGGAGCAATACCCAGACCGAGCTTGACACCAGGTTTCTTGGTAAGGACCAAGCTGCCGTCAAGACTGCATGCTGTGTCATTGCTTCTCTGAATTCTCTCAAGGCGAGACAACTTGCGACTCACTTGTTGAAGCTCGAGGGGTACTTAGTAAGGTAGTACTGCATGCTGTGAGAGGAAGAAGGTAACGTAGCGATTTACCGTAAGGCAAGCATGGCTGGGGCATCTGTATTCGTACGAGAAGGAGGGAAGCCCAGCAGTGTGTAGGAGGTGCCGGCTCTACTACCTAAGTACTAAAGGTATTCGTAGTAATCGCATGTTTTTCCTAGCCGCGGAAGGTACGAGATGGATGCTCTCCCTTCCTCAGTGTAAATACTGACACTGTAGGAGGACGGGCCAATTAACCTAGAAACGCCGGTAGTGGCTACACATCGCAAATAGAATTAACCGCATCACAGACTCAGGAGATCATAGTGTGTAAAATCCGAACACCTATCATGGTGAATTGAAGTATAAGTAATTATTCTCCAGCTGTTAAGGTGAAATCTTTTGACGCAATGAGGGTGCTGGTTGCTGCCTTCTGATTTGGTTGATGCATTAATATGGCGCTGTAGGGTAAGAAAGGGAGGTCGTGCGCGTACGCAGCATCTGGTGGCTGTAACCTGGCAACTGTGCCTGATCTGGAGCTTCGAAGCACGTGACCGTCCTGGAAATTAGCTGTGATAGCTGCGATACGTGACCAAGCTCCCAGCTTCGCCAGGAATTTAGCATTAAGGGACTGCGCTGGCCGTTCTTGCGCCCGGAGGCTTGTGAATTTGTCCATTTCTGTGGTTGTAATCCCGCGTGATAGCCATTTCTGTAGTTTAATACCCCATTGCTCACAGGCTGCTCGCACGCGATCCCACCATGCCCCAGGAAATCGAGGACAATGTCCCGGAGGAGTCGCCTGCCGACCCCGGAGGCGATGTCGACATGACCGAGGGTCGCGCCGAAGGAGCTGAGGGCGCAGAGGGCGAGACTAATCTAGAGGGCAGCGAGATGCCCGCTACCGAGGAGGAGCCTACGAACGCGAGGACGACGTTTCTCGACTACCTTACAAGTCCCATCATCAGCCTGTCCATTGGGCCACCAGATGCGCCCGCTCTCCTAAATGCGCATCAGGGTCTGCTGTCAAGGAGCCCGTACTTTGCCGAGGTGTGCCAGTGCTTCGTCGACGACGGCAGCGTGAGTGCCTCCCATTGCCGGTAGCTCTAGACTGTGGCCGGGACGCGCGACTGACAGCAAGCAAAACAGCCCCGCCAAATCGACCTCCCCGACGAGAACATCGACGCCGTCGGATCCTTCCTCGAGTTCCTCTACACGGGCGAGTACTTCCCGCGGAAGCTCCCCGGCCAGCGCGTCCTCGAGAACGACCCGACGGCCCCCAGCGTTGACGACACGGGCGACCAGCTCCTCAAGCACGCGCGCGTCTACACGCTGGCCGAGAAGTTTGGCGTCTCGGACCTGAAGCGCCTGGCCAGCTCCAAGATCCACTGCGTCAACTCGACGGCCCGCGGCGAGATTGCCTACACGCGCTACGTCTACGCCTACACCAGCCAGGACGACACCAAGGTGCGCGCCCCGATTGCCAGCTTCTGGGCCACGCGGTCGCACACCCTGCGCTCCGAGGTTGAGGACGAGTTCAAGAAGCTGTGCTTGGAATACCCCCAGTTTGGATACGACGTTCTCAGTAAGTTGCCCCGCCCCCTGGTGGTGGGGAGGCCGGTCTGGTATGTGTTGCTAAATGTGGATAGCCCGAGTGCTGGACGACAAGCTCAAGCGGCAACGAAACGAGAAGATGCACCCTGCCACGGGCAGTGGGCGCAAGCGGGCGCGTCACAGCAGTGGTGGTGCGTGAGAGGACGACACCTCATCTGCACGAACGATTACTACGGTTCCTCCGACGGCTTGGTAGGGTCACGCAAAGATCGTGGCCACACAGTCGATTAGCCCCTACCTTACAAAGGGACTCGATACTTGTTATGTCATTTTTGTACTACTTGCAAAAGCCTTGTAAGGGCGCTATCACCTTGTTCTATTACTACTCTTGGTTTGGGAAATCACGGGCCGCCACGGTTGGCCGTTTGGTACGCGGTAGTTTTGGGTCAAAGGAACAAGCCGGATGCGAAGAATACCCAATGTTTCAAAGGTGAAATTTCACGGCGCAAATTTGGGGACCATACGTGAGTGCCTTCAGGACGATTGTCATGACGGCTGTGGTAGCATAGTTCATGGTACCTAGGTTGCCACCAAAATCGAATTGATTTGACATCACGACTCGCCCCTAGAAACAATTTATTGTTTGTTTGAATCTTTCTAGAGCATACACCTATCAATCACTACATACCCGTGCGAAAGAACGCAATTGGTATTGGAGACAAGCATCCTGCCGTCATTACGGAAAAACTTTTGTAATTAATATTCGTTTCAGTCCCCCCAGGTTACTATATATCATATTATACATTGAAACCATCAATGTGTCGAATGAGCTGGCCCTTGTCTACTTCTACTACTGCGAAATCTCGCACAGAGCAAAGGCAGCGATACCAAAATCGATAGCGGTAAGCCTAGGGCTGTTAACAGCAGCACTTCCCGTCGGGACAGAGCCGGACTCTATGGTCCCCGTGGCTCAGACATGCCAGTCTGGAGGTCATGGTGGCATTGGTAGGTATGCTGTCCTGCTCCCCGTAGTAGGCCGAGCATATGGCATCATCAGACAGCGGGCACGACTCCTCATCAATGTAAATGAACTGCAGCTGCTCGCCCTGGACGGGAATGACGATAGCGGGCGGCGCGTAGAGGACGTTGAAGAACGTGATGAGAGACTTGCCTACGGCTTTGACATCGTCATTGGCAACGCCAAAGAACACGGCAGCCATGCCGACCTGCTGGATGAAGTATGTGTTCTTGGCGTGGTTGAGGTCCATGAAATTGTGCACCTCGTACATGGACGCCGAGGCCATGTAGGCGTTGAAGCCGACCAGGCCCTGCATGTCTCATAGCCGTCTGGATAACTCCAGAGCAGGCTCCAGAATTCCGGTACATCTGATTCCCATCAATAAGGGCCTTGGATCCCTGGAGACAAGTACCCCAGAACGACACATCCTATCATCAGGCAAAGACGTTAATTACGTGCCTATCCTCAACTGGGTCATGTACTACTTTCACTGCTCCTTCTAGAGCCCCTCCCCTGAGTGCTGTATGCAGGAGGTAATTGCTAACCAGGACCTATTTCTTACTATTAACATAAAAGAAAGCGCCAGGGGCTATACAAATAATAGATAACACACTACAAAACGATAGACCTAGTATTATAAGAGAAGTAAGAGAAGTAAGGGATTTATAATTAACCTTCTCATATCACTGTTTCCCCTACCAGAAATTTTTAACGGGTTGGGGGGATGTTTAAAGTTGCCCTTGGGGTTGACCTCGTGACGAGCGCCGATGACGACGCCGGCCGAAGGTTCCTAACCTCAAGCCTCTTCGTTGACATTGCGGTTGATACCCATAAGGCCAATCTTATCTTGGGATTATACTGGCAATGCCTTGCAATTTATCGGGCCGCCCGAGCAGTCGTTCGGCGTGACGGTCTACTTCTCAGGAGTGACGGATGTCACAACTAGAGGCGTCCCATTCTTGACAAGGCGATTTCCAGGAAGCTATGAGATGAGAATGTAGAAAAAACTAGAAAGCGATGTGAACGAGGATTACATATGACCAACAGCAGGAAAAGGAAGGGAAAAAAAGGAACGAAGTCATGAAGTAATCAACATGGGCAGAGCTGCTACATGTTGGCAAAGGGAAATTCACACCTAGTTCTTGGGAATTTTGGCATGTAAACGTAAAAGAAAAGTAGTCATGGCCATTCAATATCACTGCCGAAACCCTAAAGACGCGTCGCGAATGTTTCAAGGATGGCCACGCAGCTACAAGTCGGCTGGCTAGAGCAATGTCGTGGCGCCCAAGACAGTATCTGTAGTAGTCTGGATACCTGACTCTGGAGCGCTAGTCACCGGGGTTCGAAGTTGGTGCTACAGGTCGCCAACGTTCGCGATAATGGTCGATGTTGAATAATGGAGCCCCGCTCCTTCTTTATCCCTAAAAGCTTTCTGCCCCAAAACCCCCTTGAAATGAATCTACGGCACGCTCGGAGCCCTAGAGACCAGGACCTCACCTGGCGACGCTCATCAAACGCCCCCTAGAGTCGCAGCAAAGGCCATGGAAAAAAAGAATACGGGCAGATGAGGGTGAGAGTATCAAGGTCGAAACAACCCATATAGTCCCACCTGGCTAGCCCGCATCTGTCAGATAATCTCTTCTTTCCAAGTCGGAATCCAAGGCTGAGGTGATTAGCCCGTGCAGAGAAATCCTCCCATAGCTATGGCTCCCTGGTGGTGGGACAGCCGCCTAGGGGCGTTTTCGGATCCATGGGAAAGCACCGGGGGCTGAACGGGAAGGAGATTTGGAGGCGACGCCGGTTTCGTGTCCGAGTACATCCACCAGTCCGCCCAAATCACACAGGATACCGGAGTCTCCTAAGCACCTTTTGGACATCCTTTGCGGGTGCTCCATCGGGCGGCCGCATCCTGCTGTTGGCACCACCGTCATAATCGGTGGAGAGATGTTTGAAATGCTCCTTCCAGAAGCCTCCCGGATCCTGCCAGTACTGCATGGGTCGGATCATACCGCGAATTATGTAGGTTTTACCATCAATGCGGCGAACGTATGGCTTGAGGTCAAAGGATGGTATCCATTTGGGTGAACGTAGCACTTCCCCAGACTTGGACCAGGGCAGCGCGATGTAGTCTTTGATGACCCATTTGGGTCCCTGGTCAGACGATGCACTTTGGGGGATGAAATCGCCTACGAAGAGCTCTTCCAGCAGTTGCCAGATGCGGCGCCGGTTCAGAAGACCTGGCGGCACGTACTGCAAGTCGTTGTGGTAGCCGGTGGTCTCCCAGAATGTGGCGTCTGACCGGACAACCTCACCCTTCTTCTTGATCGGCTCTAACGGGTTAGTACCCGTTGGCACATCAGTGCGAATACCGAAATCAACTCCCCGGCTCAGCTGTCGAACTAGAAGCTCCCAGTTCCACTCATATTCTTCGCCGCCCGGGCAGGGCTCTCTTGCTTTGGCGCCAATGAGCTCATAATCGAGGTCCCACAGCCACGGTAGGCACCCCGACTTGAGCTTATCTAGCCAAACCTTCTGCGAGAGGAAGCCAGTTGTAACGCGGGGAAGATCTCGGAAGTTGACTGTGCCGAGTATCATGTCAATAATCTCCGGAGGAAGGCTGAAGAGGCGCCTCTCCAAGTTAGTGGGCCTTTGGCGAGGAGTCTCTTGTAGACTCAGAAGTATGGCGTTGGTTAAATCTTCGATCTCGAGTGGATTTGTACCCCATAGCTGAATCACGTCAGGACTTCTCCCGGACCTGGCCGAAAGAGCGCTACTCACATCCGGGATGTTATCATTAGGACTCTCTGAAGTGCCAGGCAACGCGTGCACTGGTTCAAAAGGAGAGTGCCCATTCCAACGAGCTCGCCACTCGTTCCATTTTAGATGAAAATGAGATCTCCCGACGACGTAGTTTGGTGGGTATTCCCTGCGTGGACCGTGGCACTTGAGGCCCAAGGCAAACCTCCATGTCAGGGCGATGCAAAGGCCTCTCGTGTCCTTGATGAACGCACGCGTGTTTTTCGGCGACGTCTCGGACAACTTCTCAGCCATCTTCAGACATACGTCATGTACAGGTATATAGTGCCTGTTATCGAAGGTATGGCGACTCTCATTGCGTCTCCGGTTGAGAAACACGACGCCTTTAACGGTACCATCAGGGTTTAGGACGGCGTACCTGCCACTATCCCGGTACTCAGCAGGGTGAATTTCAATGTCAGAAGCCTCAGATCGATGGCGGAAATCATCAGTGCGCGCCACACGAAGGGTGATGGTGCATTGTTCATCGAGCTTGGTATAGGCCAGGGACGGGCAGAGGGTGCCGACTTCATCGTCAGGGTCGCAGAGCAGACGCACTTCCGCCCACCACTCGGTCCTGCGAGAGAGTTCCTTGCGCCATGGGAGGGATTCGTCGTTAGCGGCGAACTGGTAGAGCTGGAGGCCGCAGATGAGGCAGCTAGTCATGCTAACTTTAGCGGTTAAACCAATGGTTCCAACGGTTTAAAGACGGGGACAAGTCTCTTCCACGGTTGGCCTGGGTTATTGATGAGTTTCAACGAGAGATTTTAGGGCATCAAACATCATGAACATATCACAAAGAAGGTGGGAAAGTTGGAAGGTTGGAAGGCTGGAAGATTGTGATTGTTGCGTCAAAAAGTTGATTGACGTCGGCGATAATATTTGGCGCCGATCTGATCGGCTTGGCGCACGTGCCACCGCCCTGAGCTTCTGTTAGGGCAGCCAGGCACACGATTGTCCTACAGCTCTCATCCATGTTTTGATCCCCATCCTGAATCTGAATACCACCATTGACCATCGCAATTCACAGCTTCTTCTGAAATAAAACGCTGCTAGAATGGTATCAATTCTATCATCCTCCAGCTGTTGTGCTTTGAGTCACGGGAGCCAGATATCTTCCCATTAGCTACGCCAACAGCGTACGAGTAAAAGTGGCCAGTCACTGCCAGGGGATAGCATTCCTTCCAAGACACCAACAGAACATGTTACCGACGTCCGACGAACACATGTGACCAACCAACGGCAACTTTAGTGACTGCGAACAATCACGGGCAGTAGCGGCGGCCCCGCATCGATGTCTTAGACCTGCAAGGGCCTTGAAAGGTCTTCCGTATTCGTAACTTGTTGATGACGTCCTGTAGCCGACGGTGGTAGTTAGTCGTGGAGCTCAGCGGGCGACAGAAGCAAGCACACGCCCTCATGCTCACTGGCGGCATCATCCATTCCCGTAGTGATCACACAATGTGTGAGGGGAATTAAACCCGCTTCTGGACAACCACAGAGGATCCGTCACACCTCGCTTCCACTTCGGGTTTCTGTCGTCTGTATTCTGTCGAGAGTTGGAATCCCTTCGAGGAGCCTCAACAACCCACCCTTTACGAAGGGATATGGGCTAGGTGTGAGATAGACTACTCGCCACTTGACCATGTTTCCTAAATGGAAACGCTCTGGCGAAATTCTCGAGTTGAAGATGACAAGTCCATCACAGATACCGGGTACCCCTCAATCCCCTTGCCACCGACTTGTCAACGCCCCCTTCTTCCTGCATATATATGCGGCCTGCGATGGCGGCCACCCCCGCCAGCCAATTCAAACGCCTCGATTCGAGCGTGGGAGGCTGTGCGGAGATGACGAGGCAGATTGGGCATTCGTCACAGATCATTCTTCCCGTTGATAGATGTTGGCTCTGCTACATCTTCGGGACGACTGCAAGTCTTGTCACCTGTGATTGGCCCCATCATACACTCACTGCTGCATGATGCCTGTATCTCACGGCCAACCGTGTTCGGTCCCCCTCCATGTGATGTGTGAGAACGTTGGACGCCTTGATGCAACCCTTGGCCCGCATATTCAAGTCGCTTCCCCTCCAACATCGTCCGCTATCACGCCTTCTTGGTTTCATGAGTCTTCCGTGCCTTTAACACCACGATGCCGGAACATGCCCGCAGTACGCTGAGTCGATGGGGGGAGAAGTGGCGGAAGCGCCAGAGAGTGAAGGGGGCCCTAAGCCCTGCCAACCAGTCTGTTCTCCCCACTCGGTACGACGAAAAAGCTCCCGGCCATAATCTCCAGAAGGCGAATAGCCCGAAGGCTTCCAGGCTGTCCGTTGCGGAGACTTTGCGCGGTTCCTCGGCTGCTAGAATCGAATCAAACAATCAGCAACCGCTTGGACAGCGTCGAAATTTGTCCTCGCAGCTGTGGGATGAGGCATATGCAAAACTTAAAGAGAAGGAACCTAGCTTAGTTGAGCCGTTTGAGAGAATCCTATCCTTGTCGCTTCAACGCCAAGCAATTGATATCAATGAAAGGACCATTGACTTATCCGCAGGTATGATCTACCTTAGATGCACATCGCCGTGCGCTACTCTGACAATCAGGACTATGTACAGCTCACCTGAATTGCATCTCTTTGGATCCCGATGAGCGAAGAACCCAGGTTATTGGCCTTGTTGAACAACGGAGAGCAGAAGCAGAGACAAGGGCTCGTGACTACGAGCTGGCGTATAACTCGCTCAACGTGTCCATACGGCTCAAGAAACAGATTGGGAACGCACTTGAGGCCTATCCGCCCGCTGCACTTGCTTTCTGCGGGGCGACTATTCTTCTTCAGGTCAGCCTATGTGCCGCTCAGCTGGCCACACGCGTCGCTAACCTACATCGCCATAGACACTCGAGTCTTCAATGAAGGCCCGTGCCGCCAATATCGATGGTCTCCAACGAATCATTGCCAAGCAAGACTCGTACCTCCGTCTGGTCGACCTGCTTCTCCGTCAATTTCCAAATGTCTCAGACCCGACCGAACTTGAGGGTGTGCGAGAGGATATCCAAAGGAAAATTATCAACCTCTACAAGGATCTCCTCGAGTACCAGATGAAGACTGTCTGTGCCTACTATCACCACAATCGCCTGGCTACATTTGCCAAGGACCAGATTTGTTGGAACGATTGGGAGGGCGATGTCGACGAGATTGTCAAGGCCGAAAATGAACTCAGGGAGCTCGTGTCTCTCTATGACGGCCATATTAGCCTGGACTTCCAATCCCAGCAAACTGAATCCTTAGCTCGGGTATTGGACACACTCCAACGCACCTTGATCTCTCAAACATTGAGGGATAGCCAAGAGAGGAGGCAGAAAAAGAACGAGCTTATTGCCTCTTTCAGCATGGCCGGCCTCAACTACGAGGACTTCAAAGACAGTGTCAATAGGAAGCCTGTGAAGGGAACATGCAATTGGTGCAAGCAACACACATCATTTAAGGCATGGCAAGACTGGGGCACTAGCCTGTTACTCATATCCGCCCTCCCGGGAGCCGGGAAATCTGTGCTAGCACGCTCTATCGTTGACGATATGAGAGACCAGCTTACAGAAGGCGAAATTGTCTGCCACTTCTTCTTCAAGGACGCCACCCTACAGGACTCCGCAGCTTCCGGTATTTGCGCCCTGCTGCACCAGTTGCTCTCTGCTAGACCCTGGGTCGCTTTGAAGCTCCAGGATGAGATTGAACGGGAGTCTGGAGAGGCTCTGAGAACCAATTTGCCAAAGCTTTGGGGGTTGCTCCAAAGCGCCCTCGACTACCTAGTATCAGACTCGGTCACCATAATCATCGACGCTTTAGACGAGTGCGCCAAAGGCTTGCAGGAGCTTGCGCGCAGAATTGTGACTTATATTCTCTACTATAAGAAACGCTCCAAGGTGAGATTCCTCATTACGCTTCGTCCTTACGAGCATATCCACCAGAGTTTCTCTTCCGTTTCATCGTGTTCTATTTGCTTGGAGACCGGAGATAAAGAACTCGGTGATATTAGCCGGGAGATTGACCTAGTAATTGACGCCAGGATGGAGGAACTATCCAAGAGGACACGAAATCCTCCATCCCCCGAAGTGCTTCAAAAGCTGGCGGAAGTCCTGAAAGCTGCCGAGAACCGAACATATCTGTGGCTCAGACTGGTTCTAGAAGTGGTTGAGAAGAATTGGCAAAACACAGAGAAGGCCTGGCTCCGGCCTTTTCACAGCATACCCAAAACAGTCTACGCTGCTTACGAGGAACTCCTGAAGGACGTGGAAGAAGAGGACCAACAATCCATCCGAGTCATTCTTGCCATGCTACTTGCCACCAACTTCCCCTTATCAGTCAAGGCACTCTGCGAAGCACATGCGACATTCTTGAGGCTCGAAAGGACGGAATCAGAGCGCATGGATCCTGAGACCTTCAAAATCTGGTTTACGAATGTTTGTGGATTTTTGGTTCATATATACCAAGGGAACGTCTTCTTTATTCATCAGACGGTTCGAGAGTTTCTCGCAGACAAAAGTCCGGACTGGACCCTGGAATCCCCAAAAGCCGTCTCATGGAAGGGATCACTGGACCTAGTCACTGCCGACAGACTGATGAGTGAGATTTGTGTCGAATATCTCTCAGAGACAGCTTCTTTTGAAAAAGGATACGATCCGATATCACCCGCGGAAATGGAACTTGCCATTAGGTATATATCTCGGATAGGCCCCAAGCCACCTGGGCTTTACGAGCGGTTGGATAATGCATTGGATGAGAGATGCATGGACCACCCGTTTTTCGACTATGCCACTTATTTTTGCCATCGCCACCTCAGAGTTTCCCGGCCAATGCAGCATGATGGATGGGCAGAGTCGGGCACGTTTTGGGAGATTCGGCCCTCCCTAATGAAGCGGTATCTTGATCTAATTCGCAGACCAAATGCCTACCACCTATGGGAGCTGAGAACCGATTGGTTAACTACTGAAATTTTGTACAAGGGCCCTGATTGGGAGAGCACTACAGAACCAAGACAGCTGAAAACCGGTTTGATGGTCTGTAGGCCTCAACCAACGTTGATGTGGCTTGGTGCCCACTGGTGTCACCTTGGGCTCTTTGTCTACGGCCTCGAGCAAGAGCGAGGTGCCGGAAAGCAGCTCAGTGCCCGTTCCCGGCGTCGGGCACTTGAAGCCGCTATTTCCACCCAGGCATTTGACATCATCTGCTGGTGTCTCCGGTATCTCGACCTTAGCAACATTTTCGGCGAAGAAGAGACGGACACCTCGAAGTTCCAATTAGTCGAGATGGCAAAAATCCTCCCGAAAGGCGATCATTACGTGAATTGTTACTTTTGGAATCTTCCGAACGGATTCCTGAAGATACTGTCGGGCAAATCTCGTCACCACGCCCAGTACATTCCGGTTCTGAACTTCTTGATAGAGACGGGCCCCGATCCTAATCTCCTGTTCCAGATTAAGAATGATGCTCCCCAGGGACCGGAGGTCATTCTCTGGCCAGATACCGAATTCTCCATATGCAAAACGCTTTGGGCTCGGTTGCATGCAGTAGGCCTGGATTGGGACAAGGTGGCGCGGGCAGTGCCGGTGGAAGCGGCGCGAAACTGGAGGATCAAAGTCGACTTCGAGACTGCCGCAGACCAATGGATGAAGCGGTCAGGACAGGACATCTGGAGCTATTATCGGGATTGCAGGCGAGTCATCCGGGATGCTGACAATATTGCAGAAACTCGCCGGATGATGGCGGCTTTTATGGAACAACGAGAGGCGGAGGCAGAGGACTGTGATTCACAGTTCTGCAATGCATTTGGGACAAGAAGGCCACCGGCTAAGCAACGTGGTGTCATAGATTACGATCGTTGAGTAGCAACATGATAAAGGCTAAAGTCATATATAACAGCTCGCAGCTCTAATTACATGACCAACTTGGGACCGTGGTACTTGGTCTTCTCGGCGTAGGCATCAGCCTGGACCATCGCGTCCGTCCTCTCGGGGAAGCCCTTGAAGGAAACGGCATACGTAGCAACAGAGTGGGCAATCAGCTAAAAAAAAAAAAAAAAGTCAGCAACAGTCTTGCGACAAGCTTTGAGATAACAAAAAGGAACTCACCTTGGTGTTGACCTCCCAGGCCTCAAGGTCCACGTTCTCGAGGTTGTCGCACAGCTGATGGTAGCAAGGGTCGTACCAGTCACCCGCCTTGCCACCAAACATGGCCTGCTCCTCTTCAGTCTTGACGCCCTCGGCACCTGTGGCGATGCCACCGCCGGGGATGCCGTTGCGGATGAAGCCGTCGTAGTCGCTCCGGCCATCAAAGGGGATGAAGGTGTAGTTGAGCCCCTGGCTCTCATACCAGTCGACATACAGCTCCTTGAGCTCGGCCGAGCCCGTGGGGTTCTCCTCGTTGGTCGCGTTGTAGACCTGGTAGGCGTAGTTGGGGCTGGCCATCATGTCGTAGTCCATGAACAGCCTGATCCGGCGGTTCTCATCCTCCGGTAGAACCGCCACGTAGTGGTCCGAGCCCAGCAGGCCCTCCTCCTCGGCGGCCCACCACGCGAAGCGCACGCAGTTGTTGACGCTGAAGGAGGCAAGCTGCACCGCGACCTCGAGGACGGACAGGCTGCCCGAGCCGTCGTCGTTGATACCAGGCCCCTCAGCAACGCTGTCACTGTGCGCACCAAGCATGACGCAGTTTTCCGGATCGCCGCCTGCCGTCTGGGCAAGGAGGTTGGTCGTCAGGATGGTCCTGACCTCGGCGTCCATGTAGGCGATGACGTCGATGGGCTCATTGTTGCGGAGCTTCTCGGCGTACTTCTCGCCCTCTTCACTGCCGATTCCAAAGGTGGCAACGTGATATTCAGACGGGGTGCCAAGCGTGCCGTGCAAGGCTTCCGGGTCCGTGTTGTAGACGACGGCGGCCAGAGCACCGGCCTTGCCCGCATTCTCGGACTTGGTGCCGAAGGGGCAGGTGCCGCGCTTGACGAGGACAATGTTGCCCTTTGCCTCGGCCGGGACATCGGATTCCTCACAGCCCTCGTTATTGACTAGGATGAGGCTGCCGTGAACAGGCTCGTTGTCCCGCGTGGGCGGTGTGAGACCCATAGGAGATGCAGAGCTGGGGACCTCATCACCGACGACGAGACGGGACTCGAAGACTTTGCCAGTGACAGCGGGGAAGTCCTGCGTGGTGACGTTGTAGTAGGATCCCAGCTCGGCGAGGGTGGATGTGATGTAAGCGAGGGTCGCGTCATGGCCTGTGTGGACTGTGAGTTGACGTCCAAGTTGGGTAGTAGAGAAGCACTGGGCAATGAGAGCACTCACCCTTACTGCCAATCACGCGTGTCGGATGGCCGTACTCGTCCTCGCCTTTCTTGGCAATGTCGTACAAGATCTTCGAGCGAGCCTCGAGCACAGAGGATGAGATGCGAGACTGCAGAGTCTCGGTGTCGACGAGCGGCAGCTCAGCTCCGGCATCGGCGGGCAAGGCATCCGACTTGGGCTTGGACGACCACGGCGTGTCGATGGGGAGCTGGAGGGGGAGCTGTAGGGGAAATTGTAGCGCCGAGGAGGACCCCGTAAAGGCCAGGGCGGCCAAGAGAGAGAGACGTGCCATTGAGTCTCTGCTCGAAGTGAGATGAAGTAATAGAGCAGAGCGTGAATGATAACAGAAGAGGAAGGCTGGCGTCGCTGGCGTTAACGGCGGGCGTTGCCGTACCTGAGCGTCGCTGACTCATCATTAGGGACACGAGACCATTATAATGTCTCGTCGTCACATAGCAACAGCAAGAATAAGCTTATACACAAAGCTAGTACTACTTTGTAAGTAAGTAAAGACTATAGCTATGTAAGTCCATTGGATGATCAGATCCTAAGGTGTTCGATATATGACAGGGACGCTGCACTATACATACTCGTACATCTAATTCCTAATTAATCGGCAACTCCACAGCGCCTCAAAGCAATGCTAATGCATGCTACCAACTCATATCGAGAAAAAAAATACGGCACCGTCGTCTATATCCCAAGGCAATTAAATGACACTTTTACTCAACAACCAGATTTTTCTTGCGGCCAGCCGTGGGGATCGGCTTCTCCAGCCTCAAGGCCCACAATAGCCAGTCCTCCAACGGGAGGAACACCAGCAGCGAGCGATTGAAGATGTACGCAATGAGCACCGTGAAGACTGCGGCCAAGGCATCGATGAAGTAGTGGTTCGCAGTGCCGACAATGGTCAGCAGGATCCAGCACGGATACCAGATGCCGAACGCGAACATGAGCACCCTGGTACGGAAGCTACGGCCTGCGAGGACCACCTCGTCGTCGTCCTCGTCATCGTCGTACCCGTCCTCGCCAGCGCTGCGCAGAAAGTACTTCCCCACCTTGTTGACCAGACCCCCAACGATACCACTGTCGGCGATGAAGACGCAGCCGATGCAGAAGGCGTAGCCAAAGTGCATGCTCGGGAAAGCAGCGAGCTTGTTGACAAACTTGCCGCTCATCCAGACCGACTCGGCGGACTCGAGATTGACTGTGTCAACAAAGCCGTACTTCTCGTCGAGCAGGCGCGGGGGGCACGTTGGGATGAAGATGAAACATATAAAGGCGAGTATATTGGTGAGGGTCAGCGTTCGGCGGACGGTGCAGAAGCGCCTGTGGGTCGGCGCCGTCGCGTAGTAGTAGGAGATGAAGCCGACGGTGCCTGGGATATGAATGAGGGCGTAGCCGCGGTTGAGAACGGTGAGGAACCAGACGCGCCAGTCGCCAGCCTCGGAGCCGTGGAGAAACCAGCGCTGGATGCGCCACTCGAGCCACCGCTCGGGGCCCTCGTAGTCACCGCCCCAGAAGTAGGCCTCCATGTCAAGCATGGCAAGGCCGTGGTTGGCAGCCGAGTCCCACATCTTGCGCTGGCCGCCGTATAGCAGCTGGCAGATGGCGCCGGTGGCGCGGTAGAGGCCGAGGGCGAGGGCCCAGTAGAACATCTCGATGAGGAAGGGGAACTTCTGGAGGATGCGCGAGTGGACATGGCGGGCGAAGCGGGATGAGTTGGGCGTACGGATGCGGAAGAGACCGCACAGCGAACGGGTCTTGCGAGGGTGGACATCGGGTCGGGGGAGCAGGTTGAACTCGTTTGAGCTCCGCGGGGAGGGCGTGGATTCGACATCGTCAAGGAGCTTGTATGTGTGATTCCGATCTTTACGGAAGACAGTGTAGTCGCGGCGGCGGGTCATGTACATGGAGGGGAAGAGGATGAGAATGATGATCTGGAGCAAAAGTCAGTCTCGGGTATAGATTCTGGCTATTAGTTCTATGCGAGACGTACAATGGGTTCGACCCATTCAGGCATCCTCCAGCTGTGGGTGGCCTTCCATCCCCCCTCGGGGACATCGCCCAGCCAGTCACCCTCGGGCATAATTAGGGCGGTGGTACCGTGGCTCCTTTGGATATATGTTCGCCGTTGCTGGCGATGGTGCCGCCGTCACCAAGATTGTTTTAGTTGACTCGAGCCCAGGGTGTGGCAGATTGTGCGAGAAAGGGCCCCAAGTCTGTCTCAGGGGGAGGCCGCGCGTGTCAGGAGAGGCACGTGTGGCTGTACCTGGCTGCTGAGGGGCGGACGGGATCAACAAAGCCACCAACGGAATAAGGGGAGAAGCAGAAAGCGACGACGCCACCGGAACGATATTAACAGAGGGAGAATGAGAGCGATAAAGGGACAACAAGGTGGACTGGGCAGAGGCTCAGTACAGATGCGCCTTGACTAGTATTAGGTATCCAGCCACTCCATCTTTCCCCAAATAATAGCGGATCAGCTAGTATTGCAGCGTGGGCGGCCATATCGACGGTACGTAATTATGGGGGCCAGCTGAGTGGACTGTTGTCACAAATTAATACGCCATCTGCACTAGTTGTGCAAATCATCCCGCTGTCGTCAGGGGCATCACCGTTAGCCAGGCCTTGTATTCTTAGCGCACGAGGCCCCTGTTGGTTGATGTCTCGATAACTCGGGCCATCAGCCACCAGCCCTCCACATCCCGTGCTAGCAGCCTGGGCAGCCAAGTTCCATTGAGGCGAGTCAGTCGTCTTCAATTGACCTAGCGCACAGTCCATCTGGTTTCACCAGGGAAACTCATTGAATTCAGAGCTTGAGTGTCGACCTAGGAGAGATGGCGCCAACCAGCCTTGAAGGCGGCTAGACACCAGGTACCTAGGTACTCAGTGGCTGACTTGGGCGGGGCATAAGTACCTAGTACTACTACTCCCAGCAGCCTTATTGTTGGCCAGAGGGTTCCTCAAACTAGTTAATTTCCCCGGCTTGAGGCTTCAGCTTCCACCTGCTGGCAGCAAGATTCGAGAGGCCTCTCAAAAACTGGCACTGGGGGTTGAACCACGGAGTTTACCCTATGATTCTGCCAGCTAACACCGCCACGATTAAGGCACTCACGATCTTTAGTCTGTCGGATTCTAGCAGGCACTCCACCCAGTCGGTTTCTACCGAATCGGCCACCCGGCTGGCTACCCGGTGCGACGGCTGCCAATATATACCATCGCGGCTGCCACTTTGCATGCTTTTGGTGGAGCCCTTCATATAAACACACCATCCCTGGTTCAAAGGCCCCCGTTATTACCGATGGCTGATGGATGATGGCTTATGGCTAAATGTTGCGCGGCCAGCGCCTCTCCATCATCACTTCATTGCACCGATATCACTGCATCTAAGGACCTTTTATCACAGGCGGTGCGAAGTGGATGCTGATCATCTTGATTAACGGCGGGTTTCGTTCAGTGCAGTGACCACGGTTGATCGCAGAAGCTCTCAGGACAATTCTTGCGTTGCTCCTAACATGCAATCCCATCCCGACCTATTAAATGAAAAAAAAAATGAAAAAAAATTAGGTATCTCTGTAGCGCCTTGAGAGCCGGTGGTTAGTCTGTGTGACGGACTCGGCCGCGGCCTGGACAATACGCCATGCTGGTTGCGAGGATGGATACACCTGATCTGACATCTGGATTATACTGTGGTCCATAGTTTGGAATCTGCGTCGCGGCTTCCAAGACATCATCTTGTCACAGAAACGATTCCATCGAGGTGTGCGAGGGAGAACCAACAGGGCGCCGGCATGGGCTCAGTGGTGGTTGGTGGTCCACCATCCAGGCGCACCTCAGATGAGACGTTCAGGCTGCCTGAAGGAGACCCCCATTGCTTCTGCCCTTGCGATCGCCCACGGTGCATTGTACGTATCCTAGGCCCCTTCCCCGCAGCTCTCCTCAGCTTTACCTCTGCCGGATTTCGCCTGACTGTGACCGACAGCCTTGCTTATGAGCAATGGCCATCATACTATTCTCGCGCTCTTTTTATGGCCGTCGCTAGCATGCCAACTGATGTAAGGACACCAACTGTTCCCTCTCCTGCCTCGCTTCCAAATCTGCCTCTGCATCATTCCGCCAGCGATCATGTCCGATCCCGACAACTACACTGTTGGCTGGATCTGCGCCATAAGGCCGGAGTATGTTGCCGCACAGGAATTTCTCGATGAGGAGCATGAACCACCGGAGTGTTTGTCACCAAATGACACCAACCACTATACTTTGGGCAGACTGGGAAAACACAACGTCGTCATCGCTGTGTTGCCCGATGGGGAATATGGAACGTCTTCTGCAGCTAATGTAGCAACAAACATGCAGAGCAGCTTCCGCAATGTCCGAATAGGGCTGATGGTCGGCATCGGCGGCGGTGCACCGAGTGAGAAGCACGATATCCGTCTAGGCGATATCGTGGTCAGCGCCCCTCGTGACGGCGAGGGCGGGGTATTCCAGTACGACTTTGGCAAGACGATACAGAATCAGGCCTTCCAGCATTCGCGGTTTTTGAACCAGCCCCCGATAGCCTTACGAAGCGCGTTGATGGGAATCCAGAGCCAGTACGAGAGGAAGGGCCATCAGCTTGCAACGGCTATCGAGGATGTTCTTACCAAGAACCCGAGGCTACGACAGAAATACGAGCGGCCGCAGCCAGTCACTGACAGGTTATTTAAAGCCGAATTTACCCACGATTCAAGAGGTTGTGAGGTATTCTGTGCTAATGAGGCGTTGAATTTGGTACCGCGGCACGAACGGACGGAATATGAGGACAATCCAGCAATTCATTACGGCCTAATCGCTTCCGCAAACCAATTGATGAAGGATGCTATCATTCGAGATAGGCTAGCAACGGAGAAGGGCGTTCTATGCTTCGAAATGGAAGCCGCAGGACTAATGAACCACTTTCCGTGTCTTGTTATTCGCGGTATATGCGACTACTCGGACTCTCACAAGAGCAAGGAGTGGCAAGGATATGCAGCGATGGCTGCGGCTGCTTACGCGAAAGATCTTTTATCTCGGATCCTACCTAGTAAGGTTGAGGCGGAGAAGAGGATTGGCGATATGCTCTCTAGTGGTAAGTTATTCCCCAGCCTTTGAGTCGTTAATGCACGCTTCTCATAGCATATCAGTTCTTCAAACCACAGCCAATATTGAGGCTAAAGCCGAAAGAATATCGTCGCAACTGGAAACAAAGGATTATGTCGACACTCTTGAATGGATTACGCGAGCTGACTACGCCCGTCAACAAAGCGACCACATTGCTCGGCGACAGGAAGGCACTGGCCAATGGCTTTTAGATTCGAAGGAGTTCCAGGCATGGGTAAAAACTAGCAAACAGACACTATTCTGCCCAGGTATTCCCGGGGCGGGGAAGACGATCCTCACTTCGATCGTAGTTCAAAATTTGTTCGCACGGTTTAAGAACGAACAGGGTGTCGGCATTGCATACGTCTATTGCAACTTCCGACTGCAAGACGAGCAAAGGGCTCAAGACCTCCTGGCAAGCCTGCTGAAGCAGCTAACTCAAAAGCAGTCTTCTCTGCCAGAGGCCGTAAAATCCCTCTACAAAAACCACAAGGATGGGACGCGACTGTCATTCGATGAGGTCTCGAGAACTCTACATACGGTAGCTGCTCTGTATTCTCGGGTCTTCATCATCGTCGACGCGCTCGATGAGTGCCAACCATCCAATAATCGGTCGAGATTCCTGACAGAGATCCTCGCCCTGCAATCCAAGTGTGGAGCAAACATCTTCACGACGTCAAGATTTATTCCGGAGATCACTAGCCGGTTCAGAGACAGCATGTTGGTCGAAATTCGTGCAAGCAATGCAGACGTGGAGAGATATCTTCAAGGGCATATGGGACACCTACCATCATTTGTCAGGCGAAACCAACAGCTCCAAGATGAGATTAAAATCAAAATTTCAGAGTCTGTCGATGGGATGTACGTTGTTAAGTTTACGCTTGCGGTTCACGTCGCTGATTTTGGCCACAGGTTTCTCCTAGCACAGATCTACCTCAAGTCACTCGAAGATAAGACTACCGTGAAGGCTATCAAAAATGTACTAAACCAGTTCCAAAAACTATACCAAGGATCAAACGAGGAACAGAAGCTTGAAGTGTTAGGCCGTGCATATGACGATGCGATGAAGAGAATCCACACGCAGGAGCTAGGCTTTCGAGAACTTGCTAGGGAGGTTCTAGCGTGGATCACCTGTGCAAAGAGGCCACTTTCCACGTCGCAACTCCGACAAGCTCTTGCAGTGGAAATTGGCGAGCCTGAACTTGACGAAGAGAACCTTCCAGATGTTGAACAGATGGTTTCAGTCTGTGCTGGATTAGTCACAGTCGACAAAAAGAGCAAAATCATCCGGCTAGCCCACTACACCACGCAGGAATACTTCGAGCGAACACAGTGGCAATGGTTTCCGCACGCTGAGACTAGTATCACAGAAATCTGTGTTACCTTCCTCTCATTTAGCGTCTTTGAGACCGGGTTTTGCCGGACTGATGAAGAATTCGAGGAGCGGCTATGGTTATACCCTTTCTACAGCTACGCTGCACGCTACTGGGGGCATCATGCCCACGAAGCTTCTACGTTAAGTAACTATACCATGCATTTCCTAGGATGTATGGCCAAAGTCAATGCGGCAACGCAAGCGATGGTGGTCGATGGGTCTAGGCCATCAATCACCGGATACAGCCAAAACTTTCCGAAGCAAGTACGTGGATTGCACCTCGCGGCGTACTTCGGACTTGCAAACGCAAGGGCGTGTTTCTAGAAAGCGTTGATCCAAATTTAAACGACGGTCAGGGCCAGACACCGATCAGCTTAGCCACGGCCCATGGCCACATAGCTATCGTCGAGCTACTTGTCGACAAAGGCGCCGACTTTGCATCAGAAGTCGTATTGTGGCCTAAGTACGTGTATAAAATAAGAGAAAATTATTTCTCCCGGACACCACTTAGTATAGCTGCCGAAAGAGGCCATGTGAGTATCGTTAAGTTACTGGCGGCTCATGGCGCTGATTATGGCACAATCACTGGGCCGTACGGAACTGCTCTACATGCTGCTGCTGCGAACGGGCACAAGGACGTTGTCAAGCTTCTTTTAGATCTAGGCGCTGATGTTAACACACCCTTGCCGGAACCCCCATCTCCCGCCCTGGTGGTCGATGGGTTCACGATATACATACTCGATATAGGTGTTGGGGTCGGAGTGGATGATCGGGAATGCTCTGTTCTGCAATTTGCAGCACTCTCTGGTCATTCAGATGTTGTCAATCTTCTTCTGGGCCGCGGAGCTGACGTCAACGCGGCATTTGGATATTATGGCACCGCTCTTGAGGCGGCATGTTCCGGGGGCCACATAGGAGTTGTCAGGCAACTTCTCGCCAATGGAGCTAGGGTAAACGAGAAACTCGGGTATTTCGGATCTGCTCTGCAGGCAGCATCAAACGGAGGGCACGGACACATCGTCCGTTTCTTGCTCAATAATGGAGCTGATGTGAACCTGAGAAACGGCCATCTAGGGACTGCACTTCACGCCGCAGCGTTAGGAGCCCATGAGGGAGTGGTTCGGCTTCTCCTGAAGAATGGGGCCGATGTTAACGCACTATTCGGTTACTACGGAGCTGCACTGCATGCAGCAGCAATGGCTGATCACAGAAGTGTCGTTATTTTACTTCTAAATGCCGGAGCTAATATCGATGCGGTGGCTGGGCATTACGGAACCGCTCTTCAAGGGGCATCGCGCCTAGGCCTTACGGAAGTAGTCCAACTGCTCGTTGACAGAGGCGCCAACGTCAATATAGTAGCAGGGCATTACGAGACTGCTCTACATGCGGCGAAATCAGAGGGCCACGGCGGTATCGCCAAGCTACTTCTAGAAAAGGGCGCTACGGAAAACCTGCACGAATCTAGGGACCGGAGTGTGCCCATCAAAGATCGCCAAACTTGTAGCATGTGCCTAGAGAAATGGCCTTGGCTTTCTTGAGACACACGCAGCGTTCTTCTTCTGCGTGTTGCTGTTCTTGAGCTCGTAGGAAGCACATCACAAAGCTCACGGGAAGACCTGTTGCAGGCAGGACAACAGCTCCTCAAATTAATCTTACAGGGAGGGTTAGGAGACAAACGGCACCGAAAGTAGAAGCTCAAAATGACGTTAAAGCACTGCTCGCATCTGCATGCTGCTTTTCTTCCTTTCTAAAGCACAGAACTCCATGGACTATTGCATCCCTCTCACTTCTGAACCCTGTGGTTTGATCTGGACCTGTCTAAGAGTCTAGGGCTGGAAAGCGAGGTATAGCTTCCACGCATACTGGGCTCTCCCAAGGCCTAGAGGTCTAGACACCTTCATCCGAGGTCGTTCAAACACTGCATCCAAATATACTCCACCCTACGAACTCTCAAAGAACTTTCCTGGAGCAGGCCTCGCGCCGTAAAACTGGAGCATGGCATCCGACGCCTCTTGCTCCCTTTTCTTACGTTCTTCGGCGGTCGTCTGCGACGTTTCCGGCCCAGTCTATCAACGCCGTGAGCTTAGAACACGATGAGGATATATCTACAGCGGAAGAACCGACTTTGGAATTACCCACACCGGTGAAGATGCTTCCCACTGCGCTCCACGTCCTTTGGCCCCAGTTTGTGGCCGTCTCCTGTACGCCCCTGGGGAAGATGTACGATGAGGACATAATGGCTGGTATCTGCTGTGATGGAGGCTTTGGAATAGGTTCAACAAGATGACTCTGCAAGAGCGACGACATGTCATCTTCGCATTGAATCGGGGGCGGTACCACGACTTTATATCCGATGACTTCCGGATTTACTTCGAGTATGGTAAGCACTAGGTTGGATAGGTAGCCAATATTCCCATGGTTACACAACCAGGGATAACGCTCACTCAGCAAAGGCACATGTCTAGTCCGCTGAGACGAGAGATCTTTGTTGGACCAGCGGTGGGTAAGCAGCCACAGATGAACCTCTGGACTCGAACGGTCCCACAGTCGAGCTAATATGCTAGCTCTCCATAACGGCAATACACGATCATTGACAATAATGGTTCGCACCACATTTTCCGAATAAGTAAGTATTACTACTTGTTGACATGTTCACTACAAATCTTCCACAGACTCCAGGCCAAATCTGTCATCACACCCCTCCGGACCATTAACGGGGTTGCATCGCGCACCCTTGTGCCCATCCAGTCGCGCAGCATAGTCGCACCCCCAGCGCGAGCTCATCCCGTACGCCTGGAAATCGGTCGACACAATGTGCGCACCGGAGCGGAACGCTGCGTCTCGCTGTTCCGTGGAGCAGTCATTGAGGACCGTGTCCATGGGCTCGTCGGCCCGCGTGCGCACCCAGTACCCGGCGCGGACCTGCTTCTGGATGTTGACCAGGGCCGTGTGCGAAGTTGGGTCGTTGAGCTGGGGGACATGTCAGCATGGGGATGATTGATATTTCCCGAGGAGTTAGAGGGATAGATATGTACCTTCTGGAAAGCGCAGTCCGAGTTGCCGGGCGCTGAGTTGGTGAAGAGGACGCGGCCCTCGAGGTTCGGTCGACCCTCATTGTACGCATACCGCACATCGTGGTCCGGCCCGTTGTCCATGAGGAAGAAGATGCGGCCACGGGCACTACCCAGATCAGGCCACCCGTACTGGAGGATGGACTGCTCGAGTGTCAAGTTTCCGCGCCTCACATCGTCGGGTGTGATGAGTTGGCCGGGCTCAAAGACAGAGCGGATCTCGTCATCCAGGTTAGCTAGGAGCTCCTGGTCGTCCCACTCGATGACCGCTGCGCCGAGGTCTCGGTCGGCCGTCTTGAACTCCATCATGATGGGGATGGGTACGCTCTTCGGGTGGCGATCCATCCAGGCTTTGATGATGCTAAGGCACTCAACGAGGGTGATGCACACGCTGTGAATATCTGCGTCAGGAATATGGAGGACCTTGGTGCCCTTCTTCTTCCAGGCAGGATCCTTGGGGTAGGGAAGGCCGGCCTTCTTACGAATCAGGGGCTTGGCATAGTTGCCGCCCTCGGGGTCGGCCAGGACATCGATCCTACATGACCAGTTAGACGCAGCCTACCCATATTTCTATCGAGCGGGAGGGGTTGAGCTTACTCGAGGTTTCGCATCTTCTGGTCGCCTAGCTGGATGTCAAGCTGGGGATGCGAGTACCGGTAGTTGATGTAGTTGTCGAGCAGCTCCTTCTGGGCTTCGAGTTCCTCGAGTGGTGCCTCGACATGGTAGCTATTGTGGGAACCGACTACTTGGATGTGATTCATCCGGACAGCGCCCTCTGTCCAGGTGAGGCCACTGTTGGTGTAGTGACTCTGGGCCAAAGCGGCCGAGGCGAGGACTGACGGGTCAGACTAGGTATGTTTTATTGCCAGAATAGGCCGACTTACATCCTGGAGCGATCAGTTGCGTAAGCCCCTGTTCACAACTGAGTTAATGGCTTTCTAACGGTAATAATATATGCGGCACTCACCATGGCGAACTGTGACGAGACGATGTCAACACTTGAGGTTGTCTAGACGGCGACAAAAAGCCAGAGGCTGGAATTTAGGGGTTTTGAGAGCTGCAAAGCCGATTGTTTACAATCAACACCTCAGGTTTGTTTATATTCCGCCACATTTGGAGGCCAAACTTTGATGTTTAATGTTGTTGACCACGCCCACTCGACATCTTTAAGCCTCGGTCTCACAATTAAATTAATCGTTGCGGGGAGAGACCATCCTTCTCCAACGAGCCCAATCCCGCAACTTGATTCCTGCACGTGGGGGGCAATACCACCGAGGGCAATGGTGAAGGGAGGGGAACGACATTGTCTGTCAACTAATGCATAAATCGCTGATCCAGTGGGGGAGTCCTAGGACGGGCAGCTCTAATACTTGGTAGCTGACAGAAATGCACATTTAGCAAAGACAAGCAAAGAAATGTTCATCGTTACCCCAATATTATGAGCTCCTAATACGAAATCCCCCTCGGCGGTTCGACCTCCGTGTTTATGCGACATCATCACCTCATCCGCTCCAGTCCGCATCGGCTTATGCTTCTCGCTCCACATATGCGGTCTAATAGGAATTTTTCCATCGCCCGGGGGGCAAGCAGCATTGCGTATCATGATTCTGCCAAAGTAACCGGCTAAATGCGGTGCCCGCAGATTGCCAGGTAATGTTGCTGATCGGAAACCTGGGGTAGTAATGGGCTGAGGAAACATATATAGTAGATGGGTTCGACTGTTGCCCTCAAAGTGTCAGGTCGACAGCAATTGACATCTGGGCCATCAAGATGAAGCTCAAGTCGCTAGCTCTTGGCCTTTTGGCCATCATCACCCCTTGTGTCGCCGCGGAGAACTCGACCTACCTCAACCCCGTCCTCCCCGGCTGGCACTCAGACCCGTCCTGCACCCGCGTCGACGACACCTTCTTCTGTGCCACCTCAACCTTCATCGCTTTCCCCGGCCTGCCCATCTACGCCTCCAAGGACCTCGTCAACTGGCGCCTCATCAGTCACGCATGGAGCCGCGAGGCCCAGCTCCCCGGCGTCAGCTGGAACACGACCGGCCAGCAGGACGGCATGTACGCGCCCACGCTGAGGTACCATGACGGCGAGTTCTTCCTCGTGTGCGAGTACCTCGGCATCCCCGGCGGTATCATCGGTGTCGTCTTTCGCACGACGGATCCCTTCGACGACGATGCGTGGAGTGACCCCATCATCTTCCACCCGGACAAGATAGACCCGGACCTCTTCTGGGACGACGATGGGGAGGTCTACGTTGCGACGCAGGGCATCATCCTCCAGGAACTCGACCTCGAGACTGGAGAGCTCAGCCAGCCGCCCGTGGAACTCTGGAACGGCACCGGCGGCGTCTGGCCCGAGGGCCCGCACATCTACAAGCGTGACGGGTGGTACTACCTCCTCATCGCCGAGGGCGGCACGGGGACCGACCACGCCATCACCATCGCCCGCGCGCGGGACATCAAGGGCCCCTACGAGGCGTACGAAGGCAACCCCATCCTCACCAACCGTGGCACGGATGAGTACTTCCAGACAGTCGGGCACGGCGACCTCTTCACCGACACCGATGGTAACTGGTGGGGTCTCTCCCTGGCTACTCGCTCCGGTCCAGAGTACGCGCACTACCCCATGGGCCGCGAGGCGGTTCTCTTCTCCGCGACGTGGGAAGAGGGCGAGTGGCCGGTTCTCCAACCCGTCAGGGGCCGCATGGAAGGCTGGCCGCTCCCACCTGAGACGCGCGATGTACCTGGCGACGGGCCCTTCAACTCTGATCCGGACGAGTACGACTTCACCGCCGACAGCCCCCTGCCCAAACACTTTGTCCACTGGCGCGTACCTCGCCCAGACACTTTTACCACCACAGATGACGGCCTCTCCATTACCCCCAGCCGGAACAACCTCACGGGGATTCCCAACTCTGAGTCTGACGTCGTCCTGACCGGCCAGCACGGCCTCTCCTTCATCGGCCGCCGCCAGACGCACACCCTCTTCGACTTCAGCGTCGACCTGTCCTTCTCGCCCCACGACGTCGGCCAGGAAGCCGGCGTCACCGTCTTCCTCACACAGCTCAACCACATCGACCTCGGCGTCGTCCTGCTGCGCCCGGGCAACAACGACACCGCGCCGTCGCTGTACCTGCGCATGCGCGCCGAGGGCACAGGCACGGCGCCGCCGGCGCAGACAGTTCGTCTGCCGGAATCTTGGGTGGGCAAGACCGTCAGGCTGCACATCGCGGCCGAGGATCCCAAGTCATACACGCTGTCTGCATCGTCGGGCGGCGAGGTGCTCGAGGTGGGCACGGCGTCGTCGGGGCTTGTGAGCGGTGGTGATGGGTCGTTTGTGGGGAGCCTGGTTGGTGCGTATGCGACGTGCAATGGCGAGGGGAGCGACGTGGACTGTCCCGAGGGAGGAGTTGCGAATTTCCAGCGGTGGCGATATACACCTGTTGCGCAGTTTATTGGCGAGGATGAGTCGGTGCCTGCGTAGAGCTGGACAAGGGTCGATCGTGGGCAAACCACGGCTAATGAAATTCAATGTTCGATTGCCCCAACGGCCTCGCTATACTTAATCCATGATGTAACTATCCTACAAGAGTGTGACTTTGGTGTCACTTGCTGTCTAAACTAGTTCAAGCCACCTCCCATGTCCCATCTTTCAGCACGATATATAACAGTAGGTGTTGAAGCTCTTCGCTACTACGTGTTAGCAGCTAGTAAGTCTACTGCTCACCCTTCTCGCCCGACCGCTCCTACGCAATCCACTCACGTCCTCCTCCTCCTCCTCCTCTACTTCCCCCTGTTTCGTCGTCCGCTTTGGCGTCTGCGTGGGCTTTCCCTTCGCAGAGCCCCTTTTCATCTGTCGACCCCGCTGCGGCTCTTCGGGCTCTTCTGGCTCCTCTGTGTCCTCACGTGGTGGCTTTCTCCCACGGACTTTTCGTTCATCGTGAAAGTCCAGGAAGCGATGTATCAACCGATGATCCAGAATCCGCTCCTCCTTGTCATTAGAACCGGTCTTGTCAGTCTTGGGCCAGACGTATCCGTAAATTTTGGAATGTCTCTCGCAGCGAGGGCACGATGACCGCGTCACATAGGCGTTCTGCTGAACAAAGTACGTGGGACAGTTTGAGCACTGAATCCACGCCATGGCCGGTTCAGATAGGAGCAGCGGCGTCAGAACGTAGTCGCCGGGGGTCCGAGATTGGGCAGGCGGTGTGGACTGCTTGATGAATACCCGTCGTTCGTACTTCTTCCGGATCTTCGGGGTTTCCTCCAGCTGCGGCGGCTCCGCTTCTTCCGCCGTCTCGACGCTCACTGCGATCACGGGCGCTGCAGGTTGCGACTCTTCCTTTGTCGGCGTGTTCAGAATCGATTCCAGTGCCATGGGAGTTAGATCCACAGCAGTCGAAGATCTCCCTTGTTTCAGTTCGTCTTCTTTAATCTCTTTCGATGGGGTTAGCATGAGAGGCTCGGGGCTCTCGTTCTCTGGCGACGTGACATCGGTCTCGACAACGTCGCCGCTGCTAGAAAAAACGCTCCGAGAAGTCGACCTGCTTCTAGAAGGTGCAGAGTCGGCCATTATGGGTTCCACGAGATGCTTCAGCTTCTTGGCGGGAGTATTTGGTGGGGTAGCGAGGACGTCGATGGGTCGCTTACGCCCACTCGGTGTAACGTCAGGGGTCGGGGACTCGATGGCCGATGAGTCGCGAGCAAGGCCCAAACGAGAGTTCTTCGCCCGTGTCCTTCGAACCTTGGGCCGTATGATGGGCGTCACAGATGACGTTCTGGAGGAACCACCAACGCTATCGTCCCTCCTCCGCCGGCGCAAGGAGTAGGCCTCCATCTTCACCTCCTCAACACTAGGCCTCACTGCTACCGTGCCATCCTCCGGCTCCCAGCCATTCCTCATCGCGTCCTCGCAAGCCTGGCAGAGGCACTCGCAGTTGTCCTCGCCAAAGTAGTTGTCGCCATATGTGACCGTAATCTCCTCGCCGACTTCAATGTTTCGTGTCGCAATGATCTCGATCCCCGCGTGGCTCGTCGTGACTAGCTTGGCATTTGCGTTGCAGTCGTGGTTGGCAAAGCGGGCAGGCCCCATGAACAGGCTAGTGCACTTGTTCCGAGAGCTGACTACAATACTGAAGTCCTTCTTGCGCACGGCAATTTCCTTCTCCTCCTCGGGGGTAATGTTCACCTGTATTCCGGAGAGATATTTGATCGATTCGTTACGCCGGATATACCGCCTGGCTATAATGGCTGCCTCGTGTGTGACAATGGTGTATCGGTTGGTCGAGCTAACCTCCCAGGGGCAGTCGGGGAGATAAATCTGAGCATATCGTCGGAGATGTCGTCGAAAGTCCTCCTTCTCCTTGTCATTCTTGAGGCCGTTCATAAACCTCCGAATGCCATCCGTTGCGAGTAGCTTCTCCTCGGCAGCGTCAAGGTCCTTGTTCACGACAAGCTCATCTTGCACAATCTTGGCAATCTCCTCCTCGCGCACACCACGGGACGGATGGTACGTTGACCGATTCTTGGGTATCGTTGTCCAATAGTGAACCTATGCGCACCAGGTCAATGCTGTCCAAGAGGTGAGCCAGCAGGCCTCCAGTACTACTCACATGGTCAACGAGCGCATCAGTCAAGATATCGTCGTACGCAGCCAATTGAGCCAGAGTCAGACGCTGTCTGGTCGGGACTATAGCAGAGGTGTCCTTCCGGGGGCGCCCCATTTTGGCACACATCCTAGTTTTGAAGCCGCACTTCCGGGCGCAAACGACCCAGGACGTCGAGTCAGGGAGAGTCGAATATAGTCCTCTCGATAAAGCAATGAATGGACGAAGAGTAATAATACGTATCTCTTCTTCACGTAGCCGCTACGTCCAGACTGACGGATAAGACTGCCTCGGTGGAGGGCCGTCGAGCAAAAAGGAGGGTGAGAGAAGGCGGAAGCCAAACTGCCTCAAGGGTGTTGAGTCTGCGCTCAGTGCAGACGCAACGTCATGCTAGAGTGAGACGAGATAGCTGTAAGCCGTCTCTTCGCTGTAGTTCAAATAATATCACAGTTCAGGAGAATTGGGCTCCAAGACAGAGAGAGAACAAAGGAAAGTAGGGCAAAGGGGGTCAATGCTCGGGATGGTTGACGGAAAGAGCGAGAGGTGGATGACATCGTGATCAAATGGGCTGCGTCCTGGGTGCACCTGGTGCATTCCAGCCACCCGAGAAAATGCCCCGTAATACGGCTGGCCAGGCGACGGGTGGGCAATTTGCAGGGGGTTTGATGGGCGCCCCTCCATCGCCGCTATGTGCAGCCGGGGTGTGGAACGCGGCCAATCAGGATGCACCCTAGTGATTTCGATGGTGCCATCACGTGATCAGCTGCGCCGAAAAGTTCAACGCCAACTCGGGAGCTGGGGATGACTGTCACGAACCCGCGATGCGCAGCCGCTGAAGCTCCCACTGCCGGTGGCGTCGACACAATGATTCAATTAAAGGTATACCTTCTCTCGCAATTACATGAGAACTCTTTACTTACACAATATAGACGATATTAAACTGCATCGACAACTCGGGGGCCGCTCTTGTTGAGTGTGTCCTCGTCGTCGGACAGAAGCGACATGCCAGGATAGGTACGAACGACTCCCTCCGCCGTATCCGAACCAACTCATTCCCCACACCTGGGCCCTCACAATCTATACACAGTTGATATTGAACTTGTTACTGATCTACCTAGGCGATCGCGTCGTCGTCGTTGTCAAGGAGCACCGAGCTGCCTCTGCCTCTGGCATGGCCGGCATTTCCAATGCCCAAAAGGTCAAGCGCGGTGACATTCGCCACGCCGTCATCGTCCGCACCAAGTACCCCATGCTCCGCCGCGATGGCTCCCAAGTCAAGTTCGACGACAACGCCTGCGTCCTGCTCAACAAGGCCGGCGACCCTGTCGGTTCCCGCATCAACGGCGTGGTCGGTGCCGAGCTGAGGCGGAAGAAGTGGAGCAAGATTCTCTCGATGGCGCCCATGAACGCATAAATATCGAGGACGAGAGGTGTCTTGCGATATGAAGGAGATCGCATTGGGCTAGAAGAGCAGTTGGGAATGCATACTTGGCGTAACTGTACGACTATATACTGTACAACAGAAACTCAAAGATGATCCACGGCTTCATGTGTAAAATAGGTACAAATCATCAAACTTATCACAATACCTTAAGACTATAACAGCAAATCAGGTCACTTTTCACATGCATAGTATGTGGGCACATTCTGTTCTTCAGTTTTCCATTCTATATGAGGTTGCAATTCATTTCAACTGTTCGCAAAACAAACAGGAGGGCCGGGTTGGTACGAGACCGAATCCCAGAACATCAGCATAATAATAAACGCCATATCCATCCAACGCCGTGCAATGCTCCCCGCTACTACCCGTTCTAGGGCCAACTGAGTCCGATATAAGGGTAGCGTAACCCAAGAATCATCGCACATTATGTAAAAATATGACCGCATGAGCAGCAGACATAGAACAGTTTCTGTTTATCCTCCACGTTAACAAAAAATTCCGGGGCGGAGAGCCTGCGGGGGGGGCCAAACTTACCATGCCAGTCTCGGCACTTCGCTGCTGAGATTGGAAGAAAACGGCCTCTTCGTGATTGCAAATGGGGCAAGCCTTGTTCGAGCGAGGGAGCTGTAGTGTGATAAAGACCCGTGTCAGCCAGCAGTTCTCAAAGCAGATAATGTTCAGCCGAGTTCCGAAGGGAAAACAAAATCAACACAAGCTTCTCGACTGCTTCCGCCGCCGCGGCATGAGGGATAGGGGCCAATAGTTCCATAGTCCCAACACAAAACTTGTCGATAATCACAATCCAAGAACCGCTACACCACTGGCAGAAAAGACTTCGCTCAAGTCGGAAGAGTCTGACGTGGAGGTGTCGTCGGCGTTATCGAGCATCAACTCCTCGTCGTAATCGGCAAAGGGGTCGTTATTCCAGGGATAGGCGAACTCCTCCATTCCGTTGCACTCCTCAACATCCATCGGCTTTGGGAAATTGCTTGCATCAAAACGACCAAACTGTTCCTCGGCATGCTTGCTAAGCTCCTGGACATGGTCCATGGGCTGGCCGCATGTCATGCAGTCGACGACAAGGCCACAGCAGAGGCAGATAACTGGTAGAGAGGGTGCACTAACCGTCGGATCAGATCCCACGTCCTGAGTTACTCCAGCCGTCTCGCCAGCCGATGTGTTCAGAACGTTGCGGAAGACGCACGTCGTCTGCGCATCCTCGGTGTACTGGCATGTGCGGCAGGTGAACTGCAGCTTGTGGGCGTCCTCATCCTCCTTGGGGTACAGCATGTTGGAGCATTCGGAGCAGAAGCGGAATGTGACTTGCTCGGGTTTCTTGGAGGCGCCGGACGCGAAGTCCTGGGACGTCGTGGACTGGGGGGTCGCCATCGTATGTGTTGCGCCTAAGTCGGTCGCGACTCGCAATCGGTTCGAGCTTGAGGTTTGTGGGTAAGAAAAGCACGTGGTGCTATTCGTATGTGTCGAGAGAGTCGATTTTGAGGTCCGACAAAGATGCGCAAGAGCTATTGATGAGAGAAGAAACTGTACGGAGTGTAGCAAGATGGGACTGTAGCACGAAGGTGCACGAGGGAGGTCCGTCAGAGTCATCAGGCTCCAGGTTTTTTAGTGGGGCTCATTGTCGATGTACGTACCGCCAGCCCAACAGCTGGAGCAACTGAACATTCAACACTCACCCAAAGAACATCAACTATGAACATGGAAATAGATGAAAAGTCTCTCAGCCCAAATGGAACGCTTCTATACCTATACAGCTTCTACAAGATTTTGAGCTCTCAGTTCACTAGGTCCTCTGAAGATGGTTGACGTCGTTACGGACATCTTGCGAGTGCTGTTCTTATTTCCACTGCAAGCCGAATCCAGTTTCCCTATCTCCATTATGTACCTTTTTGCGCCTATCACACACTGTTGTCTTTATTATTCATTGCCTTGTTGTAAACTCAAATATGCTACGTATAGATATCTGGTCATTTATGACAACCTATCTTGACAGAAATAGGTACCTCGCGCAAGCCCCAGATTGCGCCTCCAACAGCATAGTGCTTCTGTGCCTTGCAGCAACCCCCGTCTCTGGAACCACACCATCAACTCGTGGCGCCTTCGAAGTCTATCAACACGAACCACACAGCAATGTCATCCGGCTTGTCTTAACCAGTAGCGACAGAGGAATAATTGAGGAACACATCACTGGCCACCTCTTTGGTGGGTTTCAGCTTCCAAATCTTGCTGTGCCATGGGAAAAACCAATGAGGCTTCCCTCCTAATTTCGGCCGTGGCACGAGGGGCACATCACAGGGCCTATCATGCAAGGTCCTGATGCTACAAAGTGCCTACAGACAGACAGTATATTCGGTAATTGGCCACGAGACCAGCCTCGGTGTACACTTGAATGGCTACTTGGTTGTAGCTCCCTCGAAGGCATGCCACCGGGTAGGGAGTCTCGATGCTGACTAAGATGGCCATCGTGACCCGCTTGACCCCCCACCACGACGACGGGCGTCGCATCAGACCTCGTGATCAGCTAAAAATACCGGCAGCACTCCGCTGAAGCCTGAAGCCTACTGGGCGAATCCCCTGGCCGCTCTCGGACCCCGCACCTACTATCTGCGCCGCAGGTTGTTGGTCGGTGCAAGGCGAGAGCCTCGCCTACCTGGAACGCGGGGCTTCGCATTTGGGTCAGCTCCATCCGTCCAGCATCGGCGCACGTCATTGCATCTCCCACTCCCCAACTTCCCATTGCCCATCTGGCCTTTGTTTGCGCGCCCATATATAATTCTACCGTCTTCCATTGCCCCAGAACCAGTACATTGCATCTACCAGAAGCTTCATCACGGCATCGATCCCAGCCTTGTGCAGCCATCCTCCCCCGATCCATTCTCTAGCGTCATACCCCTTACGACCACAACCATGGTTCGTCTGTCGTCCGCCTGGACTACCCCTATATAGATCATAACAGTGTTGTTAACTAATTTACTTCTTCCAGGCCGACACCGGGCTGCCTCCCAACTGGGAAGTCCGTCACTCCAACTCCAAGAACCTCCCCTACTACTTCAACTCTGTCGACAAGGTCTCGCGATGGGAACCCCCAGCCGGCACCAACACCGAGAAGCTCAAGCACTACATGGGAGCTCACCACAGCGCTGGGACACGCCCTGGTGCCGTCCCCGGCGTCCCAGAGGACAAGATCCGCGCTGCCCATCTTCTCGTCAAGCACCGTGATAGCCGCCGACCCAGCAGCTGGCGTGAGGTACTTGCTCACCCATCACATGGCTCCTAAAGAGGGCTAGAGAAGAAGCAGAATTTGCTGACCGTCGGACAGGCCGAAATCACGCGCACAAAGGAAGAGGCCCTGCAGATCATCCAGGCCCACGAGCAAAAAATCAAGTCTGGCGCCGTGACCCTCGGCGAGCTTGCCCCCACCGAGTCAGACTGCTCGTCGGCCCGCAAGCGTGGCGATCTGGGATACTTTGGTAAGGGTGACATGCAGAAGGAGTTTGAGGAGGCCGCGTTCGGTCTCAAGCCTGGTCAGATGAGCGGCGTCGTGGAGACGGCGAGCGGTCTGCACCTGATTGAGAGGTAAGCGTAACTGCTATACAGCCGCATATTTGGGATCCCCTCCTGTGACTAACATGGTTGACAGGCTGGAGTAACTGTTTCGGACAGAGAAAACGAGATTCACTTAGAGGAGACTGTACGATGGAGCTATCCAATGGCAAGAGGTAGGGAAAGGCCCTAGAAGTCCGAGAGCAGCAAAGATGACACAAAAAAAATACCGAAAGAGAAAAATGGTAGAAACTTATTGAAAGTTTGGATCAGCAAGTTTTGTCTGGCAATGGCATTGTTGGAAGCCTTTCTTTTTGCACAAACTAACGGCGCCCTATTCATGTCTTGGTCGTCCTCATCATATGTGCTCTTTTCTACATGTCAATTAGGTAGTATTTGTGACCGATCCTATTTGAGATGCTATTATTCGTGCATGCCATGTCCCATCATGTTATTCGTCTTTTGCTTCATTGCTCCGTGGCCAAGGTTTTCATGGAGGCGCCCCCGCAAATCATTTCTATCATCTTCATGCCATTAACACCGTCTATCCTTTATCAACGGTTTATGCGTCCTAAGTCAGCAATCCAAACCACAGAAACTTCAGAGAGTCCCAAAAAAGGGGGAATGTGACGTGGGGTTGAGGAACATGCTCAAAGACCGGCCAGCCCCATGACCGTGGCCTTGAACGGCTCTACGGTTGTGAAGATGACGGTCATGACACCGAAGACGGTCATTGAGAGAGCAGCGTACGGTGCCGCCCGGCTCTTGATCTCGTACAGGTACGTGACCCCCATAGCTGCTCCATTGATGCCAATGGCGACCCCCGCAGCGATGGTCATGGGGTCATCGCCTTCGTCCTCGACGACCCCGCCACGGTTGTTGCCTTGTGTCTCAGGGTTGACCTGCGTCTGCTGTCCATAACAACTCTTTTCGGCCTGGCTCAGTATCTCGGACAGGGGTGTGCCTTCACGCTTAACCCCCATCACTTCCAGAGCGAAAGGGCACAGTAGCTGTGCTAGGATCCCATTGCTCACCACCAACGCAGCATTGGCAACCATATTGCCCCCGACTGCCTCGATGGCCGGCTTAGCTAGGGCTAGAGTGGTACTCCGGGCGGCAAAGGCTAGCGCTTCGGGGGGCTTGAGCCCGATCAGATGGCCGCATGCCACGGACAGGAACACGTTGCCGGCGGCCGCGGCGACGGAGACAACAAAGGCTAAGAGTCCTGCAACGCTATAAAGTTGACGGCGGCACTCGTACAACTTGAAACCCCAGATGAGAATACCAACCTCCAGGATTGAGAGGGCCGCGTCGCCGGCGCCAAAATACCCGTCGGGGTTGCCTGGGAGCTCCTTGCCAGTGGCACTGGAGGTCCAGATGGCGTAGAGGTGCGACGCGCGAGAGAAGTCTACGAGGACACGCGCGAGGTCGAAGCCGGGGATGGCGGCTGCCTTGGCTCTGGTGTATCCCGTCATGATGAGGGTGGTCATAAGGACAGGGTTCATGAGTGTCGCCACTGCGTTTTTCAGGAGCAAGTGGTCGAGGCACAGGTCGGACCGCTTGAACAGGCGTTGCATGCTGATGGCGGTAATCCAGACAAACCACAGGGTGCAGCCATCGACGACCCGGGAGTCTCCAGTCGCGGCCATGACAGGCGCTCCAATAGCCAGGATGCAGAAGAGCGACAGGAAGATAGGATAGTGGTCGATGAGCCTGCTCCACTGAGCAGAACGCTTAGCCCTGCTGGGAGGGGAGCAGTCCATGGATGTCCGCTGGCTCGACGTGGCAGTTGTGGAGGTAGTCTGAGTTCCACTGGGATTTCCACCTTTTGTGTCTTCATGGTCGGCGGTGATGGAGACTGAGGAAAAGGAGACGTTGATCACGACTCGGGGAGGGTTGGGTGCCAGAGGTCGAGGAAGGCCGATATCGTCCGTCCCCCGAGTGAGCTGCTTTCTGATTCGGGCAGCTGCTAGCATTAAAAGAAAAGCCAGGAAAAAGACGGCTATCCATGAAACAAGGTTCGTGATAACTTCCAGATCAAAATGTCAGCGGGCTGTGCAAAAAGTTTTATTGGCATTGGGCCACGTACCAAAATTTGCGACCACAGAGGCAATCTCGTGTCTTTCGAGGACCTCACGGGGGTCCACCATAATCATAGGAATTGGGAAACCGACACTCATGTGCATGTTGATAAAGTCGACCTAAGATGGGTATAAGAGACTTAGGTGTCCTCCGGAAAGGGGGAAGCTCCACGATCACGCACCTTGGATTTGATCCATCTCTGGTAGACTCTGTCGCAGCTGGAACTCCAAAGGTGTAGACTGGTCATGATGGCAAATGCAATGACCATACCGAAAATTGAGGCGAAGAACTCGGTTCTGGCCGGAGCCATCACGCGGCTCAGCCCCCAGATGGCGAGTTCGCTGAGGAGATAGATGACCACGACCCAGATAAGCTCGACGATCTGCGCGAGCACAGACTTTATCCGGGTGACCCAAACCCCGTAAAAATCCATGGTTTTGATTTATTTTGGGGTTGTTTTGTCAGGAGAAGATGCTGGATTACAGCTGTCGAGGCCAGGCAATGCTAAAGGGTGTGGCCGTATCGCACCATGCAATTTTATAGACGGCGGAGAAAACGAGGGTAGAAAATATGGAAAGAGCTTCGTGTATCTAGACCCAAGCCATCAAAGGCAAGTGAATTTTCGAGGGCAAAAGGGTGGGCAAAATATGACTGAGTGGCAGACAACCGTTGACACTGGCAACGCTGGGAACACTGATACTGGCAGTGTAAGTTGGCAGCCATCCGGAGATACCTAGTGAAGGTTCGTTACACACCTCAGCGCACCATATACCCTGTTTATTATGCGGGGAGAAAACATGGGGATAATAATCCGGTGGTGACTTTTTTTTAAAGAGAGATAAAACTGCTTGATCCGACGGGAAACAGAAGGCGAGAGAGCGGTGCGGACCCAGAGGCGATTCACCGGCCCTCCTGCAAACGCGGAGGTATAGACGCCGGTGGGGACGGCTACGGAGACTGCAAGTCTTGCTTGCCTCAAATAGCGAGAAATCCTCGGGCCCAGAGACCTAGGCAGAAGTACGTTGGAATCTGCGTGTTACCTGGGGAATCGGCAGCAGCAGATCGCAGGAACAAGGACGAGGCATTGGGTCTGATGTTGACACGATCGAGACGGTAGACGTGTATCATGTATATATCCGACGGCCGGAACAAGAGATCTTGGCCTCGGAGGGAGGACAAGAAGACATCGGGTAACCATGATGCTGGTACTTTGCCAAGGGCATGGGTTGTAAATCACGGCGGCATCTTGCATCATAAATCTTGGATTGCAGTCCCCCATCAAAAGATCATCAGCGATACCTCACCTCTCAGATTGTGGCGCTGGGAAAGCTGGGCAGGCGAGATAGTTGGGCAAAACAAATGCAAATCATATTGTTTGCCCCTGGTGGAGAGAACCATCACCTCCATAGGGACCCCTAAGTTCTAGATGGGCTCGGCAACTAGCCAAGATCGTCGTTGGCGGCTCGGGTCCAGATACAGAGCTGTCACTGATGCACTTCGCTGTCAGTCAAACATATGAGAAATGGACTTGAATGGGCGTGGCTTGCTGCGGATAACATGCAGTGCGGGCCTCTGCCGACTTGGGAGGGCAAACGAGAAGCAAATCGGGTAGATGCTGGATACCCATGCCACTATTTGCAGTTCTCGCACTGGCTTCGGGCTGGGGCCTCTAGGGTCTCGCCTTTACTCGACTCGGTTCTGTATCAGGTTGGTGAATGATGACGAGCTTACGGCACATATCCAAGGTCCAGGACGGTGTCCGTGAAGTACCTAGTTAGTAGTAGGGTCTCGTCGCCGATGGCACCGATGTCGCGTGACGTCGACTGGATCTATTAGTGGCGGCTGCGCGTTTCCTTGAGGCCGATCGGCGGGTACCAGGCGCTGCGTAATTTGCGGCTGGGATTCACAGTTCTTCTCAAGAAGGAATTTTGCCATTAATGGGACTCGTATCCTGCTGTGACGATGTGCTGGGCAAGGACGTGGTCGGTAGAGATTCACGGGTTGGGGGGCTGGATGGTGGAACTGGAGGAGACTCGACGACTGGAAGGAACTAACTGAGGTGTCCAGGGATTGGCTTGGGGGCTCAGGGCAGTGGCACTGTCGGTGAGGTCACTGAAGAGCAGCTCTGGGGCCTGAAGCGCCCCACCAATTGCCTGCCCTCACGAATCTCAATAACGGCGGGACCTGAACGATCATCTGACCGCCCCCGTCGAACGACCTAAAATTTGAGCCTTGAATTTGGTCCGTTCTATGGACGACTGGGCTATCTTGATCTCGAGACGCACTGCTTGTCACGGAACCCGCAGATACTGAAGTCGCGTCGTGTCTCCTTGCATCCGATCTTGAATCACGAGGCGCTCACCAGATCGAGGGACGGGGGCAACAACCTCGAATCGAGTCTAGCTGTGGTCCTCTCACCACCCGAGCTCGTCTCAGCTTTCCGACCCACCGCGGATCAGGCGTCACCGTGGAGGATACGACCCGCCCGCTCGCCGTGTCTGTGACACCTTGGAACCCGAGAACGGCTTTCTAGAAGCACCATCTCGTTCAAACCTGGCCCAAGATGGACCCTAGGGCCAGAGAACAAGCTGAGACTCTCCTTCTCGGCGTTGGACGCACTTACGGCATCAAGGCAGGGCGAGATCAGGTGCGGCAAGCTTTGGATCACCCGGAGCATGGCCCGGCATTTGCTGACTGGGCAAACTTGCACCTGAGCCCTGATAATCTGCTTACGGCGGATGAAATTGCGCTGTGAGACGAACCTTCTGGAAACCTGGAACGTTGCTTCCTGGATCATGTTAACATTATGTACTAGGTACACCGCGTTAGACAAGAGTGGTGAGGTGGACAGGCTGGCTGCGTTGCACGATCTAGCCGAGATCCCGGCGGTTACGGAAGATGAGATCAGGGGGGCCATCGAGGAGCTCAAGCGGTCGACAGATGCCATCTCTAAGCAAACTGAGACTCTGCGACAACAGCAGGACGCCCTCTCTCGCTTGGTCAAGAAGACTGCCGAAAGCGATACGCGCAGACAAGAATTTGAGCATGCCCGACAGCGTAGATCGGAGTCTGAACGCAAGCGGATTGCTGCCGAGGTGAGCCCAGATGGATTCGTGACTACCTTCTTCTTTTGACTGAATGGGGTTCAAGGTCGAAGACTTGTCGCACAGTCTGGGGTTCCGTATCTCCGACATCGATCAGCAAGCCGACGAGTCAGGAACCGTACTCAATCAGACTGTCGATGGCATTCTGAGCTCAGACGACAAGTTACTGTCTAGCCTTCAGAAGCTGGGGTGGGAACTCGATCAGCAAGATCCCGAAGAAGCACAAACGGTTGAGAGATTGCGTGAAGTGTGCATGAGGTAGGTAACGTTCCTACGAACTCCCGATGTTTTACTGACCAGATCCTATCAGGTTGATAAAAAATACCGTCGAGACGCTTCGCACCAAGTTGGACAGAGTGTATCTGGAGTCGCTCACTGAAGCAGAGCGCAGCGGAATGTCTAAACCTGCCTCTAGTGACGAGGTTAATGCCCTCCAAGAAGAGGTCGAGTCGCTTTACTCTGAGATACTTCCTGTGGCTCAGATGTCTGTGGAACAGCAACATCTGGGGCCCGCACTTGAGTCGGTTTCTTCTCGAAACGGCCAAAGCCTTGGCCGATCCGTCGCCGCAGTTACCTATGTTTGTTGCCTCGACCTGACCTAGGTACTAGATGTTAACCTGTGATAGATTATTGATTGTCTCAACTACCTGCTGGATCGTACGCAGCGCTTGAGAGACAGAGTAGAAGCTCTGCGCTCTCACCAGTCTGCTTCAGCTTCAATTCTTGCCACCGCAAAGGCGGAGCTGTCGGCTCCCGCAGAACCTGACAAAACCCCCGCCATGCCTCCTGTACCAGCTTCCCCTGTGCGCCCTCGGGCCAATACAGCCAATACCGGCGCACGGAGACGATCGTCTGGCCTTTTCGAAGAACCGCCTCTCGACGCTCTGCTCCAATCTCTTGCAATCTATCTCGATGACGATGCTGAAGGTGCGGACAAGGTCAAGATGCTTGCGACTACTCTAGATGAGCGATCTAATAAAGCGGCGGATGTTGCCCAAGGCGGCCAGGAGAGCTTTGAGGCCACAGCTGCCACCCATGTGGATGATGTGCGTCGGGCACTGCAGCTTCTGAAAGACAGCCTCCTTGCAGAGAGCCCGTTTGGCGAGGTCAAGCTCGTGGACCCCGAGATCGAAGGTTCCATCGGCTTCCTCTCCACCGAGGTCAGCCAGATTCGGGACACGCTTGAGCGTGTAGAGGCTAAAAGGGGGAACGGAAAGAGCGAGAAGAAGGAAGAGATACTGCGACGCTGGGGATAATAAGAAGCGAAATTACCCAGCCACGGGTTAATTCTTGATGTTTCTGCCGTTTTCCGGGCTGCCTTTGTGCTTGTGAAGAAGGACTCACTATTCCGGTGGATGTTTGCTTCCTTCCTTCGATATAAAGTCCACCGTCGACGAGGCCGCTCAGACTTACGATCGAAATCCCTTTCTTTTCTATTATCAACCCAAAATCACACCTCATTCTTCATAGACGACAACACCTCCCCATCTCTGGCTAGGTGCCGTTGCGCCGCACCGTCTACCATGGGCCTATCACGCATGCTGGATAGCGTTTTGGCCAAGGGTCAGGCCAAGCGGCGAGCAAGACGAAGTGTGTCTCTTTCACCTCACGGTTAGTAAAAAAATGCCGCTGATGTATTCGATCTTTGACTAACGATTGTGGCTTAGGTGCTGCTGAGAAGAGAACTAGCCATAAAGAACGGCGCTCCAGACGACGTTACATTGCCGATCTGGATCGGGAATTGGTCCGATTGGATCAGAAGTGGGACAAACTCTACGGAGTCTACCGCGGCAAGATGGAGATGTATCGCGAGCTCGAATCGATGCTTCATCGCCTTCGGAACCAGAAATCTAGCAACTTGCCAGCCACACGGACATGGCTGGCGGCTCTTTACCACCTGTTCCTGACGGTAATACGGAGATACCGTTTGCAGGCCACACCTGGTTCCTTTTCTACGTCGGAAAGAAATCTCCGTGACGCTGTGTTCTTGTATGGATGCGACATTGACATGCGGAAGGCAGCCATGGAAGCCATGAACTATAAGATGCAGTGGGTGGATGCGCATCGGCTGTACCAAAAGAGGATATACGAAAGGGCCGGTTCGTATGATGAGAGCGTGTACTGCGAACCTGAGGCCCCCTATTTCTCTCCGGACTCTTCCCCGGATACGACTAGTCGGGAGTGGCAGTATCAGCACGAACAACTTGATAAGGGCAGGACTATGCGCGCACTCCAGGCGACTACAGTCGAGAATTCCGATTATGAATCGAGCGACGAGGGTTCAGATGGTGCATCCAGCGTTGAGAATGCCATCCCATCGAGTATCGGCAGTCCCCTTGGTGCACCAAGTATCGAGAGTACCTCCGCTAGAGACATCAAGCTTATTGATCTGTCTATTGCAGCAAACAACGGTCAAACTAACAGAGACCCCGAGATGAGGATGGTATCGCGCCAAGAAGTTGCCCTCATTCAAGCCATCAGCGCCGAGAGCAAGATGCCCCGAGCCTCAACCCAAACCGACTGGCAAGACTGTTCTTGTCCACACAGAATGTTGATGCTGAAGGCGGGAGGCATTTCCTGCAAACTCTGCCGCGGGTTCGTGCCTAGGCCTGCGTATGCCTGCACGAAGTGTAGCTCCTTCTTCTGCAGTCGATGCAGCCGCCGGATGCAGCTTGGGCTCCCCGCGCAGGGAGGGAGCTGATGTTGATCGAATGCTGCATTTTGCTTTCGATTGGTACTTCTTTGGGCGTTTTCTTTTTGGATTTGTATTGGTGTGACCTGCAAAACTATGATTGGCAGTTAGACTAGAAGATGGTCAGCCTAAGCGCTAGGCTGGCAAGCGTTCATGGCTCTCTGCGTGGAAGAGGTGGAAGATTACACACGGAGGAAGGATAAATGAGTGTTGGGGTTGTGAATATGGTATTTAGGGAGTTAGGGGAGCTCTGGAGTCTATGTCTACCAAACGTGTCTTGTCGAGGAGCTCTCCTATGTATCTATGCAGCCGTTGGGTCGTTTTTGATAGCTTGGGAACTATGATTTAGGGAACACTCTTCTTTGGGAAGACAGTAGACCGTGACGAAGCCCATGGAGAGGGAAAATTAAGATCACGATACTGTCTCTGTATTCTGTAAAGTGTCGTAGGTGGGCACCCTGGCCATGTCAAACTGTCCTGGCTCAGCGTTGCCATCGAAGCGATGGTCAGCAGCCTTCTTGTCAACATACCACATGGCTGTGTCCCTCACACTCTGCCACTCCAAACTGGACCTCCCCATCACGCTGTCATTATTTTTCAGCACCTGCAGGGCTTCCTTCACCCACCCAATACAGTTCCAGCCAGGCTCCCCTCCTCTGATGGGGACCTGCCTCAGCAAGGCCAATAGACCATCCGTGTCCCTGATCTTGGCGATCTGTACCCGGGCCAGGAGCATAAAGACAGACGACATGTCAACGTCCTCCTCTGCGTATACCCACGATGACGTCCCAGAACCATCCCCCTCGATGCGTTCCTTGGCGTGGATGCGTTTCCCCGATACGGTGACACCAGGTGCTGGGGCTTCGCGCTTGGGCCCGATGAGGAGAGCCCAGTGATATCTTTGGGTAAGTAGAAGTTAGCTGTTGGTTCTGTCTCAGAATGTGGGAATGTTCAACTCACTTGTCCTCACCGCCGGGCATTTTGGATTTTCCGGCGCGGGCGTGGAGGCCAACATAGAGGCGGTCTTTGTTGGAGGGCATCGCTCGAGTCAGGGTGCCAGGGCTCTGGAAGTATACAGGCGTAAAAGGCCCGGTGACTCCTAGGCGATCTGGGCAATATTAGTGAGCAGACAGATAATGGTGAATGAAGAGTGCAGAAATGCGGGGGTTCCCAATGTTATCAAGTGATAATACATGTACCCAGTAACATGAACCTAATAAGTTTCTCAACTTTGAATGAGTAGACTTATACATGCCTAGGTACTTCGTGCATTTATCTTGACGAATACCTACGCGTACACATTACATTATCTGCGATTACTACTAGTTTGGTGCCATTGATGTCTTTGCAAGGATTAGTGTCATGCATCTTAAACTAACTTGTTAGGAGGGCAATCCCACGGAGGGCCACCCGGAAACTTCACCGCCCTAGTTTCCGCGTCTTGGGCGGAGGCAAGCTGCGAGATCGGGCGTGGCGCTTATGTATTCTACTGGGGTGCTTCCTCGTACGGTGGTCGTGAATGGTGCCCAATATGCACATAGGGCTACTAAGCTGTGGTGCGTGGCCTTCGCACCATTGGTGCCTCAATGTGAGACTCTCATCATGTGTACGGAGTAGTGATGCTTGGCATCAATGACTTGAACCCAACAAGCAATTTGATGCAAGGCCCACGCTCCTAGCGGTAATCTCTAAAGGCAAACTAGAGACTCGGAGCCAGCGCTTCCTCTACCTTCGCAAAGTCCACTTGTGCGATGTCGTTATCGGAACGTATTGGCTGGCAACCCCCTGAAAGGAGCTCATTCGTATCAGACTTCGAGGAGTGATGTCGAAAGGCGAAGCAGCAACGATTCCTCGACGAGAGGTTGATGGACGAGACCGAAATCGCTTGCACCTGGTCAGACTTTAGACGCCCTTTGCTAAGGCGGTCTAAACTACAAGGCAATTTGACCTTCATCGATCTAGTCGAATATGGGCTGGATGGTGTTGTGTGGAAAGTGGAAATCCACAATCGTATCGCAGCGCTTAAAGTAGTAAGTTCCACTCTGCGCTCAATCACAACCGTTTACTCCGTACTGACAATAGGAAGTTCTGGGACACAGAGGCTCCCGAAGGCACCCGGTATTGGGCGGTGCAGCGGGAGTGCCAGAATGCATCTCTCCTTCAGATGATACATTTTGCAACCGAACATCACCCCGACTCGATCTGGCTCAACCCAAACCCGAGGACATTTTCTGATGCCGTGCGCAATCTGCACGCATTCTCTGACGAGGGCCGTCAGCAGAAACTGTTCCGAGACGCGCCCAACGCCATCAATCACACTAGTACTTCACGGATGAGAAAATGCTTTGGGTGGACGATGGTCAAGGGCGATGACCTCTGCGCCTTGCGCCCAGATGCCCGCGCCCCCAGAACGAAGATGGATGGCCTTGAGCGTGAAATCTCACCGACCGAATCATACTATGCTATCCTTTATGAATTTCTACCCGAAAATTCCTGCGCTCCCGATACAGACCTAATGCAATCCCAGTTGGACTTCTTTTGGCTTTGTGGATTCTGTCCAGTCCCGCTACGTTCGGAGAACTGGAAAGGTCCTGGGATGTTATTAGACCTGGCGGACTTGATATGTCCCTGGCATGCCGGATGGTTCTCCTCGCAATACACGAGACGAAGAGCAGACGAACTAACGCAGAGTTCTGTATGAACTAATATTTAATATGTAAAGGGGGGTGGTGATCACGCGTTAATCTCGGGGATACCAGGACGGCGCTCGAGCTTGACCTGGATGTTGTCGATGAAGGTGAACCACCACCAGCGGACCGACCACTGCTTGCGGCTGTCATCGATCGTGATCTATAAGGGTTGTTAAGCTCCAGTAACTCAACTTCAAACTATGAGGGAAAAAAAAGCAACAACATACATTGTAGCGGCTGAACAGAGTAGTGATCAGCTTATGAATCTCCACGTTGGCCATGTTACGACCAATGCAGATCCGGTTCCCCCCGCCAAAAGTCATATCCGTATCCTTCATCCTCTTGAGGCGAGCAGCAAACTCATCGTCCGACTCACCCGGAGCCTGCAGCCAGCGGTCCGGGTTGAACTTGTCGGGCTCGGCGCCCCAGACACCGGGGTTGCGCGACGTGACCCAGGGGTTGAGACCGACCTTGGTCCCCGGGGCAATATAACGGCCGTCGGGGAGGGTCAGGCCGCTCTCGGGGACGATGCGCTCGAGGATGCCACTGATGATGGGGTGTATGCGCATGCCCTCCCTGATGACGGCGTCGAGATACGGCAGGTCGCACGTCTCCCTGTACTGGGGCGGGAAGCTCAGCTCTGCGCCGTCGAGCTCGGCGACGAGCCTGGCGTGGACGTCGCGGTTGGACAGGATGTACCAGGTGATGGCCTTCATGGCGACGGCCGTGGTGTCGGCGCCGGCGAGCACGTTCATCATGAGGTAGCTGACGACCTCGTTGTCGCCGACAATATCCGGGTGCGTCTCCTTGGCCTCGAGGAAGTTGTCGAGGAAGTCTCCGCTGCCGCGCTTCTCCGGGGCGGCGATGCGCTCCATGACGCGCTGGAAGCTGTAGGAGGCGGCACCCTCGAACGTGGCGAACTTGATGGGGCAATGCTGGTTCTTGCCGAGCAGCCTATCGAGCCAGGGAATCTGGCCGACCTGGGGTATGTTAGCATCACACGTATCACACGTATACGTATGCTTGCTTAGCTTGTGACGGTATACATACACAGCCTAGGTAACGCATCACCATCTCGCCCGTGTGGATCATACCCTGGACATCGGTCCCCGACTTGAGGAAGCCCATGTCGTGGCCAAAGGTCATCTCCCAGTCAAAGTCCCAGGCGGCGTACTCGATCCAGTCGGCGAGGTCGACCGTCTTGCCGGCATTGGACCCGTTGACGAAGCGGTCCTCGAGCTGCCGGCACATGACCGTGGCCATGTTGTCGGCCATGTGCTCTTTGGTCAGGATGGTGTTCATGGAGAAGTACTTCTGGTACGGCTTCATGTACCGGGCGTGGAAGTAGTTGCTGCGCGTGCTGAAGACATTCTCGAGGCGCTGGCCCTGCGAGCTGGCGTCACCCACCTCGTAGAAGTCGCTCTGTGGGAGAGATGGTAAGCTCAGCCCAATGATGCCTATGGCTGTACTGACCTTGAGAAAGTCGCCGCGGGTAGAGTAGACCCGCTTGAGGATCTCTGGGTCGCTCAGGCTGACCATGTTAGGTCCGATGCGGACGGCCGGGCCATATTTCTTGTGGAGGGCTCGGTGGTTGTTGGTGTGAGTGCAGCAGAAGTAATCGTAGAAGCGCCACAGGTCAGTGAATTTGGCCAGGAACGGGCCTGGTACGGCCTTGAGGGGAGAGAAAAAGTAAACAAAGGTAAAGCGGATGACGGCGAGGGCTATGACAACGCCAATGACCTTTGCACCCAGGCTCTCGACAGCCATGACGTCGTCAATGGGGGGAGAGGGGAGTGTAATAAGCACCCAGGGGTGGGCTCGAGAGGGTCCAACAGGCTGGAATAGGAACCAGAAACACCTAGATTAGTCTCTACAAATTACGATACACCTTAGGACTAGGCCGAGGAAAAGAAAATCCGGAACAAAAGCAGCAAATCTGCCACATACATATTCGCGGTAATGTGAGAAGGCGAGGGCTCCCAAGTCGACATGATCCCCCAGTTTTAAAGCAGGCTTGGCAGAGACTGGCGCTCCTCCTCCAGGATGCATACCAGTAGTTAACAGGGACCCGTTCGGGCTTTTTCTTGGTGCCACCGAGTCCAGAGATCACAATGCTGGCTACGTAACTTTGAAGGTTGTCATGTAGATCAAACGTCAAAGACCCATACTCGTACAGCGACATGCCCAGGGGCCAGGGTTATCGAACATAGGCACCATGAACATAATGCCCACCAAATTCCGGTAAGCCTCATTGCAGACCATAAACACTGCAGACCATGAACTGCTATGATACTGCCCAATGTGTCCATACTCCCCTCAAGATGTCTCTTTCGTGAGCTACCTTGAAATGCTACTAGCGAGAGGGTGTGGAAGAACACGGGGACAATCAAGTCAGGCAGGTAAGTTGAGGGTTCATGGCAGGTCAAATATGACTTGTCTATTGCACGTATCCTCTCCGTGTGCCACAGACCCTTGCTTCCAGGGAGTGTCCTACATGCAACCCTGGTCCCCTGCCATCAGGAGTCTGGAAGCCAGCAAGTCACGCAACAAGCCTTTCCCGATGCCCTGCATCTAGTGCGGGACCGGGAGGCTTCCCGAATGCCCCCATGCCCGCTATTTATCTAATATCCCACCATAGGCCCGCTCCAGGGCGTTTCCCCGGTCTATTACAGATGCCGGTCTTGCTCTGTTTCGTGTTTTGCAACCAACATACATGATGGTCAAATCATGTACGCAGCCCGTTGAGTAAAGAGGCAGCCACTGGAAATTTCTGTTGGCTGTCGAGACCGTGGCTCGACACTATTGATGGCACGCAGGCAACGAAAAAGAAAGGAAAAAAGGGGAGGACCGAGAGGGAATACTTCAGACACTACACAATATTACTTCACCATGTGAATACCATAATCTACCTATTCTCGATATTTTTTGAACCCAAATTCCATTACCCGTATGCATGCAATATGAGTACCACGTCCTTGCTACGGTAGTGGTGGAGCTGGTGTGAAGTCCCTGGCCCAGACCTGATATTCCCCGGCAGTGTTGGTTGTTGGTTGTTGGTTCCATGCCCAACGCCAGGCAGTCATCAGTCGATGGATTGTAGACTTGGCACGTAGCGTTGTGCATGCCGTTATCTACAACAGGCATTAGTGTTCGCACCATGTGGCCAGATTTTGACCCCCGAACAAAGCCGGAGAGACCACAAGCATGGCTTTGCCAGCGGCACCAGCGACAGACTGGGGGAGGGAGGGTCAAAGCGAGACTATCGAAATGCATATCATATCATTGCTGCGGGGAAAGAGGAAACTCGTCCGATAATACCTCATACACTGCTCCATAATCCCCTTGTAAGGAACACTACAGGTCCTCAGGCGGCAGACGAGCCATGGGGTGCACCAAAGAAGGAACAATCGGTTTTTTTCAAGCCTCTCATCGGTTCTCTCATTCCCCAATGGCTTCTGGCACTTTATATGCAATGTGAGTGCGTTATGAGCATCATCCGTAGAAAAAAGCGTGATTTGCCCCTTACGGGGGGTAATGCCATTTACGTCGTTGGTTGGGTCCCTAGAACAGCACTCAATATCAATGGTACATAGTGCATAGTACATTAACAGTACAATTATTATGCATTCACTCTGCCTTCAAGGCAAACAGCAGTTACTTGGGATTCCGAGGATGTGGTCAACTAGTTACCTGTAATAATACGTCGTCCAGATTCCCAGCACGGAGTACGTACTCAAAACTGATTAATCCCTGCAGTTCTCTTTCCACTCCCGGTCCTCTCCTTAGAAGTGAAGTAAGCTCTGGAGGATAAAAAAAAAGTAATCGATGGCTCATATGTGGCACGACAGCAGAAGATTGTTGAAACTCTGACGAGACTGCTCTGGCATCTCTCGTTCAATCTCTCGATTATGACTTTTGTTTGACGTTTATAGTTACTGGGTCCATTTGCCATCCCCGGCCCCAGTTCCTAAGACATTCTCCTATTTGATCTGCGCAACTCAAGGTTCGCAGGTTATCCAACTTGCACCCGCCAACCTCAACCAACGCAAGAAGAAGATCACCAGCGTAGTCATGGGTTCCTACGGTGGGAGAGGCCCGATGCTCAACGCTGTTCTTTGGGTCGAGAGCTGCCTCGCCGCCGTCTTTGTTCTTGGCCGCTGTTACACTAGACTGTTTATCATGCGCAGTGCCGGGTTCGATGACTTTTGTCTGTTATTGACACTAGTGAGTGTATTTCGGACCCCATGCAAAGGCAAGCTATACTTACTTGATATCAAGCTACTATTCATCGCGTACTCGGCATGTATCAGCGCAGGCACGGCGCACGGTATAGGGCAAAATCGCGGGGACGTACCACCCGACGACTACACTGAGGCCATGAAGCTGGAGATTATTGGGCAAGGCGTCTGCATCTTTAACATTGTGACGAGCAAGGCAGCCGTCGCCTTCCTTCTCCTGCGCTTTGCCGCCCGGACGTGGCACCGAATCTTTATCTGGTTCTGCGTTGTCACCAACTCTATCATGGCAACCCTCCTCACCGTCGCCGTCTTTGTCCAGTGTATACCCGTCGAGTCGGTGTGGAACTTCGACGTAAAGGGGAACTGCTGGCTCGATTTTACGACGGCGGGCATCGCTGTATCTGGTGAGTTAAGACACGGTAGTAGTGATAGTGATCTCAGAAAAAGGCTAACGAGCAACTTCAGCGTATGCCGTGTGCATCGATTTTGCTTTGGCCATCATTCCGTGCTTCATTGTCTGGGAACTTAATATGAAGAAGAAGGACAAGCTTGTCACCATCTGCGGGTTGAGCTTGGGTGTCTTGTAAGTCGCTGTTGAATACCCCCTGGCTTCGTGCAACCCGTATCTGACCATTCTTCAGCGCTGGTATCTGCGGTATTCTACGTACAACGGCGCTGAAGTCGCTGAGCTCGTTTGATGAGTACATCTGTCGGTCTCATTCCCCTTTCAGAGACTCCAGGGAACCCCACAGCACGAAGCTAACTCTTACAATACTGCAGTCGACACCGTCGACATGCTCATATACTCGGGAACCGAAAACTTCGTCTCGGCCCTCTGCGCCTCCATCCCCGTCCTCCGCCCCCTCTGGACCCAGCTCGTCCACGGCTACATCTCCCGCGACGGCTCCTACCCTTCCAAACGGGGCTACAAGCTCAGCGACCTGCGCAGTGGCGAGAACCCCAGCGGAAGCGGCGTCGGCATCGGCGGCGGCTCTGCCGGCATAGGTCCCGAGACGCGCATCTATGCCCGTGGGTTCCAGAATGCGTCTGTCAATACCAGCCAAGACTCGATTCTAGGGGTCACGGCGGACAGTAAGAAGGGGGATGGGAAGTGGATACACTGCCAGACGGAATCCTCACTCAACTCATCGGCTCCTGGTGCTGAGGTGCCTCCGCAGCCTGATGAGCGAGAGGGGAAGCGTTGAGGCCCGGTGCCGATGCGGTAAGATGGGTACTATACAAGGTATAATATATATACAGGGTTCAATTTAGCCGGTGGAATTTACAATTCCCTCATAGGGATGGTTAGCGTTGTACATATTAGGAGGCCACATATACAGCCTATAAATACGTTCTTCTTTCACCTACATACAACTAAGAAATATTCGTATAGCACTAGGGTCCCTTATGTGTAGATAAAGTATGAAGCAAAACTATTGGCCCTCAGGAGTTTCATAGCTGGACATCCTTGTCCGGTTTCTTCACCATCCGGATCGCGGTCACGTCAACGACTTCGACGGTGCCTGGGCTAGTGTCCCGTCGCCCTTTTTAGGAGAGAGTCGTTCCAACCCAGATGCATATTGCTGTTCCTACATCAGTCTCGAAGCATACCCATCCATGTCTCAATGATGGGATGGTTTCTCTTTCTCGCTTGGGTCCATGGCCCACGGGCTAGATATGGTATTTCCATAGCATCGCCCGTGGGACAAAAGCGACTCCAACGTACATACACACGGTGCAAGCATTAACCACAATATCCCGAGCCATGTGTGTGTAATATCATCTGTCGCACTGAACAATTAACAGCGGGAAATGATGTGTTCGACGTGACGTGCAGTGCGCAACACGAAACTTGGCTTAGATCCAGCCACGCATACTAGACTCCAGTCTAGAGAAACATTAACTCGCCAACGAACGATCCGGTCGGTTTCCACGGAGGTCCGCCTCCCCGAAGATATTAGCTACGTCAACCGTGTCTCATGCTCGTGCCATGGCGAGTAATCACTAGCGATCCGGGAAATGTGCCCCCAAGTGCCATCTGACCGTCGTCCCATGTCTGGGTCCCATCACCATGGACGGGCCTGAACGTAAGCAACTCCTTTAAATGACGTTGCTGGAGCTTTTACCCAGACCTGGACACCCATTTACCGGAAGATTTGGCTGGCTAGAAGCGCATTCCAGTTGGACCATGTGGGAGCCACTCATACGTAATCCAGCGGTTAGCATCTCCGGACTCAATACAGAGTTTAGACCGGTTGGTCCAGAAGTGTCCACGGTCTCTCACAAAAAGACTCGCAGGGAGACGCTATGAATTTGCAATAAGTGACCTGGGTCTGACGACTGGCATGCCGGGCGCTGTGGTTATATAGCAGGGCGCTCTTGCCATCCGAGTTTTACCTCTATTCAGTCAATTCAACCCACACTCAAGAGCAACATATCATCAGCATTCAAACCCACGAACCGCAACCATGGCATCGGAGTTCGTCCCAGACTCGCTCTACCACACCAGCCTAGTCGTCAACGAGCACGGCGTCGAGACGACCTCTGTGATCCCGAAATACTACGTGATCGGCACGCACGCCACGGTCGAGTCCGCCAAGAAATTCGCGCTCAGCGTGCTCCCGAACCTGGGATATGAAAAGAGCGACTTTGCAGACTACGAGGAGCGGCCGCGCGACGTGGAGGAGTGGTCCCGCGGCGAGGGCGTCGTCGTGTACGCCAAGGCGGCCCCGGGCCAGGAGTTCAAGGTGGTCATCGACACCAAGGACAACTCGGGGAAGCTGCGAGCGTCGTCGGCCGACGGGTCGATGGTGCTGCCCAGCGGCGTGGACCACCTCAACTACCTGGTGCAGACGACCATCGACTACCGCGCGGACCGCAAGGCGAGCAACGAGATCCAGGGCGCGTACGTGGTGCGGGAGGACGCGCTGAAGGCGGCCAAGGGGTTGCTGCTGGTGGAGGGCACCAAGGAGAGCGACTATGCCGAGTTTGACTCTCGCGAGAACCTGGACGAGCCGAAGGACTGGCCGTACGGTGATGATGTGCTGGTTCACGCCGTGGAGGAGACGGGGGAGAATTACCTGATTTCGCTCAAGACGCCGCCGCAGGTTAAAGAGCACAGGAAGCAGTGATGGATGAGGGCAGGAAAGGCAAGGGTATTGTACCCATATTAAATGTAGTATCGTGCAACGGTCAATGAAAGAAATCCAAAAATGCTGCGGTCCAGGACTCCAGATGGTGAATCTATGTGAGCCATCAATCGTTGTGAGATCAGCCCCAGTGCACAGTGCGTTGCCCCAAATATCCCATATGATACCAAATACTAGCCCTTCGTTTACTGCATAGGCCGGCATGGCGCAGGGGTAACGCGTAGCACTCGTACTCTCACGACTAATGCTAAGATCCTCAGTTCGAATCTGAGTGTCGGCACATTTTTTTGCTTTTGCTTTTTTGCCTTTTTGCAACTCTCTTTTTACCCCTTTGATAGAGATTTGCCATGATCTCATTTGGATGGCCGCTCGTTGGGTGTTGTGGAGGGAGGATCTGTCCCAGCTATTCGAGTTACAAGTGCTTGTGTGACAGGAGTTGCGGCTGTGAACCTTCAAATGACCAGTCTAGGCTGCTACCAACCTGAAAGAAGCATTTGGACATTTTTACATTCTTACACCATCTAAGTAAATTTGCACCCTTTCAATTAACCTATCCTTTTTCCTAAGCAAGGTACGCACATGTTCGGTAGTATCATCACGGTTGGGGTGTTTTCGCTATGGCTCATTAGTTTAGCAAGAGCCCAGGTTGACAGGTAAGTAATAATTAGTAATTTCTTTATCAGGATGCCTGTACGGGTATTACCAACTCTACGGTATTGTATAACAACGTTGATTAGATGGCACGGCAAATGAAGGTCTTACGCCAAAATCATCAACATCACACAAACACACATGGAGTAGAGTCAAATATTACCCTGCTAATCAAAAGCATCAGAGGCAGCCCTGATATCGCCCCTCGAGGTGATTTAAAGGTAGCGTTTTACTTATATAAGTACGGTCTTATCCACGGCGTAGGGGTCGTGTCTTGGATTTGGAACTGTAGCATCGTGCGGTTACCGTTTAGTAAACATTCTTGTAGGTCGCATCCGGTGGTTCTTTTGGCTATAAACGTCACTCTATCCTAGTAATCTATGACCCGTTCATTGAATATTTGATCCGATATAATGTTTATTTTTCTCATACAGGCTGGTAGCTTGTTGAGCCGGAGGGCAAAACGACGTGCAGGTCTATGAGAGAACTACGGAGGTTGAGGAGCTCCTTGGGTTGTCCGAGACAAGTACTTCGCCCCAAAGGCCTATACCAGTCAGCTGCCTCTTCAGCCTACTAGTTCTCAAAGGCGCCCCCAGACTGCGACTCTGCGTATCGTCTGACGAAGATGAGAGAGCGTTCACATGGGTGGTTCTCGAGCATCACATCACCTCTTAGCCGCTCGGTCGACCTATTCGCCGCCTCGGGCCCCCTAGTATCCGGTTGGTGACATTTTTCATTCCTACATAACGCTCTTATATACCACCGCAGTACTCTATTGAAAGCCGGCCAATCCTCCAGGCCAGCTAACCTACGAACTGTAACTCGGCATGCTATCTGAATCGACATATGACGACTTGTCACGTCTATACGTCGTAGATCCAAACTTCAGGAAGTCTCCCCGGTAGACTAACTCTAGCTGTTCGTATGTCATGGGATGCCGGGGCTCACCTTTGCTCTCCTAGCGCTGAGACCGTTCTTCCCCAAGCTGTATTAACAGATAGATGATGCAATCTCCAGAGCGTAGAAGTTGGCATGTAAGAGAGGACTCCTAACCAAGGAGCCAAGTCTGTGTCATGGAGTCTTTGGAAATCTACTAAGTAAATATCCCCTTTAAAAGCGTCTATCATTAATTCCGTTATCATTGTTTGCTAATACATTGCAGGGCGTTACTGAGAGGCGCTCGAAGAGTCCATTTCCTCTCATACGCGACGATAGATAGCCTGGGGGAAGGGGAGCAGTGGGATCCTGGACATGGGCAGCGTCCTATGATATTCTTACGGATGTATAAGCCTGGCTGTGGAAGACATGACATTGAACTATATACTTGGGCATGATCTATGTATACCCCAACAGGACATATACAGATAACAATAACAAGTATGGGCTGTATAATGGAGTAGTCTACGACCATTTATCCCCAAGCATAAGGGCTGACAGGCACATGTGCCAGCCCATCACAGCTTGGGGCCCCTGACCTTGGCCTCGTAGACAGCCACCTCAACCCCCTTGACACCCCCATCCCTCATCACCCTCCGCAGGATCTTGCCGCTGGGCGACTTGGGCACCTGGTTGACAAAGACGATTCCTCCCCGCAGCCACTTGTACTTTGCCGTCTGCCGCTCGACAAGCTTCCGCAGCCGATGGGCCAGGGCGAGCATGTCTGCCTCGTTCATCCGCCCAGCAGCAGCACCAGCTGCGACGACAAACGCCCGCGGCCACTCGGTCGCCTCGGCCTCGTCATACACAGCCACGACACCGGCATCGCCAACCTCGTCGCTGCTGCACAGGATGGCCTCCAGCTCCGCCGGCGGGACCTGGAACCCGCGCACCTTGATCAGCTCCTTGATGCGGTCGCTGAGGCGCAGCGCCCCGTCGCCATCCAGCGACCCGACGTCTCCCGTGCGGAACCAGCCATCCTGCGTGAGCGCCTCGTTCGTCGGCCCCATGTCCGGCTTGGCCCCCGGGGTCAGCCCCCCAACGGGCAGATACCCCATCATCACCCCCGGCGACCGTATCAGCACCTCTCCCGGCTCGCCCAGCGCAGCCGGCCTGGTCACCGCCCCGGGACCAGCATCACCATCGCCCTCTTCTCCTCCTCCTCCTCCTGATGCTATCATGACCTCCACCCCCCAGTGCGGCGTCCCCGTGTCATCCCTCTGGGCACGCATCTCCGCCCCGCCCAGCCCGCGCTGCAGCGTCACGCTGCACGCCTCCGTCAGCCCGTACCCCAGCCGGATGCGGAACCCCAGCCGGGCGTGCACCTGCGCGACGATCTCGTGGCCCAGCGGCGCGCCGCCCGTCACGCCCGCGGTGACGCTACCGAACCGGCCCCGGTAGGCCTCCACGGCGGGCGACTTGGCCAGCATGACGGCCACGGGCGGCGCCATGTGCAGGTACGTGATGCGGCGGCCGGCCACGGCGGCAAGCATGGCTTCGAGACTGAAGCCCCGCATGAGGTAGACGGTGGCGCCGGCGGGGAGGACGATGAGGAAGAGGTTGAGCAGGCCGTAGACGTGGTAGAAGGGGACGAAGCCGAGCCAGCGCTGGGGGCTGCTGGTGGTGCGGCCGCCACCGCTCTGGGGGTAGTAGTCGGCGTCGTGCCACAGGGATGCGACGGCGAAGTTGAGGGCGTGATGCGAGAGGAGGACGCCCTTGGAGCGGCCGGACGTGCCCGAGGACCAGAGGATGACGGCGGTGCGGGAGGGGGCGTCGAAGTGCGAGGGGGCCTTGACCTGGGTTGTGGGAGGGCTGAGGAGCTGTTTCCAATCGGATGGGGGTGAGGATGAGGATGAGGATGGTGGTGGTGGTGATGGGTACGTCTCGTTGGCCACGTCGACGGTGTAGATGGGCACACGGTCAAAGTACGCGCCATCGTCCTGCATACCCACGGCCTCGCGCATGGCAGCTAGACACGCCGTGGAGGTGATGATGACGCGCGGCCGCGAGTTCTGCAGCACCCAGGCGATCTCGGTGCTGGTGAGGGCGGGCGAGACGAGGGTGGCGGTGAGTCCCGAGGCCAAGGTGCCCAGGACAGCGGTGGTGAAGGGCAGGCAGTTGGGCAGCTGGATCGCCACGATGGGGGCCATGTGTGGGCGGGCGCATGTTGGCGTAGGGGGCAGGGCGTGAAGGTCATCGGGATCCAGGCCATGGAGTCTCTGGAGGCTTGCGGCGAGAACGAGGGAATCATGACGGAGCTGGGACCGGGTGAGGCCACGGTCGTCACAGTGTTAGTCGATCCCGATATCGAAATACCCACGGTAGGACAAACTCACCAGTTGCCTCGTCGACAAACACAAGTCTCTCGTCCTCGACGTGAGGCACGCGATGCTCTCGCGGCGTAAAGGCGCTCTCGGCCTCGAAGGGATTGCTGAACAGCCAGTCAAAGACCTTGGCCTGGGGGAATGCTGTCGGCGCACCGGCGTGAGCCAGCGCTGGGGACTGGGGACCTGACATCAAGATGAGTGGGGTGCAACGTCCAGGTGTCTGCTGGTGTGCATAGGCCTATGAGAAGTGACAATCGCTACCAATTGCATCAGCTCAGGCAAGACAAATGGAGGGAAGGTCTCGGCTGGAGGCCCGGGGGGATCCGTGGCTTTTGGGGTCGAGCGACTCTAATCTGACATCTCGGAGTAAAGATAGCGAAATTGCGGAGGCGGGGGGGATTCCGATCCCCCCCATGCCTTGTATTGGTAATAGTCATACTCCAGTCCTTCGTATCCGTAGTCGCATCCGATTCACTGCCTCCAGGGCTCATCGGGTACTGGGGTTCATTCCGTGTTTCGGTGCGCAGATCCGGCATCTGCATTCGGCATGTCACCTTGGCCACAGCCTCCAGGACCAGAGCACGCTGGAACCCTGGGTGGACAGTTGGACAGTTGGACAGTTGGACGGTTGGACATTCACAAGCGTCATGCATGGGTGAGCATTCGGCCACCGTTTAAGGACCATCTTTATTCAAGGCTTCGTCACTCGTGCTCGCATTATCCAGATCTGCCAACCTTGCAACCCCCCCACCCCCCCGGCCATCGATCCCCTGATTACTTGGCCTTGGCCTTGGCCGGCCCCTTGTTCAGCACCAGGTACAACGGCAGCAGCACCAGCGACCCGACGAGACACATGAGCGCAGCCCACAGCTGCCAGGCCGTCCACAGCAGCGGGCCCAGCCCCGGCAGCAGGAACTGGATGCAGTCGTTGGCCTGGTACAGATCCTCCTGGCTGGCGATGAGGTAGCGAGCGCGCTCCTGGCCCGGCCCGGCCAGCGCGGCAGGCTCCCGACCCTCGGTGATGGGATTGCGCGCCGCCACCGTCTCGGACGTGTCCCACGACGCGCGCTGCGTGAGCTGCAGCACCGTCGTGAGACGCACGCGTGCCCGGTACAGAGGCACGAACCACAGCGCGAACGTCTGCCGCACCGCCACGTACAGCTTGCCCGTGCGCTGGTCGAAGACGGCCGAGTCGACGCTGATGTCGATCTTGGGGCTCAGCGTGCGGTACCACCGGTAGATGGCCAGGATCACCCACAGCGAGTCGACGTTGTGGGCTAGTGGGATGGCGCCCTTGGAGAAGGACGGCACGCGGCAGAAGGGGTGCACCAGGCCGGCGTTGCGCAGGAAGTAGGTGTTGAGGGTCGTCTCCTGCTCCTCGGGCGTGCCCGTGGTCAGGGTTGTGATGACATCGCCAATCTCGCGGACTGCACAGTGAGTGAGTTGTCTGGGTAATGATGGTGATGGTGCTGGTGAGCCCAATGCTTACCTGGATGCTCCATGGCGACGAGGGAAGGTGTGCGGACAAGTCTATCAAATCATGAGGGTCCAAGGTGAACTGACGGCGGGATAAAACAGGATCCAAGATGCTCATATTTCTGAGAGGATCCCCATGTTGATGTAACAGGCATCTCACCGCTTCTCAAGCATGTGAAGATGCAGTGAAGCCATCCATGATGAATCGTGACGTCGCCAGCTTGCCATGGCGGTGGGTTTGGAAGAGCAACCTGCATCCATCCACACCTGGACCTTCTAGCACGTTTCCATGCGCCCCGAATCTCCAATTATCTCCCATGGGCTCCGTAATCACGAGCTCAGCCAGGAGCAGTGGCCTAATTCTTGTCCGACTCTTCGCAGCATGTGAACGGCGGGTGTCGTGCCTTGACGTCACGATGCCATCTTGTTTGCTTCGTACCCACAGTGGGGAGACATCAACGGTATTACATCAATGCATTCAATATTCCATCGTAGATCAATGGCTTAGAACTTGATAACGGCCAACATGTAGGCCCCTTTTCCTCCTTCTCATTGCCCCATCGCCCTTCTCCAAATCCTCCCTTTATCGCCAAAATGGCGTCGCGATCCGAACTCCAAAATCCCCTCTTCCACCCGCTACTCTTCCTCTACCAGATCCTGCAGTTCATCATCGCCAAGCTGCTCGCGCCCAACCCGCCTCCTTCTGATCGCCACCTCGGACGCCCCAAGATTGCCGTCATCGGCGCTGGTATCACCGGTGTCACTGCTGCTGCCCACTGCGTTGGCCATGGCTTCGACGTTGTCATATTTGAGAACGGCGGCAGGGACCAGGTCGGCGGCATCTGGAGCGTAGGTCACTTACACGTACTCCCCGGGCCACCAAGCAACAGCCGCTGACACCAACCAGAAGGTGAATGACACCTCGGGTCTGCAGATCCACTCCCTCATGTACCGCTTCCACCCCTCGGTCCAGTGGCAGCGCGGGTACCCGGACAGGCAGCAGATTGTCGACCAGGTCCAGCAGCTGTGGAAGCGCTACGGCCTCGATACCAAGACGCGGTTCAACTTCAAGGTCGACAAGGCGTTCCAGGACAAACGGGGCAGGTGGATCATCAACGATCCCTCCCAGGGCCGCTTCGATGGCCTCATCGCCGCCGTCGGCACATGCGGTGATCCCAAGATGCCTTCCATCCCAGACATGGCCCAGTTCAAGGGCGAGATATACCACTCCTCCCAGCTCACCGGGTACGCCATCACCTCACATTCCTCCCCCATTGCAAGCCAGTCCCCCCACTGACATTGACTGCTCCAGCAAATCCGCCAAGGGCAAGAAGATGGCCATCATCGGCGGTGGCGCCTCCGCCGTCGAGGCCCTCGAGTTCGCCGCCGCCTCAGGCGCCTCCAAGACGTCCATCCTCGCCCGCTCCGACAAGTGGATCATCCCGCGCAACATCTTTGTCGACACGCTCCTCAGCCTCAACGTCTTCGGCCACGAGACCCTCCTGTCCTTCGTCCCCGAGTTCCTCTTGCGCAAGTTCTTCTACCGCGACCTCGAGCACCTGTCCCCCTCGGACAAGGGCCTCTTCATGGACACCCCCATGGTCAACTCGGACGTGATGAGCAAGCTGCGCACCGGCGAGGCCGACTGGGTCCGGGGCGACATCCTACGCCTCGTCGAGCACGGCGTCGTTGTCAACCGCCGCGCGCGCGGTGTTCCACAGAACGGGCCCGGCCACGAGGAGACCATCCCCGCCGACATGGTCGTCATGGCCACGGGCTTCCAGCGGCCCTCGCTCGCCTTCCTCCCGCCCGAGTGCTTCGCCGACCCCTACGGCCCGCCCAACTGGTACCTGCAGACGTTCCCGCCGCCGCACCCCTCCGTGTCGGCCATCAACTGCACGTACCTCTCGGCCATCGGCACCGTCGGCAACTGGCACATCGGCATCTACACGCGCATCCTGCTCATGTTCCTGGTGGACCCGCTGGCGCGCCCGGGGGCCTTCTGGATGCGCCGCTGGATCGACATGACGCGCCTGCTCAAGACGACGGGGCCGACGGGCGCCTTCGACTTCTTCACGTACCTGGAGCTGGTGTGGTGGTTCGTCTTCTGCGTCGCGTTCAACCCGTTCCGCTGGAAGTGGGCCTTCTTTGTCTTCTTTGGCGTGGGGATGGGGTTGCCCAAGGCGGTGGTCGAGCGGGAGCAGAGGCTTGTCGATGGGAATGGGAATGGCAGCTCGTACAATAGGGTCAAGGACGAGGGGGTTAGCATCTAACGTTAGATTCTGTAAATATATTTCATCGCCACAAGAACTCACACGCAATCTCCGGAATCACCCTGCCTCACGTGTGTAGTGTTGTATTAAGATATATAGTTTAGTAGTAGTACAGGCCCTGGTCGGGCCGTCGTAGTCGTGATCCTTCGTTTCCCCATCTCATCCAAGAAAAATTCCCATCTTCTGCGGCCAGTCGTTCGCTATGCGACTGACACGCTCGTCTATCAAGTCTGCGCGTGCTTATAAAGGATGCTTTTTATCAAGTGTAGTTCACGCACGTGGTATCCAGGTACACCCGAACCAGAAAGCCTCTACACGTCCTCGGTGCCCACGGCCTCGTATCCGTCCCGCCCGCGCCGCCCCGTGAGCTGCATCAGAGTCGGGCTCTCGTACATGGCCGTGTAGTCGACCTTGTCGCCCCCGAGCGCCGCCATGCCATTCTCCCGCTGGCCAAAGACGGGCGCCGGGTCGCACCAAAAGTCCTTGCAGTTGGCGACGCAGCCCCGGCTGTACGGGTTCTTCTTCTGCTTGCGCTTGCCCGTCGCGGCGCCGCGGCCCGCAATCGTCTCGATGAAGGGGTCGATGCCCAGCAGGCGGCTCCATGTCTTGAGGCCACCGTGCTTGTGCTTGTGGCCGTGGCCGGCCTGGCTGCTGTCACCGGTGGGCGAGAGGGAGGGGTGGTCGGGGTTGAGGGGGAGACCCGTCGAGGTCAGGGCCGTCGCCATGCTGTTGTCGTGAATGCCATACATGTTCTCATACGTCGTCATCGCGCGAGCGACCTGCACGCCCTGGGTGAAGAGCAGCATGGATATCCATGCGAGCTGCAGCGTGATCCAGACAGCAAGAATGAGCGTGTACCCGTCAGAATCGACGAGCTTGCACAGGTTGGGGCTCAGGACGCGGCAGGTCTCAGCGCCACGGTAGGAAACCGTGTCAAAATCTGGATGGCATTAGCGGGATTCGCACGGTCCAGTACAGGCCAACTTACAGTAATACAGCAGCCAGTCGTAAGATATAATGCCAAAGGTCAGGGAGAGGAGGTAGAAGAAGAAGTGACGGTGGTTGTTAACGCCAACGCAGTTATACACCCAAGGGCAGTGGCTACGGGTGTGTTAGTAGGCTCCCAAGCTCGAAAATTCATCTCCACTCACTGGTCATGCTTGGCCACGCATCGCTGGCACATCTTACAGTGCTTGCTCCGAAGGGGCGTGCGTGTCATGCAGGTGACGCAAAAGTTGTTCTCGTCATATTTCCAGGACCCCAGCAGCTCATCAATGACGGCCTTTTGCTCAGCAATGCCATTGAGCTTTGGCACAAACCCCGGCTCGAATCTCATGCTAGCGGTGTAGAAGTATGCCGTCAACCCGAAGAGGGCTACAAAGGCCAGGTTCAGCAAGATGTGCGACGCCGGATTCGCACTGGTAGCGAAGGCGGTGGCTGGGAGGACGACAAACAACCAATTGATCCCGACAAGGAACAACGTTCCTGCAAAGATGCCAGCAAGCCAGGGCTTGCAAAGTCAGCATTCACCCACACGATCCGCTGGGATTCCAACTACTCACCGTCTTGTGGAACGCCCGCATATTCGAAGGCGCATACTCCAAAACCTGATTCCCAGCCCACTGAAAGCAGAAACCCACAAACGCTGCAAGAGGAATGCCCAGAAACACGGGAGAATGCGAGAGAACCATGATAATCGCCCAGACCATCAAGAATGGGCACAGAAACGTGAACTTGAGAATAAACGCCCGCTTGTCCTGCAAAAAGTACCGCGCCCCAGGCCAGGGTGGCGTCAGCGGCTGGCCGTCCTCGTCGTAGCCACACTCGTGCAGTGCCCTATGCCACGCCTGCTGCGTGCTCAATTCGTTGGCCGTCACTGCGGGAGTCTTGCCGGCGTTGGTCTTGGCGAACCGGTCCGCGCCGTACTCGATGAGCTTGAGGATGCAGACGGGGTTGCCCTTGACCAGCGCCCAGTGCAACGCCGTGAAGCCCTGCTCGTCGGTGGCGTGGACGCTGGCGCCCCACCGCAGGAACACGTCGACGCACTGGTGGAAGCCCTTGTACGCGGACCACATAAGCGCCGTGTGGCCGTAGCTGTCGAGGACGTCGACGGGGATGCCCTGGTGGAGGAGGAGGACAATCAGGAGGACGTTTCCGTTGAAGGTCGAGATGTGGAGCGTGTTGTAACCCTGGGCGTCGGTGATGAGAGGATCGGCGCCGTGCTGGAGGAGCAGGTTGACGGTGTAGTAGTGGCAGCGCTGGGCAGCCCACTGCAGCGGCGTTGCGACCGACTCGCCGCCCTTCTTGTTGATCTCGGCGCCGTGCTCGATGAGGAACTTGCACATTGCGTACTGGTTGTTGATGGCAGCCCACTGCTGGCCGATTAGCTTCGGTTTCCCCAAAAGTCTTCCCCCGGTCTAGCCAGGCAAACCTACGTGTAACGGTGTGATGCCCTCGTCATCGGTGTATGTGGCATCTAATCCTCCCGTCGCGAACAACTTCTCCATAGCGGGAATGTCGCCTACCCGTGCGAGCTGCATGATATCATCTTCGTCGTCCTGTGGCTGCTGGCCTTGCACCTGGCCGTCAGCTGGCAGGGCTCCCATCTCCATATCGCTATTGAGCTTGGGCGCTGCGGCGGTCGACTTGGACGAGGGCTGTCTGAGCAACGTGGGGGCAGCTGTGCTGCTTCCGGCGGATGACGCGACCATGAATGTGAGGAGGGTGGATGGTTATTTCGGTTTCGTAGGACGGTCGTTTTGGCGAGGTTGGCTCAGGGGGCAGGGCGCTGGTGGGTGTGGGGAGGGGACGACGAAGCGTCGACGAGACGAAACGAGCTCCGGAGCTGGAAGAGAGAGAATGGAAGCAAGGCTCAATTAAGAAATACACATGGCAACTAATACAGGGCCACGAAAGAGGGAAACAGAGCCAAAGGAGGACCAGGAGTGCGCCGACGCTGGATGCCGGATGCGATGGAAATTTGCTGCAAGGTGATGGGGGGCGACGCGTGGAAGCAGAAAAGACGAGCGAGAGTCGGCCTTGGGGTTCGCCCAGCTGAGGCCGAGCTGAATCTGCTGACATGCAACCCCAGCGTTGCGCATTGCCCCAACAGGCTTAGCCCCTCAACTCTGCCGGGACCCTGGGGCTGTGAGATCAACGCATAGATTGCAGATTGTCAATTGCTAGGTAAAGAATTCATAGATAATGATAATTTCCTTGCATTGTGCAATTCAACCCTCCAGGGAATGCTTGGCATCTGACAGGCGGTGCAAAGTTTCTCGAAATAACCTCCTCTTCACTCTCCGATTGCCCCGACTACAAATGGGTTTGACAGAATGCAGTCTTTATCAACAACTTGTTACTGCTAAATATTTCTACAAATTCATTTAGAGTCTCGTGGCACAATGGACCGACAGCATGATGGTGACTGGCAAGAATTTTGCTAATTATCTCCCACTGTCGGTTGATGCGAAGTCGGGGGGCTTTGATGGGACGCACCCAGATCTATCCTCGGGACACAGTCCAGAGACTGCAGACAAGAACAACGCATAGTATATCCCGGGAAATCCAACGATAAAACAGAGAAGCTTGGGCTTTCTACTTAGAACTAACATTTATTAAAAGCCATTTTATGCAAACACCCTCAGCTCGACGAGATCGAGTTCTGTTCTTGACCGAAAGTCTAGGGTACCTACGTGTCTGTGGGCCCGCCAATCATCAAGTGGCGCCACTGTGTTCATTCACCACGCAACACCAAACTTCGACCTTACGACAACCACGCCGAAAGGCACTCTTCGACGACAAAGCTTCTGTCCAAGGCCTTTACATAAAGAGACAACTCCCAATATACTCCGGAACCGACTACCTACTAGAAACCGCACACGTCTTCCACCATGGGCGACCTCTCCTCGATTTTCGAGGCGCTCCTCACGCCCTCCATCCCCCTCGCCATCCTTGGGATCATCGTCGTCCTCGGCGCCCCTCTCCTCTGGCACATCATCCTCGCCTCCTCCTCCACCTACACCGTCCCTCCCACCGTCCTCCTCCTCGGCCCCGAGGGCGCCGGCAAGACCGGCCTCCTCACTCTCTTCGAGCGCGGCGATGACGGCCCCGCCCAGACGCACACCTCCCAGACCTCCCAGACGGTCGAGCTCAACGCCTCGGTCGACTCGGACTCTCGCGCTAGCTTCCGCAACCACGACGACACGACCGGAACGCACACCAAGTTCCTGCTCGTCGACACCCCCGGGCACGGCAAGCTGCGCAACGCGGCCATGGGCAAGCTCGCCCGCACCGAGAAGCTGCGCGCCGTCGTCTTCGTCGTCGACGCCGCCGCCCTCGGCGAGCAGGACGTCCTGGCCGCTACGGCGTCGTACCTGCACGACGCGCTGCTGTTCCTGCAGAAGCGCGCCGCGGACAAGACCAGCGCCAACAGGGGCCCCGTGCCGTTCCTCATTGCCGCCAATAAGATGGACCTGTTCACCGCGCTGCCCTCGACGCTGGTCAAGACGAACCTCGAGGCGGAACTGACGCGGATCCGCGCGACGCGTAGCAAGGGCTTGCTGGACTCGGGCGTCGGCATGGACGATCTTGGTAGCGAGGAGCAGGATGGCTGGCTGGGCGAGTACGGGTCCGAAAAGTTCTCGTTCAAGCAGATGCAGGAGTTTGACGTGGACATTGAGGTTCTACCGGGCAATGTCACGGGCGACGGGCCGGGGGCGGATAAGTGGTGGTGGTGGATCGCCCAGAGGGTATAAGGGAGCAAAGATATATAACAATCGTAATATTAATTCGTTAGACTGACCCCTGTTTTCCCGCCTATGCAAATGCTCTGTAGACGTTGAGTCTAGCAGCGATGTCTTGACCAATCCTCCTCTATACCACACAACTTGCGCTGTCATTTATGCTATACGTTGAACCAAACGCCATTGTCACATCGCATTCATCAAATCCGGCAACACATGCTCTGCCTCCAATCCAATCATCTATCACGGCTTCTTGTTGATCATCCAAGTCAGGAGATCGACCTTGGTAACAACGGCAACCGGCTTCGACAGCGCCGCCGAGTCGCCGTTGGACTCGGTCACCACCGCTGCGCTGTTCCACTCGAAGAACTTGCTGAGCTCCGTGAGGGGCGTGTCCTTGGTGATCTGGACAAACTTGCGCTTGCCGGCCTTCTTGCCCTGGCCTAGCGCGGCGCCCTGGCGCGGGTCCGTGATGATCTCGTCAATGTGGCCAAAGTCAAACATGACGTCCTTGACCTGGCTCTCGGCCGTGGCGCGGCCACGCGAGATGTAGCTGAGGAGGTTACCCAGGGTGACGAGACCAACGAGCTTGGAGGGCGTGGAGGCGGACAGGACGGGAAGCTGGTCGAAGCCCTTGTCGCGCATCGTCTCAATGGCCTCGGAGCAGGTGGCCGCGGCGGACACCGAGGTGACGGGCTTGAGGCGGAGGGACGCAATGGTGGCGCCGCCGTACGGGTCTACCGTCTTCTCCTCGACCGAGGTGGGGGCCTCGATGCCATTGGCGGGGAGGAGGTTGTTGGCGGCAAGCCAGTCGTCGTCGGCAAACTTGGTGAGATAGCTTCGGATGCTGTCGGGGAGGACGACAACCACCACATCGCCCTTCTTGAATCCAAAGTCCTTAACAGCCTCGACCATGGCGGCCATGGCAGAGCCAGAGCTGCCGCCAACGAGAAGGCCCTCTTCGGAGATCAAGCGTCGGGCGAGGTAGAAGGATGCCTGGTCGTCCGTCTTGTACCACTTGTCGACGATCTGGCGGTCGAGGACATCGGGGATGAAGTCGTAGCCGATACCCTCCACCTTGTACGAAGCATTCATGTGCTCCTCGTTCAGGACCTCAGGCAGCGCCAGGATACTGCCCTGGGGGTCCGCGGCGATAATCTTGACATCCTTGCTGTGCTTCCTCAGACCCTTGGCCAGGCCGGTGATGGTGCCTCCGGTGCCTGCACCAGCAATGATGGCGTCAATCTTGCCACCGGTCTGCTCCCAGATCTCCTCGGCGGTGCCGTACTCGTGGGCCTCTGGGTTGTCCTTGTTGGCGTACTGGTCGAGGATGTGAGCGTTGGGCATCTCCTTCTCGAGGCGGCGGGCGACACCAATGTGGGACTCGGGGCTGTCCCATGCGGCCTGGGTGGGGGTTCGGATGATCGTCGCTCCCAGGGCGCGCAGGACGGACACCTTTTCGGCCGACATCTTCTCGGGGAGGGTGATGATCGTCTTGTAGCCCTTGATGGCGCCGACGAGGGCCAGGCCAATACCACTGCTGATGTCAGTGCACGGTCACCGGTGGCGGGGCGTGGGGATATGGGAACAAAACGTACGTGTTGCCACTGGTGGGCTCAATGAGAGTGTCACCGGGCTTGATGCGGCCGCTCTTCTCAGCCTCCTCAATCATGCGCAGGGCAATTCTGTCCTTGACGCTGCCACCGGCGTTGAAGAACTCGGCCTTGACGTAGACATCGCACTCAATGCCCAGGGACTTGGGCAGCTTGTTGAGCTTGACAAGTGGCGTGTTGCCAATCAGCTCCGTGGCGGACAGGACCGTTGCGGGCTGGCGAGGAACGTGGGGTAGCTCGGCCATGGTGGGCAATGTCAGAGAGGAATGATGATGAGAAGGAATGAAGTTGGGGGGGGAAAGATGTCAGGGACCGAGATGGAAGGACGATCCGAAACCTTATTAGGGTGACACTACAAAAAAGTTTGTCGCAATCGCGAGGGGCGATATGCTCAGGCGGGCACTAACTTCTTGGTCTGGCAGTTGCCCCGCTATGCCGAAGCTACGCGATCACTCGATCACTGACGGCACCGGCCGATGGGCTGCCTGCGCCACTGTGCCAGTGGCTGAGTCAGCGGGGCCTCACCTGACTTGGAGGGGGCGGATTGCCAACACTGACCGAGGTGAGTCGCCTTCACCGACCGTCAGTCACACCATGCCGCTCAGGGATGATGCCAACTCGCCGCGACCAACAAGCTTACCCGGTCCCCTCGCATGCATAATAGGCCGTGTCGCTGTGCAGATACCACCCGAAATTCAGGCGGCCAATTGACCATATCTTGACCTGGGTCCGCCCTGGATCTGGCCATCCACCGCGCTGCACGCTGGCCGCTTGGATGCGACAGGGCCGGGTTGAATGCATTCGAATCTCTATTGACAATTGCCTGCTACTAGTAGTATCTCGTATTGTTGGTAATGGCACTTGTATTCTCTTCAATTGGCGAGCCGTCTCGCTGGGTGACGAGCACCTTGCATCTAGCACCCCTTCGGAGCAAAAGAGCATTGATTCCAGGACGACGCCAAGCGAGGTTGACAAAGGGCCCAATGGCCAGAATCCAGTCGTCTTGTCCCAGCCAGGCAGGAGACCAGCGCCCCCGGCGCCACGGTTTGTTTACCGCGGACTGTCCCTGTAGGCTGTAGGAACAGCTTTAGCCAGGCCTTTCAACAAGTCCCTAGCTTCCAGAAGACCACAAGAGCCTATTAAAGTTGGCATAGGCAAGTTTGATCCGGCAAGGATGTGATCGCCGACGAGGCGACAGGGCTGGATACTGCACTGCACCACTGTGCTCATGCTAATCGTCCACTCTTTGGACACACGCAGCCCTGATATTTCGTGATGCTGATCGGATAGAAGAAGGGAAGCCATAGAGGAGCTTACCAGTCTCGACAATAGATGGAATTGACGATCGTGGCGGGGATTATCGGCATCAACCGAGACAACGGCACAGCTCACAGGAGCACGGTGGAGATGCCGCTAAACGCAACCCCGCCTATGTGACGGGATTCCGACCTGCCCTTTTGGCTGGGCCTGTATGAGACCTAGAGTGGAATGATTGTCGGTGATCCAGGGATCCCAACGCCGTCGCCATGGCAAGGACCCGATTGCGTGGTCGTGAGGAGGCTGGCGTAGTATTTAAGGGTCCTCGTCCCTTGGGCTTTGATCTGCGCTCCAGCTCACACTTCCAACACGTCTGTTAGGCACTGTAGGAGCATCAATTCAATATGAAGACAAACGGTCTCGTCTGCGCCGGCCTGTTGGCTGCTGGCGCCTTTGCTCACAAGGGCCCGGCCTTGACGCCCGACAGGATCGAGCGCGACATTCGCCAGCGCGAGTCAGTCAATGCAATCTCCCCATGACGGCCAGAGCTCACTAACACGGCGGGAGCAGTCTCAAGAATGTCCTCACGGGCCTCCACAAGGTTGCTAGCGAAAACGGCGGCAACCGTGCATTCGGCCTGCCCGGCTACGAAGCTTCGGTGGACTTTGTCCTCGACCGCTTCAGAGGCCACCTGGGCAAGCAGTTCCACACCTATGTCCAGCCCTTCACCCACCTCTTCTCTACCACCCAGGCCATCTCCCTGACCGGCCCGGACGGCGTGGACGTCGACGTCATCACGCTGCAGTACAACAACCCGACCCCCGTCCCCGACGGCGTTACTGGCGCTCTGGTGGCCTTGCCCATTGACGATGAAGTGGGCTCTGGCTGCATCGAGAGCCAGTGGGAGGGCATCGATGCCACTGGCAAGATTGCTCTCATCAAGCGCGGCAGCTGTGCCATTTCTGACAAGCTTAAGCTGGCTAAGGACAAGGGCGCCCTCGGTGTGGTGCTGTTCAACAACGAGCCTGGCTCCAGCATCTCGTCGGCCACCCTCGGCGCCGAGAACTACGGCACCCTGGCCCCCTGCGCTGTCACTACCCTCGAGAAGGGAACTGAGTGGAAGGATCTCGTCGACGCTGGCGACTCTGTCGAGGTGAAGCTCATCGTTGATGCTATTGCCGAGGAGCGTGAGTCGTGGAACGTCATCGCCGAGACCAAGGCAGGCGACCCTAACAATGTCGTCATGCTGGGTGCTCATCTTGACTCTGTCCAGGAGGGTGCTGGTGAGTTTCGGACCGAGTGAGGCCCCCGTGAGTTCAGCTCTAATATTCTAAAGGTATCAACGATGACGGTAGCGGCACCGCTGCGTTGCTCGAGATCGCCTCCGCCCTGAAGAAGTACAAGCATATCAATAACAAGATCCGCCTGGCGTGGTGGGGTGCCGAGGAGAGCGGCCTCATCGGCTCCATCCACTACGTGTCTCAGCTGTCCGAGAAGGAGAAGGACAAGGTCCGCTTCTACTTCAACTACGACATGATCGGCTCCATTGCGCCCATCTATGCGGTCTACGGGGACACGGATGCGCACAAGACTGGCGGCCACATTCTCTTTGACTATCTCACTGAGAAGGGCTACCCGGCTGAATGGGGGTAGGTCAACTCATCTGATCACGAGGACTGACCTGGAAATGCTGACCCATATAGTTCCTTTGGCGAGGACTCTGACTACCTGGCCTTCATCGAGGCCGGCATCCCCTCATCTGGCCTCTTCACCGGCGCCGGCGCTCCCGAGGACCCTTGCTACCACACCGCCTGCGACAACATGGACAACATCTCCTGGGAGGCCCTCACCATCAACGCCAAGGCTGCCGCCCGCGCCGCCGCCGAGCTCGCCAACAGCCTCGAAGGTGTCCCGCCCCGTGACAAGACGACCGTCAACCCGTCCAGCAAACGCGGCGTTTCCCGGGACCTGACGAAGTGGAACCAGGTGGCCAGGGGCCTCGGCAAGAAGCACAGCTGCTCTGGTGACAAGAAGTCGACTGTGTAAAGCCATCAGACGAGATGATAATATGAGTGTATACATGAATGGGGTTGTGGGTAGGCGTTTGAGTAGCGAGCGAGAGTTAGCATGCGAACGATGTCGCCTGAATTAATCCTCGTGCATTTCCATTATCTCTACCCCTTCGGGTGCCTTGACTCCTTGACTCCTTTGACCAGCGCCTCGTGCCCAGTTTCTCCCATCCCTTTTAAAAAAGAAAACCAACCCCATATCTACGTCAGACGTTGTGCCTGACCTTTGGCTTCCTCGGGTTCGGTATCGGAATGGCCCTGTAGGTCGGATACCTGGGCCCCCCAGGGATCCTCACCCTCTCCCTCTCTGTCATGGTCGCCCTGACGCGCACGGGCGGCGGCCTCTCAGGCGGCGACCCGTCAATCGTAGACGACGAATCGCTGCTGGAGTGCTCGTGGCGGTGGTGATGGTGGTGGTGGTGGCGGTAGTGCGAGTAGTAGTAGTAGCGACGGCGGCGCTGGATCACGACGCAGCACAGGATGATGAGGACCAGGGCGGCGAAGCCAAAGATGGAGCCGACAATGGCGCCGATCTGGGCGCTCGTCAGACCATCGTGCACGCCGTAGATTTGCGCCATCGGGTCGATGGGGTCGTCGCTGGAGGGAGCGCTCGTGCTTGTGGCAGCGACGAGGATGTCGTCGTCCTGGCGGGGGAGAACAGGCATGGTTCTGCGACCGTGCTGATCTTTGAAGGGTAGCGTCTCAGCCTTGTGGTTTAGATATAATAAGTGATGAGACAGAGGCAGACACAGCAGATATAGAGCATGTACGTATGTATGTAGTAGTATAACGGCGCTGCAAGCTCTGCCCCCCACCGCAACCAGCAGCTCGCGAGACTTTTTACAGTTGCGCGACGACCTTCAATCTTGGTGCTTTCCCCTTCTCAGCTCGCCGCGCGTTGCCCGATGAGTCGACAAGCGGCCCTCGATATCCGGTCGCGCGCGTCATCCCCCATGCCTGCCCTGCGATGGGGTGCAGCCCGCCCTGTCTGCCTGGCTGCACGACGACGACACCCACGGACAGTGCCAGACCACTCACACGAAGCCGCCATGCGGGCCCTCCCGCCTCCCCTCCACCCAGAGCGGACGGTTGCGAGATGGCGTGTGGCAAAGGGGCGGAGAGGCTGGGCTGCATGTCGCAGGGCTAGCTAGTATAGTAGTACTCCGTACATTCGCAGAAAGCTGTGGAAGTCTGACTGGCATCAATACACGACGCCAGCCCCATGCACGGTGATGCCGGGTGGCCCAATCAGCGGGCGAGGATATGCTTGGGTGTGCTTGGTAGGCTTGTCCCTTGCCCGGATGGGGATGGAGGAATAATACGGCTGATTGCCTTGTTGGCTGCAGGGTGTAAGCGACGTGAAGCTGGCTGCAGCGTGGGACGGTTGAGGGGGGGCACATGTGACTGGATTGGGGAAGTGTAGTACGTGCTCGTTTGGGGCATGATATGCGAGCATAGGTACAATATGGGCGACAAGCCTGGTATACCGCTGAGGCTGGCACTTATCTTGCTGCAAAGAGTGACCACAGTGACTAATATAGGCGGTGTGGTGGCTACTGTTCTTCCAGATTCTGGGAGGCAGTAGGAATCTCAACGGCACTCCATAGGAGTCATGTTAGTGACATGCATGCATGCATGTGTTCACAGACAGTGCCGGGACGTCAGCATCTGGAGACGCTCTTCCAAGCCGAGACCCTGGCAGCCAAAGACCTTGGAGCGAGTGTCTTGCCCCGGTACATGTTATCTGATATATCATGATACACGTAGCATGGCTGAGACTCCGGCAGGACGTGGCCGTGGCTGTGCCGAGGGCTCGGGAGCGGACCCACAAAACCGGCTCCGAGGACACGGCATCAACTTGGCATAAAACTTGCCTCTCGCTGCCTTCTCGGCAGAGAGCAGGACGAGGTCGCGCCTAATCGGCACATATGACGTATCCTCAGCTACAGACGAGGCACTCCTATGGCTGACTGCTGACTGCAACTGACCCCGCCGGCATAATATATTTACTGATGTACCCCAGCCTCGACCTGTTTCTCCATCGGTGAGCGTCTCTGATTCGAGCGCATCCAGTTTCTCCGCAATGATCGTCCTTCCCTTCGCCTGAATCCCCCGTGCTTTCGTGAAACCAGGAATGTTCTGGAAATAGACGGCGGAGCTATTCTTCCTTCTCTCATTATTTCATTGGTACGAGTACTCGACAAAGACGAAGGGCGTCAAGCGTCGCCAGAGAGCCATGGCCCTCATTGGATCGCGAGTGCCGACACGGCAGATCTCCCCATCTATGCATCTAAAATCGCGGGGATATACTTGATAGGTTGACCTTGGCGTCGCTTTGAGATTTGCTCGAACGTCTTGCTCGGATGATGCTGCCCCGAGCTCAGTAATGGGTGAGGTGGGATGATGAGACTGATGGGCGTTATATTGCGGCTATAAACCCCGAAGATAATTGAGGGTACAATGGAATACAGAGTTTCTGCTCATTAAGCACCATGGGTTCCTATCTGGTCAAGGCTGGAGCTTTGCTCGCTCTGCTGGGCACCTCACACGGCGCGTCGGTGGAACAGATGGAAGCCGCCCTTGACGCTATCACGATCCACAAGATTGAAGACGTCCGAGGCAACATCCATCTACCTTCCACAACTCCAGATGGACTCGAGATAACTTGGTCCACCTCAGATACTGGTGTTGTCTCTAACAAGGGACTAGTCATCCGGCAGCCAGAGACCACCTTAGTCAACCTCACAGCTAGCATCTCGTCAGACGGTGTTGCCCGAGAGCGAGTCTTCAGCGCCAGCATCAAGGCTGCTGCTCAACTCGACGAGTTCGAAGGCTACGCATTCTCCTACTTTGTCGACAGCTCTCTCAACGGAGAAAAGATCTTCTTTGCTGCGAGCAATGGCAACGACGCCCTATCCTGGACCGAGCTTAACAACGGCGAGCCCGTCCTGACATCCTCTGAGGGCACTGGCGGTCTGCGAGATCCCTTCCTGATCCGCTCCCCCGAGGGCGACACCTTTTACCTCATCGCAACCGACCTCTCCATTGGTAGCGGCACCTCCTGGGACGACGCCGTCCGCCACGGCAGCCGCTTCCTCGAGATCTGGGAGTCCAACGACCTCATCAGCTGGTCCGCGCAGCGCCACATCGAGGTGGCTCCCTCCGACGCGGGCAACACCTGGGCGCCCGAGGCATACTATGACGAGGATCTCGGGGCGTACCTGGTCTTCTGGGCGTCGTCGCTGTACACTGAGGACGACCCGGACCACACGGGCGAGAGCTACCACCGCATGCTGTACGCCACGACGCGCGACTTTGTGACCTTTAGCGAGCCCGTCGTGTGGCAGGATGCGGGCATGTCGCGCATCGACTCGACGGTCCTCAGGGAGGGGGACGTGTACTACCGGTTCACCAAGGATGAGGGGGCGGGGGGCACGGGGTGCACTGATATCATCCAGGAGAGCTCGTCTACGCTGCGTGACACGCTCGACTCGTGGACTGTCATCGCCACCTGCATTGGGCGTGATGCCGGTACCCAGGCCGTCGAGGGACCGACATCCTTCAAGTCCAACCCGGGAGACGTCAACGGGGACAAGTTCTACCTGTTTGTCGACGAGTATGTCGACCGTGGGTATATCCCTCTCCAGACGGAGGACATTGCCAACCCGGACTGGCAAGTTCCCGAGTCGTACAGTCTCCCATCTAGTCCCCGTCACGGCACTGTCCTCCCCATCACCGCCGCTGAGCTGGCCGCTCTGCACGGAGGGGAGCAGCAGCAAACTGCCCCAGCGCGCCGTGATATCCAAGGAAGACAGACCGAGGGCGTTCTCCCCGGCTACTTTGCCGACCCCAACATTGTCACATTCGAGGGCGACTGCAACTACTACATCTACGCCACCAGCGACGGCTACGACAACTGGGGCGGCAACGAGTTCTACGTCTGGCAGTCTCCCGACCTGGCCACCTGGACTCGCTCCGAGGAGCCGCTCCTCGTCCTCGACGGCGAGAACGGCAACGTCCCCTGGGCGACGGGCAACGCCTGGGCCCCGACCATTGCCCAGCGCGACGGCAAGTACTACTTCTACTTCAGCGGGCACAACCCGGAGTACGACGCCAAGACCATGGGCGTCGCCGTGGCCGACTCGCCCACGGGGCCCTTCACGGCGCATCCGCAGCCCATCGTCACGGGCACCGAGTCCGTCGCCACGAGCGGCTCGGCCATCGACCCCTACGTGCTCCACGACGACGGGGAGCCAGGGGCGTACTACCTGTACTGGGGCAACGGCACGCCCGTCTACGCGCGGCTCAACGACGACATGGTCAGCGTGGACTGGCGCACGGCGGGCGAGCAGCACGGCCTGACGGGCTACCGCGAGGCGTCGTTTGTGAACCACCGCGGGGGCGTGTACCACATGACGTACTCGATCGACGACACGCGCAGCGAGGACTACCGCGTCGGGTACGCGACGGCGGCGAGCCCCGACGGGCCGTGGACGTACCGCGGGGTGATACTGGAGAAGAGGGTCGAGGAAGGCCTGCTGGGGACGGGCCACAGCTCGATTGTGAATGTGCCGGGGACGGATGAGTGGTACATTGCGTATCATCGGTTTGGGGTCCCGGATGGGGATGGGACGCACCGGGAGGTGACGATTGACAGGGTGACGTTTGATGGGGAGACGGGGTTGATGGATGAGGTGACGCCAACGCTGGGAGGCGTTGAGCCGCGTGTGATTCCGGGTTGTGAGGATAGGCGTGAGAAGAGGGGTCTCCTTAGGTCCTGGAGATCATGAGTATGGGGGTAGTAGTGGAAAATATTGATCATTGTAATACTTGAGGTGAACTACGGCGCAAGTGCCACGTACTTCTCGGCCTCGTACTCTCGTACGAGTACTAGTATCAACTCGAATGAGGCTCTGCAAATCGTGTCTTACTGCGTGGCAGCGACAATCAGTCATTGTCTTAGTTCGCAAGTCGATGCTCCGTAACATGAGTCAATTGGCGATCAGGGTCCTTGGGGTTTAGAGCTCCTCCAGTTCTTAGTCTGCGCTTTCACCCCAATTTAAAGCAAGACAGCCCAAGATGATGACCGATCAACATCGCGCGGGACTGGACCGATTGTCTTAAGCGGCCCTCCCGTGACATGGAGGCATTACCGGCTGCAGCTATCCGTGTTTGCCCTACTCTCTTACGAGACCGGGACGAGTCGTTGCCGTCTGGTCCCGCAGTCAAGCGCCCGTGTTATTAGGTAACAGACGTTATTTGGTTGAGAGTCGTGGGAGATGATGATGCCCATCCACTCGGTCTGGCGCTCTGCCCGAGCGGGCTAGACCTAGTCCGAAAGTGCGGAGTACAGCGAGGACAATCCCGTCTTCCCGAGTTACGTTGCAGAACTTGCCGGTCTAATATGCCCTGGCCGACACCAACAGCAAAGGACCCCGGGATGTTGGTCAGCGTGTGCCTTTGTCTGCCCCAGAATCCCAATCCTGGCCACCCTTCTGTTGCCCCCCCCCTTTCAAGTCCAACCCCACACGACCGACAGAATTATAGATGAGGTGTGTATATGTGCATACTATGTGCATACAGAAACATGCCATGATCGCGAGAGTAAACAAGTTTTGATGGGCTTTACCCCCGATGTCTCCGTCGTGGTGATTCGTCGCTGCTGAAACGAGGGACCCTTCGATCCTTGTGATCCTTGCTCTCGCATTTCCACTAACAGACAGTACACCTCAGATCAAGAACCAACGCCTGTCACGCAGGATTAATGCGGGTCTCCCGGCCGTTATTTCGGGCTCGACAGCGCCAACCCCAGACCTCCAGGGGTCGCTGAAGCCAAAATAGGCCTAGCGTCTGCCGTCAGGGGAAGGTACTGCTTGTTTGGATGCTCTCCCATCCATGGCTTTGACCACACAATGACCCCAGGCCTGCCACTCCGCACTCTGCGCAAGGAACCCCTTGTTACCTCTCTCCCTCTCCCTCTCTCTCTGGCTGTCGGCCGCTGTCAACCAGGAGCGCGAGGAGGAGATGCCGAAGGATTGACCACATGCCAGTGGGCAGATGCCAAGGTCGAATGCCCGGATGCATTGATCCTGCCCGTCGAAACACATATTAACTCACATACATCGTAATAATACTCGTAGTACAATGCTTCTGACCTCTCCCTGTGACTCTCCCCTTGCTTCTCTCCTCTACTCCTCCTAATACGGCCCCCCAAATACTCAAGCCATGTCTCTCGCCGCCTGCCTCAAGGCCGTGTGCGACGGCCGCATCGGCTGCGTCGCCTTCCCCTCGACGCCTCTCTACAACGCCCTCTGGGTGAAGCCCTACAACCTCGACATCCCCGTCGTCCCCGCCGCCGTCATCCGCCCCAACAACGCCCAGCAGGTCTCCGGGGCTGTCAAGTGCGCCACCGCGAACGGCGTCCACGTCCAGGCCAAGTCGGGCGGGCACTCGTACTCGTAGGTGCTCCCCCCTTCATGTTGTGATTGAACAAAAAAAATCCGAGGAAGGGGATGGGAAATGCTGAAAAGAGTGGCGGGGGCTGTTAGCAACTTTGGAACGGGCGGTGAGGATGGCGCCCTCATGATTGATCTCGTCAACCTCAAGCAGTTTTCCATGGATGAGGATACCTGGGAGGCGTCGTTCGGCTCTGGATATCGCCTCGGCGATCTGGATGACCAGCTGCATGAGCACGGTGGGCGTGCCATTGCCCACGGGACCTGCCCCAGTGTAGGCGTCGGCGGCCACGCCACTATTGTGAGTATATATCAACGCGGGTAGACATGTGCACAGCAGAACCAAGCTAACGTCCATATCCCAGGGTGGCCTTGGGCCCATGTCGAGAATGTGGGGAAGCGCCCTGGACCACGTCGAGGAGGTCGAGGTCGTCACGGCCGACGGCGAGATTCGACGCGCCAGCTACACCGAGAACGAGGACCTCTTCTACGGCATCAAGGGCGCGGGCGCCAGCTTCGGCATCGTCACCGAGTTCAAGGTCCACACGCACCCGGAGCCCGGCGACGTGGTCGAGTACACGTACAGCATCAGCTTCGGCTCGCAAAAGGACATGGCCGACGTCTACCGCCAGTGGCAGGCGCTCGTCGGCGACCCGGACCTGGACAGGCGCTTCTCGTCCATGCTGATTGCCGAGCCGCTTGGCGCGCTGGTCACGGGCACGTTCTACGGCACCGAGGAGGAGTACAAGGCGACGGGCATCCCCGACAGGATCCCCGGTGGCGGCCTCGTCGACATCAAGCTGCTGGGATGGCTTGGCTCCCTGACGCACCAGGCCGAGGTCGCCGGTATGCATCTCGCCGAGCTGTCGACCCCGTTCGCCAGCCGATCGCTCGCCTTTGGCGAGGACGATCTGCTCGACGACGAGGCGATCGACAAGCTCTTCAAGTACATCGACTCGGCCGACAAGGGCACCCTCATCTGGACCATCATCTGGAACTCGGAGGGCGGGGCCATGGCCGACTTCCCCGAGGGCAACTCGTACCCGCACCGCGACAAGCTCATGATGTACCAGTCGTACGTCATCGGGCTCGGGGGCATCAGCGACAAGACGCGCGGCTTCGTCGAGGGCGTCCAGGAGCTCGTCCGGGAGGGCGCGCCCATGGCCAACACGACGTACGCGGGATACCTGGATCCGACGCTGGACCGCGACGCTGCCAACCACTTCTACTGGGGGGATAACGTGGCGCGCCTGAGGGAGATCAAGGCCAAGTGGGATCCGGATAGCGTGTTCCGCAACCCGCAGAGCATCGACCCGGCCGAGTAGTGGGATAGCGCGCCGGGAGGGAGCTATGTGCCGTTAGGTTGGGAGGGGTGTCGAACTGGCGATGGCGGTGGGCGCGTATATAGGAGACTATGTCTAGCTGAATATAATGTTGGTGTGCTGGATAGTAGTCAAATATCAGCTGAATATCAAGGTAGTAAATATCGGACGGAGCCGGGGCTGATGACGAACCTGCATGTTCTTCGCGATGCTTTGATGATGGCTCCTGGTGGATGTCACCGGTCGCGTCAGGAATGCGTTGGCGGGACGATCAAGAGACGATGGCAAAGTACGGGGATGCATAAGACAAACAGAACAGACAGCTTCTGACATCTGACGGTGGCCGTGCCTGATTGGGCAATTGTGCCATCTCTGGACCCAAGCTGGGTCTGATCTGACAGCGGCTTATCGCGGGCGGCCAGACTCGGCATTGCCAGCAGTGCAGCAGGCGCCTCGTGACGGCTTCACCACCCTACGCTGCACAACGGTACGCCCTAGGGTACGCCCACGACCGCCTTACTTAACTCTTGACACGACACGAGGGGCAGGCCAATCCTTGACCAGATAGTTATCCGTCCGCAGAACAAGCAGACCTGCACTTTTCCTCCTTTCCTTCATCCTTCGCCCTCGATCCGCCGTGACCAGAACCCCCCCTCTGTCGACGTCATCTTCCCCAACGTCGCCTGGTCGATTTACCCCGGATTTCACCTCCATCTCACCCCGCGCTGCCCCTCACCAACAGATAGGTGGGTTCCCCAATTGGAATACGATGATATTACTTGCTGCTGCCGGTTCTTGTCGTTGATTTCCCAAGTCGCTTATACTGACACTCTGTCTAGGCAAAGTCGGTCGGTCACCATATTCAACCACCATCGTATAGGCACAGCCGCCATCATGGCTCTCACCCGTCTCCGCAGCACCGGGCTCGCGGCCACCGTCTGGAAGCGCCAGGCCATGGCTGCTGCCGCCGGCCTCGGGGCGCCCATGTCCATGTCCACGACCTCCACAGCCGCATCCCAGACACAGACAGCAGGCTCAGCGCATCATCGTGGGGCCGCCGCAGCGCCCTCCACGGCCCTGGGCCCTCGCCGCCAGGTCTCCCTCGACGTCCACAGGAGGCACGCCTCGACCCAGGCCGCCGTCCCCGACACGTACACTGCCTCGTACGCCTTCTTCGAGGCTCTCTGGGAGGCCGGCATCACCCATTGCTTTGTCAACCTGGGCTCCGACCACCCCAGCATCATCGAGGCCATGGTCAAGGGCCAGCGCGAGGCCAAGGGCAAGTTCCCGCGCATCATCACGTGTCCTAACGAGGTATCACCACACCAGACAATCACCGCAAGGCGCAGCAGATGGCTAACGGGAACAGATGGTCGCCATGTCCATGGCTGACGGCTACGCTCGTCTTACCGGAAAGCCCCAATGCGTCCTCATCCACGTCGACGTCGGCACGCAGGGCCTGGGCGCTGCCGTGCACAACGCTGCCACGGGGCGCGCCCCCGTCTTCGTCTTTGCCGGCTTGTCGGCCTTCACCATCGAGGGCGAGCTGCGCGGCTCGCGCACCGAGTTCAGCCACTGGGTCCAGGACGTGCCCGACCAGAAGGCCATCGTGGCCCAGTACTGCCGGTACGCCGCCGAGATCAAGACGGGCGTCAACATCAAGCAGATGGTCAACCGCGCCCTGCAGCACGCCACCAGCCACCCCCAGGGCCCCGTCTACCTGTGCAGCGCCCGCGAGGTCATGGAGTCCGACATCAAGCCGTACTCGCTCAAGCAGGAGCACTGGCACCCCGTCGAGCTGGGCAGCCTCCCCACGGGCGCCGTGTCCGCCATCGCAGACGCCCTCGCCGGCGCGGAGAGGCCCCTCATCGTGACGGGCTACTCCGGGCGCAACCACCGCGTGCCCCAGGCGCTCGTCGACCTCGCCGACACGGTCAGGGGCCTGCGCGTCCTCGACGTGGGCGGCAGCGACATGTGCTTCCCGGCCGACCACCCGGCGTGGCTGGGGCTGCGCTTCGGCGAGCACGACGCCATCCGCGAGGCCGACGCCATTGTCGTGCTGGACTGCGACGTGCCCTGGGTGACGTCGCGGTGCCGGCCGCGCGCCGACGCGCGCATCTTCCACATCGACGTCGACCCCCTCAAGGAGCTCATGCCCGTGCACTACTTCCAGGCCGACGCGCGGTACAAGGCCGACGGGCTGACGGCCGTGGAGCAGGTGACGGCGGAGCTCAAGACGCGGTCCACGCCCGCGGCGCAGAAGCTCGCGGCGCGCGAGGAGGAGCAGTCCCGGGCGGAGGCGTCGCGGCGGGCGGCGCACGGGCTGCACCTCGAGGCCATCGCACAGGCGGCAGCGCCCCGAGAGGACGGCACCTTCGGGACGGGCCAGCTGTGCCGGACGCTGCGGTCGGTGTGCCCGGAGGACACGATCTGGGCGGTGGAGGCGGTGACCAACACGGGGTTCGTGCACGACAACCTGCAGGTGACGGAGCCCGGGTCGTGGCTCAACTGCGGCGGCGGCGGGCTGGGGTGGTCCGGGGGCGCGGCCATGGGGATCAAGCTGGCGACGGATGCCGAGGCCGGGGGTAAGGGCAAGGGCAAGTTTGTGGTGCAGGTCGTGGGCGACGGCACGTATCTGTTTTCGGTGCCCGGGAGCGTGTACTGGATTGCGAAGCGGTACAACATTCCGGTGCTGACGATTGTGCTCAACAACAAGGGTAGGTGGTCACAGGACGAGTGCTGTCATGCTGCTGTCACTAGGTTCAATTCGCTGACTTTTGCGTGTGTAGGATGGCATGCCCCCCGGCGGTCGCTGCTGCTGGTGCACCCCGAGGGCCTGGGATCGCGGTCTAGCAACGAGGAGATCAACATCTCGTTCGACCCGGTGCCCGACTATGGCGGCATCGCGGCGGCGGCGGGGACGGGATGGGTTCATGCGCTCAAGGCGGAGCGGGCCGAGGACCTCGAAGCGGTGCTGCGCGATGCCGTGGCCAAGGTGCAGGCTGGGCAGACGACGGTGGTGGACTGCAAGGTGGCGCCGGATTGCTGATACATCAGGTCAAGATAGATGCTTACAGCAGCAATGAGATGATAATACGGGATACTCCTATGTACGTACGAGCAACAACTTCAACGTCGTGCCAAGACCTGCCATGGACACGTACGAGGACGAATTGTAGGAATAGGCCTGGCATCTCGGGTCCTGATCGGTCGGCCCATCAGCTGAGACCTGAGCCCCTGCCACGGTCTAGACCCTGAGATGGACTCGCATGGACTCAGATGGACACAGATGGACTGTGGACACACGGCTCGCCCTGTGGAGCCCTGGATCCTCGGCACTCTGGCCGGTGTTACCGCACAGGGCAAGTCGCTCGGAAGCGGCGTGGACACGCTTCCGTAGGCTGGGAGGGCTCTCCATGCACATAGTACGGAGCAGGAGGGGACGGCTGTCTGTAGATGTGATAGGCGGCACCATCTGAACAGCTCTTCACGCTGTCACCATGCACATGGCATATACTACCCGTACTCCGTATATACAGTATAGCAACGTCCTCTGCTGCCTTGGACCTCCAGACCAGACCGAGACACAGACGGCCCGGCATTCGGAATGAAACCGGGGCGCCAAAAAGGACTGCAAAACCCAGTCTGTCTCCGATATTGGGATCGGCACGGCCAAATCCCCATCCAGCGCCCGGCTCGATTCTAGGCTCGAGTTAAAAGACAGAGGCCAGCCCAACTTGTCGAGAGTACAGGCTTGCCCACAGGCTTGCCCACAGGCTGCCCAGCCCACAAGCAAGCACCAGAAAAGAAGCTTTCTGCAGGCCGGAAATAGCTCTGGGGCCAGAGGAGACGCCGGTCCCGAATCCCCCCAATCCCGAGGCCAAGTTTGCCAACCCTGGCGCTAGAATTACTCGCCGACACGTGCTCCGCAGAGGCAAAGATTTGCTCCAATTCCCTTGCATTCCTTGGGGTCCCGCCGTCGAGGTTGATGAAAAAAAAGAAGAATGGTCGTCTCGCTCGTTGCTGTGCTGTCCGTATCGCGTCGTCTCGAGCACCTCTCGAGCAACCCACGGCACTGGACGGTTCGCCAACGGTCCTTGGAGTAATATACACGAGGCTGAGCAGCCCATATCGAACCATCGACGTCCCATCTCTTCAACATTGTCCCGCCGACCCCGCATGTAGTGACCATCTTTATCACACCCATCATCACACGTCCCGTCTCCAATATTTCGGCTGGCCTCGCCCGCATCTCCGCTGCGCTGCCTCGACCAACACCACGGGAACGCCGAGCGGCTAGACAAAGTGCCTGGGACAATGATAGGGACCGAGGCCGCTCAGATCTCATCTACCCGACGTCCCCGAGCACATCCCGGCTTTCCCTTCTTCTGCCCGTCGTCGACAACACTCTTGCGGTGAGCAGACCATGGCCGACATAATATCAACGGCGACGGCAACGGCCACGACGACACAGACTCAGCTGCCACCACCTACCATCCAACTCAAGCAGTCCTCCGCCGACTCCCTGCCGCCGTCGGACCATGATGGTGGCCTCGACCTCTCCCGCCTGCCCGCGGCTGAGGCTCTGCGCCTCCTGAGCGCCAACCTCGAGACCCTCGTCCGAGTCACCGGCGACGTGCCCCCGACGCCTCCCCCGCGTACGCCGACCGATCCCCAGATGACCGGCCTGCAGGCCGAGAAGGACATGATGGCGCGCTCAAGCCCCGCGCGGACGCCGCCCTCCCGGCGCAGAGACTCCGAATCCACCACCTACACCTCCCAGCACCACCACGCCATCGACGGCGTGCACCTCAAAACACCATCCTCCTCCTCCTCTGCCTCCTCCGCCTCCTCCGGCCCCAGCCCCGACAGCAGCTACCCCTACCCCTACCCGGTCCTCACGGCCTCCGACGCCGCCACGTCGACGCAGCACGGCGCCATCACGCGCCGCTTCTACAGCAAGCTCGAGCCCCCCATCAGCATCACCGGCTACCTCGCGCGGCTGCACCAGTTCTGCCCGGCCAGCGCGGCCGTGTACATGGCGGCGTCGCTGTACATCCACCGGCTGGCCGTCGAGGAGCGCGCCATCCCCGTGACGCGCCGCAACGCGCACCGGCTGGTGCTGGCGGGCGTGCGCGTCGCGGCCAAGGCGCTCGAGGACCTGGCGTACCCGCACGCCAAGGTGGCGCGCGTGGGTGGCGTGAGCGAGGCGGAGCTGGCGCGGCTGGAGATTAGCTTCTGCTTCCTGGCCGGGTTCGAGCTCGTCGTGAGGGAGGAGAAGCTGAGGGCGCACTGGGAGGCGCTGAGGGAGGTGGATGTTGGGCCGGTGGTGAGGCTGGGGAGGGCGCCGAGGGGGAGGCAGGGGAGCGGTGGTGAACGAACGTGAATAGACGATGAGGGGGATATAGTATCGTGGTGGTGTATATGCCTTGCGTGTAGTAGATATGGATTCTCGGGATGGGTAGAAGGCGGCGTACATGGGTGGGATTGCTTTGGATAACATACTTCTTTGATACCCCTTTTTGGTGTTGGTTTTAGGTAGAGGAATTCGGATACACGAGGATTCAATGCTGCAAGAGTGCTAGACGCATTAGGATCGTCACTAGCGATTGTCTTTTCGAAAAGTGTCGAGTGATAATTCGTCTGAGAGATGGCTCGTAGTTGGTGGTGATTTTGTTTTAGCACATGATAGATAGGGAGAGGTTGCGACTTGGTTGTGGGCAGACGAGGAATACTCACCAACGACGACGAGACGAGACACGAGCTTTCCCCATGTCTCACAAATAACCATTGATGCGCTGAGTGGCTTTGGGATCATTGAAAGGCGGGAAACGGCTTGGGTGTTCTCTCATTACCAAGTGCCCTCTATTGTGCTCTCATATGGTCAGTCCCCAGACCCGTCTCTTAGCAACCGTCGTGATTGTACCCCCAATGCTGTCCGATAACTCTTCTTCCAAGTTTCTGCTGCATATGCACACTCACGTCCCAGTGATGGTGTTGATGTCTCTGTGTAGTCACAAAAGTCACGCCCCGGCATGGTACCAAGATTAGACCCATGTATGCGTGCATGTCACGATACCCTCCTTGGTGACCATGACTGGTACCGGCGAGGAGAGGCTTGTCTTAGATGATGGGCCTATCACATATGCTCTTTCCACCGAAAATGACAATCTTGCAACTATGACATGGTAGAAAGAGTATGGACTTTGTTACTTATACACCCTGTGGCTCGTGATGTCTTTTTATAACTTTCATATCAACCCTGTGGGGGGGATCTTGAGACAGCAGGTGGTGTGGTGGGGGAGTGAGGACGATTTGGGGTGAGCGTGCAGGAATGGTGGTGTGCAGACTGTGGCTGGAGCGGAAGCTGGCGCTTCATGGAGTTTTCTACAATGCGATGTCTTTTCGCGGATGATAATATAGGACAAACAGTTGAATTCGGTCCACGACATGGTGTTCCATATCGATTTCCCCAACGAATACTCACGAGACTTCGAAGTCATTGCCAGAAACCTGAGACCCAGCCCAGACATCTTGCATCGGTCGATCTCTCCGAGATTTCCTTGAGAATAGTAATAGTTTCCAGGGCTAAGCACGGCCATTGGTAAGGTAGATGCGCTCTCATCGGGAGCAGCGCTCTGGATGAGGGGCCGGCGATCAACAGCCGGGTGGGGCCGGATGTCTGCCCGGATGTCTGCCAAACACCGGCCCGGTCCTTCAGCATGCACATGGTGCCGAGCGCCGAGCAATGGAAATTCTACAGTATTCTATATAATATTCCAGGAGCATCACGGGATCGAAATCCCCCACGTGGAATGGAACGCCTTCGTCCCGGGTGGCATATCGGCCAGGGCGGGAATGCGAACACATCAATAGTTGGCGATCGGGCGGCGACACAGCGCTCCCCCATGCCGAACGGTACGTATCTCCAAAACCTTGCACATAGGGAAGTGATCAATGTGGGCAGATTGAAAGCAGGCCCCGCCAATCTAAAACAGCTTGGCCGGCTGAGTCGTGGATTTCGGCGTCCTGGCCGTTAATAGCCGGTGGGACCAACGCCTGAAGGTGTGTTTTGAGACATGGCTGGACGGGGCCTGCAGGAGTCACGAGATGGAATGTTGATGAAGATTGGGCTTCATGTACGTACTCGTACGGGTATACATTGTAGGTACGGAGTATGAATAATGGACCGGATGGATCCGTCAGGGCCCCCGTTAGGTAATTTCTAGGACAGGGGCGGGGTGCACAACATGGCTCTCGGATTTACTTGCCTGAAGAGCAATGACTGTAATACTGGGCAGCGAGCCGGCAGCGAGGATACGGCATCGATTTAGGTAAGACTGCGAAAGCCGAAGCCGGGCCCGAGACGCAGCTTCAGGCTCCGTTGGGCTTGTGGAGAACTGGAGAGTCTACTGGATAATAGTCCACAGTAACACAGTCCACCACACCATCAGCGATGATCTCATGCATACAAATAGTATAGTCCAGCACCCGGCTCAGAGCTAATAAAGGCCCTGCGTCCCGCACATGGAAACCCCAAACCCTCCTCTCTCTGCTCCCAATTAACCTCTGCGACTCCTCCTCCTCCTCCCCAGCCGCGCCCATCATGTCCTCCGTCCTCCAGCACTCGGTCACCACCGAGGTGCCCGGCCCCAAGTCCCAGGCTGCGCTCAAGGACCTCAACACCGTCTTTGACTCGCGCGCCGCCCATTTCGTCGTCGACTACGAGAAGAGCGAGGGCAACTAGTGAGCAGAACTTGTTTTCTTTTTCGTGTTGCAGGCTGGTGGTGGTTTGGTAGTTAACATGGGATAGCATCGTCGATGTCGACGGCAACCGCTTCCTCGATGTGTAAGTCTACTACTCGATGGATGGCCAGCAAGCATAGATCCTGACCAGACCAGCTACTCGCAGATCGCGTCCATCCCCGTCGGGTACAACAATGCCGCCCTCATCGAGACGGCCAAGTCGCCCGAGATGATCTCGGCGCTCGTCAACCGCCCTGCCATTGGCAACTTCCCCTCTCACTTCTGGTACGAGGCCCTCAAGGACGGGCTCCTGCGCGTGGCGCCCAAGGGCCTGGACAACATCTTCACGGCGCAGTCGGGCTCCGAGGCCAACGAGCTGGCCTTCAAGGCGGCCTTTATGCTGCACCGCCGTCGCCAGCGTGGCGAGGGCGTGGACTGGACCTCGGAGGAGACGACGTCGTGCCTGGCCAACGCCAAGCCCGGGTCCCCCGACCTGGCCGTCCTCAGCTTCGCCGACTCCTTCCACGGCCGCGGCTTCGGCTCCCTGTCGACCACGCGCTCCAAGGCCGTCCACAAGCTCGACATCCCCTCCTTCGACTGGCCCCAGGCGCCCTTCCCCAAGCTGCGCTACCCGCTGGCCCAGCACGCCGACGCCAACGCCGCCGAGGAGGCGCGCTGCCTCGCCGAGGTCGAGCGCCTCATCACCTCCTGGCGCTTCCCCGTGGCCGCCCTCATCGTCGAGCCCATCCAGAGCGAGGGCGGCGACAACCACGCCAGCCCGGCCTTCTTCCAGGGCCTGCGCGACGTGACGCGCAAGCACGGCGTCGTCATGATCGCCGACGAGGTGCAGACGGGCTTCGGCGCCACGGGCAGGTTCTGGGGCCACGAGCACTGGAACCTGTCGTCGCCGCCGGACATTGTCACCTTCTCCAAGAAGGCCCAGACGGCGGGCTACTTCTTTGGCGATCGCATGCTGGTGCCGGATAAGGCGTACCGCCAGTTCAACACGTAGGTCCAATGCCAGGGGACGGTGTTGTTGGTGACAGTGTGCATGCAAGATTTGGTGCTGACGCCGTGTGTGTAGGTGGATTGGTGACCCTGCCCGTGTGCTCATGAGCAAGGCCGTCATTGGCGAGATCCTCAAGCACAACCTTGTCGAGCAATGCGTATGTTGACCGCCCGAGGAGTGATCTCGACTACCGCCTATATAACTAACTGTGCATCAGGCGCGTGTCGGAGACGCTCTGTACGCGGAGCTCGAGAAGCTGGCGACCAAGTACCCGGAGCACATCAAGAACCTGCGAGGCAAGGGGAAGGGGTGAGTGCATTCGAAACAGACAGAAAAAAACCATTACAGGTCATCAAGTTGTAATAAAGCTAATCTGGGTGCCTGCAGAACATACATTGCCTTTGACACCCAAGACGCGGCCGGCCTGGTCAAGAGCATGAAGAAGCTGGGCGTCAACATTGGCACCTGCGGCGTGCAGACGGTGCGACTCCGCCCGATGCTCATCTTTGAGGAGGCGCACAGTGAGTTTCCACCCTCCTCCCCATTCTAATTACGTGGTAGAGACAAGTGACAGCTGTGCTAACCTATGATGCAGTCCCGGCGTTGGTTGGTGCCCTGGACAAGGTCCTCTCGAGCTGAGGAAGACGGGAATATTGAAGACTAAATGACAGCATGATTACTTGACGCATAAAATATAATTATTACATCTGACCAATGTTTTTGTGTCCAAGTGGCCTGGAGTGATGCAGCCGTAGACTGGCAGGTTGCCGGTCATCTTGCCGGTCCGGGGCTCCGACGGGGGGTGGCCGGGATCCGGATTATGCCAGGACCCACATCGTACGGCGTAGTACGGAGTAACCTGTCAAGTAGATGGCGGTACGTACATGTGCTGGTGCGAATAGCCGTGGCATTGATAAGGCCAGTCTCCGGCTTCGGAGGCGGCCAAGCGCAATCCGGGGTAGCTGGCGCCATGCGGCCGCCCTCTTTGATGGAGACTCCGATGGAGCCGCCTACGACCTACCCGTTGGGGGTTCGCGGCTCTATTCTAGTCTACATCGACCTGGTCTAGCGGGCTCGTCGTCCCCAAGGCGGTCATGGTGATACCGCAGCACCCTGTATTCAAGACCAGGGTGAAGAGGAAATGTTGGGGAGCGGGGGTTTGGGCCACCTGGGACATGTATGCTCGTACACGTAAATACAGAGGATACTTCACTCTAGCATCATCATCTGGGGACACCCTCGAGCTGCTACCTCTATCCATATTAGCCCGTGTCACAACACAACAGACACTACCACCACCACATCCCATCACCATGTCCAACCAGTCCAGCAGCGGACCGGTCCCCAACCCGGTCAAGTCCTTCTGGAACGCCGAGTCCCGGCCCCTCGACAACCACCGCACCACGCCAGACCTCCCCTCGGAGGCCGACATTGTCATCATCGGCTCCGGCTTCGCGGGCGTCGCCACGGCGTACCACATCCTCCAGGACAGCGCCAGCCCTCCCCCCTCCATCGTGCTCCTCGAGGCGCGCACCATCTGCTCCGGCGCCACGGGCCGCAACGGGGGCCACGTCAAGCCCGACGTCTACTTCAACATCCCCCGCTACACCAGGATGTATGGCGCCGCGGCCGCGGCCGAGCTGGCGGCCTTTGAGGCGGCCAACGTGCTGGCCGTCAAGGACCTCGTCGAGGGCGAGGCGCTGGACTGCGACTTCCACCTCACGCGCTCGCTGGACGTGTACCTCGACGCGGAGCATGCGGCGCAGACCGAGGAGGCGTATCGGGAGCTGGTCAAGGCTGGGCTGGTCAACCTGCGCGATGTGGCCTTTATCCCCAAGGAGGATGCCGAACGGGTATGCCCCTTTTTCTTCTTCTTTCATCCATCTTTCCTCGTCGAAGAATCAAGATGTTTAATTAACATGACGGCATGTGATTAGGTCACCGGCATGAAGGGCGCGCAGTGCGCATTCAGCTTCACGGCCGCACACCTGTGGCCGCTCAAGATGGTCCACCAGCTCCTGGGCAAGCTCCTGGCCCGGGGCCTCGTCAACGCGCAGGCCAACACACCCGTGTCGTCCGTCTCGTCGACGCGCGACGCCTCGGGGAGATACGCGGTGCACACGGCGCGCGGGACCATCAGGACCCCCAAGGTCGTCTACGCGACCAACGCGTACACCGAGTCCGTCCTGCCCGAGTACGCGGGCAGCATCGTGCCTGTCCGGGGCACGTGCAGCCACATCGAGAGCCCCAAGGGTAGGGGCGCGCCGCACCTGGTCAACACGTACGGGATCCGGTTCGGCGGGCGCGTGGGCGACTTTGACTACCTGATCCCTCGCGCGGACGGGAGCATCGTCGTGGGAGGAGCCAGGAGGAGATTCTGGGGCAGCCGGGGCCGGTATTTTGGCAACACGCGCGACGATGAGCTCATAGGCGAGGCGGTCTCGTACTTTGACGGGTACATGCAGCGGCATTTCCGGGGGTGGGAGGACTCGCAGGCAAAGACCAGCAAGGTCTGGACGGGCAGTAAGGAACAAGACGCCCCCCCCCCTAGTAGTGATGATGATGATCATATGAGAAGTGCTGACCAGAGCTTGCAGTCATGGGCTACAGCTCCGACTTTGTCCCCCACGTGGGCGAGGTGCCGGACAAGCCGGGCCAGTTCATCATTGCCGGCTTCAGCGGGCACGGCATGCCGGCGATTCTTCTGTCGAGCAAGGGGCTGGCCGCCATGGTGCGTGACGGTGTGCCGTTTGGGCAGTCGGGGGTGCCTCGGGTGTACCAGACGAGCAAGGAGAGGATCACGCAGAAGACGAGTCCCCTGGAGGAGTCGATGCGCCCGTTGTTTGAGGGGGAGCAGAAGGCCAAGCTGTAGTGGTGCTAGGAGTAGTCTGGGAGGAGGTGTAGGCGTCGATGCTCATGCACCATGCACCGTGATTCATGGAACCGCGGGCCAATTGCCAATTCTCAACTCGCCCACCACTCACTGGGGATCGTGATGCCATCACAGCCTGGAGTCTGGACCCTTCAATCGCCCCCATCAAAGCCCACCCTGGACGCTAACACGGCGCGTTCCCCGCATCATCCATCAGGCTGGGTCGCTGGGACTGTGATTACAATTTACCCCTCGACCCAGCGGCCGATAAACGGCTCTCGTCTGACGAAACACAAATTCTGCCCCCGAGTGGCTCCATCACCAAACCGCCTGGTCATCCCTGCATCTTCGCTAACCTCCTCCCCCCCCCCCAATCCACCCACAGCAAGTCATCCCGTCACCGCAAGTGTCCCCCCGGGCCGGCCGGTTCACCCCGGTGGATACACGTACATGCATGAATGAATGGACCTTTCCAACACTGCCCGCCCGAGGCAGAGGAAGCGCCGTGTGGCAGACAGGGAGCGCAAGCGCGCTGTGAGAGCGTGTGTATTGCCCCAGCTGTCCCAAACTCACCTCTCCTGGTAATAGTCCAACTGACGAGGAAGCGCCACGCGTACAGCTGCGATGGCTGTCGCCGCCAGAAGGAAAAGTGCCACGGCGGAGTCCCCTGCCGGAGGTGCACCCGCCTTCGCAGGCAGTGCGAGTTCCTCGGAGTCGTCTCCGCCATACACGGGAACCCGGCGCCGGAGTCGGCCGGAGGGTGAGACACACAGATATCCCCTCCCCGCCCGGGGGAATTGCTAGTCTGTCACTAACATGGTCCAAAGGCCGCAGGGCTGCGCCGACCGGGACAGTGCCGAGCTGGCGGAGCGCCTGGGCTACATGGAGAGACTCGTGAAGCACTATGCTGGCGACATTGACCTCGACTTGGAGAACCTCCGGGGCCTTGCTGAGGCTGTCGACAAGGACCACGCGCTGCCGCGTCGAGGGCAGTCTGTATCTCACGAGGAGGGCTGCTCCGAGTACCTCGGGGCCGAGGAGGAGAGCTTCACCGTCCAGCCGGTTGGGAACAACATCACCCGTGAGCACCCACGCAGAATACCTACCCGTCTCCCGCGTATCCGGACTGACCCATGCCCAGACTACTCGGGCGAGTTCTCGCACTGGAACTTTTCCATGCGCATAAAGGCATGGATCGAGCAACGTGTCGCCGACCAAGGACGCAGTGTACGTGCCTCCCAGCTCCCACCCTGCACGGATGTCTTCTGCTGACGAACAGACAAAAGGGCGACCACGGCGTGCTCAACTTCAAGGAGTACTACCGCCCCGAGGAGCTGCAGTCTGCCCCGTCGGCCATCTCCACAGCGCTGTCGTCCCTCCCGCCGCGCCACGTCGCCGACTTCCTCGTCCAGGCCTTCTTCAAGCACGCAGAGACCAACTACTTCTACGTCGAGCGCGGGTGGCTCCTCAGCAAGCTGCACGCCGCGTACGGGGGGAGCGGCGATGCCGGCAGGGTATCACCCCTGACGCAGCGCGACGTCGGGACCGTGTGCATCATCTTCATCGTCCTGGCCATCGGCACGCAGTACGCGTACCTGGACTCGCCGGCGCCGCCGGGAGGGTCCTGGAGCACGGGCAGCAGCCGGGACGGCGATCCCACGACTACGATGGGGCCGTTCTCCGAGGACGCTGTGGGTGTCATGTTCTACCAGCAGGCGTGCAAGCTGGTGCCCGACGTGATTGCGGCGTCGTCGCTCGAGAGCGTGCAGGCGTGCCTGCTGATTGGCATCTACACGCTGCCGCTGGACGCGTCGGGCCTGTCGTACATCTACCTCAACCTGGCGGTCAAGCTGGCGATACAGAACGGCATGCATCGCAGGTATCCTGTCGCGGGGCTGGACCCCGTCGTGGGGGAGACGCGGAACCGGGTGTGGTGGACGGCTTACACCACGGAGAGGTAAGTCATCTATCTAGTGGTTGGGTTGCGCGTGGTATGGAGGGAGGTGATCTCGCTGATGATGATGATCATGTCAAGACGCGTGGGTATCTTCCACGGACGGCCCATGTCCATCGCCAGCACCGATGTGGACGCCGAGATGCCCGTCGACCGGCCTGATCTGTGGCCAACATCGACAAGACACACCCAGGCCATGCTCGCCGTCCTCCAGCTACACCAGATGCTCAGCAAGATATCACAGGAGATGTATGTTCTGCTATTCATGCTATGAATCTCACACAATGAACTAACCTTCTAGATCCGTCCTCAAGAAGCACGCGGCACACGGCTCCCTGGACACGCTCAGCCGGCTCGTGGACCTCAAGAACCACCTGCACCGATGGTGGGACGCTCTCCCCGTCAGCGTCCGCGGAGAAGATCCAACCTCTTCCCCACCCCCCTCATCATCATCACCCCCCTCACCCGCCAGCCGCCGCTCCCAGATGCACCTCCGCCTCGAGTATTGCCTCGTGCGTATCTTTACCGGCCGGCCTTTTATCTTCCTGCGCGTCCCCAGCCGCAGCAACACCAGCTCGCCCCCTACCGATCCCTCAAAACAACAACAGCAGCAGCAGCAGCAGCAGCAGCATCACCGCCGCCCTTCATCGTCGTCGTCCTCCTCCAGGAGAAGCACCACCGCCGACTCCTCCCGCTCCCTCCTCGTCTCCGACTGCGTCGCCGCCGCCCTCTCCATCATCGACACCTGCCGCGCCCTCCGGTCCACCGTCGGCCTCGCCCGCGCCTCGTACACCGAGTTCAGCGGCTGCCGCGCCGCGCTGCTCGTCATCATCGCGCAGTGCCTGCAGCGCCGCGTCGGCAGCACAAGCGGCGGAGGCGGAGGCGGAGGCGGAGCGGCGGAGCGCCTGCGGGACTCGCTGCGCGATGGCGTCGCCATGATCAGGGTCATGGCCGCGGGCGGGGAGTCGGCGCGGTCCGAGGCGTCGCTGATCGAGGTGCTGGAGCGGGCGGTGGCGCGGCTGGAGACCTCGGAGGAAGGGGCCCACCGGGAAGGGGAGGGGGAGGAGGAGTCGGAGTATGCGCGGTTCAAGAGGTGGGAGATGCTGTGGAAGGGTGACTCACCGGGCGGCGGTGGGGCCGTGGTCGATGCTCCGGGGCCGGACCCGGGGATGATGACGGGGCTGTGGAGTGGTAGTATAGGCATGGGCATGGGTATGGCTGGCGGAGGAGGAGGGGGAGGGGCGGGAGCGGGAGGGGGGATCATGGCGTCGGGGGGTGTGGTGGACTGGAGTGTTGCGTCGTTTCCGCAGACGATGGATGACTTTTCGGGTATCGTGTTTGGACAGGGATTCGACATGTCGTCTACTCTGGAGCGGTCGTGGCCTGGGCATTAGTGGAAGACCGTCGACCTGATGGGGGCCGTCTACACAGTCACAGGGCCCCTCCGCTGGGATGCGAGGATCGGATACGAGAGTGTTCATCCCAGAATCCGACTAATACAATGAATACCATTCTGCTACCTGCTTCATGGCACATGTCTCGGTCTAGTGTCAACGTGACCGTGATGGGGGGGGGTGTTGTGGCTTGACACCCCAAAGTACGGGATGAGGCCATGGTGGTGGTTGCTCCAGGACGTTGCGGTGTGGCACTCAGACATCTTCGAAACATGCTGCCAAGATGAGAATAATGTCGTCCCCAGGCTTCTGCGTCGGCAGTTGGAGTTGCCATGTCACATCTCCTCGACATGCAGTCGAGGGCGTTGTCGGGGGGATATTCCTGAACCACCCGATGAGGTTGACCAGCCAGATGACCATAGCTACAGACAGTATTGTCGGTTTACATGATGCATGTAGTATGTCGATACTATCATGTAGGTATGCCAATATGCTACGGATACGCCCATCGCACATGTCACACGCGAGCCCCACGTTTATTCCACTTTGCACATTCTCTTGGCCACTGGACACGAAAGGCAGCAGCAAGGCACATGCAGCAGGCCCCCCCCCCCTCCATACCTTAGGCAGCCGGTGGCAGACTCCCCAATCAGGCCAGTCCCCAGTGTTCGTCTGCCGTTCGCACTTTCTGGTGTCGATATCGATAAGACGCGGGGCAGCGAGATGAGTCAACAGTCAATGGGGGAAGGTGCAAGAAAGAGGGGCAGCTGGTCGATGATGCATGTTGCTGCAGGCGCGCCATACTGGCATCAGATGCTACCTGGCCCATACAGCAGGCAGAGATCAATGGTTGGCGAATGAGTACAGGGTGAAAGTCGGTATCGAATACGGTGGCCGATGACGGCAGGAGACGGAATGATTCATGGATGGCCATATTGGTCAATTTGGTGTCCTATCCTAATGTGGTGTCGCGCTGATGAGCAGGCTTCCGATATCATGTGTTTGTCTTCCATCAGATGGCTGTGTGGACTACGTGAGTGAGCATGCCACTGAGAAGCATCATGAACAAGGTAGGATCAACTCGTTTCAATCAAATCGATGTTTTTTTTTTCGGTTTGGATTTTGCATAGTAAAACAAGTGAAACAGCTAAAACAAGCAAAAGAATAAGTGTGGTATCGAGTATTACTTTCCCAAAATCAACGCTCCCAGCTCCCAGCTCCCATCCATCAAGCAAGTACCATATGTATACACATCCACCTCACTTCATCCCCCATCCATCCTCACCCATCCTCAATACGATGCATCCTGGTAGTACACCCTCGGCCGCCGAGTCCCGTGGCTCACCGTCGCACTCCGTCGCGGCAGCCCCGTCATCCGCTCCTTCAGCCGCCGCCGCTGCGCCTCGTCCTCGGCGTCCTGCTGCCGCTGCCACTCGCGCTCGCCGCTGTCCTTGATGTCCACCCGCCGCATCGCATCTGCCAGGTCCGCCTGCGAGAAGGCGCCCGACCGCCGCGAGCCCGAAGACGAAGACGACGAGTGCGTCTGCTTCGCCTGCTGCTGCTGGGGCACCTTGGTCCGGCCTGCAATCTCCGCATTGGCCTGCGCGATCCGGTCGGCGACCAGCGCGTCGCGCTGCGCCTGTCGCCGCTGCTGCTTGGTGTCGGACGACGACGACTCCTTGCGGTGGTGCCGCCTGCTCGCGGTGGCGTCGCCCTCGTCGTAGGAGTAGTACGAGGAGGAGGAAGGGTGGCGCCTGTGCTCCTTGCGGTGGTGGCGCCGGCCCTCGGGCCCGTCGACAATGTCGATGGCCACGCGCGGGCCGCCGTCGTTCACAATAACGGGCCGCCGTGCCGACGAGGCCGACGACTCGCGCCGTCGCGGGCGGCCCGTGGGGACCATGTAGGGGCTCACGGGGGAGGACGGTGTCGTGTTGGGGGAGCCGCCGTAGGCGCGGCTGGAGGAGGAGGTGGTGCGCGGGGAGGGCGGGCCGTCGACGATGACGAAGCGCTCGCTGCCGCGGGATGGCGATGAGTCGTAGACCTTCTTGCCGTTGATGTAGACGGTGGGGGGGTGCTTCTTGTTGTTGGAGGAGCTGCTGTGGTAGCCGGCGGAGCGGTCCGACTCGTCGCCGGAGCGGTAGTTGGGGGTGGAGGAGCGAGGCGTGTAGGTTGGTGTCGGGGGGAACTGGGCGGAGAGATATGGGGAGCCGGCGGCGGGGGCAGACGAGGGCTGGCCGGTAAAGGGGATCGACTTGGGCGGGTAGCGGTAGATGACGGTGTCGGCGCAGGGGACGCCGTGGCGCGAGGCCGGGCAGAGCATGTGCTGCCGCTGGGGCTTCTCCTGGCGGCCGTCGGGGTAGACGTAGGTGTACTCGTTGGAGGTGCACATGGCGGGCGAGCTGGAGAACGTATGACGGCGCGAGGGCCTTGTGGTGTCTGTGTCTGTGGTTGTTGCTGGTGGGTGGTCGTCCCTGGAAGGGGGCGCCGGTTGTATGATGAGCGGCCGAGGCGGACGAGACGCCCTCGCGCTCAGGGATGGGCGACGGCGAGGTCGCTGCTCAGGGTGAGCGGTTGTTGTGGGGCGGGGTGTTGAGTCGCGTCGGAGTCTGCTGGAGCGGTTCTCCTCGACGACGATGCGAAGGGACGACACCTCGGGGCGGAACAAGAGGCCGGTGGAGGTGAGGCAGACGTCGCGGTCCAGGCCAGTGGTATGCTCAATGCTGTGAGTGTCGAGTCGCTGGTAGGATATGGAGCGGCGCCGACGTGGTCTTCGTTGTGATATGAAGAGATCCAAGTTGGCGACGGGATGTGGGTGGGTGCGGGCTCGCTTTTGTAAGTTGAGCGCGGTGGTCTGGTGTCGCGTGGTGTGGGAGGAGGGAGGAGAGCACCAGGTACAGGATACAATGTACAATGCAGGTGAGGACTGGGTACCTAAGTAGGACTGGGAGGGGACTGGTCAAAGTAGAATAATGGCCCAGAATGGACTGTGAGAGGATGGTACTGGAGAATTGGGATAGGGAAGAAGGAGATTGTTGCCTAAGGGGATGGAGTGTGTGGAGGTATTATATCCAGGAGGAGGAGGAGGAGGCTCAAACAGGCGTCTCTCTGCAGTCTCCCCAGCGTGTGTCTGTCAACCTGCTCAAGGCACCCCCCTCCCGTCCTCCCGTCCTCCGCTAGTGCTAGGAATAGACTAGGTGTGGCCGATGACTGTTACCCCGGTCTGTCCTTTGTTTGGGGCCCCCCTCCCCATCGAGACTGGTGCAGGCTGCTGTGAGGCCATGCGAGTGGTGGTGTGCCGGGTCTGGTGCTCGGCTGGTGGATCGTGGGAACGGCTTGCAGCAGTGCAGAGTGCTGAGCCACACCCTCCGCTTACCGCTCCCAACCAGCCCAAGGGCCCAGAATGCCCGTGATGGCATTCCCGTCGTGGCCATCAACGTCATGGCTCGACCAAGATGCGATGCAAAAGTCCGAACAGATGTTCGAGTTACGGCAACATGAAGTGTTGTGGTAGATGGGCCTCAGACTTGCAAGAACCCACCCAGCTCGAACCGACAAGGATTTGCGCCGGTGATGACAGGGTGCCTGTTCAGACTCCTAATTTTTTTTTTTCCATTTATCTTTTAATTTTTTTTTAAGCTTGTTAATCTCGCAACAGGGGCCGGGGTTGCAAGGGCGTCTCCCACGCAGCTAGTAGTACATAGTAGGTAGTACGGAGTGGTAGTGTTCCTAAAAACTCCCCTCCTCGAGTCCAGTCTACAACGCCAGACCTCCCAAGGGCGCTTGGTCAAACAGAGGACGTCAAGCCGCGCCCTCTGGCAACGGCGTGCACCAATCCAGAAGACGGCCAGTCATGGGATCGCACGGCCATTGACTCACTCACCACGGTCCACCAGACATGAGTCCTGCAGGTCTGCACCGTCCGTCGACTGGTCCTTTGGACGCGGGTGCTTGCAGTGGTTTGCAGTAGCCGCAGCTGGAGGCCCCTCCTCGCCTCTTCCCCCCCTTCGGACTCTGGTGTGCTATGGAGCAGCGCCCAGCAGGGCCAGCCTATGGGCTTCCCAAGGGACCTGTCAGGCTCGGCTGCTCGTCCACTGACCCGTCGTCGCCATTGACCCTGGCCAGGATGGCTGTGCTGCCTGGCGGCTGGTGCCCTCTGCCGCTACTGGGTAGGTGGGTGCTTTTCAGCTAGCTTCGACTCCGCCTCAACTTCGCAAGGCTCCCGGACACACACCCTCTCCCCCGTCTCTTGTCTGTGGTGCTTTGTGGCGTCAGAGATCCATCCATCGCTCTCAATGGTTTCGAGTGCTCAGCCTTGCATTCTCACACAAAGAGATTGGGGCTTTGACTTCTTCCCGTCTGTGGCTTGGGGTCAGAGGGCCGGAGCCTCAGAGGGGCTTCTTGACGGAGATGGCCGACCTGTCCCTGTACGAGCATCAAGACACCAATTGCAAGATTCTATGCTGTAGGTACGTGACGTAGTTGGCGACGGGGGCGATTCGTCGACGAGGAGGCATCATGGCGATATGGGGAGAAGGCTTTCGATGTCTGCCTAGGTTTCCCGAGTTTCACCGCCCATTATTCCCTATCCCACTCAGCTGGACACAACTGTGTTCATGTTGGACGGCGCAGGCATCCACGGCTCCATCCAGTGTCTCCCGTGTCCATCACGTTGCCACTTGACTGATGATGACCGCCACCACTAACATGGGGGCACGGGAACGCGGCCACGGACAGTCGAACACCATGACTTGCATCCCCAACCAGCAATCAGAGCCCACACCGAGCCTACCGAACGGGTCTCTGTATGCAAGAAATGATCGATGATACCAATGTGCAAACCCCACTGCCCGACGCCGGCGCTGTGACGCATCGCCATGTCCTGTGGGTCCAATCCCCTTACGCTCGCCGGTCTGCAGACCTGCAGACCTGGAGTCTTGAGGTCTTGGAGTCCTAGAGGCTAGAGTCCTGGACCACGGCTGCCTCCACCGTCCCAGCGGGCATTGGCTCATGGCGGCCGCCCTCGTAGAGGCCGTCCTCGTAGAGGAAACACACTACGCTACGAGTACCGAGTACGTACAGTACGAACAAGACGACCCTCTTGCTGGGTCACCAGGGCCTACACCCTCCATGTCAGCGACTCAGGGCATTGTCCACCTTTCCTTTGGGGGGGGGGGCACGGGGCCCAGATGATGCCGTCGCTTGTTGCACCCAGCCGCGCGTCTGTCCCCAAGAATAGAGTCCTACTCGTACCGTGGAGGTGGTGTAGACGCGCAAGTCGCTTGTCATCATCACTCATCGATGCCGTTGAAGGACTCTAGGCCTGGGCCCACGTAGTTCTCTGGGAATGCTACGTACCAGACCCAGATGGACGTCCGGTACTGTACCCACTGTGCCAGTCTCATGGCACCCGAAGGACTTGTCAACAAGTTGTTTGTCATTCTCCCACAATTCCACCCCATGTTTGTCAGTAAGGGCCGAGTTGTCGAGATCAGACCCACCTGGTATGCCTAGCTGTCGGCCGCCGGGAGACAAAGACAATTGCGCATTCCGAGTTTCTCCATTCCTCGTCTCCAACCCCAAGCCCCGTAGCCTCGTCCTGGAGGCCGCCTGTAGCAGTGTCAACGGGAATCTTTGGTTTCCCAATTCCCTACGTAGTACGTACATCCCCAGTATTGCCTGGAACCCTCCAGTCGTGGCCCATCCTGCTGGAGGCCGCCTGTGTGGGTGCGGCCAGCTTCCAGTCAGCCCTACGAGGCAGAGCCTTGCTGCTGGAGCCTGGCTGTGCAACGCTGGGAACTGGGAACTGGGAACCGGGAACTGTGCCGTGCGCTATCCCTGTGTGTCCCCAACATGTACTCATGCGTGCGCCGGCTCCACTTGGCCGAGACGCAGTCCGGGGGCTCCCGCTCCCGATTGATTGATTGATCTTGATTGATTGGTGCATCAGCCGTTCTGTATCTCTTGTCTCATCATTGATGTTTTTTTCCCTACACCATGTCGAGGCCATACTGATTGGGAAAATACTGGGCACGACTCAGACGTTTCCCTTCAGTGCCTACGTATTGCAACGACCAACATGAGGTAGTATCCTCGATGCGGCGGCCTCTTCTCCGGGTCGCGGCCACGACCCGCATCACTGTCTCAGTCAGGCCTACGGCCACATGGCATAGGCGCCTGACAAACCACTGGGTATTGCATCTTTATTCCTTCTTCAGCAAGCGCCGAGCCAGCCTGTCGGGACGGAAGATCAACGGTTGTTGATTCATCGTCGTCGACGACATATGCGGCCTCTGCGGCAGCCGGTGAATAGGCGCCAGGTGAAGAAACGAGTGCAGCCAACACTGGGTTTTGTTCTAGAAAAAATACCAAGGTTTCGAGTTCAGTGTCACTATAGACGAATCAACTAGATACGGCTCAACTTTTGCAATATTTGCGACGGGCATTCAGAGAAAGAGTGCATCCACTCTAGGTATGTAGGGTGGCCATAATGCTAACCAGTTCAATGTTGGCTACATGTCCATATGGACGGCGCTTATCCGGGGATTGGGGCTACACATCGGAGTCTCCCAAGCACACATATATTCAAGAAAAAAATTATTCATGCCCTTTGACCAAAATGGCGCAACCAATATGCCTCATGGGATCGCACACGGGAGCTTTGATGTCTTGCCGCGGTACATCCTGGCCACCGGATCCACGACGCACGTGTGTTGTCAGATAGTAGTTCCCTTCGATGACAGAGATGGTGAGCTTTGCACCTCGGGAACACGGCGCCAGCACGCTCCAGTGGGATAATCTGATGCCGGGGAGGATGCAGTCGATGCGGATATTCTCCTGGACGACCTGTCAGTCCAGACTTTCCCCGATTTTATGTTGTATACTAGAAAGAAACATCAAGGTAGCGTGGGCGGTGCTCTTGGGTAGCATTGCTATGGAATTGCACATGCCATCGCAGACAGAGACACCAACTGTTACGAAGAACGAAAGTGTGATTGTATTCAGACATATCACTGCCGATGAAGGACTTGGCATAGCCGTGGTTCTAGACCTCATCCTGTATCTACGCCATCGTCCTAACTGGATGCAAGATGGGAAATTACACCCAATAAACCTACAACCTTTGAACCTGCAGGTATCCAGGCGGCCACACATGTACACTATAGAGTACTACATAGTTGAAATCCCTGTTATCCAGTATTAATTCATACCATTAATATATTAGTGCAGATTTAGTTCAATCATCAGATCTCACGTCATCCACTCATCCAGTGGCCCCTGGTCTACTATCCCAGATCAAGGCCTAACTAATTGTCGCCTGGCTTTTCCCCCACCCTCCAGACTGGGAACGTCCTGTTCTCAGCTTACAGCTCTTGAAGCTTTGAACAGCCATTCACCTTTGGCTCACCGTTCCTGTTGCTTCAACACAGCGTCACCTTCCAGAGCCACAGTCGCCATGTGGCCTTTTGCCTCGTATCCCGAGCACTGCCCCTCGGAGGTGGACGGCAAGACATACGACTACATCGTCGTCGGAGGTACGCAATCACCAGCCCAGCACCAATCCCGCCCAGCTTGCTCATCATTCCTCCTCTCTAGGCGGTGTATCAGGCTGCGTCGTCGCCTCGCTCCTCTCCCAAGACCCGCACGCCTCGGTCCTCGTCCTCGACAAGGGCCACGCCAAGGACACGCTGCTGTCGCGCATGCCCCTGCTCAGCCAGAGCTTCCAGCTGGCAGACGCGCTGCAGATCCAGAACACGCGCTGGTCCGAGCCCATAGCCGGCGCCCGGGGCAGGAAGAACCGCATCTGGGGAGTCGAGGGCCTGGGTGGTGGCTCGCGCATCAACGCCATGCTGTGGACGAGGGGGCCTCCGGGGGACTATGCCGCGTGGGCTGATATGGGGCTTGGGGATTGGGGGTGGGATGAGGTCGAGCCGTATTTCCGGAGGATGGAGAATGCCATTGCACATCCGGACTCGAAGGCACGGGGCCATAAAGGTGGGTTGAGTTGATCCTTGGGGGCCTTTTCTGCTGGGGGTTGTCTGGCGGGGGAGGGACATGAGGTGTTGAGGCCATGTTCGTGCTAATGTGGCATCAGGCCCCATCGAGATCCGCCAGCCCAAAAGCCCCTTTCAATGGGCGCCATAGTGAGTTCTTCCGCTCTGATTGATAGTATTGCTTTGGCTGACATTTTCGGAGCCTCCAAAAGGCCGTCGAGAAGGTCGGGCTGCCCATCGCACAGGACTACAACGACCCCAAGGCACCGGCCAACGGCTACTTTGCGCTGGACTTGGCCCTCAATCGTCGAGGCGAGCGCGTCTCCGCCATGAGAGCCTTCTTGGGGAAAGACGTGGCCCTTCAGAGACGTGACCGTCTGACTATCTGCGCGGGGACAGTTGCATCGCGGCTGGATCTCGACGGCGACAAGGGGCTCGTCACCGGCGTCTACATCCGCTCATCCAAGGCAGCAGACAAGAACACTGACATGGACTTTTTTGTCAAGGCAAGACGCGAGGTCATTGTCTGTTCTGGGGCCATCTGCACTCCACAGCTGCTCATGCTGAGCGGTATCGGACCCAAAGACTCTGGCAAACACCTCAATATCCCCCTGGTAAAGGAGCTCCCAGCAGTGGGCAAGAAACTCTATGACCACTACAGCTTCCCCGTCATGTTGGAGATGCCCCGTAACGAGACGCTGCATGTTTTGCAGTCCATCTGGGCTCTCTGGTATCTGCTCCTGTGGATCTTGTTTGGTACCGGAGTGTTGGGCGCGGGTTCCACGCGGAGCAGTATATTCGTCCGCACGGGGGCGATTGATGAGAAGACGATGCAGGTCAAGGCTGAAGACGACGATGACAACGACACCATGGACGCCTCTGAGCCACGTAACATCCCCGATCTCGAGATCATGATTACGCCTATCAGCAGCTTCCAGAGACCGGTTCCGGGCCACTCGCTCTTTACTCTGTATCCCACACTGACCCAACCGCATGGCCAGGGCCACATCAAACTCGCCTGCTTGGACCCGCTCGCTCACCCACGGGTGACGCTTCCCATGCACCGGGACGAGCGGGATGTCGTGTCGACGCGGCTGGCGATGCGCTTCACGATGCGGATCGCCGAGGAGTTCCAGAACTCGGGATACCCGCACGATACTCCTCTCATCTTCGCCCCCGGGAACAACCTCGGGTTCCTGAGCGAGTACGAGAAGGGAGACGAGGAGTTTGACGCCAACCCCGCTGCGCCCGAGGTACATGGAGCAGACAAGTCGGACGCCGCCGAGAAGACCCCGGTTACTGCTGTTAATACAGTTGGAAAAGAGGACGGCAAGACGTGGAGGAATGTGACAGACGAGGAGATAGACGACTACACGGCCAGGGTCAGCCATACAAGCCTCCACTATGCGGGCACATGTGCCATGTCCAACGACGACAGGACGGGAGTGGTCGATCAGCAGCTGCGCGTGCATGGGTTTAGGAACCTGAGGATCGCAGATGCCAGCGTCTTTCCCAAGGCCCCGAGCGCGCACCCGATGGCGGCCATCATGATGATTTCGGAGCGGTGCGCAGAGTTTATCAAGCAGGACTGGGCCAAGAGGAAGACGGAATGAGAGAGAGGAACGTTTTGATACTTTAAGACTATAAGTTCTTATTACAACCTCATAAAATCCCCCGCACGGTCTTTGGCTGTCTAAAATCATAATTTCGTGACCACATAGGACATGCCTGCTAACCTCGGGGTTGACGTGCGTGATCGCCCCAGTCTCTCACCATCACTAACTTCTCGATAGTCGGTTGTCCCTCTCCAGACTATCCGGATACAATCGGAATAAGATCAATCCCTCAATTGACGAAATGAACTCATGCATAAAACCCCATGTAAGACCAATCATCCGCTTTACATAGTACGAGTAGAAAACTGAGGTATCGTGGACCCCTGATAGGACCCAGCCCCATCACACCAGACCCGAACACAATTGTCACAATCAACAGCATATTCGCAGATCACGTCTCACACCGGCTGGTGTTTTGAACCCGGGGACCCTTTTCCTGGAGGGTAAATTCCGCCACGTCACTGTATATCCGTGCCGACCTGCTGGTGTATGTTTGTGAATCGGCCACACAGCACTGGCAAACATTGAGGCCATTCAAGCGTCCCTCTTCTTTCATTGTCCAATCTCAGGTCGCTCTTCACACAATCATATAATCAAGACTACCAACTGCCGTGTGGTGGAGACCGGGGAACGCTTAGATGTTGGGGTGTTCCCTTCACCAGCTTCCCCACCCCCGGACGAACGAGAATGGAGATCGTTTTCCGGCATATGGAGGATCGCCCGTGTACGTCCAGGGCCAACAGCCTGGATCCCATGCTAGGACCATAGCTCCAGCCCCCAATGGGACTGGCCAGTTCCATTTACACGCGATATGAGCGGCTGCCAAAGTGGTTAGCGGCGGGCGCCATATCTCTACCGCTATTCTCGTTGATGAAAAATTGCCGAGGGTGGCCAGTTCGGTTAGAGCGCGCTGAAGAAGCAACCCGGTAGATATCATTGTTAAATATGTCCCTCTCCCAGGGTTCCCTGTGCACATTGTCTGTGCTGGTAAAGAGAGCGGAAGACGAAGAGTTGAGCTTGGACTCTCTTGTCATTGAACCATGACCGCCGTAGACGCGTCCACCGCCGAGAAGGCATTCACCGACATCGAAAAGAGCAGTGACCAGACACCTGTTCACAGTGAGAATGAAGTCAAGGATTTGTCTTACATCCCGCAGACCGACCAGGAATACAATGTCACGTTCAAGACCTGGATTGTTGTCGCGGTAAGACTCGCTGCCCACTTGCAATTGTGACCCAACACGGAATCATGGAGTCTTTCTTACGAGAATAGATCCTTGCCTGTTCCTACAGTATCTCTTTCTGGATTGTCCCGGCCCTCAGCAGTGTCCAAACCGTTGTGGCTACGCAGCTGGGCGACGTGACCCAGCAGGCGTGGTATGTTCCAGTGTATACTATGACTGTGACCATGGCCTTCATGTGAGTCTCCGACTATGTCCCCAAATTCCCTGGCTAACAATTTTCTAACTCATCTTTGCAGGGTCTGCGGTGCCAACTCGGATCTCTTCGGCCGTCGATGGTTCATTATTGGCGGCAACGCCCTCCTCTTCATCGGATTCATCATCGGGGGGACGGCAAAGAACAATACATCTCTCATCGCCGGATGTGCCTTTATCGGTTTTGTAAGTCATCTCCCCTCATTGAAGAGCATCATCTGACTCTTCCAGGGCGCTGGTAACGCTCAGCTGGCTGCCTTTGCTCTGCCAGAGCTGCTGCCCAACAAGTGGAGGCATTCGGCCATTGTGCTGGCAGATATTGGCGTCTACTTTGCCGTCGTCGTCGGTCCCGTTGCTGGCCGATTTGCCGCCCAGCACAAAGACAATGTAGGTTTTTGCTTTCACGGAATCAAGTCCTCGAGCTAATTCCAATACTGTTCAGTGGCGCTGGCTCTTCTACGGCCCTGCCATTGCCGTCGTCCTCTCCTTCATCTGCCTTTTCCTCTACTACTTCCCACCCAAGCACCCACGCGGCCTCCCGGCCAAGCAGGCCCTCCGTGAGCTCGACTACGTTGGCTCCGTCCTCTTTATCCTAGCCATGACGCTCATCCTCGTCGGCATCGTCTACACCACCACGCTTCCCTCGTCGCACCCTCGTGTCATCGGCACCCTGTGCTCCGGCTTTGGCTGCCTCGTCGCCTTCGCCCTATGGGAGACCTTGGCACCCCTGAAGCAGCCCCTGACACCCACGCGCATCTTCACGCGCGACAACGGCCGCGAGCTAACAGCCCCCTTCATCGTCGGCTTCGTCGTCACCATGTTCTACTACTGCCTCAACGTCGTCTACCCGACCATGATCCAGGTCTTCTTCACCGACGAGGCCACCGACTTCCGCTACGTCGCCGCCCTCACCCTGCCGCAGAACCTGGGGCTGACCTTTGGCGCGGTGCTGCTGACCTGCTTCGGCTCCCTCATCGGCCGCTGGCGCTGGACGCTGACGGGCTCCGTCTCCGTCATGGTCGTCTTTGGCGCGCTGCTGGCCCTGGCGACGCCGGATCGGTTCGGCATGGTTGTTGCCTTCATCTTCCTGTCCGAGGTGGGCTTTGGCTGGGCGCAGTATCTCAGCATCGCGTACATTCAGTTTGGCACCGACCAGGTCGAGCTTGGTATTTCGGGTGGACTTGCGTAAGTCCTCGACATTGTTTCTTCTTCTTTCTTGTTGTTTCTGCTATGTTGTTGCTGACTACATGTATGCTGCAGTGGTGTTGCTCGCTTCGCAGGCGGATCCGTCGCCATCTCCATCTACCAGACCATCCTCACCAACGTCCAGGGAAAGGAGGCGGCCAGGCTCATCCCCGTCGCTGCCACCGCCGCGGGCCTGCCCGAGTCCTCGGTCGAGGCCCTTCTATCAGCACTCCCCATTGGGCCGGCTGCTCTGAAGGAGGTCCCTGGCATCACGGCCGACATCATTGCTGCTGCGTCCGAGGCCTTCAAGCAGAGCTACGTGGTGGGTCTGCGGACGACATGCCTTTCGTCCCTGTCGTTTGGCGTCGTTGGAATAATCGGTAGGTTTTTGCTCATAGATGAGATGGAATTTATGCTAATGAATTGCAGCTTGTCTTTTCTGCCAGGATATTGAGCACAAGATGAACGACAAGATTGAGGTTTTCCTCGAAAACGATGAAAACGCCGACAAGAACAGGTTCCACTAGGAGTCGCAGGACGTGGATACAACCCCCAAGTAGCACGTATTACTTTTTGAAAGAAGAGGTACGCAATGGAGAGACAATGGCAGATTTCTAATGTGGATGAGGGGAGAAATGACCCTAGGGCCAAGGTTAGGGGGCCGGGGGTTAAGTAGGATGGTTTGGTGATATTTGGTTGATACCCTGTTATTCAGTAGCAGAGCAGATAATAACAAGGTAACTTCGATAGGCAATGGGTTGTTGGACGCGAGATCCAGGACAGGCGACCGGGTGGTTATGGATATATTGATTAAAGCCACGTTCCCGCGTCGAACAGGTGTGGAAACCGGAGTTTGGGGAGAAGCCAGTAAATACACGGCTGAGAGGGCTGGAAATTGCGGGGAGCATGAATACAAATGGACATGTAAGACAAGTGATTGAATCAGATCGTGTATCGACTACGGAGTACTCCGTACTATATGTCTCTACGTCATACGGAATCTCTCGTAGAACTACATGTAAGACACCCAGCGCGGGTCATCCCGTCAACTACTACATGCAGGACGCTTCGTCCACCTCTCCTTCTCTCTCCCGAAAATCTGATCTCAACACCAACAAAATCCCAGTCTCCAGAATGAGGAATAAGCGTCGCGTTGTCATCGCGCTCTACCACCGCGACAGACTCTCCCTCGGCGACAGCCGCACAAGGCTCGGCTACGAGGCATACCACTGGGGGATCCTCATCATGCCTAAGCGGCACCAGGCCAAGCTGCCCTCCACCAACCGCCCCCAAGACTGCAACGCCTACGACGCCACGGACATGACCGCCCTGGACCCCAAGACTGGGCATGATCTCAATCCCAACCTCGACTGGTTCTTCCGCCCCCAGCACCACATTGACCCGGCAGCCACAGGCCGCCTGATCGGGCGCATCATCATCGGCAAACTGCCCAAGCACGTCGCAGACTCTGACATTGACAGACTGCTCGCAGAGGTGCCGCTACCCATCAAGGATGCCTCCCCGCCCCAGAGCTGCGTCACCTGGGCCCTGGACGCCTTGTCTGCGCTGCAGACGGCAGGGCTGGCCTGGAGTTTCGATGGCGACCAGTTCAAGGACTGGGCGCTTGACTACGGCCATCGGTGCATGGCCGACATGAGCCCTGACAATGTGTGCGAGTACCCATTGGCAAAGGAGTTAGCCCAGCGCCGTTAGATTCAACCAGAGTCAGGTCTGAAAAGGATGACTGAATGGCCGTTTCGACCCCAAGGTGAGGCTAGGTCACTGGGCATGCTACATCCTAGATATTCCAATCACTGAGACTTTTGATACCCGGTAAAGAATTTGTTGAAAAGAATCCTTCTTTTGTAATATGGCTATCTGCACTGGCTAGTGATCCCGTCCAGGCAAAATCGTGATGACTTTGGCGCACCGGATAACGGATACCGAGACACACCATCACCAGTCACAACGATCCACATCTAGCCAAGGTAACGGACCAACATGTACCTTTAAACCCCCGGGAGGAAGAGGGCCAGACCAAGAGACTAGGGGCCTGGATATCAAGTCCCTGGAGAAGGAATAGACGTTCCGCGCTCTAGGTACAAAGAGCTTTGATTGCCTCACACGAGGCCAAGACATCCATAAGCTCCTCCCTTTGCAAACCCCATCTCATCTCCGGCAAGACTCCGCGTAGAGCGTTTCGCCATGTCGGAATCCATCCCCCTCACCGAGAGGTTCTTCCTCTTCGGCAACTGCAACATGGTCCCGGACCGCTACGACGAGGCATGCTCTCCTCTCCCTCCAAAAACTACCCGATTTCCCAGCTAACTAACACAAACCCCCCAGTGGCAAGCCGCCTATGACAAGCTCGGCGAGTACGTCTACGCCAACGAGCCCAACACCCTGACATACTACTTCGGCATCCCCCTCGAGCACGCCGCCGCGCCCTCCCGCACCGACACGATGCTCGCCTTCGAGGCCTACCGCAGCCGCGCCGACCTGTACGACGTGCACCTGCGCTCGCCCGCCATGACGGAGGGCTTCCTCCCCAGCGCAGGGCCCGCCATGTCCACGGGGCTGGACCTGACGCACTTCCGCGCCGTGGGCGGGTTCCTCGACCGGTCCGGGTGCAGGGCCGAGTGCGGCGTCATGCACGACGTGCAGATCCGGTGCGTGGACGGCGCGGCGCGCGCGGAGCTGCTGGGGGCGCTGCGGATGCTGTGCGCGCTGGTGGGGGGGCAGGGGGCCCAGGGCGCTGGGGGGCCAGAAGGGGGGGAGGACGGCGATGATGATGTGCTGTCGTTTGTCGGGATGGAGTCGCTGGACAATGACACGGGGGCGCGCATCTTTGCGCGGTACCGCAGTCGGGAGGCGTGGGAGGAGTGGGCGCGGAGCGCGCTCATGAGGACCTTCTGGGAGAGCGTCAAGGCCAATGTCGCGAGTATGGAGGCGAGGCCGTATGTGCCCAACGGAAAGGGGTGGCTGTGGAAGTAGAGCTGGGGCATCAGCGGGTATTCGAGTGTAACTGGCAGAAGAAGAGACAATCCATGCAGTTTGTTGCACATCAAGGTCGTCATCATTAGGTAGTCGCTAGTCGCTCGCTCATGCCTATATTCCAACAAGCGTGAAATCAAAAACGCCAGATATGCCCCTTTGTCCAACATGAAGTCATGTTTGTTGGTCCCTCGCGTCTGGGTCCATAGCACCCCTGGTCGCTGCATCACGTAGCACGCGCGCGTCGCCTGCGCCGCGCACGGCGCTCTCGACGCGCTCGATGTTGACGGGAACAAGTGCAGCCGCTCCATATCGCAAAGATGAACCGCCATAACCTGCGAGCATGAGTTAGCTGAGCATCCCAGAGGGGGCAGGCCAGACAGAAAGAAAGGTGTCGTACGCCACGGCTGCAAGCACCCACTCCCCCGAGGTCATCAGGTAGCGCTTCTTGCGCCAGTCGTCGTCGTAGTCAAAGTCGGGCAGGATGTTGGCCTCGCGCTCCTCGCGCAGGTCGGCGAAGACGAGGAGCATCAGGCCGCCCATGCAGACGGCGAGGCTGAAGAGGTCGTTCATGACGGCGCGCGCGGGCGCGAGCGGCGAGAAGCGCGTGGTCGGGTCAATGTGGGCGACCGCCTCCCAGCTGTCGTTGAGCAGGGCCACTGCCGACTGTTCTGGGGTCAGCATCTAATGCTCCTCACGATAGTGGTATAATAATGGTGAGCTCACTCCCAGGAGCCCAGCCGTGACGGCACCGCCTTCGGTGGGCCAGCAGCGCATTATGTAGCCCAAGATGAGGATGGCGGTCAGGTCCGTTAGCCAGCCGAGCAGCCTCGTCACAGCCTGTGCCAGCGAGTCTATGGCTGCGTGGCCCTGACGCGGCATGGGCGACGGATGCTGTCGTCTTCTCGGTGGTCGCGAGGACCAGGAGAGCTCTTCTGGCCATGTGCCGTCTCTGGGCATCGTCGTCGTTAACGTCGAGACTCGAGACTGTGGGGGATGGCAGTGGTGGGGGGGAGATGGAAGAAGAGCCGGTGGAAATGGGACCCGACGGAGGCCCAAATTGAATCCCCCGTTCTCAAACTGTCAGTTTGCCTGGCTGCTGCCGATCATCTACTGTGCAGCCAGTCTGAGATCAATGATCCTTGATGAATGGCTCCATGTTTGCTGCCCGGCAGCTGTTGGCAGCTGTTGGCACGTTGGCAGCTGCTCAGCTGTCCAGTCGTTGCTGTACGTTTGAAACGTGTTTGCAGGGGTGTTTTTTATCCAGATTCAAGGGTCCTCGGCTCCTGTACAGAGCATGGTCGCACATGAACTTGTGGCTAGATAACTCATTCCCGTTCGCGTTATCTGTAATCCCAATTCCAACCCTGGTTGCCGTGTGGCAAAGCTTGGATCATGCCGCCGACCCTTTGCTCTAATGGGGGCTGGGAAACTGCGAAAAGCGACTCAAAGCAAATGCACAAGCGTCAGGCTCAACTGTGAGCCATGTGCCCGATGCATGACCATCAGTTCCCCCTTGTTCAGATGCACGTTAGGCCTTAGGATTCCCTGCAAACTTTGAAATAAGCCCGTTAGGTTTAGATGAGGAGCAAGCCTTGGCAGGCGAAAGATTGTCGTTATTAACATCATCATCATCATCAGGGAAAGAATTTCCTGGAGAGTTTTTTCCTTACTCCTGCTGTTAGACATGTTCAGCCTCGAGGACTAATAACGATAAAGGCCCGGGCATTTCTCTAGCAGCCGAGGTCCTTCTGGTGCGCTTTTTCAACACATCAGCACATGGGTATTATGCTGTTCGCCTATAATAGTAGGCTTTCTTATTAGTGGGCCATTTACATTGAAGCTACGATTAAAAGAGAGAATGCTGGATGCTAAAAATATAGATTTGAGATTTTTTTCTTATAATTTTAATTTTCAATAGACAGGCATACCTTGCTGAACCTGCAAAATTGTTGATTCTAAAGATACTCAGAAATACGATTGTTGTTAGTCCTTACTTACATTCGTTCACCTTGAAGACGCCTTTGCTTATTAGCTACGCGCTCTACCATAGCAACCAGCTTTTGAGGGAACTTGAGTTTGGGTTAACGATTTCAATAGTAAGCCTTTTGTACATTTCCAAAAGTACAATCATACTTTAGGGCTGGAACGGTGCTTGAATCACCATACCCCTAGGGTGCTATTCTGTGCCCAGAAAGGGACACAAATACCACATCACGATCACGATGACACACACTCATGACTATATCATTCGGCACCCCAATTAGCGCCGTAGTACCACTCAAGTCCCAGAGCGACCAGGCCACCGGGATTTCTCACGTACTAATAGGCCTCTCCCATGGCCCGAGCAAGGCTGGATCCGTGTGTCCCGGGTAGCTCCGACCTCCAGTTTTCCACACTGCTACTCTGAGGTGACAGGTGGGTCTCTGAAACAAAAACCCCGATAGCACGTGTTTCTCTTGTTTTGATACAAGTAAGCTCCTTATGCGTGGCTCAAACTGTAATGACGGTTTCCGGGTGACCTGACCAGTAGGTTTGAGGATGACCAATGGGAGTTGCCAACTCGACGCCAACTCCGTCCCGGGCCGTGTGCGTGCGGGGACACACCATACTCCAAGCAGCCCAGCCTCCGTACTCCAACCTCCGTGCTCCGTACATCATACACGGATCCTGAGCACCTCCAATTCTCCCAGCCCTGCGCTGTCCGCGCGCAGCCCTCGTTTCACAAACGTCCACATGGTGAGCCACCAGCTGGCCGGTTGATCGTAAAGCGATTCGTGGTCCGGTCTGTCGCGTCCTCCTCCCACTGCTCCCAGAGTTCGTCCCAGCGTCTTGCAATCACTGCCCTCGAACGCCACTGCGCCAAACAGAGCCACGTTGCCCAACCCTAAATCGGCCTCCCATGGCTGGATAACAACAATAACAATCCTCGAGTTTGTCCTCCTTGAGCTGCCTGATTCTTTCTCCCTCATCCCCTTGGTATCGAATCCTTTGCTGCCACCTTCCGCTGTCACAGATTCACCACATTCCCCAATTCCCACCTGCTTGCCAATCTCAACTCTCAAAAACACCCGGGATATATTCCTGGATCCCTGAATTCCCAACCCCCAACCTCCTGGGTCGAGAGCCCTATCATAACAAACACAACAGCATGTCGTCTCGAGAGACTCTCTGGCTGTGGCATAGGCTCAAGGACCACCCATCGCGGCAAGGCAACTCTAGCCTGAAAAACGATATGGCTTCCTCAAAAGATGATTCCACCATTGTTGCTTGGCTAGCTGCCTTGTCTGTTGCTGTCTTCCTCATCTTCGCCCTCCGGCACAAGATTGCATCTACCCTCCCCCGTTGGCTGAAGCCCTTCGCCCAGGAGGAAGACCATGAACCAGCAAAACATAGACGATGGTCCTTCTGGACCCTCTGCCTGGGAACAATCTCCCTCGCAGGCCTCGTTATCTCCACCATCCTGGCATGCCTGGCTCCTAAGGACTGGTTCGCCATTCTCGAGATCATCCCTTGGTGCTCCGTGGCGCTTATCACCGCCTTGGGCCGACCCATCAAAACACCCCGACTCTTACTGCTCCAGTTCCTCCTCATGGCATTTGCGGGACTTGCGAGGTACTCGGTTCATTTCCTCGCCCACAATTTTAGGACCGTTGGTCCATACCGCCTGGCCCAACTAGGCTTGTGCTTTCTCGCCATCGTCGTCATTGGGAACATGCCCATTCGCGACCCCACCTGGGACCCAAGCGATATTGGGTATCCAGGACGGCAGCCATCCCACCTCTTCCGCAGCCCAGAGGATAACCTGACCCTCTTCCAGTTCTGGACCATGAGCTGGATCTACCCTCTGGCGAGCATGTGTCGGAAAAGGGAAATCACCGTCGACGATGTGTGGCAGCTCCCATATGAGTTCCAGCACAGCCGGCTGTATCTTGCCTTCCGGGATGTCCAAGGAAAGCTTCTCTCCCGGCTACTGGAAGCTAATGGACTCGACATATTCATCGCTTCTACGCTCTCCATTGTCGAGAAGGTCGCAGAGGTCTCCAATATCCGCCTCACCAGCAACCTCTACAACGCTCTCGACAGCGGCAAACCTGACGAAGCTAACTTTTGGTGTCTGATTATGCTTTGCGTCGATATCATCCGGCAAATATCCAAGACAACTTCCGGATGGTACTCACGCAAAGCATACGAGCGATCCCGAGGGGAGACCTTTATCGGCCTTTTCAGTAAGCTCCTCACGCGAGCTGTCCCTGGTTCCGACATGATGGAGAAAGGTACCGTGGAGGACGGTGTCATTTCTGGAGATGATGCTAGTCCTCAAAGCAGTCCTGGTGGATTTTTCACTGGATGTTGCGGGCGGCGGAAATATCCCAAGGGCACCCCTGCCCCCCAGCAAAGCCAGCCTGCCTCCAACGCAAAGGTTGTTAACCTTGTCCGCGGTGATACGTACGAGATATCGCAGCGGTTTTGGGACCTGCCCAAGATCTTATCGCAGCCAATCAAGGTAGGATTCACCGTTTACTACCTGATCGACATCATGGGCTGGCCTTCGTGCGTTGGATTTGGTCTGATGGTCGTCTTCTTGGTCATCAACTCCCAGCTCGTGCGTCGCTTGGTCGGACTCGAGCGCTCGCGCACTGCTCTGTCCGATAGGAGGGCACAGGCCGTCTCACACTTTGTGGAGTCGAGCCGGCCACTCAAGCTCAACGGATGGACTTCTTCCTGGCGAGACCGAATCCTGAAATTCCGCGACATGGAGATGATGAAGCGGCTGCACATGTCGTACCTGGGTGCCGTGGTCGGAACCATCAATGTGCTGGGAGGAACTTGCTATCCTCTGGCAAGCATATGCCTGTACACCCTCATCCTCGGCCGGGGGCTCCCAAACGAGGTGATTTGGCCCTCTCTCCAATTGTTTGCACAGCTCGAGGGAAGCGTCAAGGAGGCCTTCGATCTCATCTCGGCTTATTGGAAAGCCACAATTCCCGTCGAGCGTGTCCACAAGTACATGGAAGAGCCTGACAGAAACGAAGAGTTGTCCCGGGACTCCAGCATGACGGATATCACTTTCCAGAAAGCATCCTTCACATGGCCATCCACCGACAAACCTGTGCTGGAGGGCCTGGACTTCAAATTCCCGACAGGCCTGACTATTGTCCGCGGAAAGGTTGGCTCTGGAAAATCCAGCCTCTTGCTTGCTGCCCTGAACGAGATGGAGCTGCTCTACGGAAACTTGCTGAGGCCAGATGAACCCATCGGATACGCTCAACAGCTGCCCTGGCTACAGAACAAGACTATCCGTGAGAATATTCTTTTCCACCAAGGCTTCAATCCTCAGAGATACCGCCAAACAATTGCTGCGTGCGCGCTTGGGCCGGACTTTGCGGCTCTGCACGGCGGCGATCAGGCAAAGCTCGAGGAGGGAGGTGTCGGCCTGTCCGGTGGTCAGAAGGCGCGTGTAGCTCTTGCGAGGGCCGTCTACAGCCAGAGCCGAATTCTTCTTCTGGACGATCCGCTTGCTGCTCTCGACCACGACACTGCTAGTACTGTTGTACATAGGTTTCTACAAGGGCCGCTTGCGGAAGGTCGCACAATTGTCATGGTGACGCACCGGGATGAGCTTGTTCTCCGAATTGCCAATCAAGTCATTGACCTGGACAATGGACGAGCCATTGTTTTGACCCCGGAACAGATCAAGACGGAGCTTGAGCACCCCTACCACAAATCAAGCGGTAGTAAAGAAGCTGAGGGCCGCGATCAGGTCCAGCAAGAGCACGAAGATGACGTTGCCGGCCTCAAGGAACCCCCCGAAGAGCCTTCGGAAACTGGTGGGGTGTCTCTCACAGTGTACACCAAGTACATGAAAGCCGGCGGTTGGAGCCTCTGGGCCACGTTGGCCATCTTCTACGGGCTGTCGCGGTACTGCGATATCGCCCGAGCTCGGCTCCTCGAAGCATGGGGAAACGATGCGGCGACCGACCGGGCTATGGGCCAAGGCCGATACTGGAACCTTCCAGATCCTGACCTGCACCCAAAGACATGGGTCTATGCTCTTGCGTGCCTGTCCGCAGGGCAAGTTGTGGCTTATGCAGCAGCTCAGATCCTTCTCGCCCGTATTTGTATCAATGCCGCCCAGGGTCTCTTCAGGACCGCAGTCAATCGGGTTAGCAAGGCCACATTCCGATACCATGACACCACACCGACCGGCCAGCTTAAGAATCGCCTGATTGCTGACATGGGCATGGTTGATGGTGGCATCCTGTCGCCTCTGGAAGGATTCGTGTTCAACCTGATCGCGTTGGTCCTGAGTCTGATGGCGATCATGTTGCATCAGCCCTGGCTGCTTGTCATTCTCGCCGCAGTGTCTTTGCTCTTTGTCTACTTCTTCCGTCTGTATGTACCCATCTCGCGCTGCCTACGTCGGATGGAGATGAGGTACCTGACTCCTATCATTGCCAACATTGGAGTCATGCAAGACGGGCTGGTGACGATTCGAGCAATGAGAGTGGAGGGTCACTTCCAAGACCGTCATCTCGATGCCGTTGATGACTTTCAGAAGCAAGATCACTTCTTTTGGAGCATGGCGTTCTGGCTCGACTTCCGGCTTAGCATATCGTCCGCTTGCATGCGAGTAGTGTTAATCCTCTTCATGGTTTGGTACGGCACACCGGCAAGCGCAGTCGGATTTATCCTGACCCAAACAACGACCGCCATGACGGCGGTGCAACAGTTGTGCGAGAAGTTTGCGCAGCTCCAGCTAGACGCTGTTTCGCTGGAGCGTGTTGACATGCTCAACAGGATACCCGAGGAGCCAAATGGTGACGAGCAGCCTCCAGAAGACTGGCCAAGGCCCTGTGACCATGTCCGGTTCGAGGACCTATCGTTCAAGTACGACAAGGATCTGCCTAGTGTCCTCAACGGCCTGAAATTTGAGATCCCCGGTGGTTCGACATGTGCCGTCCTCGGACGCACCGGTTCAGGAAAATCCACGATTGCCAACGTTTTGCTAGCGACTCAGATGCCTTTCCAGGGGACGGTCAAGATCGGAAGCGTCGACATATCCCAAGTTGACCGACAGACCCTGCGGAGCCGGATCACCTTTGTCCAGCAGGATCCGATCCTATTTCCAGGCACGCTCCGTGATAACCTGGACCCTGAGGGCAAATTCAACGATGCCGAGTGCGAGAAGGCCATCCACAGAGTGCTTGGCCCGCAATGGGGCCTCGACTCTCAGATCGACGCTGCTGGAAAGAATCTGAGCCAGGGACAGCGGCAACTTGTCAGCATCGGTAGAGCTGTGCTCAGACGGAGCGGGTTGGTTATTCTGGACGAAGCGACGGCGTCTATTGATCGGAAGACGGCAGCCAGGGTGCAGCGGATCCTTCGGGAGGAACTCTCACAGAGTACCGTCATCACAATCGCCCATCGCCTAGAGGCAGTAGAGGATGCGAACTGGTGCCTGCGACTAGATCATGGACGCGTTGTTGAGTGCGGACCAGCCAGAAACCTTGGGCCACGCCAACAGAGTGGATCGACGGACGAGGAGTAGAAGGACGGATGACAGGCCAGGAAGTTTGACGTGAAAGAGAAAGCGTGAAAAGTATAGAATCACGACGCAATGATAATGAATGGAATAATTTCTCCCGTTATTTACAGGGCGGCGTTTGAGGAGAATAATCGCCACTCGGGCTCGGGGAAGGGAATGTTAAGAGGAGGACTCGAGAGGAGAAATAGCAAGAGGAGGGAGGGAGGCAGCCAGAGGTGAGGTGACACAACATCCGCCTGTTCAAACAACGCCTCACACTGTGACCTGATCTTTCAGGCAGACTTCACTGTTAAATCAAACGGCAAGAGCGGTGATGCAACCTCGCTTGTTCTTTCCGTTCCTTCCACCGCATTGCATCACGGGGTCACTTCACCCATTTGGTCGCTTAGGGGCGTTGATTCACATCATCCATGCATCTACTACTACATCAACATTTGCATTCGAATTTCTTATAGAGTACTGTGTTAGAAAGACTCTTCGATAGAAGAATCGCGACAATTGTATAGCTTTGACTCACAATACACAATAGTCCCATGCACTCTAACAACCGGGCTCACTCCAACTAGCGTTGTCATGAGGCTGTATTTAGTGCCTCCATGATCCTTTTAGCCGTTTCTTCATGAATGAATTGGTCCGCTTGTTAGAGTGCCACAGAAACAGACGAACCTCATTCTACCATCATGCCATACGATCACCGAAGCTGCATGTGGATCTGACCTTCATGCTGAGCAATTCGAGCTCTGCCCTGCCGTCCGTGACGAACATATGTATTCGTGCTGTATCTGGTCTTGCTACACTTTAAAACTTAGGTACATCCGGATGACTCGAACAAGACTGAATCTATGCTCGCCATTAGTAGCCCCACACACAAGCTGAGATCCGACATGACCGATTCTCCTGACATCGCTGACACCCAGTGCGACCATCTTATGGGAATCACAGCTCACATTGTTTATGTATTCATCTAGACGCTAAACTGAGCGTTCTGTAACCTTCACAGGATGGTATTCCGAGCAGTCGCTTGCAGTGGGTTTCTGTGCCATCTCCGAATTGCTGCCATAAAACCAGGCCACCATCAGTGACGCTCGCAAAATCACGTACAACGACTAAAGAAGGTTCATAGCCAAGCGTTAATGTTTGTGGGCAACTAGCACCATCTTATCATGAATCCAGCAATTCGGAGTATGAAGACGAGCAGAAACAAACTCGCAAGAGAGTTTGAATAAATACGTCCATGATTCTCCCATCCATAATCATACTTTTTCCCTCCCAATCTAGTGACTGACCCTGACTAGCACTGGCCCTGATCACAACACATTCACTCTCAGCGTACAGAATTCTTTCTGCTTAGTGAAAGAGAAAGCATACGTACTCAGTGCCACTGTGAATATCACGCCACGGGATTGCAACAGCCAGTATCAAGTACCCCCGTGCTGCCATGTGCCAGCCAACATCCTACGTCTACCCAAGCTGCGGCCACACGGTCGGGCCACACGGTGTCTGGTCTATAGAACACTGCGTCAGGGCACTGAAATCAGGTCGGGACTGCTGGATCCCCCATGACATCCCGGAGAGCTGCATACAGAAACGCGAGTGGAGGGGCGCGCCGTTGAGTCCATGCGCGGCCTGCACTCAGGAGGCCAAGGGATTCAAGTTCGAAGCTGGTGGATCAAGGGGAAGAGGTACGGGGGGTTGAACTCTACGACGTAATGAGGAAGATTTGAGGAGAGAAGGTGAACGGTGGCAGAGCCCTCATGCACAGACTCAAAGTGGAGTATCCTCTGTGTGGCTGCTTCATTTGACTGGGAAAGAACTTGAGGCACGGAGTCGGTTCACGAAGGGCGTGTTTTACAGAATAGTTCTTTTTGCAAGGTCATATTGATATTTTCACCTGGGTATCTATAGCTGCATTTCAATTTCCCCCCCCCCCCCCCCCCCGAAGACCTAGAGACTTCAGCCGAACAGCTTATCGAGAAACTTATCAAAGAAGTTACTAAAATCCAAGTCAGCAGAGGCCCCAACATGAGAGGTACATTGCGCCGGGGAGCAAAAGACTTACTTGGGAGGCTCTGGAACATAGTTCCTCTCATACTCGTCGACGACATCCAAGTCCTTTTGGAGATCCACCTCCTCAGGCTTGTAGATGCGTGTCTTGTGGAAAAGCTTATACCCGACAAACAGCACGGGGAACACCATGACCATTGTGTACCTGCAATCACGAATCAGCAACCAGCTAACTACTAGTGATCATTGATCAGCAGCTCAGGGCGCAATTCCACTCACGAGAACAGAAAGTCCGGAACGTTCCACATGCCCTCCAGCGGCAGAAACACCGTGTACCCGCCCACAAAGACCATGACAAAGGTGCCCACGAGTCCGTACCAGGCGGCATAAGGCATCAGCCAGGCCCTGTACGGAAGGGTCGCGCGGTCGATGCCCTGGGCCCTGAGCGCGCGGTAGAAGCACAGGTACGTCCCGCACACGACGGCAAAGTTCATGAGCTGGGAGGCGGTGACGAGGGAGACGAACCAGCTGAGGACGACGGCGGAGCTCTCGGAAAGCTGCAGGAAGGCGAGCAGGCCGACGGCCAGGACGATAAGGACGCAGTAGATGGGCACACCGGTGCGGGTGCAGGTGGCGAGGATGCGCGGCGCCTTGCCCTCGAGGGCGAGGCCGTAGAGAGAGCGCGAGGCGCAGTAGACGTACGAGTTGCCGGCGGAGAAGGCAGACGTGAGGACGAGAGCATTGATGATGTGGGGGAGGACGCCGATGTCAAGGCGGCTCATGGCGACAACGTATGGGGAAGCGGCCGCCCCGGGCCTTCCCTCGGCGAACGCGGCCTTCATCTCCTCCGAGTCGTAAGGCACGAGGATACCGACGCAGAGGGAGCCGAGGATGAAGAAGGCTGTCAGGCGGTAGAAGACGGCGTTGAAGGCGCGCGGGAGGACGCGGCGCGGGTTCTCGGCCTCGCCAGCAGCCATGGAGACGTAGTCGGGGCCAGCAATGGAGAAGGATGCCTGGATGAGGCACTGCAGGAAGCCCAGCCACTTGCCCAGGCTGCCCGGGTAGTACAGCTCGGTAAAAGCTCCGGGTTCCTTCCAGTAGCGGAACCCGAACCGGTCACCCTTGGGGTTGCCGCCGAGCATGACGATGAAGGTGAAGAGGATGAGGCCGACAATGAGCATGACCTTGCCAACGGCAGCCCAGAACTCGGTCTCACCATACCACTTGACAGCAAGCACATTGATGAGCAGATAGAGGATGGCAACAACGACGATGACGGCCGCGGTGGGGATGGCACCCGTCCAGAATTGGAGGATGAGGTTGCAGGCGACAATCTCAAAGGGCACGAGCGCAGCCTCGAAGACAAAGAAGTTCCATCCAGCCGCGAAGCCCAGCGCCTCGTCGACGAAGCGGCCGGCGAAGCGGATGAAGGGCGAGGAAATGGGCAGGTAGGTCACCATCTCACCCATGCACATGGTCACTGCGAGGACAAACGTGCACCAGAAAGCTAATAGCCCAGGAGTGTCAGTATGTCCGCATGTCTCGTACACACACAAACATTAATATAGAGACTTACAGAACGCTATCAGCAACGACCCCGGGCCACCGTTAAGCAGGCCCTGGCCAATTTGAACCTACACGCACACAAGACACAATGAGCACTCCTTTACTTTGGGGGGCATATTTCCACAGGGGGAGGGAGCGGGAGACGAAGGGGGGGAAGGGAGTTTCGGCAGCGAGGGCATGCGTCCCCTTCCACGCTCCTTGGAGAACAGTTACGCACAAACAACGCGGTGCCAATTGTGCCGCCGATGCCAATGAGCTGGATATGCCGGGCCTTGAGCTGGCGGTGAGTGTGGTCGGCCTTGGAATTGCCCAGCAGGCTGCCGCTCAGAGACGTGCTGTCCGGTGCGACATGGCTGGGGCCTTTTTCATGGTCTGAGGCGTACGCGGGCGGCGGTGCGCCTATGGTCTCGCTGATGCCCATGCTGACGGGTTGCCGACGGGCCGCTTAGTCGCCAGTATACGGACTCCAAACGGTCTGGGGGCGCTGGGTTAAGTAGCTATCGGGGTCGGTTTGTTAGCAGATCTGCTTGCGGATGAAGCAGAAAGGGTTGTCGACCAAGCCCATGCGTTGTTGTCTTCTTTTGCGGGCTGAGTGCCTCAATCGGCTGGTGGTACGGATATCTTCAGCAGGGCTGTCACGGAACGCGAAGCCCAGAGTCGGATAAGCACGAAAGAAAATTTCCCGGGGGGATGGGCGTTACGGGACCTTTTTATGAAAAGGGACTGGACCGACTGGTCGGTGGTCACTGGCCACTGGTGGGTTGTTAGGATTTCTGCCTACTCCATATCCGTTCGGTAGAGCCATTTTCTGTGGAGGTGGATCTTGAGGCATCCCAATCTGGGATCCACAGCGCTGCTGATTCGCCCAAGCACAAGCTCGCGGCCGAGATTATCAAGAAATAAGGGATGCTCGATGGAGTCGGCGGCTTGGCCAAGTGGGGGGTTTGCTGCCATCCCGTCCATCCTGCTCCTCCCCCGTGACAGTGGCCATCTGCGGGGAGGCCAAGGATGCCCACGAAGATGAGAAGTTGCACGGAGACGCACCCAAACAACCAAGGCTGGGCCGAAAGGCACAATGTCCCGACACTGCCTCGTCGCTGGGAGTTTGCCATCCACAATGGGCAGATAGGATACGCCGAGAGAAGATGCTTGGCATCGGTGCCACTGGTCCATGGCGACGCCGCTCATGCAGCTCGGTGGATGTCGCAGTCGCAGTTGCAGTCGCCCCCCCACCAGCACCAGGTCCGTGGTGGCGGCGACACGGAAGACCGATTTGACGATTCGACCATTAGACCCAGTCGACCGAGTCCCGTTGGCTGGCCTGTGAGACACCGAGCCAAAGTGCGTTTGGCTGCCAACTCTTGCTGGACAGATTGTCTTACAGATCGTCAGACACCGACCGTCGTTAGACGGTCAGACACTCCGCCTTGCCAAACATACATTTTGAAGCAGCATTCAATTTCAGGAAAGGGAAAGACGTCATCATGCGTGTCATACATACAGTAACCCATCGCCAAACCAAAAGACGCCGTCAATAACACCACAACGCTGGCAGCGCCGACGTCAAACGTGGTCCCGCAGCGTCGTTATCCGGCGACGCATCCTCCACGCAACCGCTCCTCCCATTACACTCGTAGCGCGCTGCAGAATCTCTTTTCGCTCCAAAAAGACATGCATCTCCCTAGATCAAACACAGGCATCAAACACAGGCAGCTTACAGATATACCTCTGCCAATCGTCCATGTACATACGTCCATCAGACCCGAGTCTCCTCGGTGTCGTTCATACTCCCGCTTGAATAATCGCTCGTCCGTTTCAAACATCACAAACGGTCGTGGCAATTCGTTCCGGACGTCCTCCAAATGAGCGAAGCCTTTCGTAGTCGCTTCAAAGTTCGTCCTTGGCATGTTGCATCGTCTCCTTGACAATCTCCGTGGCGTGGCTCACGGCGCTGCTGACCCTGTCGCCGACAGACGCCGCCGCCTGGGTCGCCTCGTTTGCGTAGTTGCCAACGCTGGCGGCCGCAGTGGCATAGACGGCGTTCAGGCGCGAGAGCACGCTTTCCGTGAAGGAGGCCTCCTTTCCGCTGACCAGCTCAGACACTAGCTCGTTGACGGCCGAGTACTGTTTTGCTACTTCGGCAGATGCGGTAGCAGCAGCATCCTCGGCCGCATCAGTGACTACATTCGCTGCAGAGCCGGCGTCCTTGAAAAGGTGGTCGTACCACCCAATCTGCTTCTGCTCCCCGTAGATTCGCCCGCTTAGATCCGAGATCACGCTATCCCACCTCTCAGCAATAGCCGACCCAGTTAAGTACACCTGCTCGCTAGCAGCGTCAATAACAGACACAATTCCCTCATCAACCGCATTGATGGCAGAGGCGACGTTCCCGGTAGCGGCGGAGTAGGCCGAACCCGCAGCGTCCTCTGCAGCGTGGACAGCAGAGGCCGCCGACTCCTTGGCGGCGGAAGCCCAGGAGGAGGCGGAGCCAACAAAGTTGGTCGGCGTAGGCGTCGCAGTGAGAGATGACATGGCCGAGGAGGCCGCGGCTATGAAGCTCGAGTAGCGCTCCTGGGCGAGACCAATCCCGGCGTAGTAGTTCTTCTTCGCCTCGTCCAGGTAGCGCTCAGTCACCGATGTAGGTGTTGGCGTGGCGAGGCCCAGAGCTATGACGGCACTCTGGTACTGAAGCTCTGCCCACAGTCGACCCTCGCTGAGTCGCTGAGCAGCAATCGATTCCACCTTGCTCCAGTCGACAAACGATGTCGGGGTTGGCGCTGGGGTAGGCGTGCCCTTCACACCGGACGATGCAGCTGCAACAACCTCGCTGAATCTGGAGCTAGCTGCCGCGATGGCATTATCGTACGCTGTCGAGATAGACGAGAAGAGCTCCTGATGAACCGGTTTGGGTGTGCCGTAGATCTGAGCTGAGATGACCGACACAGCACTCGAGTAGCGCTCAGCAGCCGCAGAGACAGCATTGGAGTATGCAGCCTCGGCCGACGAACCGATACCCGACACATCGTCAGTATCCTCGTAGTCTTCCAAGATGGGCTTGCGGTCGGACACCGACTGCGCAGCCGCTCCAAACATAGCGGGCTTGACAGACTCAGTGGCATCGGAGACCGTAAAGCCTCCCTCCTCAGTAGCAGTTTCTTCGTCCGCTTCAACGATTTCCTCCTCTTCCTCAGCCTCGCCCTCCGAAACGTTGCCAACAATAGGCTCTATTTTACCAACCAAAACCTCGGATACCTCCGATGCAAGTGAGCTAGCCGTCTCCTGCTCACTCTCGCCATATTCAGATGCGGACGAGAATGTTTCGGATAACACACTAGAGACGTCACTGGATTCACTGCTGGCAGCTTCGGAGGCTTCAGAGAAGACCTCTCCGGCGGCACTTGAAGCTTCGTCGGTAGCGCTAGAGGTTTCCTTAACAACTTGGGTAATTCCACTCGATGCCACGGAAGAGGCACTGTCCGCCGTCTGATGCACGTCGGCGCTTACTTCGCTAGCTGTTTCTGTGCCCTCGGAAAGAATGCTGGAAACAAACTGGGAGGCGGCAGTAGACTGGTCCTCAGCGACATCAGAGACAGCGCTTGTAACCTCAGGAACAGACGACTCGACTTGGTCAATGGCCTCACTCACACTTTCCTCAACCACGCCGACAACACTGCTGCCAGATGAAATTGCATCGTCGGCATTGTCTCCGGCAACAGATATGGATTCGCTAGCCTCGTCAATAACAATGGAGGCAGCATTCTCGGCCTGCGCGGCTATTGTTTGCTCCGCCTCGGCAGCTTTTTGTGACGCTTCGGCAGCCTCCTTTGCTGCTTTCTGTGACGCTTCAGCGGCTGCCTTGGCAGCTTGCTCAGCCGCCTCCGCCGCAAGCTCCATAGCCTCCGACTCAAAATTGTCCGTTGCGTCCTTGGCGACAATCTTCCAGTGTGCAACCTCCTTAAGGCGCACGAGCTCCTTGGCCGCCAAAGACGCAATTTCCATCGATTCATCCTCCACCTCGGCAGAAGCATCTTGGGCCTGAAGGAGGCTTGGGTGACTGACAATGAGTTGTTTCAGTTGATCAGTCCATTCCCGCAGCGTATTCTTCAGTTCGTGGTACTTCTCCCAGTCCTTGTAGGTCACGCCGTCGGCCCAAGCCCACTTCATACCGATCTGTTGAAGAGCGAGACCCCTAATCTCGTCGAGGATTTGGAAATGAATGTCGGCAGCGTTGACCACGGTGTTCTGCAGCTCAGTGTCGTAGGTCTGGCGCCACTTGCGGACGGCCTGGGCTTTCTCTTTAATCGCAACACCAGCTGATCGAACCGCCTGAATGGCATCCTCTTCAGCCGCATCAGTGGACTCCGCAGCTTTTTCGACAGCCTCCGAAATCCTCTGCTTTAGAGTTCCCATCTCTGACTCAACTGTGGATTCGAGTTTCTCGACAAGGGCCTTGCCGGTAGTGTGGGCAATGTTCTCTACCATGCTCTTCGCGATTTCATCAATACGCTCCTCCATGTCGTTGGCTCCCTCATCGGCCCTTGCGGCAAACTTAGTCTGCCACAGCTCGAGATCCTCTGCAACCATCTTCCGCGCCTTTTGCCTCTTTTCAGTTTCATTCTCAGTGGGCGGCGGGGCTTCAACAGGGGAAGCCACAAACTCGGTGTCTTCCTGAGAACCAGCATCAAGAGTGGAATAGGCGTCTCCCGAGGCCGAGGTCCCCGTGGGTTGTGGCGTAGGCTTGCTAAATGACGATTCTGTAGAAACCTTGTCGCTGTATCCCTAATTAGCTAGGATCCCTGACCACCGCGATAACCGCGCGACAACTTACCCATCATGGACAACAGTCGACGACTTGGACCTAACCTTGGTCTTGTAGCGTCCCAGGCGCTCGCCAATACGGACCAGCTGGGGCTCCACATTCTCAAGATAGACTATCCGCAGCTGTGGCCACACAGCCGTGTCGAGGAAAGCATTCGTTTTGTTCCATGCCCACCGTGCCGTGGGGAGAGCGGTGCTGGTTGTGAAGTCGGACGCAATCTCGTAAGCTTGGGCAGCGTAGGGCTGCACCACCACATAGCTAGGAAGCAGAAAGTCGTGGAACAGTTCTAAGGAGTTACTCTTGGCAATGTTGTAATAAGGTCCCAGAGCATCACCTGCCTGCGCCAGGTACGGTGCGACGGATTGGTCATAACGCGACTGGGCCAGGTCCCGAAGCTCCTGCACCCGCGGCTGACCAATCTCTTCCCACTTCTCGATGCTGTAGTCCCGGGCCTTGTTTACCCAAGGCGCGCCGTACTGAACAGCATACGAACGAGTCGGAACAAGCACTTTAGTGTTGAGGGTATCGTAGTAGGGCTGGGCGATGTCGACATATGGTGCAGCGTACTGGTCATAGTACGGCTGGACATGGGGCGAAACAATATTCTTCGCTTGGAAGTAGTATTTGCAAATGAAGGGCGAGGTCTCGTCGCATGCATCGAGCGTCGGCGGGCAGCGGAAGAGGATGGTGAAGATGGCGAACCACGTCGCTAGCCTAGAATCACGCGTCACAGTCAGTTACACGCTCCGTACACAGATAAGCCGAAGAGGATGTGGATAGGGAAATGGCGCACCTTGCAATAGCATTAACTGCCCAGGAAACGAAGCCCTTGCGCTTCTTCCCCGACCGACCTCTCCCTGTGGAAGGGTTGGCCCTGGCCTTCCCATTCACATGTTCGTTGCTCGCCTTGGGCGAGCTCTTTGAATCGACTGCCATTTGCTCCTAGTCGACCGATGAAAATAACGCGTCGGCAAATCGAAGAGCAAAAGCGATTGTTGATGCTCTCTGCCCACTGTCGCCAGAAACCAGTCTGCAACGAACTCTGGGAGGTTCGCGGTTCAGAGTCTTGGTCGAGAATTTTGCTGCTCGGTCAACAAGTCGGTCCAGAGGACCCTAGTCGCAATCGCCAGGCAGGCAAAAAAGCCAAGCCTACCTAGGTATCGCAGCAGGGGTGGAGGTGCTGTTGGCCCGGGGCGCGTGCCTCTGGAACGAAGCTGCGACGAGGAGCCGGGGCCACTAGTAGCTGCTGGTAGAAAGGTGCCGCACGGAGCCTCGAATGTGTGGCAGAGATTGGCCTCGCGTCTTGAAGCCCAAGCTCACATCACTTTGGTGAATCATTTAAAGATGCAGGATGGAGGAGAGGCAGGTAGATTGAGAAGACATGCTTCAGCTTTCCTGCTCCAAGTCCGAAGTGGAAGTTTCGTCATAGGTAGTGCCTGCCCTGCCAGTAGTTCCAGGTTATCGGTCGCTGTGCGCCTGTAATCGTCGATGGTGCCCAGGCTCTTTGAGGACCCTCCACCCTCTACCCTCCAGCGGCCACCCGAGACACATTGCCCAGCGACTTACTAAGGTGGACAAAAAAGCCCGTGGACCCAGTACCAAAATCGCACAATAAATTACTCCAACTAAACACCGGGACATAATTCTTCCCGGCGCTATGTTTTTGGCCACCACTTGCCGATTCCAGGTCGGGTCCAGGCCTCCAGGGCGAGGTGCATGAACAATGTCATCATCTCAATTTTGCCCCTCAAACAGCAACCAGTCGAGTGCACGTCATACACAAGCTCCGCTCCCGCTGCCACCAACAACACAACGACGGTCAACAGCTTCCCCCAGCCGCCACCCATCAGGACAGCCATCGACGACTACCGAGGATGACTACCCTAGTTGCCCATTAGTTCCATCCCAAGACAGCACACACATTATACCTAGGCACGAACGAGGTAGGCACGGTGTCCATCCTAGACCAGTCCCAGTCCAAACATGAATTTGACTTAATCAAGTCTACCAACACAGTCTCACAACCAGGAGCTGCAGGCTTTCTACGGATACATACACTATCTGCTTTATTTATATGCTCTAGATCCACGATCCAATGGGGTATGGATGATGCTTTGTCTCATAATGCCCACCTCGTGCCGCCCAGTCCACGGCTGCCATGCCATCGGGGTCGGGAGCCCCGACGTCGGCGCCTGTGTCCATAAGTAACCTCACAATCTACAGGTGCCCACCTATGGCGGCTGAATAGAGAAGCATCATTTCTTCGTCGTCTTCGGCGAAAATATCCGCTCCATGATCAAGGAGAAGCCTGGCGGCCTCGATATTCCCCGCTCTAGCCACTAAGCCCATCAAGTAAGATGTCTCCATGAGATCCTGTAAATTAAAGTCAAATTCTTTCAACTCGAGCAGATGTCGAATGATTTCGTTCTGGCCGAACTTCGAAGCTGTTGAGAGTAGCAACAGCTCGTCACTTAAGCGAAGCCTTAGACTCAGGGCGCGGCAAAGGGTACATCCAGACGTCCAAACTTGGCAGCCCACTCTAAACAGGTGAGACCAAGCCTATGAGTCGTTTCATCTTCATGGTAAAGAGACACCAGGAAGAGATGGGGAAAATGCCGGCCTGTCTGAACCAAAGCATTAAGATCTCGCTTGCCCAAGAATTGAACGATTTCGAGAAGGATCTCTGGCGGAAGCTCCGATAGACCCATAACAGCTTTTTAGGCTTGAGGCGACATTGAGAGTGCTTTCGGGGAATGTCGATGGTCTTCTCCGCAGTATACGCGGCCGCCAGTCGCTTGTCTGCCACGCCGTCTGAGCGCAGGGGTTTTTGTAGACTCTCGCTGCCAGGTGACGACAGGTTCAGATGACTAAAAACAAAGTGGACAGAGTGACCGAATAAATTGATGACAAGTTTACCGCCACGAGAGCTGAAGGAACATGAAGGGAAAACTAGTGGCGGGTAGCTGTGAAACCCAGGCCAGACTTGCGTGGCTGAGGGCACTGATGAGTTTCCAAGGCTCTTGCAAGCTTGTTCAGGGGTCGCGCCACGTCTATTATCTGTATTACTCCGTACCTAGTTGTGGGTCCCAACTTTTGGCTGGTGCAAGTTCTGTGGCGGTCACCTCACCCAGCATTCAATACTACTATTCGTACTCATACTCCGTCCACTAAGTACTAGTAATAGTATTAGTAGTACGGATAGTAGTAGTGTATCTATCCACATCCATAGCTGACATCTTATGTGCAACAGACGGTAGTACTTGGTAGAATATTTTTTAGACTCACGGGCAAACAGGCTTCATTACCTCCATAGAAGCAGCTTCAGCCCATGGGTTAAAACAGAGATCGAAGGTGGTGCAACTACGTACTAGACTGTTCCATGAAGTCTGTTACCATGGGTAAGGTATGGTGTTAATGTAGGTGATAATGGACGGGGGGTGGGCAAGTATTACCTTCTCCCAAGTGGGCATTACGCGCACCCTGTGCCAAAGTGTCCATCGTCACGCCCCTACACACAATGGCGGATGCGGGGGTTGTGTGAAAATCTGCCCACATCCACAGATTGCACACAAAGACTTGCTTCTTGGGGCATTCCACCGCTTGACACTTCCCGAGCCGCACCCTGATTGGCGAACATCGGGGCTAGGCCGTTGAGTTACCAAAGCCGCCGGCACTTGCCAGCAATCGCCAGCACCACCGCCTATCTCCGGAGGACTTCGACTTCTCTCCATCTCCCTAACGACCTCGCAAACCATCCCTACGAACCCTTTACGAACTACCTAACGCCGTGTCTCAGTAGACGTCATTCCTTTACCTCGCAAGCGGCATCCCGGCACCCACTCGTACGCGGCACCACCACGCCTTGATCCACGTTGCCAACTGGCCATTCATCCAGCTGCAGCCACTCTCTCGGCCTCGTTCGTACTCCCAACCCTCCTATCAATGCTCTGCTGACGATTATCCCCTCCCAAGAGCCCAGACCCCGGTGCTGCTGCTTTAGCACCCTGATACCAAACGATCTCTGTCTCTCTCTCCGACATCGCGACACGATTTGGCGCTGAAGTCCTTCCCTCCGTCACGGCCCCTCGTGGGCAAGGCCGCAACCACCGCGAGGCTTCTCCATTCTCGGCCCCGGGCTGTCGATAGCCATCCGCCTCGGTGAAAATGGCCGACCGCCATGCTGGTCATGGCTACGGCCACAGATCCCACCCGCGCGGGCCCTACGGCAAGCCAGCGAAGAGGCCAGGCCAAGTCGATCCTCAAGACTCTGCGCCCGGTATCTGTCGAATCTGCCGCAGCGAGGGCACACCCGAAGAGCCGCTTTTCTACCCATGCAGGTGCAGTGGCAGCATCCAGCATGTCCACCAAGACTGTTTGATGGAGTGGCTTTCCCACTCTCAAAAGAAGTACTGCGAGCTATGCAAGACGCCGTTCCGCTTCACCAAATTCTACAACCCCAACATGCCGCAATCTCTGCCCGTCTCCGTCTTCTTCCGGCAGGTTTTGCGGTACATAATAGAGAATAGTTTAGGCTGGGTTCGTGCCATTATCGCCATCGGCTTCTGGGTCACAGTATTACCATGGTTCATGAGACGGGGCTGGTCGTCAATGCTCTGGCTCAGCCAGGAGAGCTGGGGCAGCACACCTGGGGACACCGATACGGCCTCCCATACGAGCGGCTCCACGATCCACCTCTCCTCAACTATGCTCGGGCTTGACATGTGCCCATCCAGTCCACTATTCGCACCAACATCAACCCCGGCCGCCGACATGGAGACAATGTTAGCATGGTGGGGTGGGCAGACACTAAGCGGATTCCTCCTTCGAGTGCTATGCAAGTTGACTGGTCTGCCTTTGCCGTCGCTCGATGCTACTCTCCAGGATTCGAACGTATCCGCGGCTCGCTCCGTTTCGGCGCTTCCTCACAACGAACAGAGTCTTTTAGGCAATATCCAGTTTCTGCGGACACTGACACGTAGTGACGCTGTCAACCAAACAGTAGTTGCCGTGTTAGAAGGCCAAATGATCACGGTGGTAGTGATCGTGAGCTTCATTCTGGTAATACTGGTTAGGGATTACGTTGTGCAGCAGCAGCCCGAAATCAACGTCAGAGTTGGCTTCGAGGCACCCGAGGAAGGAGAGCAGGCTCCCGTCGCTGTTCAGCCAGCCCGTCCTCCCCAAGCCGACGAAACCGACGACTCCGACAATGATGATTTCGGATTTGAGGACCAAGAGGGGCTCCAACACCGCTTTGGAGCGCAGCGGGCCAATCACATTCGCCATCATCGTCCACCACCAGCAGAGTCATTTACAGATGAATCACACTCCGAGAGCCCTGAGGGAAGTGCATCGACACCGCTCAACAATGTTCAGGAAGTTCATGGGGGCACTGCCGGGAATTCGTACAATCATCATGGGGACTCAAGCTCGAACCCAACTCTACTCAATAGCTGGGCTGAGATTCCGACTTCAAATCGAAGACTGAGCGACGAGGATTCCGCCGACACCATACTCACGCCTGACTATTCCCAAAATGACCCAGCCGAACTATCCTCAGCCAGAGAGGCGAAAGGGAAAGAGAAATTTAAGCCGCCACCTGAGGAGCTTCAGCCCTGGTCGTTCCCATTACACGAGACAGAAGTAGGCACATCAAGACCACGGTCTGTTTCTGACGGGCCCCAAGTCCACACCAATGTCAACCCACTTGCCAACAATACTTGGTCATTCACCACCAATCCCGTGGAACAAGCCTCCGATGATCGTGGGACAGCCCATCCTCAACTGCAGCCCTTTCCCTGGCAAGGCTCACCACTGGGGGTGCCAGGCCAAGTGGGGGATGGGCATGGTCCTACCCATCCCACCCCTCCGCCAGACAACAGCAACAATATCCGTGGCGACGCCAATGAGGGCGTAGACCAGCCTCTTGTGGAAACCCCCCTACCCCAGGATTATTTGACCGTTGCCCCTGCCACCCCGTCAGAACAACGTGCGGTACCTGTTGACAACGGAAAAAATGCCACAGATCGCATAGCGGACTTCATGTGGGGTGATATAGAAGTCGCCAGCCATGACGTTGTTGCCGCCGACGGCGAGGTCGACGAAGACGGTGCCGACGATGGTCAATGGTTCGACATACCAATGGATGCCGGGGATGACATTGACGATCACCACCACGACGAAGACATTGACGTTGCTGACGTCGATGTGGACGCTGGAGACGGAGATGTTGATGGGGTTCCTGGAGCGGGCATGGACCCTGAGGCTATCGAAGATATGGAAGACTTTGAGGGCATCATGGAGCTCCTTGGAATGCGTGGTCCCATCACTAATCTTTTCCAGAACGTCATATTCTGCGCTGTGCTCGTCCAGACAGCTTTATTTGTCTGTATCTTCATCCCCTTTAACGTCGGTCGGATCACATTTTGGATCACCGCAAAACCAATCCGGCTCGTCCGCATTCTGTTTGAGCTGTCCAAGGTCATACAAGACCTGTTCTTTGTTGCTGGTGGCTTCCTATCCTGGGCCGCGTTTAACTTGGTCGACATGGTAACAGAGCATGTTGGGGGCTCCGTGGCCGCCCAGGTTTTAGCAGCCAGAAAGGGCTCTTGGGGTTTCTTTACTGGTGCAGCGTCTCGAGTAGGGACTTTCTTGGAACTCATATTCCTTGATGTCTCCATGTCCAGCTCAGGAATGCAGTACTGGTCCGCAGTTAGCCATGAGGCCCTGATGAGTATCAAGAGTGAGATTGTCGCCTACATCCTGTGGGTGGGCGAGTTCATTTCAACTGTCTGGACCCAAGCCTCTGACCCGATTGGCCTGGGTTTAAAAACCCCGGGCGCCATCGGGGGATTTGTATCGGGGGTGTTATCGATGTTTTCCAGTCCCGGCAGCTGGGTTGTTGAGCTCCCGACTGATAACGCCTCAAGCGTCCATCTTGCCAATGCACATTGGCCATCCGGCGATATAACATGGGCCATTCTTGCGGGTTATATAACTGTGTTCGCACTCGCTGGCTTGTACTTGAAGAGCGGGATTCGATTCACCCGTGGCACCGCCTTGGAGGACTGGGAAGCCGGTGTTGTTGATTCCCTCCACCAAGCCAGTGGGATACTTAAGGTGATCACAATCATAAGTATCGAGATGCTGGTATTCCCCCTATATTGCGGTCTTCTTCTAGACTGCGCCCTTCTGCCGCTTTTTGGAGGCGCGTCCTTGAAGTCGCGTTTGCTCTTCACATACAACAATCCCTGGACTTCGATCTTTGTTCATTGGTTTGTGGGAACTGGCTATATGTTCCACTTCGCGTTGTTTGTCTCCATGTGTCGCAAGATCATGCGACCTGGTGTGCTCTGTAGGTTTCTTCATACCCATGCGATCGTCTTCCTCGCTAACCAGCTTCTCCAGACTTCATCCGAGATCCCGACGACCCGGAATTCCACCCAGTCCGAGACGTTCTCGAAAGAAATTTGACAACGCAGCTAAGGAAAATCCTGTTCTCAGCCTTTGTCTACGGAGCCCTAGTAGTCGTGTGCTTGGGTGGTGTCGTATGGGGCCTGGCCTTCATGGCTCCCAGCGTTCTGCCCATCCACTACTCCTCTAACGAGCCCGTCCTCGAGTTTCCCGTTGACCTGCTGTTTTACAACTTCTTCATGCCCCTTGCGGTCAGGGTTTTCAAGCCCGGGGATGCTCTCCACACGATGTACAGATGGTGCTTCCGCAAAAGCGCCCGTGTCCTTCGGCTGACCTACTTCCTATTCGGCGAGCGGCGCATCGACGAGGAGGGCACGCTTCAGCTCCCTCAAAACTCGCCCCCAGCGAATACTCCCATATATCGGCAGGCATTTCTGGGATTAGATGCCAACAAGGAAAAAGTCATTCCCAAAGCTTGGAAGGACATCTTTGATGGCGTTGATACGCGGTCGAGCAAGTCCCCTCCCCGTGAGATCAGGCGCCTCCGGATCAGAAAGGCTCGACTTGTGGAGTCTGGCCAGCTGATCAAGGATGGTCGTTTCGTCAGAGCTCCAGCATCCGACAGAGTCAAGATACCCAAGGGAAGAAGAGTCTTTCTGGATGTGGACGAGCGTGGGAGACGTACCGATGGCCAGCCGGACGAGGGCCCCTACGCATCTGACCAATTTCAGATGGTCTACATCCCACCTCATTTCCTGACTCGCATTTTCCTGTTCATTCTGTTCATCTGGACATTTGCCGCCGTGACGGGTGTGGGATTGACCATCCTACCTCTGGTCCTTGGCAGGATGATGTTCAAGATGGCGATCCCCAACCATGTGAGGACAAACGACATTTACGCCTTTTGCATTGGAATCCACGTTCTTGGGTTTGCCGCCTATTCACTCTTCCACATTCACCGACTCTGGAGCAAAGTCTGGAGCTGGCATCACACCGCGCACGATTCCAACGTGGAGCTCAAAAGCATTTGGAGGCTAACAAAATCATTCATCTGGGGCTCCAAGATGGTCTACACATATACCTGCATTCTAATTGTTTGCCCATTGCTCATCTCAGTTCTTGTCGAGCTGTACATCACCATCCCCATCCACACTCTCATGAATCCCCCTACAACGCCTGCGGGTGAAGGAAGTGGACACGGCCAACACACGATTCGCATTGTGGAGTCTTGGACTCTAGGGCTGCTGTATATGAGACTTGCGGTCAAATTCGTGACCGCCTTCCTTGGCAACACCCGTTTTGCCGCGGCGATGCGAGTCGTCTTCGTACGTGGCTGGCTGGAGCCGAACGCTGGTCTCCTGACGAGAGCTTTCGTTGTACCCGGCGTAGTGGTTGGGGCCGCTGCCGTGTTTGGGCCGAGTTTGTTTGTTCGACTACTAGAGCTGCAGGATGTACTTCCCTCAAGCAGTCAACTGGCGTCCCAATCCGTGGACAGAGTGATCCGGTACAGACAGGCATATCCGATATTGCTCGTCTTGGCAATTCTGATGCGGTACGGGATGGTTATGAAGGGTGGCTTTGACTCCCTCAAAGCCCAGATACGTGATGACGCATATCTCATGGGCGAGCGGCTTCAAAATTACGACGGGTCATTTTAGAATGAGTTTGACGCCGAGTCTTCTGGATGGATGGATACCTGAGCGGTGCCGCTGAAGGTTTTGGACTGAGCCCCGACTGTACCATTGGGTCAGCTCAGGATGTACTCTAATGTCTAAATAATTATCACTCTATGAAGCATCATATATAAAGCTCACATGTTCACGAAGCCTCCCATCTTTGAAGCGTTCCTAGAATTCAATTAGACCAGATCATTATACACAAGATGAGGCCGTTTAATAAAACGCGACTATTATGGAGAGTGAGAATTTTCTTCGTATAGGGATGGATTCACAAATAAACCAGCAAGCCAAAATACCTAGAGGTATTTGTATACCGTGAGTACTTCTACTACCTCGTAGCCGCTACCTACCTATCAATAAGAGCGACCCGCCCCTTCCCTTAATCACCATAGCCTTGCTTATACGCCCGGACTACTCTCCTTCCCGCCGATCTATCCCTACGGAAGAAGTAGCTAGGGATGAACGAGTTCGAAACAAACAATATCAGCGACAGCGAGGCACCTAGGAAGAGATCCGGGTGCATAAATAAAGGTGGCGAGCAGCTAGAGCAGCTAGCTGCCCAAGATAGCACGGACCGCGGAAATTGGCCGTCAAGAGACTACGTGTACTCGTAGGTAGGTATCCGTACGCTGGTCTTAAACACATGCTCGTACGTGTAACATCCCTGAGTGTTCTCTCCGTTCTGATTTGTCGAGGATACTGGCACAAAATGAAAATAAGTGCCCCTGAGCGCCAGATGTCTGAGCGATGTTCGGATAGTAAGGCGAGCCTGAGCAACCCAGCGCAAGCAATGAGCCCGATTGGGATACGCTACGGAAGTTCGCGCTGGGTTTGGAGCCCAGAACAACGGTGTAGATCGGAAAGCGATTACATAGATACCTTCCGTGTTTACCTACTTCCTTGGTACATGTACTCCGTATTCAGAACCGGAATGATCGGACATGAGGTGATGGGTCCCTCTGGGACTAGCGATGATTCGGGCTGGTGGTGCTAGCGAGGGCAGATGCATAGTATCCGTACTGGCAGCGCTTCATGATTAAATTACCACAACAGGATTGATGCCTGACGACGGCTTGCGGGTGGCAGGAAGTGCTTGCATGAACTGACAATCCATGCTCATCAAGAGGCGAGGCACGTGATTTGCCGCGGTGCAAATGCGCCCCAACGACGTTGGAGGGGTTGTTTGACTCTTGTTTGACTTGGTCCGAGTTGGTTGCTCAGGAAGCTGTAGCGCTAAACTCCAAAGGGAATGGTCGTTGCTGCCACCCGCCAGGAGCACCCACTGCAGACCCAGTGGCTGGCCGTCGCATCAACAGTGCTGCCGTCACGGGCCAAAACATCCCATCCGCCATCATCAATGCAACAGCGCCGCCCGAGAGCAGCAGAGCCCAAGACACCCCTTGGCTTTGCGGTCTCGCCAGAACCACAGGTAAGATCATATAGGTAAGTCTGGCTTGACTGCGACCGGCAGCAGCCAGCCAGAACACGATCCGCAAGGTGCCACGACCTTGCGTCCCTTTCCTCGAGGAGGGGCCAGATATCGGTGAGCATCTCCCCCTCCTGTGGCGATGGCCATGGCCGTATCAACGGCGACGACACCGCGCGCAGGGGCTGACAGTGACGGCGATGAAGACAGATAGCCCGCGACACAGAAAAATTAGCGTTGGCTTTCTTTTATTCCCTTTTTCGATCTATGTCGACCACGTTTGTCGGCCCCCGATTGCTTCATCGCAACCGCCAGTTTCCTTTGTTGTTTCAGAGTTGAGCGGCATATCGCACCTCCTGCGACGACTCTACACGTCCCCAAACGTCGTTTCCGCAAGTTTATTTGGATTGCGACTTGGACGAGACCTTCAGCAAATTACATAGCTGCAACAGCCTCGTCTAGTCCACACCGCTTTTCGCCGCAACACCGCCACCACCATCACTACCACAATGGCCGAACCTCCCTCTTCCCCCCCAGGCGAGGCCGCCACCGCCGAGGATGCCCTTGCTTGGTACAAGGCGCAGTATGAACAGCTCGAGGCTGATCTCGCTGAGTTCCGCGATTCTAGCCGAGAGCTCGAGCAGGAGCTAGAGAAGGACATCGAGAGAGCGGAGAAGCAGGAGAGGGTTTTCCAAGAAAAGGCTGAGACTCTTGGCTACGAAGTTGAGGAGTGGAAGGTACGATACGCTCTTATTTTCCCCTAAAAGATTGCTTCCTATGCTAACGGAGCCGGCTTGCAGCGCAAGTACAAGGAGTCCAAGACGGAAGCTAGCTCGGCGCAGAGCTCTCTCGAGAAGGAAATCACGACACTGCGAGACACAACCCGAAACCTGCAACTCAAGCTACGCGATATCGAGGTCGCCAACGATGACTACGAGCGACAGGCACGCAACACCACGTCATCGCTAGAGGACATGGAGTCCAAGTACAACCAGGCAATCGAGAGAGGCGTCATGATGGAAGAGGAGATCAAACAGGGTGAACAGGAGCGAGAGAGGATGCGTATCGAAGCCCAGCGCCTACGGGAGGAGCTCGGCGATCTCAAGATTGAGGCTGAACTCCTACAAGACAAGATCAAGAAGCAGGAGTCGCGTCATCTCTCCACCATCTCGACCGACCTCTCGGTGCCCGGCTCCCCCACCTTTGACAGGAACGTCGATCCCTCTTCGCCGCAGTCGACCGCCAGCTCTCCGCTCGTTACGACACCCCCAGACACCAAGTCCATGTCGACGGCCGATACTGTCTCCGAAGTCCACGATCCCCCGTCACCTCCCATGTCCGACGCCTCGGCCCCACTGCCCAGGAAGCCCAGTGCTTCTTCGCACAGAACTGCTGCTGCCTCCGGCCTCGGCCACAGGTCCCGACTTCCGTCTATCGATGGGACACCGAAGCCACGGGGTGCCAGACCTGTGTCGAGCTCGCGCTATCCCAGCAATCGACCCTCTATTGGAAACCCTCCTCTTCAGACTCCGGCGAATCGCTCGACGGCTGCACGCACGCACAGGATCCCCGGATCCAGCTCCCTCTCCCATATTCGAAGCCTCACTGCCCAGATGCAGCGACTCGAAGCCCGTGTACAATCTGCGCGATCTAAGCTTCCTGCGCCGACTAATACCCCTCCTCGTGCCTCCCCCCGATTCTCAGCCAATGGCGCCACCGTACCGGCAACGGTCACTGTCCGCTCTCGAAAGCGTACTATGGGGTCAACAACATCATCAGTTGCCGGCGATGACACAACCCCCACCAACCTCCGCTCTTCGATAAACACCAGGAGTCATGTGCCGCGACTTAGCGAGTCGAGAGTCGCTCGTCTCTCATTCGGACCATTGCCAAACCGCGGGCCCGAGTCAGATATTAGCCGGCCTAGTTCGCGGGCTAGCATCTCGTCTATAGCCAGGCCAGCATCTCGCACAGACATGGCTCCGCCACGGCCGTTATCTCGGACATCATATTCCGGAGCTCGGACGCCTCTAGGTCGCCCTAGGTCATCACTCAGCGGCTCTATCCACGGGCATTCGGCCAGCGTCGGCCGCATGGACGAAGAAGACGAGTATGAGGGCGAGCTCCGCACACCCAGCCGTCGTGGGCTCTACTCCAAGTTCGATGCGGACGGAAACACTATTGGTATTCCTGGCCCGGGTGGGAGCGCGATACCGATGCCAGGGGGGAGGCGGCAAAGCGGTGGGAGGCGGACGAGCAAGGACGCCGGCGCCGCCGTCAGACGCCCTAGCACATCAAGACAGAAGCTCGGTGACCTAGGAGAGACGTACTGATTTCTTTCCAGAGACAGCTTTTTTCTTCCTTCCTTCACAATTCTTGACTGTCTAACCTCTTTTTTTTTATTCCGTTTTTTTCTTTTGGCGAACATGATATAGGGTGGGCATGAGCAGGACAGAGTTGGCGAAAGCGGTGTTCTGTGTTACGATGATTATGGTTTCTTCTCTCTTTGTCACCCAGTTTGAGATATCCACGCCCAAGGCAAGGGGATGCTTCGGCGCTGAAGAGATGGCATACTTTTTGCTGCCGTGTGTTTTCGCGGTGGTAATGAGGAGGTAATATCAAGGTGCGTGGTGGAGGTTGAGGAGTACACGAGACGGCAGTTGCGCCGTGGCATTCATTGAAAATATTTGTTTCTTTTGTTTAAGGGCGAGATGATGGATGAAGGAAGCGGTCGTTTGGAGATAGATATCCGTACATATGTGTTTATCTACCCCCATACAGCTTTTACTTCTGGGCCGACTGTCCGGTTTGAAATATCTTAGATATTAGCCGTTGCTCAACGTTGTTAACTGACCGTTTGGCATTTGGAAATATCTCAAACGACTGGATATATTGAACCATGAACGAGTGTTGCTATAATAGAAACATCATCAGAAGATGGCGGACTGTCATGTCTAATGGCGCATATACACTTGATGCTAGGAAGCACTTTGTCTAAAAGATTTCGATTGTGAAAAGCAAATTTGGCCGTATATTATAGTGGGAAGGCCCATTCGGCAGAGAAGAAACTCAAACTTTGCAATCTTCCATAATACAATCTACTGACTATTTGTGGAAATCAACTTGGCTCTAATATCTATACGGACGTTGTGGTTGGCGTCGAGATCAGGAAATCGTCAGCGGCCACCGGGTAGGCCGCGGAGGGAATTCAGATGTTGAGTGTACTAGTCGCGCGGGCGTGTGGGGGAGTTTTGCTGGCGGCACGCCTCGCTCACGCCCAGAGGGGTGGTTGGCTGCCAGAACTCAACAATTGGGGGAGTGTGAAAATGGCGGACGGACGGACGGAAGGACGTGTGTTTGGCGGTAGGTGAACGCTGGGTGGGTACAAAAAAAAAGGGTTATTGACTTGATGAGGGGAATCATTTGTAGCCGGGTATATATAGTATTTCATGGTCTGTCTTGCCTCTGTCCGGCTGGACTTTCTGGGTGCTGGCAAAGTGGTACGATGTTGATGTTAATCCGCGCGGGTGGCAGGGCGATGACAGGGAACACGTTCAAAGGATGGGGTTGCACGTTGGGGCAGATTCTCCAGGGTTCCACGTCTTGGATGGAACTGAGCACTGAGCATCCGCGGCAAAAATTTGCGCCAGGCCTCGGGCAAGAGGTAATTTCAACAACAAGCGTGGTTCTCGGAGGACTCCTCGGGGTTTGGATTGATGACACTGATAGCGACGGGCTGACAGCTTCGGTGCTGGATCAAAGTCGTCGTATTCGTATCTTACAAACGGGATTATTTTTGGCTTACGGGGTATCATTACGAGTAATACCACACACGGACGGGATATTTCCCACTCTGCTTGCTGATGGGAAACTCGCCGAGTCGCCGGTTGGAGGCGAAAGTCGCCGGTTATCGATAAGTTCAACCTCGACCTTGATCGACGTCAGAAGCCCCAACGTGGCGACTGATTGGCGCATCGGCTGCTGGGCTGCAGGTGGCTCACGCGCCGCCCCTCTCGGCCCTGGCAGGTAAGTACAGTAATACGTAGGTTGTATCTGCTGCGTTGCAAGATAATGGTGCATGGCGTCAGACTCGAGGGCTGATGGCTTATTATTGATCACCTTGCATTCCCTCAACTCCGGCAACTCGAAGAGCTGCTTACTCCACGTTATTCCGGAGGCTTGCAATGTAACCCCTCAAGATCGAGTTTGAGCCGTCACGGGGACCATAGTTGCTTGGATCGGGAAGGTGTCGCCCGAATGATTCATGATTGCCTATTTTATCACAGAATCAGATAGAGTTCAAGCGAACATGACAGCCAGCGTCTCCATATTATGGAGAAGTCTTCACCGCCCGCGGCTAGTTTGTTTCCATCGTCCATCACTAGTAGTCGCTGGCATTGGCGAGTCGGGTTAAAACGCAGTTGCACTGACAGGTACTAACAGTATACGATCGGGTACTCCTCGTACCAGTATTCCTGGCGTCTCAAGCCACGAGAAGCATGTAAGTGATCCCCAAATCTTGGGTTGGATGTACTGGTCTGAACATGGGTGCGGATCTGGTAAGTCGTGTACTACATAGTTGCCATCTCCGAGTTTCCTCATCCCACCTCCGCCGCTTTATCCCACTTCAGCCGTTGGTATCGACTGGCTATGGCAGTTGCGGCAGTTGCAGCCGTTGTGAACCGCTGTGAACCATCAAGAGGCAATAGGTAATGACCGTCTGTACGGAGTACTCTGTATCGGGTACTCGTAGTACTGGTGCTCGGTACCCGTAGTACTCGTACTCGGTACCCGTAATACCTGCCGGTTCATCACCGTGGACGGTCTACGGCTGCCGCAGCTCCCGGCGCCACGGACTCTGGACAGTGGATCCGGGCCAGTTGATGGCTGACTTGATTGCATTGGCTGTTCCCCCGTTGGGCCTTCCCTCCCCCTGCCCCCCCATCGGACGGACCCCTGAGGTTGCCGCACTGGCAACGACCCGACGCTAATGGCCCATCTCCCAACAGATCTTCGGTCCATCCATCTTTTCTGCCGCCGTCGCTCCATCACACGACCGACACTTTTGTTCCACCACCAGGGCAATTTCTTCTCCCTTCGTCTTCTCCCACGACACCAGCGACACTCTCGTCATTCCCCTCCCATCAACCCCCGTCGCACTTCAAGAGACGGCATCTTTTTAATACTTTACGCTTCTTCTAATTCTTCCGTACTACTTGTTGCTTTCCAGCGGTACAGGCAGTCTAGCGCATCGTGTGTGATCGGCGAGAACATCCTCTCTCGCCTTTCTCTCCTCTTCCTGCGGGTTTATGACAGCCTGCACCTCTTGCGGCCATTCTATCCACCATTACACGCAATCTCTCCTGATCCTCACATAACAGCAGCCATGGCGCAACTGGCTAACGGCTCCAATGGAGCGCCACATGCCAACGGTAAGGCCTCGTACGCCGAGAAACACAACATTGCGGACCACTTCATTGGAGGTAGCCGCTTGGAGAATGCGCCCGAGAGCAAGGTCAAGGACTTTGTGGCCCAAAATGACGGCCACACCGTCATCACGAACGTGAGTTATCACCTCTCAGGGACTCTGGAGAGTAACCTCTCCCAACCCACGCCAAACATGCTGACCATGGGTGTCGCATAGGTCCTGATCGCAAACAACGGTATCGCAGCCGTCAAAGAGATCCGGTCAGTCCGTAAGTGGGCATACGAGACATTCGGTGACGAGCGAGCCATCCACTTCACTGTCATGGCCACGCCCGACGATCTGCAGGCCAACGCCGACTACATCCGCATGGCGGACCACTACGTCGAGGTTCCCGGCGGCACCAACAACCACAACTACGCCAATGTCGAGCTCATTGTCGATATTGCGGAGCGTATGAATGTCCACGCCGTGTGGGCAGGATGGTAAGGCACAATCGAGGATATACAGTGAGATTTGGGAGCTGACAGGCGCCACAGGGGACACGCTTCAGAAAACCCGAAACTGCCAGAATCGCTGGCTGCCTCCCCGAAAAAGATTGTTTTCATCGGACCCCCCGGTTCGGCGATGCGCTCGCTGGGTGACAAGATCTCCTCCACAATTGTCGCCCAGCACGCTGATGTGCCGTGTATTCCCTGGTCGGGAACTGGTGTGGACGAGGTCGAGGTCGACGACAATGACATCGTGACTGTCCCCGATGAGGTGTACGCGAAGGGCTGCGTGACCTCATGGCAGGAGGGCCTGGAAAAGGCCAAGGAGATTGGCTTCCCAGTCATGATCAAGGCATCCGAAGGCGGTGGTGGCAAGGGTATCCGAAAGGCCGTGGGCGAGGAAGATTTTGAGGCACTGTACAAGGCGGCTGCCAGCGAGATTCCCGGATCCCCCATCTTCATCATGAAGCTGGCTGGAAACGCCCGCCATCTGGAGGTCCAGCTCCTGGCCGACCAGTACGGCAACAATATTTCCCTTTTCGGCAGAGATTGCTCTGTTCAGCGACGCCACCAGAAGATTATCGAGGAGGCGCCAGTCACCATTGCCAAGCCCGACACTTTCAAGATGATGGAAGACGCCGCTGTGCGGTTAGGAAAGCTTGTCGGCTACGTCTCGGCTGGTACTGTCGAGTACCTGTACTCCCACGCTGACGATAAGTTCTACTTCCTCGAGCTCAACCCCCGTCTCCAGGTCGAGCATCCTACCACGGAGATGGTTAGCGGTGTCAACCTGCCCGCAGCCCAGCTTCAGATTGCCATGGGTCTACCCTTGCACCGCATCCGCGACATCAGGCTACTCTATGGCGTTGACCCGAGGACCTCCAGCGAGATCGACTTCGAGTTCAAGCTGGAGGGCACTGCCCAGTCCCAGCGCCGACCGACACCCAAGGGCCACACGACCGCCTGCCGAATCACCTCCGAGGACCCTGGTGAGGGGTTTAAGCCCTCCAACGGTGTCATGCACGAGCTCAACTTCAGGAGTAGCTCCAACGTCTGGGGTTATTTCTCTGTCGGTACTCAGGGTGGTATCCACAGTTACTCGGACTCGCAGTTTGGGCACATCTTTGCCTACGGCGAGAACCGTTCAGCTTCGCGGAAACACATGGTCATTGCTCTCAAGGAGCTGAGCATCCGTGGTGACTTTAAGACAACGGTCGAGTACCTGATCAAGCTCCTGGAGACTGAAGATTTCGAGGAGAACACCATCTCCACTGGCTGGCTTGATGAGCTCATCTCGAAGCGGTTGACCGCTGAGAGGCCCGATACGATGCTTGCCGTGGTATGCGGTGCTATCACCAAGGCTCATATTGCAAGCGAGGAGTGTCTTGCCACCTACCGAGCCGGTATTGAGAAGGGTCAGGTGCCCCCAAGTCACATTCTCAAGACTGTTTTTACCATCGATTTCATCTACGACGGATATCGGTACAAGTTCACAGCCACCCGGTCCAGCGCGGACAGCTACCATCTCTTCATCAATGGCTCCAAGTGCTCTGTCGGCGTTCGTGCTCTGAGAGACGGTGGTCTGCTCATCCTGCTCGACGGCCACAGCCACAACATCTACTGGAAGGAGGAAGTTGGCGCCACGCGCCTGTCCGTCGACTCCAAGACCTGCCTGCTCGAGCAAGAGAACGACCCCACGCAGCTGCGTACTCCTAGCCCTGGCAAGCTGGTCAAGTACTCGGTGGAGAATGGTGCCCACGTTCGGGCTGGCCAGACCTTTGCCGAAGTCGAGGTCATGAAGATGCACATGCCTCTTGTGGCCCAGGAGGATGGCTATGTCCAGCTGATTAAGCCGCCTGGTGCTGGTCTCGAAGCGGGCGATATTCTTGGTATTCTTGCGCTAGATGACCCCAGCCGCGTCAAGCAGGCTCAGCCCTTCGTTGGCAAGCTGCCCCATTTCGGCGAGCCTATCGTGGTGGGAACCAAGCCAGCCCAGCGTTTCACTCTTCTCTACAACAGGCTCTACAACATTCTCCAGGGCTACGACAACTCGGTCATCATGGAGCAGACGCTGAAGGAGTTGGTCGAGGTTATGCGCAACCCTGAGCTGCCCTACAGCGAATGGAATGCCCAGTTCTCTGCTCTCCACGCCCGGATGCCGCAGAAGCTGGACGCACAGTTCACGCAGATCGTGGAGCGAGCCAAGGCTCGTCACTCTGAGTTCCCCTCCAAGGCGCTCAGCAAGACCTTCACCAAATTCCTCGAGGATCACGTTGCTGAGGCTGATGTGGAGGCGCTGAAGACGACCCTTGCGCCCCTGTCCAATGTCATCGACCAGTACGCAGAAGGCCAGAAGGTGCGTGAACTCAACGCCATCAAGAGCCTTCTTGACACGTACTGGGAAGTCGAGTCGCTGTTTATGAACCAGCCCCAGGAGGAGACTGTCGTCCTCAAGCTCCGTGATCAAAACAAGGAGGAAATCGACAAGGTTGTCCAGACGGTTCTGTCTCACAGCCGTGTTAGCTCTAAGAGCACTCTTGTTCTTGCCATCCTCGACGAGTACAGGCCTAATAAGCCCAATGTCGGCCATGTTGCTAAGTTCCTTCGCGACATTCTGCGTAAGCTGGCTGAGCTGCAGTACTCTCGCTCGACCGCCAAGGTCTCGCTGAAGGCGCGTGAGATCATGATTCAGTGCTCCCTCCCCTCGCTGGACGAGCGCGCTGGTCAGATGGAGCATATTCTCCGCTCCTCTGTCATCGAGTCTCGATACGGTGAGTCCGGATGGGACCACCGCGAACCCAGCCTGGATATCATCAAGGAGGTCGTTGATTCCAAGTACACCGTCTTCGATGTGTTGACGCTGTTCTTCGCTCATGATGATCCTTGGGTCGGACTGGCAGCTCTTGAGGTCTACGTCCGCCGTGCTTACCGTGCTTATATCTTGAAGAAGATTGAGTACCACTCTGACGAGACGGATTCCCCCCATTACATCTCCTGGGACTTTAACCTGCGCAAGATTGGCCAGTCCGAATTCGGTCTGCCCCTGGAGTCCCCCGTTCCCTCCACGCCACCCACCCCCGGTGAGGTTGGTGAGGCTGACGGCGGTCTGGGTGGTCGCATTCGCTCGGTTAGCGATATGTCCTATGTGACTTCTAGGATGGATGAAGAGCCGAACCGACGTGGTGTTATTGTGCCCTGCAAGTACATCGATGAGACTGACGAGGCTTTGCAAAAGGCCTTGGAGGTTTTGGCTCCTCCCAGCGACAAGTCGGATGACGATGACGCTGGGCCGACCTTGAAGAGCGACCTGAGCCGCCAGCGGAACCCCACGGCCGCTGCGACCCGACCTAAGAAGCTTAACCTTGGCGAGCTGTCGGCTGTCGTCAACATTGCTGTCCGCGATGCTGAGAGCACCAATGACCAGGAGACGCTGGAGCGCCTTACCCCTGTCGTTAAGCAGTTCAAGGACGATCTCCTGAGCCGCGGAGTGCGTCGCCTGACATTCATCTGTGGTTACCAGGATGGCTCGTACCCCCGCTACTACACCTTCCGTGGCCCCGAGTACCACGAAGATGCTAGCATTCGTCACAGTGAGCCTGCCACTGCTTTCCAGCTCGAGCTGGCCCGCCTCTCCAAGTTTAACATCAAGCCCGTCTTCACCGAGAACAAGAACATTCACGTTTACGAGGGCATTGGCAAGACTGTGGACACAGACAAGCGCTACTTTACCCGCGCGGTTATCCGACCTGGCCGCCTCCGTGACGAGATCCCTACCGCTGAGTATCTCATTTCCGAGGCCGACCGTGTCATCAACGACATCTTCGACGCGCTGGAGATTACTGGCAACAACAACTCGGATCTCAACCATATTTTCATGAACTTCACACCCGTCTTCCAGCTGCACCCCCGTGAAGTCGAGAAGAGCCTCCAGGGCTTCCTGGATCGCTTCGGCGCTCGGGCGTGGAGGCTGCGCGTTTCCCAGGTCGAGATCCGCATTATCTGCACGGATCCCACGACTAGCCAGCCCTACCCCCTGCGTGTCATCATCACCAACACCTCAGGGTTCATCGTCGATGTTGACATGTATGCCGAGCGGAAGTCGGAGAAGGGCGACTGGGTTTTCCAGAGCGTGGGAGGCACCAAGGAGAAGGGACCGATGCACCTGATGTCGGTCTCCACGCCGTATCCTACCAAGAATTGGCTCCAGCCTAAGAGATATAAGGCTCACCTCATGGGAACCCAATACGTGTACGACTTCCCTGAGCTCTTCCGCCAGGCTATCCAGAACTCTTGGAACAAGGCCATCAAGAAGCAGCCTGCTCTCAGCACTCAGCAGCCCAAGACTGGGGACTGCCTGCACTTTACTGAGCTCGTGCTTGACGACAAGGATAACCTGGAAGAGGTCAACCGTGAGCCCGGCACCAACACGTGCGGTATGGTTGGTTGGATCTTCCGTGCCCGCACTCCCGAGTACCCGTCTGGACGGCGCTTCATTGTCGTGGCCAACGACATTACTTACAAGATTGGATCCTTTGGCCCTAAGGAGGACAACTTTTTCCACAAGTGCACTGAACTGGCCCGCAAGCTTGGCATCCCTCGCATCTATCTGTCTGCCAACTCTGGTGCCCGCCTGGGTCTTGCAGAAGAGCTGATGCCCTACTTCAAGGTTGCATGGAATGACGAGACCAAGCAGGATGCCGGCTTCCGCTACCTATACCTCGACGACGAGGCGCGCGACCGCTTCAAGGATACCGTCATCACCGAGACTATCTCTGAAGACGGTGAGAAGAGGCACAAGATCGTCACCATCATCGGACAGGAGGACGGTCTTGGTGTGGAGTGCTTGAGGGGATCCGGTCTGATTGCGGGTGCCACGAGCCGAGCCTACAACGATATCTTCACGGTGACGCTGGTTACCTGCCGATCAGTTGGTATCGGCGCTTATCTTGTGCGCCTAGGACAGCGTGTGGTCCAGATCGAGGGCCAACCCATCATCCTCACCGGTGCTCCTGCCCTCAACAACCTGCTCGGTCGGGAGGTGTACTCGTCCAACCTGCAGCTTGGTGGCACTCAGATTATGTACCGTAACGGTGTCTCTCACATGACGGCGGCTGACGATTTTGCTGGTGTGTCTCGGGTGGTTGAGTGGCTGTCGTTCGTCCCTGAGAAGCGAGGTAGCCCCGTGGCTCTGAGCCCCATTGTCGATGACTGGGACCGTGATATCACGTACTTCCCGCCCCAGAAGCAACCATATGACGTTCGATGGATGATTGGTGGCAAGACGGAGGAGGATGGCACTTATCTTAGCGGTCTCTTCGACAAGGACTCGTTTGTGGAGACTCTCGGCGGGTGGGCGCAGACTGTCGTTGTCGGCCGTGCCCGCCTGGGTGGTATCCCTATGGGTGTCATTGCTGTCGAGACTCGCAGCGTGGAGCGCGTCACGCCCGCTGATGTTGCCCAGCCTGATTCCATTGAGCAGGTTTGCAACGAGGCTGGTGGCGTGTGGTACCCCAACTCCGCTTTCAAGACGGCGCAGGCCATCAACGACTTTAACCACGGCGAGCAGCTGCCCCTCATGATCCTGGCCAACTGGCGTGGTTTCTCTGGCGGCCAGCGCGACATGTACAACGAGGTGCTGAAGTATGGTTCCTTCATCGTCGATGCCCTCACCAAGTTTGAGCAGCCCGTCTTCATCTATATCCCTCCGTTCGGCGAGCTGCGTGGTGGATCCTGGGTGGTGGTTGACCCGACCATTGCCCCCGATACCATGGAGATGTACGCCGATGAGGAGGCCCGTGGTGGTGTTCTCGAGCCGGAGGGTATCATTGGTATCAAGTACCGCAAGGACAAGCAGCTGCAGACCATGGCGCGACTCGACCCCACCTATGCCGCGCTGAAGAAGCAGCTGGATGACAAGAGCCTGCCAGCGGAGGCTGTCGAGGATGTGAAGAGCAAGATGACGATCCGAGAGAAGCAGCTGCTGCCCGTCTACGCGCAGATTGCGGTCCAGTACGCTGACCTGCACGACCGCGCAGGGCGCATGAAGGCCAAGGGTGTGATTCGCGACCAATTGGAGTTTGTCAATGCCCGCCGGTTCTTCTACTGGCGCCTTCGCCGTCGTCTCAACGAGGAGTATATCCTCAAGCGGATGGCGGCGACCTCGCTGGCGTCTCCTGGCAGCCAGAGCACCGCCAAGACGAGCGAGATCCGGGCACACAACCAACAATTGCTCAAGAGCTGGTCTGGAATCGTGGAGTGGGAGAAGGACGACCGTGCGGTGACGGAGTGGTACGAATCGGAGAGGAAGGCCATTGGCGAGAAGGTGGACGCCCTCAGGGCGGACAAGCTGTCTAACGAGGTGGCGGGCCTGGTGCGCAACAACATGAAGGCCGGGTGGAAGGGTGTGCGCGAGGTGCTGAGAGTGATGCCCGTGGAGGAGCGGGAGCAGCTTCTCAAGTACCTCCGGGATTAAGTGTTGGGGATTTCCTGATAGGCGTCTTCTTGGAGTGTCATTTTATCACTGGCTCGAAACACGCATGACAGTCATTGACTTGAGGAGTAGAGTATATTAGCGGCGTATGGGATGGATGAAATTGCTAGATTTAGAATATGCTGAACACGATTTAGCTATGCATTCATTCAATGGTTGTGTGTCTTGTTGTGTACAGGCCGCCCAGCCCAAGTCTATGATGATATTATACAGCGAGGTTCTCGTCTGACCAAGTCGCGAGGCACTTTCGCTCAGTAGCCCGATTCCATCCGCCCATGTGATTTTGTTGTACAAGATTTTAATGCTTAGAAGGAGATTTAAAGATGATGTCGCCAATCGGAGCCCGCCAAGTGTAGGTATATATATATATATGCTGTTATACTGTTCCATCGGCGATGGTCTTGGTCGGTCGAAGGTGATTGATTACTCGGCGGGGACGCTCGTCCGGATCTGCAGGCCGTGCCACTGCTTGACCTGGTCACCCAGGGCACGGTTGACGAGGCGCTGCTGGGCGAGCAGGCCGAGGCCCTTGAAGCGCGGCGAGGCGATGTCGATGGCGTACATGGAGCCGCAGCCGCCGGAGATGTCGCGGACGAGGACCGAGGTGGTGGGCTGGAGGGAGTCGTGGGAGGAGAGGGTGCTTGCGATGGAGGACTCGGTGGGGGTCATGGAGGAGGCTTCGTCGGAGGGGGAGGAGGAGGAGTAGAGGCGGCAAGGGGCGGAGAGGAGGGAGGATGGCGATGGCGATGGCGATGGTTGTTGTTGCCGGAGGTGGAGGAAGAGGAGGGGGGAGGAGCGGGTGCGGAGGGCCGCGCGGGCGGTGGGGAGGAGGGTCATTGTGGCGGGTCGAAGGATGTGGGACGGGGCATTGGCGGAGGCGCAGTGGGAGGGTCGCGGGAGTGAAGTTGGTGACGATGCAATGCAATGCGATACGATTCGATTTGAACGACGGCGGATGGTGATTTGGTGATGGTGCTTGGAGATTTCGTTGGAGTTCGAATTGGTCAGCGAGGGCGGCTATTGGCGGGACGGCCGAGGATGAACCGTCGCCGGGGAGTGCTAGCTAGGCTGAGGCGGGGAAGCATGCTACAAGACAGAGTTGGGCTGGGCCAGGCAGTGCAGGGAGTGCACTACAGGCTCCACGGAATGGCAACGGGACCTCGACTCCCCCACCTCGTCCAGCGGACCATTTTGTCACTTGAAACAACGCGATCGTGCAGTGCTCAGCTTGTCTTCAGTCTCAAGTGCAGATGCGAACACGGCTATCCGTAGATTCAGTTTGCTCGCACATTATGATATATATATATAAGGGTCTGGGGGGCCGTGCCACGAACGATCCACCACTGCATGTCTTGTGACGATCGGGAACCGACATGCTGGTACGAAGACCACGGATACTGCTACAAGACGTAGGTGCTTCGGAATATTATCTTTTATGCATGTCTTGATACCACCTAATACCACCTATTGCCAGTTGCCCTGGTCCAACCGTGTCAACGTGGGTGACCGCAGGCTGTACGGATACTTGCTGACAATGCATTGGCCAGGGCTACATAGTATCTCGAGTCCTCGGCAGCTTCGGAGGGCGGCGAATGCCCCTATACAATAGTACCAGGCAAAGGGCCCGTGAGGTATTATAAAACCCACAGGCAAAGGAGCCGTTCTTCCGGATATGGGGCGTAATACTCCGTACTAGTCTGTTGGTCGATGAGGGCGATGCGATGGTGAACGGGCCATCATGTAACTAAGTTAGTACTATGATGACTGCCACTTTGGGGGGTCAAGGGGCATCAATTATTGGGCGCCCCCTGCAAGCTACATACCTGGTACTCCGTACTACGAGAGCATTTACCGTCACTACCGTCACCCCGCGAGCAATTCCCGAACCCCCAATCTCTGCCGCAGCCTGGGCATCTCCAGCTTGGCTTGCGAGCCGTGCGGTGATCGTCTTGGCTGCACCAACTCCCCTCATTTCCCGCTTCTCGAACTCTCTGGTTGCCGTGCCACGGTACATGTGCCGAGTTGACGAGAAGCTGCTGTGCTGCTGACCTCGGGAAGAGATTCACGCCGGTGTTGGGATAGACCAACAGCAGGCCATCTGTCCCTGACTCCAGGCGCGTCAGTCCATGGGCCAATTGTCAACCAGATTCGGCAGGTCGCCAAGTTCTCCATGTCGCCCAAGAGGAACTTTGGCCTTCGGCACCGCCCTGCCGAACACAATATTCTTTGCCAAGCACGTCATGCAGAGGACCATTGGATTTGTGCCATGTGCGATAGCGTTTCAACGACCATCCGGCGCCCGGATCTCTATCCTTGCCGTCCCTGCTGGCCTTGCTGACCTTGCAATCTCCCGTCTGCAGACCAGAGTGCTGCTTGGCCATCAAAGGCCTTCTGCGTTTTAGGCAGTTCCAATCCCTGGGGTCCAGGTGGCTGCAGTGCCCACAGGATCACAGGATCAGTCTCTGGGGGTCCGGGATGGGGCTCTGGGATGAGACCCTTGGGCCTTGGTGCTCACCCCAGATGGCGCCCCTGGGAAGGACGGCAAGGGCCGTTGGGCTCTGGAGCAAGATGCATATAATGACAAGCCAGCAGCCACCTCCCCAGGGATCGTCATCGTCCTGAAGGTGCACAGAGTGGGAATTCTGCGATAGGGACCCTCCAAAATGGCACCCCTTCAGTCTCTCTTCACTGCGCTCCTTGCGCTGGCCCCCTCTGCCTGGGCGGCCAAGAGCCATGGCAAACCGACCCGAGTCCACGTTCCTGGCGCCTACATCTTTGAGTTTGAGGATGGACATGTGGGTTCTTTGTTTCAATACTGAGACAAGAGCCTCCGCTGACGATGCTATGTAATAATAGGACACGGCCGACTTCTACACCAAGGTCGGCAGTGAAGGCACGACGCGTGTGAAGCTCGACTACAAGCTGTTCAAGGGCGTTTCGGTCCAGCTCCACGACATTGAAAATGCTGAAACCAAGGCCGCCTCGATTGCCTCGTCTGCTTCTGTCAAGAACATGTGGCCTGTGGAGCTCTACGAGATCCCTAGGCCCATTGTCAACTCGATCGGCGAGCCCTCGACCCAGGCGGCTGGCCTCGACAAGAGGGACAACGAAACAACCGCCTACTCTCCTCACCTCATGACCCAGATCGACAAGCTCCACAAGGAGGGCGTCACGGGCAAGGGCATCAAGATTGCCGTTGTCGACACGGGTGTAAGTAGCCCCAGCTCTCGATATGGGGGCGCCAACTAATAACATGTGTCCAGATTGACTACAACCATCCCGCCCTGGGAGGTTGCTTCGGCGAGAACTGCCATGTCTCCTTCGGCACAGATATCGTTGGCGATGACTACGACGGCTACAACACGCCCGTCCCCGACGATGACCCCATGGACTGCTTCGGCCATGGCACCCACGTCGCCGGCATTGTCGCCGCTCTGGAGAACGAATACGGCTTCATCGGAGGTGCCCCGGATGCCACCCTGGGTGCCTACAGGGTCTTTGGCTGCGATGGCAGCGCGGGCAACGACGTCCTCATTGCCGCCTTCAACCAGGCCTTTGAGGACGGCGCCGACATCATCACTGCCTCCATCGGCGGCCCCAGCGGCTGGGCCGATGAGGCCTGGTCTGCTGCCGTGGCGGCTATTGTTGAGCAGGGCGTTCCTTGCACCATCTCGGCTGGCAACGACGGCGATCTCGGCATGTTCTTCGCCTCGACGGCGTCCGGCGGTCGTGGCGTGGCGTCCATTGCCTCGTTCGACAACACCGAGTCGCCCACGCTCCTGTACCTGTCCAAGTTCAGCGTCGACGGTGGCGAGAGCCAGGACTTTGGCTACTCAGCCGGCTCACCCTCGGCCTGGAACGATATCAGCCTCCCCCTGTGGGCGGCTGACTTTGATCCCACGGTCCCCAATGGTGGCTGCGATCCCTATCCGGAGGACACGCCCGACCTAAGCAAGTATATTGTGCTTGTCCGCCGCGGAAGCTGCACCTACACCCAGAAGGCCCAGAACGCCGCCAAGTTCGGAGCCAAGTACCTCATCGTCTACAACAATGTGGGAGGAGCTGTCCAAATCGACATCGGCGCGGTGCCCGGCATGGTGGCCGGTGGCATGGTCACGGCTGACGTTGGCAAGGCCTGGCTCGAACTGCTCGAGGCCGGCTCTGAGGTTGTCCTCACCGTCACCAACCCCGAAGACGCCGAGACGACGCTCGTCCACCCCATCAACTCGGCCTCGGGCGGTGCTCTCAGCACTTACACGACTTGGGGCCCCATGTGGGATCTCGAGGAGCTCAAGCCCTCGTTCGGCGCCCCCGGAGGCAACATCCTGTCCACCTACCCCCTCGCCCTGGGCAGCTACGCCGTCCTGTCCGGAACCTCAATGGCCTGCCCGCTTGCCGCCGCCGCCTATGCCCTCATCTCTGAGGTCCGAGGCACCCTGGACCCGGCCGAGATCCGCAACGCTATCGCCTCCACCGGAAACCCGCAGCTCTTCAACGACGGCGCCTCCTTCTACTCCTTCCTCGCCCCCGTCCCCCAGCAGGGAGCCGGCCTCATCCAGGCCTACGATGCTGCGCACGCCAAGGCCATCATCGAGCCCTCGGGTCTCTCGTTTGGCGACTCGGCCACCTTCTCCAAGGTCCTGAACTTTACCATAACCAACACGGGCGACAAGGAAGTCACCTACGAGGTGTCCCACGTGCCCACCGTGTCCATGTACACGCTGGATACCGGCTCCATCTACCCGGCGGCCTTCCCCAACGAGGCCAACGACGCTGCCGCCAAGCTCTCCTTCAGCGAGACTAAGATCACCGTCGGCTCCGGCGAGTCCGTCTTCATCGACGTGATGCCCAAGGCCCCCCGTGGCCTCGACGCCTCCCGCCTGCCCGTGTGGTCCGGGTTTGTCGCCGTCAACGGATCCGACGGCACGTCCCTCTCGCTCCCCTACCAGGGTGTCAGCGGCTCTCTGCACAAGCACACGGTCCTCGACTCCGAGAGTGCCTGGATTGCCCTGTCCACCGATGAGTCGTACGCCCCCATCGCCTCCAACACCACCTTCACCCTGCCCGCCCCGGGATCCGACTCGTCCGAGGCCGTCCTCCCCCTCGTGGCCGCCCAGCTCGCCCTGGGCAGCACCACCCTCCGCGCCGATGTCGTGCCCCTCTTCAAGGTCAGGAACCGCCGCCTGTCCAACTTCTTCCGCACCAAGACCCTTGGCCAGGTCAAGGGGTTCCCGCTCAAGTACGTCGGCCGCGATATGAATGTCGGCGCCTGGGACGGCCAGCTGGACAATGGCCTGTATGCACCCCCGGGCAAGTACAAGATTGTCGTCCGGGCGCTCAGGATCCAGGGCAACGCCCGCAAGCAGAAGGACTGGGACGTTGCCGAGTCGGAGCCGTTCACGATCCAGTACGAATGATCGGCCCGAGCGCGGTTGCACGCACAAGTGCCATATTACTCGTACGAGCACGAGTACAATAACATTGTGTCAATCTTTTTTCGCATACAAATATTATTATTCGTTTGTCATCAAAGGGATCTCACCCTGCATATAATGTGTCTGTGCTAGTGTGTTAGCGAGTGAAAGCAAAAGCAAGTACGTACCGATGCGAAACGCACGTTTCCCCTTCCACTACCTATTTAAGCTGCCCTAGTCGGCAAGGGATGTATCCGAGCCGTTGGGGTCGTCTGCGTGCATAATCGGGATCGACGATATCGTTCCCGGGAATGATCTCGTTCCAGGTGAGCAGCACTGGGGTCATCGTCATGGCCGGCGTCCCCAGTCGCCCGAACCTGTACCCGATCAAGGCAGCCATGGCCAGATGATGGAGGCCCCATGGGCCGACCACGGACCTTTGATTCGCTTTGACGTCTGTCAGTTGAGACTATGTCGCAGCGTGGGCTGCCGAGTTGCGCGGCACCAATCCAGGCGAAACCCTCTGAGACCTTTGCCAGTTGTCGGGTTCCATCGTGTCTCTGCCACCGCCAGCATGCCATCGCCTCGCCCTTGCCCATCAAAACTGCCATCCCCCCCTTCCCCTAAAACTGCTCTCTCCGAGTCTGAGTCTCTGCCCTCGATGTCGTCCAGTCCGTCCTTGGCAGTGAAGCTATCGGCTGTGATACTACCCATAGCAGCCAAACCGAGCCATCGAAGCTTTAGCCGTCATGGCGCCTCCGGCAGAGCATCTGAACCCGCACGACAACAATGCCCACATGATATATATCCCCGTCGGCGTCTTCACGGTCCTGTGCCCGCTACTCGTCGGGCTCAGGACGTGGGCGCGCCTGCGCAAGGCGAGAAAGATGGGGGCTGACGACTACACCATCATCGCGGCTCTGGTGAGTAATAGTACATCGGCCGTCTTGGGCTAGTAATACTTCAGGAACATCATGTTCATGTCGAGCGACAGGTGTGCTGCCTCGTATCTAGCGGCGTCATGATAGCCTCGTGCCACTATGGCTTCGGGCGTCATTTTGCCCTGATCGAACCAGACGACCTACATATGACCCTCAAGGTACTACCCCAGCCTCTTCTACAACAACGGATACAAGCAGAGTATATAAAGTAACTGACCCGGTGTCTCTTTGCAGTTCTTCTACGTGTGCCAGATCAGTTACAAGACCTCCATCAACCTGACCAAGTGCTCCATCCTCCTGCTGTACCTCCGCCTCTTCGAACGAGTCCGGTGGCTCCGGTGGACGTGCTGGTTCCTCATCACCTGCGTGGCCATGTACTGCACGGCCTCGGTCCTGGTGACCATCTTCCAGTGCACGCCGGTGGAGAAGGCCTTCAACAAGACCATCCCGGGCCACTGCATCGACAACGGGCAGTTCTGGTATGCCAACGCAGGCTTCTCCATCGCGACCGATATCGTCATCTACCTCATTCCCATGCCGCTTGTGTACAGGCTACAGATCCCCTGGGTGCAGCGCGCTGCTCTCATGGTCGTCTTCGCCATGGGCAGCTTCATCATCGTAACGTCGTGCCTGCGCGTCACCACCATCGACATCATCGCCACCACGACGGACCTGACCTACGACATCTCGTCGACTATGTGGACCATCATCGAGCCCAACGTCGCCGTCATCTGTGCCTGCCTGCCCATCATCCGCCCGCTCATCGTCAAGGCCTTCCCCGCGTTCCGCTCCAAGAAGGACTCCGGGGAGAACGAGTGGCTGGGTCCGACGCACAGCCACGGTAGCGGCGGATGGGGTGCCTCGGAGCGCGGTAAGGGGGGCGATAGGGCTGAGTGGATGGAGCTCGAGACGGTGAGGGCAGACCAGTTGGCCATGGCGAGGGCCAAAGTGCGCGGGAGTACCATGGGGAGCGAGGCGAGTCATACTCGCGGGGGCGCTGCATCCCAGGCATTGGACAACTACGCTTCTACCGGGGATTGACCAGACAGCGCAGACGAGTCGGGTTCCGGCATTTCACAGCACCTTGTACGAGGGCATTAGCCGTCGTAATGTCAAACTTGGACCACGGTCCATAGCCCAACGTCACCACTGGGCCTCCATATATGACCATGTTACATATTTACCCATTAAATAGCCTATACTTAAGCACACAGCCTATATCTGTACCAAATAAATCATCAAGGTATCGTCGCTTCATCTGCCGTAGCTCCGATGCATCGTCGCAGTCGTAATTCCTAGCTCGTCTTTCAACTCCCTTTTCGACTTATCCGTCTCAAATATTTCTCCCGTGTCCTGGCTGTGATGCTCCTCTCCCACATCGTCATACTCGTCGCGGTGGTTTGTAAAATCGAGCTTATACAGGGGCTCCAGTGTCGCATCCCTCTGTTGAAGAATCCACCGTTTAACCCAGAAGGGGAGTGTCTTTGTCACTTGGTATTTCATAAAAACGCTCATAGGTACGGCGAAGATATAATCTAGTTCCTCTAGGGTGCGCTGCTTCGTCTCAGGTAAAAGGAGGAAAATTAGGACCAAGGCGATGACGTTGAATAGGGCATACAGCCCGAAGGAGCCGAGGACGCCGAGTCTATCGAGCATCAAAGGAAACGTGATGGACAGGACAGCAGCCCAGAACAGGCAGGTGGCGACTGCCCATGCCATACCGACTTCACGGTGGGAAAGGGGGAAGACCTCGGCCGAGTATGGGTATGGGACAGGGCCTTCCCCTGGTGAATAGAAGGCCGCGAAGAGGTACACAAAAAAAGCCACAAAGACGGTGTTGAGCTTGGTGTACTCGGGAATGAGGGTGCAAAGACCAGCCGCCAGCAAGGTCCATGCCATTTGCGGAAAGGTAAATAGCAGTAGAGAACGCCGCCCGAAGGTATCAATGGTCCATATCGCCGGAAAAGCAAATATAAAGTTGATAAGGCCGAAGCCCATGGTAGATAGGTAGGCCTCGAAGTTTCCTGACCCAGCCTGAGCAAAGATATTGGTGGAATAGAAGGCTATGATGTTGATCCCGCACATTTGCTGGGCAATCATAACGACCCAGGAAGCAATAGTAGCTCGACGAATCCTCGGGATGGTGAACAACTCGATGAACCGTCTGAGATAGTTGCCTTCACCGATAAATTCGCGCTCGACTTGCAGCTGCACGTGGATATAATAGAGGTCACGCCCAGCCTGCACGGGGTTATTTCGTATCCGGAACAGCGAGTTCAGCGCATCGCTGTATCTATCCTTCTTGATAAACCACCTTGGGGATTCGGGACAAAGATAGATTAGACAGACGAGCGGGACGGCGGGCATGAAGGCAGAGCCGAGCTGGTACCGCCACGCCTGGTCGAAATATTTGACGCAGATGATGTTTGCGCATGTGCCCATGAAGATGCCAAACGAGACCCAAAGCTGCCAGCTCATGACGAGGGCGCCGCGGATAGGGGCTGGGGTGCTCTCGGCGGCGTATATGGGCACCGTGGCAGCCTTGGTGCCCATGCCGACGCCGAGGAGTAGGCGGCAGCCTAGAAGCTTGACCCAGCTGTCGCAGAAGGCGCTGGCAATGACGGGCCATAGGCAGAAGTGGGCTGAGAAGAAGATGGTACCGCGGCGTCCGAAGTAAGTGTTGAGGGGGTCGGAAAGCCAACTGCCGACTAGTGCAGTTCCTATGTACGGCGCAGCGTTGACAAGCCCGACTAAGGTCTTGTCCATAATACTGCCGGTGCCGATACCGTAGGCTTCCGGAAACTCGAGGTTGGCACCATTGGAGCCTGTTTGATCCCAACCCTGAACTGCAGCACCAATGGAACAGGTGATGATGGTTAGGTAGAGTGTCTTGGGGATGCGCCACTTGTGCAGGACCTCATCGCGGAGGGCCTCGATCTCGGCTGGGGTCAGAGCGTCCGGGCCGGTGATGTCCTCGTAGCCCGAAGGGTCCTGGGCGACGAGGGCGCCCTTGCGGATGATATCACGATAGGGCTCGAGGCCCTTGGCGCGGCAGAAGTCATCGACATCGGCGAGTAAAGTGCGGCGCGGGATGCCGACAAGGGGATTCTTGATTCTGTAGATGAAGGCGAAGAGGAGAGGAGGTTAGGCCCAGCTGAACTCGGGAAACGTAGCGAGGTGAGACAATGTCTGGGGGGCGGAGGGGTGAGCTTACTTTGCCTCGATGTTGGAATTGAGGTTGACAGTCGGCGAGTGACTGTCTGACCGGCGACTGGGTCCGACTGTGGAGAGCGAGTGAAGGTCATGGCCGACGATACTAGACACAATGAGATGAGCGACGGGCCGATTGACCGACTGACTGATGAAGAACAGGGGAGTAGTAGTATCCGTAGGCAACAGGAGTAAGATAGTAAGAGGCTAATCACTAAAGGCCAATTTGGGTCCGCAAGGCAGCAGCAGCGTGGAGGCCGACAGGTGGGAATGTGAGACGGGTAGTATCCGCTCGCGAGCATCATGATTGATCATCAGCCATCTGGAATGTACGTACCTTATCTCTTCGTCGTCGCCCCGTGAACGGGGCGCTGCCATGATGAGCCACGCATCTGCGAACTTCGCAGCAGGAGAGCGGAGTGTCGGGTTGGAGGTTTCTATGAGGAACCGACGATAGCTGAGACAGGTAGAGGCACATCAATTGAAGGAGATGGAGACAAAGCTGAGTTTACAAAGGATGAGCGGGCCCGACGGGGGACAAATGTCAGCAGCCAGCCCCAGCCGTCGGTAGCACCTGCACCACCGCCAACGCTGGCAACTGGCAACTGCCAATGCCAACTTCCATGGCAAGGGAAAAACTCACTCAGCGGCACTCGGTGGGCCTTGAAGGCTGCTCCACCTGTTATGCATAGTAAGGTAGCCCAGCTCGTCGAAGGATGGTGGCGCTAGCAGGGATCCATGGCCCATCATGCAAAGCCATCTGCTCCCTCGACTCTTAGTGTTATTAGGTTAGTAATGACCTGGATATCGGCGCCATTAGGTATTACTAGTATATAGGTAAGTAAGTGACTACTAGTAAGTACTAGTTTCCATACGTATTAGCTATCTATTGTTAACCACATATTGCACCAATAGTATATGTATCTTAAGACAGCACACATCGTTGCATGGTGGATGGAGTAGCCGTCAGGTAGGTAGTAACTATATCAACATCTGCGATGATAGGTTCTAAGCCGCCAGACGCTTTCTCCTCCCTTTGCATATTATATAAGGGATTCGAGTGAACTCGAGTTCTGAAACGTTGACATTGTTTGGTCTACCGTGGTTGGCGCATGGTTTTGCAGTGAGATGAATATGGGCCAGCCATAGAGGCGGATGGGCGATGGTATTTATGTATCCGTAAGAAAGCCGGGCCCCTCCTACTCAGTCTTAACAAAAACATCTTTGCCCCAGTCTGAACTCCATACGTCTCAGGTTCTCCATCGTTGGCTGAGTGTTGATGACGGCACCGACCTAATAAATCTAGAGATAGCGGGGACATTTATGAGTGTGACAAAGCAAGAGCATAGGTATTGTGTGGGACGGAAATAAAAATGCCAATCAATACCCGTACCTAAGCAAGTACCTATGATGGGACAGGTAGACCCTAAAAGGCCAGCACCCTGGATCCATGGAAAACCATCAAACTCAAGGGTGTGGCGTTTTTGTTTAGCATTTCGGAACAGCCACCAATACCATGAATGTTCAGGCATGACCTAGCATGGAGAAGCCCCCCTCCCTCATCAGAGCCTTGGGAAGGAGGAAAGGAACTCCTAAGTGATTGTCAATTTTCAAACTTACCTTACTCCTACTAGGTACTAGGTATTAGACAGGGCAATCAGTCGGTACGGGCCGAACATGACTTAATTTCACCTCAAGCAAGGCTCGCACTGTGGTAACAGCACACAGCTGAGCCCAAGCTGGAATGCTGATGGGAAAGGACACGCATAGTGTAGTGTCACTGTGTCACGTGGCTGCTATCAAAAGGAGGACCAAGGGACGCCCAGTTTCGACAAGGGAAAGCGGGGCAGCCACCGCCTACAAGCCTGAATCCTCTGGACCAATGGCAGCGTCGTCGATCGCGCAGGCAGCAGCATTCTGGCAACAGAGCAGGCAGTCGCAATTGAAATGGGGAAAGCCGTGAATCGTGATGAGGCCGTCCACCTGTCCAAGACCAAGCTGCTTCCCGTCTTTAGATGATGTGGATGCCTCATCTCATTCCTCCCAAACAACTTCGTTGTAGGCACCGAAATAATCACAGGCTTACCATCACCGTGCCGCCGCCGCCGCCGCCAGTCTTTGCCTCTTGCTCAGTCAAACAGCCAACTGTCTCGCCCTGCACTCGTCCGCCTAGGTTTGAGCAGGCAATAATAGTACTTCCGTCACGCCTGAGACAGCCTGGAAGCCACCCACCCGTGACCTAAACACGTTGGCGCATCGACACCGCCCCCAAAACGTTCCTTGGGCGTAAATCTGCTCTTCCCAGCTTCAACTCCTCAGCCGCCCTTCACTCCACCTGTCGGTTCGCCATTCTAACAATCTATCTCATCGAGGGAGATGAATCTGTCGTGTCGCTTGCATCTAGGCCTCGAATAGCCAACCACCATTCTGCGACATCTGGTGCGAAAGTACGGCGCCTCGGTATTGCGCGTGCTTTTACCTGGGAGCATTTGCAACAGCTAGAAATACAACCACAGAACCTCGGCCACGGACTAGGACACAAACGCAGCCATGGAGTCTTTTCTTCCGCTAAGCGGCTTCCAGCTGCCCTTTCAGCAGCGGCTAAGCCGTCTCTACAATGACACCAAGAAATCCAGCGACTTCGTCAAGGAACCTGTTCAGAATGAGGAGGACCCCGAGATCAAGGCCTTGCATCGCAAGCTGCGCATCCAAAAGGACCGCCTCGTCAGCTGGGGTCTCGAATGGTCTGATACCACTCAGTCCGCTGAGATTGACGAGTCTCTTTCCAAGGCCGGACTGAGTGAGGTTGTCGGGAGCATCATGTCTACGATCAAAGACATCCTAGCAGAGGCGGAGCCTCTCTGGCTTAGCTCCAAACACCTCGCTGAAGGGAGTCGCCCGTCGCCCGACCGCAAGCTATCCCTGGTACCATGGGACAAAACCCGCTTCGAGGACCTTGTCCAGGACCTTACCTCGTCTATTGAAACCTTGTATGACCTGTCGCGAACGCGATCCATGGGTGCCGTGCCCCGCCGCCCTTCCAAGGCGCCCTTTAAGATGTCATCGTCTGTCGATGATTTTAGACCTTTCGAGTCCACCAGGATGCAGACGCCTCAGGTGATCCGCCCCGATTCCTTGACCCATCTGCGACCCAAACAGGGAAATGACGGAGTGCAGCCACGTGAAGTAGTCTTGATGAGCAAGACAGCCTACTCAGAGCTTGCTCAGGGGGCAACACGTGAGCCATGGGCACCGTTGCTTTTGGAGTACGCCACATTCGACTCCATATACTCCGTTACAGGCATTATGCCACCCATGTCGCGATTTGAGAAATTGTCCGCGGGCCTCCAGCAGGACCCTCAGAGATCACCTGGTGTCTGGACCGGACTGCCGCGCCTCCTTGGATACTTTGAGGACATGGATAATTCGAGGTTCGGCCTTGTTTATCGGTTCCCCCCATCATTTAACGCCGTCTCTTTTGAGCGCCTCCCCCAGAACACCCACTACAATCTACCCACGTTGGGAGACCTGCTCACAAAACCCGACTCCGAGCCCAGGCTGGAGGCCAAGTTTAGGCTGGCCCACAACTTGACCAACACCATATTCGACATGCACACTCGAGGAATTACTCACGGTAACCTTACTGCTAGCAACATTTCCTTTTGCGACACTGTGAATGCTGGGCCAACTGTGACGAGTGGCGAGGTAGATGTGCGGCGGCCTCTGGTCTCATCCTTTGATGTCTTCCCTGAGGATGCATCAAACGAAGAGAATCCGCTGTCGCGGCATCCCTTAGACCCTCGTACCTCACATAACTCCCCACTGCCTAAGAATACAGACGATCGGGTTCTGGAACTATATTCGTTGGCAATGATTCTTCTCTCTATAGGGCTGTGGTCCCCACTGGAAAAGATGACTTCAGAAAGCTCGCCCAATGGTATATCAGAGTGTTTGCTTGACCAGCTAGCCCAAAGATGTGGCTCGCTCTACATGAAAGCTGTTCATGCTTGTTGGTCAGCGGTTGAAAATGAACGGAGTGGCGAATGTACAGGGGAAGCCCTTCTATCTGCTGTTCAGATGAGAGCCACACGTTTTCTGGAAACGTGCTGCATCCTTGATGGCGTCAGTGGTCTCGAGGATCAACTCACACAGGAACTCAAAGAGTCGGAGTCTGCCCCTCAAAAGGAATCAGCAGTATCTCAACAACCCCCTGAATCATCCACATCACATAAGGATCTAAGAGACGTGAAGTCGCCCTCAGCTTTTGCCAACCCCACCCCTCAGCCTGCGCTGCCACCCGAGCTCATCCCACGAACTGAGGCCGACAAACCAGACACAGCCGATCTAGAAGTCGGGGGTGAGTGGCTGACGTTGAAAATTAATTGGGCTAATAGCTAACTAGTTTCCAGAATCATCCGAGAAGGCTAGCCAGAAATTGGAGGCGAAGATCAAACTTTATCCGAATGTTCCCCTTCCGCCAGACGCTGTGGAGAAATGGAACACGATACTCATGCCCCAGATCAATCATGCATTGCGCCACTTTTACAGGAAACACCCAGAGTCGGTCGAGATCTCTCTCGAATCCGTAGGACCATCGCCTGCGAACACGCAGCCCACGGTGCTTGTTGTTTGCTCATCGGTGGGCAAGGTCCGCGCCATCCTCAAAAAGAGGCTGGGGGAGCTCTTCGATGGCTCAACTGGCTTTGCACTGAAGGTCTGCAGAGGCCATGTTCTACGGTCGCGGAGGTGGTCCCAGGATGTCATTAGGTCAATGGCCAGAGGAAGCAACGTTAACGACTTGCACGGCAACAGATTAGGGGATGACGACGATGATATCGAAGCAATCAACCCCGAATTTCAAGAACGGCCCAGTAACGGCGCAAGCATTGGGGCCTGGATTGGAGATCGGCATCTGCCCCCTGTTAGTTTCGGCGGCCTCGTCCTTGTTGACGATAAGATGTACGGAATGACGGTCCACCACATGCTCGACGACCCCGATCGTGATTTCGGCCCCGGCGAGACATCCCGAAGCAGTGCTATCATGGGACGCGAATGGCTGGCTTCTTCAGTAGCACCTAGCAGCTCAGATGATGACGACTTTGCATACGAGCTGTCTGACACAGAGTCTGAGGCCTACTCGGACTCGGATATCACTAGTGACTGGGGCGACGATGAGGAAGAGGAGGATGAGTTTGAGCCGGGCGACATTCCGGGTATTGAGCCCGGCTGCGGAGATGGCTATGTAGTCACCCAACCGGCCCTGGATGATGTTGAAGCAGGGTTCTATCCTTCATCGGAGACGGAGGATGATGACCATCTGGATACTTTTAGCCTGGGTGAGGTGTATGCTTCTAGCGGCATTCGACGCAAGACTGCGGGCGGACTCGTCCATGAAGTCGATTGGGCCCTCTTTGAGTTCTCGCAAGAACGACTGCCAGATAACAATTCCATCCCGCTCGCCCAAACAACAGCGGCAGGGAAACGACCAAATCTCAAGAATAAGGAGGATCAGCCATATCTGCGGCCAACCGCCGTAGTTGATTCCTCTTCCTTGCCCGGGCTCGAAGTACAGTGCATGGCACGCACCAGCGGTCTTCAGACTGGGCATATCCTTCCAGCCTTGACCAGCGTCAAGATCTATGGCCGCACCTCTCCGAGCCACACTTACCAGATTGCCAGTACACGCCCATCGTCTGATGACCCAGGTGTCAGCAATGGTGGCCGTATAGGTATCCCTGGAGATAGCGGAGCCTGGATCGTCGACAGCCATAATGGTCAGCTCTGCGGTCACGTTCTCGCTTGGAGTCAACGTAAGCAGGTGGCATATATATGCCCGATGGATGTTCTGCTCATGGATATTGCGCAATCGTTGGAGGCAACCGAAGTCAAGCTACCTGGGGGCGAAGTTGTGGCTTCCTGGGGCTGTCGTGATGAGAGTTGCACCGCATCTGAGCTTTCAGAGAATGCCGCCACTTACAAAGCGGACATGGAAACTGGGACTGTCGTCGATGGTGACGATGAGGCAGCACCCAGACTCGTCGCTGCTGTTTCTTCTGTAAACAGTGCGTCCAGCCTCAGCCTGCCTAGTCTCACCAGCATCAGCGATCATGACGGGAGCCCGCAAAGCCCCATACGGATTGCTTCTCCCAGCAGCATCAGCGTGCTCAATCGAAGTATGAATGACTTAAGAGTCGACAGGGGAATTGGTGTCAGCGGATAACGATGAAAGGCAGCCATAGGGGCTTTAATGGATGTCGCTCAAGCGAATATTCGTCTGTATAGCACCTTTCTGGGTTGTTTGGGTAGGCGCAATGGGTAGTTATCAAGCTCCTCCGGGCTTTGATATTGGGTCTAAGAGAGCGTAAATTTTTGAGTACGTATCGTGTCTTCAGGCAAGGAAGGCCATGGTCATCTCGCAAGGAATTGACCCATTTACTTGTATAAACTGACATGGGCTTGGCGGAGTCACAGTTTGCGTGGTCGAGTCGTTCCCGTCGATAGAGTTTATGCGAATCATGCCTTACATAAAGTCATCTTCCCAGTCAGCTGTCCGGTCCTGGTTGCTGCTGGCAGCCATGTTCTCATCTGTAAAGAGATCATCGTAAGCATGATCCTTTTGCCACTTCTTTTCCTGCCACTCCTGCGCCTGCCTCTCCTCTTCCTTTTTCTGCCGGGTTGTGCAATCTTTGGTCAGCTACCGCTGCTGCCTCGGGCTCATCTAATACGGTGGGGGGCGAGGACTGGAACTAACCCGTTGTTGTTGCGCTGCCTGTTGGCGCTTGCGCAGCTCCCGTTGGCGGTCGTCCCTTTCCTGTTTAAAATCAGGCTTCTTCTCCACCTTAGTTTTATTGAGGCGGTTGACGATGGGGTTCTCGCGTTGGGGCACGAGAATACGCTTGACCTGGGTATCTGTGAGTTTGGGGGTCTCTTTTCGCGGGGGTTTCCTCCGGCATTAGAATGCGGTATATACTTTGCGGTGGTCTTTGAATGTGACCTGGCCGACGTCCATGGACCCATCCTTCTTAAGGTTGGACCAGGGCGTGTAGATGATGGTGATGTTGTCCTTCTTGTTGCCTACAGTGGTGGTGGTCAGTGCGAGTAGCGATTCGGCCTCCGGGCGGCGACGGACCTTCTATCGAGTTGGCCTTGGTGAGCTGGGCGAGATCGACTAGCAGGTCCTGCGGCAGGTTTTCCCAGTCCTGGCCTTCCCTCATGCGGAGGTAAATGTGCGCGCTGGAAAGCTTGTCGACGTGGAACTGCGGCAATAGGATTATTTGCGTCAAGCGGCGATCAAAGCGAAACGTGTCTGGGTGAGCGCCCTAGAACAAGAAGAGAGTATCATACCCTGGTCCAGGGCAAGAATCTTTAGCTACTTGCGGTAATGGAGATTCCTTGATATGATGTTGCCTACCAGACATCTTCGTCCCAGCCGTACTTGATGAGGTCCTCATCTGGGAAGCGTGTGAGTTGGGCTGAGGTGGGGACCTCATCGGTTTGGGAGGGGAGGCTGACTTTCGTATTTGTCCTTGCCGACGTAGATGAAGCCCGAGGGCTCGACAACGTTGGATGTGTAGTAGTATACCATTTTTTGAAAAGGACGATTGCTCGCAGATGAAAGTGAACTCAAACTCGAACTCGTGACTCCTCGCGATGAGGTGGGGTGTCGTTTGCTGGGATGATGCATCGATTTTGCAGGTGGAGTTTTGGTGGTGAGGGGCACACGTGACACTCTCTCACTCGAGTCGAGTCGCTCGTCACCCCACATCCAATAGCCTCATCGTCTTGAACTTTTGTTCACTCCCGAGTCATCAACTGTCAAAATATCCCAGGCGGTCATGCGGTTACGAGACAAGCACTTCCTCGATATCTTTCCTCGGCCTCACGAGGATAAATTGGACGATTCGGTGACTGGCTAGATTAGCCCACTGTGTGAGAATTGGCCACATTCTGAATGGAGATCTCACATACGTAGAAGGAGAGATACACTATGCTCTACGTCGTTATACTCTTAATGAAAAAACTTCCATCTGTGAGTACTGATTCATACATAAATCATGTCCGACCGCCGTGACAATGACCTACCGCAGTAGTAAAACGGCTCAGGTAAGCCATCAACTAGCCAAGCCAGAAGTCGAGAAATCCCCCGAGTAACAAGCGTCCTACATTCATCATATTCTCTCTTCAGTTCATGTGCCAAGATCGCGTCTAAGAGATGTGGACGGCAAAGCAATGAGATCCGCAGAATCTATAATAAGGGTAATTCTTCTGCATTTGAATTTCACTTTCGATACATCGCTGCTCGGATTGGTGCGAATGAATAGATTCCTCTCCTACTGCATACAGTGAAAATAAGCGCCGATCAAATGAAATATTATAAGTATACATATACCAAGGCTCTACCCAGCCATTTACCCAACCATCATATCATGACTAATTAGCGACTATATTGGTTTACCCTCTGAAGCCCGCTTCCGGATATAGTAGACAGACACCTCTTTTTGTTTTGAAGAAAATGCCGATCCTGCAAAATTTGATTTGTTAGGATGAAAGTGTAGTTGCTGCGACATACTGGTTAGTCCATACGTGTAGTCTTGTTTGTTGGCTGATAATAGAGCTTACCACTCCGATATATACGCGGACTTGGAGGTTAAGAAACATGGATAGGGTTCGTATAAATTTGGGCACATTCATCGTACCCAGAAGCTGTTGAGTCTTCCTGGAGAACGCTGATCAGGATGCTGTGGGTTCCCGGATTGACGATGCGAATGTCCCTAAATTCAAACGACACGCTGCCCCCAGGGCCCGTCCTCATCGTTCCCGGAATCTCTTCCCCAGAGGGTTTGCCCACAATTTTGGTTCCAGAGCATCCATAGGCGTACGCAATGTACCTCCTATCAGTAATGGTCCCGCTCATCTCGATGACAATGTGTGGTTCCAAGACCTTTCCTGCCGTCTGAGCCATAGGTCTGTCCGACGGCTGGTGTATGGCCCTCAGAGAGAAGCCATTTCCACTCTGGCTGGAAGTCATCTCGGCCACGTAATAGGTGTTTGGGCAATGCCCTAGTGTATGATGACTTCTGAAGTTGAGCAGATTTCAGAAGATGGTGAGCTGCTCAGAGATAGAGTTGTCTTTTCGAATAAACAAAGTAACCAGCTGTGTGGTCTCCGGGACTCAGCTTCGACCTCAAGCTCAGGGAAATACCTTTAAAGGCTTTGGTGGGGTTTAAAGCCGTCGGAGCGAGCGTGAGGGCTGGGACGCGCGGTGACAAGACTCGAGATGCCCAGTTTGGCAATTGAGATATACACAGGACAATTTAGGTTGGAGCAGGAGATTCGGTAATTAGGGAGCTAGAGACGTTTTTAATGTAGGAATCTGGAATCGACGAGGTCTTCCCCTTGAGTCTGTACTATGTACATGAATTGCGTAGTGGAGGCACATCCATCTGGATACCCACTCTGCATACAAGATTTCCGAGTCTATTCAAGGTGTCTAGTGCTGCTATGTGATTCTCCCTAAACACAATAGCCGGTTTACACTGATCACTAATCTAGGGGACCGTACGGTGAAAATATAACCGTATTACGAATCCATATGGATTTGTATGAAAGGGAATTGCGAAGAACCCTTGGTCAGGCGGTGTCTCAGGGTGCATCCCTACTGTTCTGGAATCCATGCCGCGCTCTGTACATGGAAAAATGGTAATACGGATTTGCATTTTCTTTTGTCCCTAATGTTGCGATGAAGCGGGGAGTCGGTACATAAGTCGCAAGAGTGGCCGCCGCGGGCAGCAGTAGGACGGGACGGGCCCGGAATCGGATGTGCCTGCTCAAGTCGGGAGCCACACCCAGGTCATATGAGAAAGGAAAGTGTTCGGGGGGTTACGCTCCAGTCATCATCACCGTTCGCCCCCAGGTGTGACGGACGAATCATGCTGGACAACTAGACCCAGGAGCCTGGGAGGGACCAGTGTTCTGGGTCAAATGTGGCGCCTCGTGGACCCTAGTTCGGTAGTTCCTAGCCAGCCCAGGAGCCAGCCTCAGGAGCCAGAAATGCTAGCTTGTCACTTCAGAGCTGAAGACCGGGGATGTGGGGTGGGCCTTGGTGGTCTCGAATAGTACTACTCGTGCGAATTATACTACGTACATTGGAAGGTAACGTGTCAACGACAGATGCAGGTGGGTTTTCTGCAAGCCGCCCGTTGCGCCGGGTTTGAGAGGATCTACGAGTACATAACTCAAGCGTGGAAAGCCTCATGTCTAAGGCGGTTTTGGGTGTCGGCCCCAATCTTCCGGATCCGGATGGGCATGTTTAGTCGTCTTCTAGACGCCCTATTTGTAGATCCTTGGTTTTTGGACTCGTGGTTATCATCATTAGTCTCGGACGCAGATTCTAAGGCCTGCTTCTCGTGGAATTCCCTACTTTTTACAGAGTACTCCGTACTTGTCATGATATCTCCGAGAATCTACGTCCCTTTATCAGTATCTGATACAAGTAGTAATACTGCGTATGTAATAAGTTATCAAACCACGGGATCGAAGCTGTCGCCCCAATTCTCGGGAAACTACGGATACTATTAGTAGACAGGGGATTGGATGATGCGGTGGCTCGGCGAGTCTGGCGTCGAATGCCTCGCCGTCTCGCAGCCTCACTCTTGATGCCCGGTGGGTGTGAAACCTCAGCTTTCTGGAAGGTCAAATGATGATCACATAGCCCCTGCCACCTACGAAGTAGGCCAATACACGTCAAACGGGTCAGTCGACAGGGCGATATAGCAAAGGGGGTGAAGACCCGGAAGAGGCGAGTTCCGGAGGGATAGTTAAAAGCCCCCAGCTGCGCCCAGGGACCGACGTCCTTCGGACGGATGGGGCCATGGTCTCATGGATGATGATTGATGGGCAGGGTTTCTGAGATCCGGCACGCGGGCGGGGCGAAGAAGAAAAAGGAAAAAGATTAGACCCAAGATTTAGAGTTCCATCCCGGGACCCTGGGTCTGGGAGATCGTTACCGATCACTCACAGTAGAGAACTAGCAGTAGCACCCAAACTGGGCGCCAGGGCACAGGTGCATGGCATCCAAGATGTGAACCAGGCATGGGTGAGATCTTGGTCTCACCCACAGCTGCAAGCCTGCAAGCCTGCAAGCCTCCAAGAACAAAAATCTCCGATGTGCCCAACCACGCTAAGAACCAGCGGTGCGCCCTGGCGTGGTCTAACCCTGTGGAAAGTGAAAGTGTCGATTGACAAATACCTTATTAATATACGCATCTGTCTCTTTCCACGCTGAGCCAGTTCCTTGGGGATCTTCAGCGCTGGAGCAGCATCGCACCTAGCCCCAAGCCATAGTTGTGACATGTACAGAAACTTGGGCAGCTCAAACAGCCATTTTTAGGGTCGCGTGGCAAGAATGCGTCGGCGAAACATCAAACATCTACACCAGCCACCGAGCCCCGATATTCTCAACCTCATTGAAGGGATTACTGATGAGGATCAATTCTCGGCCGGGGGGGCCGATAATGACGACAATGGTTCATCTGGTGGACGGCGTTTAGGAAGTTAGGAACCTTGGTTGTGTGTGTTTAGTGCTTAGCGCCACGCGCGCGACGCGCCTGTCACCGATCATTCCTTGGAAGTAGTCGCCGCCCTCTGGGAAGCAGATCGAGCTTTAGAGTTGTTAGTAAACCTTGGTTTCATTCGTAGTTATTTGATGTCCAGAGGTTTGAAACGTGGTTGATCTGGTGCCGAGATATCTCGCCAAAGCCGTAGCCAGCCGACATCATCACTGGGAAGGTAGTACCTCCTAGGTCGTCAGGTTGCACTGTGCGCTATTACTAAAAGCCCCCCGCCCGCACAGTACTAGAGGCGCTGGAGCTTCCTCTCTTGGCAACCACGAACCTGGCTGTGCTGTCTGCCCCGCACCGGCCGCGTCTGCCATTCCAACATCCCACCATCCCACTCCAACTCCTCGAGCTTCCATTGGGCTGCTGAGGGCTTCTGGGTGGATGGCTGCTGCTGCTCGTCGTGCTGGCGCACCGTCAGCATCGTCTGGCCTGACCAATTTGGCGGGGTTCCTGGATCCCTTCTTGAGCAAGTCTCTTCGCTCCCCTCGACCTCCATTCTCTTCATTGCTTCCACCTCGTCAACAGCGCGCTCACCCCCCTCTGTTGCGAACCCCGCGTTATCCACAGACAAACAGAGCAATAGTCTGCCGCACCTTTACCTCCACCGTCGCAACTCGATCGAACACCAACCCATCCGCCGCCATGGTCGCCCAAGACTTCGAGGCCGTCCTCAAGGGAAAATATCCGGCCAAGGAACATGCCAAGAGAGTTGTCCAGCTCATTCGCGAGAAGGTCCCTAATACCAATGGCCTGCTCTACCTCGAGGGTCGCATGACCAAGCTCGAGGAGGACAATGACTCCCCCGAGCACTTCCGGTACGTTTGGGGCCCCAACACAATCGAGGTCCACGGCCTCCACTGACCGTCAATGCTAGCCAGCGTCGATACTTCTACTACCTGACTGGCTGCAACCTCGCCGACTGCTTCTTCACCTACGACATCCAGTCCTCCAAGTCCACCCTCTTCATCCCTCCCATCGACCCCGACGATGTCATCTGGTCTGGCCTCCCGCTTAGTATCGACGAGGCCCTCGCCAAGTACGATGTGGACGAGGTCAAGTTCTCCAACGATGTCAATAATGTCCTGTCGAGCTTTAGCTCTGCGAACCCGGACGCCACAGTCTTTGCCATCGAGGGCCAGGTGTCGGGCCACGTCAAGCTGTCTGGCTTTGCCAAGCAGGACCTGTCTGTCCTGAAGCCGACGATTGAGGTGTCGCGTGTCGTCAAGGATGAGTTCGAGGTGGCCCTGATCCGCAAGGCCAATCAGATCTCGGGATGGGCACACAAGGCCGTTGTGGAGAGGACGAGGACAGCAAAGACCGAGAGCGAGCTGGAGGCAGCCTTCATGGAGAAGTGCGTAGCGAACAACGCCAAGGAGATGGCCTACCACCCCATTATGGCGTCTGGTAGGGCGGCAGCCACGCTCCACTACGTCGACAATAGCCAGCCTCTCGAGGGCAAGATGAACCTCCTCGTGGACGCCGGTGCCGAGTGGAACAACTATGCCTCTGATATTGTAGGACCACGCCAGACCAACGGTTGATGAGCTGCGGCTAACTTACTCCATCAGACTAGGACATTCCCCCTGAACGGAACATTCTCCCCTGATTCGCGTGCACTCTACAATATTGTGCTCAAGATGCAGGAAGAAGCAATTGCTCAGATCAAGCCCGGTGTGCATTGGGATGACATCCACCTGCACGCTCACAAGGTCGCCATCGACGGGCTGCTATCCCTGGGGGTTCTGAAGGGCAACAAGGACGAGATCCTCGAATCGCGCACGAGTGCCGCCTTCTTCCCCCACGGCCTTGGACATTATCTCGGCATGGATACACACGACTGCGGAGGCAACCCAAACCCCAAGGAGAAGGACATCATGTTCCGGTACCTGAGGCTTCGCAACCGCCTCCCCATTGGCAGTGTCGTCACGGTGGAGCCTGGTGTAAGTTACGGCACGACCCCATCAACCGTCCTCGTTATCTGACAAAGAGATGTTGCAGATCTACTTCTGCGAGTTCATCATCAGGCCGTACCTGGAAGACCCCAAGCACAGCAAGTTCATCGACGAGGCTGTCCTGGACAGATTCTGGGATGTCGGTGGCGTCCGAATCGAGGACAATATCCTTGTCACCGAGACAGGCTGCGAGAACCTGACGGATGCCATCAAGGAGCCCGCCCAGATCGAGGCTGCGTATGCCAACGCCAGGGTGTAGAAGGCTACACAGGTTTGTGCTATATACCATCTCCGAGAGCGGAAAACAAAACGGTTAAATAGACATAGTGCCGATGTCAAGATGCTCAATGTTCACTAGTACTATTACCGTTCATCAAGCGCGTCGTGTCGCATGTGTGAACTTTTGCCCGTAGTTGCCGGTGGGTTTGCATCCGGCTGCTTCGGAGTGGCAAATCCCATCAGCTTCTTTCACCCAAAACCTATTTCTACGACAGGATAGCCGAGGTATCTTGTCGCAATTAATAGTTATCGCAGGCAACTCCCCCCGTGTACGTCAGTGGCGGATATAAAATTGTGGCAATTACGAAGCAGCTAGGTATTTGTATTGCTGCCAGTAACCGTCAGTCTTTGGCACGGACGCGCTTTGTTGGGAGCCGTGTGCCAAGCGACGCTACCCCTGAAACAGCACTGTGGCAATTTCAGTAAGAGCCCGCGAGGCCCGTTCACTTGGTTCATCCTTCATCTCAACATCAGCGACGCAACATCCTGCTGGAACATTGGATCTTTTTCAAACCGAGGAAGGCCATGTCGATCGCCTAGATCATTCTTCTCACCGGTTCTTCCATCCGGCGCCGACGCGGCCATGGACCCACAACTCCGGAGGCGGCCTCTTCCCCCCGGCCGAGTCGCCTCCGGCGCACCTATCGGACAATCTTGGCAACATGAATCCTTGCTCGCCCCAGATGCTTCCATGGCCTGGCCACCGCCGCCTCGGTACACTCGTTCCGCGACAAACCTTCGTGCAGCACATCCTCGCCCATCGACAGCCATCACCGACGACAAGGACCAGCTCCCCGTCGACTTTGTCGTTGACGGGCTACCCACCCCCCGGACTCTGTCGCCGGCCTCCACGGGCGAGATCCGTCGCGTCAAGAGCTCTTCAGCCCTATCGACCTCCTTGGATCCGACGGAAGCTAGCTCTAAGACGCAGAGCAGCCGGTGGCAACATGCCCTCGGGGAGGCCCAGTACTTTGCTGGCGGGCTGGTCAGTCGCCCTGCCGAATCAACGAGGCACTACAGCATCATCCGGCACTCGCACGCTCTCGTCTGGTACCGTGGCCCCGCAACGTCTGTGTCCATCACGATCCTCTCCGACGCAGAACTACCGCCCAATCGTACTGTCTGGCTACAGCAGAAGGGCTATTCAGGCAATATGGGCATGAGTCTCAAGGCTCTAGTCGGCACGACGGGCGACTGGCTCGACGTGACGCCCGCGACCAAGGCCACCGCGGGGGATATCCCCCCCGTGGACGAGAGGGGCATCCAGCGGGACCTGAGGCGCTTTGCCAAGAAGGCGTCGGGGAGGCAGAAGAAGCATGTGGCCCGAGAGACACACGTGGTGCGCATACCCGCTGCCGCGACGGACGGATACTTCCGCCTCGTCCTGTGCGCGGGTGAGGGGGGGAAGAAGGTGCTCTGCGGATGTCCCGTGTTTAGGGTCGCGAGCACGAGCACCGACGCGAGCGTGGTGCGCGGGGCGAGCATCAGGACCATGCCGCTCGAGGTTGGGGTCAAGGTGGGCAGCACGGTCGCGCAGCAATTTGTCAAGAAGTACACGGCACCGGCGACAATGGTTGTGCAGAATAGGGCGACCAAGGTAGTGACCAAGGCCGCATCGAGCACGGTGGTCAAGAAGGCGGCGACGTATGGCAAGAAGGCAACCACTGTAGGCAAGACTGTCGTTCAAACCTCGGGGGTCGACCAGGCCGTAGCGGAGAGCTGGCGCAGGGGCCAAGGAGGGCGGTATGAACCGGTTGCGTTGGAGAAGACAGTGACCATTATTGGGTCGGACGATGGGCCTGAGGCGCCGTTCCCCAACAGCTTTGAGGGTAAGACGGTCAGGGCAACGGGGAGGTCCACGGAGGAGCTAGGCATCCCGACTGCCAACCTGAGCGGCGTCCGTGATGAGATCAAGATGCGGTGGAAGGGAGTCTATGCGGCGTGGGCGAGCGTCGTCCCCCCCAAGGGGGCTGAAGACGTGTCAGACGATTGGCACGAGGCAATCGTCACTATCGGCCCTCTGAGGCATGGCCCGCCAGAGGTAGTCGTGAAGAATAGGGTGATGGTGCACTTTCTGCACGACTTTGACGGGGCAGCCTTCTTCGACATGAAGGTCCGGGTTGTGCTCATGGGCTACCTGCACCCCCCACCGGAGAAGGAGACGGACCCTGAGTGGATTGTCGAGCAGTACATGGCAGACTCAATGTCGGTCCTGGAGAGCCTGGCGAGGGAGAGGTGGTCTATACACGATGTTTTGAGGAGCAACAGGACCTTCTCGGATCGGCTGGATGGCGTGACGGGATCGGTTCAGGGGAGGGTAGACCGAATACCCCTACACTGGGTTGGTGTGAGGAGCGAGGGCGGCGCCATGAGAGACAAGGTGTATGGCAACGGCGGGCTCTGGATACCAAGATGAGCCAGCTCACGCCTCTGACTTATTTGCAATGACTTGGTTGGATTCGGTGCATCGGATAGGAAGGAGTTTTTGGTTCCTGGGCTAGAGCATTACAGACATCATTTTTACTAATACTAGGCATCATATCTATCCACGTACATGACGATGCACTCATCTTCTCAAATCTTGCCGCGCTCGAGGAAACGATTGGGAATGTCTACCCACTTGCACCGGATATACTCGCACAGATTCTTACCAAGGCTATCGAAGCTAGACGTCGAGTTGAAGCCACGGTCCAGGTGGTCCTTGAGCAGGAAGTGCACGGCACGGATGTTGGGCATCTCGCAGCGGTCGATCTGGCGGCCGACATCGTCCTTGCCCAACAGCTCGCGCAGCTTAGCCGTCGACAGCAGCGTGCGCAGCCAGTCCCACTCGTCATCGTGACGCACAAAGAGGCCCAGGTTGGCGTTGGAAGACTTGTCACCGGAGCGGCCCATGACGACCCAGCCGAGAGGACCGCGGGTCGTAGGGCCGAAGGAGCCGAGATCCACGGGATTGGCTGTTTCGGCATACGAGGGCTGCTCGCGTGGGAACTCGTGCGTCTTGGCTGGCGGACTGATCTTCTTGACGGTGCCGTCTGGCAGGTGGGCCGTCTCCTCGACAAAGGACTGGGGCATGAGAGACACCCAGTACTCGAAGAACGGGCGGCCGACGGCGGTGCGCATGTCGGGCGCCATGGTGCCGCCGGGATACGACTGGAGCAGGTTCTCGATGCAGAAGCGCGCAAAGGAGCCGCGGTCCGAGTCGACGAAGCTGTTGCCCGAGAGGAGCTCCGGGTCGCGCGTCTGGGCGAAGATGCGCAGGTCCACCGTCGCCTCCTCCTGCGACTGCGGGTTCTCGGGCACGCCTCCGGCCATCATGAACTTGAGGCACGAGAACTTGCCCAGGTACTTGCCCATGCGCGCCTTGGTCTGGCGCTCGATCATGGCCGCCTTCTCGGCGATGTCGAGGCCCGTCAGGTAGAAGTGGAACTCGGCCTGCCAGCCTCCCTTGGCGGTGATGCCGACTGAGCAAGTACGCCTGTTAGTGACATTAACATGCTACTGAGAACCAGGTCTACTTACCCTTGGTGGTAGGGGGGGCCGGGAAGCCTCTGATGCCTGACACACGGACGGCATTCTCGCCGACCTGCTCGAGGTTGACGTTCTCAATCGAAGCCGTGACATCCGAGTTATAGTACAGCGGGCCCTGGATCTCGTACAACAGTTGGCTAGCAATGGTGGCCACCGTCACAAGGCCATCGCGGCCCTCCTCCATGGTCAGCACACATTCGCCGTTCTGCTCGATGGAAGCAATGGGGTACCCCATGTCGAGGTCCTTGACACCGAGGTCCTTGAAGCCCGAGTAGTAGCCGCCCGTGGCGTAGGTGGAGCACTCGATGATGTGGCCGACCATGAGGGCACCCGCGAGCTCGGTGATGTGGTCATCGCGGTTCCATCCCCACCACCACATGGCTGCTCCGACGGTGACGGAGGCATCGGCGACGCGGCCGCAGAGCACAATGTCGGCGCCTGCGCGGAAGCACTCGGCGATGCCCGTGCCCCCCAGGTAGCACTGCGCGCAGACGGGCTCGTAGCCCCATCCCTGGATGGGCTTGTTGGCCGGGAGGTTGAGGAAGGGCTCCCCTGGAACGGCAGTCAGCAAGAGTAACGGACAATGAAAAGGGAGTCAGCCTGTGGGGGGTGCTCACCTTTCTTGTACAGGTCTAGCACGGCATCGGTAACGTCGTCACCGTCCACCACACCCACCTTGAGGTCGACGCCGTGCTTCTTGATCAGCTCCTTGACAGCAACTGCGAGGCCGTGCACATCCGAGGCACCGGCATTGACGGCCAGCTTGGTGCCCTTCTCAGCCAGCCACGGAATGGCCGGGTCGACCTCCTCGAGAAAGTACGGCTCATATCCCTTGGCCACGAGAGCCGACCCCGTCGACATCTCGCGGTTGGCGAGCCTGTCGCGCTTGTCGGAGCCCCGGAGGGTCATGTTGGCCTCGGACATCCAGTCACCGGTGATGACATCGACGTTTTCATTCTTGGCCATGTCCTCGATGGCTCGCTTGCGGTCATAGACGCCTGCTTCGGTCAGTTTGGTCTGGCCTCCATTGGCATCTCCTGATGTGATCAGACGACTCACCTCCGGAGCAACCAGCGACACGGATGGGACGAGCCGACGGGACGCCTAGGCGGTAACCACCACTGTGGACGCCTTTTGTAGCAGTAGGTGACATAGTACAGACTTTGAAAATAGATATTCGTTTTTGAGGGACGAGCGCACGCTGACAAAACAAGTGGCTTGCGGATAGCAGTCGATAATAACGGAGAGCGAGGCCTGGGCCGATATATAGTTGCAATTACAAAGACTTCGGAATTCATCACCCTGTCGCCCCTCCATCAACTTGCTGGCCAGTATTACTTGGGCCTCAGTCGAGATCATGGCGAGAACGGCAACCACTTGGCAGTGACATGGCGTGCCGTAGACAGACTGTGATGAACCCCTTCCGCATTTGCCCAGTTTCGGCCAGGGAAACGGAGCTAATGATTCATTAGTGTGTGTGTGTCAGGATTGCTGGCATCTGCTAATCTGCCCACCACCCCGCTACGGGTCCTGAACCCCGCGATGCCCCGCAGCGGGACGGAGGTTGTGTGTGTGTTTATGTTAGTGTTGGTGTTGTTGCTACCAGTAGTAGTATTACGAATATTACGAACAGACATGGTAGGTGAGAGAGACATGACGGGGGGGGTGAGAGAGGGCAGGCAGAAAATGCAATCAGCTTTTGAGTTACTTGTACAGATACCCAGCAACCATCTTGAACACATGACGCTCTGATCCCGCCCGCATGTAGCTCGTCTCGTGGATATTCTGCCGCACAGCGTCACTGGGCGCGTGGACGTCGTTGAGGTACTCCTGGCTCTCGTAGGCCTCGAACGTGGCCAGCTTCTCCTCCTCGCTCAGGTCCTTGAGCACGCCGTACGACAGCGTGCCGGGCTCCCCCTCGCGGCTGGACTCGACGACGGCCTCCCAATAGGGCTTGGAGGCGGCGAACCCGCCGAGCATGTAGGTGATCTCGGCGATGACCACATAGAGGTCCTGGTGGTCCCTGACCTGTGGGCGCGTGAATCCGAAGTCGCTGGAGATGGATTCTAGGTCGTTCAGGATGATGGGCCTGGAACCGTCGAAGAAGGCGGGATTCTGGATGAGCCAGTTGTTGATGTCCAAGACCTGAGGCGAGTTCAGGTGGAGGTCGCTCGACGCGTGGTCGGCGAACCTGCGCAAATCATGGTCAGCTACTGCTAGGTTGAATCGGCAAAACTTCAATCCAGTTATCTCACTCTTGACAGACCCAGACTGTCTTTCCGTCGTCCTCTCGAGGGGTGAGGATGGCGTACTTGAGGGTGCCGGGCTCATCGTCGTGGGAGGCGCGGGCGACCTTGGCGAGCCGCTCAACCACCTGCGACCGCTCTCGGTCAGCCAACAACACGGCGACATGGAAATGTCCCCAGCATCATGCGCCTTACCTCGTGGCGATGGTCGCTGTCCTTGAAACGCAGCTTTGCCACCGTGACAGGTCTGCCATCCATTTTTGATCGACGGTATGGCCTTGGGGTTGAATAGCTGTGGTCAAGTTGAGGAGAGGAAGGATGATGTGAGACCCGGAGGGTTCGGGGTACGTGCTGGCAGATGAGTGTGACGACGAAACTGTGGGCCGTCGAGTACTATCTATCATGGCCGTCCCAGCTCGACTGAACTAGACTGATGATGCGGATATCCCGTCATTTCCATGCTCTGTGCTCTGTACAAGCATTGGGGATTGAAAGCCCCATAGGCGCATCTATGCATCGGGTCTGCAGCGCAATTACATGTAGCCATTGAGTGCGATGCCCTGGAGTACTGATAAAACGTTCAGGAAAGTACCGCGATGGAATATTGGCCGGTGATATCATCCCAAAGTCAATTACAAAGAAAGGTCCTGCTAAGTCAGCACCATTGACGACGTGGAAGGTGGGCCTCGCAGGTAGGTTTCCCATCGTCTGTAAATGATATAGGGTGCCCAAAGGAGGGAGATCTACTCCGTAGGTGGCTTCCACATCCGGTGCGAGTCGGACTGTTAGACATCATGGATCTCGGGTCATCGGCTTCGGCCCAGACGATGCCCCGGAAGATTCCCCGCGACTCCAGCCCCCAATGAGATTGCAGTTGACTCTACGGAGTACTCGTAACGAGTCCCCCTCGGCCGATGGTGGCTAGATGCGGGCCAGCTGCCAAGCTCGCATTGACAGTAGCAGACGGCTGTGCCCGACATTCCGCACCTCCCTCAGCACCTGTGCGTGTAAGTCGAAAGGGCGTCCTTGACAGTCTATATACGAATCGGGGTCCAACCATATCCCGCATCTCGTAGCTCATCATCATCTCCAATCATCATCAGTCATCAACCATCGTCACCATCATCATGTCTGACTACAAAGTATACACCTACTGGCGGTCTTCCTGCTCCGCCCGCCTCCGCATCGGCCTAGACCTCAAGGCCATCTCCTACGACCAGATTCCCGTCAACCTCCTCAAGAACGAGCAGCAATCGCCCGAGCACAAATCCCTCAACCCTTCGGGCTCCGTGCCCCTCCTTCTCCGCAATAAGGGCCATGCTGCCGATACTGCCCCCTTCAGAATCGGCCAGTCCGTCGCCGCCCTCGAGTACCTCGACGAGGTCCACCCGGCCTCCCCTCTGCTGCCCCCGACCTCCAACCCCGAGGGTCGCGCCACCGTGAGGACCCTGGTCAACATTATATCCTGTGACATCCAGCCTGTCACCAACCTGCGCATTATGCGCCGCGTCACGGCCCTGGGCGGCGATGCGGAAGAGTGGAACAGGGACCTATTTGTGGACGGGCTGCTGGCTTACGAGGCTATCGCCGCCACCTGCGCTGGCAAATACTCATATGGCGACAGTCCGACCATAGCAGATGTGTGCCTTATGCCGGCCATTTGGAATGCGAGGCGGTTCAAGGTCCCGCTGGATCAGTTCCCCATCATTAATAGGGTCGCGGAGAACATGGAGCAGCTGCCCGCAGTAGCCAAGGCATCCTACTTCAAGCAGCCCGATACCCCCGAGGATATGCGCTCCAAGTAGTTAGTCGTTGAATGTTAGTACCAGCAACTAGTTTGGAATAGATGTTGTCAAAGGTATCAATTTGAGACCATCAAGGCGGCAGCTGTATCTAGAACAGAGGCAGCGGTGCCTGGATTGTGCCCGACACCTCCCCGAACCCAATGCGCGCGCCGTCCTGACCCGCCCAGCCGCGGATCACGAGTGTGTCCCCGTCCTGTAGGAACTTCCGCTCCTCCTGCCCCAGCGTGACAGGCGTCTTGCCGCCCTGCGTCTGCTCCAGAAGCGATCCCTCCGTCCCGGGCTCCGTGCCGGATATCGTGCCGGACCCAAAGAGGTCGCCCGGCTGGAGGTTGCAGCCGGTGATGGTGTGGTGCGCAATCATCTGCGGCCATGACCAGAGGAGGTTCTTGGAATTGGTCTTAGCGATGGTTTTTTTATTTCCGGTGCCGGCTGGTGGGATGTGGTCAGCTTCGTTCTTTCTTTGCATCCTCCCAGTCCTCTTTTACGGTGAGAAAAAAGGACACTTACTGATCAAATCCACTTCGAGATTAATATCGAGGACGTTCTCCTTGGCACCCTCCTTGAGATACGGTAGAATCTCATTCTCATTTGGCAGCCCAACAGCGCGGGGGATGGCTGCATCCGCGAGGACCACCCATGGGCTGATGCTAGTCCCAAGGTTCTTGGCCGTGAAGGGTCCGAGGGGCACGTACTCCCAGGCCTGGATATCTCTCGCGCTCCAGTCGTTCATAAGAACGTATCCAAAGATGTGCTGCTCAGCCTCAGCGATGGGGACGGGCGTGCCCATGTCGTTGGGGCGGCACACAAACATGCCCATCTCAAGCTCCAGGTCGAGCCTCTCACAGGGGGCGAGGACGGGAATCTTAGGTTCGGCCTTAGGGTCGCGCAGGATCTGGCCCCAGGGGCGGCGGATAGGGGTACCGGAGACGACGACGCTGCTGGCTCGCCCGTGGTAGGCGACAGGAAGGTGCTTATAGTTTGGCTGCAGGGCGTTGGCGGGCCCGCGGAAGAGGACGCCGACGTTGTAGGCGTGGTTGGTAGAGGCATAGAAGTCGGTGTAGTCGCCAATGGCCATGGGCATGTGGTTCTGGACCTTGGAAAGGGGAATGAGGGCCGACTCCCTCAGCTGGGCATTGTCCTTGAGAAGTTCTGGGTGTTTTGTGTCGCTGCTGAAGATGGCCTGGAGGTACTCGCGAGCCAAGCGATGGAATGGGCGGCCCAGGGCAGCGAACTGGTTGAGGGTTGGCTGGGAGAAAACGGCCTCATGTTTCGCAATGTCAGGCGAGGCGGAGAAGCCGCCCGCGCTGGAAAAAGCCTTCAGATCGAGTGCATGGTCACCGACGGCGATAGCGGCTCGACGAGATTGGTCCGACGCGGCGGAGATGATGCCGAAGGGGATATTAGCGATGGAGAAGGGCGAGTCGGCGGCGATGGGCAACCAAGACATGGTGACGGGTTGACGGCGGGAAACGATTGTGGTGCAGTGAGAGGGAGTCCAGTGCAGAAAGGAAAGTGCCATTATAACCCATCTCAAACGGCAGGTTCAATCAGCCTGGCTCCTGCATTTGTGTTACAACCTTGATGATCAATCGCGGATGCCGTCGCAAGCCGACGCGGGGCGGTGCCGCGGTGGGGGGCTGATGGGCCGCTAGACGGGTACTGAAGGGCCCTTCAACTTCCTAAAGTGCTGGAGATAGGGCTCTGAAGGTGCTGTTCTCGGCCCCGCCCGGGGCCCCTCCTTCCCCCAAGGCCTCCGGCCGCGACTGCGGAACTGCGGAACCACACCGCCCTCCTCTACCTACTACGTAAGCCATCTTCCATGCAACAAGCGCTTCGTCCAGGCATTATTACACCATCCAACATTACCATGGATCACCAAAGGCTTCAATTCCCTCTTTCACGTACTCATATACTCGTGCAAAGTATTCCACAAAATGCGCACCGTAGAATCTATTCTGGGCAGAGTGGACCACGCTGCCTACGTATGTCTCGCCGACGCATGGCAAAATAACCTCGAGACTGGACGCACTGGAATGCCGCCGTTTCACACGGTGCCAATTGTATCACTGTTTGATAAGCATGACGTCCCCCAATGGGCTCGAGAAAAAACTATAACGAGTCCGCCCTCTCCGATGCCCTTCGACTCATCACCATTCACCCCCGCAGCACACAGCATCCGCAAACCGCAACCATGTCCAAGCAATCCTTCACCAAGCAGCTCGTCGAAAGCGACAAAGCCGGCTTCCAGCGCGCCACCCAGGCGCCCTTCCTCGCCGCCGCCGCCCGTGGCCAGGTGTCGCGCGAGCTCCTAGGCCGCTGGCTGGCCAATGACCGCATCTACATCCACAACTACATCAGTGGCACCGGCCGCGTCCTGGCCACGCACGAGCTGCCCGCCATCTCCAGCCTCAGCATCAACAGCGCCTACGCCAAGCTCGTCGACTGGCTCGTCGAGGCCCTCGTCAACGTCCGCCGCGAGGAGCGCTTCTTCCTCGACACAGCCAACCGCAACGGCATCGGCATCGACCTGCCCACCACCGTCGACGGCCGCGTCGACGACTCCGCCAAGCTCGAGGGCCTGCGTCGCTTTGAGAAGCTCTTTGCCAGCTGCGCCCTGCGCAAGGGCGAGATCCTGCCCTGGCTCGAGGATGCCGTCGTTTTCTACGGCACCGAGAAGTGCTACCTGGACGCCTGGTCCTGGGCCGCCTCGCAGATCGACGTCTCGAAGGCCGACGTGGCTGCCGATGCCGACGGTGGCGTGCTGAGGACAGAGCTCATTCCCAACTGGAGTAACAAGGATTTTGCCGACTTTGTCAACAGACTGGGAGCCATCATTGACGACGCTGTCGACGAGATGGCCAAGGCCGGGGGCGAGGCGCTCCGATCCACCTTGTTTGCCCGGGCACAGGCCAAGTGGACAGAGCTGCTGGCGGCTGAGGAGACATTCTGGCCCAAGGCGTGATATACCTTTCGCTTATGTTGGGAAAAGGAAATTGGGTCTAGGAGTACTGTTCCCTTGAGGGTAGGTAGGGGGACTGTAAAACGCAATAGCATTATTCCTGTCCGCTCTTAGCAGTTCCATCCGCCGTCAATGCTAATGGCGTTGCCTGTGATATAAGACGACTCGTCACTCAGCAGAAAGGCCACCAGCTTTGCAACCTCCTCCGCTTGTCCCTTTCTCCGAAGAGCGATATCACCCAGCGTTTCTTTGGCGTAGTTGTCTCCCGTACCAGCCGCGTTTGCTGCCTCGGCCGCGGCGCGGGACATGGGCGTGTCGATTCTCCCTCTACCATCGTCAAGTCAGCCTCTGCTTTGATAAACTTGGGGTTCAAGGTCCAGCATAACATACGGGCATACGCAGTTAACACGGACGCCCTGTCGTCCGACCTCCTTGGCCGCTGACCGCGACAGTCCCGTAACTGCGTGCTTGCTGGCCGTGTAGATGCCGTTCTTCTCCCTCCCAATCAGCCCGGCGATGGAGCTCGCATTCACCATGCTAGAGCCCTCCCTCATGACGGCCAGCTGGTACTTCATACAGTGCATCACGCCCGTCATGTTGACGGCCATGCAAAACTCCCACTCGCCAAAGTCAATGTTCTCCACCAGCCCCGCGTCGCTGGCGATGCTCTTGGGCACGACGCCTGCGATGTTGGCCGCCCCGTCCAGCCGCCCAAAGTGCGACACCGTCTCGCTGACCCAGCAAGAGACCTGGTCGGCACTACGCACGTCTACAACGCACGTGAGGATCTCGGCCGACGGCGTCTTAGACAGGATGGACTCCTTTGCCGCGGCGAGGGCCGTGGCCTGCACATCGGCGAGAGACAGCGATGCGCCTCGCCCGGCCAAGACCGTCGCTGTCGCTAGGCCAATCCCCTGAGCGGCCCCTGTAATGGCGATGATTTTGCCTTGAAACTGATTTGATGACATTACGATTTTTTAGTCCGAGCTTGGTGTCGTCCCGTGGTGCTTCACTGTTGCCACGGCCATATGACCTTCGTGGTGCTTTATATATGACAGCGGCAATCAATATCCGCCTATCCCCACCCAGTTGTCCTTTTAGTTAAGACCCCTATTTATACGTCTATTCGCGGAATTATACAAGATTTGTCATGTTTCCTGTGTCGGTTCGTGACCGCCCATGTTGAAGATGACCAGTCAACACCCAATTTGCCCCCAGGTGTAGCTTCCGCGATTGGCAATACCTGGACCATATACGATGGTCTTCTCCTGTTCCCCAGGAGATTTGTCAGCCCTCTGATGAATCTTTCATTGCTTTTCTGGCATGCGACCTGAGTCCAGGAAACAAGTCACGACACCCGAGAGTGGCCGCCCAAAGAATGACCAAGGATATCTCCAAATAGTACGGGGAGCTTCCGTTGCGGGGCCAAGGTGGCTAAGCAGGTCGTGGGTGGGACTCCGGGAATACAACTCCGGACGAGGCTGGTCCCCCGACCGCGGATACAGTCTCGGTAGAGATGAATCAGTAGCGGCCTCCAGAGGAGACGAGCCGTGTGTTGAATTCATCATATTGTTCTCGCATATGTGCCTCGTGCAGTGGGGGATTCAGGGCGGCGAGTGGTACGAGACACTCTTGAAGCTCTTGACGCTCAGCTGGGGCGACAGGCTAAACGCGTAGGTGGACGACGACGCCTGCACAGAAGAGGTCTGGCCGGTGTCGAGGTCAATCAGAGCCGAGAGCTCCGTGAATTTCTGCCGGAAGGCATCCCCCACTGTCCAGTGGCGAATCTGGCGCATGTGCTCCTCGTAGACGGGGTTGATGGCGATCTCGGCCGTGCCGTTCCCGTTGACAGACGCCGCGAGCAGGACCGAGGCAGGGTCGTATGGCCAATTAAGCTTGAAGCCAGTGCTGTATGGCGCCGCAAAGTCATCGATGGTGATTTCGGGGTGCGCGATGAGGTACTCTCGTGCTCGGGGCCTATAGCTGTATTATCAGCATCTTGAACCCAAGACTGTGCGTGTACGGGGTTGGTCTACCAACCAAGGTACACGGTCTATCCACGCAGAGTGTGGCGTGGAGAGCTGTCTTGGGACAGGACGGAGCCAGGCAGGCATGAGATCCCAGCTCTGCTTGTCCAGAAGAACCATCCACTGCGGCAGCTGTCAGGTCGACTTCGTACCAGGTAACATGCAAGTCATGGGGCAAACCTTGAGCAGCGTGGCCATGACGAAGAAGACACCCACTTGCTTAGGCAGCGACTCAATCTCGCGATACGTCCTCAGGATGTCGGCCACGACGTTGCTGATATCGTCGTCGGACCGGTGCTTTGGATCCAGCAGGCTGCACAGATTGGGGTTCAGGGGGAACTCGAAGGCCTTGTCCGTCGGACGGGATCCGCCAGACCGAATCGTATCCACGAACCCCTGCAGGATCTGGTCGGCCATGCAGCTCGGCGGAGTGTTTTTAGGGACGAGTTCCCACAAGGGGCGGCTGAGACTGGTGATGCTGCCGGGGCTAAGGTCCGTCTGACTGACCGTGCCATCGTCGCCATCGTTGTCGCCCTTCTTCCTACCCATCAGGCTCAGCTGCAGAGCAGCATTCTGGGTCCGTAGCTGGGCGTTCTCGGCCTCCAAGCAGCCCACCTTGGCCTCGAGGGCCACCACCTCTCTGGCGCGTTGGTCGAGGGCCGTGGACAGCGCTGCGGCCTGCTCGCTCAGGGTTTGGATCGTCCACTTGGTGCGGTCGCGCATGGCCTGCTGGGAACGGCGATCCCTGGCACGCTTGCGCTGCAGCTCGACTTCTTTCTGCGACTGTGATGAATCGCCATCATAAGGCTCATGGTGGCGGGCCGGGGGCGATGGAGCCATGGTGCTGGCGGTGAATCAGTGCCCTGCGTGAGACCCAGGCAGCGTGAATGACAAGGTGGATATCAACGAGGGCGGCCAGGAAGAAAATACCCGAGACGGAGTCCGGGGTTCATCGGCTGTCTCCATGAGTTCAGAGATCCCACTCCAACCCCACGCACGCATCATGCGGGGTTACCAAGAGTACATATTTGCAAAGGCGAATCATTCGACAAGATAGCAGGTATTCAAGATCGTCCAAGATTCAACTTGTCCAAAGACCGTGTACAATTCGTAGTTGTACCTAAATCATCATGCAAACATTGCCCGATGCCCGCGTGTTTTCGCTCCGGGGGGCCCCTTTTTAAATTCCATCGCGCCAGCTGATTCCCTTGTTGCTTCATCACCACCAAAGACTTCGGACCCTAGGCGATCCAGCGTCCCAAGGTCTCGCGCTCCGCCATGACCATCATTTCCCAACATAAAGACATAATTACAGAAGGGCCTAAGACCATTGCATCGTTTCGGGCGTTCGTCATAACGAGAGGTGCCGGGAAATGCCGAGAAAGGAAAAGAAAACCCATCAAGCTCAAACTCCTCGGGTACTCCGGTCCCGATCAACCAGATCCTAATCCCAAAAGCCCCAGAACACCATGCATTCAGAGAAATAAACCAATCCCTGGTGTACAGATCCAAAAAGAAAAATAAAAGAGGAAAAAAAAGACGACTCGACAAAAAAAAAACAGATGCCCGCTTCGGAGAGCGGATCATAGAGTGAGGTTGTTTGCAAAACCATCCAGCATTGCTGCGATACGGTAACCATCGGTGATCCGCACAGCTAGCCTTCTTCCCTTGCAAGATGGCAGAACAGTCGTTTTTTGCCTTGTTGCCAGTATATACAGAAAGCAGGGCAGAATGCAGGCTCTTTGGCCAGCACTCTACACCGTCCGTAAGCCATCGCTAGCCAGGTATTAACCGCGGATAGCTGGAGTAGTAGGCGCATCCCCTCCCCATGGAAATCGTCCCGGCAGAACGTGCTGATGAGAGCTGTATGAGCCCTCGTGCGTTTTCGTGGCGCCCACAGGTACGAAGTCAGCTGCTGACGTGCCCGGGGGAGGGCCAGCCTTTTGTGGCCGGGTAACGCGGTCTGCAGTTACCGGGAGGTAGTTGGGGGAAGGAGATTCGGTCGGCGATGGACTATTCGAATCCTGCCCAAGGCCCAAATTTGTCTGCCCATGAGCGAAGGGCCCTTGACGAGGTGCAAATGCAGCAGTGTTATTCAACGGCCCGACGTTTTGGTCGGGAGCTCCATTGGAACGAGTATTCTTCGCCCGGTCACCCTTGAATGGCGCCGAAGGTTTTGTGCCAAACTAAACCACCAAAGACTGTTAGTAAAGGGAATCATAATTGGGCTCTTGTCTGCATGTGCCCTGGGCCTTGATTCCCGATGCCGGAAAAAGGAGAAAGGCAGTCTCGGAGGCTAGGCCGTAGCCGGGGGCTCGGAGAGGCTGAAATGAGCGCCGGGGGAACGTACAAAGCAATATTTGTTTACTAGTTCCTCATACGACGCACTCGGGAGGCTTGGGGTGGGTGAATCGGCCCCAGCAGGAATGGCAGTCGGGCTGAATAGCATTGCCGAGGAGTTGTCCAGTCCAGAATTCGGTAGATACCGGGATCCTCGCAAGTTCTCCTTCATGTAAAGGGCGTCCTTATCCTTGCCCATGGAGTCTTTAGCCGCCTGGACAGCGGCGCTGAGAGAAGCGCCGAAGTCGTAGCGGTTTGCGAACGCAACGCCGCTGGGAGATGAAAGCCCCTTGGCAATATTGTCGCTAGCAATGTTGCTGCTGGACTTTGATTTCAGACGCAAGCCAGTGGCCGCAGGCTCAGCAAGGTAGTCGTGTATGTGTTCATCAGCCTTGAATCGAGGCCCGTTATCAAACTCCTGAAGCGAGACAGGCATTGACTTTGGTCGCAGGCCGCTGGAACCGTTCTGGCGACGGTTGCTTCGAGGCAGAGAATTCCGAGGCCGTCCCCCCGCTCCCTGGAAGTTGTTCTTTCCATTCTGGGGCAGATGCTTCTGTCGAAAATCAACTTGAAAATTGGCGTTCCCGTTATTATCCCAGAACTCTTGTCCATTGACAGAATAGCGGAGACACAGATAGAGAGTCTTGGACGTCAGATCACCCGTTTCGGAAAGCTTGATTGAAAAATTGAAGCGATCGTATGCCACAGGCGTATCCTGGGGACGAATCTCGTGAGAAAAATCGGCAACCACCTCGGATGTAGTCTTCCAATAGTCAAGAGTGAAACGACAGGTGATAAGCTTCTGGAATGCCAGATTTGCCACTGCCACAGATCCATGCAAGGTCTTTTGATCTGTCGAAAGCCAAACCCTTTCAAGCTTAACGGGCAGCATATTGCGGGCAAGGCTGCTGTCGTGTGGGAAATTGGGGGTCACAATCTCCCATTCAAATGGGGGTGTCCTCGTGACCGGTCGTTTTTCGTTGGGGAAAGGATACTCAGTGTCGCTCTCGTAGCTGTCGACGGGAGACGACCCTGCACTGACGGCAAGTGGCCGGTCCACCTGAAGGAAATGGCGAACGTGCTCCAGGTGAGAATCGAAATGGACGGCCTTAGAGAAGACCGGCGTTCCAGGCATGCTTGAAGGACGACGCCGGGAAGAGGGTCTCAGGGCTGGTCGTACAAGCTCTCCAGACTTCTTGCGCACCATCTGCGGCTTATTCTTCAGATCCTCGTCGGTATCCTCCTCAGAGCCCGTTATGGAGTTGTCGGCTGATTGGGGAACGGGCGCGTTGGGCTCCGTGGCGGAACGGACATGGCCGATCTTGCGTGACGGGTTGTGGAGATCACCGAGTGCGCTGGTGCTGAAGCTAATGTGCATGTTCCTCGACGGGACACCATTGCGATGTGGCCCGAGGTGCTCATCACCATTGGAGGGCGCGTGGGACGGTGGAGATGGGGTTCTGGCATGGGGTATCTGGCTCACAGCATCTCTCAGGTCTTTCAGCTTATCCAGTTTCCGCCCCCGGATCTCCGGAGTAGTCTCGTCGTCGCTACCAGACGAGGCAGAGTCGGGAGGAGAGATAACCGCACCCTTTGGCATGCCACGATCGTCCGCCCACGGGTAAGGTGACTGTCGAACACCCCCATTGTTGTGGTGAACGGCTCCCGCAGCTAGGGCCGGGAGGTCATCCGAGGTCCCCTGGGGGGTCAACGACCCGGCTGAGCCATCGACAGTGGCAACGGATGGCGTGCGCCGGTGCTTGCTTAAATAAGAAGCGGATCGAGGGAGCGACGGTCGGGAACCAGACTGGAGGGATGGGCGACGACTCGCATTGGGCGAGGTGGAAGCTGACGAAGCTGGAGATCGGTGTGATGGTGGCGTGTAAGGCATCCCAACAACGTCGCGCCTGAACAGCCAAAAGGCAGAACTGGTGGGCGTGCGGTGCCTATCACAGGGGTAAGGCGATGATGAAGCTGTTCGACAAACTGCGAATATAATTGGTTCGATCGAGGCACGCGTTGCCGAAAGAAAGAAAAATGAAGTTCCAATCAACTCATGTGGCGAGGAAGCGTTCGGGATTGGAAGCGCCGAGTGGACAATGGAGATGCAGCAGTTTAATGGATAGCTGGAGGTAGTAAAACCCGCACAAATTAGCAATCATATCTCATTATTAACGAAGAAAGAATAAGGCGGGCTATTTAGGTTCGGTGAAAGGGGAGGTTGGAGTGTAAATAGGATGTCTGGGGGTGGGGGATGCATCGAGCCCCGTGCTAATCCATGGGCAAAGGATGCGCGAGATACAGGGGCTAGGAAGGGTGATGGTGATTATGATAGATAGCACAGGATGAGAGATACATAGGTGCTACTAGGAGGTAGGCAGTGTTCTGCAGGGAGGAGTGGGAGAGGCAAGCGAGTGAAAACGTACCTTATGCCTTCGCACAGGAGATGGAACGGGTGACGACCAAAGGCGCGGGAAGAGGCAGCGTGACACGAGGAGCTTAGGCAATATTCCAGCAACCAAGCAGGCTCGTGCAGCAGCTCGTTCTCTTTCGGCCAGCAGTCTGAACCCTCTGTGAGGAGATGAGAGAAGGCGCGAGGCGAATGGCGTGGAACCTAGGATCGTGGAGTGGTTGAGGAGAAGTTTTCCAGGCAAGGACCGACGTCACCCACAAACAGTCGCCACTGGTGATTTTCCTGCGTCTTGTTTGCTGGCTGCAGCGGAGGAGGAGTAGGCCAGATAACCCAGCAACGAAACTCTTATTCAAAACGAGAAGAGGAAATAAAACACCCGGAATGAAGCAGAGCTTTCCTCTGGGCCTGAGTGAGGCAGCTGGGGGTGGAGGGGGAGGAAGAGGATTCGGAGGATACGGGAGCAGGCAGGGGCGATGGGGAGTTTTGAGGCGAATGGGTGTGCTTGACAGTTTGCTCCGAGGGGGTGGTACTCAGTCACTGTTGTCGGTGGTGCTTGACTGCCCTCCACTGCTTGTGGTGCCGTGCAGCGGTTGCAGCGGTCGGCGCAGCAAACTCGAACTGGTGGGCAGCAGCCCGGGCTCAGTGGGACGGTCGGCGTCGGAGCGGACGACTGGGAAAAGTGGGTGCCTCTAAGGCTAGAGCTCGCACTGGGCCTGTTAGCCCGGACATCGGCCTCTACCAGTTTTTTTTTAGCGTGATCGAGAAATTCAAGACAAAGCGATCTTTTCGCCATGCCCCCATACCCCCATGCGCACCATGTTCCCATGGTTCTATGGTTCCAGCGACGGGCCAACAAGGCCACCAGCTTGCCGTGTTGGCTCGCGGGCGCTTGCAGTAGATCACTGGATTTTCATCGCTAGCGTTCATGGAAATCTTCGATTTGGATATCTAGCTAGGCCAGCCCTGATAGATAATAACAATGTGATGAAATATTTGGTAGGACAGAAATCATCATCACGACAATGGCAAGACGACAACTTGTCGGCCGGCCGGTGGCGGCCCGGCCTCAACGGGTGGGTGGCCAGGTACAAGTACATGTACTGTGTCCTATGCATATATGTATGTGCCTGCCATAGGAAGTACCACTCTACAATGGGGCGACTTTGCTGCCGGCTGGTCGTTCGATGGCGTTATCCACTCATGGGATGGGGGACAGGAATGAGGGAGGAGGCTGCAACGAGCGCATTATCACCGCCATGAAAGACATCTGTTGGAAATTCCAAGCTCTAGCTTTCTCCACCACTCATCATAGATACAGAGGCTTCCCATGGATAACCGCATAGCACAAGCCAACGGCACACAAGACAAGTATTAGATTCACTACAATTACTGCCACACCACCACCACCACCACCGCCACCACCATGCTATAGCCAGCCAACCTTTCCATGGCGACGCTGCAGCAACCGTAACAGGGGTTCATCACCTCTTCCGTGTCTGCATCTTATGATGCGTGCTACCTCCTACATAGTACGAAGTACGGAGAACTATTCATCGGGACGTCCTGGCGGGACAAGACAACATACGGAAGCATATCACGGCACCCGACCGCGCCGGACAACGTTATCTACACCACACATAGCCTCGAGTCCGTGGAAATGCAATGGGTCGCCGCAAAGCGACTCACCGGGCGGCGCGGAAACCGAGACCAGCATAATCAACGGGTGCAATATCATTGATCAGAGATTGCAACTCGCAGGCGCTTGACTTTGGCGACGGCAGCTCCCAAGCGCCGACAGTCCTCGCCGGGGTGGAACGGCAAACCCACTGAGCCCACCCCTGCGATCGCTGCAAAGTTGCAAATGCAATGCGTCCCCCTTGTAAGGTTGTGCCCCTCCCCTGTCCTGCAGGCCATTTCGCTGTCCAACCAATGCCCAGCATGGTCGAGGCACAGTGCCAGGTGCCTCCAAACGGCATTGGCGAATGGCATGATGGAGAGGGACAGCATGGGCTTACTACCCGTACAGGGCGTACGAGTATGTATACATGCCATGTGCTCGTGGCAGTGTGAAGCAGCAGTCTACCGGGCAGTTTACCACTCGATGTTCCCGTGTTTTGTCTAGCCGTCACGCCAGGGCCCCAACACGGCTGAGCGCTCATGTTGGTTGTGATGAAATCCATGTTTCGTAGGGCAAATCACTAATAATACATGTCCAATCGATGGCGACAGTTAGCACGGTGGGAGAAATCCAATTGCGGTGGATAAACACTGTGCCAATGGAGGGAGAACAGCTCCGGCCCATCCTGAATCTCCTGATCCGAGGCTTCAATGACGTCGTGCTGTGGCTAGTGCACCAACTTAACGTCTTCCCCCTCGGAGCCACAAACTATCAAACCTCGCCGACTGCGGATAATAGAGGTTACGCAAAGGTGAAGTTCATGACTCGGTCCGACGGCAAAGTCTAGTCATTTTACAGTTTCGGGGCCACCGTCCCTGATTCTTCCTAACAATGTCGCCAGATGAGATGTTATTCAGTCCAAGCTTGCCGCTAAGAAGAAGCCGCAGCAACTCAAACCGCGTGATGAACTCCAGACTCCGGACTCCGGACGGACACCGCGCCACTTTTCGCTATTACATGGTACGTACTCCGTATTACATCGAACGCGAAGAATAGATCCCAGCCAATCAGAGCTTTTACTAGTTAATCGTTTGCAACGTTCGATTATTACTCAACACGCGCAAAGCGACGAACTTCCTTCAACATCGACTCCGTCGCCATGACTAGCCAATTCATGGTAGTTGTCATGTCGAATTCATCTCCATTCATCCCCACCTAGCCCTCTCTCAAGACGAACCCCCATCCCAGCGTGGTTTTGGGCAGCAAGTGGCGCGCGGAACGTCCCAAGATCAGACAGAATTCGTCGCCTCTGCGATCGCCCCCGACAATGGAACCCCGGCAGTCGTCTGTCTTAAGTTCCTCAACCGTCAAAAGCCAAAAAGCCACAATTTCACCCCTCCTCACTTCAGCGGCTCAGCCTCCTGCACCACCGGGGCCCGGGTACCGATGGCGTGAGATAAGGACCCGCGTGGCACGGGCCACCATCATCCCCACCTGCACATTGCAGCTGCCCAGGCTCTAGACTCCAGAGGCAGGAGTTGGCCAGGCAGAAAACCTCACAAACGAGAACCAGCCACAACAGGGGGGACCAGACTTTATTCGACGTTGCACGCGCATGCCGAGCCCGTCAAAGCCGTCTAGTTCGTGTCGTGAAGATTCTCGATTTCTTGGCTCGACTCTGTTGTCTTCCAACGAATCCTCCATTGGGGACCCCGTATCATTTCACCCTCCGCTCCGCCATCGTATGTTATACAAACTTTGTTTTGCCCCTCGGAACAACCAGGAGGTCGAAACTTCAAAGCATCCCGCCACACCGTGTGACTGCCCCGCGCCACCAGGCAAGCACAAACCCCCAGATCGCCATCTGTATCACAAGTGTCAGTCTAAGGTACTCCGTAGAGTACCAACGAATACGTACATCTCTACGTACTCCGTAATGAAATTTTACATCCCTACTCCGTAGTAGCCCCACCAACCGTCCCTCCCTCCCGCTCGGGCGATCACCACGATAAGAAGACTCTTCTTCCCCAACAGCCGTTGGTCGATGCTTATCAGCCACCGATACCTTTCATCAACAATTCCAAAAAACCCCGAATTATGTCTCTCCTCACCACGCCGCGATAGACTGATACGTAGTCGGCCAGCTTCAGGATCTCCGGGCATTACGTACAACCTCGTCTACGCGCTGCGTGCATATTCCTAACCGGCAGGCTTGTCCAGTCATCAGCCAGGCGGGGGGTACTTATCTATGGACAGGTCGCAGCACAGAACCGGGACGGCCAGGATGGTGTGAACTCCATCGCCATCCCGCCCGAGCACGGGCATGTATGGTGAACGCAACTCGGATCCTCTTATTGTGAATTCGTCATTTCTATGTGGGAGTTCTTGTTACCATCAATTAGCATGAAGAAATCTTAGACAAATTCCTAACTTTTAGTTAGTTGCACTGGTGGTACGAGTATAAATAAAATTGTTCGTGTCACGACTCTTTCGCGGTGCCTTCCAGATCAATGTCTGATACATAGATAAGTACGTATCATTAGGGCTCATACATTCACAACGTCAAAATACCAGCAGTACTACTAGTATGGAAACAACGTCAAAATATGTGGCCAGCTAGGAATTCCCCTAACCCTCAAAGCCATTCTGTCAATTGGCAGGTGCGCAGTTCGCAGAGATATCCCTTGTGGTGTGCATCTACAGGGTAGGCACCTTACTTGTACGAGGGGAAGCTTCGTTCGCGTCCCTTGACGCTGCTCGTTGGACAACACGTCGGCTGTGGCTTCCCTTGACCCTTCATTTCCAGGTTGCTGATGCTATTGCCAACGGTGCTCCCCCGCATCTGAGTCGCCATTTTCTGCCTCCCTCTTCCACAAGCTACGGATATAACTTTGGCAACCTGGCAACCTTGCAGCCACAATTCCAACTTTCCAAGCCATAAATCCTTGATCCGCCGCCTCACCTCATGCAGCTCTCGCTTCGGGTTAATATCCCCTGGGCCATCCCTTAGACTGCCGGTAAGGAATCTTGGCACGTTGGGATGTTGGGATTCAGAATGTTAGACAGGCCTTGAGTGGGACTGTCAAGGCGCAGTTATGAGCACAAGCATAACGACGCAGTGGATGGCGTTACTTTCCCTCCTTCGAGGAAGGTACCTACTGGTAGTACTAGTTAGTATATCTGTTCGTATTTCATCTCTACTCCTCCCCCCAGAAAGCCGCGAGTGCTGCGAGTGATACACCAGAAGCGGTGTTCTGGAACCGAGACAGGTTGAGGACAGACAGGTCCATCATCTCCTCGAATTCCCCTTGGCTTGACCCGGTGAGGCTTTGCGCAGCGCTAAGGCAAGCCGGGATCCAGGGATCCAGGGTACTGTGGTCTCCACCAACAGGGTTGCCACGGACCTGTCTTGGCCACCGCGATACGATCTCTGACAAGCATGAATCATGATGATATTCTTCTACTTGTTTGCTTCATTGCGTAATAGTGCTGAATATCAGCAAAAGGAAATCGGTCCCTGGATTCCTTGCTGAAGGCAGATCAACAGCATTGGACCCCTGAAGGCCAGCGCTCGTGTATCTCCATCATGCACATGTCTTCTTCGGCTACAAGCGATGCCGTTGACTCTTGAGCGCTATGGTCAACGACTCGGACGGCAGACATCCCACCATCATCCATGCCGAAACGGTGAGAGGGCTGCGTGATGGCTTGACCACCACACCATCGCCGTCAAGGGTTTCGTCTTGAAATGGCGACCGTTGAAGACCCTTGGACAGCCTTCATGTTGACAATGAGGCTCGCAGACGGCACGACATGTTGAATTGTGGCAGTTTACTCCGCACTTTTCACTGACATGCAGTTCTGCAACCCAAGCCCCCGCTTTCAGCCGCCCGCCACGATGCCTACATGTATACCTACGATATTTACTTGTACACACGACAGCACAATAGAACAATGACAAAACCCAGGGACGTCTTGCTCGAACCATCAACGCTATGGCTTCTAGCTATCTGGCAGACCCCTCGTTCCCCGCTTTGGTTATAGTCGCTTAGTGATCGCTAATCATTCCCTTAGAAAGGCCACGACCCTACGTACGGATACAGCATACTGCAGTGCATGAGGATCTGTCGACCAACTGTGGACGTATCTATCCGTCGTAACCCTCATCTATCAGAGCCTTCCGTGTCACTATAACGAAATTGTATGCGTCGCAAACCGACTCGCAAGGATGCAACGGAAGTAGAGGCGGGCAATTAAAGGGCCTCGTCAGGGATGCAAGTGCTGGCGCTTGTCCGCGGTCACACACTGGTCTGACCAAGGCAGAGCCAAGACGGCTGTGATGTCCCTGTGCGATAAGTTGTGCAACCACAATGATCTTTCGGTCAGGCATAACGTGCCCTTTGTACATATCCAGGGCATTATTTCCCGGAGAGAGATCATTATTCGCCCCTGAGGCAACGGCCAGAGAAGCGTGGCGCGATGGGATGTCTCAAACTCTAGCCACAGTTGATGACATGGCGACTAGTAAAGGGATGGGCCGGTTGTCAGGTACATTGAGGATCCTCACCGGCTCCTCCATGCGAACAAGGGAGCCCTGACCTGCCTCATTCTCTGACAGGAACATGTAAAATAACATGTGAGACTCGGCCCTGGGATAGAGAAGGAGCCAAGAACAACAGCCAACTCAACGCCAGTGAACCCGGCAACATGGGGGATGGGGAGTGGCTGGTATAGCTTCACATGCGGTATGCGCCAATCAAGCGGTGGTGGCGTCCATCTCAACCAAGGCGGAACAGCACCAATGTCTCCAACGGTTTGTCATGGTGCCACACCGTTGACCTACCTGCATCCTGGGTCATGTGCGCCGGGGCTGGAAGCGGCCCGCGGACTCGAGTCACATCAGCTTAATACTACCCGTACTGGTCTTGCCGTTGTCGAGAAGGGTATTTCCCCAAGAGGTCGCGAGGGCCAGATGTCTACCTAGTCCCCAGTCCTGCCAGGTCTGTTTCAGCATAGCCACTGACGGCGTCTACTGGATATTGTGCAGGGCAACATGGTGTCATCTGTACCTCTGGCATACGTTACGCATGTAATCTAGTTATCTACCCCAGCCTCTCCACACAGTCGACCGAGTTCCGGCAGCAGCAACATAGACCAGAGGACTTTTGCCGAAGTTACCTGTCGACTGAGAACCATCACCGATGCCCATGGCTGTGATGGAAGAGCTGCAGGGAGGGGTTCGCGCCGTGCAGGAGCTGTGAGATGACATGCCGGTGCCCGTATTCGTCGCACGGCGCGTGGTCTTGAGAGTCGGGTGGCATCTAGAGCGGAGGCTGGTACTAGGGATAGGCAGGGCGGGTTGGTTCTCGGGGCCGACGGAGACTAGAGAGCAACCTAGGAATTCCATCTCATAGGTAGTATTAGCATGTACGTGGGAGTACGGATGGGGCAAATGCGATGCGGGCTCCGTGGGACGGCGGATGGGGATGCTACGGGTGGAAGGCCGAAGGACCTGTCTGCCTGGCGGTGGTCCTGATGCCACTGGCGCATAGCTTGCGACGTGTTGGCGATTTAACGATGCTGTGAGTGTCTTTCAGGTTGAAATTATCCGGCGATCTGGACCATCCGGATCTCTGCGGTCCTGCGAGGCTACGACTCTGTGGTCCGTTGTTGGGCCCCGCCGTCTGCTGAGCCGCCTAGACGGATTCAAATCGGAGCATCCGCTCCTCGGAGATCGCGATTCGACATTCAGAAGCACGGATTGAGGAGGGCGACTGTCGCCGCCATGTCAGACACACCGCCATCTGATCCCAACGGCCGATCTCAAGGGTTTCACGATCGCATGTGTGTGTCTGGTCTCTTGGCACGGGCCCGAGACAGTCCGGAGATATTAAACGCGACTGAGACTGGGTGGGATGGAGGAGGTGACAGATACAGAGCACCCAGATGTGCCATATACGATTCAGATGTGTTCGATCTATGCGATCTCATCCGTGGGGTTGATCCTAGGAAATACGACGTACTACCCCTGATCAACAGATTAATCCCTCAAGGAAGAAAGCCGCCAAGATGCCATGCTCCCCGTCAGCAATTCAACGGCAGTGGCCGATTGACAGGAGATATTTCTGTTGAGTGCGTCAGCCCTGCTGGTCGTCATGATGGCCATCGGGCGTTTGAGTGAGGATCGTGGATTGCCGGGAGCGCCTGTCTCGCACTGTGCTGGGCGGTCCACCCGCGCGCATCTGCGGGCCCACGCACAGTGACGCTCGTGGCATCCGCCCTGTACGCAACCCTGCCCTCGGTGCCAACCGGCCTCGTCATGTAAGGCCTAGCATCATGTACAAGGACGGAGTGTTTATGTATGTTTCCGGGCGGGACATGGAGGAATCGCAAAGTCCCATGAAGCAACAGGAAACTCGCGCAAATGTCCATGTGGACCTCTTCCCGCAACATGGGCAAAATCCGGCCTGCCCACCCAACACAGTCAGACTTGCGCGGGAGGAGGAACACATGGTCATCACGGGACGACCTGCATCGCATCGCGCAACTGGAGAGTAACCCCACGACCCGCAAGGGCGGCATGGCGCACATGACCTGCGAATGAGGCCTTTAAATGACGTTGCTGCGATTCTGCGCCCGATGAACATTCATGTCAGGGTAGCGCGCTCTGGTGAATACTCGGCTATACAACCAGGCGCTCCGAGTTGGGCGGTTAGACAGTCCGGCACAATGTTGGTCTCGATCGGGAACACTCCTCACAGATACTCGCTTCCACATCGGAGGCAATGGAACCAACATCCCAGCATTGCTCGCCGTTATCTAACATCTCTAGCACCCCTACCAAACTCGGCGCAAATTACACAACCTCGACTAGTCTGATTAGGATCCCCTCAAATCGGGGGCACAACGGCTCTCAAGAAACCCGTCGAACACGCACTCTTCTTCACTTTGTCTTCTTCACGTCGACCCTCTTATATCTGACCACCTCAACACCGCTTTCGTTAAATGTCCGCTCAGCCACGATCTTGTAGCCACCAATCCGGGGTAGGATCTTGTTCCAGAATCCCCAGTAGACAGCACCCAGAAGGAGCACACCAACGCCGACCACGGGGAAGACAAAGTACGGGTAGCCGTCGGCCGTCCAGCTGCCCTCGGGTGGAATGAAGGGGACGAGGACGAGGAAGATGTTGGAGAGGAGCCAGACGATGGAGATGGGCAGGTACGTGTGCCAGGGTGACGTCCAGTTCTCTGACTTCTTCCACTGCAAGTAGATGAGGCCCGCGCCGACGAAACCGTTGATCCAGGACCCGGGATACGTGTAGCTGTCGAAATTGTCAGTTGGGAAGGCATCCCCCGGGGCCAACTCGAGGGGCATATTAACATACAGGTTGACGACAAAGTTGTACGCTGGGCCTGCAGGCGGAGCAACGAGAACAATAACCGTGACAATCCAGTGCAGGAAGAGCTGTCCAGCTTGTTAGTCACATATAACCCCATGGTCAGGAATACACGTAATGGCACTGGCTTACCGCGGCTGCTGGGGCATTGAACGGCTTGTTGGAGGCCCAGAACCGGCTGAAGGGCAGCATCCCCTCCTTTCCCATCTCCTGATTCAGCCGAGCGTGGGCAAAAGAGACAGCCAGGACATTGCCAATGTTGCTGAGGCAGACAAAGACGGGGAGAACCCGCGCGCCGGCGCTGTCACCAAACATGTTGGTGAAGAAGACGCCGGCCACAAGCACCTCGGAGGTGGCGAGCTCCGACTTGGGGATAGCGGCAAAGTAGGCGACGTTGGCGAGGACGTACAGGATAGTGACGCCGCCCACGGCAAGGGGGGCGGCGATGGCGAGCGTCTTGCGCGGGTTCTTGAGCTCGGAGACGACGTAGTTGGCATTCTCCCAGCCCTTGTAGCTATAGATGATGTTGAGAATGGCGTTGGAGTAGGCCTGAGCGCCACCGCCGCCGTAGCCTTCACCTTCCTCGATGGCAAATGAGTTGTCAAAGTTGTGGGGGTTGGGAACGCGTCTGTGACCAGCGAGGGCTGCGAAGCCAGAGAAGACGATGAAAAGCAAGGTGACGACCTTGAAGACGCCGAGAACCTCGAACAGACGTACTCCCCACTTGGGAAGCACAGCGTGGAGGACAACGGCAAAGGTGACGCCAGCAATGCCGACGGCGCGCGCCGGCCAGCCGTCGTTGGAGCCCCAGCCAGAGGCATACAAGACGTAGCGGCCGAAAGCAAGGGCGTTGCCGGTAGAGAAACCAAGGAGGATCATCTGTGAGGCGAGGACACAGGTGGCGAGGTAGCGCGGGTGCTTGTAAACGCGTTCGAGATAGTTCTTCTCGCCGCCGGAGCGCGGGATAGCGAGGCCAAATTCAAGGAAGACGCTGATGCCACAGAAGGTGAGGATGCCGCCGACAATCCAGAGGATCAAGGACACACCGACGGAGCCGGTGGCTGCAAAGATGCTCGACGGCGTGGAGAAGACTAAGAAACTTGACTATTAGCTCGTGCTTATACTTGAAGTTTGGAGCGGCTCACTTCCGGTTCCAATCATCTTGTTGATGATGAGGAAGACTGCGCCGGTGACTCCAATCTTGCGGTTCTCCGAGTAGGCATACGTCTGCGCGTCGATGGTGGAGGAGTTATCTGACACATTTCCATCACCGCTGTCGACGGCGTCAACGGAATTTGGGTCTCTGTCCTTGGTGTTGGCCATGGCGACTATGCAGGGTGGTCCAGCTAAGTGGCCAACTCGTTGGTGATGGCTGGTGGTTGCCCTAGAGTCGAGGCGTGTTGTCTGGTCCAAGCCGCATAAGAGAAACAGCTCTACAACGAAGGATGTCGCGTCGAGCTCATCGAGCTGCTTTTAAAGCGCACCTGCTGCAAGTCAGAGGCTTCGGTTCTCGCAGGGTCGCTGGCGTGATCGCCCAGAGGGGTCATGGCCTGGCAGGGGGCTCAATCCAACCGTTGCATCATTGCGTTCATTGGATCATCGGGTCGCTAGATGACCGTGGATGCCCCCATGGGCGTGGGATGGCCCATCGGGGCGGCCGGCGAGGCTCTCCATTGGCTCTGCTGGATGAAGCTTATGATGTTCCCAGTTCAAAGTTCAACCAGCGCCCTCGGCGATTTTCGAATTTCTGGAAGGAGTTGGGCCGAGCAATGGCAGTGGAGTGGCCCAGAGACAAGTGGGCCACTGTACAGGCTCATATTAGGGGCCGCTGTGCGGGATACGGCAGTTACAGTAATAATAGTACGAACTCGCTTGAGCCGCTTCTAGCAGAATCCACCTGCCCAGTGGACATATAACTTGCGTCGTTTGTCCGTCTCGTCTCGCTTCTAAAAACCCATCGACCTGAACGGTCTCAACCGTATGCACCTATACCCCCAGCTATGCTCCAAGCTTGGGAAATAGCTTAGCTGCTGAGCCTTTCAAGTTGCCCTCGCCTGGGAGGCCTTAGCCGTTGCAGGATCTGCGCACGGGCGCACCCCCAGACTGGAAGGTCGCTACTAGTACGTACATGGGAGCAATGTTATTCGTATTTGTAAGGCTGCCCAGAAACGCCACATTCACGATGGAGCCTGGGCTAGTCCATACTTTAATATGTAGCATAATTTATTTACTCCGTAGTAAGTAGGTAGTAATCCTCGAGGCCAGAGCCACTCGGAGCTCCTAAACCTTAAAAATGGCATCTAACATCTACATGTTATCCACGCACCGGGGCAAACCAAATCAGACACCTGCATTTAATCGAGAAGCATACGCACCGAGCGCCCATCTCGCTGTATCGCTGTGCCGTGATGTTCAGCCTACTAAGCCTTAGTCGCCTCATTAAAACCTAGCTCCACTGACGCCATCTAGCCCCCGGAGCATCTCATCGACAGAAACAAGCACGAGCCTCCCCATTCCGATTTGGCGTCGAGAAGTTCCTCAGCGGAGTGGTCTCGGCCTTCCAGAGAAGCGAATAAAAAATCGGTCAGGCGCAACAAAGGTTCCACATCCGATGACTGCCTCTACCTTAGGCAGTGCCGAATGTCAGCCATGCCATCTTACAAGAACATCACGCAACACATTCGTGCCCATACCTAGACAAGGCCACAAGAGGAATTGTTTTGCTCAAGACACCACCGCAATTCTAGAACTCAACCCATCTCTACCTTATTGGCACGAGTACGTAGTTGAAGCACATTTGGGGCGGAGTATTCACCAAAGGTAACTGTCACAGTATTGATATTGAGCTTGATGGTCACATAGAGCACATACTCACCACCATATAGTAACCACTTTGTAGAACGCATGATGTACGTACAGTTCTATTCATAATTACCTTCCTCTTCAACTTCACTTTTCCGTTCTAAATCCGGATCCATATTGTATCAATACAGTAGTAGTGGCCGCGAAGAATGTCACGTGTTTCCATTGTAGAACGAGTTCCCACACGGAGCATCTCTGTGGCGTGTTATGGCTGATATCGCACGTCACAATGTATTTCGATTGCTTAAGGCATCAGAAGAGCCCAGAGTGGGTCCTGGCAGCACACCAGGCAAACCTCATATCTACAGTATGTACGGAGTACGGATGAAGCCTTCAAAAGATCCCTGCTCGTTGTTAAGTTGCTCGCTAACATTCATACATTAAAATATAGTGCATGTATGATAGTGAGTAACTTGCAAATGAGCAGACATTTGACCCCGTAATCTGTACTTGTAGTCTTCGAGAAAACGGCCGAAGCGAGGGTGCCTCCGGACGAAATGGCGAAGCCACGACCGAAACGAGCGACAACCACGTCGACGTTAGAAAAGCCCCAAATGAAATCTACGCCGACAGAGAGATATCATTGTTCTAGGGTCGTGTGACCAGAATGCCTCGAGTCTCTTGGGCGATATTTGGCCCCCACGGCGCACGGTAGTAAGGCTAACCAGCTGCGATACCCCGCACAACGTCAGGCTACGGCCCTCAGTTCTGACTATACAATTCTCTAGGCTGTAGAAACGGCATTTTGAAATTCAGTGATTCTAAGACGAGCCCGAAAACCCCCCCATGGCTGGAATCGAGCATCTGCCGCGGCGCCCAGCCTCACTTCGCGATTTTGAGATCGCTATCATCTGCGCGCTTACCCTCGAGGCCGACGCCGTCGACGCCATCTTCGACCTCCACTGGGACGACGATGGCCCACCCTACGATAAAATCCTAGGCGATCCCAACGCCTACTCCACCGGTGCCATCGGCCGCCACAACGTCGTGCTCGCGCACATGCCAGGCATGGGAAAAGCCAACGCGGCAGCGGTCGCGGCGAGCTGCCGGCTGAGCTTTCCCAATATCAAACTTGCCGTTGTGGTCGGGGTATGCGGTGTAGTTCCTTTTTACGGCGATGGCGTTGAGATTGTGCTGGGCGATGTCATCATCAGCGATGGTGTGGTTCAGTACGATCTCGGCCGACAGCTGCCGGAACGATTCGTGCCGAAAGATACACTGCTGGATTCACTGGGAAAGCCAAATACCGAGATACGCTCGTTGCTGGCGAAGCTAAAGGGTATCCGCTACCGGAAGGCGCTGCGGGAAAACATGGCTGGCTACCTCGATGCGCTCCGGGCCGAGCCGGAGCTAGCGGCCGGGTACCCAGGGACGGCGTGTGACAAACTATTCGAGGCAACGTACCGCCACGTTGGCGACGGTATACCGTGCGATGAGTGTGGCTGCGACGGGCCACTGGTACTGCGTGGACGGCTTGGGCAAGGTGATCCACAACCGGCCGTCCACTTTGGTATGGTCGCGTCGGGCGATACGGTGATGAAATCAGGCGAAGACCGCAATCGCATTGCGCGGAGGCAAGATATTGTGGGCTTCGAGATGGAAGGTGCCGGGGTATGGGATAGCTTCCCATGCATTCTAATCAAGGGCGCATGCGACTACGCGGATAGCCACAAATCCAAGGGATGGCAGCGGTATGCAGCGGCGACGGCGGCAGCGTGCATGAAGGCTTTCTTGTCCTACTGGGTGCCCTCATTGGCTTCATATTCAGGTAGGTGATATCCGGGGTAGGAGTAAGTGTAGCAGAGCACTTGCTGATTTCAACAAGAAGCACATCCTCCCCCAGAACAGCTGGCTCGACCCTGTAGGTAGATGCCTACTGTCCCACTATAAACTAAGTTTCTTCTAATATAGTCATAGTTATGGTCCCATACCCGAGGAATGACGTATTTATTGGTCGAGAATCTATTCTAGAGAAACTGCAACAACGTCCCAAGCCTACGTCTCAAGCAAGAATCTCGCTCTTCGGTCTCGGTGGCATCGGGTGAGTTCGTTCGGCCATAGGGTACCCACCTTGTCGCTAACCTATGCTAGAAAAACGCAGATTGCCCTAGAGCATGCATACCAGCTCCGAGAGAAATACATAGATATATCAGTCTTTTGGGTCCACGGAAGCAATACGGAGCGGTTTCGGCAATCGTACTCTTCCATTGCTCGAGAGTGCCAAATCCCCGGTCACAACGATCCTAAGGTAGATTTACTACCACTGGTGAAAAGTTGGCTAGAGAGGAAGGATCAAGGACAGTGGCTGATGGTCATCGATAATGCCGATGACACGGAGGTTTTCTTTCCTTCGCAGAAGGGACTGAAGAACGCTGGGAGCGGTACCGAAGGAGAGTACATTGGGCAGTATATCCCCGAGTGCGCCCATGGGTCAATTCTTATCACAACTCGGAATAAGCAGGCAGGCGTGAAGCTTGCCAAGGGAAAGCCGCCTATTGAAATCGTCATAATGAACGATGACGAAGCAAAGGGCCTCCTTTGTGCTACTCTTGGCAAACCAGATATCGCTTCTGATCTACTATTGGCACTTGCCCACCGACTAGAACAGCTCCCTCTTGCACTCGTCCAAGCCGCTGCATTTATCGAAGAGAATACGATACCGGTCGGCGATTATCTCCATCTCCTAGACAAGAGCGACCACGACCTTGTAACCCTCCTTTGCGAGGAATTCGAGACCCCCGGAAGAGATATACAAACTCCACGAGCTGTGGCAGAAACGTGGATCCTTTCATTTGAGCAGATTAAGCAGCAAAACCCCTTTGCAAGCGATCTATTCTCGCTTATGAGCTTTTTCGACCGACAAGATATTCCCATGGAATTCCTAGACGATTATAGCGAACAGCGGGATCAAGAAATAGGCGGACGAATACAGCGTCAAAAGGCTCTTGGAATTCTCAAGGCATTTTCGTTCGTAACCGCTGGACATGACCAGAGCCTAAGTATCCACCGGCTAGTTCAATTAGTGTCTCGAAAGTGGCTTGAAAGAGAGAAGAAGATGGAACACTTCGCCGGCCAGGCGCTTGTTACGGTATCACATGCATATCCGTCTGGAAACTACGAGAACTGGGCTCTATGCAGCAAATACCTCCCACATGCGTATCAGGTGCTGGAGTTTAAGGGGACAGGGTCAAATTATGAAAAAGGGATGCTTCTTCATAATGCGGCTTCATACCTCTTCCACCAAGGCCAATGGAAGGCTGCAGAGAACCTTCAGTTAGAGTCTGTGGAAGTAATGAGTAAAGAAGTTGGGGCGGATCATCTCAAGACGCTAACGAGTATGGGTAACCTAGCGTTAACGTATAGGAACCAGGGCCGGTGGGAGGAGGCAGAGAAGCTTGGGGTGCAGGTGATGGAGGCTCGGAAGACGAAGCTTGGGGTAGATCATCCCGATACGCTGACGAGTATGGGTAATCTAGCGTTGATGTTATGGAACCAGGGCCGGTGGGAGGAGGCAGAGAAGCTTGGGGTGCAGGTGATAGAGGCTTATAAGACGAAGCTTGGGGTAGATCATCCCGATACGCTGACGAGTATGGGTAACCTAGCGTCGACGTATAGGAAACAGGGCCGGTGGGAGGAGGCAGAGAAGCTTGAGGTGCAGGTGATGGAGGCTTATAAGACGAAGCTTGGGGTAGATCATCCCGATACGCTGACGAGTATGGGTAACCTAGCGTCGACGTATAGGAAACAGGGCCGGTGGGAGGAGGCAGAGAAGCTTGAGGTGCAGGTGATGGAGGCTTATAAGACGAAGCTTGGGGTAGATCATCCCGATACGCTGACGAGTATGGGTAACCTAGCGTCGACGTTATGGAACCAGGGCCGGTGGGAGGAGGCAGAGAAGCTTGGGGTGCAGGTGATGGAGGCTCGGAAGACGAAGCTTGGGGTAGATCATCCCGATACGCTGACGAGTATAGGTAACCTAGCGTCGACGTTATGGAACCAGGGCCGGTGGGAGGAGGCAGAGAAGCTTGGGGTGCAGGTGATGGAGGCTCGGAAGACGAAGCTTGGGGTAGATCATCCCGATACGCTGACGAGTATAGGTAACCTAGCGTCGACGTTATGGAACCAGGGCCGGTGGGAGGAGGCAGAGAAGCTTGGGGTGCAGGTGATAGAGGCTCGGAAGACGAAGCTTGGGGTAGATCATCCCGATACGCTGACGAGTATGGGTAACCTAGCGTCGACGTTATGGAACCAGGGCCGGTGGGAGGAGGCAGAGAAGCTTGGGGTGCAGGTGATGGAGGCTCGGAAGACGAAGCTTGGGGTAGATCATCCCGATACGCTGACGAGTATGGGTAACCTAGCGTCGACGTATAGGAAACAGGGCCGGTGGGAGGAGGCAGAGAAGCTTGGGGTGCAGGTGATGGAGGCTCGGAAGACGAAGCTTGGGGTAGATCATCCCGATACGCTGACGAGTATGGGTAACCTAGCGTCGACGTTATGGAACCAGGGCCGGTGGGAGGAGGCAGAGAAGCTTGAGGTGCAGGTGATGGAGGCTTATAAGACGAAGCTTGGGGTAGATCATCCCGATACGCTGACGAGTATGAATAATCTCGCTTTCACCTGGAAGAGTATAGGTCGCTATAAGGATGCTCTAAGCCTGATAGATAGTTGCTTTGATCTTCGGAAGCGTGTCTTGGGGCCACATCATCCAAATACCGTATCTACATTACGGACCTTGGAGAAGTGGCGTTTGGAGAGTGGGAAAGCTGCAGATTAATATAGCTACTCCTGTTCTACGAGCACACACTAATAGCAGACGTGTACTACTTATTCCGTCGGCACAATGGCTAAAGCGAGCACACTCTCGACACAAGTGACACAAGCTACATATCATGCTGCCCTGTCTGGTAGATAGCATGCGTGACGTCGGCTCCGTAAAGCACGATGGAAACTGCTCTGCTGACCAGCAAAGCAGAGGCTGGCGACGGCTCAAGTTACCCGCCTTCGGAAGCTCTCTCGGACACCTTGGTCGAGAGCATGGTGGTGCAGGACAAGCTGACAGTGCAAATAGAGTTGGCTACGTTTATCTTGCTTGCATTAATTAGTCGAACTGCTTGAGCTGAAGCATGATGTTGAGGTTAAAGAGAAATTACGGCCATTGCTGGCCATTTAAGCAGTTTATTGTAAGTGACTGTCCGCCATGAGTATTAGTCTACTGTCCAATTCCCAGGGCCCATAAATATGGTCCGTGCGAAGGAACATTCGACCCTTTTTAAGAGAACGACGTTCATTGCAGCCACTCTGTAATCCGTACTCCGTAAATGTTATCTCTATATACGTGAATGGAATATGATTTTGGAGGGTCCAGGTCTAATCATGGGTATATTATGAGTTATATTTATAGTTCGGTGAGATACTAAGTATAGAATCGAAAGGCTCCCTGCCGTCTAGTGAAAGTCGGTACCGGTGTTAGTCCTCATGTGTAGGCGGGCCAGCGTAGTTATTGTAGCCCCAGACCCAGTACCAGATGCCAGATACGAGCGTCGCGGCAACGAACACAACGGGAGCGTAGTTGACGAGCGAGGGGATGACGGGGATCGAAGACGGCATGCAGAAGAGAGGCAGGGCGAGCAGGGACCAGGCTATGTGAAAACCCAAGTCAGCACAGATCACACGGCGCGGGCCGTCCGAGACGGAAGAGGGAGAGGGCGAAGCACATACCAATAGCAACACAGTTGCAGACGATACCGAGGGGGCCAAGGTAGAACCTGCCAGTCTTGACCTGCTTTCTGCCGGTGAACAGACTGATGGCAATGGGGGTGGCGTAGGAAGCAGTCAGGCAAATGACACCGACACCGGAGAAGGCGTTAAAGGCGGCGGCGGAGCCGAAGTAGATGAGACCCAGGATGAGCTGGACGGCCATACTGAGCATCATGGCATTGAAGGGGACATCGAGCTTCTTGTTGACCTGCATCCACCACTTGGCGCCGGGGATGGCACCATCACGAGCGAAAGCCCAGGTGCAGCGGGAGGCGGCCGTGGTGCATCCGATGCCGCACAGGATGGCTAGGACCATGAGGGGGATGAGCAGGCCGATGGCACCGCCGGAGGACCCAACGGCGCTCTTCAGGATGGTAGGCACGGGCTGGCCGGAAGCGAGGTTGACGAGAAGCTGCAGGTCGGGGAGGACGAAGCAGATAGGGATGAGGAAAAGCAGACCGGCCAGGGTGTTGATGAAGATGGTGGCAACCATAGCCCTGGGCACCTGGATCGAGGGATCCCTGACCTCTTCGCACATGCTGCGGGGTGGAATCAGAATACCATTTTTATGACACAAACAGAAGGTTAGGGGGAGGCAGAGTTCACGTACGAGATAATCATGCCAGTAGACGAAGTAGCATATCCGGCGTGGAGGAGACCGACACAGAAGGACCAGCCATCGGGCCAGCCGGAGGAAGCCTCGAAGTGGGTAAAGACCCATTCGGCATCATGGCGGCCCCCCTTGGCAAGGACGAGGATGACAATGACGATGGCAATCAGGCCGGAAAAGGTCCAGAAGATGGCAGCGGTCTTGACCATGTTAGCCAGCCTATTACGCAGGTAATTTGGGACGAGGAAAAGGGGCATCTCACATCGAGCCATGGCAGGTACTTGTTGCCCAGGGCAGACACAGCATTGCACAGGAGGGTGATGCCAAGGAAGATGAGGTAGACCTGGTAGGGCTCACCGGCCAAGACACCCACGCCAGGCTCGGACTCAAAGACATTGATGCACGCGACAAAGAAGAGGGTGGTTCCAAAGTTGACGGCCAGGGTGATGGTGATGTTGCCGACAACATAGAGCCAGCCGCAGATCCAGCTAGCAACGCGGCGCCATTTGGTGGGGGCAAGCATGAAAGCCTGGTAGTAGACGCCTAGAAGAACACAAATCGAATCAATCAACCATGCTGCCTTTTTCACACGATGTGGCCAGGACAAGGGGCTCGGTGGCAAGGGAAAGTAAAATAAGTACCTCCGGCGGTGGGGTAGACGCTGGTGATTTCACCGAGGGACGCAGCAACGCAGACGATGATCATGGACACGGCGACCCATCCCCAGATGATGTTGACGGGTCCACCACCGATGAGGGGGTAGAAGAGAGTCGTCGCCAGGCCGTAGGGGATCGAGGCCAGGACGAAGGACATGAAGGCCACCTGGAGGGTCGAGCGATTGCGGGACAGCTCAGGCGTGTATCCGAGGGTTTCGAGCAAGTCGTCGGCCTGGTCGGCGCCGGACATGCGTCGCTCGCCGGTGACCTTGGAGTCCATCTTATTGGGGTTAGCCATTTCGGTGGCCATTTTGAAGGAATGGCTTATCGAGATCGGTGTCGAGGCTGGGGTCAAGGCACGGCGCGTTTGGGTCGCGCGGGTTGGTGGCTGCCGCCAGGACAAAACAGGTGTCGATGATGGGCGTCGCAAGAGGGGTCTGCGAGAGGACAGGATGTCGGGTTGGCGCAAAGTCACTATAAAGGAATGGACGGTCTGCCAACGAGGGAAGAATACCGGGGAGGAAAGGAGGAGGAGGGGAGCAGGGGAGCAAGGGAAGAAGAAAGAATTCTCGGCCAGGCCGCCAGGGCGACCACCCGGACGATTGGGATGGACCAGGTGGAGATCCGGAGGCTGCAAGTAATGATCCACGCCCAAGAGACCAAGACTTTCAGTACTAGCACCACGTGCACGCGACTGCCACGAGCGTTGCCAGGGGTGGGGCTTGCAGGAGAAACTACCACACCAGGAGTTGCAGCCGCAGGCTGTGATTAGCTGGAGGTGGGAACCGAGTCAGGACCGCTCAACACAACCAAGGCAGTCAGTCAGTCAGGGAGAAAGAGAGAGAGAGAGAAAAACCGCCAAAGCGAGAAAACCGGGTACATTGCGAATTGATCCAAGCAACCCCAGCCAAGGGGGCGACCAAACGGCGCCGTGGTATCATCGGCCAAGACAAAGGGCGCACTCTTCCTCGTTAGGCCACACTCCCGCCGCCACCGACGACAACAACGACGACATCAGGATTCAGGTCGTCGATAGCGTGCGGGCAAGCCGAATGGGCGGGTTGCCCTTGTGCTTGTCATAGGTAATCAGGATTGATCTTGGAGCCTGTTGGACCGTTGTCAGAGTTGTCTCTGGCCACTGTGGTGGCTCTAGCCTGCAACAGGCAGGACTCCGCCGTGCCAAGCCCGACGGCTCCCCGCCGCGCCACAAGATGGGAGCCATTGATGTCTGTGGTTGGAGGGGCAAAAGAGGCGATCTTTGCGTGGACACCTCAGCGCCCCCAAACTTATCCAATGAATGGCATTCATCACGGACCCACTTATCCATGACCAAGTCCTTGGCAAAAATGCTGAAATGCTCCAATTCTCCATCATCACGTCCATGTCTCCAAATCCGCCTCGGCATTCATGATTATGATTTTGACTTTTTTTTCTCTCTCTCTCCCTCCGTAGCGCCAGGCAGACTCCATCATAGGCAATCGGTCACTCAGCCAATCAATCGTCACGAATCATCCATCCATCATCATCGTCAGCATCAGATATCTTCACCCTCTGCCCCCATTGTAGTCTGCACCTCCCACCTTGCGCAGGCGTGTCACCACATCCTTCTCGTCGAGCTCGCTCCGGTCGCTGGCTGCAATGGCGATACTGTGGTGCGCCAGCACCCGCTTAACCTCGCCGCTCTCGACGCTGACTCGCGCCTTGCGCATCACCTTTGTCGACTCGCCAATCCACACAACCAGCACGAACTTGACCCGCGTGCTCTCCTTGTCGTTGGCGTACTCGACCCTCGCGTACCCGTACTGAACCTCGCTATCGTCCAGCGCCGCCGCCAGCTCCGACAGCCCGCCGCTGCCAGTCCGGCTCAGCGTCAGCTTGTTACCCGTCGGCCCCGCGTACGAGATGAGCAGCCAGTTGGTCGAGTCCTTGTCCGAGCGCACCGCCTCGTACGCCGCCGCGATCTCTGGTGCGTCGAGGCCGGACATGTTGTCAGTCGTCACCCCGTGCGTGGCCGTGTGGCTATGACTGTGTGATCGCGAAAGAACACGGTGAGGTATCGTCCAACTGCGTAGAGGTAGTCGTCAGAGTTGGTCAGATACAAGTGTGGGGGTACACTCCGAAGCAGCGTAATAGGTAATACTCGTAGAATGCGTAAAGGGGGAAAAACAACTCTCGGCTGAGGGGTTACAGAACGGGTCCAGCCGTTGCTGATGATGCGCATCTGTTGGATGCCCCTGCCGGGAAGCCCCCGCAGGCCCGCACTGAACCCCTTCGAAATTTACTGGAGTCTGGAACTTCTCGGCCCAAGATTCTCAGCAGCAGCGCGCCATCTAAGCTGCCTACCCTATACCATGGGATGCCACCATCGCGGATTGCACACGACATAATCCCCGCTGGGCCGCACAGAGGAGATATTTCGTTAGCTTCTCTCTGAATTTTTTCATCATTTCCTGTGCCATTCTGTTTAGTCGCACCTACTCACGCGTTTCTCTACCTGAGTAGTCTTGTGCAGCCCCGCTCGAAAAAATCATGTGAAGTTGGACTGGGTGGTTTCTCTAATTCGAATATACCAGACTCGAAATATTGGATCCAGCTTATGACCAAATTCGCCGGCATAGCTTAATCACGCCTGACTAGTATCAATGACCCTCAGTCCCCATGGTGGTGCATCATCGTTACCTTAGGAGGGGTTCACTGCGGATCATGGGCCGAGGGGGTCGGGAGGGGACAACTCCATAGCAGAGCCCAACTTCATTACACCCGTCCTCGGCTACCCGCACACTGTGCTCTTCCACAATAACAACAACAACCACAACCTCCTCCCAATAACTATCTCGTCCTCAGAGTGACACCACACCTCTATATTGACTATGGTATTCGGTCCGTTGCTCGTCCCGATCCTGACTTTGGCCACGCCGGCGACAGCCAGCTACGCCTTCTATGTCGGCAACAATCTGACGGCTGATGGGAGCGTCCTCGTCGGTGGCACTGGAGAAGAAGTGTCCAGCCATTGGCTCCAGCTCTTCCCAGCCAAGAACCACGCGCCGAATGAGACCATCCGCGTGGGCGTCACCGAGGACGCCTCCATGCCCGGCGAGCTCATCTCCATCCCGCAGGTAAACCATACCTGGCGATATCTGAGCATGGAGTATTCCGACTTCGAGGGCTTTCCCACGCCCCTCACGAATGGAGGGCTGAACGAGAAGGGCGTCGCCGTGCGTGATGTCTGGGCCAGCAATCGCGATGAGCTGGTTGAAATGACCCCCAATCCGCAGCGTGGCGTGCAGTACAGTGACCTTGCGCGCCTCGTCATGGAGAGAGCGACGTCGGCACGGCATGGCGTGGAGATTATCGGGAATTTGGTCCGCGAGCATGGCTACGCGACCTACGGTGGCAACACGCACCTCATTGCCGACAAGGACGAGGGCTGGGTCGTGTGGGAATTTGCTGGCGGCGAGCGGCTGTGGGCTGCTGAGCGTCTTGGACCCGACCAAGTTCGCGTCCTCTACCCCGGCTACATTGAGGGCTTTCCCGTCGATTTTGGAGACTCGGAGGACTACATGGGATCAGACAACATAGTGTCTTTCGCTGTTCAGCAAGGCTGGTGGGACCCTGACGGCAATGAGCCCTTCAACATCTTCAAGGTCTACGGTGTACAGGGCGAGGGTTACAGCGCGCGTGATGGCGGCTTCAAATACATGTCACAGGCTGCTCTTGAGGAGGCTACGCTGGCTATGGTACCTGTCACGGAGAAGGACCTCATCGAGCGCGTTCGCGATCCTCGCATTGCCGATGACGAGGCAGGGTATGGACAAGTTGTCAGCCTCCACGACAGTGAGGATCCGGACCTCCTGAGACTGTGGGTTGCCCCGACTGGTTCCGTCGCGGCTCCCTTTGTCCCGTGGCATATCGGAGTCGAGTCCATCCCCCCTGAGCTCGGCCAGCATCGCTACTTGACAACAGGCGCCTCGAGCAGCTTCCTGAACCCCGATTTCCAATTCCAAGAGGCATCTCTCTTCGCTGGCAGACTGTTCAAGAGGGTATTGTACTACATGTGCACCGACCCAAGAACCTTCCTGCCGTTGGTCACGGACATGTTGACGGCGTTTGAGGTCGAATCTTTCGACCAGGTTTCTGACTGGGTCGAGCTGGCTGCCACTGCGCTCCTGGAAAAGGGTCAGCGATCTGCCGCTCGCAAACTTCTCACCCACTACTCCCACACGCGCGCGGCCAATTCGCTCGACCTTGGGCGGGCCATGATTGATGCTTTGGATGGCTATATTAAGCTCGCTGGGCTGTGGAAGGACCCTGTGGGGAATATCATCAATGATGCGGGAGAAGGCGCCGAAACTGTGAACTGTTTGATTGGGGCCAATCCGGACAAACCCGCCAACGACCAGCAGGTCTTGCAAGCCCGTTTCTGACCTCTGCATAACCTTGACCGTTGCCCAGAGACAAAAAAGATCGCGCCCACCCTCAAAGACACACGATGCTGGAACAGAGCGCACGCTGAGTCGCACTCAAGCCTTCCCTGGGTTGGACATCGAGCCTTCGACCTCCGCTTTAACAGATATATGTATTCCATCGGTGGTATTCGTGATTCTCAACTATCAACCCAAACACTGCCATTTCTAACCAGTGCCCAGCATTTGCGCATCCCAGTGCCCATGGATTCGCTGTCCACATCGTCTGTCCATCGACTTGGCTGCACGGAATTCCCACGCGCTTCAATTACCGCATCCCCTGTGGCCTGAATCACAAACAGATGGACGTGCATTGTCAACTTCAAGTGTGAGAAGAGCCAAGGGACACTGCCCAATTCGCCCACATGCTTGATTGCTCCTCCGCTGCCTAACCCGAGCAATCCAGACACATGGGAGTGAGCAATCTTCTTCCGCGCTTTCGGTCCTGCTTCATCGACATTCAGCACACGCGATGGAAGTTCCCAGAGGCCAGCCAACAGGCCCTTCTCGGGACGACGATGTATCAGGTATGAGCCATCCGCACTCTGAATCGCGCACACCAGCGTTTCCTCCTCCCGGACAGCCTTCTTGATAACTTTGAGGGGGAACCTCTTCGCGTGGTTGGCGATGGTTTCAAGCTGCGATTGGCATGGTTCCGTGGTTTTCTTCGATTTGGAGACTGCTTGTGAATTTGACTCTCGCGTGAAGGCGAAAGCTGCCAGGGTGGATTGTTTTGCTCCAGCTGATTTGACTGGCTTCTTCTGGGCCACTTGGTCTTTGCCAACTTCGCCCTGATCCATGACATTCTCAAAGGGCTCGCACATCGTGCAGAAATCTTCGATATCGCCAGAAACCGCCGGTGTGGAGATGCCGCTAGGTTCGGAGCTTCTCGAGGCAAAAGCTTGACCTTCCTGGTAAGCGCGACATGACGAGGTGATGGGGCAAGCTGAGCAATTCGGGTTGGGAGTGCAGACGGTGCTCCCCAGCTCCATGAGGGCCTGCCCCCAGCGTCCTGGTCTGTCGTTCTTGGAAATGGTGTCGGTAGAGGTGCCCCCATGGTCGGCGCGGCGCGCGACGTCTTTGACAAGGGCGTCGGCTGCGGCCCAGAGCGCATCAATCACGCTCTTGTCCGCCTTAACGTTGCCCAACAGGCCCAGCTGCCGACTCAACACCCGGAGGACATTGCCATCAACCATCGGCTCCGGCCGACCAAAGACAATGGAGCATATGGCGCCCGCCGTGTAACGCCCGACGCCGGGTACCTCTGCCTCGAGGGACTTTGCATCCTCAGGAAGCAGCCCGTCCATCTGAGGGTGCTTGACAACATGTTTGGCTGCTTCGTGGATGCGCGTCGCGCGGCTGTAGTAGCCTAGTCCCCGCCACGCTGCCAGCACGTCATCAGCATCAGCGGCTGCCAGGTCCTGAATGGTAGGCCACTTGGCCATCCAACGATTCCAGTAGTCGATGACAGTGGCAACACGGGTCTGCTGGAGCATGATCTCGCTGATCCAGACCTCGTATGCCCGACGTTTCAGTTGGTCACGCAGCTCGGCGGGATCGGAAACGGTGTTGGGATCGATCCACGGCTTGCGCCATGGCATAGATCGTGCCGAACTGACACTGTCAAACCATTCGAGTAAATCGTCTTGGGCACTTGACCCAGTCGTCGGACGAAGGAGCAAGGGTCGGTGGTACGTGACTGAGTGGTGGCGGAAGGGGAGGGAGCAGGTCGGCTCTGATACGGTCTGAGTGGCGGCCGATTCGAATAGTTGCTTGTGAAGTCTCGTCGCTTGTTCTTTCGAGGCCGCGAAAGTTTTGCGTCTCTTTGGTGGCGGCTGTGGTGGAGAGCTGTGGCTGTCTGATGAATCGCCTGTATCTGAGGACGCGTACCGCGTTTGGGATGATGGTAGAGGCTTTGTCGATTTCCTGACCGCTTGGCGCAGGCTACTCGAGCGGCTGCTGCTCTGAATTTCAGCCCTGGATGCAAGGCGGGTGGCAGCAGCGCTGCTAGCGGTCCTTTTCGCAGGCATCAGACTGAGTCTTGGAGTGGTGGTCTTGGATCAATTGAATGGATGGGTTTCAATGTCGCGTTCTGCCTTAGAATCTGGGGATGCAATATCGGGTCGCCCCTCCCAGCCAATCAGTGAATCACCAAATTGCAAACTGGGATGGATCAATTAAACGTGGGGAAAATTAGTCGCGTCACCGTGTCCATTGAATATGAAACCACATGGGCAATTGAGAATTTTACGTCAGCCATATCGCGTTACTCTTCGCATATTGTTGCGTACTTCAGACATAGGATTATAAACCCGACACGGGAAAAGGTCACACCCCGGTCATCAATACCGGCAGCCCTCAATCTCAGCCTCTGATGAGGCGGGAGAAGATATTGCTCTTGCCCTTCTTCCCATCTCCCTTTTTATCGCCTCTCTCCTTCTCTTTCTTCCCCAATTCCTCTCGAGCATCCAGCTGAACGGTGTTTGTTCGCATGACTTGCTGAGCGAACGACACAGTATTATTGGCCTGTCCTCCTTGATCAGCGCCGTCTGTAGTGGGAAAAAGGTCGGCAATCTTTCCAGGGCCGGTAATCCTCTCGTATATTGCCAAGGTCGTGCCGAACTCTTTGTCGCCGCCTGTTTTGACGGCGTCAAGCAGCTGCAAGACATAGGTCTGGCAATTGTTATTGATGAGGTTATACGTCGGTTGCTTCTCTCTGATGCTTTGGATGACCGATTCGGCTGCGCGCTCCATTAGCGACTCTGTGGATATGCGTGGATCGCGCCAGCCACAACAGGAGCCTACCGGTTTTGCGAATGGCTTGATCATTGAAGCGCGTCTCGCCAACTTGGAATGTGCGCCACTCCTCGCGCTTGATCTTTTCATTGGTGTAGATGACATGAAAACTCTCGTCCTGCCACGCGTTTGCTTTTGTCAGCGACGCGGGGCAACCCCTCACCATCAATCACACCGTCACACCATACGAGTATATTCAGGCCGACCACTCACCATCCACAGCTGATGGGCGTAATCACCCACGAGGACGGCCCAGTGCTGCGTGGGATCTGGGTACTTATTGATCTTCTCGGTAATCATCTTGCCCAGCCCCGTTTCCTCGGCGAACCACTTGCCCGCGACCCCACCCACCGGATGCCAACCAACCTCGACCGCGCGACACGGTCCGTTGAAGACTGGCTTTCCAGCTGGGATCACATTGGGCTGTTGTCCTAGGCCGACGGCGTGTTTCAGGGCCAGCTCGCCCTTGTTGAGGTTCTTTTGTCTGTGTGAGACAGTCAGCGGTGATATGAGAACTTGATGCCAGCAAAAATTGTCAGGGCGAGTCAACCAGGCGCTCGACGCGTGGGGGGCAGACATGGAGTCGAGGTCTCGAGGACAGGGAGAAGAATGCATGCTCACAGGAACTCGCCAACCTTGTCCCGTTTCCTCTCTCCCTCCTTGTCGGAGCTCGACATGGTAATGGACAATGGCGGTCAGAAGGCTGGGTAGAATTTCGACGGCTGCCACGGTTCCCAACTGTTTGACGTATGATATGACGTGTCGACGCAAGGGCTTGGGGAATTCTCGGAAGGCTGAATCCGTTAATAGATCTATGTACGGAGTATTATATAATGAATTACGAATGCTCGCGACATTAGCCTAGTACATAAACGGAGTACTCGTAAAGGAAGAATAATAGGTAATGAGTAATAAGGGGAGACAAAGACGAGACGCGCGCGCATATGTACACGCACACACGCACACGCATGCACACAGACCCACAATAATAATCTTCTAATTCCTCTTACTTCGTACGCGGGGTAGAGAGGCCGGACAGTAACACTATTGTAACAACGACATCGCAACAGGAGTTTTGGTGGCTTGTAGTAGATTGCGTGTCAATTTGCTCGTACGTATATAATTGATTGGAATTTGGGATAAAACCTTATTAACCATTGTGCGAGACCGAAAGATAGAGGTCCAGACGGCACGGTGCAGTCGGTCAGGCATAGAAAGTATACTGGTTGACTATCATAAAGGAGCACAAGAGAGCGACGGGAGGAGAAGATCATTAGTATTCGTAGCCACCTTCGTAATCAAGACTTTTACGTGCATATTAACAAAAGCAAAGAGAGGCATTGTCACGCTTATCAGTCTTTACCTTCACAAAGGAAATTATCCCGAATATCGACAGATCGAAAAACAACGTAATTAATTTTGTCTAATTCCCAAAACTTCTAGTCCAGACTCACTTCTCTCTTTGTTTCGATTGGCTGGCACGCCTTATATTCTTTGCTGGCCGGTTGCACCCATCTCCCGCCAAGTCTCGTAGATGTTATGGTCCTGCTAATGTCACGATCTTCGCTGCAGATTGGTTTGCTTTGCCAGCATCTCGCGGTTCTCGAACCCTGAACTTGTCATGAGCCCCAAGCATTGGGTTCCAGAGGATATCGACCAGATTTCTATATCAGAATCACTCCAGCCCTCAATCCGACGTCTTACCGCGCCATTGTCAGTAACCAGCTACTCGCACGCGCCAACATCTGCGCCACTTACATTCACCCTCACTCGTGCCTGCGCCAGCAAAAAACAACCAGCCATCCTGGAAAATGTCGCCCTAGAAGCGTCCGCGTATGACCTCGTCAACCTTTGAAGACGGCTTCCACAGCCTGCCTCACCCGCTGGGCGACTGCGATTCCCTGATGGAACATACGATTTATCAATCGCCGTGATTCAAGTTCGTCTAAGACTCGAAAGAAATCTCTAGGAAGCAAGACATATACTACAGCAGCTTCGGACTATCCATGACGATTTTTGCCAACTAACCCAGCTTAAATTGACTAGAAAGAATGGATATATTCAGCTCTGTTATAAAGGAGCTAATAACTTTGCTATTTTATAAGAGGTACTTTTATGGAGCAAGGGCTAGCAGGCCAAATCTAAGAACCATATTAGCCACCTATGTGAAGAGCCAGCATGTATCGTACCAGAGCATATATACATCGAGACTCCTAAAGTTAATAATAGTCGTAAGAATTGTGGGAAAAGCATGATTATGGTCATTGCGAGAAAAAAGTATATTGGATTTACGCATGAGCCAAAATGTATAAGCTATGTTCCTGGCTATAGATCATGAGGAGACTTTTTGGATAATGGTTTACATTTTAGAGATTGACTGGCATAGAAACACGAATAAAGGACCGATCATAACAAGGCCGTTTTCGATGGCATATATGGTAAGTAAGGCTCAATGAGATTTGCCATAACAAAGATAAGGGTAGAAGCCACCAATAACAAAATTCCAATAACAGCAACATAGAGGTTCTGAAGGTTTGGGTATAATATCGCTCGTATAGATG